>NC_134531.1:87374190-88715440 GCF_050624435.1 Tenrec ecaudatus
TGTTGGTGACATACTCATAGTTGTTGAAGAAAAAAAGGTGAAGACTGAATTTGTTAAACTGGCATCTCAATAAAACAAAATTAACTCAAGCAATGAGACAAACATATATGTTTGAAGCTTTGTTAAATAGTTAACCTTTGTGATATATATGTTATAAAAACCATTTTTAAATTATTTATAACTTTTGGAAATTTTACCATCTGGGAATCCAAAATGAAAAACAAAGGAAAAAAACAACAACAAAAAACTTGCCATAAAGACAGACACATAGACAATAATTGCTCCCCTGAGACTTTCCAAATTTCTTACGGTTAAAAGACTTTGAATCAAGTATTGGTCACACTTTCCATTTTTCGAATGGATTTTACATTGGCACTTTAAAAAATCTTCAAAATATAGTTTCAAAGGTACGTTTATTCATCTGTTGTGGACTTAACAAAATTAACCAGTTCCTCTTATTTAATTTTTGTATCATGTCTTCAAAAAATGCAATTATTTCTCTCTTTAATCAAAATGGAATTAGTGAACTATTTAGCAGATGTAACTAGCTTTGTTAAGAAACATGAGAATAATGAAAACAAATATATTTTACAAAAATATGAATCTTTTAAGATAAAATGTAGTGCACTTATTATTGTGAGCATATTATTCATGTATACCTGTGTATCTGTAAATAATCTTGCTTAAATGAACTTAATGGTCTCAATCATAAAGGGCCTTTAGAGAAAACAAAAAAATAGATGCTTATTTTTAGAATTACTGAAAATAATACTTAATACAGTAGGTAGAAGATTGTGATCTTTCCTATTTGCTATGCAAGGTCATATTCCCTGTGTGCCCCAGCTGAAGAATGACCGGAAATGTAGCCGACTTATTCTCTCCTGCTTGCTGTGATGGAAGTAAACTATATGTTCTTATAGCCCTAGTCCTAAGGAGCATTTCTTTTTGTAGCTGAATTCTTCAACCTAAAAAAAATCTAGCAAAATGATTTTGATTAATTGAGACTGTCTAAAAATAAAATCTGCCATGGTTACCATGGGTTTATCATTTTTCCTATGGGCCACATTCAGCCCTCATTCTGTGCACAGAATTCTCATTATTGTCTCCAATCTGCATTGCTTTTTGCATTGGACTTTAGAAATATAGGCAGTTGCTTTCAATTGTGAATTTAAACCAGCCATAACAGTAGAGATGATTACATAGTGTGTGTGTGTGTGTGTGTGTGTGTAGTGGTTGCTTCAGGTTTATTGTGTGTCTTTGTAACACAAAGGGTGTCTGGAGGATTGGATAATGTTTGTGTAAAAGTTAAATGGACATGACTTTATACAATCTCTATGCACCTACTCATCCTTTATAAAGTGCACTTCCTGCTTCAGAGGTAGTTCAAGTTTACCTTAAGGATATTTCAGAATCATACTCATTTATTCTACCCTGAGGTCTAAGCTGCACACTACATAATTGTACATTAACTGAACAAAATACTACAAAGGAAAATCAGAGCAAACCCTGCTCTAGCTTGTTGCTATTACCGTTAGGTACCAGTTAGTTGATTCTCTTTCACGGCTACCCTAAGTGCAACCGAACAGAGCACGTCCACAACTCACAAGTGTTCTATTTGCGTCCATTGTTGCAGTTACTAAGTCCTTTCACCTTGTGGAGGAATTTTCTCTCTTTTCGCTGAGCCTCTGTTTACCTAAAATGACGTGTTTTTCCAGGAGCCCTGTGGGTGCGGTGGTTTTGTGGCGGCTGAAATCTGCATGGCAGAAGCAAGAGCAACTTTGCAGGAGGACTGAGCGGATGCCGGGTAAGCAGGAACCGCTCCGGGAACCCACAGGCATGAGTCCGCATGCTCGGTGGCAGGGTCTTTGGGTGCAGGCACGACTTTCCTGATGCGAGGTTCCCAGTGCGTCAGGATGAAGCTCGCCATCCTCATTTCTAGGGAGGCTTCTGGCTGTCCTTCCTGCCAAACAATGTCGCTTGTTCTTCGCGTACTTTCAGTATTCTTTTTCAACACCAGGATTCAAATGCGTCAGATTTACTCAATTCTTCCTTATCTGTTGTCCAACTTTCACATATATACAAGGCAATAAAAGCACCAAGGAGTGGATTGGGTGCACCTGGGTCCTCCAAAGGACAACCGTGCTCTGTGGTGCGTTAAAGAAGTCTTGGGTGCCTATGTCCCTACTGCAATCAGCTTTTCCCTTTCGGGGTACTGCTTCCACGAGCTCTGACGGCGGGTCCCGTAAAGTGAAATCCTTGACAACATCAGCCGTTCTTCCGTCATCATGAGGTTGTCTATGGACTCAGTGTGAAGATTGATGTTTTCACTATGTTGATGGTTACAGTCTTTGATTTTCTCAGGAGGTGTCATCTTAGGTACTGCAGGTTGTGAATGACCTTCCTCCGATCCTGAGGCAGAGCTCAGCTGCCTAGACCACGGGCTCCGCAGAGAGGTGGACTCTGGACGGGAAAGAAAGCAACCCAGACGCACCGTTGGTTTCCTACTCTGAAAGCCCGCAGTGTCTCCCTGGTCTCGCTCAGCAACTGCCTCTTGCCAAGTACAAGTCCCTCACGGGCACGTGAAATGCTTTGGAAATCTCTGTCTTCACACGAGTACCCGTGGTTTTCTATGACCCACCCAGTTCAATGCCTTTGCCTAGGTAATAGAACATATATAAACATTTTTTCTGGTATTCTTTGCTTTTAGCCAAGAGCCACGTGGCAGCACTGATGGCCCTTGCTCTATGTTCTCTTTGAAGTTCCGCTTGCATTCCTGGCAGCTCTCTGTTGATGTGTTGCTGTAACTATTTAAAAAAAAACAACAACTTATCTTCAGCAACATCTTCCTTGCATGTGATATTCAGAATCTAGTTTGACAATTTTCACCCCCTATTCAGTCACCTTTCTATGGAATGGGTGCAAACATGGTTCCCTCCCAGTTAGTGAACCAGGGAAGTGTCTTCTAAGGAGCATTTCAATGAGTAGCCTGTCAATTTCCAGAGCCTTGTGTTTCTCTAATATTGTCAGTGCAGCATTGACGTTTTTCTTCAACTCTTGACCATATGCTACATCTTGAAATGGGTAGAAGTACGCAAAATGGCATTTTTGGTGCAGTGACTCTGTGTATTCCTTCCATCTTCTTTGGATGCTTTCTGCACCATGCAATAGTGCGTTTGCTCATAGAACTGCTCCCCGTTGAAACTTGAGGCTTGGATTTTTGTTTTCAATTGTTTGAAGTGAACTTGTTTGTCACAAGACTCCAAGTCCATTTAGTTTCACTTTCTTCCTTTTTTCTTTAAGCCTCTCAGACCGCTGTTTAGGTTTGAGGGCTAAGGAATCCGGAGCGAGAGGCTTATATTTTTGTTCCAATTCTTTCAGCTTGGGAAACCCTTACCTTGTTCTTTCAGTCTGGCTGTATTACTCCAGGTCATTGCACATTCCATTCTAACTTTACTTTGTCTTCCTGGGGAGCCCGGGTGGTATAGCCATTAGAAATTGGGCTGTTATCTCCAAGGTCATCGGTTCAAAACCACCAGCCACTCTGAAGGGGAGAGATTAGGCTTTCTACTCCCTCAAAGATTTAGTCTCAGAAATGTACAGGGAAATTCTACATTATACTATAAGGTTGCTATGAGTTTGCATTGACTTGATGGAAGTAAGTTTGGTTTGGGTTTGGTTGTCTTCCTGAATTGTCTTTTGAAAAATTCTATTCAGTTCTTTTACTTCATCATGTCTTCCATTTGCTGTTGCTACTCTAGTTTCAAAGCAAGTTCCAGAGTCTCTTTTCACATTCACTGTGTTTTTTATTTCTCTTCTGTCTTTTGAATGACCTTTTCCTTTTTCCATGTATGATGTTCTTGATGTAATCTTCTGACGGTGTCAGTACTGTTCCATTACTGCTCCCGTGCTGTCAGTGGCTGCAATGATGGGCTCATACATAACCCCCATTTGCAGGATGGTGCAGTTCTTGGTGCTGCTTCAGTCCATTGTGCTTAGGTTGGCTATGAGTCAGAACTGACTTGAGGGAAGCTAACAATCAATAGTCCTTTAGAAGTAGGCTGCCGATTCCTGTTTCCTAGTCCATCTTAGTCTGGAAGCTCTGCTGAAAGCTCTTCCCTGAGGGTGACCCTGTTGGTATTTGAAATACTGGAGGCACGGCTTCCTCTGTGATCACAGCATGCAAGACACCACAGTAGGGCAAATTGCCCGATCAGAGGCTGTGGCGTTCATTTAAGGCAGTCAGTAGCTGAGGATGACGTACGTAACCAGGCTGACCCTCGTATTTGTACATGTTTTGGTTGTTGTTGTTATGGACTCAATTGATAATCTAGTTAATTAGAAGTCTGGCTAGTATGAACATGGATATTTGTATACCAATATTGACTACTAGACTGGTCCCTTTTTCTGTAAAAGCAATGTTTTAAACTATTTATCTGATGTACAGTGAAGAATACACTGAAGACATTAATTGAGATATTTGTGTTAAATTCCATTATGAATGTACAATCGATTCCTCTCTGTAGCAGTCAATTACAGCAGTATTTCCCCACTTTAGTGTAGTTGTAGTCAAGAAGACTCACCAGCAAAGCTATGAAAAACTTGAATAAACCATTCAAGTAATTTTCCAATTAATAAGACTATAAACCCAATTTCTGTTTTAATTGAAAAACTGCCAGGGTAAATAACATCTTCCTTTTGTGCCATCAAAAGCTGAAAGAAAATGGGAAAATAGGAATGAGGTGTTAGCAAGGGCGATAGTGCTGTTAAAAAAAAGTAGATAAAATAGAGAAATAGAAAATGTGTCACTTGAGCTAAAACAGCAATGTAATAATAATAATCAGGAATGATAATAAAGGGACTAACTCTGTAGAGAAAGGATCCATCTGTCAGATAAGGCAGTTGTTGGTATCATTTTAATTTTGGTTGTATTTACCCGTGAGTCCATATTACTTATGAGATAGAGTTTTTCTATTGCATTTGCCCTAAAAGGAAGCAGTAACAGTTTTAGCGCTAGCCTTAACATGACTGTATTGTAATCAGCAGGGTTTTAAAAAATTATCTCAAAGGTTAATCTTGGCGATCATCACATTATACTCACTCTTATTCTTATCAGTTATATTTAGTGGCAGATTGCAAGCTTTCCTTATTATCTTGTTAAATCAAGAGGTGAAAGCCTTTCAAGGCTTCTCTTTTTAAACATCTTTTATTAATGCTAATATGCCAGATGGGAGAAATTAACATGGTTCTTTTCTTCACGCCGCCACTACCCACAATTTCACCGCATCACTTGCTGGTTAAGGAAGCTCATGAACGTGATAGGTAGAGCACACTATTGCAAAAGTTCAGTAATGATGGAATTCCTTCTCTAAGAACAATTTTTCTTTCTTTGGCTAGGGGGCAAAATATTGCCCAAATCTAACTGACATTAATGATGGAATTACTATGTTTTTAATTTATATGCTTTACAATATTTCCCGGCACTTAATGTTTATAGTAATCTTCTATTCCAGCCAGTAGCTGACAAAGATGACTACCTCTTGATCCGTGTGCTACATTGTCCAGAGCACGTTAGGCCATGCAAATGGTGCGTTTCTTCTGTGTTCTCAATCTTTGGGAAGTCGCTGGTGGCTGTCAGTGCTGTTTTCTCTTTCACAGGTCTTAGGAGGGAAAGCACACAATCTTTTGGCAGGTTGTGGAATCTACTTTCTTCTCCATCTGTGTTGGAGAGTCTTTTCAACCCTTCAACATTTTTATGCATTCAACAAGCACGCTCTGGATCCTGCACACTTCCTAGGGTCTCAATGGTTGTTTCATCTTGTCTGAGAAGTCTGTGAAGCAATATTGTGATACATATGAATAAGCTTGAATTATTCTTTTGTTTAAGTGAGGGGCCCTGGTTGTGCAGTGGGTTAAACATTTGACTGTGAATGCCAAGGTTAGTGTTCCAATCCGGCTCACTGCTCCAAGGGGGAAAGGACCCTGATGTGTAGTGCTACAATAGGGTTGCCGTGAGCTGGAATTGACTTAATGGCAGTGGGTTTTTGCCTAAGTTAAATTGTGCATAAATTTTAGATTATAATCTTGAATATGAATTGCATGCAATGAGAGAAAACTTACTTTCTACCCATCTCCTAACTGATTAGGTCATTCTGCCTGGAAAATGTGAGTTCAGGAGAGGGCCGAAGCTTTTCTGTTCTTTTACAGAAAAAGCAGAATTGATAATCCTATCCTTGCTACCCATGGATTATTAGTGTGAATTGGAAATGAGTGCAGGGTTTTCACGGATTCTGCTTTGAAATCATGTAGTGCTCCCTGTGCTCTTATCTCATGAAGTGGATTTGGTTGTACATTTTTTATGCATCTGCTCCTCAGTCTGTCTTCCACTATCCAGAGTAGACTAGAGATCTAAGAGAAATTGCCTTAAATTAATGGCGACATATGGTTAGTAAACTTGAACACTGCATAGGGATTTTATTGCTGAGGGTTTCTTGTATCCCCTCATTGTTGCTATCGAGTTGATTTTGACTCATGGTTACCTTTTAGGACAGAGTAGATCTACCCTGTGGATTTCTGAGACTGGAATTATTTATAGGTATGGAAAGTCTGGTCCTTCTCCCTCAGTGCAGCTTGTAGTTTCAAGCTTCTGTGCTACCTGGGCTCCTTTCTTAGATCCAGAGGAGAGGATGGAAGATGATGTCAATTTTTGGAAAGAATACTGTGTCATAGGCAAAGCCAGAAGTTCAAAGGAACAAACGTCTGTGTTCAAGGAGTCACGCATTGCCATCAAGCCAGCGCTGACTTACAGGATCCCCTGTGGGTTTCTGAGCCTGTGACTGTTCGCAGCCCCACAAATTAATTAATATACAATCTTGGTGAGCCATTTAATTGATCAGAACTTCAGTTTCTTTACTGGATGTCATTTATTCTACCTCCTTCCATGCGTTCATTTGACAATAAATATTTTTGTGGACCAATAATATGTCTGAAATAATTTTCTTTATAGGACTTTTGGTGGGGAATATAAATGAAATATAAAGCACTTATAATATAAACAATGATCACATTTCCTCCATAGCTTATTCTTCAAAGAAAGACATAAAGACTTTTTTTTTTAGCTTTTCTTGGGGGCTCTTACATCTCTTATCACAATCCACACGTTCATCCATTGTGTCAAGCACATTTGCACATATGCCACCATCATCATTTTCAAAGCATTCTCTTCCCACCTGAGCCCCTGATATCAGCTACGCCTTTCTTCCCCCTTCCTCCCTTCCCGCCCTCCACCTCGAACCCTTGATAAGTTATAGATGATTATTTCCATATCTTACATTGTCCTCCATTGCCCTTCACCCACTTTGCTGTTAGTCATTCTCCTGGGAGGGGGTTATGGTTGATTCTTGTGATCCATTCTCCCTCTCTCCCCCCACCCTCCCCTAATCCTCCAGGTATCTGCAATCTCATTGTTGGCTCTGAGGGAGGTTTATCTATCCTGGATTCACTGTGTTGTGGGTTCTTATCATAAAGAATTTTGATAGCTTTTGCATTAATCTTACAAAATTCATTTTAAAGATAATTTTAGTTTTAATCAGTATGCCTAGGCAAGTAAATGTCTTGCAAGATAACTGAGAATTTGTTTCAATCAATGAGTTTGTTTAGAATTTCATTTAATTCTGAATTTGCCACACTTTTGATAAGAAAAGAAGAACAAAATGGAAAATGCATCACCGTCATCACCTCGGACACAGTAAAACAACAACCACCCAAAGGGAACAGCCCGTCTCTTGCCAAGAGCAAGGAAGGGTTATTTCCATATTTCTGGACATACAGGTCTTTTAGACTACTTATGAACTCTAACACTTATGGAAATGACTTACCATTAATATAAGGGAATGTTAAAGTAATAACAAACTATGCAGAACTGCCAACATTCAGCATTACAATGTTAGGACTTCCGCATTTAAACTATATCTGCATTTTACAAATTGTTCTAAGCAATTTGTATTTTCATCAAAACAACATACAGTGTTGTTCAACTTCTGCCCCTGTAATTTTCAGGCTGTTTTCCTGGTTGCATCAGTCTGCTACATCCCTAGTCCTTTAAAAAAAAAAAACCACCCAATTTCTGAGAAAGAAATACACACAACTGCGAGCGCCATAATCAGACAGAGCGGTGCTCGGCAGACACTACTGGTAGGAGAAACACCGCCCTGGCAGGATAGCCAACTTCACTTTCATTTAGGAAAAAGGCTCAGGAAATAAGAAGTACCTGGTACATGGGACGAGAGGGCCAAGCAGCAGCCCCTGGAATGGATGTGAAGGTGGGAAGACCCAGGTGCGGAATCGTTCTGCCTTTTGGTCCCTTTTCCTAAGTGTCTTTTCTGACTCCATTCGAGTTATAAAAATTTCCTAAAAAGGAATTACATTTCACTTTCTGCAATTCATTTTCAATCCCAGCAAAGAGTATATTTGCTCCATAAAAATTGTATTAGCTGGCACTCACTTGTGCCAACTCTGGGCTGCTAACTATCCCACTCTTCCTCCATAACTCTTCATGTTTTTATTTTAGGAGAACTTTAAAATCTGCTTGGAGAAAATATGCTCAGGGACAAACTCACCAACAGAATTTTTCTGTTCTTTTCTTTTTCACATAGTGATAAAGATTAATACAGGCTTAATATGGTTTGAAATGGTTAGAAACGTTTGCAAAGCAGGTGGTTAGTAGCATCGGTAACTATACAAATAAACAAGGTGACTTTCAAGAGGAAAATTTCACCAATAATACCTCATTATACTGCAAAGTTTGACTGGCTGTGAGGCTGCCGAAATGTTGATGGAAAAATCATCTGTATTTATTAGGAAGAAGTCAGAGAAATATAATTAAAAAGTTAACTTGAGAAATTGACCTGTCTCGTCCCAAGTTTATAGGACTTGGACAAAAGTCTTTCACGTTGCTGATTAAGTATATGTATTCAAACATTGTGTTTAGGGCCTACTATGAAATATCCAATGTGAGTTTTTTTTTTAATTCTGCTATTCAGGGTGGGTTTTTTTCCCACAAGTGCATTCATCTTCGGCACACTTTGGCAACCATGAATTTGTCAATGTCAAAGAAAACGCTCAGTCTGAGGACGCTGCACAATATGACTTTGTTAGATCTGGGAGCATCCAACTCTGCGCAGAAAACCTCACATTAGGTCAAAAAGGTGGTTAAAAACACTCACCTTGCTTGAGTTTGAAAAGTCTAAAACTCTTCCCTTAATGGTGGATGACTGCTAAGATGACAGACACATACTAATGAGCACTTATGTGGCACCTCATGCATACACCACATTTTCACTGCAGCAAATTGAGATGTGTTATACCAGTGCATGGGGCTTCAACAATAGCGTAAAATGATTATGAAAATTTTCAATGGACTTTTTGAAGCCCCGTGGAATATCCATTATTGTCGAGTGCTGACAATATAATTGAAGATCAGATAGAGAAAACAAGTTTCCCAAGATCACCTAGATCGTGATGAATCCAGAACTCAAAGCCAGGCTTTCTGATTCAACATCCTAGGCTTCTTACACCCCACACAACTCCTTCGTTTTAATGCAGTAAGCCAAGTAGACTGAGTGCTTAAGCACAAGATTTACTTATTTTATCAAGAAGCAGGAAGTATTCCGTAAGTGTTGGAAGACTGGTCATAGTTTTAGTCTCCAGAGATTAACACCCAAGGCACATTAAATCTAAGTACATGCTGATATTTTTTGATTTTGAGAAAGGAACATATTATCCATGTTTCAGAAATTTTAAGTGGGTTGGTTTCATTTTTGTGTACAAACATGTTATGTTAGCTGACAATCTATCATGGTTCACCTTACTCGATTAAATGTATCACTTTGAAGCAAATATGCTAATATCAAAAGTAAATAGACTGTTTTCACAAAGTTACATTAATTATTCATTGATTCTTTTCATTTAAAAGGTCAATTTTATAACTCAACAAACTGATATCACTGAAGTGATTGATTTGCTGAATAAGAAGGTTTATGTAGGCTTGGGTTTAAACCAGGAAGTGTCCATCCGGGGTTTTCTAAGGAGTCCTTTTCACTGTGTACTGCCTTTTCCTGAGTGACCTCGTCCAAGTACAAAATCAAACAACTAACGTACCCATTAGGCAAAATGGAGACTTCTCATTTCCTGCCCATGATTGAACAGTTAACGACATAAATAATCTTAAGTGGTGAACTTTTTGAAGATGCTTCAAAAATTCGTGTAAAAATTTAATGGAATTTTGTAATAGACTTTCTGAAGTCTCTTTATATTTATTTATATTTCAAATACCCTCACCACCGGTTGGTTCTTACAATCACAACGCATCCAGTCAGGCGGATGGAGTTTACATTTTATATTTCTGACTCTGACAGTACATGCAATTTAGTTTGCTGCAAGTTAAAAAAGACAAGTCTTAATTAAGATAAAAATAGTAAATTGCCTAAATATTGAACACATGTATGAGAATATATTAAATCAATGACTAATACATGCTTTTGAAATCTGGATAAATGTTTGAAATATTTCTTCAATTAAAGCCTGCAAAAAGATATAACCTATAAATACAACTGTTGGAACTGATCTTATTTTTTGTTACTACGAATACCATGTATTCGATGGGTTGCTAATAGTGTATTCTGCCAACAACACTCACTTGATGAATCATATCCAGCATTTTCAAATGGTGGGCAGCAGATTCTATGCTGCTCTCTCCACTGCTTGGAGAAAGAGAGTACTGTACAGGAAGGAGAAATTGGCTTGCTTTTTTCCCTCTTCTCCTTTTCTCTACATACTCCTTTCTAAAATAATTTGCTGAGCCATATCCATGATTTGGGTACTTTGTCAGATCCTGGGTATTTAATCGTGAGTAAGATATTCACAGTTACAACTTCCTAGAGTTTATATAGACGATAGAGACAACAGACTGGTACACTGGCAATTGTCCTTCAATGTAAAGGATTCCCTAAAGAGGACTGTGGGGTACTCAGGTCCCTGGGTGGTTCAGTTTGTGCTCATTGAGGAAGGTGGTATATATAGTGACTGAAGATTACTGCCGAGAAAACCCAAATTAGCCCTGAGTTGGAATCCACTTGAAAACAATGGATCTTTTAGCAGTCATGAGGTCACCTAATCAATACTTTGAACGAAATGTTGAAGAAAGCCTTTTGGTGAATATTACACGCCTAAACAAGACCCAATTAATTATTTGTACCTTTTGAAGTGTTCTCTATTGTCTACAAATTAATATGCTATGATGTAGTTTATTGTACCAACCTTGCCAATAAACACATGTGAAGTTAATTGAAGGGTGGAGGGATAAATGGATCAGTGAGCCTCAACTTTTGAGTTCTTGGGTCTCTTGCTTTCTGATAGTTCAGACCAGGGCGAAGCTGCGTTAGCCAGTTCTCTACTCTGGCTGACAAGGCTCACTTCCTACAAGATATCCCTGAGGAGAAGCCACATGGACCTATCCCATGCAGCCTTTGGTGCTGGAGCAGCTGTGTGGAGACCCCTGCCAGCACTGAGATGCTTACACATTCACTGATTCGCTTTCCTCCAGTTGGCATCATTGAGTGTGTTTTGTGAGACGGAGGAGGACTTTGTGGATTGGTGTTGCACATATGGGTTAATGTTGGCCTAGTGGGCTTGGGCAGCACTGGGTTGGGATGTTTCCTTGATGTGTACTTACCCTTTATATAAAACTCTACCTTACACATATGAGTTTCTATGGATTTGTTTCTTTAAAGTACCCAGACTAGCACATGCTACATCTAATATCCTTCATTTCCAACATTATTTTTCATTTTATTATTATATAGGTCTTGGAATTCCAGGTCCTTTTATTAATCAGCCTCTTTATCTATGGTAATTAATTTTTTTGCTTAGCCCCAGTAGCTTTTAATTTCAGCCTATTCTGTAAATAGTCTATTTATAGGTTTTTCCATTTCTTTCTGAAACTATAAGGTAAGGATTACTTTTGTTTTTCTTCCTAATCCTTCACCCATGAATTTGGTCTTCAACAATAGACCAGAGTGACATGGCATTGATCACCAAAATCTCTGCCAGGACTAAATTTACTAAGTCTGTCTTTCATTCATTCATTTAAACAATTGAATACTTATATACCATGTGTGGAAAGGAGGGACTATTATGAGTAACTTATAATGCAATGCATAGGTGCATCCAATAGAGAAAATTGGGAATATTTCTCAGTTGGTGGGATGAAAAGAATTATCTCCCAATATCTATTCAATAATTTATTTAATCCCTACAATATGCTAGTCCTTGTTATCATAGGGCTTATATTCCAGCTGGAAGATATTGCTATAATGAGAGGGGAATAGAACTATGTATTCATATCTATATGTTAAGAATTAAGGTTGCAGATAGACATTGGACCTTGACTCAATTATTTCCTCAACACAAGAACACTTTGTTCTAACAATCTGGCATTCTATGTTGCTCACCTACCCTACATAATTGCTGAAGAGAAAATGGGTGCATAATTAAATGTGGTGAGAAAGCTGATGGTGCCTGGCTATCAAAAGTTATAGCATCTGGGGTCTTAAAGGCTTAAAGATAAACAAGCGGCCATCTACCTGAGGAGCAACAAAGCCCACATGAAAGAAGCACACCATCCTGTGTGATCATGAGGTGTTGAAGGGATCAGATACCAGGCATCTAAGACTCAAAACAAAATCATATCCAAGGTGAATTGAGGGGGGGCATGGAGTAGAGACCCAATGTCCATCTGTAGACAATTGGACATCCCTCTATAGAGGAGGTCACAGGGGAGAAATGAGCCTGTTATGGTGCAGTATATCACTGATGAAACACAACTTTCCTCTAGTTCTTTGGTGCTTTCTTCCCCTCCCCCACC
This sequence comes from Tenrec ecaudatus, assembly GCF_050624435.1. Lineage (NCBI taxonomy): Eukaryota > Metazoa > Chordata > Mammalia > Afrosoricida > Tenrecidae > Tenrec > Tenrec ecaudatus. The sequence continues at coordinate 87,387,110 of NC_134531.1, forward strand.
CCACTATCATGACCTCAATTCTACCTTACAAATCAGATTGCACCAGAACATGCACACTGCTACAGACAAGAGCACCCAGCACAGGGAATCCAGTATAGACAACTCCCGCAGGGCCAACAATAACAGTAGAGATACCAGGAGGATTAGAGGAGGGTTGGGGGATATAGAGGGAATGGATCACAAGGATCAACCTATAACCCCCTCTCAGGAAGGCAAACAACGGAAAAATGGGTGAGGGGCAACAGAGGACGATGTAAGATATGATAATAATAATCTGTACCTTATAAAGGGTTCCTGAGGGAAGGTGGGCAGGGGAGGGAGGGGGAAGAAATCAGGAGCTGATACCAGGGGCTCAAGTGGGAAGAAAATGATTTTAAAATGATGCTGGTGGCATACGTGTAGATGTGCTTGACACACTGAATGAATATATGGATTGTGATAAGAGATGCAAGAGCCCTCAACAAAAGTATTTTTTAAAATGTAAGCAAAAATCACATCATGATTTCTGATAGGGATAAAAATACAAATACAAAATACTGTCGTTTGTAGAAGCAGTGTGAAGAATCGTGACAGATTGAGGCATCAGGGAAACCCTCTATGGTGATTAGGCACCTTGTAGAGCTCATCAAACCCAAACCCTGAATGATGAGAAGAAGGTAGATGTGGGGGGAGGTCAGATGCTTACAGACATGCTCCCCGAGGGCACTTAGTCACCAGAATACAGGGTAGGCCTAGCTCCCTGCTACTGGGGACAATAAACTATTTCTCCCTAAGGCCTGCGACAGACCAAGCGTTCACACCCTACCAATAATGGTCTCTATCAGTTGAGCCAGGGAACAGGCCAAATTGGCTCTGTGACATCCAAAGTTAAGTTGCCATCCTAAATCTAGGATCTGCCCATCTTGTCACAGGTGTGCTCACAATCCCTCCTCTCCTTATTGCATTTATGTCCCTAGACCACCCCCTCTCATTACTGTATTGTCTATAGCACAACCCCTTCCTGTGACGTTTGTTGTCACCTGTAATTAGGGGTCTTGCATGTCTCCAGAGAATATAAAAAGCCTGGGCTAGCATTAAACTCTATCTCTCCCTCCATGTGGACCACCAAGCGGGACTGAGGTGAGTATGCTACCATGAATTGTGTCTGACTCCATTTATTTCAATAATTCTCTTCTATCTCTCATGCTCTCTACAACTTTACTTATTATCGCTGTACAATTGTGCCTACTGGACCCATAATGATGTGTTAGGGGATGGCTTCCCCTGACATATGGCTGACAGGTAGAGACCACAAGCGCATGGACCCTATGTCAGGAATGTGGTTGGCATATTTGAGGTGAGACTGGTAATGGCTAGAAGAGTGGTCTGAAATAAAGTTGGCAGAGTAAATATGGGTTAGATAATTTAAAAGTTTTGTAAATCATTACAATATTTTGTTTTAAATGCACTGAAAGCTACAAAGGGGCTTTAAATAGGTGAGTCAGGTGATCTAATTTTTACATTTAAAAGATTATGCCAAATACTGTGTTAAAAGTGAAGTTTAGGAAGATGAGAATGGAAGCAGGAAGTCTTGGTTGGAGACTATTATGATGGTCCATGAGTGATAAGATAGTGGATGAGTCAGCATTGGAAAATGGGTAGGCTGGACATCTTTGATGAAATAGATTCATCAGGACTTGCGGAAACATTGGGGGTCAAGAATGAAGTATAGATGCATCATCAGTGACTCAGTGTCACAAATGTTATCCACATTAGGAGGGAGTTTTGGACATTTAGGGTGTGGATAAAAAGGTGAAGAGGTGGCAATGGAAATGATGAGATAATCTCAATTATTGCTTAAATAAGCCTTATAGGAATTATGTATTTGTCTTTGATAAACTTATGGAGTATAAAGTCGAGGTATTTCTTTCCCATGGAATGATATCAATTCAATGCCATGAGATCTCACATTTATTAAAACATACTCACTATAATTTATGTCAAAACCTAAGCCTCTTGGTGAGAATATTTACTAAAGGTGGGAATCCATGCTGACAAAAAGTTTGAGGACTTACACTTATATTTTGGGTGTCTTATGATGGCTCAACATTTTTTCTACTCCTTGGGTTTGTTTTCCTGTTGCTTTTTTCTATTCTGCTGATCTTTTATGAAGTACTAATAAATTCCAGTGAATGCAATTGGTTGCAAGTAAAGTTTTGTGGAAGATAATCAGACAGGGGCTGCAGCAGCACCTTCATGAGGAGCAGTCAGAGGGTCAGGCCAGATTCAGAAGAGGACACGGGACAAGGGGCATCACTGATGATGTCAGATGGATCTTGGTTGAAAGTAGGGAATGCTAGAAAGATAGTTATTTGTGTTTTATTGGCTAATATACCATACTAAATGATCATTAAAAAAAGAAAACTATGGTTAGCCTTGAGAAAAATGGGAATTCCCGAACACCTAATAATGCTCATGCACTCCGTGTACACAGATCAAGGTGAAGTGGTGTGAGCAGAACAAGGGACTACTGCCTGGTTTGAAACCAGGAAAGGTGGGTGTCGGGGCGGTATTTGTTCACCACACTTATTCCGTCTGGATTCTGAGCAACTCATCAGAGAAGCTGGATGATGGGAAGAAGAACGCGGCATCAGGATCGGAGGCAGGCTTATTAACAACCTGCAAAGGGCAGAAGACGCAACCTCACTTACTGAAAGTGAGGAGGACTTGAAACACTGGCTGATGAAGATCAAGCTTTTCAGCCTTCAGTGTGGAATACGACTCAGTGTAGAGAGGATCAAAATTCTCACAACTGACCGATAGGCACCATAATGATTGATGGAGAAAAAGGCCGAGGTTGTCCATGCTCGTGGAAGCAGCAGTCAAGAGTTCAAAAGACATTCTGAATTAGGTAAATCCTCTTCACAAGACCACTGTAGGGGATTGAAAAGTCAGGTTGGTAGTTTGAGGACTAGGGTGCACCTGATCCATGCCAGGGTATTTTCAATTGCTTCATAAATATCTGAACGTTGGACACTTTGAATAAGCAAAGTTGAATAAGGAAGACCAAAGAAGAATCCTGCATCTGAACTGTGGTGTTGGCAAAGACTGTTGAACATACCATGGACTGCCAGAAGGACAAACTGGAAGTAGTACTTCTAGGTGCTCCATTGAGCAAGAGTGGCAAGATTTTGTGTTTCCTACTTTGGACATGTTATCAGGAGAGGCTGTTCCTTGGAAAGGATATTATGCTCAGTAGAGTAGAATGCGAGAAAAAATGAGGAAGGAGATGGATTGACATAGTGGTCATGACAAAGCAACAATTGTGAGGCACCATTGTGAGGATGGCGCTACTCTGGGCTGTGTTTCATTCTGTTGTGCATTGGGTTGCTATGGGTCAGAGCTTACTTGATAACACCTAACAATATCAAATTTGCTATATGTGGATTTTGAAGATTCTAAAACAAATAGCTCAAAGAAAATATTAATTTATTATTTACTTTAAAATTTTCCCTATCTACAATACTAACTCAAAAATATTGTTTTAAATTGAATTTTATGATGAAGAAGCAATATGGAAGCATGTTATCTGGTCGAAATATATTTTCTTTTATCAAAATTAGTTCATCATTTTAAAAGTCCTCCTATTATACACTCCCCTCAGCCAGCGGGATGAGAGTTGATAGAGGACTGTGTTAGTTTGGGTAAACTACAGAAGAAACAAATCCACAGAAACTCATATGTATAAGAGGGAGTTTTACATAAGGGTAAGTAAGTGTACATTAAGAAAACATCCCTCCCTCCAAAAAAAAGGGAAAAAAAAGAAAACATTCCAACCCAGTGCTGTCCACGCCCATAAATCCAACAATAGCCCATATGTCCGACACCGATCCACAAAGCCTTCTGCCATTTCACAAAACAGATGCAATGACACCAACGTCAGGAGGAAAACTGAATCAGTGAGCGTGTAAGCATCTCAGCACTGGCAGGAGTCTCCACACGACTGCTCCAGCACCCAGGGCTGCATCAGGGTAGACCCATGTGGCTTCTCGTCAGGGATGTCTTGCAGGAAGTGAGCCTTGCCAGCTGAAGCAGGGGACTGGCTAAGGCAGCTGCACCCTGGTCCGACCATCAGAAAGCAAGAGACCGGGGAACTAGAAAGGCGAGACTCATCGGCCCTTCAATTAATCCCACATGTGTTTATTGGTCAGGTTGGCATAATAAAACCTTAACTATCTCGAGGTCTAACTTGAAAAATACTGTGTTCTGACCTTACAATGATGATTTCAATGCTGAATTGTAGTGCAATGGAAACTCCATCCTGAATTTATCATTTGAAGCTCTACAAATCTTTTGCATTCTTTTTCTTAGGTTTCACACTCACTAATGGTCTCGCCAAAAAATCTTAATGAAACACGACAAATACTAGATCATACACCCTAAAAATAATAAATCAATAAAAAGAAATAACCTTCAATTACTGAAGTAGGATTGCATATGAAAAAGTAAAATGAAAGTAAGGATCAAGCCATGTAATTGCTTTTAACATATTTCTGAATCACTGTATTGGCTTTTAGTTGTTTGCTTTATATTTGTTGACTGGTTCTTATATGCCAGGCATTGATGCTATAAAATAATAAAAAGTAATTAATTTACTCAATTCTGGGTTTCTAAGACTAAAAATATTCAATTTTACTGGGAAACTTTTCTTATCGAATAGAATAATTTAATCTTTATGCCACAACGGTTTATTTGGTCTTGTTGGTCTTTTGTTACTATGATAATTTCTTATGTGCTATTTCAGTGATTCCTAAACCTGAATTTTTATCCAGCTATATAAGAGCATATTTATTATCCTAAAGAAAGATGAAAATGAATCATTATTAATGTGTATATTATGATGCAAGAATACAGACAACCATATGATCTTTGAAAAAGATTTCTTTTTGTACCTGAAAGAAAGGAAGACCTTTTTTCCAATGTCTGTCATATTTCTTGTTGCTACAAAGTAGGAATTCTGTTTTTTTATTTGCTGTTGATTTCTATTTGCTTCTTAGACATTAAGGAACCTATGAAAGCATTTGAGCAAAACTTCTTAAAAAGCAATGCATTTGGGAACCTAAATTATGATAGTTTAGTAAACATTTTTATTTGCTTTATTTTCATAATTTTTAGTGTGCACTTCCACATGGGGTTTACCTCATACAATGTGGATGAGAAATATAAGCTAAAGCGCTACCTGTTCTAAAGGCATTGTCTAGAAGGGAGCAGGGAGCTAGAAATTTTGTTGTAAGTTTCCATTGAGTCAGTCCTGATTCATGATGGTTCCGTGTATATCAAAATAAATAGCCACATATTAAGGAGATGATGACTTTAGTACTGGCACTGGATTCAGAGAGAAATACAGATCTCATCAGCCAAGAAGACAACCCCTTCTGAGTGAAATGTCTAACCCATAAAGGGATTTTCATCTACAGCCTGCCTCTGATTGTCAATACTGATGCAACATCTTACCTGACACCTTGAATTAATGCGGTGCTGTATTTTTTAAAGCACTCTCAATCATCTGATATTTAAATGTATATTTTGACTGGGATATAAAAGAAAAACACACAGTATCCCTTTTGGAAAAGAGTATAATATAGTCAGGAACACAGACATATGCGTAGTTTAAAATGTATACTAAGTGAAAAATGCTTTGAATAAGAAAATGAAGGAGGAAAGATAAGATGCTACAGATTTTGTTACCTTATTTCACTTCCCTTATAATCCTTTGAGGTAAGTATAAAAAGCACCAGGGGCTTCAAAACGTTCAGGGGAAAATTCCAGTCTGTTTTCATGCTCCTGTCTCACTAACCTGCTGAAGCACCCTTGGGTCTTGCTAGTTGCATTTGCCTGGTAACAGAACATTCTCTGGTGCCAAGCTGGTGTCCTCTGAATCCTCACCCAGTGTTCTTCAGTACCGGCATAAATTACCACCTAGTATTCTGGCATACAATTGAGTTATGTCTTAACTTACTTATGTCATAACGTCCTTCCCCGATACCTGTGTTATTAGGTACTGCGGAGTGGTTTCCCCACTCAGGGTAACTTTACACACCAAGGAACTTAAGACTGTGTGGTCCTGTGCCATTTCCGTGACTGGTATGGATTGGATTGTGGCCATCCATTATTTATCCAAGTATGGCATTGCTTAACAATGTTGGCTTTCTTATGTGAATTAAAACCATATTATGGATAGCACACTTCAGTGGTCTGTAAGTAAGACATTCTTGAGTTTTTGCACGTTCATTAATTTTTTTTTTTAAACAGGGTGATTAGACCTTCCCATTTCATTGGCCAGACAAACCACCTGGCTAAATCTAACTCCGAGTTGTCAGGAAAATGCATTTCTAGCCTCTACCCAGGAATGCATGCTGATGAAGTGCACATGCAACCACACCCTCCCTGCCAATTAGCCCACAAGCCAGCACCAGGCCAAAGAGAAAGCTGTAGAAACAATGGCTGTAAAACGAGGTGCACAGCAATGGTCTCTATTAGCAACACAACATGATGATTACTCGGGACACTGTGACCACACAGCTAGACTGCTGAAGCCAGTAAGAAGCAAAATTACCATGCTGCACCTTGATGCCATAATTAGAGAACAAGAAGAAAACCAACTGAAAATAATTAGAATTATCAAATAAAATTAATGAAAATTCTTACACAGCTATAAACAGCTTTCACAGACAAATGAGAGGTAAAGATCTACTGGACAAGGAATGGAAATGGGATAGACTGAGAGGAAGTGGGATAAGTGCCAATGCATTGTGAAGATGACAATCAGGGATATGAAACAAAATGTGTGCAAATAGTTGAGTGGAAAACTGATCTGCTGTTGGCCATTACCCAGTTTTTAACAGTTATGAAACAGAAAAAAGATCTCATTTATGGTAGCAACAAAAATACAAAATACCTATGAACAAACCTAATAAAATATGAAAGATGGATATAATAAATACAGCCATTGAGTTGGTTCTTGCTCCTTGAGACTCTGGAGGAGAGGGTAGAACTGTCCCATGGGTTTCTGAGACTACACTAGGACACTGTAAAATGCATCCAGTAAGCGAGTGTGGAGGTCCAACTCAGATGGCAGACTGGACACCAGCAAGCACAAGAGTCAACATTTTCCAAACAGATCGAAAGTTTCAAAAATAACTGCATGGCAAAATTCCCACGAAACACAGTAGAAGAAATAAGATAGCCATTTTCTATGCTACTCATTGTCTAGGATAGCAAGGAGGAGAATGCCCACTGAACACAGTCAACAGCTTAACCAAAAAATGGACAGAGGACAAGAACAGAAAATGGAGAGGGGACAATAACAGAAAAGTCCCAGAAAATAAAATGACATGTTCTTGCATGTATGACAGGAAGTTCAGCTTCACTCAGGAATAAAAGCGATGTTGATAAGGAAAAGGACAGAGAGTGATGCCCAACATGAATAATGTCATTATTGTCATGGAATGGTACCTGTGGAAGTTGTTGAGATGGAGTATATTTTCTTCTGTATGAAAAAGGGAAAAAAGAGAAAAGATTAATAAATAACTTTACCCCTAGTCCTAAAAAAAAGAAAAGGAGAGCATTTTGTATAGAACTTTAATGAGGTTTTATTCAATTATAAATGTTTGAATAATTATATTTGCTTTCAATGGCAATGGTACATTTGGGTGCTGTAGCTTTATGGCTGTAGCTTTATGGCCTGAATAGAACAATGAAAATCCTGGTTTGATCAAGTCACAATTGGATTCAGTAGAGAAATAAAATCAGTGGCATATTTCATCCCTGCTTTTCTAAAAAGAGAAACCAGATATTTTAATCATTTTCTAGTGTCTGTGTCAGTTCGTGTGCTTTCACAAATTTGAAAATGTGAATTTTCTGATTTAGGATGTTTAAAAACATCTTACGTTCCTGCTCCCTTAAACCCCAGACAAGGCATGAATGAACTTAAGTCACTCAATGATAGCTCGTGTACGGTCCATGTTGGAAACCTTTGGTATCCTGGCAGCCTATGCAATCCGGTTTATGAAGACTAAAGACTTCCAAGCTACTCTGACTAACTTTGAGAATGCTAAAAGGAAGCTAATTGTTTCGGTCTTTTCTGCATTGATTATTCTGGAGGTCTAATTGCATCAGATAGACATAATATACACATAAGGTGCTGAACTACTGGGATAATGTATTTGGACTTGTTGCAAACACTGATATAATTAAGTATTTGTTAACACTTGTATAATAGACCTCTATGGTCATGGACTTTTAACTAACGATTAAAAATTCATTCTCAGTTGCAACTTGCCATTCATGGGCTTGGCGAGGAAGAAGCTTTCTTTTACAAATTTTCTAATTAATACCAAAAAAGTCTTCCTCGCTATCTTTGTAGCTGGTTATTTTTCAATGAAGGTTTTATGCATGAGCTTTCTTTCTGAAATAGAGAGTTCCTGATATACGAGAGGTAAAAGAGGAAACCATTCTAATCTTTTCTCACACACTCTTTTCTTATCTTTTAAAAGTACATTTGAATTATTTTTAAGTTTAAAGAGAGTGCTCATGTTTGTTTTAAATAGTGAAATAATACAAATATGTATTAAGAAAATGTACAAAACCTTTTTCTCAATTTCATCTGCACTGTATTTACCTCAGGTATATATTCTCTGTTTCTCTTTTTACATGCACATATATCTTTCTATATTCTATGATTCTATAATCATATTTTTAAAATCAACCCTGAACTTACTTCTTCTTCATCTCACCTAATTAGTGGAGTAAGAATTTTTCTTCAAGTGCTAAGATCAGTAAATAAGCCAAGCTTAACTTATTCTTCTAACCTTTCCTTGTAGAAATTACATTGATTTTGACTCAAAGGCGACCCTTTAAGAAAGAGTAGAATTGTCATCTTGGGTTTCAGAAACAGTAGATACAAACTTGATGAGAAAGACAACTGATTCCCCTGTTTCTATAAAATTTGAGTCAAGTTGTTTGCAATTTCAACCAGATTGCCTCCACAAAAATTTCTTTTCTCAATTGTTCTAAGTTAACTGGGAGTGAAATGATGACTCGCACCAAGGTCGGGAGAAACTGATCCATGATTCAACATCTGAATCTAAACCTGTCCCATTCCTAAATTTGAAAATGTTTCTTCATTGTTGTACATGTGAGTGATGATCTTTATGACTGCACGAAGTTAGCTGTCTTCTGAGCAGTCAACTTCTGCAGGGATGAGATGGAAAGATGCGGATAACTGGGAGAACGGAGCTCTAGAGTGGTTACAATAGCAGAGCACATGGCTGCTCCCGTCGGTAAGCACGGGTGTCATTTACGACTCAGAGCAGCACGGCAGAAACCTGCCCAGGGCTCTGCCGTCATCGCCACTTTCCTTTTTGGACACGTCATTGTAAAGCCATCTGGTCCGAGGTTTTCTCTTCCTCCTTCCCATCCTCCTCCCCCCTCCTCTTCCTTCTTCTCTTTACAGCCCTTCTCCTTTGCCAAGCATGGTGTCTTTTTCCTGGGACTGCTATGTCCAGGAGCCCTAGTAGTGCAGTGTTTCTGCACTGGGCTGCTAACCACCAGGCCAGCAGCTCGAAACCACCAGCTGCTCCAGAGAAAAATGTGATTCTCTACTTTCAAAAAGACTCAGTCTCAGAAACCCACATATACACTTCAACCCTGTCCCATTGGGCCACTATGATTTGCAGTCAGTAAGATGGGCGTGAGAGCTTCAAGGCATAGTTCCTTTTTTAGCCACGCTGTTCAGTGCTAGCATTCTACTGGGCCTTTATCCATTCTTCTGCGAGGGAGTTAGGTTCTTTCCACCTTTTTGGCTTACAACTCAATGTAAAGAAGATGGGAAAACTCACAACTTAACCAATTGATAACATCATGATAAAGGAGAAAAGGTTGAAATTGTCAAGGATTTCATTTTGCATGAATCAACAGTCAATGCTTATGGAACAGCTGTCAAGAGATCAAAAGATGGATTGCATTAGGTGAATCTACTGCACAAGACCCCTTTAAAGTTTTGAAAAGCAAGGATGTCACTTTGAGAACAAAAGTGCGCCTATTGCCTCCTATGCGTGTGAAAGTTGGACATTGAATAAGGAAGACTGAAGAAGAATTGATGCATTTGAATTGTGGTATCGGGGAAGAATATTGAAAGTACCGTGTACTGCTAGTGGACAAACAAATCTGTCTTCAAAGAAGTATGTAACCAGTGCTCTTAGGGGCCAGGATAGCAAGACTTTGTCCTACATACTTTGGGCATTTGAGTGACCAGTCCCTGCCTAAGGACATCCTGTTTGGTAAAGAGAATGGGGCAATACCAAAAGAAGGCTCTCAATGCGATGGATTGACCCAGCGTCTGGACAATGAGCTCATGCACAGGGGCTGTGGTGAGGATGGGGTAGGACTGTGTAGCTTTGCTCTGCATTGGGTCCCTAGAGGCTGGAACCAAATGGAGCGCACATTTGGTTTCAACAACATTCCGTTTCACTGGTCTATTAATCCATCATTATATTAGTAATAGGCTCTTTTAATTTCTGTGACTGTGTGACAGGATTTGAGGTAAGGAAGTGAGAGGTCTCCTACTTTGTTCTACTTTTTAGGGAGTTCTTGCTTATTCGGCATCTCTACCTCTCTCACTGGGAGCTCCTTGAGTTTTGGTTAGAGTGTATTTTTGAAAGGCTCCTTTCAATGGGCGCGGGCGCACGCGCGCGCACACACACACACACACACACACACACACACACCACTACATTTTTTTTTTCCAGCACTGCAAGGAGCTACCAGTTCATCGAACATTTTCTACCCCAGTCTTAATCTTTGGATTTAGGAATCATTCACTAGGTGCTTGGTAGGTTGCTTTGCCTTGCTCTATTTTGTGTCACTGTGTTGCTGGAAGCTTTGCCTGCCACCAGTTTTTTAAGTGACCATCGGATCACTCCTGATGGACAGTTTCCAGTAGAGCTTCCAGATGAAGATAAACTAGGAAAAAGGATCTGGCCATCTACTATTTGAGGTTGCTATTTCTATAGAGTTTCTCAATTCCCTGGTGATGCGGGAGTTTCTGAAACAGACTCTTTACAGCAGTAGAAAGCTTTGTTTTCCCCAGTGGAGTGGCTGGTTGTTTCAAATGGCTAACCTCAAGGTGAGGAGCCCAATGTGTAATCCATGACGCCTCTAAATCCCCAAGTGGCCCGAGTAAGTCCTCAGCCCAATCCAAAGGTTTGGCTTTAGAGTAGAAAGGCCAATCTAATTCTCACAAAATCCCATTCATTTAAATCTCTCTGGAGCACAGTTCTAATAGGAAAGGGTTGGCCATAAATCTGAGGCGACTCATGGACAACTGATTTGATTAATCGACCTTGAAATTACAATGAAATCTAATGGACTTTTCCAATGAAATTTTGAAAATTCCTTTATATTATTGTGTCAACCACTACTCATAAGTATTATAACATCTTAGATTTATTTTTGTATTTTCATGTTCTACTGTGACCACTGTTTTGCATGTTTTTGTAACTGTTCTTCCTTTACTAGACCATTAGATTTTAAATGTTCTTCAAAGGCCTAGCTTATGCATTGATGTCTTATAAATCAACAGTCTCTCTGTAGAAATCTCATCTATACTCACATTCTAATAAGAGATCCAAATGTAAATCTCATATAATCCAGACTTCTCATACAATCCAAAACACACATTGAAACGCTACTTCATATCTCATCGGCGTATCTCAAGGGCACTTCAAACTCCACTGTGGTTAGGTATCATCCATTCCGTCCTAACTCATAGGGACCCTATGTACCACAGATGAAAACCCTGCCTACTCGTCCGCCGTCTTCACAACTGTGGTGTCTGAGCCCACTGCTGCAGTCAATCCATCTCCTGGAGCCTTTTTCTCTTGTCCACAGCTCTTCTCCTTTGCCAAGCGTGACATTCTTTTGCGGTCATTGGTCTCGTTTGAGAACATGTCCCAAGCGCATGAGTTGCAGTCTTGCTATTCTTCATCTAAGGAGCATTCTCAATCTACTTCTTCCAAGACAGAATGGTTTTTATCTTTTTGCAGTCCATGATGTTTCTAGGCAGCACCATAATGTGTCATCATACATCAAGTGTATCATTTCTTCAACTGTTTACCTTATTCAGGGACCACCTTTCTCATGTATCTGAAGCAATTGAAATCATCATGCTCCTTGGGTCAGGAGCACCTTAGTCCTCCCAGTAATGCCCTTGCTCTTCAACACTTTAACGGACAGTGTGCAGCGGATTTACTCAGTGCAATGTGCGGTATGATGACTGTGCATCCAAGTGAGATGACATCTTTCTCCATTTTTCACGGTGGTACCTGTTGAGTTTTCTTTACATTGAGTTATAATGTTTCCCAAAGACCTCCATCCTCGATCTCCATCAGCAAGTGCTTCAAGTTTTCCTTATTTTCAGCAAACCAGGATTTGTCATCTGTACATCCCAGCTTTCTAGGAAGCATTCCCCCGATCCTGTGGCTGAGTTTTCTCCCCATAGTCCTGATTCTCAGATTACTCGCTCAGCTTCAGTTCAGGCTTTTGTTCTCGTCTGACAGCATGACATGATGACGCCAGGAGCTCCTTGGAAATTGGGGAAGGCAGCCATGACAGAGGGACAGAGAGAGGGAAGGAACTGGGCACTGATGGTACTTTGGGAACATTGAGCAGTTTATTAGGGGCTCATACAACTCTTATCACAGTCCTTACATATACATACATCAATTGTGTAAAGCACATCTGTACATTCTTTGCCCTAATCATTTTTTTCTCCTCTTTTCTTTTCTTACATTTTATTAGGGACTCATACAACTCTTATCACAATCCATACATATACATACATCAATTGTATAAAGCACATCCATACATTCCCTGCCCCAATCATTCTCAAAGCATTTGCTCTCCACTTAAGCCCTTTGCATCAGGTCTTCTTTTTTTTCCCCCTCCCTCCCCTCTCCCCCATCCCTCATGTGCCCTTGGTAATTTATACATCATTATTTTGTCATAACTTGCCCTATCCGGAGTCTCCCTTCCCCCTCCTTCTCTGCTGTCCCTCTCCCAGGGAAGAGGTCACATGTGGATCCTTGTAATCAGTTCCCCCTTTCCAACCCACTCACCCTCCACTCTCCCAGCATCGCCCCTAACACCCTTGGTCCTGAAGGTATCATCCACCCTGGATTCCCTGTGCCTCCAGCCCTCATATGTACCAGTGTACAGCCTCTGCCCTATCCAGCCCTGCAAGGTATAATTCGGATCATGGTAGTTGGGGGGAGGAAGCATCCAGGATCTGGGGGAAAGCTGTGTTCTTCATCGGTACTACCTCGCACCCTAATTAACCCATCTCCTCTCCTAAACCCCTCTATGAGGGGATCTCCACTGGCCGACAATTGGGCCTTGGGTCTCCACTCTGCACTTCCCCCTTCATTTAATATGATATATATATATATACACATATATACACACATATACACATATATACACATACATACACACACACACATATATATACACACACACACATATATCTTTTTTTTTTTTTTTTGCATGATGCCTTATACCTGGTCCCTTGGGCACCTCGTGATCACAGTGGTCAGTGTGCTTCTTCCATGTGGGCCTTTTTGCTTCTGAGCTAGATGGCCGCTTGTTCACCTTCAAGCCTTTAAGACCCCAGACACTATCTCTTTTGATAGCCGGGCACCATCAGCTTTCTTCGTCACATTTGCTTATGCACCCGTTTGTCTTTGGTGATCTTATCATGGAGGTGTGCAGCCAATGATATGATTTTTTGTTCTTTGATGCCTGGTAACTGATCCCTTTGGGACCACTCGATCACACAGGCTGGTGTGTTCTTCCATGTGGACTTTGTTGCTTCTGAGCTAGATGGCCGCTTGTTTATCTTCAAGCCTTTAAGACCCCAGTCACTATCTCTTTTGGTAGCTGGGCACCATCAGCTTTCTTCACCACATTTACTTGTTCACCCCCTTTGGCTCCAGTAGTTGTGTCGGGAGAGTGAGCATCATAGAGTTCCAATTTAATTAAAGAAAGTATTCATGCATTGAGGGAGTGTTTGAGTAGAGGCCCAAGGTCCTTCCGCCACCTTAATACTTAACCTATAAATATAGACACATAGATCTATTTCCCCATCCTCCTATATATATTTGCATGTACATGTCTTTGTCTAGACCTCCATAAATGCCCTTTGACTCCTAGCTCTTTCCTCCATCTCCCTTGACTTTCCTCCTGCCCTACTACCATACTTCGTGGCCACCTGGGCTAGAGTATACCTCTTCTCTAAGCAACCTTACCCTTGATCATTCCCCACCATGCCTGCCACTCCCCCCTCTCTACCATTTGGGGTCCCATGTTTTTCCCTTGTCCCTGGGTTTGTTAACACCACTTACTTAACCCCCCCCACCCCCCCACCCCAAGTCCCCCCGGAACTATCGGTCCCGTTGTTTTTCATCCAGATAGTTCATCCAGCCTGTCCTATTCAGACAGACCTGTGGAGTCACTAACATGCACGAAAACTAGACAGAGGAACACAAAGCAACAGTATACAACCAGACAACAAAACAACCAAAACAAACCACTGAAAAAGAATAGAACAAAACAGTTCACAAGAGAAAAGCTTGTAGTTAGTTCAGGGATCATTTGCTGGCCCTTAGGAGCGTTTTCCAGTCCAGTCTGTTGGGGCACCACACCCTGGCCCCAAAGTCCACTTTCAGCATTCCCTGGGGACCTTGCCACTCCATTCCCTTGCTGTTCCGCTGCACTCCCCCAGTGATTTGCCTCGGTGTGGTGGGATCAGGTCAGGTGCAATTCCCACACTGTGTCTCCGGTGCAGTCCCCTGTATCGCCCTTAGTCACTGATTGGCATCATTTCTCATAGTGGGGCCAGCCATGTTGTTCTCTCTCTGGATTGGCTGCTCTACTCAGGAACATCATCCTCAATAGCTTTTTGACATTATTTTATCCATTTAAGTTACCTTTCTGTCATCAGAAAGCAAAAGTTTTCTAAATAATATGCTACTGGCTCACTGTTTACTTACAGAGGAAGTGTGCACCTGCTCATTTATATAATCGGGACTAGGAATACTTGTACATAAACTTATTCTTGTCAAACTAGTCATGTCTTCATCCCTGTCAGAAATGTTGAATTGTGATCTGGTGGGAATGACCTCTCACGCACGTTCAGGTTTTCCTTGACCCTGAACATTTGCTCCCTGGCTTTCTCTCAGATTGGAATTATGCTTACTCTCCCAGCCTCCAGCACCCTGAGGCTGCCCAACGAAGAAAATGCTTTCTTACTTCTGTTCACTGCTTTGAATGCCTTCTCCCGAATTGACATAGAACCTTGAAACCCAAGAAATAAATAGTGTAACTTACTGGATACTAAATATTTGCTCTTATATAAAAGAAAATATTTATATAAAAGATATGCATGTGTGAAGTGCACAGAACTATAAAGCAAATAATATGAAGATAGCACTCATGTAAAAATAAATACTATTGACAATGTTTAAATACCAACATTTTTCTATTCTATTCTCCATAACTTCTATCTAAATTTTTGGTTATAATTCTTTTATATCTCTTCAATATTTTATTAAATACATATGATGCTATGCATAATGTATTGTGTTTGGCATAGTTTAAAACTTTTAAAATATTTTGAATAATTATTTTTTCTTCTGTAACTTCTTTTTTTTTCTTCCTCAACATGATGTTTGTATAATTTTCCTATACTGCTATAATTAATTCAATTTTAATTTCAAGTTATATTTAATATAAAGGTATGCTATGGATAAATAATCTATTTTTCCCCAAATTGGTTGAAATTATTTTTATTTCCTTTTGGCAGGCTCTAAGAGTTTCTTTATGTTCATCAGCAAGTCACCATAACTTCTCTATGAACAACATATATAAAAGTGTCTAACAAGGAGATTATGACATTGAAGAAAACAATAAATAGTTGAATAAAAAGTCATTACTTTAAGAATGCATGAGGTTATGACTGAAGATGGTAAATTTCAATGTCTAGGATTCTGAGAGATGGGTACAAGTCACAAAATAAATTGCATGTAGATTATTTTTCTTTAGAAAACAAATACTTATTAAAACATTTTAGAAAACATTAAGATGTAAAATTTCTGTTTTTATTAGTCAATAAGTTATTCAACAAGATATTACATGTAAGTGACTATAGCTAACAATGTTAGTTATATGAGGGTTCTACTTTATTAGTGTGATAAAATTATGATTAAAATAAACCTGTATGTCTAAAGTGTGTCAGCCACTACCCATGGGGATTTATTGATTTATGGCCTTATAACATCTCTTTCCCTTGAGTGTAGGTACAAATTTTGACTTACTTCTCATCAATAAAATATGTGTACAATAATGGGATTTCACACCTATGATTTCATTATGTTATATAAAACTTCTTAGAAGATATGTGCATTATTAAATAAATAACTCAAAAAAAGAAGGAAGAATAAAGGAAACAATGTTACTTTAGCGCTTAGCTTGAAGGAGCAAATTGCCATGTGATGGACAGGGTCACATGACTTAGAAAATGCAGAGAAAAAAGGGCTTCAGTCCTACAAGCTCAAGCAACTAACTTATGTCATCAGTGAACTAAGAAGATCTCAAGCTCCAGAAGAAGCTGCAGCCTGGCCAACACTTTCACTGCAGCCTTTTGGGACCCTGAGCAGAGTATCTTGTTGAGTGATTCCTGGATACCTGACCAACAATAACTGTAAAACAATAGCTGTGTGTCAATTTAGGCCATTCTCATGCAGCAATGGAAAACTAATACAGTAAAGAAATCATCAAATGAATTCATAATCAAACTATTAAGTCAATTATCAATCATGTTTCAAAGATAGTATTATATCTTGCCATTTACTCTAGCATGACTAAAATAAATATTGAAACTTTGGAAATGATGAGCTCAGGAAATATACGTCTTGTTTGGTAGAGGTTTTCTCAACCTGAGACCCCTTCTAAAAATCCTATAGAGAAAAATTCAGAAAATATTTCCACTTCTTGGTCAAAGCAATAAATGTTAATTTGGAGACATGGAATCAGTAAAAAGCATTGAAGGTAGAGCAGACGAGGATAGCGAGTCTTGGCTGCTGTTCTCCACAAGATAAACGAACACTCAGTTCTCTGCTAATGGAATAATTCTTCCTTCATTAAATCACAGTGATGCACTGCCCTTGGAATCTCTACTACCAGCAAAACTAGGAAGTTGGGATGTGTGTGAAGGAGTTTAAAGAAAAGGCTGCCCATTTATGAGGTGTTAATCGTGGGCAAATTTAGGAATAGCAGCTGTCAATTTTCACCTATGGCTCCCAAAGATGGGCACCTCATGTCAGAGGCTGCTCAACATGCGACTAGAGAAAAGCAGACTCCTCACAGTACGGGCAGTCATAATAATAAGGAGCAAAGCTCAGGGGACCTTCCTTTGCTGATAGGGCCTGACTCGAATGCAAAGTGACTAGCAATCAGAAGGTGGGATGTAAAATGTATGAATCTAGGAAAATTAGAAGTCATTAAAAATGACACGGAACATATAAGATCTTTAATGCAGGCCTTTTTGCTGTTGTTGTTGTTGTTGTTAGGTGCCATTGAGTCCATTTGGACCCACAGCGACCCTATGCCCCACAAAACCAAAGACTGCCAGATCCTTTGTGTCTCTACAATGGTTCCTTTGCTTTCACCCCTTTGGGGAGACACGATGTCAGTCCATCTCTTTGATTGTCTTCCTCTTTCTTGCTATCCCTCTACTTTATCAAACTTGATGTCCTTCCCCAGGGACTGGACTCTCCTGACATGTCCAAAGTCTGTAAGATGAAACCTCACCATCTTGACCCTAAGGAGCACTAAGGCTGTGCTTTTCCCAAGACAGACTTGTTTGTCCTTTTGGCAACCCATGGCGCTATTACTATTCTACGCCAGCACAATGATTCAAATGCGTTGATATTCTTCAGTCGTTCTTATTCTGTGCTCAACTTTGACATGCATCTGAAGTGATTGAAAATACTAATAGGGATTGGGTCAGGCACACCTTAGTTCATAAAGTAACATGGTTGCTCT
Organism: Tenrec ecaudatus; assembly: GCF_050624435.1. Classification (NCBI taxonomy): domain Eukaryota; kingdom Metazoa; phylum Chordata; class Mammalia; order Afrosoricida; family Tenrecidae; genus Tenrec; species Tenrec ecaudatus. The sequence continues at coordinate 87,405,248 of NC_134531.1, forward strand.
TACAACACTCTTACAAAGTCTTGTGCTTCATATTTACCCATGTCCTCCTCACTCAAGTAGTACATCAAAGAATAACATAGTAGTGAACTCAAATAAACAGTTGTAATCCACACTAGGGCTGAAATACTTAATATCCATCAGCAAGTGCTGATCACTGTACATGAATCAAGAGGCAATTTTGAGAACAGAACAAGGAAACACAGCGTGGTTTGAGATCAGGAAAGTTGTAGATCTGGGCTGTATCCTTTTAAGGTTCATACACAAGCTGGGACAGGCAGACGACGCAACCTTGAATGTTGCAGGTGAGGAGGGCTTGAAGCGCTTGCCAATGAAAATCAAATACCACGGCTTTCATTATGGTTTATACCTCGGTGTAGAGACAGAAAACAGAAATCCTTACACTTAGATCAATAGACAATATTATGATAGAGAAAATATTGAAAGGATTTTATTTTACTTGGGCCCACCACCAGTAGTCACGTAACAGCATGACTCCAAAGGAAGTATTGCATTAGGCAAATCTTGCGTTGGCACAAGATCTCCTGGAAAGTGTTGGAGAGGCAAGATGTCACCAGACCCCGCCATGATATCTCCAGTTGTCTCCTATGCATATGAAAGCTGGACAACCGAGTAACGAAGACAACAGCAGAATTGACTCATTTGGATGATGGTGTTGCAAAGGAAAATGAGAGTACTGTGGACTTTCATAAGAACTAGCAGATCTGTCTTGAAAGAAGTATGGCCAGACTACTCTTTAGAAAGTACAAGGGCAAGACTTTGTCTCACATATTTTGGATGTGTTATCCAGAAAAAGTTTTTCCAGAATCATCTTATCTTCATGTTTCCTACCAACCCAAATCTCTGATTCTTTTATTATATTGTCTATCAAAAGAGCTTATTTTAAATAAATTTGCTTCAGTATTTATGGTCCAGCCACAGAAACTTCAGAGACTGAGAAATACATTGATTTAAATAATCTCAGGGTCACATGTTAATGTTAGTAGATACACAATTTTGTGTGCAACAAATAATGGTGATAGTGTTTGAATGGGCATCACAGGAAATAAATCTCCCAGGATCCCTGTGCTCAGTGTCTTTGAGATTCATGTTGTACAGAAGGTCTCTGGAACCCATTAGCATGTTCGATTTTGAGGTGGCTTTAAGCTTACAGTGCCGAGCTCTAACAATAAATCGAAAGTCATCAAATTACATGCATTTTTCCTCTCCTTTGTAGAGGAGGACATATTGAAAGAGTGTTATCAAGACATTGCTTTTTACATACATTCATTAGTAATTCAAAGATTGAGTAGCTGATAGTGATGTTAGTGTAATTAGCAGGAAAAAATGGAAGAAATGCATGTTGCTATAGCAATATGTTCATCATGAATGATCTACAGCATAAACACCCAGATTAATTTATAAGATGCCAGGTAGAAAGCTGCATGGCTGCCTGGGCTACTCTCTGATGCCACACTATTTGTTTTTATTAAGCATAAACATTACAGTAGAGCTTTGAAGGTATGTGTACTTGTCTCTGTCAATCACCCAGAGGTTACATTCTCAAGAGTTTTCAATTCACTTAAAAAATTTTAACAGATAAAGAGAAACATTTTTCCCAGAGAATAATAAGGAACATAAAACACCAGCACAGATGGCATTTTGACACTGAAATAAGCTTAACAACCTCCTTGTTCATGGACAGAGCATGTTTCTGTTTCATCCTCACACTCGCTTGTAATATCCGAGGTATGGGGCTTTAATGTGCAAGTCGATAGCGAACTCCTGGCATCAGAAGCTGTGGTGGCAAGAAACCTCTAAGGACAACTTGTGGACAGGATCATTAGCTGGGTGACAGTTGAGCCCACCAGAGTTTAGGTTATTACTAGAAATGCCAGGCAAAAATGGCATCCTTACCTCACTGGGTAGGGAAATGTGATCTGTGGGTATATATGGCTATGTGTTTATGAGCAAGTCTGAAAGATACAGTTGCCAACTGGATGCTTGTGGCTGATGGTATTTTGGGGCCTGGAGCCAGACACATGGGATGATACTGAAGGTTTACGTTTCACAGTTTGGACCTTGGGTGGTTCTGCAGTCCTGGCACGCGGTATACAATAATCTCATGGCCTGGCCTTGTTCCGCATCTTCTGATGAGAGGAGCGTTGGCGCTGGCTGACAGTTAGAAGGGGCGAGAACACTGTGAGGGAAGGCGCTCGCTATCTGGGGAGGAGGAGGCTTAGAAGATCTCTGTGCTTGCCCTTGCCATTGGTGCTTTTAGCTCAAAAGAAGCATTGGCAGCATGCTATCCACAGCTTTGCCTAGTTATTCAGCATTCTGAAAAATAAAGAAAATGGGATGCACCCCCAGGATCATCTAGTAGCCAAACAACAGGCAGGCCTACCAAGTAAATAGTAACTACCAAGTGAATAGACAGACCTACCAGGGAATGTACTTCTCAGAACAATTACACTTACAAGACCCCAAAGCAGCATTTGCCCCAAACAAAACTCAGAAGGTAGGAAGGGGCTGGCAAGTAGGCTAAATGGGTAGGAGAACCCCAGGGAGGAAGTGGGAAGAACGCTATTCCAGTGAGGAAATCATTGCAACCAATGGTAGGAAGCAAAACGTATATAAACTGCGGCATGGAAAAGGAATTTGCTCCCTAAGTTTTCACTCATATCAGTCAACAACAATCACAGTGAACAGAAGGAAGAGCTGCAATGTGTGGGGATATGGCCTTTTCCTCAAAACACTCTATCAGAAGACAAAAAATCCTCAGAAAACCCCGATGGGCATGGCATGTTCTAATGAGATACTGATGGTACAGGATCCACTTGGGACGAAAATCAGCTACGGATACTTCTAGCGATCTGGAGCTAAATACGGCTAGTCATTGTTCTTGGGCAGCAGACAACTCATCAGGATTCCCCACTACTGAATACTTGAGAGAGTGCCAACATGCTTGAGGGTCGAAGCGTCAAGGACATTGGGAACAGTAGGAAGTTGTGGCTGGGCTTTTACTCCAACCTAGAGAAAGAGTGGGTCTCTGGGAATAACTCCCAACATCTGGTTAAGCCATGTAGGTTCTGAGACTCGGCCAGGGGAATTCTTAAACTGTAAGCCAGGGCCGGCGTTCACCAAAACTATCTCTATGGGATTTTGTCTGGGAAGCGAGGGTTTGCCAAACCCAAGTTTGGACCTGCATTGCTTAGGCTGGATAGACAGCCTTGGGTAGAGGAAATGAACAATAAACCTTGTGTCCTTTGGGGTTCCACAAAGGAAAACAACAAACTCGCATTAATCATGGTTCCAATAGAGGGAAGGTTGCTTCAGGCTGCTGTGCTGCCCAAGCAAAGTCAGTGGTAGGCAGGCAGGCAGGCAGTCCCTGGAGAGAAGCCCTAACTCAGTGGTAGGCAGGCAGGCAGGCAGTCCCTGGAGAGAAGCCGTAACTCAGTGGTAGGCAGGCAGGCAGGCAGTCCCTGGAGAGAAGCCCTAACTTTCTTTTCTCACTCCACCTGTGACAGAGTCAATTCCTGGCCACCAATGAAGTTGGTGCTAATCTAATCAGGATGTTTTGCCTTTTGGTGTGGCTTTCTGACTGGCCTGAGGAGGAAGAAAAAAAAAACCAAAAAACTTAAATGCTACATGTATAAGTTATTTATATCGGTATGTGGCTCTGTTGTTTTCCCTTTTTTTGCAGCAGCAGCAGCAGCAGCAGCAGCAAAGGACATGTCCACAGTTGGGCTTATGATAGTGTCACTGAAAAATATCTCGTGCGATGGCTCTCAACTGCAGTGATTCTGCCCCGAGGAGATGGTTCTCCACGCTTGGCAAACTTTGCTGTGCTCTGAGAGGGGTGTCTGTCCGTGAGGGCCAGACTTTTGCTACCTATCTTACTGTGTACAAAACAGCCCCCACAATGAAAATTTCTCTTTCAGAAAGTCAAATAGTGGCCAGACTAAGAAACACTGATCTAATATACTATTAAGATGCAATCTGAACATTGAATCATGTTTACTAGAATATATCCAATGTGAATCTACCAATAGAAATGATTTTAATATTATCCTCAAGGAGTATATACATACTACTTGCAAGTTATGACATATCAAACTCTGAAAATGTATTAAAGAAAAAGAGCAATCCAATAATAATTTCAATTTTAAAAAAATAAAATGAACATAGGTAGCTATCTACTGGAAAGATGAGGATTTTCACTTTCAATTTCTGGCTTCAACAATTAATGACCTCCTAAATTTAATAATGTTCCAAGTATTGTACAACAGAAGTACCATGTTTAAACTCTAGTTGGGTAAACTAGCACCTGCCAGTTATTAATTATTTGTGTTGGAAACACTGATCCCTCGTGCTGCTATTGCTTTTAGATACCGTCAGATCAGTTCTAACCACCATGACCCTCTGCACAACAGAATGAAACACTGCACTGCGCTGTCCTTACAACTATTCCTATGCCTGAGCCCATTGCCCTTTCTCTTTATCAAGCATAATGTTGTCCTCCAGGGACTGGTCTCTTCTGACAATATGTCCAAAGTATGTAGGACTAAGTCTTGCCATCCTTGCCGCTTATGAGCACTCTGGACGTACTGCTTCCCAGATAGATTGGTTTGTCCTTTTAGCAGCCCATGATACTTTCAATATCCTTCTCCAGCACTGCAATTCAAATCCATCATTTTAAAAAATGTTTCCTTATTCAACGTCCAACTTTCACATGCATATGAGGCAACAGAAAATATCATGGCGTGGGTGAGGCGCACCTTAGTCCTCAAAGTAACTGTTGCTTCAGTGAACACTGATTGTAGATGCAAGACAAAATCCTCGACAACTTGGACCTTTTAAATTTTTATTTATTTATCTTGATGTTACCTATTGGTCCAATTGTGATAATTTGGTCTTCTTTACATTGAATTGTAATTTGCATTAAAGGCTGAAAGTGCTTCAAATCCTATTCACTTCCAGCAAGCAAGCTTGTGCCATCTATATATTTCAGGTTAATAAGGCTTCCTCCAATCCTGATGCTGCATTCTTCTCCCTCTAATCCAGTTTCTCCAATGGTTTACTCAGATTGAACATATGTGAGCGAATACAACCCTGACACACACTGTTCTTGATTTTAAACCTTGTAGTGTCCCCTTGTTCTGTTTGCACACCTGCCTCTCGACTCCTGCGTAAGCTCTGCATAAGCACAGTGAGGGGTTTCAGGATTCCCATTCTTCTCAAGGTTGCCAATCATTGATTATGGTCCATCCATACACCCGTATACATCTAAAATGTCCATAAAATACATGCCATAGGGCAACAAACAGATAATTGGTAGATAATAGATATATAAATTCCCTTATCTTTTGATTCATTTTCCCACTATATTAACATATTAACTCCCACCCCCTAGCGCGTGCGCACACACACACACACACACACACACACACACACACACCAGTTGCAATGGAATCATTTTCAACTCCGCGTTTGTGTCAGAATGGAACTGTGCTCCCCAGACTTCTCAATGGCTAATCTTTTCAAAAGTAGGTTTTTAAGCCTTTCTTTCCAACTGCCTCTGGGTGACTTGAACGTCCAACCTTTTGGTTAGGAATTGAGCATTAGCAGCTTGCCTTATTCATGGACTGACAGGCTCATAATCTAATTTCACTCAAATAGAAAATATGAAAAAAAGTTTCATATATTTTAAATTCTTTTGATTTCAATATATTTCATATTTTGATTAATGCTTATCTTTTAAATCTGAATATTAATTCAAACATCTCAAGCATAGAGTATGTATCATTATCTAATATTATTATATGTTTAAAATTATTGTGCATTATATATTGTATTTATAAACTTTCTGGTTACTTTCCAGTATGCACAAACTGCAAGAATCACATATAGATTTATGAGAGTTGCATATATGAGTGTACCAGTGACAATATAGCTGTCTCCCTACAGATTTCGTGAGCTAAAAAATGTTTTTTAACAGTCACCGATGACTTTTTTCTGTTTGAAGATTATAAAATGAAACAGATTTTTAATGCAACTAAAGACAAATGAGTAATGTTAAAGCATAAGATAGTTTAAACGAGAAATCACTGCATGTTTTCTAAAATTTTAAAGACATACATAGTGTGTTCTTTTTTAAAAGTGAAAATTTACAGAGTCGATCATCAGTTTTATAACCAGCTGTTCAGACACCTTTTGTTTCAACTCCTTCGCTGCAAACTGCTCAGTGTACTACCACTGACGCCACTTCCTCCTGCGCTTATTGTTTCCATTCTTCCTCTCTCCCGCCCTGTACATTTGGTCCTTGGGTAGATTCTGCCCTTGCACTCCTAAATGGTTGCTTGTCCTAGCACAGGGGTGTTTCATGTGGTACACCGAGGTAGGGATTCGATACAAATAAGCCTAGAAATGTACGGACTGAAACAGAGCTGTGTATTTTTTCATTACAAAGTACATAAATATTATAATTCTGTATATGTGACTTAAATTGTGTTTTTGCCTTGCAGTGCCTCCATATGAGGTACTGCAAATCCTTAGTCAGAAAGCATCCTGAAATAATTTCATCTGTGTTTCATAGTTTGTAGTAGGCAATTTATACACCTGCTAATCCTCAAGGAGGTTAAAAAAAACCATAAACTCACTTATTTAGGAAACAATGGGGTACATGTGAAACCCAGTCGTGTCTAAATCCTAAAAACCAAGCTCTCTCTCCAAAATATATTGCTTTTCCTTGAGCTGGTGGGATTTCTATAATGGAGTAAGAATGCGGCAGGTGTTTCAGGAAGCCACATGAGTGGCTCTGTGGAATAATGGAGAAATAAATGATTTGGTGTGATTTATTTGTGTCTAAGATGCCATACCATATGGTAAAGTCCTATCTTCAGGCACAGTTATTTTTATCCCTCAGTTGGACAAACAAATGTGGAAATTCTGATTTTAATAAAAGTCTCATGTTAGTTGATTATCTGCGTGGGGGTGACGGACTGTGTTAAAAACTCATTTAGAGCACAATCAGAGCTGATGTTTGCTTCCCACCTCTTCCCTTGTATGAGAGTGCCATGGCTAAATGGTTGTTTGGTATCGTCCAGTGAGCTGTGACTCACAGCAATTGTATGTACAGTCAAACAACACAATGCTCAGCCTTGCACCATGCTCACAATGATGTTTTTGAGGACATTGTTGATAAGTACCAAAAAAGAGAAAAACCCTGAGTACTGGGCCACGTGGGGCAGCAGCATTTGAGTTCTGGAGTGAGTCAAAGAAGATGATTAAAGCGATGTAAACGAGATAGAGAATTGGGAATTAACTCATGAAGCATATGAGACGTTTCCCATAGAAATCAAGGGAATAGGGCTATTTAGAAGAAAGGCACATTTAAGGATAGTCAAATGCTACAGAAACCTGCAGATCAAATACTCGTTCTGTAGCTTCACAGACACTACTTTATTTTTTGTATAATAGACAATGATAACATTTGGGAAAATTTTTAAATGGGCCTATGATGAAAATTTTCCAGTTTTTTTCATAAGGTAAAATGCTCTCTGAGTAAGTTAAACAAGGTTGATACAAGACTAGTGATAGGAGACTAGAAAACTTAAGTACTTCTGTAATCTCAACATTTTTGCATTATGAAACTAATTTACGATGACTTTAACTTTATCTATTTTGATGGGAACCAGTATTTAAAAATGAAATAGTTTAAAGAAAATATTTTGAAGGGATCTTTGGGTAGACAAAAAAGATCATGGTCCTATTAGGACAAGATGATAGCTATAAATCAATCTGCATCTATCTTTACTATTGCTACAACTTATAATATTGATTATCTTTTGATAGTATTCATTACAAATTAACATAATTTTTGCTGATTTTCATTATGAGAACTTTTTTCAATGCGATGGAATAAGATATAATGTAATACGATTTACGTTCATGGTAACATCCAGTTAAACTTAAGCAAATGCACCTCTTGATAAATTTTTTAAAGAATTCTAATGAAAAAATTAAAACAAAAACAAGCAAGTTGCTTAATTTCAAAGTAAGATGAATCACATTAAGAAACTATGTTCCATCCCTTATAATCTGAATCTTCCTCTGATACTAAATGGCCAAAATTTTAATTACATATAGTTTGCACAATAAAAATAAATTTTAAATAAGTATGAGTTTTTAAAGTTGTATTTGGTTAAATATTTTAATATTACAAAAATCTGTTATGTGTGTAAAATGCATAATTAACTTAATTTTCAGGCCAACAAATAATTTTATTTTCAGACCAATAAATAATTTCTTTACATTAAATATCATAAAGGTTACACTGATTCAGACTAGAATCATAAGCTCTTTTGCAGATGGAAGCATGACCACTATTAGTTGCTATTGCGTTGATTCTGACTAGCAGTGGTCTCGTGTGTACTTATAGAACTCCTTTGTGAGGTTTTCAGGTGTATAAACTTTCAATAGCAGATCTTTCCTTTTTTATTCCAACGCATTTTGGGGTGAGTTCAGACCTTCAGCTTTTTGTTAGTATTCAAATGGGTGAAAGGCTGATTTAAATTACTCTAGCTTATATTTTAAGATAAGATGTTTTCAAGACAGAATATTGCAAATATAAAACACCTTTGCGTATATCAGGTGGCAGCTTGCCAGTTCCTGAATAGAGTCATGTTACAAGAACATAGAGGTAGAACATTCAGCCTGTAGAAATCAGTCTTGACCATTTGTTAAAGTAGTAATATGTATCAATAATTATTTTGATCAGCCAATTAGTAGATATTGCCATTCCCCCACCCCCACCCCTTTGTTCCGACTGGGTAGCAAGCATGTGTTTTCAATAAAATTTATCTAATTCCATGACTCAGAAGTGGGATCAAATAAATCTAAGCCAATTAGGATAATTTATTCTCCCTGATACAGTAATTGCTTCTGGAAACCCTGGCCTGAGCCAATTAACAGATGACATCTTCATGGCTTCAAATATTGACTCAGAACAGGAAAAGGACCTAAGCCAGTCCAATCATAGAAAGCTCAAGATGTAGGGGATGCTATAGTAATCCGATTTGTATGAGCCAGAAAGTGCGTGGACCATACAGGCCTAGCGTGTTCTTATCAGGAGGGCTGACTTAGCAAAAATCCCAACAAGTGGAAGAGCCCTGTGCAGAAAGGCATGCAGAGGAGTGCCTCCCTGGTGAAATCTGCCTGTGCCCTTCCAGCGTCTACACACTTTGATGCTTTGAGACGCCCACTGTGCTGGTTTGGGGAGCTGGGTATTCCATCATTTGCCACTAAAAATGTAAAATAGGTATGGAAACTCTTTGTTCTTCAGCCTCTTCATGCACCCAGGTCTGTGAGACTTCTGATTCATGGTACGAGAGAGGGATCCGGTTTGTCCCTTTCTCTCCATCCTTACTCATTGACTTGCTGCACGACCCTGACACTCAAAGCTTCTCTAACTCCAATGGACTGGCTAGTTTAAAACATTTCAAGGATGCCTTTTGCTTCTAGTATAATGTTCAAATTTCTCAGAAGTCATCAGGGAACAGTAGCCCTTCTCTACTTCTAAAATTCGTGAGGAACTCTAGCATAACAAGCTGTTTGGGGTTATCTGAATATGTGTTCTGACATCTTGGTGCCTGTCTGCCTGTTGTTCATCTTCCGGAATACTCTGTTCCAAATAAGATGTTTCGGGGAAGGCGCTTTTTAATTTCCTTTCTTTTACTCCTTGAAGTTAGTTACTCATGCTTCAGTGTTCTCAGGGTTTCAGACATTCTGTTGTGAACAATGTCCCACATTGGGTTGCAATGATTTGCTTATAGCTTCCTCTCGCTTCCAGACTGTGACTCAGTGAGGGCAGGTCTGGCCTAAAGTATTGGTTTCCTCCCTAACTCAGCCTAAGGCCCTAGGCATGATACATATTGAATAAATGTTTGCTGACTATTGGAATAAAGAATGAATTTGTCTTAGTAGCTATCATTTCAAAACATTCTTTCAACATACATGCCCACATGCACCGTCCTAAAGGCAAAAACAATTCAAAAGAACTTGGTCCCTGAAAGTCTCATATTTTATAGGTTGCTCTTCTTAGAATTCACATGAATTGTAAGAATGATTGTTTCTTGTAGGCCCTCTAAAGTTGGACTCATTTTAGGAATTATACTTTTAGTTTTCTTTGTTATTCCAGAAGAACGCCACTTGGTTCAAACTGAAGTAGAGCCAAAAGGCAAGAGGAGGTTTAAGGTCTACTTGTCTGTATTTACTTGGTCTAAAATAGCATTGAACTTTTGTTACACGAGGTTTTCATATGATTTGAGGGAAAAAAAAACATGAACCTGCTGCTTTGTTTGAAAGTGACAGCAAAAACTAAAAATAACATCATTCCAAATGTGTGTATGGAAATTAAAATACAATTTGGGGCAATTGCTGTAAAAACTTCTCTTTATACACCTTAGACTCAACAGGAGCCATGTCTGCCCACAGAAAAGAGGCTGAACTGATCGGCCCTGTTTCTGAAAGACGTTTTCTAGGGGGCCACATCTTGGGGGGTTTGGGGAAGTGTGTGGTGCTGTCTAAGTTTCACCCAAGACTTCTCTCCCCATCTGACCCTGGAAATTGCTGCAGTTTTAGCTTCCTGTGGTAGACAGTAAAAAACAAACGAACAAAAAAAAAAATCCCTAAATAAGAAATGGTGAAAACACAGTTGACCAAGTAAAGGGAGCTTCTCAACTCTGACACTGGAGCAGACTAAGCATTCAGAAACGATGCTCCAACGTGTGCTAGGCATCCACCAGAGTAATTTGAACCTCTCTCTGGTGAGCCTGGAAATGGCTTGGCACAGGAGCTACTATGGATGAAATACATTTTCCCAGCTCAAGTTAAGAAATAAGAGAAGACATATTAGGTTACCACGTAAGCACTATTCAGAAAATACTTCTTGTCTGAAGTAAGCGATGTCCGAAATAAGGAGGGGCAGAACAACAGTGTGAATGGGCAAGGGAAGCCACTGGGATTGGTTGCCATAAAAAGAAAGGTCACATTAATTCAGCCAACTAAGGAGGCCTGAACTAAGAATACCACAGGGCTGCTTTTCAAACGAAGATGGCTTTGATGGAAAATGACAAATGAGATTGACAGGGGCATCTGATCCTCGCAGCTGTTTCATTTCAAGCATTCTTGTCCAGGATGGCTACTTCACGGGCTCGCGAAGTTGCAGACAGCAGCCATTTACAGAACTGGACACCAGGTTGAAATCATACGAGAATGGAATCTGGAGGAGGGTCAGTTAGGTCAGGATCTGAATATCTCCACCATCTCCTCATCTTCTTTGGTCACTATTTTCATAACTGGTTTTCACTAACACTCCTCTGTGCTCTTGTTCACCCCTTACCTGTGTTTGAAGATAATTTCCTAACTCCAGGCAGTTTAAATCTGCTCACTGCTTCAAATTCTGCACTGTTGTAAAAACCACAGTGTGTCGAGCCAATGTTTAGCTTTGTTGGTTGTGGACAGATATCTCAACTTCTCTAAAGTTTATCTGTGAAATGAGAATGTAATAATGCGAATTTTAAAGAATTATATTAGCGCATAATTTTTGTTCAATGCCTCCAACTCAGTTCCAACTCAAAGGCTCAATGAACAACACTAGGACGCAGAGCTTGGTCCTTCGCCATCCTCACCGTGTGTGAGCCCGTGGTGACACCCGCCACGTCAGTCCAGCTGCCCATGGAGCTTCCTCTTTTACGTGGACCCTCTACTGTACCGAGCATGATGTCTTTGTCCAGAGATTTATTCCTCCTGCGACATGTCCATTGTCCATGAGAAAAAGGCTCACTAACCTCACTGCTAAGGAGCACTTTAGCTCTATTGTCTTATGGTTGTCAAAGATATGTCAAAGACCAGGAATGTGTTGATTGTTAATTAATGGTAAATAAGATAGTAATATTATGTTAGCCTTCAGACTTTATTTAGCCACTAGAGCTTCTAATTCAAATATAATATACTGTGATATGTATGCATTTGTATCAGTTAAAAGCCGTGTCGTGGTATATTGTTATGAAATTTCAGAAAGGTTATTATTTTACAGCCCAAACCCAAAATAATGCTATGTTGAAAATAAGACGTACATAGAAATAGAAATCATCATCAATGTTTATCACAGGTATAACACTCTTAAATGAACAAGCTCCAGACATTTCCACAGTCTCATAATCACTCCCCCATGACAGTCAAGTCACGGCGGCTAGCAGATGCAAACGCACTTTCGCAGATGACACTGTAAAGTGGGAGCTTCGCCCCCAACCCAGTGTACCATACACTGTGTCTCTGGAATTCCATGACCTGACAGGTGGTGCTTTTGAGTTCAGGGAGATTTAAAGGAGTAATTGCTTACTCGTTTAAAATATTTAAGTCATTTTGTGGCCATGGAGCAGTGAAACTCTGAATTAAAAAATAATGCTTGGATTCAGTGCCCACTCATTGCATTTTAAAATTATCTAACTATTGATCTATCATCTGACTATCTATCTATCTTTCCATCTTCTGTATATCATTTATCTATTGATAAAACGTTCTATGGTCTTTTTTTCATCACCATCATTATCCACTTATTTGAGCACTTCAATTCTACTTCTACTACTGTTGATTTATTAATCAACGTAGATGGCTCTGCATTTCTTTCACTCTGAATTGCTCTTTTTCTAGTCTTGTTGGATACTACAAAGAGCTTCATTCCGAATACCTTCAGTAACCCCCAATTGCCGATTACATGTTATTCCCCAAACGGTACAGCTATGAGGATAGGCTTGGGAAGTTGTACAATATGTGGTGGACTTCTGCTGAGGATTGATGCTATAAGATTGCTGGAGAACCAGAATCTTCCCACCCCCCCCAAAAAAAAAGCATGTTCCAATTTTATGCAGGTGGTTCTGTGAACACACTTTGGAAAATGTCTGCTGGAGGGAATATACAAAAATGGAGGTTAATGAATTGGAAACATGAATATTTTGAATATCCAACAAAAATATATGAAAAGGTTATGACTTCAATCTTTTCAAGCAGAATAGAATGGTTTCTTATGTGGGACATCTTGCTTCTAATTTACACACCTTATAAAATTAAAGGAATGTACAGAAAAATATTTGTTATGATTTTACAGGACAGTTGCTATATATTACTTACAAATACAAATGTTATACTTGTATCTAAAAACATTAAATCATAATTCTGAGATAGAATTCTACTTATGGCACAGTGTTTAAGCACTCAGCTCGTTCCTGAAAGGCTGAGGTGGGAAGGCCTCTACTGCTCCGTGGGGAGAGATGTGGTAGCCCCTTCAGTAAAGATTCCAGCCTTGGGAATCCTATGGGTAAATCTGAGTCTTTCTCAATGGGTCTTGAAGCGTAGATTTAATGTAATAGCAATTTGCGGGGAAGGCTGGGCTTTGTTGGTGTCCACACCACCCTCTGCTCCCCTCCCTCTTATGTGGGGTTGTGTGTAAATTTAGACATATTTTCTTGAGGTCAGTTAAATATAACTTTTTTTTCTCACTTTCCTGGGGTTTCAAACATCATCTTTGTTTTTTTCTACCAATTATTTTAATATTTTGTAGCCTTAAATAACTCCAATCTGATATAGACGCTATGAAAATACACGTATCCAAATGCTCAGGGAAGTAAGATTAAGATAGCTTTAAAAAACGATCACCAAACTCTGTTTCTAAGGCTCATTGGCATGAAAGTTCATTGAGAATTAAAAATAAATCTGGAGGGCTTACAACTGTAAAAGTAAAATAGTTTTTAAAAGTATATAAAAAGTTGGTATAGTCTGCCTGTTTCTAGGTGATTTTTATCAGATTGCCTTGTCAGTAAACCAGAGGAAAATTTTGGAATATTAATTTGATGAGAATTCTAGGTAAAACACATCAAACAGTCATCTCTCTTATAATGATTTAAAAATGATTTATATATCATATCACCTTGTATAATAGATCATATATTTAATAACATTGAAATCAAAGAGACTAGCTTATCTACTCAATAAGGAAGATTTCTTTTGCAATATTTCAGTTTTAATTCCTTTTTTGTAGTAACTGGATTTTCTTCAAAACCACAATGTTTTTTTTTCTTGTGTTCCTTTTGATTTTGATTCTGAGGCAGACCATTTGTCTTTAAACGTGATCTGTTGTGCTTATTTTGTATGTCACTCTATTGTGTATTACCCACCTAGTGACTTTTTTTCCTTTTTCCTATTCAGAATTAAATAAACCAAGGCGCAACACATGTCTTCAAACCACAATAGTTTATTTATAAGAAGAAAGACAGCCCATCAAACTTTCCACAGGAATTTAAAAAATCCATCGGGGATTCAAAGGCTTTACTTTCTTTCCATTCGTGTAATTTTGGTTTTGGCTTAACACTTAACACAATATTCACTTCAAAAGACTATCCCTTGCATTGAAAGTAAACAATCATTGTCCTACACAGACTTTTAATTTTTCCCTTGCTGCCCTTTTGCCACTTTCGCTCCCTCATTCCAGGACTTTGCTGGAATCCAGAGCATGCCAGATAAAAATCACCCTTTAGTTTATATGTTGATATGAGAAGCAAATCATGAAAGATTTATTGTATGTATGTATATATATATAGTCCAACTTCTCTTGCTCGACATCTATAGTTTCTAAACATTTTAAAATGATACTTTGATTATAGGGAATGAGATAGGACAAAATAACTGCAATTAGAATAAAATGGGTTCTGGCTTGAAGAAGGAAAATTTAGTCTGAACATGATGCAAGATGATGAAGTTTCACTTTGAGTTTCAGTTCTGTGAGACTGTATAAACCACAACACATGATCTAAATAGATCTCACTGTAAGAGGCCTGGTCACAAATGATCAAACAGGGTTCGGCAGCAAATATCCATTAATTGCCATGCCCTGTCTTTTGGTTTCGTGTCTCAAGAACACATTGTGAAACTGTGGATCTAATCCAAAGTTGATTGTTAAGGCTGCCTGGAATAGATCAGTGTTCTTACTTTTTCAGATTCACGACATTCCTAAACAATTCAAAATTTACATCTGTAAATTCTGTACATTGAAAATGATCAAGTATTTGATTTCATATTGAGAGGTCATACTTAGATAATCTTTGTTCTGGTTAGGGGCTAATGAGTCGGTTCCTACTTGTGAGGATCCTGTGCACACTGGATGAAACACTGCTAGTCCAGGACCATGTGCACAGTGGTTCCTGTGTTTGAGCCCATTGTTGCCACCACTGTCAGTCCATCTCATTAAGCATTTTCTCTTTTAGGGGGGTCTTTTCCAACCATGATGCCCTTTTCTATGGGCTGGTTGCTCTTGTGATCATGTTCAAAGTATGTGAGATAAAATTTGCCATTCTCACTTCTCAAGATAATTATGGCTATATTTCACCCATGATAGATTTGTTGGTTTTACTGACAGTCGAGGTACCTTCAAATTTCTTCCCCATCACTCCAATTCAAATGCATCCCTTCTTCTCCCACCTTCCTTGTTCAACGTCCCACTTTCTTACGCTCATGAGACAATGGACGACACTATGGCTTGGATCAGGCATACCTTAGTCCTCAAAGTGACACCTTGGCTCGCAAACCCCTTCAATCATTCTTCTGCAGATTTGCCTAATGAAATACTTCATTTGATTTCTTGACTGTTTCTCCTGCGAGAATAAATTTTGGGTCCAAGTAAAATGAGATTTTTGAAGTCTTCAAACCTTTAATTTATCATCATGTTGTCAAATGGTCCAATTATGAGGATCTGGATTTTCTTTCTATTGAGTTGTCGTCCGTACTGAAGGTTGCAGCCTTTGATCTGTATCAGCTAGGGTCTCAAATCCCCCTGATTTGCACAAGTAACTCTGTCATCGGCCATATTGCATGTTGTTAACAAGCCTTCCTTCAGTCCTGACTCTGTCCTTTTTCCTTAGTCTACCCTTGGGATGATTTGTGCGGCATACAAGTGAATAAGTATGGTGAAAGGTGGCAAGCCTGACATATATCTTTACTGATTTTAAGTGAGCCAGTGTCCTTTAATTCTGTGAGATGTAGTCAATGAACTTGGTCATCTGGCCATGACGCCTTATGTAATGTAGTACAATTGTGGACTCTGTGCCAGCAGTTCCAGTCCCATTTTGGAGGGCGTTCTCTGTGACAGCATTAACATAATGAGTATCCTTAATGGCAGTCACCTGACTAGAGGGTGTGACGTAAGTCACTCTCCTAAATCATCTTTCTGGATTTGACTTGCTGAAATACAAAAAGGACATCTCCATCAAAGTTATTTCTCTGTGTGTACGAGCCACCTCAGGGGTGTGAACACAGAGAAGTTCCCGAATCACCTGGGAAGAGCACTCTCAAGTTCTCTGAAGTGACACAGGCTGAGAAAAGAAATCAGGGGACATAGAAAAGAAGCCAGGCCATGGCCTGAGGAAGAGGAAATAAGATGATGAGTCAAAGCAGAGGAGACTGTGAGGCAGTGACACACTGACTCACTGATCCACAGAGGTAGAAGCCAAGGGATCCCACGGCTGAGAGTCTGAGGACCCGAGCAAGCCACTGGCTGCTGCATGAGGAGACATGTGCTGTGGACAAAGGACTGCACAGTTACTGTGTCCTGATCATGACTCGTGGTATTGGGACTCACTTATTTGGGAGCGTTAATTCCTGTGTGGCCAATGCAATGAATTGCTAAACCAGCATAGACGCAGCTATGTGGCGTGAACCAGGTAAAGAAGATGGAGCAGGGAGGCTTGGCTGATCCCTGACTACTGGCAATAGACAAGGCAGAGGGGTCAGCTATTGTTCTGCCTTTGCATTGTTTTTCTGGGGTTGTTTGTTTGTTTGTTATTACATTCTGCTTGAACAAGCTCTTACTACCTTGTTGCTTGTTGCTAAGTGCTGCCAAGTTGTCTCTGCTGCACAGTGACCCTGCATACAACAAAAGGAGCATTGCCACGTCCAGTGCTATGCTGACGGTTATTATTATGTTTGAGCCTGTTCTCTGAGCTGCGTTATCAATCCATCTTGTTGAGAGTCTTCCTCTTCTGGGCCGAGCCTCCAATTTGCCAAGCATGATGCCCTTATCTAAGAATCTGTCTCTCCTGATAATATATCCAAAATATGTGAGACCAAGTCTAGAAATTACCGCTTAAAAATTCCCAGGAGATCGCACAGGCTAGTGTGCTTCTTCCATGTGGGCTTTGGAAGAGGCACACCCGCCTGTGCGATCCCGAGGTGTCAGAGGGATCAGGTATCAGGCATCATCAGAACAAAAAAATCTTACCACAGTGAATGAAGGGGGAAATGCAGGGTGGAGACCCAAAGCCTCTTTGTTGGCCACTGGAGACCCCCCCACAGAGGGGTCTAGGGGAGGAGATGAGTCAGTCAGGGTGTGATGTAGGACCGATGAAGGATACAGCTTTCCTCTAGCATCTAAATGCTTCCTCCCCCACTATCATGATCCGAATTCTACTTTGCAAGTCTGGATAGAGCAGAGGATGTACACTGGTGCAGATAGGAGCTGGAGGCACAGGGAATCCAGGGTGGATGATACCTTCAGGGCTAGGGGTGTGAGTGGCGATACTGGGAGGGTAGAGGGAGAGTGGGTTGGAAAGAGGGAACCGATGACAAGGATCTACATGTGACCTCCTCCCTGGGGGGCAGACAACAGAAAAGGGGGTGAAGGGAGATGTCGGACAGGGCAAGATATGACAAAACAATAATTTATAAATTATCAAGGGCTCATGAGGGAGGGAGTAGCGTGGAGGGAGGGGAATAAAAAGAGGCCTGATGCAAAGGGCTTAAGTGGAGAGCAAATGCCTTGAAAATGATGAGGGCAATGAATATACAGATGTACTTTACACAATTGATGTATGTATGGATTGTGATAAGAGTTGTATGAGGCCCCTAATAAAATGTTTTTAAAAATTCTCAGGAGAATTTTTGACTCTACTTCCTTCAAAACAGATCTGTTTGCTCTTCTGAAAGGCCACGGTACTTTCAATATTCTAAGTCAATATCAAATGCATAAATTCTTCTCAAGTCTTGCTTATTTATTGTCCCGCTTTCCTATAGATGTGTGGTGATTGAAACTACCATTGGAGGGTCAGGGCCACCGTAGCCTTCAAAGGAACATCTGTGCTCTTTGACACTTTAAATCGATCTTGTGCAGTAGAACATCCTTGATAACGGTGGCTTAGCAAGTGAGCAAAATATTTGCTTTTATGATGAAAGTGTACAAAGTCATGAATTTGCTTCAAGAAAAACTGCTGGCTCCTTTGGAAGGTAGTATGCCAAGTGTTAGATACCTACAGTTTTGGTCATTGCATAATCTACAGTTCTTATGTTCTTTTTGTTCCTTACAGATAACCTGAATCATTTCGACAATAGCTGGCCTCTATCTTACTTAACACTGTTTCCAAAGGTCTTTTGGAAATAGAATTCTGTGTGTGTTTAAAGAACTAAATTTGTACCTTCTTATAGAATCTGACTATACAAATATCCAACTCATGTACACACATAATCACTCAATATTATAAATTACAGAGTCATGTATGTCAGCTAGGATTTTGCTGTGTTAAAATTCCTATATGTATAGCACTTAGTGATAATACTTGCCCGTTGTATTTTAACTTAACAGAATCTTACAGATGGTCCTTTCTTTCTTTCACTTGCTCTTTCTCAAGGCACAATGAAAAGGAGATATGAATAACTCAACTACCACTGAAATAGCAGGAGCCTGTGCAGAAAACTTCACAGGACACAGGAAGAAGAAAAGACCTCTTTGTGGCAGTCAGGATGTAGCCTGTGATTTGCTTTCTGCGATTAATTCCTGAAACCAATATCTTTGTGTTTCTTTGAAAACTCAATAGGCGAGTAGTATTTCCATCTTCTTTTAATTGTATGTTTACAACCAGAGGCTCTGAAGCAGGATTCACTGATTTCCAGCGTTCCATCTAAATGTCCCTCGGCAAAAACCTTTCCTTATCTGGGTCTGAATTTCTCACCTGAAAAATTACCTCAGCATCGATCATTTATAGACTCTAAGAACAAAATTTCACAATCAACTTTTCTGAAATCAGGTAGAGCATTATAATGGATATAATGTTAATTTATTTGACAATACTTTTTTATGGTGGTGCATGTCATTACATCATATAATCGACCAACCTATATTGTCTTAGATTTCATGAAATAAAATAATCCTCGCTTGAGCCAAGAATTAAATGAGTTACTGAAAGTAAGGCATGGAGCATGGTGCCTGGTGAAAGAACAGGAATCATCATTCTGATGAGCCTGTTGGCACACTTTGCCTAAAGACTGCCTTTCTATAAGGGCAATGCTATGTGTACCCTCAGGAGAACTGACTTTGACCTCTGTGTTTATGAAACTTAATTGAGTTAGACTATTAGTTGCCTTGATTTCTCCAGTAGTTGCTAAGGTTTCCACAAAGCAGGAATTGAGTAGTCCAGTATTACTAACACTTGTACTTTAATGACTCTGGTTTATATTCAGCAAATGTTTGTGAGCACCATACCTCATTGCTTTTTACTCAATAGTCCCTGGGTAGGACACATATTGGGAGAATGACTGGAAGATTGGTGGGGCCAATCCACGCAGAGGGAATGGGCTCAAAGACTAGACTTTTACACTAATTTTATTTTATTGGCTTGTTTATTTACTTCTCTTTTGTATCGACAAAGTATTACAGAGACTTATAATTAACAGTTGAAACCATTAAAGAATAACTGCTGTGTTAAATGTGAGGCCCCCAATAAAAACCTAGGCATATTTTCCTAATCTTCTTAAAAAATGTTCCCTGTTGTAAATCCATTTTAAATTTTCTTCTACTAGTTTAATATCTGTGAGATGATAACCTAATGGGGGAATTGGATATCAAGTAGATTTACTTATACATTTGTGAAGCTTTTTGCTAGATTTCAGGCATAAAATAATATTTATTTCAATGATTATTGGGTACCTTACATTTTTTATAATTGTTATAAATGTCAGTATAAATTTCACTTGGGAGATTCTTGTTTTTCTCTTCATAGCGTCCTTAAAGTACAGAGGAGAACCACACCTGTGGGTTTCCTAGACCCTAACTCTTTACAGGAATAGAAAGCCCCATTCTTCCCCTGTGGAGTGGCTGGTGGTTTCAAACTGCTAACCTTCAAGCTAGCAGACCAGTGTGTAACCACTATGCAACCAGGACTCCTGAGCTAGGATAGACTTGATGGCAGTGAGTTTGTGTTTTTTGAATTCTCGTATTCTTGTCTTAACCAAAGACCAGGGAATGCTGGGAGATCTCACACTCCTTATTTTCCTGAGCATAAGCTACACCATTGCATTTTCTTCCCCATATGAATCTACTAAGAAATTGCTACAGGAGAAGCAAATTCGTCCCCAAGAAGGCACCAATTTCATCAATCCATTGAAAAGAACATTAAAAATGGCCTTTCTGCAAATGCCTACTGGGCTTAATGGACTATGAATTTCAGCAGGCTGGACCTACAAGATGAAAGTGGGGAGTACTTGGAAGCAACCCAAGACTTGGAAGAATGAAGGAAAATTAGGTTGAGGTAAAAGGGGACACCTTGCTGTATTTGGCAATGAGAATTTCTTACACAACAGAGTCTGACTTTTATTTTTTTCCATTAAAAAAAACTAGATGCTATTTTAGGCTTTGTGAGTCATATAATCTCTGTTGCAGTGACTCCACTATATGACTGTAGTTCAAAGGCAGCCATAGACAATATATAAGCCAATGAATATGACTGTGTTAAAACAAAACTTTATAGACAAAAACTCACAACAGATAGGAGAGATGTTACCCTTTGGTTTTTGTTGTGGATCTCTCTGTATTCTATAGAAAACAGTGTCTCGACATCCAATTGATTTGTTAAAAGGTGAGGAGCAATTATTTTTGGCTAAGTATCATGACTTTTTAAACTTGTGAACTACTTTGTTTTTCAGTAAGTAAGATTCCAGTATTGTTTATCCTTTGTCTTAGATGATGAAAATTTTGCTTGTTCCCATGGACATTTATTTACCTCATATCATGCATTTCAGAAAAGAGCTAGTCCATATTAGCTTTTTTCATATTGAATAATCTCCTTATCTCAACAGTATTCTAAATTCATACTAGTAGCTAGTTTAAAGCGGTACCATTATTAGAATTCCTAAAGGCCCCATAGAGCTTACTTATATATTTCTCAAAAAGCTGAAAATGCTACCTTTAAAATGGAGCAAGAAAATACATAACCTTGGATATATGAATAGATTTTGAACTCAGACTTATGCATAGTCCTCATCTAAGAGCCATCTGTCCTTATAATGCAGCCGTAGTTGATACATACCCTCATGAAGTATCCTCGTGATACATACCCTCACTGATGATATGGGGGCAATAGGAAAACATAGTAAAGAAATAAGATGGTTCACAATTAGAACAGTGTCCCAGATTTTAAAAGCTTGCTTAAAACGAGCAGCCATTTAAATGAGGCTAAGCTCATCCAGAGAAAGCACACCGGCCTGTGTGATTCAAGGACTGTAACAAATAAAATCCAAGTTCTGAGGAAGGGATTGCGTTTGAGCTTAAACTCTGAGCACCCAGTTTTTCAGAAGGCTATGGTTGGCAGAGAAGGCCAAAAATCTATTTGCAGAGTGTCCCAAGGAATTTAGCTCCCATTGAATTCCCACAGACCAGTGATGAGGACGTGAACAGCCTTCCCCTCAGGCAGAAACCACGAAGTAAATTAATGCAGGTATCTTTATGTCTAATTTTAACCTTTTATCATTCGTTTTGTCTTTTGACCCATATTTAATTTCTTCTAGTTTTATTATTTTCTGCTGTCTTTTAGATTGAGAGTTTTCTTTGTTTTATTTTTTAATTGATGTTTGGAGTTTCAGGTAGGATCCAGGATAGGTAAAACTATAAAGTAATAGCTAGATTAATAGCTTCTTAGGAGAATAACAAGGGAGGCTGGGGGGAAATGGGGGAGCCAATAACAATTAATAAAACATGAAGAGAAGGCTCCAAAATGGATTGTGGTAATTATTTACCAACTTATTAAAATATATTCAACTCGGTGAACTGCATGACACATGAACTATCTGTCACTAGACTGTTATAAAGAAGAATAAAACTACTTTATATTGCTTCTAATGTGAATCAGAGTCTTCAATTCTTCTCTGCAAGAGAAGCATGCAACACTGTGTGCTCTTTGAAAAGCTGGAGTGCAGGTTAGGCCATGATGCCTTGGGACAAAGCACCTTGTTCATGGAGAGAGTTGGCTTTCCTCGCTCTCCACACGCACAGTTGTTGCGCAAAAAGCACGAAGATGTGTTCTTCAGGATATTTGTAGGGTATTTCTGGGTTTCAGATTGGGATAGAAGAGACTCTGTCTCACACATTATTCTTTCTCTTGGGCGCAGGTCCTTATTATCCAGAATAGAATAAACTTTGAGTTTATATTCCTCATTAAAGCTTTTAAATTCATTGTGGAATTCATAGCATCCTGCTCAGTGTGTGGCCTTAAAAAGTGGTCAACAAATGTTTGTTGGACGAATTGCAAAGGCACATTATGTAAGGTTTCTGAGGTTTGCCCTTGTCTCTTACCTGTCACTAACATAGTATGATTGCACTAGATATCAACTCCTCCCCCTACATTCCTCCCCACTGCCACTCCAACCCTACACATTATTTTGCAAATTAATTTATTGTTTTCTCCTTCCAACTGGAGAGATAGAGGCAAATTGCCAGGGTTAGCTTTTTTACATTTCTTAAGAATGTACAAGTACTTATGATTTCAATTTATCCACAGAATTACAAATCACTATTTTCTTTCCTTGGCACTCCTGTAAAGTTCTTAGACAATACAAACAGTCTTTAAAAGTCTAAAATATCTATTTTTATTCATGTAAAACACAGTTAAGCATTATGTATATTTTTGTTCCCTTTATGCCTACTACTGTTTATGCAGTAGATACTAGTATTGTTTCTATGATTAGATGCTTTTCAGGCATTTGTCTTAAATTAAATTTCCATATGTTTAAGGCAATGACTTAGTAATGCAGAATTTTGGCATTTGTGTGTATTTTATTCCATTGCAAATTTCTATGGCATCTGTAATTATTTAATGATCAAAACAGTTATTTGATCTTGTCAATATTTCTATTTCTAACTAACATATGAAAATGGAGATGTCCTTTTTTCTCTTTCACATATTAATTATCAGACTAAATTGAAAAACAGAATTTAAAAAATTTTTTCATTCTTAAATAATTATTGCTTGTCATCACAACCTGAGAGGCATTGAGCTAAGGGGAGATGTGTTACTTTTACCAAGATAAAATGTCAGTTTACACTTGGTATTTGTAACACGTCTATTAAGCAACTTATCTAGAAGTTAATTATAGTGATAATTATTAGGGAACCATGAAAAGAGCTCCAGGTACACCTGAACGAGTAACCACTGGGTTCTAGCTGAAGAACACATGAGCAATGCCTGTTGATTGATGCTTTTGCAGCTGGTTTTGGTGACGTTGGTAAAAGTACCATGGACTTCCAGAAGAAGAAGCACATCTGTCTCGAAAGGGGGAAGCTAGACTGGTCCTTAGAGACAAGGGTGGTGAGCCTTCATCTCACATACTTTGGATATGTTATCAAGAGAGATCGGTGCCTAGAAAAGGACATTATGCTTGATGAAGAAGAAGGTCAATACACAAGACAAGGATTTCAACCAATGACGCCAACAAATGACTTGACCCAGCGCCGGCCACAATGGACTCAGTTGGTGCAGGGCATGCATCTATAAACATGACCAGCATTATAAGGTAGATGGGAAGGGTAGCCCTTGCTGCTCTTATAGAAAGAGCAGGCGTCTTTTGATGGGAAAAAATTCCTCGGCACAATTTTCCTGACATTTTTTCACAGCACTTCATTTTTACATTTTTATTGGCTCTTACAAATCTTATAACAACCCATCATTCACTTGTATTAAGCACACTTGTTCATAGGTTGCCATCAACATTTCAAAGCATTTTACTTAAAAATATATATCTTCCTAATAACCCCCATAATTGTCTTGTACTCCTTGAGAAAATGTATCAAGATAGCTTCATTTAGAATCCTCAAGCATTTAGAATATCCATAACCTTTTGACCCTTAAATGTAACTTATCTGGCAGATCTCCTGGGAAGCCATTGATTTGATTGGACCTTATTTGGAAGGCACTCTAACAAGCGCATTTCTGAGAGCACTTGTCTGTTTCCATCCCCTGATCACAGAATCTTGTACAAATCCATTTGGAAGAAACCCACTCATGGGTGAACTAGAGCCCTCAGAGCAACACCTTTCTTTTAACTTCCCATTAAAAAGAAGTAAGAACATGAAGACCAAAGATGACTAGTTTTTACCAAAGGCAGAAAGGGGATGAGGAAATAAGAATTCAATGTTTAGAGAATTTGTTAAGAATTACGGTATGATTTGTGAATAAATAAGCATTAGGATTGACCATCACTAAGAACATAATTAATGGCTATGAACTGTACAGATAAGGATTGTGGGAATTACATATGTTAAATATATATTTTCTACAATAGAATTCAGCAAAATAAGCAAGCAAACAAAAAAGGTCCAACTTAGACAAGATTCTCTATTGCATGTAGGGTTCAGATAAGAATAAAAGGGGAAAACTATTAACATGAAGAATATCCTTTCTGGAGGATAGTAGGTGTATATGGGCTGAACATAGAAAATGTAGCTACAGAGACCAATAAAGAAAAATACATTCGTGCCTTGGTTTTTAGGCCTATTCTTATATGGAGGGCTGAGCCAGAAAATTGCATTGTGTATACTACATCAGTTCTAGTTTCTTAGATATGGTGTCCCACTCTATTTCTCTACCTATGGTGCCCCCTATAGAGTTGAAGTCCTCGTGTGGGCTACTGAGTCTGTAAATCTTTAAGGGAGCAGAAGACCTCATCTTTCTTTTGCAGAGCTGCTGGGGGCCTTGACCAGCCAACCTTGTGGTTAGCAGTGAAGCACATAGCCCACTATGCCATCAAGGCTCCTTGTTTATTGTACAGTATGTGTTATTTCCGGCCCTTTTATAAGAAAAAAATTGCACTCCCTGCTATTCAATTCCTAATGAAGGTGAAGTGATACCGGAAATGTTCTAGTTCATGTAATTTGAACTGCTCAAATAAATCTTTGAATCAAAGCATACCATGTGAAGTATAACTTGATCTACATCTTTAGTACAGCACAAACAATTGTATATAAAGCTAGTGTGTCGTGTAGCCCAGGCTAGCTAGCTCTACTGAAATAGTCTAACTCCTTATGAGCAAACAGAGTGATGAGTAGTAAGCAGTTTATGCTATAGCTCAAAAATGATAGCTGGGAGAAGAATGGGGCTGCCATTTGGGGGATCAGCTGATCAAATATGCCCAGAAAGAAGTCTCGCAATTCTAGCATTTTAGACACCAAAATGTGTGTTGGCCAATGCTACGTTTTAAAGAGCCTTGTGAATTAAGATATGACAAAAGAATAATCTATAAATTATCAAGGGCTCATGTGGGAGGGGTGGGGGGAGGGAGGGGAAAAAAGTGCACCTGATGCAAAGGGCTTAAGTGGAGAGCAAATGCTTTGAATATGATGAGGGCAAAGAATGTACAGAGGTGCTTTATACAATTGATGTATGTATATGTATGGATTGTGATAAGAGTTGTATGAGCCCCTAATAAAATGCTAAAAAAAAGATCAAAGATTGTAGCCTTCAGTATGGACCACAACTCAATGTAGAGACCAAAATCCTCACAATGGAAGCAATAATAATAATTGTAATTCCACAATAATAATTGTAATATCACAATAAACAGAGAAATGATTGAAGTTGTAAAAAAATTAAATTCAGAAGAATTCTGACAAAAACTAAATAGTTATTTAATAAATTCCTTTCTCTGTTGTGCTGTGAAGAGAGCAAAACCTTCTCCACCCTCCTTTGTGGATATCTTGGGAATGATCTTCCGATCTGGCCCGCGGAATTTGTTCAGGACCCTGTGCTATCCTGCACGCTCATTTTTCTCTGGTAACGTACTTTTGATTCCTATACTGAATGTGGCAGAAGCCCTATGTAGCTTTGATCCTGCATGACTGCATGGAGCAAAGCCCCTTCCCCACTTTCAAGTCGAATTTGCATACGTGATAAATGCACTTTTATTGGGATAAGCCACTGTAAGGGCTGTTATGGCAGCTGACTAATACAAGAACCTAATGATCCAGGCTAAGTTGTTCAACTTTTATCTCACAAAAGTAAAAAGGCTTTTGAGTAAAAGGCTGGCAGGATAAAATAAGTGTTTTAATAAGATCAATGTGACAGCAGGGAGCAAGACAGCTAGAATCAGGGAGAGTCTGTAGCTGAGTTACTAGATAGAAGACAATTATAACAAAAGCCTAGACAGAGGCGAAAAAAGGGATTGAAACCCACAAGGATAAAGGAGAAGAAAGTTTTGTGTAATAGATGTCAAAGTTACCTAAAATTTCAGTAATGTCAAGGGGCTAAATTATAAGAAAAGGACAATGAATTTGATAGTTTAGAGACCAGAGGTGATCTTTGAAATGCTAGTATCAGCGGAATAATAGACAGACAATAGATTGCAGTCAGTAAAGAAGAAAATGCATAGTATTATCAGAAAAAATAAGAGAAACAGGCCTTTGCTAATTTTTAAACATACATTCAGTTTTATAAAATTTCAAATAGATGTATAGTCTTATAAAGTCACAGTGTGATTTCAACAAGATTCTCTCTGGGAGAGGAATAGGTCTTGGTTTCCTGGCTTACTTTCACTAACGAACGCGAATGCATCATTCTTCTACTTTTCCCACTGCAATGACCTCAGAATTTTTCTTAACACCTCGATCAGGCAGCAGTATGAATTCATTTGAGTTGACAATTGAGTATCTTTTTGAAAATCCATGCTTCAGTCAATCCAGAATTTTGATTTTTTATAAAAAAAATATGTTGGGGAAGGGAGTTTGAGGAGGAAATGTCTAGATATTATTTAGCTATATGTAACTGCGCTGAGCTAGAAAGTTCTCAGACCCATGGCAATGGAAATTTATTACAATCCTGCCCCTTCTATTATTTGAGGCCCTTTACTTACATGGATTTTCTCCTTAACTGATATCATTACTGTGCTCTTGTCTTTCACTATTATACTTTGGGTCGTTCTGTTTTTAATGATTGTCATCACTATTATTGAATGATAACATTTGCAAAATATCTCATCCCCAAAGAATCCTTAAGCACACTGTGCTTCATATAGCTCAGTAGATTAAAGGAAAACTGCCTGAACTCTTTCCCTCTCTGCCTCTGAGAGGTTGCTGTATCTGGAACTTAGAGCAGTGGGCTCCCTTCCAGCTGGAAGCTCAACAGATTTTCATGAGTGGAGCCACAATTCTCCTAAGTTAGTGTAGCATTACAGTGGTTTTCTGTTTCCCATTAGGCATTTCAGAAGAAGCACTCAAATCTGCATTTTATAACATAAGTTCTGTCTAACATTGGTAGCTGCAAAACCAGTCAGAGAAGGATGAGGAAGAAAACTAAGCAATAGTTTTTCAGAGGCACAGACTTGTGGGAAAGCTTGACAAGATAACTACCTGGATTCTTATTTAAAAGCACACATGCTTCCCATGGGAGTAGGAAATGTGCTTCCAGTAATATCTTTTAAAACTGTGTTTTTGTTGTCGTTGGGTGCCATGGAATCAGTTCTGATGCACAGTGAAAGTCTGCACAGCAGAACAGAACACTCTCCATTCCGTGCCCCCCTCACAAACGTGGCTACATTTGAACTCTTTGACTAAAACTACAGGAGGGGATGGAGAAAGGAGAAGATAGAGAACTGGCACTTTTTACCCAGGAAGACCCAGGGGATAAGCATGTTGTTCGAACGGGGTGCATTATACTTGTATTACTTTCATTTGGATGGAATCAAGAAATCAGAATAAGAATGGGTGGAAAACAATGTGAAATATTTAAACATTGGATGGAAAGGAGCAGAACATTTATTTGCTTATACTTTGGGCCATTATTGTTGCTGTTACGTGCCACCAATTTGGTTCCAACCCATAACAACCCTGTGCTCAACACCGCCCCGCCCAGTGTGCACCATCCTCACAATTGTTCTTGTGCTTGGGCTATTGTTGCAGGCATCCTGTCAATCCATCTGCCTGACGGCCTTCCTCTTTGCAACTGTCCCTCTACATCTCTAGATTAAAAAGTATTACATCCTCCTCCAGAACCTGGCCTTTCTTGTCAGCATATCCAAAGTACATAAGACTTGCCTCCAAAGAGTATGCTGGCTATACTTCTTCCAAGATAGGCCTGTTTGTTCTTTTGACAGTTCATGGAACTTTCCATGTTCTTCATCAGCACAGAGAGTCAAATGCTTCTATTCTTCTATGGTCGTCTTCATTCAACGTCCAACTTTCAGATGCATATGAGGGAATTGAAAAATATCAAGATTTGAGTCAGTTGCACCTTAATCCTCAAGGTCACATCCTTGCTTTTCTATGGAAGTCGTGTGCAGCACATTTACCTAAGGCAATGCACATTTTGATGTCTTGACTACTGGGTCCATGAGCACTGATTGTGAATCCAAGCAAGACAAAATCCTTGACAACTTCAACTTTATCCTCATTTATCATGCTGTTACCTATTAATCCAGCTGTGAATCCAGTTTAGTCTTCTTTATATTAAGTTCAATAATAATAACAAAAGGATAATGATAATATTTGCTAAAACTTATGTAGTGTCTATTATGTGTCAGGTAAGGAGCCCTTGTGCTGAAATGGTTAAACCTTTGGCTACTAACTTAAAATTTGGTGGCAGTTTTAATTCAGAAGCAGACTATTGAAGAAAAATGTATCAATGTGCTTCCATAAAGATTCCAACCTTAAAAACCCTTTGGGGCAGTGGTATATTCTCATATGAAATTTCTGTGAGCCAAAATCAAGTGGAAAGCAATGGGTTTGGAGTTAAGGCTTGGTTATAAGTGGTTTTCATATTTTATACCATGAACTTTTTCAAGCAAGAATATATTTTTCTTAGAAAAACGATTGAAATTACTGTTTCATAGAAAGCATTAAAATGGGTTTATTAATTTAACTGAAAATACACAAGCCACAGAAGACAAATTAGACATTCATGTGCATAAAATGTTTTCCCTAAAAGAGTGAAAAGAGGACCCACAGACAGGAACATATTTTTTGGCAATGATACATCAAAAAACTAGTTTTAAAAATGTATAGAAAATTTCAACACCTCATCAAGAGAAAGACAAAAAATAGTCAAATTTTTAAAATGGCTAGATTGGCAGTCAAGGTAGTGCCTAGGTGAGTGGCACATATGGAGGACTCTTTTGTGCATGGCAGGTCTAGTGTCCAGGAAGCCTAGTGGAAGGATTCTGGTGAGTGAGAGAACCCCCTGGGATAACATCCAATTACCCCCACCCCCTGTGCATCTCTCCTGAGCCCCAGCTTCTGAGATCTGGGATCTGATCCTTGGGAAATCTCGGCTCATCAGGCTGAGCTGCCTCAGACATGCCGCAACCGCTGCTGCAGGCAGCATCAACCCATCCCACCCCCAGGCTGGGTCTACATACCACGAGGTGCTTGACTGCCCTGCTGAGACACACACAGCAGTGGTAGCACCCCCTGCAGCAGCTGCCCACTCGTGGTGCTCCACTTGGAGAGAAGTTTCCGTATCCCGCAGTTACCCTCTTCTTATGTGGCAGCTATCTGCCCTGGGCTTGGGTCTCTGCTTCCATTCACCGAGGGCCCCAGAAACTGACCTGCAGTCTATCTGTACCGGGCTAGGTGACCTGTGACAGGAGGCGATCCGCCCCCATTGTTGTCTTGGACCTCACCACTGGTGCCCCCGCCTGCCCACCTGTTCCTGCCAGCACCGCTCCACTCTTCACCTGGGTCTGGGAAGTTTCCGTTGTGGCACTCTCTGAGCCTGCAGCCCTGGGCACTCCCTGCCATTCCCACCGGCAGCATGCCCGAGGCCTGAGCCAACACTGCTTCTGTCCACTCTAGGGCTGGCCCACACCACTGAAGTGCCCTGCAGCATGCTCACAGCACGGTGGCCCTGAGCTCCCTCTTGTTTCCCCAGCCTGTTCAGGCCGGTGCAGGAGGCTCAGCTGCCATGAACTTCCTGCAGGCACCGCTTATGCCTACAGGCTCAGCACTCCAGGCTCACAGGGAGCAGGGGCAGTGCATGCTTGATCTGGAAAGCATACATTCCCCACACATAGCTTGGCTTCACAGCCCTAGATCAGCACCATCTCCAGTGGCAGCAAGGCCTCGTCCACCTTTGCTTTCTATTAGGCATCTTGAAAAATTACAGGATTTTTTTTTCTAATTAAACAAGATAAAAGGTTGCTAAGCGTGGCCTGACAGATCAGGTCGAAGCAGTCTAGCGGCATACATATGGGCTGCAGCCCCGACTACAGTCACTGAAACTCCTCACCACTGTTGGCCATTGAACCTTCGAGGAACTCTGCCTACACAGCAGTCTGACCAACATCTATAGTAGGTCACAGGCAGCGCCCTGAGAGCATCCTTAACAATAACACAGAGAAAGTCCAAAGGGCCCCTTGGTCTCCCAGAAACATGGGGCTTACAAAAGGATCAAGGAATATCAACAGACTACATCACTCTCAACATAAAAAACAAAACAGAGAGACAAAACACAATAGCAGAGTTAATGACACTCATAGAAGAATCAAACACGGATCTGCCACAGAAGAAAATCTTCAGAAGTCTGCTTGGAGTAATACAGGAGCTGAGGGAAGCAACACAGAATAAGGATGCAATGATAGAGGAGATTAAGTCCAAAATAGAGGATATGAAGTCCACAATAGAGGGGTTGAAGTACATTCACCAAAGGGAAATACAGGTCCTAACAAATGAGGTATCAGAAGCCACACACAAGGTTACAGAATTGATGATTAGACTTGAGGAGGCAGAGAACCATATCAGTGATCTTGAAGGCAATCAAATAGACCTCAGAAAGTGAGAAAGACAGTCAGACAGGAAAATTAAAGAAGCAGAGGATTACTTGATATCAGTGACAGATGATATGAGGAGGAATAATATTTGAACAATTGGTCTTCTGGAGCAGGGCACACCACCCAAGTTGACAGCCAAGACAGCAAAGGAATTGCTGGAAGAAAACTTTCCCACCTTAATGAGTGAGAATCAGGCACTCATACAGGGAGCAGAGATGACACCACCTAGACTTAACGCCAAGAAGGACTCACCAAGACATATAATTGTAAAAGTATCCAACTTTAAGGAAAAAGAAAAATTTAAGAGCATCAAGAGAAAGGAAGACAGTCACATACAAAGGGGCTCAGGTAAGAATATGCTCAAACCTATCAGCAGATACCATGAAGAGGAGGAGAGAGTGGAGTAACATCTTCCAAAAGCTGACAGGAAAAAAAATAATGCCTGCTCAAGAAATCTTTACCCTGTCAAGTTATCCATTAAAATACATGGGAAGATAAGAGTCTTATAGGACAAGAAAAGACTCAAAGAATATGCTATAAGACACTTGACCCTGTGGAAGATACTGGCTGACTCACTATGGCCAGAGCATCAACCTCCACCAAGTACGAGCAGGAGACCACCAGATAGCCCAACACCATCCAGAAGCCAACGTGTGAACAATTGCCAAGATAACAGGGTCTCAGAGGGAAAAAAGAAGACAAGAAAGAAGCCCCCCCATACAAACACAGCACACTAACATGAAGGGAGATAGGAAAACACCCAAAACATAAGACATGATATGACAGCAATGAATCCACAGATTGTGATTCATACATTAAAAGAAAAAGGTTTGAGAACTGGCTCAGAAAACAGAATCCAACAATCTGTTGCCTGCAAGAGACGCATCTTAAGTGCACAGCCAAAAATAAACTAAGAATAAAAGGCTGGTGCAAAGTATACCAGGAAAATGGCAACATAAAAAAAGCAGGGTCGCCATCCTAATCTCTAACAAAACCGACCTCAAGATTCAAACCATAAAAGGGACAAGGAGGGGCGTTACATAATGCTCAAAGTATCAGTAAACCAGGAACCAGTTAGCATATTGAATATTTACTCACCCAACAATGGAGTGGCATAGTTCATCAAACTATTAAAAAGATGAAAAAACAAATCACAGATTCAACTCATACTTCATTATCAAATCATAATATTCCACTATAAGAGAAAGAGAGATCACTTGGAAATAAACTCAGCAAAGAGGCTGTAGAGCTAAACAGTGCAATCAGGCAACTGTACCTCATACACATTTATAGAGTTTTCCATCTAAATGCAAAAAATTCACATTCTTCTCAAGTCCACATGGCTCATTTTCAAGAACAGACCGCCTGCTGGGACACAAGTCAAGCCTGAGTAAATTCAAACACATAGAGATTATTCAGACGTCTTTCTCAGATCATCATGCCACAAAGCTGGAGATTAATAAAAGGCTGACCAGCAAAGTAACAGAAAACAATTGGAGGATGAACAATGATCTTCTGCAACATGAATAGTTACAGGCCCAGATTAGAGATGAGGTTAGAAAGTTTCTAGAAACTAATGAGAATAAGACTACAACATATTAAAATTTATGGGATACTGTGAAGGCAGTTATCAGAGGTAGCTCTTCAACAACAAGAACAGAGTCACCAGAACAACCGCTCCAAAAGCAAAAGAAAAGAAATAATAAAAATCAGGGCAGAGTTAAACCAGTGGGAAGACCAATGCAAAAGATAAATGCAGCAAAAAACTGGTCCTATGAAAGGATTAACTGAATCCACAGATCATTGTCTAACTTAACCAAAGAAAGGAAGGAGCAAACATCAATTAGTCAGGGTGAGGGATGAAACGGGAAATTACAATAGACTCCAAAGAGATCAACAGGATAATCACAAAGTACTATGAAGGACTATATCCTAATGAATTCAGAAACATGGATAATTACTTGGAAAACAACCCTCCCTAGATTATTTCAGACAGAGGTAAAGAACCTCAACAAACCCATAGTGAAAGAAGAAATAGATAGGGTTATTCAGAAGATACCAACAAAAAAGCCCCTGGGCCAGATGTCTTCACAGTGGAATTCTACCCAGTATTCAGGAAGTGTTGACACCGATCCTCCACAAAGTATTCCAGAGCATAGAAAAGGATGGCAATCTCCCAAACTCATTCTACAAAGCCAGCATTACTTTGATACCCAAACAGGGCAAAGGGCCTACAGGTATAGAGAACTACAGAATAATATGTCTAATGAACATGGATACAAAAATCCTTAACAAAGTGTTGGCCAATAGAATACAAAGTATATAAAACACATCATCCAACACAACCAGTGGGATTCATCCCTGGGATGCAGGGATGGTTTAACATTTGAAATTCCATTAATACTATATACTACATCAATAAGAAAAAGTATTAGAACCACATGATAATATTGATAGATGCAGAAAAAGCATTTGACAACATCCAGCACCCATTCCCAATTAAGACACTCACAAAGATAGGACGGGAAGGAAAATTCCTCAAGTTATCTATGAAAAGCCAACAGCCACAATCATAGCGAAGCGAGAAAACACAACAGCAAACCCACTGTAAAAGGGTACCAGACAAGGATGCCCCTTGTCCACATTTCTAATCAATATTGTACTAGAGATCTTAGCTAAAAACATAAGACAGCAGAAGGACACTAAAAGTATCCAAATGGGAGAGGAAGAGGTGAAACTATCGCTATATTCAGATGACATGGTCCTGCACATTGAAAACCCCAACAGCTCCACAACGGGAGTACTTATAACCATAGAGGAATATGGAAAACTGGCAGGATACAAGATCAATAAACAGAAGTCTATAGGTTTGCTATACATTGGACAGGACCATGAAAGAGGAGATCAAGAAGGAAGTACCCATCACAGAAGCCAAGAACAAGCTGAAATACCTAGAAATATATTTAACAATAACAACAACAAAAAATCTAAAGACTTATACAAGGAAAATTACAAGACCCGACTACAGGAAATCAAAAGAGACCTCCTCAAATGGAAGAACATCCCATGCTCATGGATTGGAAGCGAAACACAGTAAAGATGTCAATCTTACCCAAAGCACTTTATAAGTTTAACACTATTCTAATTCAAATACCAACAACCTTCTTCAAACAATTGGAAAAAGTACCACCAATTTCATATGGAGAGGGAAGAAGCCCAGAATTAGCAGAAAACTCCTCAAGAAGAAGGACAAAGTCGGAGGACTTGCTTTACCTGATTTTAATACCTACTACACAACTACGGTGTTCAAAATAACATGCTACTGCATAATAAGAGACATTCAGACCAGTGGAAAGAAAAACCATCAGCATATAAAAAACTGATCTTTGATAAGGGTCACAAAAAACATCAAGTAGGAAGAGGATGCCCTTTTTAACAAGTGGTGCTGGAAACAATGGATATCCACATGTAGAAAGATGAAACAAGATGTTTACCTCACCCCATGCACAAGAACAAACTCAAGGTGGATCACAGACCTAGAAGTAAAACCCTGAACAACCAGAGCCATCAAGGAAGGAATCAGGACTTGCCTAAGATCATTGGCCCAGGGAATTTATAGGTTCACAGCAATAGGGGAGGGTACACACACAGGTGAACTAGAAATTGACAAATAGGATTTAATAAGAATAAAATACCTATGGGGCTCAAAAGAATTCACAAAGAACGTAACAAGGCAATCCACAGACTGGGAGAGGATTTTTAGTTATAGACAAAGGGCTTATTTCTAAAATCTACAACACCTTCATGGTCTGCAAAAAGAGGAAAATAGTGCACCCCTAAGGAAGTAGGCAAAAGACCTGAAAAGAAATTTCACTATGGAGGAGACCCATATGGCCAACAAATACATGAGAAAGTGTTCCCATTAATTAGCCACAAGAGAAATGCAAATTAAAGCAACCATGAGATGCCATCGAACATCCTTGAGGTTAGCCCAAATCAGAAAATCAGAGAGCAACAAATGTTGGAGGGGATGTGGTGAAATAGGAACTCTCCTCCACTGCTGGTGGTCATGAAGATATGTACAGCCACTGTGGATATATCTGGCGATACTTAAATAAAATGGAAATTTATCTACCTTATGACCTAGCTATCCCTCTACTGAGCATATACCCAGAGAAATTAAACACAGCCAGTCATCTGTACTCCAATGTTTATTACAGCAAATTCACAATCACAAAGAGTTGGAAACAATCTAAGTTTCCATCAATAGACAAATGGATTAGTAAACTCTAGTACATATACTCAATGGTGCACAATACAGCAAAAACAGCATATATGATCACATGAAACACATCATCTTAAGGGAAGAGCTGGAATTATGTTAAGCGAGGTAAACCAGTTTCAAAAGTACAAGTATAACATGAGTCACCTGTGGTAAGTATAATCAGTACAGGAGGAATAAAAGAAAAGACACTTATCTCACAATATGCAGGTAGAAGCATAGGCAGTTGGGTGGGGATCAGACCAAACCCAGGGAGGTACATGTGAGTCCAACATAAAGAAGGGGCAAGGGGAGGAGGACGGAGAATGGGGGTGGGAAGAAACTGATGATGGTATGGGGGGAACAGGGCACTAACCCACCCAGGGGAAGAGTATTGGTTGGGTCTCCACAAAATTGGAACGTGTTTACAGACCCCACCATGGCACACCGAACCAGAAGGGCAATGTAACACATGGAGGAATGTATGAAAAGACTGGGCCACAGGGCTGGCCCCAACCAGAACCAGCCTGACCCCCACCCTGGAAATGTGTGCCTCAGAGAATGACAATAGAGCTTCAGGTGTGGCAAAGGAATCGACCTATCCTACCCAGATGGAAGCAAACCAAGAAGGAAAAAGAGAAAGGGCAAGGAGGCCTAGACTTATAGGTACATCAAGCCCTGAGGATGAGGTCCCTGCATGGAGCTGCTAAGGCACAGAGTGGACTGTGGGACTGCCAACAGCTCAAGACATGTCCCCTAACTGGAGCATACGGAGACAGGGGACAATCATGGGGACACACGGTGGGGAGACAGTGTGGGAATGGAGCATAAACCATCAGCAATTGGAGTAAGGCCGGGCCATAGAACCCCTGAGGAGCCCCTAGAATAGACTTCAGGCTAGGAGGGGCAGCCCCCGGATCTCCCTCAGGACCAGCATGTAGGGACTCATGGGGGCCAGTAAACAGACCTGGACCTATGTAGGATTTTTTTTTCTTTTTCTTTCTTGTCTTTTTCTCTTTCCTTTTATTTCTTCAACTGTATGTTTTCTTATTGTTCGCACTAGGACATGGATGGATTACCTAATTATTTGGGTTGAACACGGCAGGGAAGCTCAGGGAGAAGGCATTGGGGCCAATGACCCTGGAAGGTAGAGGGGAAGAAGTAGCTGAGGAGAAGGGTGTGGTGAGCGGCGGACATCATGGCAGGGGAACAACTGCAGAATCAGAACCAGCATCCAGGAAAGGGTAGAGATCCTGTATTAGAGCAACACCAAGCTAGTGTATAAGAAGCACTAAGAGGTAGAAGGGGGAAATTTATGTCCAGCCAGGAGGAGGCCAAAGGAAAGAGAGGCAAGCTTTAGGAAGCAAAGGCATAGATAGGGAGATTAACAGAGGTGTGCCACTTATGTAAATGCATTAATTCATAACAATAGTGGTATTGACCTATGTACATATATTTATAAGACAATACACTGAGGCTGCAGACAGGTCTTGCGCCTCGGGTCATACCTTCCCTCAATACAAGAACACTTTTTTTCTAAAAATTGGAATTCTTTGATGCTCACACCCCCACCCCACCCCAATCAGTGAAGACAAAATGGGTACAATAAGCAGATGTGGTGAAGACAGGATGGTGCCCATCTACTAAAAGATACAGTGTATGGGGTCTTAAAGGCTTGAAGTTAAACAAGTGGCCCACGTGGAAGAAGCACACCAGCCGGTGTGATTGTGAGGTGTCATCAAGATGGGGCAGCAGGCATCAGAAGATTCACAGCAAACAGTAAACAAACAAACAAAAATACATTGATGAGAATGGTGAGGGGTTGGAGCGGAGACCCAAAGTCCATCTATGGACAATGGAACATCCCCCCAGAGAGGGATCTCAGGGAGGGGATGAGTCAGGGTGCAATAGAGTACTAATGGGTCATGCAATATACGGCTGATCCCTTGAGCTCTCTCACCCTTCACTATCATGACCCCAGTGCTGCTTCCCACTCTAGACTAGACGGTGGCATGTACATAAGTATAGGCAAGAGATAAAACTCACAACACATGGAACCCAGGAACAGGAATGAGGACAGATATACCAAAAAAGTCAGGGGGAAATGGGGAAGACATGGGGATGGAGGGTGGCACCAATTGCAATGAATGGCACATCACCAACACCACCACCACCACCACCATCACCACCACCATCCCCGATCCAGGGGGAAGAACAGTAGATACCAGAG
This sequence comes from Tenrec ecaudatus, assembly GCF_050624435.1. NCBI lineage: Eukaryota > Metazoa > Chordata > Mammalia > Afrosoricida > Tenrecidae > Tenrec > Tenrec ecaudatus. Next base: position 87,442,858 of record NC_134531.1, read on the forward strand.
GGGAAGGGAGAGAGGAGTGGTTAGGGTGAGATGTCAAAATAATGAACAATCTATCAAGGGGGCACAAAGTTGGGGGGGAGGGAGGAGGGAGGAAAAAAAATAGGAGCTGATCCCAAGAGCTCAATGGAAAGTAAATGTCTAGAAAAGAATGCTGGAATGTATGTATGAATATGTTGGATACTATTGGTGTATGGATTGTAACAAAAGTTGTAAGAGGCCCCAATAAAATGATTTTAAAAAATTAAACTTGTATAGTACTGAAAAAAAATCGGTAAAGGGCAGGAACAGACATTTCATCAATAAATAAATAACATTCAGACAATCAACATATGATGTGATAGTTAAAAAAATAGAGAGATGCAAATCAAAATAATTGAGATATCATTTTGCCCCAGCATTGATAGTAATTCAACCAAACCAACCAACCAACCAACCAAACAAACAAAAAAACCTAACAAACTAGAAAACAAACTGTAGTAAGGGTCCATAGTAAAAACTTGAAACCCCATACACTGCTGGTGAGACTGAAATATGTTATGACCATGGTGCAGAGGGGTATGGTGTTTCTTTTAAAAGTTGTTAGTAGAAATACCGTATAACTCTGCAGTCCTTAGATTTGGTATATATTCATAAAGAGCCATAGCAGGATGTTTATTTCAGGACTATTTAGAATAGAGAAAAAAACCAGAAACAACTGAACTGCCCATCAGAGGGAGAATGGGGAGGTGAACTTTGGCACAAACACACGATGGAGAACTATACAACATTAGTGAATCTGTGAAACAGCTCTTATTATGCATGAATCTGGGGGACTTGATGGTGAAGTGAATTTAGTCCATCACAAAAGGGCAACTAGTGGATTAGACAGTCATTGTAAAAAGCCAAGAAAGGGGTTACATGCTAAAGGAAACATTTTTTTCATGCTTACCAGTGGTGGAATTTCCATAATTTGTCTGTCAGTTTGTTACAAAGTCATGGCTTGCATGTTGTTATGATGTTGGTATTTAAAATGCCACTCAGTGGTGTTCTTCAAAGTGAATAACTTTCTGCAGAGATTCCACAATAAGAAAAGTCTACAAAGAGTAAATAGCCTCTCCACTTTGGAGGAAGCAGCCTCAGAAAAGCTTACTGATAGCAGCAGAACATTGTCAGAGGAAGTGCCAGGTGAGCCCGCCAGGTCAGAAGGCACTCAACACAGGACTGAGGAAGAGCTGCCTTCTCAAAGGAGACCATAATGATGTGGATAGAAGAAAGCCCCAGCAGTAAGCTCAGGACTTTCGTTAGCTGACGGGGCATGATGCAAAGCAAGAACAGTAAGCTGAGTACATCTATTAATAATTGAAACTTGGCCTGTACGAAGTATGGCCGTAGGAAAATTGGAAGTCTTTCAAAATGAAACGGAGTGCATGAAGAGGCACTCCCTGTCCTAGTCATTAATGAATTGAAACATACTGCTATTAATAATTTTGAATCACAAAGGCATATGGTTGTATATGCCAGGAACTGCATAATCAAGAGTGCTGGTGTTACATTCATCATCAAAAAGGATGCTTCAAGATCGATCTTGAAGTACAATGCTGTCTGTGATTGCATAATATCTGTAGCCATATAAGGAAGTCCAGGCAATACAATTATTATTCCAATTTATACATCACCCACTAAAGCTAGTGATGAAGAAAGTAAAGACATTTACCGACTACTTCAGACTGAAATTGATCAAACATCCAATCACAATGCATGGATAATTACTGGTACTGGAATGCAAAAGTTGGGAAAAAAGAACGGAATGAGATTGCGTGATCGAATTTTACAAGACCAAATAGTTCTTCATCTTAAATATGTTTTGTTCAACAACACAAAAGGATATTAAGCATGTGGACTTCTGCAGATGGAATTCACAGAAAACAAAGTGAATATGTCTGTGGGAAGAGAGGATATATCCCACCTGAATGCCCCAAGAACAGATTTCATGATTGGGACATTAATGACAGAAGCCTTGATGAGCAGTGAGACAAAATCAAGAGCATCATAAATAAAGCAACAGTTCACTAAAAAAAAAAACAGGAAAGAAATAAAAGGTCACAGTGGATATCAGAAGTGATTCTGAAACTTACTCTAAATCATAAAATAATTAAAGCCAATGGAAGAAATGATGAAGCCAAAGAGCTGAACAGAAAATTTCAAATGGTAGTTCAAGAAGAGAAAATTGAATTTTATAATGAAATGCACAGACACTGAGAGGTAGAAAATGAAAAAGGAGGAATACATTCAGTATATCTTAAATGGAAAGCGCCCAAGAAAATTTTCAAGCCTAGAGTTTCAATATTGGAAAATTCTATAGGAAAATATCAAATGATGCATGGATAGTCCAAAGAAGATGCAAAGAACACAAAGTATTTTTTCCAAAAACCACTGGTCAATATTCAACCATTTCAAGAGGTAGCACATGATCAATAACCAGTAATCCTGGATGAAGAATTTGAAGCTGCACTGAAGGCATTAGACAGCCCCCCAACTCCCCCACCCCAAAAAAGTCTCCGGGAATTGGCAGAATACCAGAGTTTCAACCAACTGATAAATACTGGAAGCACTCATTTTTTATGCCCAGAAAGTTGGAAGAGCATTATGGAGCCAACTGACTGGGAGAGATTTGTATTTGTTTCTATTCCCAAGAAAGTGACTCAGCAGAATGTTCAAATTATAGAGCAAGATCATTAATGTCACATGGAAGTAAATTTTTGCTGAGGATCATCTAACAATAGCTGAACTAGTACATTGATTGGAGCTGCCAGAAGTTCAGGCCAGAGAAGAGGAACTGAAACAAGGGTTAACAGTGCTAATAGCATATGGATCTTGCTAAAAGGAGAGAATACCAGAAAGATGTTTACTTGGGCTTTCTTGACTATATAGACATGCAGCTCTGTAGATCATAACAGCCCTTATGGATGGCCTTGAGAAGAATGGGAATCCAGGGCACATCACTGTGCTCATGCAGAACCTATAGATGGATCGCGAGGCAGTTGTGTAAACACAACGAGGAGATACCGCATGGTTTAAAATCAGGAAAGATGTGCACTAGGGCTGGATCTTCTTATGCACCTTGTCAGTTTGTATGCAGAGCAAGCAATCAGAGAAGCTGGGCTACCTGAGAATAACACAGCATCAGGATAGGAGGGAGTCTTATCATTGCACTGGGTAAATCTGCTCACAAGACTGCTTAAAAATGCTGAAAAGCAGTTACACTTCTGGGTGAACTGGGTGGGTGGAGCAACTCCCATCAGGGATAAAAATGTTTAACAATATTGATATAGAACCACAGGGTAGAATACACCAGGTACTGTATTCCTAATGGCACATTTAAAAAGAATCTAATTTCTAGCCAGAAATTTTTTTGATCTAGAACTCACAAGAATTATATTATATCTGGCTATCACTACCGACTTCCCAATAAAGAAGCACATGAGAAATTCCTTTAAAGAGTTGGAGAAGTACGGAAAGCAAACCTAAAAATCATAAGAGACCTAGCCATATAGCCCTTGGTTACTATAATAGCTCAGTTTTACACAGATCAAGATTTTCAGGAGTTTGACAGGTATTACCTTCCAATCTTCCAGGATGAGAACTAACATAATATAATCATCTCCAAAACGGGACTTGCCAGGAGAGGACAAGCAGTTTGAAAGTTAGGATGAGATGCAACATCCTTGCACACATCAGAATTCTCCTGAATTAAATTGAAAGGATATCTCCCTTAGGGATTGACCTACTCCCAGTATAAGTGGACAGTGTGCAAAAAACTTCCTTATTTTTTGCTGGGTTTGGATCATGCATCTACCTCATGGACCACTCGTTCTCTGGATTTGAACCAAAGACCTGACATTTTTGCCTACTGTTGATGGCAGTGTAGGGAATCTTCCATCGGATTTGGCTTCCTCCACCAGAGCAGCTATACGCCTGACCTGCTTGCCTTGGATTAGTTTGCCTCTCTAGTCATCAGTCAGTTGTCTTCCTGTCAATAGTGCGTTCATCAGCCTCAGTAGCTATTTGAGTTATAAGAAGCCTCCAACCGAACATCTGACCCACGGTCTGGGGTTGCCCACTTCCCAAGTGTGTCTGTGATGTCTTGATATAAATTTATTTAAATATATACTTATATTTAAAACACTGGCTTTGCTTCTCTAGAGAACCCAGTCTAAGACAGTTTAGGACTGGAACTGACCTCACTCACGTGACTCAACTTTCAGCCAAAAATAAATCAAAACCCACTGTCACTGAGTTGATTCCCACACATATCAACTTGATGTTGGGTTTCCAAGATAGTAAATCCTTAAGGAAGCAGATACCTCATCTTTCTCCCATACAGTGGCCATTGACGTTAAGATTGATAGTCTAATATTTTTAGCCCCAAATAGGCAGATCTGTATGAGGAACATAATATTAGTGAGGTGTATACATCTTAGAATAATCAACTATTTAAAGTCAAATAGGCAGCATTTATCCAAAGTCAAAGTTCAGAAGTGTAAACAAGCAAACAAAAAAAGGCAGAATGGAAACAGGGAGCACAGGGGGTCAGTGAAATAAATGATTGTTAAAAATACTTTTGCTTAATTATATCCATGGGTCTTTAAGCTCCCACAGTAAACATATCACTAAATGATACTTAATTCCTTGTTAAAGTTTATAGAAATTACTGGACTCTCAAATAACTCTTCACTCTACCTGCCCTTAAGCTATTCTCAGATTCTTTGTGCATTTCTGGGTGTTTCACACTAATTGTGGACATTTAAGGAAAAACAATTTTCTAAAAAAAATTATCTTGATCAATGTGATATGTTACTATCCTAATCATCAATAAAAATCTTAATGAGTTTTGAATATATTTTCTGAATATTAATATTACATGGATTTTTATTATTTCAAGAATAAACATGAAAAATAACTGAACTTGAGTTCCCTAGACACTTTTATAGGAAGAAGGTACACAGGTTTTATTAACAGGATTTTTGGAGATGATATTTTTATTTTAAATGGAGAAAAGCAAAAACGGCTGTATTTCAATATGTTATTGTTAGGTGACATTGAGTAAGGCCTGACTCATAGTGACAGCTTTTAGTTTGGGTAGACTAGAGAAACAAATCCAGGGAGACTCATATGTGTTTAAGAAAGAGGCTTTCTTCCTTGTGACCCTTCTGTAAGGGGATGTCCAATTGTCTACAGATGGGCTTTGGGTCACCACTCTGCACTCCCCCTCATGCATATTGATATGATTTTTTGTTCTGGGTCTTTGGTGCTTGATACCTGATCCCATCAATCCATCATGATCACAGGCTGGTTTGCTTTTCCATGTGGACTTCTCACCTAGATAACTGCTTGTTTAACTTCAAACCTTTAAGGCGCCAGATGCTACATCTTTTGATAGCCAGACACCATCACCTTTCTTCACCACATTTGTTTATCCACCCATTTTGTTTTCAGTGATTGTGTTGGGAAGGTAAGCATCGCAGAATGTCAGGTTATTAGAACAAAGTGTTATTGCATGAGGGAGTACTTGAGTAGATGCCAAATATTTGTCTGATGCCTTAATACTAAACCCATAAATATATGTACAAAGATCTATTTCCTAATCATTAGCTATAAATACATCAGGGTGCAGTGTAGCACTGATGAAACATGCAACTTTCCTGTAGTTCTTTAATGCTTCCTGTGTCCTTTCCTTTTACTGTTTCTCAAAGTATAGCTATATAATCTTGCTTATTTTAGCTAGGACATCTTTTGAAAAGATAGTTCCTGAATGTGTTGGCCTTTAAAACAATGTTGAAATGACATATTAACCCTAAGTGAATAACGCTTCATTTTTAAATACATGCATAATTCTGACTAGGGGTATTGATCAATGTAGTGCTGCATTTTAAGCTTAAAGATGTTGCTTGGTTGGGCAAGAAAGGTTATCCCCTCAACCGTAATTCTCGTCTAAGGCAAAGAAGAACTTTTCTTTCTCAAAGATTATGCCTTTCGCCCTAATTTGGTTTATGTAACCTTGGATTCATCTGTTGCCCCTGAGTGTCAATTATTCCAAGGAAATTTTACATTATCCTTAAAACCATGGTTAAGGAAAGGTAGTCATTCAGTGGAATTCTTACTTTCCAAGTGGGAGACCTGGGTTTGATCTCTTGCAAGTGCATCTCAACGACAGGCACCCTCTATCTGTCAATGGAGGTTAACAGGCTGTTATGATGCGAATCAAATGTCATTAGCGCTTCCAGACTAAGAAAAACTAGATAGGAAGATTTCAAGATTTAGGTCTGAAAACAAAATGAAACAAAAGAAAACAAAGTTATGGCAACCCTGTCGACCATGCTGGCCAGATTCTGTTGAACACGAGCTCATCGTCAGACAGTGGTCAACTTCACAGCAGCTAATTTCCAAATTTTCCTATGGCATCTTAGGGAATGAGGTACCATGGGCCAGTGCTTCTCAGACTTTCCTATGTCTTTGGCTCACTGAAGGTTGTGCATTGGGCTGCTAATCAGAAACTCAATAGTTGGAAACAACCAGCTGCTCCATGGGGAAAAGGTGAGGTTTTCTACTCTTGTAGAGAGTTACTGTCTGTGAAATGCACAGGGCCAATTCTACCCTGTGTTACAGGATCACTGTCAACTGGAAATGACCCAGTGACCCTGATGGATCACCGAGAGAACCTGTTACAATGCACAGTCTGAGTCAGTAAGTCTGGATTGGGATCTGAGTATTCTGATACGCTTTGAGGTCATGCTAATGCTATGAAACGTTGAGTGGCGAAACCAGAGAAAACAGGGCCTTCATTTAATACTTGTGCTACATCAGCTTTCTCCCCTAAGTCTGAAGTTTCCATTGATTCTGGATATTGAATTCTTTGTATACACCCTGAAGCCTCCACTCAGGGACTTCAAACATGTTGTCATCTATCTGTCTATATCTATCTATCTATCTATCTATCTATCTATCTATCTATCTATCTATCTATCTATCTACCTACCTACCTATCATCTATCCATCATCTATAGCCCATGTTTAATCTCCAGTCATCACTTAGCTCATGTCCATACTACCATTTTAGTCTAATTAGCTTTTTTTTTTTCTGAGAAAACATTTACTCCTCTCAAGGCTGGCTGGGGATTACCATGACATCAACTCTTTTCTTTAATAATGATTCTTTTACGTCCATGGAATTGGGTAATTCCTGCTGTTCTCAGTAGAGGAGAAGGCTCGTGGTATGATGATGTCTGTGACACCAGAGCTTTTACCATCCACAGACGGCTCGGGTGGCATAGGCGGTTAGGTATTGGGCTGCTGACCACAAGACCAGCAATTAGAATCCACAGCTACTCCCCAGGAGAAATAAGAGGCTCTGTGTTCTTTTTAAATTGTAAGGGATAGTAGTAGTTCTGTAGAGTTCTTAAATATATATATATTTCTTGATTTTCTTATTTTGTGCCACTGAATCAGCTCTGACTCATAATGGACTTATGTAACACACACATGCACACACACATCACTGCCCAATTCTGTATCGTCCTCACAATTGTTATAACTGAGCCCATTGTTACAGCTACGGAATCAATCCATCACCTTTAAGAACTTCCTCTTTTTTTCCTGACTCTTAAGATTTAGTAAGCATGATGTCCTTCTCCAGGGACTGATCACTTCTGATAAAGTGTACAAAGTATGTAGGATTATGTCTCCTGATCCTTAATTCTAAAGAGCATTCTGACAGTGTTTCTTCTATGACAGATTTATTCATTACTCTGGCAGTCCACAGTATATTCAATATTCTTTACCAACGCCATAATCTATAGGTGTCAATTCTTTTTCTGTCTAGCTTTTGAATGCATCGGAAGTGCTTGAAATACCTTGGCCTGGGTCAGGAGTACCTTAATACTCAAATAGTGTCTTTGCTTTTTAAACAACAACAAAAAAGTATATGCATATATCTCTATGTAGATATAACATGTACATCTTGTATGTATTCATATATATTCTTAGAGACATACAGTCCTTGAGAGTTATATATACATATACCTAGATGTATATATAGCACCTAGCAACAACATACATATATATGTATCTGTGTGCGCACTCTATTATGTGTGTGTGTATATATAAAACCATCCCCCCATATCACATACATACACACACACACACACACATATCTTCTTGAAGCCCTTCTGTTGCTCTGACCCTGTGCTTTGCTAGGGATGTTGGCCTTCTTTGCAGGGATTGTTCTTGCTGTTGTTGGGTCCCTTTTCAATGCTGTGTTAGGTCCTGTTGAGTCGGTTCCAACAAACAGCACGCAGGTGTACAACAGAGCAAAACACTGCCTGGTCCTGCACCTTCTTAACCATTTCCTCTTGTTTTAACACTACCTCAATCCAGCTTGTTGATGCGCTTCCTCTTTTTCGCCTCCCTTCTACTTTACCAAGCCTAATGTCATTTTCCAGGAATTGGGTCTCCTGAGAACATGTCCAAAGAACCTGAGATGAAATCTTGTCATTATTGTTTCTAAGGAGTATTCTGACTGTGCTTCTTCCAAGACAGATTTGTTTGTTCTTTTGTCAATATGTGGTCCTTTCAATATTCTTTACCAGCAGTATAATTCAATATATATCCTTAGCAAAAATCACAATAGATTAAATCATAAATTTTATAACCGAGTGTCATCTAAATGGCAAATGCTATAAAATGAAATCTGGGCAAAATACCATGGCTTTGGTCAACATGAAGCTCTTATCTTGACAGCAGGTGGATATGATATTGGTACTCCTGGCCACTAGGTTAAGTAACTATGGCAATGTCAGGTAGGATGCATTGTCTGGTTGTACTTTAGAGGAATCAATGTCATGTTTCTTTGGAGAATGTTCATAACTCTTTTTCTCTTGTACTGATATCGCAATGTGTGCTGCATATGTGGAAGCAAAGTTAAGTCAGAAGCTGCCTCTCCTCCCCAGAAGCCTGTACTTACTATATCGAGCTATAACTGTGATATCAGAAGGTAAAACTACTGAGTAAGTGTAGCTACCGACAGACGGAATTATAATTGGGTGCAAAGCAAATGCACGTCTCCTGAAAACAATGCCTCAAAGAACATCCCCCTTAACTAACAAGATATGCTACTAATATTATTTTGGAAATCTTGTTAGTATTAATCTAATTTTAAACATTCTGGGTTTTATTCTCGTTTTCAAGCTTAGCAGGACAGAGGACCTGCCATGGTTTGGACTGCCACGGTTTGGTTCACTCCTACAACAAGGAGGTTGCTGAAAGACAAGGCATTTTAATTGGAAGTCGCACAGTGAGGGGACTCTCACTGAAAGCACATTGACCTAACAATAGGCTCACCGAGATTCAAGTGGCCGCTGTATCATTTTCTCACAGAATGACCTTGACTGTGTAAGGCAAGCCAATTCCCAGGACCTTAGTTTTCTCATTTATAAAATGAAGCTGGATTAAATGATGCGAGGGTACTTTTTGTCCCAAAAACCCATGAGAAAGAACTCTCCAGGTAATCATTTGCTCTTCCCTATCAGTGCAGACTTAACCTCAAGACTCAAAATCAAAAACCAAATCCCCCGTCATCCTCAAAATTTACTCATCATGAGCCTGCCTAGGGCTTCTAAGGCAGTAACCCTTTACTGGACAGGTAGCTTCTTCATCTTTCTTCTGGGGAGCAGCGGTTGGGTTTGAATCACTGACTTTGACGTTAGTAGACCAAAACAAAACTGAGTTCACTGCCAGCGAATCTATTTCAATGCATAACGACCTTACAGGACAGAGTAGAACTGCCCCTGTCATTTTCCTGAGACGGCAAATCTTCGCGGGAGAAAAGCGCCTCTACTTTCTCCTGTCTGGGAGTTATAACAGCTGATCATGCAGTTGGCAGTCTCATGCATCACCCACTGTGCCATTCGAGTCTGTATACCATTAGGAACAGGTAAGTTGCTTCAAACCAACCAGCGGATCCACAGGACCCACTGAGGATAGCTGCTCCTGTGAAGCTCGTCAGTGGTCGACACCCTACCAGGGCTGCTGTGTATCAGAAAAAGTGGCAGTGGGTTTGGGATTCAGGTACTTTTCCAAAGATCGAAGAAGATCTCAGACACTGCTTCACATCTTTAACAAACTATCCCCTGGGTCTCAATCGCCACCATCATTAACCTGGGTTTCTGCAACAGCCTTCTACTGTTTTACTTCCTCTACATTTGCTCTTTTCTTCCATAATTCATTCTCCAGGGAGCAACCAGTTCTATTTTATCATGCTATATTTTTGTTTGGCTCCATCTGGATATAATTGTCATTTTTTAATAAATCATTTTATTGGGGCTCATACAACTCTTATCACAATCCATACATACATCAGTTGAATAAAGCACCCTATACATTCGTTGCCCTCATCATTCTCAAAATTCACCTTACACTTGGGTTCCTGGAACCAGTTAATTTTCCTTTTTACCCTCCCCCTCCCTCCGTGACCCCCCCCACTCCTTCATGAACCCTTAATAATTTATAAATTATTATTTTATCTTACATTACACTGCCCGGCGTCTCCCTTCACCCAATTTCCTGTTGCCCATATCTCAGATCCCTGAGATCGGTTCCCCCTTTCTACACCCCCTTCCCTCCCAGTGTCGCCACTCAGCACTGTTGGTCCTGAGGGGTTCATCCATCCTAGATTCCCTGTGTTTCCAGATCCCTACCACACCACTGTGCATCCTCTGGTCTAACCAGGTCCACAAGGTAGGATTGGGATCATGATAATTGGGGCGGGAGGGGGAGGAAGCGTTCAAGAACTAAAGAAAGGTTTTGAGTTTCATTGTAGCTACACTGAACCCTGAGTGACTTATATCCTCCCTACTACCCCTCTGCAAGGAATGTCCAGTTGTCTATAGATGGGCATTGGGTCCCCATCAAGCACTTCCCTCATTCACGGTGATATGATTCCCCCCCGCCTTTGTGGTTTGAAACCTGGTCCCCTCGGCCCTTCACGATCACCCATGTTGGTGTGCTGCTTCCATGTGGGTTTTGTTGCTTCTGGGCGAGATAGCCACTTGTTTACTTTCAAGCCTTTAAGTCCCCAGACGCTATATCTCTCAATAGCTGGGCACCATCAGCCTTCTTCACCACACTTACTTATGCACACATTCATCTTCAACATTTATGTGGGGAAGGTGATCACACAATGATGGTTTTTGTTCTTTGGTGTCTGCTACCTGGTCCCTTCAACACCTTGTATTCATGTAGGCTGTGTGCTTCTTCTCTGTGGGCTTTGTTGCTTCTGAGTTGATGGCCGCTTATTTGCCTTCAAGCCTTTAAGATCCTAGACGCTATATCTTTTTGATAGCCGGGAACTATCAGCTTTCTTCACCACGTTTGCTTATGCACATGCCTGTCTTCAGAGATCATGTCGGGAAGGTGGGTATCCTGCAATGACTGTTTAGCTGAGCAAGGTGCTATTGTATTGAGGGAGTGCATGTGAGGAGGCCCAATGTTCACCTGCTACCCCGCTACTGAACCTATAAAAATATGCACATAGGTCTATTTCCCCCATAATCATAAATATATTTACATATGTACGTGTTTCTTTTTAATGAATGTGCCCCAGAACACTAACTTCAATAAGCTGATTAGGTGGGCTTCCTGGCTTCTTCCCTATTGACATATTTTTTTCTAGTTTAGGTAGGACACTAAGAGGGTGGGAAGACAGACGTTGGGGTGCTTAGCACCTGGAAAGCTCCCTCCCACCTTATCAGAGGCAATGTCCCTCTCTTGAAGGCCTTTCTTCCTTATGTAGCCATCTTCTAGCTTTTCCCAGGATTTGAAACTATTCGCTTTACTTGCTTCTTCAGGCCTAGGTGTTGTAAAGCCTCCCACTGTTACTAACCACAGGATATTTCTAACTCTCCTCTTATTTCTAACTCTCCTCTTTTTTCCCTATAACCCTATTGTTATCTCTGAAAGTAATCCCTTTATTATTTTTCTTCAATTAAACTATCTTGCATTATCTATTGCCAAGTCCTTGACTAGTAAGGGGAGAATAGAGAGAGAGGGAATTCACATACCATATAATTTACTATTCTAACGTCAGTTGGTTTTAGGATATTAATAAGGTTGTACAACCATCACCATTTAAATTCTAAAACATTTTTATCACTGTCAAAAGAAACCTTATATCCATTAGCAGGTGGTCCTTATTTCTCCTTCCCCTTATTTCTATATCCTCGCAACCATGAATCTACTTTTTTTTTTCTCTCTGTTCTGGACATTTTATATAAATTGAATCATACAAGATGTGGGGTTCTCTTTGCCAGGCTTTTTCAATAAGCACAGCATCACAAGGTTAAATCATATTGTAGCATACATCAATACATCATTCCCTGTTATGGCTGAATGATAGTATATTTTACAGACACACCACATTACCTTTATCCATTCATCAGTTGATAGGCATTTCAACTGTTTATACTTCTTGACTGCTATGATCGTTCTTGTAAACGTTTTCATGTCAGTATATGCTGTCAATTCTCCTCTGGGTATACCTAGCAGTGGTGGAATTACTGTTTAACCCTTTGCGAAATTATCAGACTATGTACCACAGTGGCTGGATTATTTTCTATTTTACTAGCAGTGCATGAAAGTGACAATTTCCCTCCACGCACATGCACATTTGCTTTTGTATTTTTGCTTATCGTCATTTTGGTGCCGGTAGTATCGTATTTGGTTTTAAGCTAATGATGAAGGGAGCTTCCCTGGCACCAGAATTAAGCGATGAGCTACTAACGGAAACATCCACCCGTCATCCCACAGTAGAAGCATGAGGAATTCTGCTCCTGGAAAGATGGTACATGCGTCAAAGCACACATGGACATTAAAGAGTACAGAAAGAATAAAACAATCAAGGATTAGAAATCACTTTGTAAGCTGTCACCAAGGTACAGCAGTGTCATAGAAAACAAAAAGACCTCTACTTTAAAAGATGATTATAGAGATATATTTATTAAGTCTTTTTCTTGCAGGTTTTTATTTAGTTAGTTATTTTAGAAATCATTTTGTTGGGGGCTTGTACAACTCTTATCACAATCCATACATCTATCCATTGTGTCAAGCACTGTTGTACATTTGTTTACCTCATCATTCTCAAAACATTTCCTTTCTACTTGAGCCCTTGGCATCACCTCTTCATTTTTCACATCCCTCCCCACTCCCCCTTCCCTATGAACCCTTGATAATTGATAAACTATTATTATTTTGTCATATCTTACACCGTCCGACATCTCCCTTCACCCACTTCTCTACTCTCTGTTCCCCAGTGAGGAGGTTATACGTAGATCCTTGTAGTCTGTTCCCCCTTTCTCCCTCACCTCCCCTTCACCCTCCCGGTATCGCCACTCTCAGCACTGTTCCTGAGGGGTCATCTCTCCTGGATTCCCTGTGTTTCCAGTTCCCATCTGTACCACTGTACATCCTCCGGTCCAGCTGGATTTGTAAGGTAGAATTGGGGTAATGATAGTGGTGGGGAGGAAGCATTCAAGAATTAGAGGAAAATTGTGTGTTTCATCGTCGCTACACTGCAACCAGACTGACTCGTCTCTTCCCCACAGCCCTTCTGCAAGGGGATGTCCAATTTCCCACTGAGGGGCTCTGGGTCCCGATCAAACTCCCCCTCATTCACAATGCTATGTTTTTTGGGGGGTCTTTGATGCCTGATACCTAATCCCTTTAACACCGTGTGATCTCACAGGCAGGTGTGCTTCTTCCGTGTGGGCTTTCTTTTTTCTCAGCTAGATGGCCACTTATTTATCTTCAGGCCTTTAAGACCTCAGATGCTATAATCTTCTGATAGCCTGGCACTATCAGCTTTCTTCACCACATTTGCTTATGCACCCATTGTCTTCAGCGATTGCGCCAGGAAGGTGGTCTAACAATTTGGCAGTCTGAGATACCCACCCTCCTTAGCTATATGTGATGTGAGAACATTTTCTCCTTTTCTGTGGATTGTCTTTTCTTTATCTTGTGATGTCCTTTGACACCTTTTTGTTTTTCTCCCAATTTTGATCCAATCATCTGTCTTTGTTGTTGTTTTTATTTGTATTTCTGGTACTATAGGTAAGGAAACATTGCTTACACCAAGATCAGGTTTACCACTCTGTTTTCTTCTAAGAGTTTTTATTGTTATAGCTCTTACATTTAGGTCTTTGTTTTGGTATGATTTTTGTATATGGTCTAAAGTAGTGAAAATTCATTGATTTGGATATGGCTAACAAGTTGCTTGTATATCATTTGTAGAAGAAGCTATTCTTCACCTCCTGGAATGGTTTTTGTATCCTTGCAAAAATAAGTTGGTTACTGATGTCTATATTATTTCGGAACTCTCGGCTTTATTTCATTACTCCACATGTCTATCCTCATGCCAGCTCCACTGTCTTGCTTACAGTTTCTTTTTTTCTCTCCTAACCCTAACCCTAACCCTAACCCTGCTTACAGTTTCTTTTGAGTAGGTTTTGAATTGGAACGTGTGAGCCCTGAAACTGTGCTCATTATATCAGATTCATTTAGTTGAATTCAGGCCCTTTGCTTTTCTATAACAATTTTAAGATCAGTGTGACCATTTATTTTAAAAGCAATGGAAACTTGATTGGGAATGCGTTGAATTTATCGGTCATTTGGCATTGAATCTATCAATCACTTGGGTAGTATTGTGATCTTAACACATGTGGTGTTCCAATCCATGAACACTGGGTATATTTTAATACAGTTTGTTGCTATCCTTGTTCATGTTAAGTGCTTAGAGTCGGCTCCAACTTAAACACTGCCCAGTCCTGCACCATCTTCATAATCAATGCTATGGAGCCATTGTTACTCTTATTACGTCAATCTATCCCCTTGATGGCCTTCCTCTTTTTCGCTGACCCTCTGCTTTTAAGGAGCTTCGAATTAGAGCAGCCTTATGTATGTGTAGTGTTAGACGCTGCCCAGTCCTCACAGTTGCTGTGTGCTGTTGCTCATCTCGGCGAGGGCCCCCTTCCTTCTGGCTGACCTTCTACGTTACCAAGCATGATGTCTTTCTACAGGGACTGGTTCTTCCTCAGAGCATGTCCAATGTCATGGAGACAAAGTCCCACTAGCATCAGTGCTAAGGAACCTTCCAGCTGTACTCCCCAAGCAAATCTGCTTGGTCTTCTGGCAGTTCATGGTGAAGTCAGTATTCTCTGCCAACACCATCAATCAACTCTGAGAAAAATCAATGTCATAAGCTTAGTTTTTCACAATAAACTTTGTAATTGAGGTGTAAAAATATTACAAGGGTGGGGATGTTTTTAACATATCTCCTGCACTCACTTTCCCCCATTATTAGCATTTTACATTACTATGGCACATTTATTAGAGTAAATGAATGGACTGATATTGGTACATTATTATCTACTAAAGTTCAGCTTTATGTATGTATTTTTTGGCTTTTACCAAAATGTCATTTTGCTTTTGCTGTCAAGATTCCAACCATGATACCAAATTTAGCCTTCATATCTCCTTCAGTTTCTCTTGGCTATGACGGTGTCTCAGCCAATCCTCGCTTTTGACACCCTTCACAGCTTAAGAACCGCTCAGGTATTTTATAGAATGTCACTCAACTGGGATTCTCTTGCAAATTATTTTTTCAAGATTAGTTTGAGATTATGAGTTTTTTACACTAAGATCATAGGGGTTAAAGTCTATTCTTATCACCTTATACCAAGGGTATGGACTATTGAGATAACTAATCAGTGTTGCTTTCAACTTTATACACCTCATTGAGGTATCAATTGAACACTAATTGTGCATATACACAGGCCTATACGTATTTCTGTACGTCATCATCCTTATCTATATTGCATGAAATGTAAGTTTATACTACTGTAATAGGTCATTTAGCATTCTTTCCTTCTAGACACACTCTACTGCTTATCTATAATCTGTTCAAAGAGTGGGGAATATGGCTTCCACCATCTGCCATCCTTAATTGTTTTATTGCAATGTACATGCTTAGCAATATATGCATTAATCATCTGTTCTGGGGAAACAGCTTTATCAACTGATGTGCACTTTCTTTTGTTTCCTACAGACAGTCTCATTTCCAAGGCTAATGGTTCCCATCGCATCTTTCCCTTTGATCACCTCCAGTGAGTTTTGTTTCTGCATTCGTAGTGCACTTAGAATTGGTGATATTTTGTATTCTATAAGTATGTTTCTCAACATTCTAAATTAACTTTATTGAAATTTTCAGGCATTGAGGTTCATTCTTGATGCAGTAAAGCTCTTTTTAATTTTTATATTTTAACAAATGTTTGGTGTCATCTAGCCACCATTATAGAATATTACAAAATAGCTCCACCATCCTTAATTCTCCTGTGTGTCAATTATTCAACCCAGTCCCCTTTATATCAACTCCAGAAACCAAATGCCACTGTTTTTTGTTTTTTTTCTTTCTGCTTTTGCTCTCTATCATCACTATTACTCTTCTATTTTCCAGACTGTCTTAATTAGGTTTATACAGCACGTAGCCTTTCCAGACTAACGTCTTTCACTTAAAAATATACATTTAAAATCGATCCCTTTCTTTTGTGGCATAAAACATTTCATGCACCTCCACGGATGGTATGGAGGCACCATGGTTTAAGTATCCGTGTACCTATTGAAGGACATTTTCATGGCTATAGGTTTTTTCCCAATTATGAATAAAGCTGCTATAAATATTTACATGACGCTTTTACGTCGACATAGATTTTTTCAAACCGGTTGGATAACACCTAGGCGCATGGTTACGGGATCACTTAGTCACGTGAGCTTTCTGAGAAACGGACTGGCTTCTGAAGACAGTTCCTCTTGCCCCATCCCCATGTACTCGCTGCGGCATTCCTGACACTCTTCAGTAATCTCACTCGTGCTTGTGATTTATTCAGCTGTGTATTTAGGTGGGAGAGAAAGCATGGAGAGCACTGCACTGAGAGGGATTTCCGTTCCTTACTATAAGGCTCGGCTGAGTCAGCATTCAATGGATGGCAGGGGGAGTCCACTGGGAAACTGTGATAAAACTCTGGAAAATCCTTTTCCTTTATCGCAAACCTTCGTTGTCGAGCGGCCTCTGTGTGTATTCTAAATGATCACTCTTTCCCTCCCCTTGAGAGTCATGAGGAAATTTTCAGTTCCACTTGGAAGATATGGCCAAGTTCAGAAGATAAACCTTATGTAAGTTTGAGGGACCTTCTAATGCATGCCTGAGGAGCCCTGGTGAGCTCGTAGTGGTTAGGAGCTGGGTTGCAAATGGCATGGTCAGCAGCTGGCAACCACCAGCAGCTCCGTGAGGGAAAGAATGGGCTCTCGATTGCCTTAACCAGTGGCAGCTTCTGGAACCTGCAGGAGGCGGCTATGAGCCAGTAACGACTCCATGTCAGTGAGTTTGTTGTGTTCGTCTAACATGAACACTATAGCCGTGTTAGTCCATTCTCTCAGCAACAAATGTATTCTATCTACAGGAAGGACGACTCCAAGCTCTTCACAGGTTGAAGCTGAAACTGAAAGTCATATGTGTAGTTTTGAATCTTAAATATAAAATATTGGTCAACCATAAAAAATGCAGTTCCATTGTAGACAATGAAAGTAATGAAGAAATATTTTCCAGCTTCAAAATGAAAAGGCATGCGGCACTTTTATCTGTGACTCTAAACACTAGTGGCCATAGTGAAGTTGATTACTTCAAACTTCTCCAAAGTCTCAGATGGCACATGCTTTAGATTTGGAAAACCAATAGTGTTTTCTATTTTACTTTCTGAACACATAGACATTGTTTTGATGTCAATTTGACAGGAGAAAACATTTTTATATTGTGAAATAGCATAAAATTTAATGATTCAGAAAGTTTGTCATGGGGTTTATTTTTCTACAGATCTTCTTATATTGTGTGCAAGACCAGTTACCACAATGATTCTTATTTCACTGAGAAGACATATGTCGATGGAAACCTTGCATTCATCCAGTATCTATCTGCCTTTTAGTATAGCAAACCTTGGTGAACATCATTAGATCAAATGACTGAAAAAGGTCTTAAGTGGAATGCTTTTGATCTGCTCTACACATTTCCCACTGGATTCTTGTCCACATTACAGAATCACTGTACATTTGGCACAGTATGTTGCCTTTGAAGGAGTTCCGGGATTTAGGAAGCATGAAGACAGAATGGCCCATAAACTCAGAAAGGAGCACTAGAGCTGTATATGTTGGAACACTGAGACCTTACTTTATTTTCAAGGTAAATGAAAAGCTCGTGCAGAGTTAAAGCTTTAAGATTAAATGATCATTTAAAATAATCATCAAAAGTTATTTCAATTTATTTGTATTCTGATTTGGACAGGCATTTGTATTTTAAGAAATACACTTGGTAAAAAAATTCTGAAATTTGTATCCCTGCAGCAAAAGTTGCTATTTACTTGAAGGTGGTCAATGAGCACCGGTTCAAGAATCACTTGTTAATATACCAGATTAACCTGGGAACATTTCTTGTCGAAAGCAGCATAAAAGTCAAGGGAGACCCCAATGGATGTAGATAATCGTAGAAAGAATATTGACAACTAAACAAATATTAAATGTACTTTTCCAAATTGTGGGTGACTTACATGTATCTTCTCACACACAGCCTCTCTTTTCCCCTCTCACATATCTACTACTCTAAGGCAATTAGATTTAATTAAAGAGCAATTACATTAGCTTCAAAAACTTTGGAATGCATTCTCAGAAGTCATCCTTTGAATCACTATAAACTTCTAGCTTCACTCTTTCTCAATTAAAGGAACTTCAAGTTTAAATGCTTTGTTTGCTAACATGATATTGCTCTCTGTTTTATTATTACTGTTACAAATGCCAGCCCTGTGGTCCTCTCTGTTCATTGGCTGCTCTGAGCAGGACAAGAACATTATTTTCATGGATAAAAGAGGTCTGGCAGTACAAACAATGAAATCTGAATTAACATTTTGGGAAATTAACTATTATTGTTGAGAATAGTCTATAGGAATATTCACTTGCATGCTGGGATCCACATTTTCAGTTTGAGTCAATTGCTAAATCTTCAATAATTTTGTAAGTCAGCTGTTAAATAAGGTCACTATTACAATTAAAATATATATATTTACAATTAAATGCAAAATCCTTTCTTTTCCTTGCTTGTTTTAAATTATTCTCAATTTTATTCTATAACGAGACTCCCACAAAATACTATTTCTATATATTTTGCTTCACCCAATGTGAACGTTTGTTCTACTCTTGCTGTATCTAATATTTGGTCACAGGTTCATAATAGGGAAAAGAAAGGGGACAGAAGCAGTATATTTTATTGTGGCATTAAAGAGTAAAATAGTTTTTTGCATCCTATCATTCTAAGTTTGAACTGGACTGAAGATAGGAGAGTAACGCTTACAAAATAGAAAATTATTGCTAGTGCATAAAAAATAATATCCTTTCTTCCCCGTCTCTCTCCATACGTTTTTTTTAGTCTTAGGTCAATTAAAATGCCCAATATTATTGGACAAGGTTTGCTATGAAGGGGGCATTCTTTCTTCCTAGCACTAGGACTGCCCTTACTTGGGAAACACTTGACTCTTCATCTGGAGCGCTCTCACCTGTAAACGTGGAGCTGCTCTAGAATGGCTATTGCGTTTATATTAAGGGAATATGCTTCCCACATGATATTGTTGAATATTCGTCCAGTAATTGAGACAATTATAAAAAAAACTCTCTTAGCAGTTATTTCTTTTTAGAATTTCTTGTCTCCAGGGTTTATGAATAAAACCATGTTGACTGACTTAGGCATCTTACAATTTCGGTTTCCAAACCTTTCCACTTCAATCCAGCCATTTCTCTATCTCATTTGAATTGATGATGCTCTTCTGTATGTATTCAACGCCCTTAAGCAAGGACCGTACACACGCGTCTGTTTGGATTTTTTGACACGCAGATATTTAGACCATTATTCTGCTAAGTTAAGGATTAGGACTATTAGATATTAGACACATTTAAAGTCTACTTTTTGAATAGATTATATACAAGGCTCACAACAAAAATTCCATTTGTCAAAATAAGAAATATGGAAGATTTCAATTCCATTATATTTCCTGTTCTCCTGAGTCATGACTTTTTCTCACATGAGTTAATAATATTTATCACTATATTTGTAGACATTTTCAAGTGTGTGTATTAATACAAATTCAAAAGTATCTGTAGAGATTTGACAAATGTATTTATGCATTGACTGGGGAGGGAATTCTAAAAATATGTCCTACACAGGTCATTATTACACATTAAAATACAAGCTGACAAAACAGTTTTTTGAAGCTTTGTTGAAATAAAAGGCCATTGAAACAATCATTTTAATAATTAAGGCACAAGCTAAATAAACTATGCTATTATCTTGTAATGCAATACTCTGTATTTGTAAGAGAGGGGCTGGTGGGGAAACTTAAAAAACTGAAATGGTGAAATGAAAAATTCTAATGTGTGTATACAATTAAGAAAAAAGTTGCAAAACAGTGTGGCTAGCTGCTAACATTTGTGTTTTTAAAATAAGAGGGAATAAGGAGTCTTTAAAATGAGAATTGACTTCTTAAAAATAGGTTGTTTCAACACAAGACTCAAATCTGTAGCAGAAAAACAACATAAACTATTAAATCCATGAAGCCCCAAGTGAATAGTTTTATTAAACTCCAATTCCAATTAATACAATAGTGAAAAATTTCAAACAAACAAATAAAGAATGGTTTGTAAATTATGATATTTTACATCATAATCCAGTCATCAAAATGAAGTTTATAGCTGTGGAAAATGTTTTCTTCTATTTTTTAAATTTATTAAAGAAAAAAAAGTTTATTAAAGGCCACAGCATTGTCTAATAAATTGGTATGACTAATTTACTTTCTTAAAGGGTGAGTGAAATGGAAAAAAAATAATTCTAACAGTCACCACAATTGGATGTGGAATCATGGATGATTTTAGTTTTCTTATTTCAACTATTCTTTTCTGAACTTCCAATGTTGATTTAATATTGACAAAAGATAGGGGGAAATAAACTTTAATTTAAAAGATGATTGAAATCTTTCTGGGAGATGGTAATTGAAGAAAATAACTCAAACTTGGTGCCTTGCTAGTTAGGAGAGAGGAGTATTATTCATTCTTGGCATGAAAGGTGACTCATCCCCAACCTAACCTCCGTTTCCTTAGGTCAAACCATTGAGTCTAAACAGCTCAGTAACACAGTAGACAAATAGTTGTCTTATTAGGAATATGCTGGAAATACTGTTTATAGTTATGGTTAAAATGATATTTTATAATTACTTTACAAACTATAATCAAGCTCTTGCTTTTGAACCTATAAATATTCATAATTTTAGAATGCGTTAAGCCTTCTAGGTATTAAGTGTTGTACAAGTATCCTAGGAGGCTTAAATTGGTTGATTTAGGCAAGATACGTATGAGTTTGAGGATCAGCTGTTGAAAACATGTTTTTGAAATGTCTGTGATGAAGGAAAATATTTTCATGATCATAGTAAAAAAGATGATTGTTTAGCTCTATTGTGTAACATTATGTTACACGTGTTTCACTGCCTCATTCTTTTCATGTTAGTCATAGGACCCTCAAAGTGTTTAACCAGCTGACACCTTCCAGGGGAAAAATCACTCAGTGCCTCCTTGACAATGAAAAACTTTCAGACGCTAGCCCATCATTGAGGATAAAGTGTAGGTATTTCCTTTTGCAATTTAGTCTTCAAAGTGACATCTTTCCTTTTTAGCACTTATAAAAGATCGTTTGTAGCAAATTTTCCCATAAAGTATGTTACTTGATTCTTGACTGGTGTGTCCAAGAGCATTGGTTGTAGGTCCAAGTAAAATGAGATGCTTGACAACTTTTTCTGTCTCTCCTGATGGTGTCTATTGGTTGGTTGTGAGGACTTTTGCTTTGTTCATGCTGAGGTGTCATCCATACTGAAGGCTTTGATTTTCATCTGCAAGTGTTTCAAGTCTGTTTTGCTTTTAGCATTGCAAGGCTGTGCTATCGCATGTCACAGGTTGGTATTGAGTCTTCCTGCAATTGTGATTCCACATTCTCCTTTGTATGGAAAGGGCAACGAAAAGATTCCATGCCATCAAGTCAATCCCAGCTCATAGTGACCCAACAGGACAGAGTAGACCTACCACAGTTAACAGCCTCGCACACAGCCCTCTGCACCACCAGGCTCCTTTTCCTGTAATAATCAATAAAGATGGTGAAAGGGTATACACCTTTGGTAGTCTGGGTAGACCAGAGAAACAAATCCAGAGAGACATTCATATGTGTATAACAGAGAACTTTATAGCAAAGGGCATCTGCATAGTGAGAAAACATCCAGCCCAGTCCAGAACAAGTCCGTAAGGGCAATATTAGCCCATCTGTCCGCTGGCCTCCAGTGAGCTATTTATCTCTGTAGTGCCTCCAAATGAGGCCATCAAACTTAGACCTGAATGACAGGCTAACTTCCACCCCTTCACTTTCAACAGTTTCAAATTGACACCAGATTATATAACTACCACAAGACCTGATGCACATGTTTTCTAATTTTAAACCACATGCTACCGAACCCCATGTTCTGCTTGAATGACTGTCCCTTGATCAACATCCATGTTTGGCATGAGCATAATCAAGTGTGGTGGAAGTCCCATTTTTCTCAAAGTTATCAATAACTTTTTCATGACCCCTATTGTGGAGTGCCATTCCATAATCAATAAAACACAAGCAAAAATCTTTCTAGTATTCTTTGCTTTTATGTACAAGCCATCTTATATTAACTCTGAAGTCCTTCTTCCACATTCTCTTCTGAATCCAGCTTGAATTTCCGGCAATTCCCTTTGGATGTACTACTGCAACTGTTTTTTAATTATCTTTAGAAAAGCAATGCTTTTTCTTAGTGTGTGATACTAATTATATAATGATGATTTCCACATTCTGTTGCATCACCTTTCTATGGGAGTAAACATAAATATAAATCTCTTCCATTCAGATGGCCAGGTAGCAGTTTTCCAAATTTCTTGTCACCAATAGATGAGCACTGCTTGTTAAAACCTCCCAGTCGGTGTTCTATAGGCTCCCAGAACCTTGCCTTGGCCTCCAATGCGACTGAACGTCCTCCTGCACTCTCCTTTCTTGACCAGGTGCTGCACCCTAAAATCATTGAGCATGCGCTCTTGGTTTTTGGCACCATGACTCTTTGGCTTTTTTTAAATTTTCTTTTGATGCTTCCTTTAATTCATTATTTTTCCTTTTGAATCTTTCAATATTGCAATTGAGATTCAAGTTTACCTTGATTTATATTCACTTGAGAAATGCCGAATGCATTTCCCTTCGATGAAACATTTGATTCGCTTCAGACCGTTGATAATAATCTTTGGTTTCTTTACACTTGCCCTTAGTGGTTGGCCCACTCATTTGAATAGTGATCCTATTGCGTGCTCTTGTTCGGATAGGAGCTTTTTTCTGAGAGCAGTGTAGTTCAGGACAGATCTTGAAATGTTATTTTTTTATGATGCAGGTGATAGTATTCCTTTTCAATTTGTCATTCATTTCATAGTAAATCAATCCAAATCAAAATAGCCAATAGCAGTCCATTTCAGCTCACCAATGCCTATTTTTATTCCATTTTTGATGACTTTTGACTTTGCTAGACTTATACTTTGCATATTCTAAATTTCAATTACCAGTTAGTGTTTTCAGCTGTTTCGTCTCATTTTCAGTTAAGCCATGTCAGCAAATGGTAGACTCCGGTAATTTACTCCAGCCAGGTCATGAAGATTGCATCTGCGTTTACACGGTTGTGTCTTGAGTGCCGTCAAACCTGAAGGGCTCCTCTCGCACTCGTCTCCCAGGGACTCTATCAAATAATGTCCTTAAGGATTTCACTGGGAAATTAAATTGTGTGTGTAAATAGGGTCCTCTATCTATTCATCTGAGTCAGAAAGTTCTGCCGACACCTGTCCATCATGAGTGACCTTGCTGGTACTTAAAATACTGGCAATATAGCCTCCAGCAGTATGTCATAGGCAAATCAGCACAAAATAAAAATTGACATGTGAGTAATAGTATGTACATATGAGAATTCCTGAACATCAAGGAGTCCTCGTGGTGGAGTTGTTATGAGTTGAGCTGTCACCCCAACGTCAGCAGTTTGAAACCAGCAGCCACTCCTTATAAGGACAACAGGGCTTTCTACTTCCTTAAAAGTTACAGTCTCAGGAGGAACTGATATGACACGAAGGACTCCAATGGGAAGTAAATGTTTAGAAAATAATGGTGGCAACATATATACAAATATGTTTGCTACAATTGATGTAAGGATTGTTATAAGAGCTGTAAGAGTCCCCAGTAAAATAATGTTTTAATTTTAAAAAGTTCCAGTCTCAGAAATTTACAGGGGCAATTAGTTCTACCCTGTTCTATAGAGTTGCTGTGAGTCGGCATCTACTTGATGGCAATGAGTTTGGTTTGGGTGCTTGGAAAGTAATGCATGTGACCGCAATTCTCTCAGTGGTCCAGAAGAAGAAGGTGCCTTCAGGGGTACAGTTAATGTTGTCTGCCAGACGCGTTTCACCCTCATTCCAGGACTCAATGAATTAGAATTTTAGATCTTCACACCGTTATTCTTTGTGTGTGTGTGTGCGTGCGCACACACGTGTGTGTTCTAGCTTTTCTAGTTGCCTGCATCAGGAGGGTATATGTTACCTAGTCATCACGAGGACTCAACCTCTCTCCCTTTCTCTGCTGGCCATCTCTATAACCATAAAGAACCCATATAAAACTTCAAATTTTACCTATAAAAATCTTCCTGCTGATGCTAGAAATTAAGTGGAAATCACCTAATTCGAAATTCTTCTTATTGAATGAAGGGCCTGCAAATAGTCTAGTCCATCATTTAACCTGTCCAAACAATCAATTGCCAAGTGAGAGTACGACATGATTCATTATTATATACTATTGCCGCTTTCCTTTTCTATAAACATTTTACATATTCCTTCCATTTAAAATTTCATCACTGCTTATTTTCATTTGACAGCTTTGAAAAATCAAGGAATTACTTTCTTTAAGTGGGTTCATGTTTTAAAAGAACTCATTGGTGTATCTACTACTTCCATATTTTGAAATTTCTTTATAAATATCATTTGTATGGAAATGTTTCCAAGGACTGTTCATGTACAAGTGTCTTCTAGCAGCATCTGAATTAAAATTTCTGCCTATAAGAAAATTAATTTTATTTTTCTATTCCACATATAACATATAATATCCAGCTTAAGTATGTGGTACACAATATGTTTTGTAAACAGTCTGTTGACCATGTGACATCAGAGACCATTCAAGTTCTTTCTGCATTGAACTAAATGAAGTTATGTTTAACTCTCAGTAGTATTTCTAAAGAGTATTGTGTAAGTTTCAACAGGCAGGCTAATTTTGTCTTCTCAAGAGCCATGTTAAAATGAAAACATCTACTTTAATATTTCAATTTATGTACTAGTTATCTTTGACCCTCATTATTGATTTATTAATTATAAATTTCTAAACAAAAATGATTGCAGTTTTATACAAAACATTTTAAAAATATGGAATGCTTCATGAATTTGCATGTATCCTTACTCATGGGGCCATGGTAATCTCTGTATCGGTTCAATTTTTAGTATATATGCTGCTGAAGAAAGCACTACAAAACATTTTTCAACTCTGTTCCTATCTACCATATAAAGTGAGATACATTGACATTATTCACATAAAACTTATATCCAGAGAGGGAAAATGATCTTGCTTTTGAAATATGTGGATAAAATATCATTTCTTTGTTTTAAATGTAGCAATGAATTCAGTCATTGTAAGCTATTGAATACTTTCCAATTGATAAAAATATTAGGCATTGGTTTCTTGGCGTGGTAGAGCTTATATAGTAGTGACAGAGAGAAAAAATAATGAATAATTTTATGTAACTTCCAGCAGCTGTGAATTAAGAAAGATAGCTTAGGGCAAAGAAATTACACATGAAAGAAGAGGTCCCCAAGACAGGATGGTCAGGGAGTCTCTCTAAGCCTTGGAGACTAAAGTCATGATCTTTGAACACAGACATGAATAAAACAAGTGAGCAGGTTAGGGAAGAGCAGGAGCTTGTTCCAGGCAGAGAGAACAGCAAGCATTAAGGTACTGAGGCAAGAACATGGCTGTAATGAAGGAAGTGGGAGAAAGTCACTGGGTAAATGGCAGTGAGCCAGGAGGAACATTAAAAAGAGGATTGAAGGCATAGACAAGAGCTGAATGGTAACGGTAAGACTCAAGAGTATTCATTTTATTCTGTCTGAGGATAGTGGAAAGTGATGGGGAATTTTAAATGGGGTAGTCATAAAATATGATCTGATGCAGGTTTAATTTTTTTTTTTTTAGTTTCTGTGTAGGGGTAAGAGTGAAAGTCTAAATCTGTAGTTTAGTAGCTTAGAAGGGTGACTTACATAAATTGGTGGAAGTAGAGGTGTTAAGATGTGATTGGGTGTAGGCTATATTTCTGTGGCATATCAAAATATCAAACCCACTGTTGTCAAATCAATTTCAAAAATTTTGAGTGAGTTGATATGAGTGTAAGTAATAAAATATTGCAATGAAATCATAGACATTTTTAGTTAAAAATAGAAAATATGAAGATATTAATTCTTAATATATTCTCCATCTTGGTCTGTATACTTCTGAAAGTAGTGTTTCTATCCCTCTAACTCACCCTGAAGAACTGTACTCTCTTTAATTTACAATGAGTCAAAATGGCGATTTCAGCATCCTCGAAGGACTTACATTTTAAGTTATTTCAGGTTGATATATGCCAAGTTCTTCCTTTCTGGCTTACTGACTCTAAGTTTTTGCAAATTCATTAAAATACTTCAGTTTGTCTGCTCTAACTGCTTGTTGAAATGTTCAGTTCAGCTCTTTTGCTTCATCTTTTCTTTAGCCACCTACAAACTCAACAGGGTCGGAGTCTTTTCTGACAGCCTCTTTTAACTTTTCTTTGTTTCCTGTCTTCTTAAGGTCTTTTGCTTTCTTTATATATGATGACCTGTTCCACAGTCAGCCCCTAGCCTCTTTTGGGCTGCTCATATTGAGCTTCTCGCTCACATCTTCCCAATGATGTAGGCAAATTTGCTCTCTCTGTTCCATATTGAAATGTCCATGTGCATTGTTGCCTTTTATGTTTGGAATAAAGGTGCTTGTGATGAAAACTTCCTTTGTCTTGAAAAATCCTATCATGTAATCTCCAGGTCTGTGTCTACCAACAAGGCCACATTTTCCAACTACTTTTCCTACCTCTTTGCTTCAAACTATGGATTCTAAGAGCCAATTATTATCAATATATCTTCAGTGTACATGATCAATTTCAGGCTGAAGATGTTGGTAGGACTCCTCAAGTTTTTCATCACTAGATTTAGTGCATACATTTGGATAATAATTGGATTTCCTGGTATGGTTTGATTTGCTGGTATGTGTCGAGACGTTATCCTATCACAAAAAAACATTGTCCTTCAAGAGAGCTCTCGGATGCCCTTCATGTTGATGGCTATAATGCCATCCTTGCTGAATTTTTCTTTCCTAGCATGTTGTTATGAAGGTACTCTTGAGTCAGATAGGCCCATAGGAACCATTTGCATAACAGAATGAAACTCTGCCCAGTCTGATGCCATCCGCACAATTGTTTTATGCTTTAGCCCTTTGTTGCAGCCACTGAGTCAATCTCTCTTGTTGTGGGTGTCCTTTTGCCACCCCTGTACTTTCCCAATAAAGATGGCCTTCTCAAGGGTCTGCTCTCTCCTGACAATGTGTCCCAAGTATGTAGCACTAGCTATCTCCCACCTTGCCTCTAAAGAGTAGTCTGGTCATACTTCTAAGACAGAGTTGTGTGTCTTTTCAGTAGTCCATGATATTAAGTATTCTCACGAGCACATACATGGACTCTTCTTTGGTCCGACTTATGCAATGTCCAACCTTTACATGGGTATGAGGCAGTTGAAGATGCCACAGCTTGAGTCAGGCACATCTCAGTCTTCAAGGTAACACCCTTGCTTTTCAACACTCTAGACAGGTCCTGTGCAGCAGATTTATCCAATGTGAAGTGTCTTTTGATCTCTTGAATGATGCTTCCATGAATATTGGCAAGATGAAATACTCTTTTTCCCTCCATTTACCAGTATGCTGTCTATTTATTCTGTTGAGCAGATTATGATTTTCCTTAAAATGAGCTGCACTTCACACTGAAGGCTGAAATCCTCCTTCTTCATCAGAAAGTGGTACAAGTGTTCCACACTTTTAGCAAGCAAATTTGTGTCATCTATATCTTGAAGGTTGTTAGTAAGCCTTCCTCCAGTCCTGATACCAAATTATTCTGCATACAATCTAGTTTCTCTTATTATTTGCTCATCATACAGATTGAATAAGTGTGGTGAGAGGACACAGCTGTGATGTATAGCTTTTCTGATTTTAAACCATGTAGTATTCCCTTGATCTGTTCACACAGCTTCCTCTTGATCTATATACAAGTTATACATGAGAAAAATGAACTGTTCTGGAAGTTCTGGATTCTTCTCAAGATGATCCACAATTAGTTATGACCCACTTATGCCAATTCCTTGGCATAGTCAATAAAACACAAATAAACATCTTTTTGGTATACTTTGCCTTTAGCCAAGATCCAGCTGACGTCAGCAAGGGTGCCCCTTGTTTCCAGAATAGTAACCCACATGTTTATCTGCTTGAAAATTAATAGAATATTAATGCCTAGGATATTAATCTTTATGAAGTACATTCATGATTTTAAATTTTCCATCAACTCATATGTCACAAATTCTAACTTCAATTGCAATTATTTCTTACATATTTACAAGTTTTTTATTACCAGGTTGGGTTATGTCTCATCAGAAAATGAATGACCCCATAGCTTTACTCATTCCATGTGAATATGGTCCACTCTATTTTGAAAAGATCTATCTTGGAGTACAATTTTGCACATGATAACATTATAGCTATTGTCCATCCTTTAGTCTGACATTAATCAAACATGCAATCAAGATGTAATTGATATGATTTTTTTGTTTTTTGTTGCCTCTGATACCTGATTCTTTGACACCTTGTGGTCACACAGTCTGGTGTGCTTCCTCCATGTGGGCTTTGTTGCTTCTCAGCTAGATGGCTGCTTGTTTATCTTCAAGCCTTTAAGACTCCAGACATTATATCTTTTGATAGCCCAGCACCATTGCTTTCTTCACCACATTTGCTTATGCACACATTTGCCTTCAGGGATCATATCGGGAAGGTAGGCACCCACTGATATGATTTTTTTGTTTGTTGATACCTGGTCCCTTCTACACCTCATGGTCACACAGGCTGGTGTGCTTCTTCCATGTGGGCTCTGATGCTTCTGAACTACATGGCTGCTTGTTTACCTGCAAGTCTTTAAGACCCCAAACGCTATTTCTTTTGATAGCTGGGCACCATCAGCTTTTTTCACCACATTTTCTTATGCAAACATTTGTCTTCGGTGAACATGTTGGGAAGGTGTGCATAAGGGTGAGTGCAGAGTGGAAATCCAAAGCCCACCAGTAGGCAACTAGACACCCCCTTACTGAAGGGTCACAAGGGGGAAGGAGATGAGCCAGTCAGGTTGCAGGGTAGCAACGATTAAATATACAACTTTCCTCTACTTTTTAAATGTTCCCCCCACTATCATGATCCCAATTCTACCTTACAAATCTGGTTAGACCAGAGGATGTACATTGATACAGATCGGAACTGGAAATACGGGGAATCCAGGACAGATGACCCCTTCAGGACCAGCAGTGAGAGTGGTGATACCTGGAAGGTGGAGGGAAGGTGAGGTAGAAAGAGGAACTGATTATAAGGATCTACATATAACCTCCTCCTTGAGGAATGGACAACAGAAAAGTGGGTGAAGGGAGATGTCAGACAGTGTAAGATATGACAAAATAATAATTTATAAATTATCAAGGGTTCCTGAGGGAGGGGGGATCAGGGAGGGAGGGGGAAATGAGAAGCTGATATTAAAGGTTCAAGTAGAAAGCAAATATTTTGAGAAGGATGATGGCAACAAATGTACAAATGTGCTTGGCACAATGGATGCATGTATGGAATGTGATAAGAATTGTGCGAGCCCCCAACAAAGTGATTTAAAAAAAAACAAAAGGCAAAAAGATGCACTGGATAATTGTGAGGAATTGGAATGAAAAAGTTGGAACCTAAGAGGAAAGAACAGTAATTGAAAAATATCATTGTGGTGATAGAAACTAAGCTGGAGAGAGAGGATAGACCTTTGCAAGACCAGTGACTTGTTTGTAGGAATACCTGTTCTCAACAACACAAAAGGCAATTAACTTGGACTTCTTCCAAAGGACTATACTTCACCAGGTGGACTTCCATAGATAAAAATCAAAGCTATATATTTGTACTCCTTGAAAAGAAAGGCAACTAAACAGAATGCTTAAATTGTAGAACAATATCATTGATATCCCATGCAACTAAAATTCTACCCAAGAACATCCAATAATGCTGCGAGCAGCAGCACATGGAGTGGGAGCTGCCAGCGGTTCAGGCTGCACCAAGGGGTATCACTGCTGAGATCAGGTACATTTTGGCTGACAGCACCGAATACCAGAAAGATATTTGCTTGTGTTTTATTTACTGTGCCAAGGAATTTGACTGCATGGATCACAACAAACTATTGCCAGCCTTGAAAAGAATGGGAGTTCCAAAACACTTAATTTTGCTCATGTAGAACTTGCACAGAAATCAAGGTGGGCAGTTGTGCACACAGAACAAGGGAATACTACATGATTTCAAATTAGCGATGTTGTGCATTGGATTGTATCCTCTCTCTGTGCTTGTTTACTCTGTCAAATGAGAGAGCAATGAGAGAAACTGGTATATTTGCATAAGAATTGGAGTCGGGATGAGAGTGAGCTTTATTAACACTGAGGTGTGCAGATAACATGACATTGCTTACTGCAAGTGAGAACGACTTGAGGTACTTGCAGATAAAGATCAAAATTGCAGCCTTCAGTATGGATTACAAATCAATGCACAAAACACGAAAACCCTCCCAAATGAACCAATAGGTAACATCATGGTAAATGTGGAATAAATTGAACTCCTGAATTTTATCTTGTTTGCATCCACAATCAGTGCTCAGGAAAGCATCAGTCAAGAATTCAAAAGACCAATACATGGTTAAATCTGCTAGGCAAGACCATTTCAGAGTATTGAGAAGCAAAGATGTGACTTTTTAAGCTTATTTTTTGTTTATTGAAGTACTAAGCATTTATTTTAATTTACAAGTCTATGGGTTTGAAGAATGGTTCCTCTGTTGAATTTTTTCTGGATTTATTTTCCCCCAAAATAGTTTAATTGGCATGTACTCCCCATATTATATGATTCGATAATTCAATCATATCAAGAAGACTTCTGCAATCATTACTACTATCAATTTTATAACATCATCTTTTTTCTTTTCCTCTTTGTCATCAGCTCCTCCTTCTCCTATGCTCCCTTGCCATTCCCCCAAGAAACCAATTCTGCCTTGATAGCGTTACCTCACCTGGATTTCCTGTCCTGGAGAACACACACACACACACACACACACACACACACGTTTTGCTATCATACAGAGTGCATTAGACAGTGGAATAATGTAGATATAGGTGAAACTTTCACATCTTATCTTTGGATTTCCCCTTTGACTAGTTTATATTTGTCCTGTTTTTTCTCCATTTTACTTTGTTAATGTTGTAAAGACATTGCTTTGAGAGTGGAAGTATGCCATGGCATTTTTAATTACCTCGTATGCATGTTGAAGTTAGATATTGAATCAAAGACTGAAAAATATCCGATGTGCTTGAATTGCGGTTCTGGCAAAATATCGGAAGTGATATGGGCAGCGGAAAGGACAGACAGATCTGTTTTGGAATAAGCGTGGTCAGAGTGTTTCTAAGAGGCACGGGTGGAGAGACTTTGTCTCACAGATCACGGATACATTGTCAGGAGCTACACGTTCCTGGAGGAGGGGCAGAGAAAAAGGGAAGACCTCCAGGAGACAGACTGACCCAGTGGCAGCAGCAATGATCTCAGGCACAGGATCACATTTTTAAGATTGGGCCAGACAGTGCTTCATTCTCTTGTGCATCGGAATGCAATCAGTTGGAACCAACGGAATGCCACCCAACAACTGTGAGACGGCAGCTCGTCCGCAATCCTCTCTAGCAGCCTTAGTCGGAGAGTGATTTTTGCTACTCATGAGGTTTTCACCATCTGACAATATTCCGAAGGTTTTCAGTTGCTAGTTCTCAGAAATGCACATTTTATTCCTTTTTCATAGTCTGTTACTGGGCTGGAAGCTCTGCTGAAATTTGTTGATCTTGGATAACCTAGCGATGTAACTTCCAGTTTCATAGTAAGACACAAGCAATTGCTGTTTGAAAACCTTACAGATAAGTGGTGGAAACTCTTAGGAGCTGATAAGGATGGCAAAAGGGCTAAGGGGATGGTGGATACAACTAAGAGCTTTAGGGTTTTGGAGATGTAACTTAATTCAGGTTCATCTTTAAATCCATACATGGGAAAGATATTATCACACCTGGGAACCCTGGTGGCATAGTGGTTACACATTGGACTGCTATCTGCATGGTTGGCAGTTCAAAACCACAAACAGTTCTGAGGGAGAAAGACTGGGATTTCTACTCCTTTCAATAGTTATAGTCTCAGAAACCCACAAGGGCTCACAATGAGTCAGCATTGCCCCATGGCAGTGAGATTGGGTACAGAGGGATGCGCACAGAGCTTATTGACCATCATTAAAATCTTGCTGAGAGTATTCAAATGACATGATATGCAAGAGCACATCTTTAGTCTTACCCAGAATTTGCTATTACTTCCCTGAATAAGCATATGCAATAAATAGCATGAGAGGCCTTATCTCCCATCTTCTAGCTTCCCTAATGCTAACAGGCAGGTGTTAGGTATGCTTCTAAAATCTATCCTTCTTGCCTACCTTGATACCAACTTTTCCTTCCACCACGCTCTACTTTTATGGAAGGTTCCATCATTCTTTGCCACAGCCACACAGAACTCACAGACAATACTCACAGATATGGGGTTGTTAGCGAAATTAATAGATTACCACAATTCATGATCCTTAAACCACAAGCATATAGCCATCGCTCCCCAAAAACACCTCTCCTCAGCCAGCAACCAAGTGTCTCTCTGGTCCTCATCTCTTTAGTCAGGTGGCCATTTGCTTTCTTGCTCCGTGGACCAGGAAGCGCACCTGTCGCTCTGTCTCACAGTACTATGGTGTTGGGGCTTCTCCTCTTGTCTGTCCCTTTGTCTCCGTGTCCCAATCTCCAATGTGTCTGCGCTCAATTTCCACCACTTCAGAAAGAGTACTGAAAAGTGATCTTCCAAAGATCCTGGGCTTTTTCTCTCTGCATGAGCTGGTTCTTATACACAAAGGAATGGCGTTGACGGAGGTGAGTTTTGTCTTTTTGCAAGTCCTATTGCCAAGGAAACAAAGGATGGTGACTTCAGTCACATCCTCGTCCAAAGCAGAGTCTAAAGATATGGCCCTCATCAAATCTGTAACAGAGAAAGCCCTCAAAAAATGGGATTATAGCTAAGGCATAGAATTTAGAATTATAATACACCCATTAGGAATTATAACTAGAAGGGCCACAGTAATTGATGATTTCTCAATTAGTCTTTGATTCCTCAGACATACAATGGATCACAATGGAATTGAACTTGTAAGGCTATTATAAGAATTCACAAATACATATGAAAAGTTAAAATATTTAAAAGAGTACCAAGAAGCCTAGAAATACTATAAAACATTAGAAAGTTTGAAATCATTGAGGAATCAGTGCATCTTAGAAATGTAAAGAGGCTCAAAGCAATTTAATTCAAGACAATATATTGAGTTACAAAAATATGGTTATTTTATTTTTAATCTAAAATATATTTAAACTATAACTAAACAGCATGAAGTTTTTATTTATACAAAAATAGAGACTGTAACTTGTTGATGATATTGCCATTAGAAACATATTTGAGCTATTGAATGAGCACAGATTCTATCTTTAACTGTCAAGTGGAAAACGTATGATTGGTCATGGATGGACTGAGAGGCATCTGCTCCACATCTGCCCAGGATCTGTTCAAAGTGTTTCTCATCTTCTTCCCCATGTTAAACACACATACACGCACTCTCTCTCTCTCTTTCACACCCCTACACGTAGATATGCACAAACAATCTGATACTGAGGACAAATGATCAAATAGCTTAAAATACTTACAAATTCTGTAATATGTGTTAATATTTTAAGTGTAGTTTTGTTTATTAAAATTCTTGCAATAATACTATGGAAAGCAATGTATTATCATAATCATATATGTTATCATGATCATCGATTACCATTATCTTCATTTTGTAGATGAATAAAAGGAGTATATCAAGGTTAAATTAATTGCTCAAAATCAACAAATTACATTGTTGACTTGTTAATGCTACAAATTAAACCCAATCAGTGTATATTTCTTATATGTAGCCCACAATATTCAACTGCCTCTGACTCCTGGTCCAGTATGTAGAAAGAAGAATGATAGCAAATTCTTCATTGCTTATAGGAAAGGTGAAAGTTATAGCTATCCTTTATTGATTTTTACTGTTCCAGAGACGCAACAATACGTTATTAACTTCCATTACTTTTGGTTCTTACAAAAATTCTTTGAGATGAGAATTATCACCTAATCTTCCCCTAATCTTGAGAGTTTGAAGTTGGGGATCTCATGAGTTCCTTCAGGTCATAGAGTGGATTTATCTAGCTTAAAAACCAAAATCTAACTGCATTAACTATTCTACTTTTGATGAAGCTCCCTCCTTTTGTGACTTTGTGAAACATAGTTTTCCATATCTTGGTTTATGCTCCTACCTGTTGCCTGGATCTAGAGCTCCTTCAAAGGTGCATTCTTAATTTTCTTCTTTCTCTGTTGATAGTCTATCTTTCCTTATATGTGTGTTTGTATAAATATACGTTTATAACATATATTTTAAAATAAAATATATCATTATTTGTATGTTTAAATAATGGGAATCAAACTGTGTATAATTTTGTAACATTTTTACAATTAATATGATTTTGAGATTTACCATATTTCATAATGATATAATTTAATTTATTCATTTTAATTGCTATATTTGTTATGCCGGATATCTGTCTTGCACACACAAACTTAGAACGTTTGGCAATACTCACTTCTCCATAATTTGAATAATAGCTTTCATCTGCAGTCAATATTAAAAATTACTCTCTTAAAAGTTACCAAATTTTACCATTTTGCAATAGCCATCATGTTTAATCCATCCTTACATCTAATGGGTAAGCCACCCTCTTCTTGAAACTCTCCTCTCTTAAAAAATATTTTCCTGTTATCTTTTTCCTTCTTATTGACAAAACATAGATGTTAACCAGCGATCCATCTTATTTTCCTGTGGTATTCTCATCCATATCATGGTTTTACCTTTCGAATAACTTTTAAATCCCAATTTATTTAGTTTTCAATTATCTGTGGAATTTTTTTGCTTGGCCTAGATTTGCATCCCCCACCCCCTGGTTAATTTGTTCCTCTTTCTTTCTTACTATTTCAGTGGCAGTGGTACCATCGTAATCATTTTCATTCAAAATCTTGGATTTTAAGTCCCTTAGGTCTCATCAGTTGCCAGGACCTGCAAATTGCTGTTCTGTTCATTCTGCCAAGTTGGTGCCCACTGCCACTACCCTCGTTTAAACCCCATGACTGCATACCTTTCACAATAGCCCAACTTATTGCCCTGCTGTACGTGCCTTTGTGCTTTCTATGCATCCTCTGTTCTCCGTGATTAATTTTCCTAAAGCACGATTGTGTTCATACTATTCCCCTGGTTGAAAGCTTTTAACAGCCCTCTATTGCCTAGAAAATGAAGTCTGAGCTGTTTAAATTGGAGTCCATGCTTCTTCACAAATTGAGTTGCTTCCTTCTCTATTATGGATTGAATTGTGTTCCCCTGAATTTTGTGCTGTAATTTCTTCTATTCTTGTGGTTATAATCTCATTTGGGAAGGGGTGTCCTATTTGTTATGTTAATATAATTAATACAGGGTGTACTGTAAGGTTTGATTTAATGCGCTCCCCTTTGACATATAAGAGAAGAGACTTCATAAGCAGCCTGAAGCGGACGTGGGAAAGATACACACCGCACAATTGTCAGGAAACGTAGGAATAGAAACTGAACAGGACCACGGATCTTCCACAAGAGTGAACAGAAAGAGAGTCTCCTCAGAGTTGGAACCCTGAGGTCTCATGTTAACATTCTAAACTGTGATGATAGAAATTTCTGTTTGTAAAAGCCATCCATGTGTGATATTTCTGTTATAGCAGAAATAGAAATCAAAGGCACCTCCCCAAAACTTATTTTCTCATTTGTTCACTTCATACGCCACATATGCATGTCAAATGGAATATACCATTGTGTCTGCGCTTCTTGGTACCTTTCTAGTTAAATTGGGGTAACACAGTACATCACAATCTCAGTGACTGAAAGTAGCAAAAATTAATTTCTCACATACGCTATATGGTTATCGCAGGTGAGCAAGTCATGCTTTTCTTCATAATTCAGCTTCCTTGATTGAATAAGTATGATGGGAGAATACAATCCCAACACACACCTTTTCTGATTTTAAAATAGGTTGTATTCCCTTGTTCTATTTGTTCAACTACCTTTTGATCTATGTACAGGTTCTACATGAGGACAAGGTAGTGTCTGGGATTTCCATTCGAAAGGGTTATCCATAGCTCATTATGACCCATGGTGTTGTCAATAAGACACAAATGTCTTTCTGGAATCCTCTGCTTTCAGCCAAGATGCATCTGATGAAAACAATGATATACCTTGTTCCATGTTCTGTTCTCAATCAAGCCTGAATCTCTAGCAACTCCTTGTCAATGTATTGCTGTATCCATTGTTGGATGATGTTCAGAAAAAATGTTACTTCCATGTTTTATTGAAGATGTTGTTAGGTGTCACTGAGTCTCTTCCAACCAACAGTGATCCTGTGCACAACAGAATGAAACACTGTCCAGTCCTGCACTATCTTCAACATGGTTCTAGAAGTTTTGTGCAGCAGATTTGCTCAGTGCAACATGTCTTTTGGTCTTTTGACTCTTGCTACCATGAGCATTCCTTGTCGATCCAAGCAAGACAAAATTCTTGACACCATCAGTCTTTTCTCTATTTATCTGATGTTACCTATTGGTTTAGTTTTGAGGATTGGTGTCTTCTTTACATTGAGTTGTAATCCATCTTGAAGATTGCAGCGCTATTCATTAGCAAGTGCTGTAAGTCCCCATCACTTGCTGCAAGCAAGATTATGTCATCTGCCTATGACAGGTTGTTAATAAGCCTTCCTTCAATACTAAATCCACCTCTTCTTCAATTAATAACATTTCTCTGATTTTACTCTGTTTTCTCCAGCTGCCCTTTGAAAATTTCTGTTCAGCTCTGTGACTGTATCATTTATTTCATTTGTTTTACCTATTCTACGATTAAGTGCAAGTTTAAGAGCCTCTTCTGACATCCCTTTTGATATTTTCTTTCTTGCCTGTCTTTTTAATGATTTTTTTCTTTCTTCATGTATAACTTTCTTAATGTTGTTCCATAGCTAATTAGATCTTTTGTCCTTAGTATCCAATGAGTCAAATTTATTCTTGTGATGTCCGGGAAATTCAGGTGGATTTACTCAAGGTTGTGTTTTGACTCTTGTGGACTTGTTTTCATTTTTTTCACCTTCAACCTGAATTTAGAAAGGTGGAGTTGATGCTATGTCCCACAGTCAATCCTTGACCTGGTTTTAGAGAACAATACTGAGCTTCTCCATCATCTCTTCTCACAGATATAGTCAATTTGATTCCATTACATTCAATTAGAAGTCCATTTGTATAGTTGCTCTTTGTGTTATTTAAAAATGGCATTGACTATGAAAGATTGTTAGTTTTACAAAATTATATCATGAGATCCCTGACTTCATTTCTAATGCTAAGACCACACTTTCTGACTGCTGTTCCTTACTCTCTGTTTCTTTCAGCTTATGCATCCCAATCACTA
Organism: Tenrec ecaudatus; assembly: GCF_050624435.1. NCBI lineage: Eukaryota > Metazoa > Chordata > Mammalia > Afrosoricida > Tenrecidae > Tenrec > Tenrec ecaudatus. The sequence continues at coordinate 87,481,145 of NC_134531.1, forward strand.
GTAAAACTCAATGCATTTTGATTTCATGTTTTTTCAGTTTCAGACTGAAGTGAAGGCTTCATCATTAGCTTTGCTAGTTGGTGTGTCAATTTGAATAATAGTTGTACTGATTGTTTTTCCTTGAGTGGGGAAAGATATCCTATCACAGACTTGTACTTCAAAATATTTCTTGAGATGTCCTTTTGATGATGAAAACAGTTATACTTCTTGATGGTTTCATCAGCAGCACAGTAAAAAATATAATTATCTGATTCAAAATAGCCAACTCCTGGCTATTTCAGCTCACCAATGCCTAGATTGCAAATTTTAATGCATTCCGTTTCATTTTAAACAATTTTCATTTTTCTGAGCTTTCTAGTCTTACATCCCAAGTTCTGCTTATCCGTAGACCTTCAAAGCAGTTTCCTCTCATTTTTGAGTAGTGCCCCATCAACTCATGAAGTTATGGAAGACTGTACTTCATCCATGTCATTATGGTGACTCTACTTTGAGAAGACAGCTCTTGCTCAGTCATATTTTGAGTGCCTTGTAGTCTGTGATAATGTTCTGTTCTTTTTTTATTTTTAAAAGATCTTTTTATTGGGGACTCTTACAGTTGTTTTTTAAAAATTTTATTAGGGGTTCATACAACTCTTATTACAATCCATACATACATCAATTGTGTAAAGCACATCTGTACATTCTTTGCCCTCATCATTTTCAAAGCATTTGCTCTCCACTTAAGCCCTCTGCATCAGGCCTTCTTTTTTTCCCCTCCCTCCCTACTGCCCCCTCCCTCATGATCCCTTGATAATTTGTAAATTATTATTTTTTCATATCTTGCCCTGTTCGAATGTTCTGTTCTTTCTATGAAGTTTTTAGTATCTCACAATGTTTCTATTCTGCCTATAAGGTTTACCATGGTTAATTCATAAGTGGACAACCTATTTTTTGTAGTTTGTTCTTAATCTGGAAGGTCTACGGAAACCTGTTCACTTTGAGTGACCTTGTTGATATTTGAAATACCAGTTACATAGCTTCCAGTATCATAACAACACACAAGACATCACAGTATGGCCAATTGACAAGACAAATGGTGATCCGCATGCATATTAGACAATTGAACCTGCCATGGAATATATATATATATATATATATATATGTATATATATATATTATTGCTATAAGTTCAAAGACATCTTTACTTAATGGAAAGAATGGGAAATGTTTCTTGACATACCATCTATCTGTGTTTATAACTTTTGAGAAATATGCACTCTTGGATTAACATCACATCCTGAAAGGACTCACATTTTGTTCCTTTAAAACGTTCTGAGTTTTGAGAATCTAAATACATCCTAAGGTGCTAGCTAACTCGGGGATATAACATGAGGTAAAGTTTCTCAATGAAATTCACATATGACAGAGGATTTGCTCTCCTTAAAGTACGAGTAGGCAGAGTTTCAATGATGGAAACAAGTAAGCAAACAAACAAAACCTCTCAGGGTAACCCTCCTGGCTTTTTCTTACTAATGCAGTTTTTCATTAAAATAAATTCTTAATGACACATTACAATCCGTTCCTTTGTTCTTTGAGGAAATCTATCAAGATTACCCATAATCTTCTGAGCTAACCTCTCTCCTTGAATTTAATTGACCCTCCAGATTTTCTCAGAAACTATTGTTTTGATTTCACCTGGCTTCATTGGTCATATTAGTAAATCCAGGATATATTCTAATTATGATTTGTTCCCTAAATTAATTTCAATAGCTTAAATTTTTGCTTTAAATAATGATCTAAAAGTATGCTCTTTGAGCTAGTTGATCTTAATCAGAGACTTTTTGGTGCTTATCTAGCTGAAAACTTGCCAAGACAAGATTAGAATTAAATTTGAAATTAAATCTGAAAGTTCAAATCCATGCGAAATCTGAACTTCTATAATCATTGCTTCAATGGCAAGTCTATGGTGTTCTATCATTTTATTGACATTAGCCACAGTTTCTTCATTTGTTAAGGCTGATGGTCCTCCCTTTGAAAGTTTATCTTTGAGGTTTTTCTGAACTTCCTTAAAGCAGTAGATCTATCTGAACATTGTTTTATATGGGGGCCGCATTATTATAAATGTATTTCACAGCCTCAATGAGTTCATAAGATCCCTAATTTTGTTAAAATCGGATAAGATCCCTGAATCATAATTGTTCCATTCCCTAAAGGCACAAAATGAATCATTTTTCTTTGTAAGGTATCCTAAATTAATTGACTAATATCTTACTGTGAAGACCTGTTTATAGCTATCTGCTGAGATCTGAGATATCAAACATATTTGTTTGGAGTAAACTTGTGATGTTTGAATTGGAAAAATTAAAGCAATTCTCTGGTATATATATATATATATATATATATATATATATATATATATATATATATATAATATTTTTCACTGATTAGCATGGTTAGCTAAATACCAGACAGTTATGTGAAAATTGGGATTATAAAAATCATCCTAGAAGAGGATGATCACATCAAATTATGAAGTAGAGGATGACCATAGGATTACCAAATGATAACTGCCCAATTATATCATCACATAGCTACTCTTGCTTGTTTACTACTGTCCGAAGTATGACGTTAGTGGACAAAATAGTTGTTTAGTCTCTCAATATATTTTTGTATAGTATATTTTTCTAATGTCATAAGTACAAAATATTGGACTACTAGATGGTTACTATGTGAGTAGCAGGTATAGGCATATATCAGTTAAATTTACATGTGTGATATATATAATATAAACATGTGTAGTATATGTATGTACCTATCTTTTCTCTCTCTCTGTGTATATATATATATATATATATGTGCTTAGTTAATAATTCTTAAATACTTAATAACTCTTATATAAATGTAGAGTAAATGAATTATGAATTTGCCTTATTCTGGCTCTTTTACCTTTCAAAATTTTATATATTTCTGTTATAATGTCTTTCAATCTTTTTAATAGAAATTATATATGACCCTTGCCATTTGATAAAAGTAAGAAGACGGTTCAGGGATGTTTTACAATGATACATTTTAAAGACAGTCCATAATAAACACTGACAAGATAAATACAAGGAAAATGAAATCTTGCTCTTCTGTCTTTTCTTTGTGCCTTTGTCCTTTAAAAACTTTTTACTACATACTTATTGCATATTTTTCTATATATAGTACTATGGTAAGTTCTAGTTTTGGGTTAGATACAGTCCCTGCTTAGGGGATTGCAGTGAGGGTGAGTATTTATATCAAAGATGAAATGTCACATACAACGTTCATCCAATTACTGGTTGAAAAATCACTCTTTTGTCAGGAAAACTCATGGCTAATGTTCATTCTTGCTTTAAATATTAAATTAGATGTCATATCCACTTTCCTTTCTTATATCTGAAGTTTGATCTAGCTTTTTAAAAATTTCATAGACTTGTTTGTATTGGTATTGCTTATTTTTCTGTTCCCCGAACTTAATTTTAAACTCAGCATCTAGCATAGTCTTAGAATATAATAAATCGACTTTAGAATTTACTTATTCCAAATAAAATCAATGTACATAAGAAAATGCATACTTTAATGAAGATGTGATTTGAATTCAGCTAAGAATATTTTACTTATTTACTTGCGATCCTGTAACTATTGGGAGAAAATTGAAGTGGTATTTTGCTTAAGAGTATAATTCATGAAATACGGCCAAGGCAGACAAATGCATGAGTCTTATAAGCCACGTGACATAAATTTGGAGACTGTAGCATGTGGATTTAGAAATGGTTGTCATTCAGAATTTATTGATTCCTCTTGTGATAGCCAAAGGGGCTATGGTTTAGTAATTTGTCAACATCAATCTAGAAGATAATATTTCTCTATGCATACCATATATCCTGAAATGTTTATTTATTTAAGCAACTGGTTAATATGTTTTGGCTGTCCTTCAATGCTATAAAAGCTTTGCAAATATTTATTAAACAATATTACATGTCAAATACTATGATGGGTGCTTGCTATAGATACACAAAGAAGATAAATCCCTTCCCTAAAGAAGCCTCTAGTCTAAGCCAGAAGCCTCTAGTTGAATCCAAAAGACAAAACTGAAATTAAAACAAGTCAGTATGCATTTCGACAAGTGTGAAGTCTCATAAAAGGAATGACGTCTCAAAGAAAGTCAGGCAAAGGAAATGTGCCCACTGCAGAAGACAAAACCCAATCCACAGCCACGGAGTCAATTCCAATTCATGATGATCCTCCATAGAGCTTCTGAGGCTGCAAACCCTTAGGAAAGCAGACAGCTTCATCCTTCTCTGGGTAAGTGGCTGGTAGTTTTGGATCACCCACCTTGTGTTTCATAGTCTAGTGCGTATCGGATAGGACCACTGGAGTTCCCCTGTAGGAGGCAAAATGGAGAAAATTTGATTCATCAAAAGGTGCAAGTAACACATTCAGTACGGGAACCATGGGCATATTCCTGTTATAATAGACATTCTAAAATAAATTATATCAATTTTAAAATAAAGTTATGGGGGAAAAGTGCAGATGAGAAGGAACCAAATTCTGAAGTACTTGTGTTGTATGTGAGGGGAAATTTCTAATGCACCTCCTGAAGTTAAGTGATGGAGATGTATTTATATAAATATTATTTATAAGTTTGAAATATAAGTATAAACATGTTATCAAGGCTGAAAAGTAAGTAGAAGGTATTTTTAAAGTCTGGGAAAGATACAATTGCAGTGAGAGGGCAGAGGGGCGATGGAAGAGAGGAATGGCCACTGAGGAGAAAATGGAGGGAAAAAAGGGATGAGAGTCAGCTTGTACGTAACAAGGAAAAGAAGATATTTAGAATGATATATAGTTATATAGCCTTCTGACTGGGATGATTAGATGACTGGGGACGTCACAAACTGAGATATATAGTGTAAGTGGCAAAGTGGGCATGGGTGTAATGATGATAATGTCTTTTCCTGGTTTATCTAGGTAAGCAAAACCAGTGAAGCCTATATACAGAGTAATGGTTCTTACTATTGTAGAGATGGACAAGTTCCAAATGCATGGGTCAGATGTCAGGCTGGGGGTTTCTCTTGGCTCACATAGTTAAAAGGGCTTATGAATACAAGATCAGCAATCCAGAGAGCATGTTTCTGGCTGTGGAGACAAATGAATCGAAGGTCAACAGGTAGGATGGAAAGCATGACACTAAAGCTCAGCAGGCAATACAGCACTCAGGAGAGTGCTGGCTCAAGTCCAACTGGAAGTTAGATGAGGGGTCAAAGGCAGAATACAAGCCCAGAAAAAAGAAGTAAAGTTTTCCACAGGGTCCAATTTTATTAAGAATAGGCCATATACCCAAAGACATTTCAGCACGGGGGATTAATGCCTGAATTGCCAAACCACTGAGATTTCTGACCTAGTCAATTTGACACAAATGTAGGTCAGTTAGATTTAGCCATAAGGGATTTAACGTATGTAACTGTCCATTGTGGGGTAATCAGAGAAATGGAGGGAAAATTCCTGGCAATACAAAGATAAAGATACAAATCTAAAGAGCTTAGTGTGACTACCAAAGTCCAGTGTATATGCAAACAAGGAAAAGAGAAAAGAGGATGTATAGATTTTCAAGAGAGATTTATAGTAAAAGAGTTACCGGTGAAGAAAATTGAGAAATTGTTAGTAAGTTATGAGGAAAACCAAGATACAGGTGGTTATAAAAGCTAATGGTCTTCAAAGCCACTGGCTCTATATCTGGGAATGATTTCTCGACAATCATGTAGTGACGAACTTAGAAACATCAGGGGTATGCCTTCCTTCAGACTTGTGTTGGCTCAGATGTGGGTTTGATGATAGTCCTAAGCCTTGAATGTTCAAAGCTTTGGTGGCTTGTTGTTCTCCTTCTCCTTCTTCTTCCTCTTCCTCCTCCTCTTCTTCTTCAATCCACCTGGTTCATGCTGTTCCCCAATATATTTCCACTAGAAATTTAAGAAGCTTCAATTTATGATATCTGTTCTATTCAATTCCTCTTTCCAGTAACCAAATCTGAAATTCTCTCCCATACTTTCCTTTTCTAGCTGACTTAGGACTTTGATTTCTGTATCTGTAGGATCTTTAGATTTGATAACCACTTTCTGGAGGATATCTGAAATAATAAATTTGATTAGGAATTTTGAGTAATTTTGAACCGCTACAAAGAGAAGTGATATTTGGAGTTGAGAAAGAACAAGAAACTTTTTTTTTATGAGCAATGAAAAGAACAGACTGAAATGAGTTATCTAGTACTGTCATAAAATGTATACCACAAATGGACGGCTTTAACAAACATAATTTTTTTGCTCATATTTTATGAGGCGAGGGGTGCAAATGAAAGGGAGCAGCACTGGAGATCCCCTTACAGAGGGGTCTAGGGGAGGAGATGAGCAAGTCAGGATGCGATGTAGCACTGATGAAGAATACACCTTTCCTCTAGTCCTTGAATGTTTCCTCCCCGCCCCTCCCTCCCCCCATCATGATCCGAATTCTACCTTGCAAGTCTGGCTAGACCAGAGGATGTACACTGGTGTAGATAGGAGCTGGAGGCACAGGGGATCCAGGGCAGATGATACCTTCAGGACCAGGGGTGTCAGTGGCTATACTGGGAGGGTAGAGGGAGAGTAGGTTGGAAAGCGGGAACTGATTACAAGGATCTACATGTTACCTCCTCCCTGGGGGACGGACAACAGAAAAGGGGGTGAAGGGAGATGTCAGACAGGGCAAGATATGACAAAATAATAATTTATAAATTATCGAGGGCTCATGTGGGAAGGGGTAGCGGGGAGGGAGGGGAACAAAAAGAGGACCTGATGCTGGGGGCTTAAGTGGAGAGCAAATGCTTTGAAAATAATGAGGGCAATGAATGTACAGATGTGCTTTACACAATTGATGTATTTATGGATTGTGATAAGAGTTGTATGAGCCCTAATAAAACGTTTTAAAAAGGGGACAGAAAAAATAATAAAGAATACTACACTTGCATGTTGCGCTCTTAAAAAACAATCGATTACAGGAGTAAACAGTTGCTCTAGGACAGTGGTTCTCAACCTTCCTAATGACGTGACCCTTTAATACAGTTTCTCATGTTGCGGTGATGCCCACAAACCATAAAATTATATTCATTGCTACTTCATAAATGTCATTTTGCTACTGTGATGAATTGGGCGATCCCTGTGAAAGGGTTATTGGACCCCCAAAGGGGTTGTGACCTGCAGTTTGAGAGCCCCTGCTCTAGGGCTTCGAGAAGACTGGGGGCGTTGAGACTTAGTTAAGGAAATGGAACAACTAGGATTAAAATAATGAGGATGTTGACAACAATGGGAGATGTGTAACCACTGTTACTGAATTGTATGTTAGGAATTGCTGAATGTGAACCTGCTTACTATGTATACTTTCACCAAAACAACTATTGCACTTTAAAATATTTAAATACTTTGTATTTTATACTTTAACAAAATATCGAAATAAGATAAAAATAAACTATATTAAAAAAAGAAAGAGAGCAGCAATAGGAGAAGCATTTTCTCTCTGCCATCTCTCAGGGAGGTCCTTGCCTTCTGATTTACTCTGGGTCTAGGAACTTCTCAGTACACGAACTCTGGGTCTGAAACAGGCATATGCCTCTGTGCTCTTCTTTGGTGGTAATAAGTTCCTCTCTCTTGGTCATTTTAGTGTTTTAATTTCACAAAAAACATTGGTTCAAGACACAACTTAATTCTGTATGTTGTAACCTGCCTCGTTAAAATAACTTACAATAATCCTGCCTCAATGACATCATAGAAGATAGAATTTACAACATAAATATGTATATCTGATAAGAAAAGGGAGGATCAAAACCATGACCTAGACATGTTGAAACATATTTTGTTTTATTGTTAGGAGCACCCAATGGCTTCAGACTCATTCAGGGGTCTGATGTACAACCCAATGATAGGGTGCCTGGTCTTGGGACATCCTCACAATTGTTATGGTTCAGTCCATTGTTGTAGTAAAGATGTCAATCCATCTCAAAGTGATTTTCCTCTTTTTTTCCCTGCCCTTATACTTAATGAGGGATGAGTTTATTTTCCAATGAATGGTATTTCCAAATAGCACATCATTTTTCCAAGATAGGTTTGCTTCTTCTTCTGGTACTTTCAATATCATTCCCCTGTACAGTAATTTAGATGCAATGATTTTCCTTCAGTCTTCCTTATGCATTGTCCGGTGTTAACATACATATGAGGCAAATGAAAATATTAAGGCTTGGGTCCTCAAAGTGACATCCTTGTTCTTCAAGAGGTCTGTGTGGCAGATTTGCCCCATGCATTATGTCATTGGTTCTTAATTGCCACTTCATGAGCATTGGTTATAGATTCCAGCAAAATGAAATCTTTGAAAACTTCAGTATTTTCTCCATTTATCAAGATGAATCTAAGCAAAGAAAATAAGTGCTAGCTGAGTAATAAGTGTGTCTTGAGTCTATTCCTTAGAGCACAGAAAGATCAGTCACATGGAAAATGATTGTGATCCCTGCTACATCTTTCTACCAAATTAACATGTGTCTGACAACTTTAATGCAAATTTATATTCATATACTGAATAGGCTACATTTATGAACAACACATTTATGTGGCTTGTATATGCATTTGGTTAAACTACCTACTTTGGAATCCAATGGAATGTAAAAGGGCTAAGTCAAGAGACTGCCATAAGGTTTCTAGTTCACACATACACAGGTCTATCCTAAACAAAACATGTTTAAACATGTCTCTGAGATCATGGATTGTTGCCGACAAGTTCTCTCATTAATACATTTGACTCAGTTTACTGAGAGTACCTGAAAAACACTCCATTCAGAACAGTTGCTTCTGAGGGGATCTTCTCGGCCAGTTAAGTTCAAGGCAGATAAATGAGCTAAGAAAGATATAGCAACATTCTTTTCGGGTATTCCAAAGGTTTAATTCTAATATACCTTTTTTCTCAAAAGACACAGAAAAATCTTGTGGGTTTGTTATGAAGACGGTTTTAAGAAAATGGAATATTGCAGTGCTGTGAAAAAGGCAAAGGAATGTTGTACCGGAGAAAAGTTTTCCATTATGACAATGCACCTGCTCATTTATTGAGGGGAGGGAGGTTTATCTTACAAGAAATCTATAAACACTCAGTAATAAATGGAAATTTTAAAGAGTGATGTCCCCTGAGATAAGTTTTATATATTACATTAAAATTAAAGTGAGTTTTAATTATTTTTATAACATGACATTTTAAAAATAAATGTCTTAAGCCAAAGGGAGCTATAAGATTTTATAGAGGTGGACTGAGAAGGATCTGAGTGAGCGTCCCATGAGTTTCTATGGAAAATATAATTCAGACTTCTGAGAAGATGGCAATGGAGGGACACACACCAGAGGGACTCCGCAAAATTCAGTCTAGGAGAGTTGCTTAGAGGGAAATTCAGCATGGCTGGCATGCAGGAGGGGCATCATAAAGATAAGTAGGCCCAGACCCACGGGGTTTTGAGGGGCTTGGGGCTTTTGGCTTACCTCAGTGGAAGCTGACTGGGGCTTGACCTTGGCCCCGCCACTGTCTCTGCTAGAGCTGGGACCATTTGGAGCCAGTAAGAGGTTCTTGGTATCAACACAGCTGCAGTTTGCCCCCGCCTGTCTCAGGACAGGGACTGGATTCTTGCAGCTCCACAGTCAGGGATTGGGGTTCAGCTAAATTGTTGCTTTTGTTTCCACCTCTGCCCTCTGACCCCCATAGTCCTGGAGGTCTTTGCAGGGGCTTTTCTTGGCACAGCTACAGTTTGCCACTGCCACCTCGGGGCAGGGACTAAGCCCTCACAGCCCTGCAGGCAGAGATCGGGGTTCAGCTACATTGTTGCTTTTAATCTCTCCTTTCTGTCCCCTATGGTCTTGTGGGGTGCACAGGGGCTTTTTATGGACTAAGGTGGGGCTTGCCTAGGTTTACTCTTGACAGGGAGTAAACCCTTGCAGCTCCACAGGTGGGGATCAGGACTCAGATACACTGTTACTTTTGTTTCCCTCACTTCTCTATATTCCTCACAGTCTAAGCTGTCTTACTTTTATTTTTTTCCCTCCCCTTTGTCTCTTTCCTGTTCTCTCACACTCCCCTGGTGACTTCCAGACCACTCCCCTTAGCCTAGGACATTTACACCTGAACCACACCCAGCTAGGTGAGCTCCAACCTGTGTAGTTATCCCTACATGGGATACTCTGCCCAACATCTTACAGGGGAATTCCTGCCTGTGTACCTGGGGGCATAGTCATCTAGGACAGCACTTGTCAACATTCCAAGCTGTTGCAGGAACCTCTGCCCAACCTCTGTAACACCAACGCAGACAATCAACCAGTCTTCTGGGGCACTCCCCTGAGAGGGAAGTCACAGGAGGAAAAAGTGGTAGGTTAATTCCATAGTGAAATTAGCTGTAGGCAGTTTGAGGAAGCATTCTGACAAATCCCCAAGAGAGAGTCAGTGCTCTTCAACTCCCTGGAAAATGGCACCTGGCTCCTCTAAACTAACGCAATGAAAACAGTCATCAGCTCCAATGACCTCAATGAAAAAAAAACAGGAGAAACAAAAGGCAATGGCAGAAGATGGCCTGAACATAAGGACATGCATAGAAGAAGCAGACAGTGAGCTGTCACAGAAAGAAATTTTCAGGATGCTGCTTGGATATGAGGGAAACCATACAGAAAAAGGATGACATGATAGAGGAGATAAAGGCCATTATACCAAAGGGAAATACAGGAGCTTAGGGAGGAGATAACAAAAATCAGTAGCAGAAACAGGGACCACGAGAATCAACTAGTGGAATCAGAGAACTGCATCAGTGACGTGGATGACAGCCAAGCAGACTTTAACAAATGGGAACAAAAATCTAATCAGCTCATCAGAGAAGTTGAAGAAAACCTAAGAGTTATGTCTGATGTTATGATGAGGAACAACATTAGAATTATTGATTTACCGGAGGAAGACACAACACAGAAGTCATCTGCAAAAATAGCGAGAATTCTTGGAGGAAAATATCCCAGGTTTCATGAATGAAAACCAGGAAACCATGCAGGAGGCTTAAAGAACGCCAACTAGACTGAATCCCAAGAAGACGTCACCAATGCACATAATAGGTAAACTATCCAACTTTGAGGAAAAGGAGAAAATCATGAGAACAGGTAGGGAAAAACAATTAATTGCATATAAAGGTTCCCAAATAAGAATATGCTCAGACCTATCAGCAGAAACTATGAAGAGGAGAGAGTGGAGTAACATATTCCAAAAATTGAAGGAAAACAGCACAAACCCAAGAATATGCTACCCAGCTAAATTATCGATCAAGATAGATGGAGACGTCAGAGTCTTCCCAGACAAGTAAAACCTCAAAGAATATGTTAGAAGAAACCCAGTCCTACAAAAGATCCTTGCTAACCCAGTATGGGCAGAAGAACAACACTCACCAAGCTTAAATAAGAGAATGCCACATAGAACAACCTCATTCAGAGTGAAACAAAGAGAAAACAGACCCCAAGATAGCGTTGGCTTAAAGATGGAAAGAACTCAAGAATGATACACACACATATGCACAACAGACTAAGGAGCAAGGAAAGTAGGAAAACACCCAAAACAAAAGGTATAAGATGACATCACAGAGTCTGCAAATGGAGATAATAACCCTGAATATCAATGGCCTGAACTCAGGCATTAAAAGACTGAGACTAGCAGACTGGCTTAGAAAACACAACCCATCAATCTGCTGCCTACAGGAGACAAATCTCAAGGCTACAGACAAAATTGTTTGAGAATCAAAGGCTGGAGAAAGTCATACAAAGCAAACAGCAATTGAAAAAAAAAGCCGGGGTTGCAATCCTAATCTCAAATCAAATTGACCTCAAAGTGCAAACCATAAAAACAGATAAGGAGGGACACTCTATAATGCTCAAGGGAATGGTAAACAAAGAACCACTAAGCATTGTAAACATATATTCCCCGAATGAGAGACACGCTGGATACTTCGACCAACTACTCCAAAAGATTAAAAAAGAAATCATAGCCTCAACAATCATAGTGGGTGACTTCAAGACACCACCCTCTGAGAAAGATAGATCACAGGGAAAGACACTCAACAAGGAGGCTAGAGATCTAAACAATACAATTGAGCAATTTGATCTGACAGATATTTATAGAGCTTTTCATCCAACTACAAAAATATCACATTCTTCTTAAGGCCACATGACACATATTCAAAGAGAGACCACATGCTGGGGCATAAGGTGAGTCTACATAAATTTACACACATCGATATCATACAGACCCCTTTCGGACCACTGTGCCATAAGGCTGGAAATCAACTAAAGGAAGACGAGGAAAACAAGAGGCAACAATTGGAGGATGAATGACTCTCTATTACCAAAGGGGTGCGTACTGGCACAGATCAGAGATGAAATTAAGAAATTTCTGGAAACCAATGAGAATGAGCACACAGTGTATCAAAAAGTATGGGACACAGCAAAGGCAGTTCTATCAGAGGAAGTTTCATGGCAATACATGCACACCTGAGAAAGGAAGAGAGACTCATGACTGATATGCTGGTACAAAATTTACAACAACTAGAACGGAGTCAGCAGAAAAATCCTACTAATAAAAAAATTATAAAAATCAGGGGTGAAAATCAGGAGAGAGGAAAATAAGAAAACTATGGAAAAATTAATGCTGCTAAAAGTTGCTTCTTTGAAAGGATAAACTGGAAACCTCACCACTGGCAACCCTAACCAAAGAAAGGAGGGAACAAATTTCAATAGCAAGAATAAAGATGAAAGAGGGGACATTACAACAGACTTTAATGAAATGAAAAGGACAATTGCACAGTACTACGAAGGATTGTACTCCAGTGAATTCACCAATTTGGAGACATGGACAAATTCTTGGAAAAACAATCCTTCCCTAGACTATTCTTGATGGACATCAAGAATCTCAGCAGATCCATAGCAATAGAAGAAATAGACAAGGTTATCAAGTGATTACCAATGAAAATATCCCCTGGACCAGATGGCTTCACTGGAGAATTTGACCAAACATTTAGGGAAGAACTAACACAAATCCTACACAAACTCTTCCAGAACATAGAAAAAGATGGCAAACTCCCAAACTCCTTCTTTGAAGCTAGTATAACTCCGATACACAAACCGGGCAAGGATCCCACGAGAATCAAGAACTACAGACCAATATCCCTAATGAATGTTGATCCAAAAATCCTTAACAAAATACTGGTCAACAGAATACAAAGTATATAAAACAAATAATTCACCGTGAGCAAGTGGGATTCATACCAGGGATGCCAGGATGTTTCAACATATGAAAGACCATTAGTATCATTCATCACATTGACATGAAAAACTGAAAGAACCACATGATAATATCGATTGATGCAGAAAAAGCATCGATAGCATCCAACACCGATTCCTGTTTAAGACACTTGAGAAGATAGGAATGGAAGAAAAATTCCGCAAGACAGTACAAGGTATATATGAAAAACCAATAGCAAATGTGCTAGTCAATGGAAAAAAGACTAACACAATCCCACTGAAAAAGGGGATCAGACAAGGATGCTACTTGTCCCCACTCTTATTTAATATCATGCTAGAGGTTTTAGCTGACAGTATAAAGCAAAGAAAAGATATCAAAGGTATTCATCCAGGGAAAGAAGAGGTGAAACTAAAATTATTTGCAGATGATATTATTTTATATATGGAAAATCCCAAAAGTTCCACAAGGGGAGTACTGGAAGCAATAGAGGAGTTTGACAGAGTAGCAGGATACAAGATCAACAAACAAAAGTCCATCAGACTGTTATATACACATCAGATAAGATCACAGAGGAGGAGATCAAAAAGATGGTATCCTTCACAATAGCCAAACAGAAATAGAACTATCTAGGATTATACCTGACTAAAAGAGCAAAAGATCTACTCAGGGAAAACTATAGAATACTATTAGAAGAAACCAAAAGCGAGCTCAACAAATGGAAGAATATCCCATGCTCATGGATTGGAAGACTCAATATACTTAAGATGTCAGTTCTGCCAAAGGCACTGTATAAGTTTACTGCAATCCCGATACAATTACCCCCATTTTTCTTCAAAGAAATAGAAAAACTGATTACCAACTTCATATGCAGAGAGAAGAAGACCAGAATTAGCAGAGAACTCCTCAAGAAGAAGGACACAGTGGGTGGGCTTGCTTTACCTGACTTTAGCACACCATACAGCCACAGTTGTCAAAACCACATGGTATTGGTACAATGACAGAGCTCAGACCAATGGAAATGAACTGAAAACCCAGAAATAAAATCATCAGCATACAGACAACTGATCTTTGATAAGGGCCCCAAAAATATCCAATGGGAAGCAGTTGCCCTCTTTAACAAGTGGCGCTGGAAAAAATGGATGTTTATCTGCAGAAAAATGAAGCAAGCCCCTTATCTTACTCCATGCACAAGAATAAACTCATGGTGGATCACAGACCTTGAAGTTAAACCCCAAACTATTAGGGCCATCAATGAGGGAATTGGGACCACCTAGAATACTTTGGCACAGGGAATATATAGGCTATCAGAAATAGGGAACACAAACACAGAGGAGGCACAAATTGACAAATGGGATATACTGAAGATAAAACACCTGTGTACCTTGTTAGAATTCACCAAGAGCCTAATAAGAGAGTCCTCGGACTGGGAAAACATCTTTAGCAATGACACATCACACAAAGCCCTTATTACTAAAATCTGCAATAATCTGCTAGCTTCCAAAAAGAAAAAAACTAATTGCCCACTTGAGAGGTGGGCAAAGGACCTGAACAGAAGTTTCACATGGGCAGAAATCTGAATGGCCAACAAACATATGAGAAAATGTTTCCGATCTTTAGCCATAAGAGAAATGCAAATTAAAACAACAATGAGGTACCGCCTAACACCCTCAAAGGTAGCCCAATTAAAAAAATCAGAAAGCAACAAGTGTTATAGGGGCTGTAGGGAGACAGGAACTCTCAACCACTGCTGGTAGACTTCAAGTATGTATGACCATTATGGAAATCGATCTGGCAATATCTAAAACAGATGGAAATCGAGGTACCATATGACCCAGCAATCCCCCTACAGGGTATATACACAGAAGATGCAAGAAACAAACCAAGGTCAGACATATGTACTCCAATGGTCATTGCAGCACAGTTCATAATTGCAAGGAGTTGGAAGCAACCAAAATTTCCATCAACTGATGATTGAATTAAAAACGGATGTACACACATACATTGGAGTACTACGCATCGCTAGAAAGCAGTGATGAACGTATGAAGCACATCGCTGCATGGGAAGAACTGGAGGAAATCATGCTAAGCAGAGTAAGTCAAGCACAAATGGACCAGTACAACATGAGTCTGCTGAGGTAAGCTTTAAAAAAATGCAAAATGGGCATAGAGAAAAAGCTAACAAACATTCCTGGACCAGGAAATATGGCAGGGACCAGATCAAATACAGGGATACACATGGTAGACAACTAAAAAGAAGGTGGGGAAAGGAAAAAAAAAGAAATATGTAGTGGGGACACAGAGCACTAACCCACCCAAGGGGAGGGTATTGTTTATATCTCCACAGGGAAAGAGGGACCAGACTTCAATTCAGTGCTGCAAGATGTGAATGTAACATGCCTGGGTGGAGTAGGGAACCAGTGGAGAGGACTAGGGGGCCAGCCCCAATCACAAATACTAAGAGGGCCCCTGCCCCTGCCTCTCTAAGAATTATTTCAAAAGACAGCATTGAATCTGCAACTCTGGTAGAGGGGCATATCTGATCAGAGCACTCCGGAGCAGATGAAGGAGGAGGAGAGAGTGGAGCACAACCTGACCCACCAGGCCTTGAGGACGATGAGCCCAATTAGAGCAGCCAGTCTACAGAGAGGACCACATGGCCAGCCCCACTATGAGACATGATGCCCCTCACTGACTCATAGCTCTACAGGATACAACACTGGAAACACAGTGTGGGAATTGCACCCGATCTGATCCCACCACACCGAGGCAATACACTATGGGTGTGCAACAGAACAGCAAGGGAAGGGTGTTGTGAGGTCTCCAGGGAATGCTGAAGGTGGGCTTTGGGGCCAGGGCATGGTACCCCAACAGACTTGGCCAGAAAACACCCCTAAAGGCCAACAAACAATCGTGGAACTAACTACAAACTTTTCTTTCTTGTTGTGTTTTTATTTTGTCATTGGTTTGTTTTGTTGTATATGGTTGCTTGGTTTTGCTCTGTCTTGTTTTTGTGCATGTTATTATCTCCGCAGGTCTGTCTAAATAAGATAGGCTGGATGAACAATCTGGAGGAGAAAACAATGGGAGTGACAGTTCCGCAGGGACATGGGAGAGGGCGAGGTGGGTCGAAAGGTAGTGGTGTTAACCAACCCAAGGACAAGGGAACAACAAGTGATCTAAATTTGTGGAGAGGAGTTTGTGGGAGGCCTGGTAGGCATGATCAAGTTTAATGTAACAAAGAAGAATTGCTGAAACCCTGGTTGGGACTGAGCATGATAGTGGGACAGAAGGAAAGTGAAGGGAAATGGGAGGCAAAGGGCATTTATAGAGGGCTAGATAAAGACATGTATATAAGCAAATCTATTTATATATGAGGATGGGGAAATAGATCTATGTGTAGATAATCATGGGTTTAGTATTAAGGTAGCAGAAGGACATAGGGCCTCCACTCAAGTACTCCCGCAATGGAAGAATACTTTCTTCTATTAAATTGGCATTCTATGATGCTCACCTTCCCGATGCAACCTCTGAAGACAAAGTGGGTGAATAAGCAAATGTGGTGAAGAAAGCTGATGGTGCCCGGCTATCGAAAGATATAGCGTCTGGGTTCTTAAAGGCTTGAAGTTAAACAAGCGGCCATCTAGCTCAGAAGCAATAAAGCCCACATGGAAGAAACACACCAGCCTGTGCGATCATGAGGTGTCAAAGAGATCAGGTATCAGGCATCATCAGATCAAAAATCTTACCATAGTAAATGAGGTGGGGACTGCAGAGTAGCGACCCAAAGCCAATTTGTAGGCCACTGGAGATCCCCTTGCAGAGGGCTCTCAGGGAGGAGATGAATCAGACAGAGTGCAATGTGGAAATGATGAAAAATACAACTTTCCTCTAGCTCCTAAGTGCTTCCTCCCCCCGCACTATCATGATCCCAACTCTACCTTGCAAGTCTGGCTAGACCAGAGGATGTGCACTGGTACAGATAGGAATCAGAAACACAGGGAAGGGCGGATGATCCCTTCAGGACCAGTGGTGTGAGTGGTGATACTGGGAGCGTAGTAGGAGGGTGGGTTCGAAATTAGGAACTGATTACAAGGATCTACCTATAACCTCTTCCGTGGGATCATGGACAACAGAAAAGTGGGTGAAGGGAGATGTCTGACAGGGCAAGATATGACAAAATAATAATTTATAAATTATCAAGGGTTTATGAGGGAGGGGAGTGTGGGGAGGGAGGAGAAAATGAGGACCTGATGCCAGGGGCTTAAGTGGAGAGCAAATGTTTAGAGAATGATGAGGGTAATGAATGTATAAATGTGCTGTGTGCAATTGATGGATGTATGGATTGTCATAAGAGTTGTATGAACCTCTAATAAAACGAATAAAAACAGATTTTATAGAGGCTATTTTAATTAAAAAATACTGCTCAAGACTGCCTGCCCATTTTATAACAAAGAATCTTAGTAACTATAAATCAATTAAGGTATATGATTGCTCAAGTGAGAGCCCAGTCAATGAATTTAGGTTAAAGAAGAACTGGTTTGATCCTTTGTACAGAATGGTTGTCTTTGCAAAGTAATTTTCTCCAAAATATTCAATTTGGATAGTTGTAGCAGTTGACGATCTTTGAGACTCAGAATAGAATTAGGTAAAAAAGCGTTGTTACTAAGGCTCTGGTTCATACTTGCATGGGTTTTTTCCAAAGAACACCAATGTACACATCTATGACATCGATGGGTGGCTGCAGACAAATTCTCTCAGTAAGACACTTCTCTTGGTTTCACTTGGCTGCTTACCACAAGTAAACAACAAACAGTAAGTTTAATACAAACCATGGTTTCTGAGATCTGCTGGGCCAGCTAAATTCAAGGCAGAGAAATCAGCTCAGAAAGCTATGGTAGCTGTTTTTGTTTGTCTGCTTTGTTTGGGTTTTGGACTTCTAGGGATAAACTGGATTTTTTTAAAAGACAACAAAGGAACATCATAGGTGTTTATTACAAACCCATTTTAAGAAAATGGAAAGCTGCATTGTTTGAGAAACTAGTCAGTAATGTTGTACTGAAGAAAAGTTTACCATTATGACACATACATCTACTCCTTACGCAAGGATAGCAAGGGCTTTCTTAAATAATTTAATTAGGAAACCTTACTCAACCCATCCTACATCCCTGATCACAGCCCTCCAGACCTCTTTGGGTTCTCCAAACTCAAATTACATTGGAAAGGAACAAGATTTGGATTCCCTGAAGACGCCCAAACTTCTGTTTCGACTTGGCGTGTATCAAGTAATGCAGACTTCATTCAGGGAAGGAATCAGAAAGGTGGAAACACTACTTCCAGAAGTTGACAGGCCTGCATGGAGGAAATGCGGAGAAGCAATAGCTTCTCATTTTGATATTATTGTTTAATAACAGTTTCTACAATATTTTAGCAATAGGCTTCAATTTACTCTCATAAAATCCATAAAATCCTGCTTCCTGAAGAAAATCTGTGGAAGTAATTGTTAGTTCTTTCATGGTTGTGTAATGTGTATTCGTGTGTGTTATATTTTCATAAGTGTCTGTGCGTTTGTGACGTGTGTCAAGCATGCTTTGTTAAGAGACATCCTGATTCACTTAAAGTAGAAAGAAGTAGATATCTGAGGATTGGAATTTACTCTCATGAGATTTGTAGCATGATTTTGTCCTCTCATAACTGCAAGGCTTCCAATTCTGTTCCAATCATTGCTGACTGTGTATCCTTGGGTGTGAAACTTCAATTGCATTTACAGAGAACTAGTCAATCTTACTCAGTCAGTGAGATTAGATTCTCACGAGAGTTAGCAAGTCACTCTGACTTGACAGGTAAGCACTAAGAAAGCTTTCCAGCTGGAGGTGAGCTTAGAGAAGGTAGGAAGGTAGAGAGAGTCAGGGTTCAAGGCTAGGTGTACTTCTGTGGGTATGTCTTCAAGGTTTTAAATGATCCAAAGGATATATGCTAAATGTCATAAATCCTTAGTGTGGGATTCTCCAATCTAACATTACTTTTCCCTTTTAATCCAAAGCAGCATAATTCACCTATTATGCAGTTCCAAACAATACCCTCTGGTTCAATTTGGTAAAACAGCAGCAAAATCATTGATACAATGAGGCCTGTGAAAGCTGGAGCATGTGTAAGGTTGACAATCTGTCAAAGTAATAAAATTCAAATACTTCCCCCCCAACAAGTGATAGAAAAGTGCTAAAACTGCAGAGTCAAAGGTGGAGAACTTGTCAGGGTCACAAAAACAAGGCTTTTCCATTGAGGCCCACCCCTCACAGGTTTCACTGTCCCGGGATCATGCTTGTGCTGTGATTATTGAAATATATTTCTAAACTACCATATTTCCTGAATTCAATTTGGATTAAGATCTTCGTTAGATCAATTGTTTCAGTAAAAAATAAACACCAAATTTTTAAAAGAAAAAAATATTCAGCTAGGTCAACATAAAGGCTTCTGCCATAATTTTTCAAAGGGTAATTACCTGGCACTCATGAGGCATTCTTCTTAAACTCTATTACTAATAATTTCTGCCTGCCGAGATTCAAGCAAACTTGGTAGTTAATGAAAAACTAACTATAAAAAAGTACTAAATCCAACACGTTCTTGCCATCTAATTATCTCAGCATAATTTACTGTTTGCTAGATTTAGTACTCAAATCCTTTTTTTCCAAACTTAAATTTTATAATCCTCTGGCTTACACAAACAAGATAGTCTCCCCTGTACGTGAACTAGAGCAAGTGCATAAGGAATAATTAGATTGGATTTCTCTATTTCTTTTAACTTCATCTCAAGCCTCAAGCTCTGAATACAAATTTAAAATATTGCTTCTCCTCAAACAATCACACCATCGTTTTTTTCTTTCCCTTCACCAAAACGCAACCCCCAACTTGTGTCTCGACGAAAAACAAAGAAATCACACATTTGACGATAATGAATTCTTTTGCTTGAGAAAGATTTATCATTCTCAAGACATGCTTCTGGGTCCACAACAATCAGTGCTAACTGCGTGAGCGTCTCCAAGCACTTGATCAGAAGCTTACGTCCTTCCCCAGGAGCATTCGTTCATAATTTGCTGGGCACTTTTAATGTGCCCAGGAGTCAGAGAGCAAATAGCTGCACTTACTTCCTTCTTGACCACTAAAGGACGTACGGTTAAGCCATAGAAAAGACCGTAAATGGGGAGAAATGCAAATGTTCATCATATTCCATTGCTGTTTTGACACAGCAATTGAAAAGCAAGATTGTTCCAATTCCATTCTCCCCAACATAAGCCTTAAAAAAAGAGGTTACATTTGTGACTGTAGCTCCTAGAGCATCCAATCTGGCATCCTGAAAATCCATATGTAAGCGACACTTATATCTTAAACCTGTCAAACAAATAAATGTACAGAAGCAGTAATTTATGTACTTTATAGACTGTTTTGCCCTTTTAGAGCAAAAGCCTAATTTTCAAGTGTTGCTATTTTAACTTCTGGCAGTGCCTGGGAGATAACTGAGGTTCAAAATGTGAATTTTACAAGTAAAATGTGATTCAAAAATTGATTTACCCTGTTCTCACTACATGTGAGACAGAGAAGAGAAAGGCTGGGTGTTGGTGAGCTTTAGGCAAGGGGAAGCATATTGCTATGTACAGAAGCCACGCAAAACTTTGCGGGTTTTCAGTTTAGAAATGAACTTGAGCCTTTCTCAGTTCAAGTTCTGTTTAGGGCCGGCAAAACATGACTTTCTGATTCAAAGAAATCAGGCTTAAAAAGGCTTATACAACAGGCTCACAGGCTTCTTGTACATCAAATAGCTCTTACACAATGGCATTTAGATGATTTAAGTGTGAATGAAGCAAAGACATATGGATTACATTTTCCTTGAAATACGCCTGGGTTTTAAATTGAGAAGAAAACACACTTGCCAAAATCCTTTTTGGGTTTTTCTGCATCAAAAACATTTGGAAAAGACTTTAAATGGTGGAAGAACCCTAGACACTAGGTTCAATCAGCCCTGGTGACTAAGCCAGTGTCCTTCAGCCAACGATAAGTAGGCCCCTGCTGTGCAAAGACACTAAAAATGAAAAAGTCAAATTTGATACCTGAGCACGCCCCCCCCCAAAAAAAAAAAACAAAACTGATTTTCTTGATGTTTGAATTGCTAATTCAATGACAGAGTCTTATTATGGAGTCCTCCCCAGGGACCAGGGATCCATTTTGTGTTAGTTAATTCACCAGAATCACATTTCACTTTTATTCAATTTCTCAACTGTGGTTAATAATCCAATGTCTCCGTGTGCTGGAGGTAAAAATCTGTGCTTTTAGGAACCCAAAAGGAAATTGAGTTTTCAAGCTGAATGAAGCTACTGCATGGCCAGGAAGATTAAAACAGAAAACAGTGCTTATTGCTGAAAAGGTAGCCAGGGACAAAGGTGGCCAGGCCATCCCAGGGCTCGCAGGACACAGGCAGTTCCCGATCTACAACCTATTGCCCTTACCAAGAATCACACTTGCCACAGTCTGCTTTTGGTGGTGGTTGTGCTTGCTCACGTTAGCATTTGTAGTATTGACTGCATACAAGGTTGCAGTGGGCCCATGGTCGAGTTACCGTTCTCAGATGTTCTCTTTCAGGAGCGTGTGCCTAGAGTTTCTAGTCCACGAAGACACAGTCAGCTTGAGTCTTTCAAGACACTGATCGTAAATGAAGATATTAATGAGAACACCAACAAAAAAGATATCAATTTATGCCAGACCTGATGTATGACTGTGTTGTTAGGACAAACCCCTGGTGTAAGTGGGTGGTCTACATCTACCATGATTTTACAAAGGAAAAAACAAACAAAACAACAGAAGTAAAGACAAGAGGAAAGAAAAATGATCCAGAGAAGGAAAAAGAAATTAGAGGGAAGAGAGAAGAAGGAAAGAAGTGGAGGGGGCAGGGCTGGGTGCAGAGGGAGGAAGGGAGGGAAGAGGGAAGGAAAAAAGAAAGTAGAAGGCAAGGTCTTTGGAGCTGAAAAGACAGGTTGTGAATGGAATACAAAATTAAAAGTTCAACAGAAATAGGCAGCTCCGTGAAAAGAGCAGCATTACAAAATATGAAGCACGATAAACTTAAAAGACTGATTCTTTGTAAAGTGGTATATTGAAATAATTTTTTTAAATGGACCAGCATAAGTAATGAAGAAGGCATGCAAAAGAACTAGAGATGGGCGCTCTGCTCTGATGAATAGGTTCGATGCTGGATCGAGAAAAACAAGGAAAGGAAAACAGCATAAAACACAGGACAGGGCCGAAGCGATAGAAAGGCAACAAAGTCATCCAGTAGCTGAGGGCAGTGGTATAAGGGACCATAAAGTATATGTGAGCTGTTATTTTAGGCTGTGCTGCTGAACAGTTTATATGAAAGATCAGACTTTGCATGCCGTTCCGATGTGAGAGGAAACAGCTTTCAAAATTGTTTAATGACCTCCTGATAGGAAGGTTAACAGGATTACCACACAGTTCACTCCAGGATGGACGGGGACTCTCAGCAGGTCCCACACTCATTGTGCAATTCCAACATTCCCCTTCACAGGGAAGTATAAAATCATTGTGCTGCTTAGAGGCATTAGTTTGAAAGTTAGGATACTTTTAATGAGGGAAGTTCAACATAAAAAGGGACATAAGGAAAGGAAGATAATGTATGCTAGAACCTGAGCCCTTTTAGCTCAATTCTGCCTTTTCGAATATGGGATTCCTGGGGAGGCTGAGCGTCCCTTGTGGTGTCAGTTTGCCATGGTCTCCTCTCGCTTCTACCTGCGGCGCTTACTGCCTCAGTAAATGATGTGACGTTCTCTGCTGTCTCGGATACGTTCCTCCCTGCTCTCCCGCTCTCCACCCATGCTCTTAGTGCAATGGAGAAATAGTCTCTCCTGCCCTCTGCTCTGCTGACTCACAGAGCAATCCCCAGTGCCCCGTGGAGACTGTAAGGAGAAGGCTCTCTATGATAGCCTCACCTAGGGTATCTCTGGCATTACCATCAGATGGTTGTGTGTCCAGGAGGGGTGAGGAAGACAGAGAGTCAGTCCAAAGACTCCTCTGAGTGAAGCAAGGCTCATTCGTCTTACTTTTGATGACCCATTATTTTTTGCACTATACATGCCTTCTCTGACTTTTTGAGAGGCTACCTGAGCCAGGTGCCATAAGAAACCATTGTAGAATCTTCGTAATAAAGGTTAAGTGATAAGAATCTTAGTGAAAAAGGTTTAATCTGTGTGGCAATGATATTTCCAGTCCATAATTCTGAATTTTAGCTGCTTCTCCATTACAGAGGCCCAAAGGAGTCCTAGTGGCACTGTGGGATAAGCACTGAACGACTCACCACAGTGCCAGGGGTTCAAATCCACCAGCTGTTCCTAGAGAAAGAAATGAGACTTGTCTGTTCTTGTGAAGATTTATAGCCTCTGAAAGGTTGCTAGGAGTCAGATAGATGAGATAGCAGTGGGATTATATCGTAGTGGAATGATGTTCTAGGACTTCTTCAAAGTCCTTTGCTGAAACATCTGTATTTAGCCGGAGAAGCTAAGAAGAACGATGTTGATTACATGATGTGATGCCTTTTATGACCATAGCTGGATGGGGGGAACATAACTTCTCTCAAACAGTCCCAGTCTAACTGCAAAAGATGCTGAGGAATTTAGTTTTCTTGAAGGCCCAGAAAGGGCAAATACTACTGGGGCACCTTATGTCCATTTTTGACATGTTCACATAGGGCTCCTTCCATCCCTACTGCAAATCAACCCGGATTCCCTCATCTTTTTATGATATATGGCTTTATAAACATTGTGTAACAAGGAAACTGAGAATCAGATTATTGAAATATACATAGCTAGTAAGTGATAGAGCTAGAATGTAAGCCAGGTCTATCTGAATCTCCCGTAACTGTTTCCTGTTACTGCTATTCTTTGGAGCATAACAAGAGTCGAACGAAATCAGAAAACACGGGAAGGAATCAGACTCCCTTGCTCTGTGGCCCTGGAGCTCTCCTGAGCTAGTACAGCTTCACCGACTAGTTAGTTTTGGGCAGGCAGCCACTCTACTTCAGAGCCTTCCGCCTGAACTTGCTGGGACCAGCGTGATGGTGAGAGAACACCTTGTCCTTCAAATCAGCCATCGAGAGATAGCCACATTAAGCAGCCTCAAAAGGAAATATTCTTAAGTAACTCTTCTTTGATGAGTAAACTGAAGGAAAGTGCAAAGAAACCACTGAGAAAGAGAGAATACATGATCTATAGGACAGGGGAAAGAGGCCTCTTAGTCAAATCTGTTGTCCTTCTTGTGACATGCCATCTGACTCAGAGTGACGCAATGAGCCACAGAAGGAAACACTGTCCCGCCCTGAACCACCCATCCTAATCATTTCTATACCTGAGCCCATTGTTACAGCCACTGTGTCAGTCCATCTGGTCTCGGGCCTTCTTCTTTTTCACTACCCCTCCACTTGACCAAGCATGATGTTCTTCTCCAGGGACTGGCCTCTGCTGAATCATGTTCAGGAGATCAGAGCCCCTGGAGAAGTCTCACCAGTCTAGCCTTCAAGGAACATTCTGGCTGAAGCTCTTCCAGGACAGGTCTGTTTGTTCTTTTGGCAGTTTATGGATTGAATAAGTGAGAGTGTACCTGATGCACTTTTGCTGATTTCAATCCATGCAGGATGCCCGTATGCCCGGGTTCAGTTTGTACAACTGCCTCTCGATCCATGACAGACCCTGCAGGAGCAAATTATGTGTGAATGAAATTGCCGTTCTTCTCAAGACGACCCCTAGTTTGTTATCATCCACATAGCCAAACGCCTGTGTTAAGAAAACATAAGCAAATGTCTTTCTGGTATTTTCTGTTTTCAACCAAGATCAATGTGATCTGAGCAATGCTATCATTTGTTCCAAGTTCTGTTCTGAATAGGCCTGAAGCTCTGATGGATTCCCATCAATGTACTGCTGGGACAATTGTTAGAAGGGCCTCATCAAATTTTGCTTTCATGTGAGAACAACAATACTGTTCTATAATTTGTGCATTAGATTGGGACACTTTTCTTTGGAATAAGTACTAATACAGATTTCTTCCAGTCAGTGTGCCAAGTAGTTGTCTTCCAAATTTCCTGGTATAATCGACAAAGAAGCAGTTCCAATGCTTCATCGTTAGTTGAATCATTCCAATTGGTATTCGATCAATTCCCAGCATCTTGTTTTTGGCTAGTAACTTCATCTTGTTTTTGGCTAGTAACTTGAACTTCTTCCTCAGTACCCTTGGTTCTTCCTCATCTGCTACCCCTTGGAACAGCTGATGTCAACTAGTTCTTTAGGTACAGTGACTGTGTGCTCATTCCATCTTTTCATGCTTTGGCCATTTATCAATCACTATTTTGTCATGGAATCTTTCAATAATACAACTCAAAGCTTGGATTTTCCCCCTGAATTCTTTCAGTTTAAGATATGTTGAATATGTTCTTCCTTTTTGGTTTTCTATCTCTAGGGTCTTTTTTTGTGTGGTTGTTGTTTTAGCTTTGTCTTCTGGAGGGGCCCCTTGAATAATGGCCAGTGTTGATTCATTTCAGCAATTCTTCCATTTGTGTTAGCTACTCTAAAAATCAGAGTAATTTTTAGAGTCCCTTTTGGCATCCTCTTTGAACTTTTCTTCCCTTTTATTTTAATGACTTTCTGCTTTCTTCATGTATGATGTTCTTGATGTCATCTCACAGTTCACCAATTATTTTCTCATTGGTGTTCAATGTTTAAAAGCTCTTTAGATGTTCTGGAAATTTGGGTGGGATATACTCAAGGCTGTGCTTTGGCTCTCATGGACTAGTTTTTATTTCCTTCAACCTCAAACTGACCTTGCATATGAGCAACTGATGGTCTGTTCCACAGTCAGCCAGTGACCTGGTGTTAGCTGTTGACACTGAGCTTCTCTATTGTCTGTTCCCACAGATGGAGTAAGTGTGCTTCTGTGCATTCCATCTGGAGAGGTCCATCTGTAGAGTTGCCTTTGTGTTACTGAAAAAAAGGTATTTGCTATGAAAAAGACATCGTTCTTATAAAACTCTATCATGTGATTTCTAGCTTTGGTTCTATCATTAAGGCCGAATTTTCCAACCAACTTTCCTTCCTTTTTGTCTTTAACTTTTGAATTCTAATCACTAATAATTATTAATTCATCCTGATTGACTATTTGATCAACCTCAGACTGAAGATGTTTATAGAGGTCTTCAATATTTTTATCATTACTTTAAGTAGTTGGTGCATAACTTTTAGTGATAGTTGTACTGATTGTTTTTCTTAAATCAGATAGACATAATCCTATGGAAATTTCCCATCACATACAGTTTGTATTTTTAGATAGATCCGTTATGACAAGGAAAGGAAGGCCCTTCCCTTGATTCGGTCATTCCCGGTATAGTATACCATATGCTTTTCTGATTCCAAAAGATCAAATGCTTGTTTATTTCAGCTCACGAACGCCTAGCAGTTGATCTTTATGTGTTCCATTTCATTTTAAATGACTTGGGTTTAATGACTAGGTACCTATTTCATACATTCCAAGTTCCAATTATTAATAGATGTTTTCAACTCCTTGGACTCATTTTGAGTCATGTCTCTAAGCAAATGATGATCCTTAAGATGTGACTCCTGTCGGTTTTTATTCCATCTTCATCGTAATGGGCAGTTTGACTTTGAGAAGGCCCATCTTGCTCAGTCACATGGTAAGTGCCTTCTAACCCGAAGGTCCATCTTCTGGCACCATCTGCGGCAATGTTCTGCTTCCAACCATTAGGTCTTCAGCAACTGGCAGTGCTTCCCCGCTGACCAGAAGGATTTTGGTGGCTAATTGTTCTGCCGTGGACAGCCTATTTCTTTCCCATAGTGCGTTCTTTGTCTGGAAGCTCTGCGGAATCCTGTTTATTTTGGGTGACCTGCTGGTGTTTGAAATAAAAATGTCATAGACTTCAGCATCCCAACAACAAACAAGCCACCACAGTACAACAAACTGACAGACTAGTGATGGATGCTCAAACTAGCTTTTAAAAATTCCTTATTAGCTCTGAGGTTTGTGATGCATTGCCTAACTTCAACTTTATTATGAGTAAAATGAAAAAGGTTGAACCAACTTCCAAGGTAAAAATGAAAGAAATTAACAGTGTATTGACTAACAAACAGTGAGCACTGCAATGAAGGATTTCTAAAAAATCCTCTTTATTTTATAGAGTATAGTATGAAGGTGAGGCACTGTGATGGAAGCTGTTCATTCTGGATGCCATGGGCGATTGATGAGGAAAATGGATTTAATTCATTCACTTATTCATTTCCTTTTCCATTAATGGAATGTTTAATCCAGCGTATCTTTCGTTTATCCATCCATCCATCCATCCATCCATCCATCCATCCATCCATCCATCCATTCATCCATTCATCTATCCACCCGTCTATCCATCCATTAGCTTATTGATTCTTTCACACATTTATCAAACTTATATGCTTCTCCTGGCAAAATTGGAGCTCAAGGAGCGCAGTGGCCTATGGGTTGGGTTTGCTAATTGCAGGTTATATGTTAAAACCACCAGAGATTCCATGGGAGAAAGATGAAGCTTCCTGCTCCCATACCTACTCCTATGCAGATTTACAGCCTCGCGAACTCACCGGGATGGTTCTACTCCACATTTTGGGGTTGCTACGTGTAGTGATTGAATTGACTGCAGTGAGTTTTGGGCACTTGGATAGCCACAATGGATTGAATGATCCTTGCTTTCAGAATCCCTGTCTTCTACTGGCAAAGGTAGGCATGGGCACAAATTATGGAAATAACAAGCCGCAACATGATAAATGGCAGCAGAAGCATCTGTATTTGGGAGTGCCAAGGAGGGAGAGTAGATCATGAATGTTAGCAGTTTAATTTGAGTTGGGACTTAGACAGTAGTGGCTCTAGGATTTCAGAAGTGCAATCTGATTGGCAGGAAGCTAGAAGAATTTTCTCTCTCTCTCTCTTTGCCCCCATATGTTTACAATTAACATGAGTGTCACTACAAACTTCAAGTATACTTTAGTTTGACTTTTCTTCCCTTTTTAGGCACTCAGACCAATATTTGGATGAAGGGGAAGGGGCCTGGAGGTTTTGGGTGGGTGGGTGGATGGGGGCTGTGAGCCTTCATTTGTTTTTAAGGAAGTATAATCTATGTCATTTCACAGCCTGCTATGATCATCTTTTTAAAAACTGCTTCCATAGCAGGAACATCAGTATTCTATGGAATACGTCTCAGGAACATCAGCAACATAATGTTCTATGTTTCGTAGAATATTATGAATTTTTAAAAGAATGTATGATTTTATTTATATTTTAATAAAAGTATAAAAATCATTGATAATTGAGTGAATCATTTCTATTTGCATCCTGGACACCCTATGGGACAGTTCTACGTTTCCCTCTAGGTTTGCTATGAGTGGGGTTAACTCTCACAATGACTCTTTCTGAATAGCACGTTCTTGAGGACTTCCATCCATGGCTTCGAGGAGTGGAAATAGCCTCTCAGAGCCGATGAAAGAGTCTGAGCATATGTCAGCCTTGTGCAAGCTTGACTGTTAGTATGGAAGCAATGTCACCTTTCCAAATAAATCACTTATTTAGTAAAACGATTGCCAGTGGAATGTGGTACGTGGTTCTGACTCTTTTCTTATTTTACTCGTGTATAATGACTAAATTTGCCCTCCAATTCACATCCGATTCATAGTCTGCTTTTTTTCCCATACAGCTACATTGTGCTATAAAAAGATAACTTGGACAGGATATCTGTTGGTGTTGGACTGTTTGTTTCTGTGTCCCCTCGGTGAGAACCCTCCCTGGGGAAGTGCTGGCCCTGGGGAAGTCACATGGTATGCTAGCTTTCCCCGACTCCTGCCTGTCCTGCAACTGAAAGGACTTTCAACTAAGCAGCAACGATTCTGGGACAGGAGAAGAAATAAAATCACAGATGGGCCAAGTTTAACTTGGGAGGTATTTGCGGAAGGAGGGGCAGGGCCAACATGGTCTCTGGCCTCTACGAAATTTTATGAGAATTAGAAAAAAGTACCACTTTCCCTGGAAGAGCACAGCCAAAACTCTGCCAGGGTCTATGGTTTGGCAAGAAGGGTGGAGGATGGGTTTCAATTGCCATTTTTCTTTTCTACTTGGGTCTGTACTGGCCTTGTGTGTGGTCAAATTGAGGCCTAATTTGATGCCTCGCATTTTAGGAGGACTTATGATAATGCTTTATATATAATAAGATATTGGGAAATAATTCTGAATCTTAATTATGTTTTAATAACACCCCATCCTTTGTAGATGATAATATTCCACATGGTGTAAAGGCTTTTATGAGTTGTACTACTTGTTGTTGTTATTCTAAACAAACAAACAAATAATCTTGCCATCAAATTGAAGTTGACTCATCAGGACCCCGAGGCAGAGTCGAACTGCCCTGTGTGTTTCTGAGCCTATACCTCTTTACAGGAGTAAGAAAGCTCCATTCTTCTCCCATCATACTTATGAGGTGTCAGAAAATCTGCTTGGACTAATAGCAACCCTGTGTACAAGAGACAAAACACTCCCATCTTTACCTTTGTTCTGTGTGAGTCCCTCAGGGTGGCTACTGTGTCAGTCCATCTCCTTGAGGGTCTCCCCCTTTCACTGACCTCCTGTAGCAAGCATGGTGCCCTCAGTTACTTAGTGTTACTGAAACTTCAATAATACAAGTAGGCGGCTTTAAATAATAGAAGCTTATATCCTCGGATTTATGGAGACTAAATTTCTAAGTAAGGTCTCAGCCATGTTGACCCTTTCCTTAGCATTCCTTGGCTTCTTAGACTTCTCATATGCCATCTGTGTGTGTGTGTGTGTGTGTGCACGTGCGCGTGTGTGTATTTACTCTCTACTGGCATGGCCTTATTTGCATAACACAAGTCCCATTTTCAAAAAGGATCACATCCTGGGGTACCAGGGCCAGGAATTCAACACATTTTTTGTGTGAGTGTGTGTGCACACAGCCCCATCTAAACACGAATCCCCACACCCACCACTGCCATTGAGTTAATTCCAATGCAGACACTCCCGATATAGGACTTCTGATGCTGTAAAACTGCATGGGGAAGATAGTTTCTTCTTTTTTCTACAGAGCAGCTAGAGGGTTTGAACTGCCAATCTTGTGGTTAGCAGTCTAATGCTTACCCAAAAGTACCGGAAGGAAATGAATAGTCTAAAAATTTATATTTTTCTCTTGCATAATGTGAATGATATGTGATCTAAGAAAAAATGGAAAGGTAGATCATACAGAAGTATGATCTAGTCCATTCTATGAATTTAGAATTATGTAAATGTGAGAAATGAAACAATGTGCTACCTCTCTCAAGTCAGCTTAACAAACTTCTATGCAAATTCGACCGATAACATTGAACCAGTGTAGAAACTCAGACGGCTGGACAGCACTCTAGAGAGGTCATCGCAGTGGGGAGCGTGACTGTGATGTGTGAAAGGAATGCGTTTTCTCTTCAGGACCATCCACATAATTTTCAGAAGTAGGGATGGTGGTCATTAGTTGTTCTCAAATGTTTTCCAATGCACGATGACCCCTGTGTGCAGAGCAGAATTGAACTCCATAGGGTTTGAAAATAAATTACTAGGCTTACTTCTGAGGTGTGTTTGGGTGACTTCAAAATGCCAGCTTTTCAAAAACAGTCCGATGTTAGGCCATTTGGAGAAGAGGGAGTCTTTAGTGCAAAATAAAATAATTATTAAAAAATGGATCTTGATGTTAATCACCGCATCCCACAGTCCACCTCTCCAACCTAAGGCATTGGTGGACATGTTCTATACCTAGATTTGGAGTGGGCAAGAGAGTCCCACCAAAGCCTATGTCAAAATGCTATGGAACTGCCCCAGGGGGGCAAGCACGCCTCTGTTCTCTACCTTGGATGCCGCGAGCAGGGACCCAGCTCTGCATCTCTGTGCATGCCTTTGCCTCCGTCATCGGAAAATCATAACTGACACACATTTTAATGATATCTTTGAATAGTTTCATTCCCATAGGAATTCATTTCATGTACCTTGGACTTGTTCAGGGGAGACCAGTCCCTGGATAAGGACATCGTGCTTGGTAAAGCATCAAGCAGGGAATAAAAGATGGATCAACGGAGTGGCTGCAGCAATGGACTCAAACCTCAGAACAATTATGAGGCCAGCGCCGGCCCGGGCACAGGGTCACTAGTAGCGGACTCTGTGCAGCAGCAACAGCAGGAAGAGAAGACAAGGGGATGCAGCATCGAGAGGCGCGACTGCCCTATCAACAAGCTCAGTGCCCTATTGAAGGAACATGCTCACTGCCATGGACTTGATGCCAACTCACAGCGACCCGAGGGGACTGGGGAAAACGGCTCCTGTGAGTTTCAGAGACCAGAACTTTTCTCTGGAGTAGAAAGGCCCATTTTTCTACAGAGTAGCTCCTGGTGGTTGCAAACTACTTACCTTATGGTTCCCAGGCTAGTGCATAACCCCTATGCTATCGGGGCTCTGATAGCTCCTATGGACAACATACAACTGTGGACACTCAGCCATGTCTACTGGAGGCTCTACTGGTTGGGGAAGGGTGGGGAGTGGTGCCTGAGTCTATGAAAGGGGTGCATCTTTCATTTAATAAGCATCAATTTCACCAAAATAATGGGGAGCAAAATCAGATGTGCTCCCTCCCGTCACGGGACTCAAAAGCTAATGAAAAAATCAGAAGGAGGAGGTTCCTCAGTGTGATCGCATTTTGAATTTCTTGTCAACCTGAGACTTTCTTAAGTCAGAAACCCTGGTCTTTTGTTTCCCCAAGTTTAAATAATTTCTTGTTTTACATTGTGTTTATTACTCTTTGACCCTATCTCTGTAATGCTGAGGAATAATATATTTTTAATTTAGTTTTATCCCTCCCCACTCTTTGTTGTGAGTAAATAGCTAAGACAGCAGTGTGTTACTGAGGGGATCTTTGCCAGAAGGTCACTTGCAGTTTGTTTGCTTGAAATTCAAAGCATATTACCCACTGTTAGACTTTAGTACCCAGCCCTAAAAACATATTTAGTCCATATGTACCTGCCCTAAATACTATAGAATATAGCTACCATATGGGCGAATGTCTCAAAGGGAAAACTCACTCAAGAAATTATGAGGAAATACAATTTTTTTTTCACTAGGAACAAGATTTTCTTGGTGTAATGATATGAATATTCCTCTTTTTCCAGCGTGGCATGACTTATCTTTAAGACGAAGACTGGAGTGCAAGAAGAGCTCCGAGCTTAGCTCAAGGAGGAGTCACAGGCAGAAGGAGGACATTAAGGGTATCAGAGAGGACAGAGGACTCGTGCTGTCAGGGGTGGGACACAGGCATGCGAATCTATGCACAAACAGGGGACGACTGGAGTTAAGGGATCAGAAAGAGAGGCAGCTATCAGAAGGGAGAGGGCCAAGCTGCTCTTATTTCTCAACTTTGAGGAAGTCCTGATAGTGCTACCAGTCTGCCCAGCTGCTGAATGTCATCTTGAACCACAGCTATGGGGCAAGGGCACTAGAATTCACACCCTGTGGGGCAAACCCCAGCACTTCCATTTGCCAGTGTGTGGCCTTGGGTAAGTTTCTTCACTGCTCCGAGCTCCGATTGCCTCATGTAAAAATTGGGTGACCCTAACGGCCCCAGAATGATATCATTCTTTTCAGGAATACTCGAGGCTCTGTGGGCATGTCAGAGATTGTAAACTCTCCAAAGGTAGAAAACTTAGTTTCCTTCACTGCTGGGCTTCTAGAGTTTCCTACAGTTCCTGGCACTTTGGAGAGTTGAATAAATACATAATGAGTGAATGAAGAGATAACAAGATAGAGGTTTTTAAGTGGGAGAGAGATTTTTTAAATGCCTAAGCCATGGGTTGCTTGCAGCTAATTAAACAACTTTAATGATTATGAGAAGTGAAAACTTGAGAAGAGTGTAATTGCATGAATTCAAGTTCAAGTTCCAGTGCTGAGACTTACCAACCAACTTTGAGCAGGACACGTTTGGCCTCAGCTTGTTCTTCCATGAGAGTTGGTTAATTTCAGTGTTTGCTTCATGGGATTATTGTGACTCAGAGTCAATCACACAAACCAGGCCATCTACTTAGTGCCTGCCACATAAGTGCTCAATCAGTGTCGGGTAAGATGAGGACACTCGTGGTACGTTTGCTGCTGGGTGCAGCTCGCCGTCCTACTGTCAGGATGCAAGTTGACAAGCCTACCCGCTCCTTTTCCCAAAGCTGACACCAGAAGTGGGCGCTCTCTTTGTGAGGCTTCTCCAGCCATCTCGCAGGGCGGGTGTGGCCCGAGTCTGGCAGGGATGGAGCAGAACAGAGCTCTTCACAGCAAATCTGGGACGATGATCTTCTCATCTGTCTTCTGAGCTGTGGGCGGCTCCTTCTTTGGGAAGCAAGTTATAATCAGAACTTGGAACAAGCTACCCTCTAAACAATGCTCTCATTGCCTTTTATGCCATTTAATTAATGCCAGTCTAATTTTATAGACAGTATATAAATATGGCTTCTGCATATTTGTACCTATCTTTCCCTGTGAGGCTTGCCATGAGGTACACAGCCATGAAAGTCGTACCCTTCCGATAAAGATCTCTGGCCTGGATATTGAGCAGTATTTCATGTAGCCACATTTAGGGAATTTAGCAAGTGGAGGGATGTATAAACTTAACCTTCCAGTTATTATTGACTTCGACCTAAAAATGAACCTCCTATTCCTTCCAGAGAATCTATTGCTGGGGGGATTTAGGTAGATTTGAGCTGATCGCATTCAAGATCCTTTCTGCTAATGCTTTCTTCCCGTTCTTGTCAATCTACCAAGAAAAAGACAGCAGTCTCTGGGCTGCCACTTGAAGGTGAGGAGCACCTGATCCATGCATTCTGTTTTTAACTCCCTTTTTCGAGAATGTAAAATGAATGCAGTCTCTGCTTTGAATGCGCTCACCGTTCTGAAAGTGCTGCCTCACAACCCCTGCAGGCCTGAGTGAGGAGCAACTGGGTAGGGTGCAGTGAGATTGTCTCCAGCTTCATTTGCATTGTATCCACAAGCATGTGCCGCAGTAAGCAGATTGCATTAGAAGCAACTTTGAAGCACTGGTAGAAAAGCTTTTTCTTTTTTACCAAACATGGATTTAAAAAATTACACAGAAATCATCATTGTCAAGCCACACGGAGTGAAATTACAAGCAGAAGGTTGGAAACCTGTTTTTGCTTAAAGCCTTTATTTGATTTTGCAAAAACAACAGCAATAAATCCTATTCGAAAGCACTTTTGATCCTTTTGCAATGGTATTATTACCAAGATCAGGGTCTACATATCCTGCCCCACCCCCCCGCCTTTTTTTCATTTTGGTCAATTTCTGATAAACTTCTAAAAGTGTCCAAGTCCGTATTTACAATCTAGAGACAAAGGATCACTAGGCCCCAGTGTCTGACACTTGGAGTCTGGTGTTATTGAACAGGGAATTCTGGATTGATCTTAAAAAGCTTCATGAAACTAACAGAATCCCAGAAATGGAAATGTGAAACTGTGTTATTAGACTGATTAACACAAACTCTCCTTTACGCCCAAGATTATGTTTTCATTCCTTCTTCTTTTCAAAAACAATGTTCTAAAATTTTCAACTACTAGGCAGTTAGTGACTACAGCCAATGCTTGATAAGCATATAGAAATATTCAATCAATAGGCGGAATGATATAACAGGCTCAACTTAACTATAGAACAAGTCTTGAATGGTTCTAACTACGCTGGACATTTCCCCAATGCTGCTTCATACCCGAAGAGGAAATCTAGTACATCTTTTACGAATCATCATTCTTATGCTAAATGACAGTCTCAGATATAATTCCCAAAATTCTCCAAAACCATGGTTCAACTTACTTGGACCCTTATTTAGGAGCCACATGACACACTGCATATATGCTAGCAATAAAAGGATTAGTTTCCTTTCATTTTTCAAGAGCCCAGTCAATGAGGTGTGATGTAACAACTCCATATTAAACGTGAGGTCATTGATATGTAGGAAGGTTAAAAGGTTTTCTCATTGTTATATAGTGTGCAACATGGCTCTAGGAGGGATGGAAGTAAGCCTCTGGATCCCCATGTACAAGATTTCTTTTACTACCCAGCACAAAATATTATCACATTCCACAATCCTCTGTGTAGAGGGCTGGTCAGTTTTGTGATGAGACAGCTATAAGCAGCCGACAGTGCTCATTGCCTGAAGTTGATCACGGCATTCCTGGACATCTCGCTCCCTGGATGCTCTCTGGAATTAGTCTTCAGGTGTAACGGTGAGTTTGGGTGGGCTGGAATAGAGCATCAGAGACCTGGGGAGGTCCAGGTAGCAGCCTGGAATAGCTGCGGCTATTAAATATCTAGGTCACCCTTTATAGAGGGTTGTAATATATACCCTCGCTTCTGATTTCAGTGCTGACAGAGGGGAAAAATCCCTCCTGCTAAAATCTAGTCA
This sequence comes from Tenrec ecaudatus, assembly GCF_050624435.1. Classification (NCBI taxonomy): domain Eukaryota; kingdom Metazoa; phylum Chordata; class Mammalia; order Afrosoricida; family Tenrecidae; genus Tenrec; species Tenrec ecaudatus. Next base: position 87,517,026 of record NC_134531.1, read on the forward strand.
GACAGCAGTTTGTCTCTCCAAAACATTATTAGGCATTATTACAGAATGAGAACACCTTTCATTCCTGACAAACAGGAAATGTATGCCGCACTACTGGTATGTCAATCAGAATGATAGCATCAATTTTATGGTTTTTAATTCATTCCCACCTCCTGCCGAGCCTTTTGCTCATCCCAAATTATGAATCTTAAAAGGTACGTGATTAAGGAGAAAAAAATACGTTTCTGCCTGTGTGAACTCTAGTGTGAAGAGTGTGGAGTCAGCCCTTTAAGCGTTGTGCAGCTTGTCCTGACTGACCAGAGCACTGGAGAAGTGGCTCACTTTTCCTGCAGCTGGAAGCACCCCTCGGGCTCTCAATTCAAGAAGAAAATTGGCAATATAGCGAATGCTGCATTTGTCAGTCTGAGATGCGTCAGTTAGAGCTTCAATTGGTGTTTTTAGTACCTATGTCTTTAGCGTGGGTGTTCTGCTGCCCTTTGATCTATTAATTAGCCAATACACAGTCAATGCTGTGGCCTAGCTTTGAATGCATGAAAACTTTCTCTCATAATTCTGTTCTTTTTGGCCTTTAATTCTTTTCTTAAAAAAACCCCAAAAAACCAACAACCAAAAGGTAGTGAAAATCTGTACTACTTTCAGTATTAGTATGAAATGAGGCTGTCTAAAAATAAATAAATAAACTGTACTTTTTGTGCTGCTTGCATACACACACACACACACACACACACACACACAATCTACTTCACAACAGGGGACTCAGGAGCCTGGGGTGTCTGAATCTGTCCTCCCGTGCTCCTGTCTCATTTCTGGTGAGGAGCCATCTTTCTTGTTTTTCCTATGATGCTCCACCTGGGCTCCGTTTGTTGCCACAAAGTTGGAAAATAGCACACTCTCACGCCTGACTTCCGAAGCTGATCAGGGAGTTGCTCAGTGGAAAGTAAGCAGTAATTAATAGCTGATCAAGGTCCTTTTCCCCTCCTGGGGCCGACCACAGAAGGGACGGTCCACTCTTAGCCGACAATTCTCCATGTGCTGATAGCACCTGGTGACACCTTTCATGGATCTTTACTAATATGCCCTTTCCTTGAATGGCGGTCCCCATGTTTAAATCCCTCTTCGCCATTTAAGTTTTAAATAGAACAGTTTGAGTGCCTGGGTGTTCCAGCGAGAGTGCATGCGGCCTTGAAGTCAAGCATGTGGCGTTTGCTTGTGCAGAAGTTCTCATTTTGCTTTTACCACAATGTCTCTATGATTCAGTTTTGAAGTATGCTGGTTCTTTTCCATGCAAGAAGGCAAACATAGAAAACAAGCGAGAACTCTTCTTTTCCTGGTGGGGCCCCAGCATAAAATATTGAGTTTTAAGAGCGATGATAGCTAGGTATGCACAAATGTTGCTAATGCAGCAGAGCCGGCCATCTAGGGAGGCAATGCCTTTCAGAAAAGCTGTCCTTCCCACTTGGGAAGCAGGCAGGGATCAAGGCCTGCCCTCGCTTCTGCTGCTCTGTGGAGACGATGTTCGCATTTCCAAAGCTAATGTCCACACTTCATCTCATGTTCTTCTTCAGTTATGCATTATGTCACCAATTTATAAGCAAAGGAAAGATTTTAGGGAACGTGGAAAAAGCAGTGGTATGATAGAAACCGAGAGAGAGAGAGAGAGAGAGAGAGAGAGAGAGAGAGAGAGAGAGAGAGAGAGAGAGAGAAAGCACTAAAGCTGCTTATGTATAACCAAATGCTTCTAGGGATGTGATGTCTTTGTTTGGAGGCTTAGGGTCTTGGTTTCATGCAATATCCCAATTAATTGGCCTAATAACATGGTTAATGCTTCTGGTGTGTTTTTTAATTTGATGCATAATACCTGGTAGTTTGAAAGTTTTCAAGTGGCCATCCAAGGCACAACCACTAATCTCCTTTCACTTCCTGCGGAGGACGGAGAGCCAGGAGGTGGAGGAGGACACGTGACCAGCAGTTCATGGCTTCCAGGAGCCACTGCTCCCCTTGCCGTGGGATCTGGGAAAGCTGGTGGGGTCTGGCAGTCATCACTGAACAGTTTGATCAAAGACTTCAGAGAAGAATCCTGATCAGAAGGGTAGCGATTTCAGAGCAGACTCCTCAGTTCTCACACACTCCAGTCACCTAGAGCTGTGGAGGGTGATGGGCCCCGGGAACGATCGCTTCGAGGAAAATCTGAAACTTTGAACCAAAAACATCCCCTGGAGTCTCAAAATCAAACAATAGTTTGGTTTAACTAGTGAAGTAAAAGAAAACCTGCCTTTATGCTCTTTAAAGAAAGTTCTAAAAGGAATCAATGAGACAACAGTGGCTTTCCAGATTGGATAAGGACCTTAGGGGACAGTTAGCTTATGTTACTGACAGGGGGACATCCCAGAAAATGAGGCTGACAGTGGCTGCTCACTGTCTGAATTCGTGTATGTTTGCTGGGCATATTGTCAACAAGAAAATAAAAGTAACTAAAACAGTTTTAAAAGAAGCTTGCCTTAAGGCTACATGGATAAGTGGCGGAGTTAGATTTTGAACCCATGTTTTCTGATTCCAAATTCCATCTCTTCGTTCTATCCTATGGTTGCTTATTCTTAGAACCGCTTATCTGGTACTTGCTTGTGCTTAAATTCTCAGTTATATGCACATGAAATGAGTACTTTGAGTAATAGGATAGTCACTTTTCCTCATTCCCCTTTGTAAGTTGTGACATTGAGCGATATCACAAATGTTTATGATCATTTCAAGGACATATGTTGGGTAGTGGGAAAAAAAACAAGAGATTAAAAGAGCTCATTATCCTTGGAGTGGAAGGAGAACAGTTAAAGACAGTTTGGGTACGTGTGCCAGTGTTTTGTCCCTTTGGGATTAAATTTCCAGGGCGTAGTAACCCAATAGAACAGGGTGGAATTGCCTCAGATGTTTGCTGAGGCTCTAAATCTTTATGCACACAGACTGCTTCATGGTTCTTCCACATAGAGGCTGGTGTGTTCGAACTACCAAATTCCTGATTAGCAGCCCAGCACTGTGGTAGTTAGACTCCTTAATGTCATATCAGTAGGGTTAAACTATCTTCAGAGCTAAAATTGTTTGAGCCGCTGAACCTTTTTAGAATTGCATAGTCCTACCTGAGTGTGAATGATTATGGAGGGATGGTAAGGTTGATAGAAGCAACCCTATAACTCCAACCCACTGCCATGGTATCCATTCTGTCCCAGAGGGCTTCTTGTAGGACAAAGTGAAATTGCACCTGTGGATTCTCAAAGGTGTAGATCTTTTGGGAAGCAGAAAGCCTCATCTTCCTTAGTGGAGTGGCTGATGGGTTTTAACCACAGACAGATGAATTTGAACCAAAGATCCTGTAGTTAATTGATCAATACTTAACCCAAGAGTGCCACTGGGGTTCCCAGTGATGATGGCAGTAGAAATTTCAAAAAGTATATGAATTAGTGTCTTGGAGAGTTTTCCTAGAAGTAAGGTGGAAGAAAGTGTATGTTCTTCAGAGAGAACAGTTGTATATGTACACAACATGGCCTATTGGAGTCTGGAGACCTTCTCTACTTCAGTATGGTCAGAGCTTAGAATGCACATATTGGTCCTGAAGAAGACTAGGTTGGAAAATAAGAAAGAGCCATACTCTCAGCTAGGCTGGGAGTCTGAGATAGTAATTCAGAGAGTGTGCTGAACCATGAATTCTCACGAAAAATCACAAAAAATTAGTCACGACCACTATCTATGCATCAACACTTATCTGAAACACAAAGTCTACATGTTCAACCACTTTGGAATTTAAGTAATATGTTTTCTTTTATTTATGCACGTTATTGGCTCTTCTTACTAGAATAAAAGTTACATTTCCTTCTTTTGATGCCACACATCCTGAATAATACCCCATCAAACCAGTGTGGCTTCAAAATGAACAAACTAGTGACTTCTGGAGAAACTCAGCCTTGTCGATTTCTTCTTAGGAACAGGCCTTTGCTTCATTTTTATGAGTTGTCACATTTTTCTAAGTTGTTTTTTTCCCCCAACCTGGATCTGCTTGAAGTTTCATAATTGGATGCTTTAGGGAGCAGTCAAAAGAACAAATAAACGTGTTCAGTGAGCAATTATTAATGCCAGCCCTGAGCCCAGCAGGATCCATGAAATATATAAACTCACCCTTGCGTGGTCAGGTTCCTTTAGATCGGAAGTAGTTGAAAGAGGAGAGGAAGTGCATGTTAGTGTGTGTGTGTGTGTGATGTGAATTAGATTTTATTTTTCGTGCCTAATATACTTATAATTACTGAAACATCATTAGTCTGACTCTCCTGTGAGTAACTCCCATCTTAAAAAAAAACAGTAGAAATTTTTGTGATCGGTATGTCTTCTTTTTAAATACTTTGTCTCTTGTGTCCTTTCCCAACAAATTAAAATCCCACTCCCCCGAGTAGAGTTTGGCCTCCCTTTTATGTGTCCTATAGGAGCCAGGACAATGACTTTACCTATGAGTGTTAACAACAGCGATGATGGGGTATCATAACACCTGAAAATGCCTTTCCTCCTGTGCACTTGTTATCAATCTGGGAATCTGGTCACCCTTAGTCGCCCCAGAACGCTTCCTTATGACTGAATTCGTACTCGCTCTAAGTAGCTCTTTACTCAACTAGGAACGAGGGCCAGATGGCATGCAGACGTTTGCTTGAGTCTGGGTGAGTCTCCTTTGTGCTCTATTTCTTGTTTCTGTCACTCCTTAGCTAACCACACATAAGGAACCCACCCTGTGGGCTGCTTTCTGCTGTGCATATCTGAGCTATGATTATAATAATGTGATTTTTATTAACATTATTGTTATAATGGCTTTTTTTTGGTTATTGTTTCAATGTGCTTTTTCTTGAAAGGTGGGCTATAAATAAATTCAATAATATAAACAGGTCAGCCAGAACACAGATGTGTAAATACAATGAATGTCCCCTTTTAATGAATAACCTTGAACTTATTCCAATAACAGTGTGACTACTCAAAATAATTTTATTTGGGAAATTCTTCACTGAAAATGTTTCAAGAGCTGTTGCCTATCAGTCATAGCAAATCACCTTCCTCTGAGGGTGGGCTGTTTTTTTTTTTTTTAATTCTTGTAGCAAATAATTATTAGTTGCACGGGAAGTGGCAGTGTGGCAGGAGCAAGGAGCAAAATAGGCGCAGGTCCTGCCTTTGAGGACGCTGAAACTGAAAGCGGAGCCGAGTCCCTGAGCCTGAAGAGTATGTTTACTGGCAAGAGCAAGATGTGATGCTACAGGGATAACCCTAACTGCTTCACATGATAATGTTCAAAAAGAGATGTAAACATTTTGAGTAATGGCATTATCTCTTGAATATACACCTAACGAGAGATAAACAGTGGTTTTATATGCATATAACGTAGTGCTATGTTGTTTATAAAATTATATATACTATGTTACTTTTCTCATAGAAAACCTGGATTATTATTGGGTTTGGGTACCAATTACATGCCCTGTCACATAAGTGATCTCCAGGTGTCTTCTAGGTCTAATAGTCTGTGATTTAGGTTCCCAATTTTATTAATCCTATGCATTCATACTGTAGCGTGGATTCATTACTTTAGACTAGTTCCCTGACACCCATCTGGCTCTGGGTCATCTTAGCAGAGTTGGGTATTTAATATCTTTTTCTGGAAGTGACAGTGGTTTGGGTGAATCTGGAAATTCTGTCTGAGAGGATGAGCCTTAATCACCAAGTGATTTTGGAAGACCAAAGTTCAAATACAAGGTAAAGAGGTTTTTCTGGGACTGAATAGGTGTCTGAAACATCCAGATCATAAGGGAAGAGAAGATAAGAGGGACACAAATCAAGTAAACTATTGACTCGGCACAGCAAAGGTGTTCACAAGGTGGAAGACAAACACGTCTCTGAAAGAAATATGATTTCCCTTCATAAGATGGTAGACACAGAGTTCAACATCCATTAGAAATGCTGAGTAATAAAAAATAAACTGAAATTGGACTATTTTTTCCTTAATTTCACGAATGGTTGAACAATGAACATAAATGGATATGTCTCCAAACCCAATTATGCGATTGATCTTAAAAAAATCTCTCTTCTGAGAAAATGTATGCACGATTTGCAAGATTCATAGGAGTTTTGTATCAAGACTTTTTTTGTTGTTGTCCCAGAAACAATAAGATATTTGTAAGCCTTACAGCCAGTGTAGGAGATGGTGATAATCCTTGGGGACTTTGGTGACATGTCGAATAAAGAATGAAGCAGCAGGGCTGTGCTCTGGGTGTATGTCTAGGAGCTCTGAGTGTGCAGGAGACGTATGCACAGACGGTGACTGGGCCCTGCGTTCCCAGTTCTACCTGTGCCTTTCTCTACCCAGCACTGCTTTTCACGGGAGGCAAAGGATTGTTCCAGATCGGAGGACGATGACAGGACAAAATTCAAGTCTGTTTTTAAGGGTTTCTACTCATGTTTTATGCCTTTTTTGAGACTCTCTCTTTATTGTTAGGAACATTTCCAATTCACCAAAAATTGACTTTGCTTGGTTTCCTCTTCAGCCATTTTCTGGAATCTTTTTAAGCATCCAGATGTTTTACTATTCAATCGTATTCCAGAATTTTAGCACCATCAGTCTACTTACCGGCTATTTTGTTTTGTTGCTGTGTTTTGCTTTGCCCCAACAAATTCATAACATTATAAATTTACCAGAGAAGCTTTCTTTTCCATCTGCTCTCCATTTTGCTTTATTATTAGGCTCAGCTTCTGGGATTCTGATCCTTCTTCATTTCCAGGACTCCGGTGACATCAGCTGTGAACCTCGGCGGGGGAGGAGAGTACAATCCCCTGCTTGGCTCTGCAGGCTGTTTGGGGGAAGATACCTGGTATCATGGAGATAGGGTTCCATTGGACGGACCCCTGGCCATTTCCGACAAGTTGTGGAGGCAATGCAGAGTGTTGCTGCAACCACTAGTACAGGATGATACATTTGCTCAGCCACCTAAATATATTGACTTTCTGTTAAAAGGCTTTTAACATAAATTTTAAAAGATTAACAAAATACATCACAGGCTATTGCTGAGAATGCAGTGTTTTAAGCTATGTTTCTCCTACATTGATTTTAGTTAAAATATTTTAACCACTCCTTTATTTTACTGTACCTTTTAATTTGTTATTCATTTGTTTGAAACCAGAACTCTGCGGAGGCTCTCTGGGCTCACAGGAACTGAAATAGTTTGCCTTCATTATCTGGTAGACCTGCTCGAGTCTGTAGCCCCTGACAGAAACCACAAGACTGTACAAACTGACAACTGTGGGTTTGTCTGTTCTCTATTGATTCTATTTCTGGAAAAAAACAAAACAAAACATGAACCAATGGGTGAGCCATGTGATTGTACAACTGACCAGACACTGCTGTCAGAAGTGGGATGGAGACCTTTGCAGCAGGTCATGTGTGGAACCTCAGCGTGTTTCTGTTTGCGTCTGACCCAGGGCCTTCTAGAGGATCAACATAAAAGTCCAATGCCTCATAGGCTTGGATAAGAAAGTGTAGTAGGAGCTAAAGAGGCATGCAGAAGCAGGGCAGTGAGGAAGGAGGAAGGAACCACCGATGCATGTAAGCTGTGGTGTTGGTGAAGAATGTTGAATATTCCATGAAATACCAGTAGAAAGAAAACACATTTCTTGGAAGAAGTACAGACAAAAATAGATTGATAAGAGCTTGCCTGACAAAGTTTAAACCTGTTATCAGGAGGGGCCAGTCAGAGAATGCTATCATGCTTGGTAATGTAGAGGGTCAGGAATAGAGAGGAAGACCCTCCAGGGGTGAACGTAGGCAGTTGCTCCAGCAGTGGGCTCAAACGGAACATTGATGGTGAAGCTGGTTCAGAGGCCGGAGATGCTTCATCCTGTTGTGCATCGAGGGTCATTATAAGTGGGACCAACTTGTTGGCATTTAATTAACAAAGTATATTTTCATTTCAATTTCACAGTTCCATATGATGCGAAACATCTAATACAATATTCAATAGAAAACTGATATAAACTATTACCTAAATCTTAATTCTTTCTTCTAACATAAGAATTGCTAGACAACTCCAACATAGACATTATGAGCATGCACGCATGTGTGCGCGCACACACACACACACACACACACACCACGCCCCACACCCCACATGCTTGCTCACTCACTCACTCACTCACTCACTCACTCACTCACCCACTCACCAGGAAAACCAAAATAGCTTCCCTCTCCTCCTCCTCCCTCAAGGACAATGCAGCCATCTGTTGGACGTTCCATTTCCCTTAGCAGCTGCTCTCAGATACGGAAATCTGCATTCCTCCGGCTACTGCTGGCATGGAGGCAGCATGTGTGGGGACTAGCATTTGACCCTCCCACCCAAAGGGATGGATTTCATTGAATAAAAATGATCCCAGAAGGCTCCTTACTCTCCCATCACACAAATGCCTTATTGCTGATAATAGGCATTTGCAAATATCTCTGCTCTATATTTATTAGCATATCCCTTTTCCAGTGCTATTCACACCAAATGATCATTTAAAATTTGAGAGCACCCTCGCCTAAGAAAAGACTCTCAGGAAACTCTGGCCTTTGCATAAACTTCCATTTGGAAGGGGGTGGGAGAGATTGGAAGATGAAGTTCCATTTGACTTCACTTTTGTCGTATTTTAAGCACCAAGAATGCATCTTGTTCAAGGGGAAGCGAGAGGACTTCAAAAGCAGCATGGATCCTGACAACATCAAGCTAATGCGAAACTATCTCAGATAGATCTCTAAAGGGAGCAGAAAATGAAGTCCTTTAACTGCGCTGCATGCACCCTCCCCTTCCCTGCCTATTCCCCAGGATGAAATGTGTCTCCTGTGTAGTGTATGTGTTATGTAAAGCGCTCTATCATTAGATAAAAGACACTTGGATTGGGGGCTGGGAGGAGCCCCACTTAGAAACAACAACATAAAAAGGATCCTACAGGCGCTGCAGACAGAGAACCTTGGGTAAAATTGGATCTGCTTTTGAGTACATAATTTAGGACATTTGTTACAAGATTACTGTGGTTTTCTATAAATGTTAGTTTGCTGTATTATTTTCCATGAACTAGTTCTCCACAATGCAGAATACTTTGCCCCCAAAACATGGAAGCACTAAAGCTCAGATGAGGCACTGATTCATGGGGAGTCACCCAGAAACAGCTGGTCAGCCATCTGCAGCCCCAGAGTCCTCTTATTTTTACTTTATTCAGCTAATTCTTTATGTAGAGGGGAAGGCGATGCATAATCCCTGGGAGAAGACTGTGGCTCGTGGAAGAAAATGATGACTAACTTCTGCTGGAGACTGGTATCTGGTGGCCTGATGTGCCGATTTGTAGGGGTGCATTTCCTATGTGCATTAGGCTTTCAATTCTTTACGACATGTGCATTAATTTCTGTACATCCTGTGCTTTTGGAAAAGGAGAGTTATGATGATACTCCATTGATTGTTTTGTGGGGCTTGTTCCAGAATAGTGCACCCTCGAGAGCCATAACTAGTCTTTTCAAGGCCGGCAGAAGAGACAGAAAGATCAAGCCTGGAAGCCCAAACTAAGTGTTTGTCCACTAATCTTCCAAGTGCCCTTGAGCTAGATTTTTTAACTGCTTTCATTTCTGTGTTCAAAAAATTGTTGAAACATAAAGGTAATGGGAACACATATTATTAAAATACTAATCCAAATTAAATGCTATAGCCTATTAAAATTTCAAAAGACAGGGTAAATAGTTAGTCCCTGCTACTTCATTTTAATCAGTGATGCTGTTTTTCCTCTTAAGGCATTAGGAAGGTTGTGGGTAATTGAATCAGAATTGCCCTTTGCTGCCTTTGGACGGGCAAAGGGGCCTTGTTGACAGACTGGGGTGGGCGGTTAGGCGATCCCGGCCTTGGTGGTTCATTCGATGAGAGAGCCAGATGACTGTGTGGGAAGCAACATGTTCTTTAGATTCTCAGAAGGAGGTGACTAGGTGAACAGGTGTATGATGCTTATGGGTAGGCGTAATTATACTTTAATCAAATTCTTGCTAGTCTCAAGAGACTACTTTTGGCACATCTTTTAATATTTTTCTCGAATCATCAAAATTTTTTATCCATTCCCACTTTAAGCATGTGTGTGTGCAGGCATGTACATAGGCACACGTAGACGTAGATAACTGCACTTTCCCTCATCATGGCTGCGATTGCTAAGTTAATTAGTTTCCCCAACGGCTTTTGTAACTACACTGTAAGATAAAGCTCAATTTTCAGAGATAAAAGGTAGGAGAGTTAAACTGTTACTGCTATAGCTAATCCATTTGGAATTCTTAATCCTGAGACATAATTTAATGATTAGCTCTAATTTTTTTCTGGTAAATGATCGAGAAAGATACTATGACAGTCAACTAGAACAAAGGAAAGTGCACCTTTTAATTGATAAGACATGTGGATTTAAAAAAACATAATTGGGAAGCCATCTGTACTGTAAACTTTTGTGTCTCTTATTCATTCCTGTTTACTCCGCTATTCAATCCAAATAAAGATTGTTTCCACCTCAGCAACACAAGAATCACATGGACTCTCCTTCAGGCTGTCAGTCAGAAGAAAGATATACATATGCCCAGAGTATACACTTGTGCTTGTTCACAGTGTTATTTGGGGAAAATATGTTGCATGTTCTCCTGGCTCTTCTAGTTTTACATTTCGAATTAATGCAATTTATTCTAATTTATGACAACTGTTTGAAAGATTTGCTTTCCATTTTCCCATTTATAAAGAAGTTATTTACATAGAGGTGGGGGAGGCAGTAGGGAAACTGGGTTCTTTGCACAGTCATGCACAAACTGTGAGTGGATGCTGTCTTTGTGTCAGTATTGTGTTCTGGGGCTGATTGTAAAGATGCCTTTTCTGACACGTTAGGAGATAAAAATGAAATTATGGAGAGCCATTCTTTGGCTTCTTAATGAAAGCCTTATACAATTGAGTTAATTGCCTCCCCCTCCTCTCTTGTTCTCTCTTCCTGTATTTATATAGCAGCTTTCACCATAGTACCTACACATGTTGATAACGGCACTATTTTAACAAAAATGAAAAAAAGGAGGGGCAATCACAAGGCAGGTTGAAACAGAAGATTCTTCCTTAATACAGGAGCCTATAAGACTCATCAATAAGAAGTCTGTCAAGTAAGGGTTGCCGGGTCTGTAGTTCAGTCCGTCTGTGATAGAAAGAAGAAACTCTCTGCTCCCACAAAGACTTACAGCGTTAGAATCCCTACTGGGTCATGGTGCATTAGATGAGAGAGAGTGGGCTCAACTGTCTTTGAAATAACCCTGAATAAAAGAGAGTGTCTCTATCATTCAGAGCGAAGTTGTAGCTGCTATTGCTGGTCGCTGTCAAGTGGATTCCATCTCATGATAATCCATGAGAAAGACCAGGTTGTAATGTTTCATAAGAAAATCACCAGGTTTGTCTTTTGAGGCACCTTTGGGTGGGTTTGAACTACCAACCATTCCGTCCAATGTTCCTCCATTTGTACCACCCAGTGACTCCCAATCTCAGCAGACAGTCGAGAAATATCTGTTGACTGCCATTAACATGAATATTTCTTCTTGAAGTCCATTATCTGTTGGTTGCCATTAGTACTAACCTTTCTTCTTGAACTCTTTTTTTATCGTTTTATTGTGGGCTCATACAGTTCTTATCACAATTCATACATACATGAATGGTGTAAAGCACATTGGTGCATTCACTGCCCTCACCATTCTCAAAACATTTGCTTTCCACTTGGGCTCTTGGAATCAGCTCAGTTTTCATTTTTCCCCTTCCTTCCCGCTCCCCCTCCCTCATGAACCATTGATAATTTATAATTTATTACTGTTTTATCATATCTTACACTTCCCGACATCTCCCTTCACCCACTTTACTGTTTTTTGTCCATCCCCCAGAGAGGAGGCTGTATGTAGGTCCTTGTGATTGGTTATCTTCTCATTCCGGATTGCTCTGTCCTGTCTTTGTGCCTCCCAAGAGCTCTGTTCTGAGCAGACAACTTGGTGGAGAATGAGTTTGAGCAGAAAGAAAATGACACATGTTGATTTCAGGACTTTGATCGTATCTGGCTCTCCCTTGGGGTCTTCATGAAATTCTGAATTTTATCGACAATTAGTACTGTGTATATGTATTGGTGCTATATGGATGTGAATAATTTCAGTCACTAGTAATCTTATAAAGAGTTACAAATCATAGAATTTAAGACACTGCTTGAATCCCCTAATATGTATTAACTCACTTAATTCAATTAACATCTCTATGAGATATGTCTCATTATCATCACAGCCACTTTTATAAATGAGAAAGCTGGGGGATAGAGTCAACGATCATACATTAGTAATGAGCAGATCCACTCCAGCATCCATGTTCTTAACTGGCCCACTATGTGACCTCTCTACCAAATTACTGATGAGTTACACCCTGGATCAAAATAAGGGTTGGAATTAAACTGTTGCAGTAGTATAATTTTAGGGCCTAGACCTTGGCAGGTCAGCATGACCCTTTAGATCTCAAAAATAATCTAGCCTCTGAATGGATTAGTGCTCACAAGAAACCAGAAAAGAATCATTACAACATCTTCATTGTTCACGTCTTAAGTTGGTTTTTTGCTACTGTCCATATTGAACCTGAAGGCCCTCAGCCATCCAGTAGCTGACTAAGCCCCTACACAGTAAAGGTGTGGAAGTAGAAGTTGTTGCCAGTATTAGGGATCATCAAGGCAGTTCCAACCTCGAGCAGCCGTAAGGGCAATAGAATGAATCACTGGCGTGGCGGCCCTGTGGCTTCCTCACCAGTGTGCCTGTGCTGAGCCCACTTTTGCAGCCACTGGTCAGTCTATCCTGCTGAGGGACTTCCTCTTTGTTTCTGCCGCTCCGCTTGACCAAGCGTGCTGTCCTCTTCCAGAGACTGGTTTCTGGAGAACCCAGTGTAAAGTTACTGAGGATATAGTGAGGTCGAAGAACTCAACTTTGTTGTCGGGGAATATATCAGTCTGGTGAGGGAGGGAAAATAGCTAAAATATATATTTTAAGTGTGATAAGTGATCAGTGGAATCTGCAAAATGCAAAGACAACGAAGAAGAAGAGTTTGTGTAGTTGGCTGGTGGAGGTTAATGCAGAGCACAGGTCAAGTCTGGGAAGTCTTAATAGTTCTTTATAGAACTAGGTTCTGGAACTGAATTAAGTTTTGAGGACCTGATTCGAGCTGGGAAAAGAGACCCAGGTAAGGGCAATCTAGGAAAGGAAAACCATTGATGAAAAGATTTGAAGTATGGTCTGGCTAGGGAGTGTTCCTGAGGGTCATGGTTATGAGAGATAGGTCAAAGGAGTAAGCGTAGGTCATAACCTGAAAGACCACAATGGCCCCTAGGGCAAAAGATGAGTTATGATAAGTAGGGGATCAGTGGTATAAGCTGAATCTGGCCTTTGCTTTGGGCAATGCATTTAGAAGTCCATGGCCTAGGAGCAGATAAAACAAAGAAGCAATCAAAGAATCTTCTGGCATAGTATTAGACATGGACTCTGTTACAGTCTTTAATTCCAAGAGCAACCCTATGCACAAGACAGTATTTCCTTTTTATAGATTAAAAAAAAAACATTGGAAATAATGTAGTAACTGGCTTAAAATCCTATAGCAGGTAAGTGGCAGAATTCTTTCAATTCCATATTATTATGACAACAGAGCATACCACATATCTCATATTTTAATGTCCTTTTTAACAAATAGTCTAAGCTTTCATGATCTAATTCAGATCAAGCAGAACTTCACTGTTTCTTTTCTTAAGTCTGTGAACATAAATCCATGCCAAACAGAACTATTTCTACCCAGAGTCCTCTGACGTCAGGTAGGATCTTAGACGTCTCTTATATGTCCATTGGCTTCTATGAAGCAATTGAAGGGCCAAGGAATGGAAATGAAATTCCTAACTGGAATTAGGGTGTAAGAAGAGAACAACTTCCATTTCCATGGAGGGGACTCAGAGAGGAAGCAATCTCACTCTTCATATTTACCCTGCCTCCCCATCAAAGCGCAATGAAATAGAGCGGTGAGAACCCGCGGAACATGCCCAATTCTCCTGAGACCGCGTTTCAGACCCAGCTGTCTACTCCTCCCTCTCAGCGTGTCTCACATTCTCACCTCACCAGGCTTCCTCTTCCTCCCTAGGCATGGTTGAACTCACTCCTCCTTTCTCTTCTTTTAAACCATTTCCATTTCACTAATTGAATAAAATTGCAATAAGGAAGCAAGAGACGTTATTTACTTGGATAAAAGCCTACCTTGCCTTGCGTACCTGGTTGTACCAGAGGATGTACAGTGGTGCAGTGGGGATCTGGAGGCACAGGGAATCTAGGACAGACGAACCCTTCAACACCAGCGGTGGGGGTGGCGACACCAGGAGGGAAGGGCATTTAGAAAGGGAGAACCGATCTCGGAGATCTATGTGTAACCTCCTCTCTGGGAGATTGTCAAGGGGGAGGCGGGTGAGGGGAGACGCTATAAACTATCAAGGGACCGGGGTGGGATCGGGGAGGGAGAGGGATGGGGGAAAAAAAAGGGAAACCGAGCTGATTCCAGGAACCCAAGTGGAAGGTGAATTATGAGAGTGACGAGTGCAACGAATGTATAAGGGTGCTTTGCTCATTTGATGTATGCACAGAGTGTGATAAGAGCCTTATGAGCCCCAATAAAAAGATTAAAAAAAAAAAAAGAAAATGATTAGGGCAAAGAATGTACGGATGTGCTTTATACAATTGATGTATGTATATGTATATGTATGGATTGTGATAAGAGTTGTATGAGCCCCTAATAAAATGTAAATAATTAATTAAATAAATAAATAAATAAATTTTTAAAAAGCCCCTGAAGCCACACCCACATTGTCCCAATGCGGCAGTGCAACGGAAACAAAACAAAACAGAAACCAAACCAAAGACAAATGGTCAAACACTGTCACTACTCTAGTCCGAGTAGCTTTATGAAACATGTTTTTAAAAGCAACTTTAGGAGAGACTGATATTAGAAAGAGGAAGAAGAATGAAGAGAAGAATTTCACAAAAGTTAGGAAGAGAAGACAAACAGACAAAAAACCTGGACAAATATACGACTCATTGCAGTTGAGAGGGGCCTTTGAGTCTATTCCTAGGCATCTTGACCCTGTGGGCGCCATGACAGGATGCTGCCTGGCCCGGTCATGATCCTCCACCCAGCCCACACTGGTTCCGTGTTTCCTTTCCAAGTGAGTTAGTTTATTGTGCCAACCTGACCGATAAACACATGTGGGGTTAATTGAAGGGCAGAGGGATAAATGGCTCCATGAGCCTCACCTCTCTACTTCTCAGGTCTCTTGCTTTCTGATGGTCCAACCAGGGTGAAGCTGCCTTGGACAGTTCCCTGCTTCAGCAGGCAAGGCTCACTTCCTGCAAGACATCCCTGAGGAGAAGCCACATGGACCTACCCTGATGCAGGCCTGGATGCTGGAGCAGCCATGTGGAGACCCCTGCCAGCGCTGAGATGCTTACATGTTCACTGATTCAGCTTTCCCCCTGCAGTCGGCATCATTGTGTGTGTTTTGTGAGATGGAGGAGGTTTTTGTGGATTGGTGTTGGGTTAATGGGTTAATGTTGGACTTGTGGGCTTGGGCAGCACTGGGTTGGGATGTTTTCTTGATGCACACTTACCCTTTATAAAATTCTCTCTTGTACATGAGTTTCTGTGGATTTGTTTTTCTGAAGTACCCAGACTAACACACCAAGCATCGATGGGGTTTTCGATGTCTTCAAAGGAAGAATGGCCAGGAAAGAAGAAATCACGTCTGGTTTTGTTTACAGAACAATGTTCTGGAGGACGTGCTCTCACCTGGTTGCACTGTAAGCAGTGGAACATCTCACAACAACGGTGTGTTTCGGGGGAGCAGTTAGATTGCTTGTTAAGAGTAAACGCACTATCTTTTCAGGGGAAGGTCTCTCATTTTGCCAGTCTTTCTTCCTCTCTCATTTTTAAAGCTTCTTCGTACGTCAGCCCAAACCAAGAGCACAGAGCAAAATAAGAAAAGCATGCATGCAGTAATCTTATAGAGATGTGTTTTCCGTTTACTGCGGCGGGGAGGTTCGCCCCTGTTCTGACTGTGGTTGCACTTGTCCCTCCAAACCCAAAGCGAATTCGCTGAGCGGACCCCGACTGCTCCTGCTGGAAGTAATGCGCCGCGCCAACTTCCCCGGTGCGGCTGGATATTAATGCTAATGCACACGAGTTAAATATAGCACAAAGCCAGGGTGTCACAAAGAAAAACACAAAGCAACCAACCTCACACTGCAAGGGGTGGGCTGGGATGAGGGAGGTGAGGAGATGATTATACCCTTAAGCAACAGGATAAACTGCGGAAGGTCGTGAACTGATAAGGAGCCTGCAGAGAGTATGTGGAGCTCCGGCCAGCTCTCCTAATACACTGGGTGGCCAGGAAAACCCCAGCTTGTTTCAGGGGGTGGCGGGGGGAAGGGAGGCAAGAGTCTACAGAAGAGACCCAAACTTGTTGATTAATGAACGTATTTATTAGGAAGCATACAAAGGTGCCTAGCTTTCTAGTTTATTCAGATTTAACAGGAGAAAGTACTAAGCTTATAATGTGTCAAATAAGCAGTAGGACATGGTATTAGGCCAGGAACAAGAAGCCTAGAGACACAAGTTCACAGACACTCATGTTTCTAGGAAAGCACTTTGTGTCAAGAAGTAATTTTGCATCAATAAAACATCCAAGCCCAGTCCAACTCAAGTCCACAAGTCCGATACTAGTCCTTAAGTCCTTCTTCAGACTCAGCAGCCACTTGCAGTGATGGAGGATGCAGGAAGATCATAGGCCGGGAGTCGTAGCGTTGTATGGATCTGATGGTGGTGGCTGCCCCTCAGGGCTCACGCAGGTCTCCAGCTGGCTGACACACGAAGGTGCAGGCAGAGGGCCAGAGGGGCTGCCCTCCAGAGAGCCATTGATTTTCCTTGCACACCAAAGGAAGCCAGCAAGCTGTGAGCTGATTGATAGACTGAACCCCACCTGCATCTTTTTAGAGGTGTCATGTTGGCACAAAAAACGTAACCATCACAGACATGTACATCCACAAAGCTACACAATGCCCATGGACTAATCATTAGGCCGCTTTCTGGAACATTCTAGGAGAAAGGCTTAATGAGCGAGAGCTCTGCGAAGGAATTTTATTTTGAGTAACTGAATCGTGATTCTATGACATTTGCCTCCAACTCCAAGAGCTCACTTCCATGAAGACGATTCCAACTCACAGCGACTCTATAGAATGGGATGGAAGTGCCCCTGTGGATTTCTGAGACTGCAACTCTTTAAGGACATGAAACCACTCATCTTCCACTGACCCCCACCTTCAACCCCCAGCCAAGTCTCAGAAGTGCTAGTGGTTTCAAACTGCTGACCCTGTGGTTGGAAGCCAAACATGTGACCGCTCCACCACAGGGCTCCTTGACTTTTGCCTAGAGCTATTGGAAATGTACCGCTTTCCCCCCAGAATATAATATCTGTGCTAGCGAAAGCATTGGTCATCTATATTTAAGACAGGCTCCATTTACTACAAAACTTGGAGAAATGAAGTTCTCAGGGCAATAGTGTTATTGTTACTATTTCATCAGTACTATCAATATATATGTGTGCATGCTCTTTCCTCCCTCATTTTTATAGCGAGGTCCTTAAATTTGATCATCTACAGATTGTTCATCTAAACTCTCCACTCACTGCGCATGACAAAGAATGTGCCTGTAGGCTAGGGTGGAAGTACCTCACTCAGTTTGGGGACAGCTACTCCAAGGGAGGAGCAATACTCAGGGTTTCGAGTTGCTGACCCCACTGAGCAGCCCGAGCATTACCTCTGTGCCCCCAAGGCTGTAGGTCCCTAATAGTCAAACAGACTGCATTTGAAAAGAAAAATAAGAGTAAAGAAGAAACATATTCTAATGGCAGCTAGGTAGGAAAAATGGGCATTCATCCTAGAGAATGTGTAGGATCAAATGTCCTACAATACAACGTGAACTTTGTTTTGATGATGAATATGAAGTATCCCAAACCTTTTGAAGCCTCCTTGTACGTGGCGTCGCCCTCCTCCACAATGTAGGGGGCCCTCAACTGCCATCTAACTGATATGAGTTGCAAGATGCCAACAATGTACCTAAGGCACTCCAGTTCACTGTCAGAGTGACACCAAATGGTAACTATCAGTTATATGCCCAGCTTGGCTAAAATTTTGCCTGTGAGACTTGGGGGCTGAGATTCAAGAATACAAGAGAAACAATCCGCAAGTCTGAACCTACATTTAGATGCTTAAGGAAGAAAACTTAGAAACGACCAGATTCTTAGTGATCATGTTGGAGGATCTCCATCAATTCAAGTGGAATTCTTACAGTTGTAGGACAAGCAAATATGTAATCATCCTCAAAGGTGTCAAGTCTATTGGGAAGCAAACCAGCAGGAGTCTGAGGACCTTTATTAATTGCCATAGTAAAGAAGACACCCAATACCCTATGGGGGATTTGAATGGGTCTTTCTAACTCTTGGACAAGGGCCACGGAGGTAACTTAAGTATTCTTTTATTGAATGTTAGAGCTTAGTGCCGTTAGCGTCTATTTAATATCTAAGACAATTTGGGAACTGTTCTAAGATCTGAGAATTACTTTGTATAGTATTTTATGATTCACATCATGCTTGGAAGTAGAAGGTCAGTGAACAGTAGGAAGATTCTCGAAGAGATGGATTGACACAATGGGCCCAAACAAGTGGCCCAGGATGAGGCAGTGTTTAGTTCTGTTGTGCATAGGGTGGCTATGAATCCGGACTGACTCAAAATCACCTAACAAAAACAAAAACACAATTTCACAAATAATGACTCTTTTACTCAACAAAATTTAAAAATGAACGATAGATCATTGAAATTGAGCTAAATAAAAATTTAGAATATTCTCAAGCATCATGATAAAATAATTTTTAGCTTACTTGATAAAGGAAAATCAGTGATGTATAATTAAATTAAACGTAATATTAATTATATATACTACAAAGCAAATAAATGTAATTTCAGTGTTGTGAAAGCCTTTCTTCGCACCATGGCAAGCTGGCAGAGCAAAGACCCCAGGGTTGAGACTCTACCATGCAAAAGACTGACGTGATTTTAAGGCTGCGTAGAAAGTGGAACATGTGTTTGGTTTAAATTGGGCAACTTGAAACCCCAGAACAATACACAAACCTGCCTATGCCATCCACGACTGTCAAGCAGTATCATTCCAGTGCAACCCGGCGGTGCCAATTCAATTCAGAGGGCCGTCTTCCATCAGCTTCATATGGCAAGCCCATGAAGATTCCGAATCGTTCTCAGTTTCCTTTAATCCTGGGGAGTGGATTCACAAGGCCAGCCTGTCCTCTCCAGGGAAATAGAGCAGCAAGCATGTGCCGTCATGACTGCTTCTAACGTAATAATGCTCCAAGAACCTTTGGTATGCTGACTTTTACCGAGGACTGCTGGTTTTCTGACACCCATTTCTTGGAAAACAAAGCCAGAAAATTAGCCATCAGGAGCAGCTTTAGTATCGTTATATTAAACTATTTTGAGGCATTGGTCGAGGTTAGCTTGACAACATTTTGGTCAGGCAACTATTATTGGGGCTGCAGTCAGTTCTTGCCAGCTAGTTGCCTTCTTAACCGGCCAGGATGTTGGAAACTTCTTCACGAGAGAAAAATGCCTTCTTTCGCCCCATCTTGAAAGTTTCTATTTATATGGACTCTGGAGGACGACTTGCAGAAATCACATTTAATTTTGTCCAATTGATTCACTAGTGAATGGAATGCAACATCTTGTTAGGTAGCCCAACTGAATTCAGTGGTAAAGGAGAAATGAATAACTCTTGATTTTTGTAGACACACACCAACACAGCCAGAAATCTGGGGCATACTAAAGTCTTTCTAATCCCGTGATTTTGCATAATCACCCAGTGAAAACAGTTAAAAGTTAAGAGTTGAAATTAGAAGACCCTTGCTCCTCCCTGACAAGTTATATTATCTTTAGCATGTCACTTAAATCTTTGAACCTCAGCATCACCATCTGTCAAAAATTAAGAGGGAAATGATCTCTCTCTGGCAAGGTTAAGTGGGAATTTAGAAAATGTCTATAGTGAGAGAAGTCTAAACTAAATGACACTATGGTCACTAAAAACTCAAGTTTTCTTCTTTCTCTCTCTAGACTAACTTTAATATCTCCCTGTCCATGAAGTAGGAGTCCCTGCTCATATTCCCCAGTGAATTATGAGTAGAAATAGGGTGTGACTCCTCCAGGCTTTTAGACCAGAAACGTGCTTCCTCCATTTTGTTCTTTCCCATTGTGTCCTCCAGATTAAGGTAATTATGAGCGCCAGAGAGCGGTAAGGAAGGAGGACTGAAGGCCAGAGTGTCCCTTAGAGGTCAGGATGGCAAGACGAGGTCTTACGTACTTTGGACACAGTGTCGTTAGAGACCAGTCCCTGGCGAGGGCCGTTATGTTTGGTAAAGCCAAGTGGCAGTGGTGAACAACAGGAAGGACTTCAAGGAGATGGATTGACACAATGGCTGCACCACGGGCTCAGACAGAGGAACAATTGTCAAGTCGGCACAGAACTGTGCAGTCTCTCTCTCAGTTGTGCCTCCAGTCGCTATGAGTTGGAGCCGAATCTACGGCATCTAACAGCAACACCAGGAGCTGATGGAATAAGGTTTTAAAAAATCAGAAGTGAAACTAGGCACCTGAAGAATGTGGAGGAGAGCTCTTTGGGGGATATCGTGTGAGCTAGAAATAAACTCCATTTGCCTTTGGTCTATTACATATTCTTGAATACATAGTACAAGTACTAGAGTCAGTTCTATCCTAATTCAATCACCATAAAACCATGAGATGCAGGTGGATTGCATTATCGTGTTCCTTTCTAGTGAAACATAACTATCAAATGGGATCTCCCTGTTGAGAGAGCTATTGGTAAGAAAAGATCTATAAGGTCTGAGTTCATTGCAGTAGCTTCAGTAAGATATTTTTATCAAGTCTATAACAATCTTTGTTGCTGTTAGGTACCGTCCAGTTGATTCCATCATACAGTGGTCTATGTACAACTTGGTCCTGCACCATCTTCACCAATTTCACGTAGGTTTGAGCCCATTGTTGTGGTCACACCAATCTTTTTTGGCCTTCCTTTCGAGGGTCTCCCTCATTTTCACTGCCCTCTATTGTACTAATGATTTAGCTCTGCGGGGGCTGGTCTCTCCTGTGAACTTATCCACGGGTGAGAAACTACTGAGTGTTCAGGGGCAATTTAGCCTATACTTTTAAAAAGTGGTGGTCCTCCAATAGGGGTAGAGTTCAGCTGGTGAATGAAATAAAATGAAGCTAGATTCCCATTTGACGATCTCTTCCTCTTTATTAGGACAAGGCTCTCTCTAGGCAGATTAAGGGTTATATTTGAGCTTTCCAGCAGCCACTCTTGTGAGTGGTGCACAGATTGCACACCATGGTCAGTGGCCTGAAAGCACTTGCTGTGGAACTTACAGAACTACCGAGGAGGACTTT
Organism: Tenrec ecaudatus; assembly: GCF_050624435.1. NCBI lineage: Eukaryota > Metazoa > Chordata > Mammalia > Afrosoricida > Tenrecidae > Tenrec > Tenrec ecaudatus. The sequence continues at coordinate 87,538,681 of NC_134531.1, forward strand.
CCTGGCAAGTGAAACGCAGAGTCATATGTGGGTCAAAACACCAAGGCACCATGGTAAAGAAGCAACTGGACAGTGGGAAAGTCATGAGCAATGACAAATGTACAGAGTCACAGGGGTTTCAAAGTGGGGTACTCAGAAATGGTTTTACATAGAAGTTATCATCTCTGGGGGGGGTCTTAAAAGCACACGCAGTCTTAATATTCAGAACTCCAAGAGAATAAGTATGTTTCTTTTGAGTGGGAAGAGTATACATACAAGATGCCAACACATGTAGCTAGTTTTCTGGTTTATCTGCAACCATTGTGGAGTACTAAGATGGATTAATTAGATATGATTAGCTGTCAGAAGGAAGGACAACATTTGGAAGCTCGAGAAGTTGGTGGAGGGGGTGATAAATGTATTTGAATAATTTTAGATGTGAGTAAGAAGAAAAAAAGTAATAAACGAATCAAGACTAAAATTTATAGTTTGGGTGAAAAGAAGAAAATAATATACTTAAAGAAGACTGAGATGTTATGAAAGGCACACATTTGTTAAAGAGGCTTCAGTTTTGATCTCTCTAATCTCGATTGGATTTATATGCATTTTATATCTGTACCCATCGTTAAGTCATGAGTAGAAAATATGTATAAATACCTGATATGCCAAACAAGGAATTCCACTGGCACAGTTCAGAAGTGCCCAGCTGTTAACCCAAACGAAGATAAGCAGTTAGGACCACTCAGCAGTCAGAAGAAGAAAGACGGGCCAGTCTGCTTCCACAGAAAGTCGAGTCTTGAAAACCTTATGGGCCAGTTCTACCCTGTCCAACAAGGTCTGGATGAATTGGAATGGACTCGGTAGCAGAAGGCTTTCTTTTTGGTTATTTGCCGGGTACTGCTCTATACACTTTAAATATACGAGTTCAAGAACCATTCAAATGAACATAAGATGAATACTAATATTAACTTCACTTTACAGATTGTTCTGTGCCCAGACTCACAGACAGAGTCAGAGCAGGATTTTAAGTCAGATCGTCCGAGTCAAAAATTCATACTTGGAAACACGGTAGCACACTGATTCTTATTAAGTCACTTGGGTGACTATTATAAATTGCAGATCTTAAGAAATACTTCTTCCATGGTATCACTATTTCAAATTGTGCCAGCGCTTTTGTTTCTTCTTACTTGAGCTTTGTCGTCACCAGTTGCTGAAAATTGATTCTGACTTAGACTATAGGGTTTTCAAGATGGCCAATCCTGTCTTCTGAAGTGCCCTTGACCTCAGTGAGCTTGAACTTCTAACCATTTAGCTAGCAGTGGAGCACTCCACTGCTTGTGCCTCCCAGAGCCGCCTTGGTTATGCATGAAGCATATTAAACAACAACCACAAAAATTCCTAGTTGCCCTTGAGCCAATTACAACTATGATGAGCCGCAGAGCGTTTCATAGCAGAACCGTGCTCCAGAATGTTTCCAATGATTGATCTGTTGGAAGCAGAATGTCAGGTCTTTCTTCAGGAGCACCTCTGAGCACCTCTAACCTCATGCTTTTGGTCAGCCGCTAAATGTAATAACATTTGTACTCTTCCAAATTAGTAATGCCCTATTTAGTAGACAGTAAACATTTTTAGACAGGAATATGCTTCAGAAAAAAAAAAAATATATGCAGAAATAAATGAAACGAAGGAAAAGGTGGGATTTGCTGTTAGGTTCTGTCACAGAAAGAGGAGATTTCCAAGTGTAACAATATGTTCATGCCCCAAGTAGAACGTCAAAACAATTTGTCAGCTTGGGCTCGCACACCCAGCCTTGCTCTTTTGGGTTGGCCTTTAGCCAGAGCAAATTCTTCCAACTGACAGCTGTCAACCATTCCAGGTTACAGGATAAAGTGACGAACTACGTTGATGATAAAAATACTGCCACATCCAGAGATTCTAAGCGGCTTCCCTTATAACCGTGCTGTGAACGCAAAGAGCGCATTTCCAGCTCTTCTGACCATTTCTCTGACCAAAGTGGGCTTAATGGTAAAATACAGTACAGACTATTGCTCAGGACTGCTACTTTTAAGTCCATCTGGATCTTTAACTAGAATCTCTGTCCTTCTAGAGTCTAGAAGGTCTGGAATCTGGACCAACTTTGATGACATAGTACGTACAATGATATTTCAATTCTGACATGCTTTCTTCATAATCAATTTCCCCGTGAGAAATAATGAACAGCTTTGTTATAGTAAACTGCAGTGCACATCATGTATAGGATGGAAGATGAGTTGGGTGACTATATATCCCAGTTTTCTTGACAATTCAACTTTATTGCCGTTATTTCAATGCAGTTATTGGAAGAGTGTGTCTGTTTGGTTGATGAAATATATGGACTCCGTAGGTTCATTACAGTTTGGAATCGACTTGATGGCAATGTTCTACTGAGGAAGAAAGTACCAAACATTTTGGAACCTAGACTTAGAGCCCAAATTCTATATTCACTTAGGTGATTTTGTGTAGCTGGTTACTTAAAATAAAGGATGCCTCAGTGCTTCCCTCACACACACACGGATTGTAATAATAAGTGAAGGGCCTTTGTGCTAAGCTTGGCTGTCTGGAGAAACAAGTCTAGTGGCATTTTTCTATGTATAATAAAGGAGCTTTATATTAAGAAGTATTTATATATATCAAGAAGGCATACGGCCCAATCCAACTCAAATCCGTAAGTCCAATGTTCATCAATAAGTGTCTCTTTAGACTCATGTGGCCACACGCTGGTGATGCAGAATGGTGAGTGGGGAAGCAGAAAGATCACAGGCCGGGGGGTTCAAAGTCAGATGGACCCAAGTTGGTGAAAGCATGGCAGGAAGCCATGAGAACACAGGGAGACTCTCAGAATCATATGCCCAACATAGGGCCGAGGAGCCAGGCAGAGGTCCAGCAGGCAGGAAGGGGGAAAGATCAAGAGAGAGCAGTTCCCAGGGACCTTCATTCATGAACCAAAAGCCACACCCCGAGGAGGTGTCATCAAGAGTGCACTTGATTGGACAGGTCTGATGCAATACTTCGCCATGACTGTCTCCTGGACATGAAGTCATCCAGCTACCACAGGCTTCATTGCAATATCCTAGAGTTCTTCTCTACTCATTTTTATCTTTCTCTATTAAATGACTTCATATGGCATATCATATCACTGGGAGAATCTATAGCACAATACTTCTTTAAAGTGCCGACGAGCAAGGATGCCACTTCAAAGATTTAAGTTGCACCTGACTCCATTCATGGTATTAGTAATCACTACATGTGTCTGTGAAAGTTGGACACTGAATAAGGAAGACCTTAGAATAAATGATGCGTTTTAATTATGGTGTTGGTGGGGAATATTGAAGAGCAGAGGGCTGCCAAAAAACCAGACTTCTGTCTTGGAAGAAGTACAGCCAGAGCGCTCCTTAGAAGTGAGGATGGTGAGAATTCGCCTCATGAACTTTGCCCAGGTTATCATGAGCAACCTGTGTCTGGAAAAGGATATCATGCTTGGCAGAAGGTCAGTGTAAAAGAGGAAGATCCCTCAGGACATGTACCAACACAGCGGCTGCAACAATGGGCACAAACGTAACAATGATTGTGAATGTAACATAGGAATGGGCAGTATTTTGTTCCGTTGTCCCACAAGTTGGAACTGACTTGACAGTACATAGTAATAAAGATAATTTTAAACAATATCTAGGCTATGTAGGTAAGAAAACCACACAGAATTGATTACAAAAAGTCTTATGTTGGTAAATAATATTGAAGCTACTGTGATGTCTAACTGGACAATTTAGAATGAACAAATCAGCCTGGGAGAAATGCACATAGAATGTTTCTTAGAAGCAATGATTGCAACACACCGACTTTGAATACACACTAGTCATTGGAAAAGGATTCTGTGTTCGGTAATGTACTGGGCCAATGACAGCCAGGGTTGCCCCCAATCAGATGAATTTATCCAGTAGCAGTTTATGGGAGGAGAGTGCTCCAACTTTCTCCCACGGAGCTGGCTGGTGGTTTTGAACTGCTCATCTTGTGGTTCATAGCCCAATGTGTAACCACTATGCCACTACTTTGACCATGTGTCCACTTCAAGGCTGGCAAAGGCTAGCTCCCAGATGATGTTGTAAGCACTGTTTTTGTTTTGTTTTGCTTTGATTGTCATTTTAAGCTCTGTATTGCCTGCTTCTGGATAACTTTCCCATAGAGGAACAAAATATATCTTGTTTACCCTACTGTTTTTTATGCCCAGTGGTCACATGCAGGCAATTGATTCTAAAAGGAGATATTAAAATTCCATTTACTAAATTCAAAGTGGATAGCACAGAAGCACATGGACAAGAATGGGAATATGTGGGAGAGAAATGGAGAATGGTACTGAATGGGGAAGGTTTCTTCTAAAGTGTTCGTATCACTGTAAAGAGTCAGCTTGCTGTTGGGAGAAATTAGACCTCTGCGAACATCTGATGCGTTTCTTATGCCTGGTCCTAGTAGTCCTCCAGTAGGGGCAGAAAAATGACCTGAGTATGTCAGAAGTCTTTTCAGCCTTCTTAGCTGAATTCCAAACACTAAAGTAGCCAAGTGCTTGCACTTTACCTTTCAGTCTTGGACTGTCTGGGCAACTTTCTTGAGAGGAAGGCAGATTGTAAAGTAGTGTGGTATCAATTGACTACAAAATGCTTTCACAACTTCCCAGAAGAGGTTCAGCTCATTTCAGCACATAACCGGGTATGGACTACCCATTACAATATGCTAGCACGTGAATTCATTATGTGCAATATCTAAGCCCATCAATGTTGAGCTAAGCATTTCACTGGCCAGAGCTCATAGATCCATCTTAATACAATGTCTTAACTTTTGACTTTCAGGAATACATCATGGACACATTGCTTTACCTCTCTGTGGAATCAGAGGGCTTACACTTGGGGATCTAAGGGCTTGCTGGGAGTGGGAGCAGATGGTAGTTTTTATATGTTCTTTTTATAAATGCATTTTGAGCAGGTTTTTTTTGCATGAATATTTCATTTATGACAGGGTGCTGCTTAGTTATATAAAAAGTAAATATATAACGAGCGACGAGTAAGTATAGCAGCAATGTAGTGTTGAGGCTAATGGGTGGAGAAGGGTTTTAAAAATACAAAGAATTTTCATTTTCAAAAAGTACTTGAAAACTTTAAAATTAAAGATAAATGACTTGCTTCTTCTTTCCTTCCTTTATCCACATTTTATTTCCTTGGCGTATGTTAGTCCAGAAAAACAGGAAGGCTCATATTCAAGAAGTCAAGCACTGGATTTTAATCCTGATTGGGAGTACTATTTTTACAAATTTGAAAAAAAAAAAAAAAGGAAACTGCCTACATGAAATGAAAATAGCAAGAGCAAAACTCCACACAGTAGCAGTGGAAGGTTAGGGGCCCTTGGATGACTGGCTACACAAGCATCAGTGGGAGGAGGAAGGGCGAATGGAAAACAACAGCTGCCATAGCTTGCGTGATGGGCCTTGAGCTTCACCAGGGACAGGTGGCCAGGCTATTCCACGCACTTCCCAGTGTGCAACAGCATGTACATTGTCGCAAAGTCCCAGGCTTCAAATCTGTTTACAAGCTTATTCTTTCTAGAAAAAAAATGTTTAAGCCAACATGAGGCAAAATAGATGTAATCCTAACTCCTATGGAGTTATTTGAGCCCCTGTCTATATTATACACTAACTGGAATAAGTATTTTGATCCTAAATTCATTTAACCTAATCTTTCCATGTATTAATGAACACACACAAAAGTAAACAAAAATAAGACCGCAAATTTTGGTTCTTACCTAAATTCTTGTGAGAGCAGATGGGTGGTGATTTTCTGTACACTCTTTAAGGAAACCCAAATAACATGCATCTTCAGACCTTAAACTATTATCAAAATGTTGTAAATGTTATTAAAATGAATTGCTTTGAGAATATTCAGATCTCCAGGGATGTAAAGGCAACATGTGTTGTAAGAACTATGACAAAGCAATTTTGTGTTGTTCTAAATGTTCCTTGACAATAAGGACTTTATTGTATATGGCAGACCCTTAATATTCATGAGGGCTACCACAACCTCAAATTTATGGCTATCAGTTTAACATGTAATTGTCTCCATAAAACATCTATTTTCTGGATGAGAACCATTGCTTTCTTGGATGGTGTTTCTTTCCATTTCTTTTCACCACTATAGTAGCTGGCACCCTATTCAGGAAAAGTATTCACAAAAAAATAGTAGGTTTTAACATTTTTGTCTTGTCTGTCCTTAATGGTATTGTGAGAATTACTATGTAATAGCCTGACCACAAGTAGAAACTATCTAAAGCAGTCTGACAGATATGTGGGTCAACCAGCTAGACACACGCCACTGAAGACTGGTGTTAGAGACCAGCCTCATTCCACATGTAATTCAATTTCATGCCTCAGCAAAATTACAAATTACTGCATGTCATGAACTCATGACTATTGCTCTAGGGTAGTTAAAGTAGCAATGCTAAAGCCTTTGTCAGCAGCACATTTCTTTGTATTCCCAAATATAACCCAGTACCATGCTTGATATATAGTAGATTCTCAATGAGCTTTGGGGTTGGTTGATCACCTGATGGATTGCCTTAAAGAGTATGCACTTTAGAAAGCCTAGGAGGGAGAAGGTTGTTGGGAAGCCCAATGGAATCCCCTCATTGAGTTACTCTTTGGCCCCCTCTAGTGCTTCCCTCTGAGGCAGTTAGCAATTTTAGTTAAGAATAGCATTAGACTAATGGGCGCTAAATCACGCTACAGCTGGTGCTGAAAGGGGAGAAGGATTAAGTGGAATACAAATGTGGGCTTACGTGAAATGCGTAGAGGATAACAACTTCACATGCCTTCTCAACTTTGCGAACTTTATGTTAAAAATATGAGATGTTCTGTAGGAGTTAATTTTAGCAGTCACTTAGTGACTAGACACGTGGACACATTCTCCAAGCCCAAAGTTCATTAAGGGCCGCCTCGCCCCCCACCAGGACACAGCACTGTGGAATTTCTTTTGATTCATTGGTCGCTTATATGACCATCTACTTTTCATTAAGACTGATTTAAGATAGTTATGGGACTAAACAAAAACTCCTTTGAGTCCGTTTCTGACAAAGTGACCCTGAGGCAGGAGTGCGAGGGAGGCTGCCTCACAGGGTTTTCAGCGTGGGGACCTTTTCTGAAACGAGCTCAGGCATCATTCACTCTTGGAGTGGCTGGTGGGTTTGAACTGTGGACCTTTTGTTTTAAAGTAAATTTTTTTAACTACTGCCCCACCAGGGCTCCCCACATATGCTATCCTTAACCTAAAGCGAACCTTTACTTGGATTTCCCTCTGTCCTGTAAATTTTTCTGGATATTTGGAAATATGCGTTATAATTATAATGTAAAAAATAATTATATCTTTTTTTTAGTTTTAAAGCAATTTGTTTTCTTCCAAACTTCAAATCAGCCTGAACAATTGACCCTAGGTATGTCACTTTCTGTTTGTTCTCCTAGAACTGCGACTGCTTTAGTGTCGCATGGAACAATAACAATGACAGTTTCATATGAATTCAGATTTCTACCATAAGAAATGAATGTATTTAATAAAAAGAAACACAGTAAAATTTAATTTCAATTCCACTTCTAGATCTTTATTTTTTTTCAAGCTTAGTGTTGGAGGGCTAATAATTATTTAGAACATTTGTTATTTTATATTATATGTTGTATAATCTTTTATCTTATTTCTTTTTTGCTCCTATCAAGAGCAGAGGGAAAAATGACACTTCCTTAAAAATATACAGTGAATTAGTATAAACAAGCAGTGCATTTTCAATATTTATTTTATTAAATGTTTATGATTTGAGAGTTATGTGATTTAGAGAAAAACGGAATTTGAATACCCGTTAGAGGTTTGAGTGTCCAGGGGGTAAAATCTAGGAGTAAAAGGTAGGTAGCTATGATTGATAAAAGGAAATATTGTGGAAGAAGAGGAAAATGAGCAGTGATATCAGGACAAGTCAGGAAAGGAACTTGAAACAGGATTAAAAGCTTAGCTTTAGACTTCAGCATAAATTAAACATTTAACAAAATAGTGATACATTATATATACACACATATATACTGAAAAAATACCATAATTTAATAGCATTTATAAGATACTTTTCTGAAGTAAGTTTTCCTTCTCGTATTTGGGCAGTAATTTCCACGGCTACATGAAACCATTAAACTCTCCTCATAAATTGTGTCTATTTCAACATCAGCATGAATAATGCATATGAGAGAAAGCATAGGAAGGAGAATTCAGATTTGTAAAAGAGGAACAACAGATGCAGATGCTGGCAAACCTAATTGTGGTTATTGAGCAATGGTGTCTAGTCCATAGCTCAAGACTCTGACACTGACTGACTTTAGCAGGGTTATGCAATCCACGGACAGGAGGCTTTAGCTTGGCTGAAAATGAGTGTATCTTACCTGATAGTTTTCTCAAGAAGATGATGGCTTCCAAATGTCCAAATTAATATTTTGACTGCATTGCACCACATATGCCTCATCTCTTTCAAGCACAATGGAAGACTTGTGTTTGGGGGCTGATTAACAGAGGACCCAAGATTAGCGCATAGTAGACAAAATTGTAAATGACTGAGTGAAGCTCATTTGTGTCTATTTATTCATCTTTATTAATAGTTTGGGGCACTTAAAAATGCCTCAAGGAAAGGCAGAACTGCAAGTAAATAAGGTGGTGAATGCCACCATTAAACTCTGGGGGTATTGGAAAGACACAAAAAACGGTGAGAATTAATGGATTTTAACATCTCAATAAATCAGATTTTCTAAAGTACATTTATTATTCCAACTTAACGTATTCCCTTTTGATTACCAAATATTTACTTGTTTGCATGTACATCAATGAACTATTAGTTAAAATGTGGATTTTGAAAGAGTTGTATTTAAGACGTTTTCAGTGAAACCCTCGCACATTCCAGGCAACAGCGTTGTGAAGATCAGGCCCGTACAGCAGCTTTCATTTTCTTCTTTGGAAAAATACAGTAAAATCACTGGCCATGGGCCAGATAAGAAAATGGGAAATTACGTATCTAATGGTGACAATTCCGAGTGTCAACCTTCCTATCCTTGAAACTGAAAAAGTCCTTCCATCCTCTTTGAATATTTTCAGCAAGAAAAAATTCTGATGAAACTAGGCAGAATAGAATAATAAACAAAGTCCTGCTACACTAAACAAAGACTCAGAATATCTATATTCTGTGCTTCTGATTCTACTGTATCTCATTTCATAGCTTTGATATGTACCCAAGTGACCTGAGCCTAATTGTTAACATCTCTAAGATTGAGGAGTTAGAATATTGTACAACACTCTAACATTCTATGGTATTATTGCCATGTAATACAACAGAGGCTTGCAAACTCTTTTCCAGAGAGAACTATGTGATCTGTACCCGTGTGCCACTGCTAAAGTTCACACACATATATATATATATATATATATATATATATATATATATATATATATATATATATATATTTAATATAGGCTTTTGTTGTTGATCAGGGCCATTGAGTTGGTTCCAATGTATGGGGCCTTATGTACAAACAAGTGAAGCACAGCCTGGTCCTGCGCCATCCTCACAATTGTGGTGCTTGAGTTCATTGTTGCAGCCACTGTGTCCATCTGTCTTGTTGAGAGGTTTCATTTTTCCCCTCTACTTTCCCTGCCTGGAGTCTTTCTCCAGGGACGGATCTCTCCTTACACCAGATCCAAAGTATGTGAGCCAAAGAATCACCACCCTTGCTTTAGAGGAACATTTTGGCTATACTTGTTTTCAGGGCATATTTGTTGGTTCATTTGGTAGTTCCTGGCACTTTTTGTATTCTTTGCCAGCACCAGAATTAAAATGCACTTCTTCAATCTTTATTCAATATCCAACTTTCACATGCATGTGAGGCATGTGACAATACTATGAAACGCTGCTGACAATGCCATGGCGTGTGCCCGTTGCACCGCAGTCCTCAAAGTAACATGCTTGCTTTTCAACACTTTAACGAGGCCTTGTGCAGCAGAGTTACCAAATAGGCTGTGCCCTTTGCTCTCCTGACTGGTGCTTCCAGGAACATTCATGGTGGATTCAAGCAAGATGAACTCCATCATACTGTCATTGTTTTCCCTCCCTTTATCATAATGTTGTCTATCTAGTACAGTTGGGAGGATTTGGGCTTTATTTAGGTGAACTCGTAATCCATACTGAGTGTTATAATATTTGATCTTCATCACTAAATGTCTCAAATACTCCTTCTTTCACCAAGTCAAGTGGTGTCATCTGCCAAGGTGGAACTAATACTCCATTCTTCTTCATAACATCCAGCTCCTCTAATTATTGACTCAGTATACAGATGAAATAAGTACGACGAGAGGATCCTGATGCACCCTTCCCTGGTTTTAATCCATGCACTATTTTCCAGCACAACGGCCTCCTGATACATGCACAGGTGCCGCACGAGCACAATGAAGTGTTCTGGAATGCCCGCTCTTTCCCGGCTGTTTGTAGTGTACTCTGGGCCACACCACAGCTGTGCATAACCAATCAAGCACAAGGAAGCATCTCTCTGCTAGTCTCGGCTTCCAGTCCAAGGCCATTTGCAGTCAGCAATAGTATTCCTTTTCTTACTTCCTCTTCTGAATCCAGCCTGAGCTTCTGGCAGCTTTTTGTAAATGTGCTCCTGCAACCATTACTGAATGATCGTTGATAAAATTTTACTTGCATATGATATCAATGATAATTGTTTTATAATTTGTGCGAAGAGTCACCTTTCTCTGGGAGGAGTAAAAATATAGTTATCTGCCAGTCAGTTGGCCAGGTAGCTATCTGCCAAATTTATTTGCACAAATAAGTGTTTCTAGTGCTTCAATAAACATCACCTGGTTGAAACATTTCAACTGGCATGTCATCAATTACTGTTGCTTCGTTTTTGGTTAATACCTTCAGTGTAGCTTGGACTTTATCATATATATTTCTTGAATTGTGGAATGTGGATTATTTATTTTTGATACAGTGACTGTGTATTCTTTCCATCTTTTTTATTGTTCTTTAATATTGTTCAATATTTTCCTCGTGGAATCTTATATGGCAGCTTGAGCCTTGCATTTCTTCTAGAGTTTTTTAGTTTACGGTAAGTTGAATGTGTGCTTCCTGTTTGTTTTTGGTTTCTAGTTTTAGGTGTTTGTAGTTAGCTATTATATTCCATTATCATGCTTCGTTTTTGTCTTCTGGAGTTGCTCTTTTCAACTTTCCGTGCAGCTCTTTTATTTCTTCCTTTCTTCCATTGGCTTAACTACTCTATGACTAAAAGCAAGTTTCAGAGTCTCTTCTTACTTCCACTTTGCTCTTATCTTTCTTTCCTGTCTTTTAAATGATTTTTTGCTCTCTATATATCATGTTCTTGATATCATTCCACACCTCATCAAGCTGTCTTTTATTAGTGTTCAATGTGTCAAGTCTATTCTTGGGATGTTCCAGAAATTCAGGTGGAATATACTCAAGCTTGTATTTTGGTCCTTGTGGATGTATTTTAATTTTATTCAGGTTTAACCTAAACTAATATATGAGCAATTGATGGTCTGTTTCATAATTGGTCCCTGGCCCAGTGTTAGCTTTGATATTCATCCGATCTCTTTCCAGAGATGCATGATTCTGTATGTTATATTTGGGAAAGTCCATGTGGGTGGTCACCATTTTTGTTATTGAAAAAAGGTATTAGAAAGGAGAATTCATGGGTCTTGAAACATTTTACCACGTGACCTCATTTCGTTTCTGTCAGCAAGACCATATTTTCCAACTGCAGTTCATTCCTCTTTGTTTCCACCTTTTCCATTCCAATCACCAATAAATACCAATGCATCTTGAGTGCATATTTGATCAATTTCAGACTGAAGACTTTGGTTATAACTTCAGTTTCTTCATCACCAGCTTTTATGGTGGGTGCATAAATTTGAACAATACTCATATTTATAGGGTTTTATTTTATATGGACAGATATTATCCTATCACAGACAGCACTGCACTTCAAGACAAACCATGAAATGTCCTTTTGATGATGAGTGCAATGCCATTCTTGATTTTTCATTTTTGATGCTGTAAACCATTTTATTGTTTGATTCAAATAGCTGGTACCAGTCTGTTTCTTTTCACTAATGCCTATCTTTATGCATTCCACTTCATTTTTGATATCTTCCAATTTTTCTAGAGCCACACTTTATACATTCCAAGTTCCAATCATTTGTAGGTGTTTGCAGCTGTTTGTTTTCGTTTTGACTTTTGCCCCACTGATGAGTGGTCGTCTAAATGGTTTTGCTCCATCCAAGGCATTATGGTTGACTCTGCTCTGAGATAGTAGCTTTCCCTCCATCCTGGTAGTATAATGCTTATGCGTTGGCCTATAATCCGCATGGTCGGTGGTTCAAACCCAGCTTTGGGGGATAAATACAGGGGTCATTATGGGCTGGCATTGACTTGATGGCAGTGAGATTTGTATTTTTCCAACTCGAGAGTCATTTCTTCTAGCCCTATTTCTGACCATGGTCTACTGCTATTTATGAACTTGTCAATGTCTGACGATAATCTTATACTCTTCATAAAGCTTTCAGTGCCTGATTCCTTAGAATTAGACAGTCTAGTCCTTCTCTGTAGTATGTTCGTAGGCTGGAGGCTCTGCTGGAACTTGTTCACTTTGGGCAACCCTGCTAACATTGGAAACACCAGCGATATAGCTTCCAGCCGCAGAGCAGCACACAATCCACTACAGTAGCGCCAGGTGATAAACAAGTGGAAAGATTGATAAGTAGGAACAAATGTACATAATTATAAACTGTGAAGAGAAACTGACAAACAAGTGGCAAAAACGTTGGTAACTATTCTTTATGTAAAGTCTCAAACTGCTTTCTGATTTCGCTTTAACCTCTATTTTCAGAAATGTTTGGTGTAACACACCATGATGGCTAAAGGGAGCTCTGCACTCAAAGACAGTGAGGTCATGGGGACCTATTAAGCTTTCTCTTTCTTTCTGTGCTTAGCACAGAACTTGTGTCTTCATGATCAAGCAAGTCCTTAACCAACATACCAACAGGGGTTCTTTATTAAGTTATCTATCTTAGTTGAAAAATAATTTTGGACATCTTCTATTCTCTCTAAAAGTTAAAAAAAGAAAACAACAAAACCAACAGAAAATTTTCAATTATAACGTCATCAAATCTTCTAAATAAATTCTATGTCCTGAGAAATGAATTTTCTTAAAGATGGTAATATATTTGCCATACTAGGTGTAATTTCTTCTGCTGTTGAAATCATAATCTTTTGCTAATCTCAAAATGTTACTTAATTATTTCATGATTAAGATATAAACAGTTGAGTAGGATAAATATTATATCTTTCTACTAACTAACAAATTTGATTTAGTGCTTACTACATAATTTTAGATGCATTTGTACAGTACAAACAGTATTTGGGGTTGAAAATACTGTGCCAAAGAGTCTTCTCATGACTCTTTGTGTACACATTCTCTCATGCACACATATCACACAAAGATCTACTTCTAAGGAAAAATAATCTAAATAACATTTTTTTTCCTGATCTCAGAAAACCTAAGTACCATCTCCATGAAAATTTGAGCAGTTGTATGTCAACTGGCTATGGAGGGTACATAATAAACTACTTTCTCATAAGTAGATAGACATAAATTATATTTTTTCACCACCATCACCTGTCTGAGTTGTTTATGTTCTTGCGATACTGGTAGCTTGGTTACTGGTATTTCCTAAACAATAATGTCCCTAGGGGTGGATGAGTTTCAGGAGAGCATACAGACTAAGACTAGGAAGAAGAAAGAGCTGCATCATTTCTGAAACACGACCACTGAACCTCTTAGGAACTTCGGTGGAGCCAAAACAAAAGCCAGGGCCTAATGTGGAATCGACCATCAATTGCTGATATGCAAGTCCAGGTTGAAGATGAAAAATATTCAAACAAGTGTAACAGAGCCATAATATGAATGAGTACATAACACCAGAATTTAGAGACCATGTCAAAAACAGGAAAGAAAAAGACCAAATGGATATCAGAAGAGACATCTGGAATTTTGAGTAGCTAAATTAACCGGATGAACTACTGAAATAAAAGAGCTGAACAGAAAATTTCTAAGGGCAGCTTAAGAAGACATAATTAAATGTGTAAAAACCTGAAGTTAGAAATCAATAGAACATCTTCAGAATTAGTCAAGTGCAAAGAACTGAAGAAAAAAATTCCAAGCTTCAACTTGCAATATTGAAAAATACTATAGTCAAAATATGAATTATCCATGAGGTATCAAAGGAAGATGGAAGGAAACACATCAAGAAGATTGGTCAACCATTTCAAGAGGCAGCATATGATCGAGAACATTGAAGGAAGAGAAAGCATACAATACCACAGAAATGTTTATATTTGTCTTATTGACTATGCACTGACATTTTACTGCAAGAACCATAACAAATTATGTGTAAAATTGTAAAAGAATGAGAATTCTTGATCAATTAATTGTGTTTGAGGAGAATTTGAACAAAGATCAACAGGCAGTCATTCAAACAGAGCCGGAGGATGTTTTAAAATCTGGAAACTTGTGCATCATTGTTGTATCTGTTCATTATACTTAGTCTGTGTGCTGAGCAAGTGTTCAGGGAAGTTGGAGTATATGAAGAACTCAGCATCTGGTTCAGAGCTCTTTACAACCTGTGATATACAGATGACGCAGACTTGCTTGCTGGAAGCAAATGTAATTTGAAGTACTTATGGGTGAAAATTATGGAATATAGCCCGAGCAGTATATATTCCTCCTCAACACAAAGAAAACAAAAATCCTCCCAACTTGACCAATATACTGGACCAACTTCATGATAAATGTAAAAAAGATGAAAGTTTTCTTCTCTTTCTGTTTTTGAAACTCATTTTATTGGGGGCTTGTACAACTCTTATCACAATCCATAGAAAGATGAAATATTTCAAGGACTTTATTTTACCTAGATCAACTCAACAATCTGTGCCCAAGATAACAATGATGTATTGCTTCCAATAAATCTGCTGTGAAAGAACTCTGACAGTTTTTAAAGAGCATCGAGGATTAAGGTGGGCCTAACGTAAGCCATAGCGTTCTCAATTGTCCCACATGGATTTGAAATCCAGGCAATGAGTAAGGAAGAAAAAGAAACAAATTTGTGTTGGGAGAAGTCTAGCCAGAATACTTCTTGGAATCAAAGATGGAGAGATGTCATTTTATGTAATTTGTGCGTGTTATCTGAGGGGCAAGTTTCTGGAGAAGCACATCATTCTTGGGAAGGTAGCGTTTCAGCACAGAAGAGGGAGAGACTTAAGGAGACGTGAATTGACACAGTGACTGCAATAATGGGCTCAAACATAACAATTCTGAGTAGGACACAGAACGTGGAAGCGGTTCACTGTGTTGTACTTGGACGTCTGTCAGATTCAGAACAGCAGCAGCCTTACTTTCCCTTAAGTCCTGATGTCCCAAACATTCAACCTACTCTCTGCTTTAAAAGCCAGTCTATAGGTATAGTGACATATGAAGGCTGGGGAGTAGGCAGAAGAAAATCACTAACAGGTTTGTTGAACAAGGAGGACAATCAAGTCATCAATCCCAAAGGAGAGAAACAAATTGTAAAATGGAAGCAATGGTGAATAATGAAGTTGTAAACTAATGTTAATATTTCAAGGAGATTTATTTTTGAGATTTTTCTGAGGATTTCCTATTGGTTAGTGAAATCAGAAGCCAGACAGAAAAAACACTTTGATTGCAAAATAATGCCATGGTTTCAGTATCTCATACTTGTTTCAGTTTATACTTTTGTTTTGACAAATATTTTATTTCCTATGTTGAAATTCTCTTCATGTTGATAAGTCAAAAATAGTCTTAAAATTCAAGCGTGATTTGACATCTCATCACTCACTGTCGCGTTGCTGTTTTTGATGGCGTCTGTGGGTAACTGGTCTCCCATATAATGACCCCATCAGGTCTAAGTGGTCTTGATAATTTTGTCATCCAAACTCTGGAGAAACAAGCAAACCTCTGACTGCAACTCTTTCCCATTGGTGTAGTTAATCTGTGGGTGAAGCGCGGTATTTCTCATTGATTTCTGGTCATCCATAAAACCTTCTTTTGTGTTTCACTAAAGTAACCACTGGGTCGTTCTGTTATTTTAGTAATAATTCTATCTGACAAACACAAAAAATGTCATAAATTCTTCTGGGGTCTCCTTTTCTTTTGTTTGGAATTTTTTGCTATATATTCTGTAGGCGTAATCCGACGGAGGTTACTAATTCAGTTTTCTTGAACTTTGATGTGCTTGGAAATGTGTTATATATTCTCTAGTGGAAGATTTATGATGAGTTCTTTCATACTTTTAAATATAGTTATATTATAATTATTTAACTCCTATTATATATTCAGGTATTACCTTTGTGATTGATACTTATTTAGTCGCTTTTTGTGGGGTATACTTTTAAGATTCCTAAAGTAAGAAAGTGCGTTGTTGAGAATATCCATAATAATTTCCCCCTTATTCCTTTAAAAAGAGATGTTTTAATATATTTATCTATTTTTCCACTATATAAAAATAGCTAGTCAATGTTTTATATAAAGTTCTATGGAAATATTCCATGTTGTCTTTTCAAGAATATGCTCACAACATACATTATTATTTATGAGGGGGTACCTCACAAATGGTATTTTTTGTCAAAAATATGTATTTGAATTTTTTTATAAAAGAACCTTATCATCTTAAAGGTACTCTCCATTATACTTAATATATTTGTCCAATCTGCTATTCCATTCTTGGAAACATTTTTCAAACTCCTTTGTTTGAATGGCTGACAGCACCTCCCTCATTTTTTTCTTCACATCTCAAATTGCTATCTTTTCATGTTCCTTTTCAATTGTGGGAACAAAAAGAAGTCACATGGAGTGAGGTCACGTGAGTAAGGCATGTGGGGCAAGAGAAACATGCTCTTTTTGCCAAAATTTGATGCACTGAGCTGGCTGCATTAGCAGGTGGATTGTTGGGGCAAAACAAGTCCCCCTATGCCACAAATCAGGCCTTTTGGGGGGTCAAGTTTTCCCCATAACACTGTCCTTGTACCTTTTTTCAACATCACAACAGTTTTTGTGGCATTTTTCCCAAGCAGGAAACAAAATTGCACAGCCACATGCTGTTTTCTGAATCTCGCCATCACAAAAAAAATGAGGTTAAATAGAAACTACTTTCACAAAAAGATTCACTATGACCAGAGAGAACCTTGCCATGTGATGCCACTGGGTGCACTAACTTAGAGGGAGTTGCTTGATGCTCACCCAACGACGGAAATGCATGCTGCTAAAGCTCCACCCAGGGGAACTTTTTTATATTTTTTTTTGGGGGGGAGTACCCCTAGTAGTCTTGTTAAAGTTTCTTCATGTTCAGTGTATACATTTTTTCCTTCACGTTTTCCAGAGACAACAGTTTATAGAGTAAGTTATAGTTAAGTTTATCAAGTTGCTCATACTTTTCACTGAAATATAGACAGGAACCAATATTTATACTGAATGAAAATAGATGATTACTAGTGATTGACTTGTCTTATAGATTTTTGAGAATAACATACGTTGAACTTGTGTAGGACATGTGTTCATGTGTTCATGCATTGATTTGCTCTTTGAATTTTTCAGGAACATTTGCTGAGCCACCCATGCTTTGCAAGGTGAGTTAATGGTTTTATCTTTTTCTTTATCAAATTTTCATGTAGGTTTAATGTGATGAATTCTGTATCTTCACTTTTAATGAAGTAAGTTTTTCTAGGCATCCATTGAAAAGACATAAAATTCACTTTTTATAGTTCTTTTTTGATCATAATAGATTATATGAAGATGGTGATTGTGTTTCAGAAAAAATAAATTATTTGAGATGCTGCTTGGTTTAAAATCAGGAAAGCTGTGTGTCAGGGTTGTATGCTCTCTCTATACTTATTCACTGTATATGATAAGCAAATAATTAGGGAATCTGGAATAAATGAAGAAAAACAGCATCAGGATTTGAGGAAGGCTTATTAATGACTTGCAATATGCAGATGACACAAACATGGTTTCTGAAAGTGAGCTGGACTTCAAGTACTTGCAAGATCCAGAATTGAAGTCAATATCGACTGCAACTCAATGTGAAGACCAAAATCCTCACAAATAGACCAATAGCTAACATCACAATAAATGAAGAAAAGATTAAAATTGCCAAAGATTTTTGTCTTTCTTATATCCACAATCAATGCTCCTGGTAACAGTAGTCAAGACATTAAATGATTCACTGCATTGAGTAATCAGCTACAAAAGAACTCTCAAAATTTTGAAACGCAAGGAGTTTACTTTGAGCACTTATCTGTACCTAGCCCAAGCTATGCATTGGAATTATGATGCTGTGGAAGAATCCTGAGAGTTCCACGGACGGCCAAGAGAACCAACAAACCTGTCTTAGAAGAACAGCCAGAATGCAACCTAGAATCAACAATGGTGAGGCTTTGTCGCATGTACTTAGACATATCGGAAGCTCTCAGCACTTTCAAGAAGACTTGCACAGCAGATTTAACTAACGCAATGCGTCCTGTGATCTCTTGCCTGCTGCTTCTACACACATTGATTAGTGATCTGAGCAAGGCAAAATCCTTGGCAACTTCAACCTTTTCTCCTTTTATCATGATGTTGCCTATTGGCACGTTGTGAGAGTTTGAGTCTTCTTTACATCGAGTTGCAGTCTACACTGAAGGCTGCAATGCTGGATCTTCCTGAGCAAGTATTTCAAGTCTCCTTCACTTTCAGAAAGCAAGGCTGTATCATCTGTATCCCGAAGGCTTGTTGATAAAACTTCCTCCGATCCTGATGACACTTTCTTCTTCATGTATCCCATTTTCTCTGACTATCTGTCTGATATAAGCTGATATGTGTCTGATATAACCTGACACACACACATTTTCTGGGTTTGAACTCTGCAGAAAGCTCTTGTTCTGGTCTCACCAACTGCATCTTGATCAATGCTCAGGGTCACAAATGAGCACAATTAATTGTTCTGGATTGCTCATTCTTCTTTAGCCTATCCATAGTTGAGTATGATCCACACAGTTGGATACACTTGGATAGTCAATAAAATATGAGTTAGCATCTTTCTGGTTTCCTCTGCTTTCAATCAAGAGCCATCTGACCTCAGTAGCAATATGCCTTGTTCTATACCCTTTTAGAATCAGGCCGGAACCTCTGGCAGTTCCCTGTTAATGTACTGCTGCAAACTTTGTTGATGATCTTCAGCAAAATTCTACTTGAATGTGATACTAAGGGTTTTGTTTGTTCATTTGTGAACTCTGTTGGTTTACTTTTCTTTGGAATGGGTACAAATATGAATCTCTCCTAGTTATTTGTTCAGGTAGCGGTCTTCCGCATTTCCTGGCAAGGATGAGGAGTGAGCACTGCCAGTCCTTCATCAGCTTGTTGAAACATTTCCTTTGATATTCCATCAATTCCTGGGGGCTTCTTCTTGGTTAATGCTTTCAGTGCAGTTTAGCACTCTTCCTTCAGCACCATTGGTTCTTGCTCATATGCTCCTTCTTGAATTGGTCATGGAAAGAGTCCATGTAAAAGAGAAGGCCCTGATAAGATGGACCGACACAGTGGCTGCAGCAGTGGGCTGGAACCCAAGAACAATTTCGAAGATAGCACAGGATGGGGCAGCTTTTCTTTCTGTTGCACATAGGGTTGTAATAAGAGTTGGAGTTCATTTGACAGCACCTAAGAACAACAACAACAACAACCTTGAGGTTAGCAGTCTGATACTTACCTAAGAGCTCCCCCAGGATCCTGGGTCTGCGGAAAGATCTGTGAATAGGAACCTTTGAGGGACCAGCTCTTGAAGAGATGGGTATGGTTGAGAAAACTAAGCAAAACAACAAAAGCATGACCCCTTCTCTTATTTCACACACCAGGGTACTGCTAGTGCTTCTTACTGCCTCACTCCAGCCAGAAGTCAACTAACATGGTAATGTATAGAAAGAGAAAAAGGAGTAGCTATAGCTGGTAAGGAAAACAATGAGTATGCATGCATGTAAATATTAAAATTGGGCATTAATCAGATTTCACTTCTATTTACTCTACATAAGTAAAAATGCTATAGATTTAGAAGTAGTATGCAAATCAATGTGATTAAATAATTAACACTCAGGGTTTTACACAATCTCATTAGACAGCTATAGAATTCAAAAAAATTTTTGAATAGTGGTTTCCAATTTTTTCTTTATCACCCAAACTCTTTTCTATATCATCTTTTAAAATGTACCTATGTTAACTGAGAAAATTAGATTATAATTGAAGGGTCTCTTCATTCAGTCTTTCGTGTCCAAATCTCACTCTATAAATATCTATAGTGCATTTCAGGGTACCAAGGATCCCACTTTGAGAAAATTTGTTTCAGATAAAATAATTATAAATCTAATTGCGCATTAGTTTTATAATGCAAGGTATACTTGATGTTTCTTCTGTGTGTAAAAATGAAGAATATGTTAAGAATTGTTTTACTTCTAGATGAGCTGAGACTTACTCTTCTATCTTTTCTTTAATGGAGAGGATGCTAGCTAATAATGTCAAGAATCATTATTTATTTTAAAAAGTAGGAAGCCAGCTTTTAATGGGAATTTAGAAGGACACGCTTAATATACTTTTATTTGCACACAAATATGACCAGTCAGTTTTTCCTTTCATGAAACAAATATTTAATATGGACCTGAAAACCAAACTCATTGCTGTGGAATAATTTTTCTCCTCTTTTTTAAAACAGTTTTATTGACACATGACTTGCATATCAAATGATTCAAAAGTTTAAATATTAAAAAGAGCTATACAATCATCACCACAATAAATTAGAGAATATTTTCTTCTTTCTTGTACTTATTATTAGCTCCCCATTTCCCTCCAAAGTTACCTGCTAAGACTCCAAGAAATCATTAATCTAGTGACTGTCTATAGATTTAACTATCCTGGATTTCGTATAAATAAAACATACAAAACCAAAAAGCAAAGAAAAACAAAACAAACCAACAAGAATAAAAAATTAAAACAGAGAAAAAAATTCAATTGAAAAGAAAATAGAAAATAACAAAAATTAGAACATATTTAAAATGGGTCAAAAGGGAGAACTAATGATAAGTTGATAAATTTTAACCTAATTATATTTGTATTGGTCTACTTTCCAAAGCACTCTGTCTGATAGCAAGGCTGTTTATATCGCTGGTCAATAGTCCAATAAGATTCACCAGAGGATTACTCCATGTGGGAACCCTGCAAATGGATTTTGAATTTCACTGCCATCCAAAACCTTCTCAGATATTAAGCTTTAATACTGTTCCCTCCACCTGCCTTGGATTTTATTATTTACAATCCTTGGATCATAAAAGCTGGTGAGCTACTTCCATGAGCTGATACCTCACTTGGATGACTGCTTGGTTTTTGTGTGGGTGGTTTTCCCCCCATCATTTTATTGGGGGCTCATACAACTCTTATCACACTCCATCTATCCATCCACTGTGTCAAGCACATTTGTACATTTTGTTGCTATCATCATTTTCAAAACATTTTCTTTCTACTTGAGCCCTTGGTATCAGCTCATCAATTTTCTCCTCCCTCCTCTACTCTGCCTCTCTCTCTTGATAATTTATGCATTTTAATTATTTTTTCATGTCTTGCACTGATAGATGTATCCCTTAACCTACTTTTCTGCTGTCCATCCCCCAGGGAGGGGGTTATGTGTAGATCATTGTGATCGGTTCCCCCTTTCTCTCCCCATCTTTCCCTTACCCTCCAGGAATCACTACTCTCATTATTGGTTCTGAGGGGTTTAAGTGTCCTAGATTCACTGTGTTGCCAGCTTCTATTTGTACCAGTGTAGATCCTCTTGTCTACCTGGATTTGTAAGGTAAAATTGGGATCATGATATTGGGGGGTGGCATGGGGGGGTGAGGGGCGTGGAGCATTAAAGAACTAGAGGAAAGTTGTATGTTTCATAGGTACTGCACCCTGACTGGTTTGCCTTCTCCCTGAGACCCTTCTCTAACCGGGTGTCCAGGTGCCTACAGATGGGCTTTGGGTCTCCACTCCGCATTCCCCCTCATTCACAATGATATGATTTTTTTGTTCTTTGATGCCTGATAGCTGATCCCATCGACACCTTGTGATCACACAGGCTGGTGTGCTTCTTCCACGTGAACTTTGTTGTGTTGTTTCTCAGCTAGATGGAAGCTTATTGTCTTCAAGCCTTTAACTGCTTGTTTTAAGACAATCTTTTAAGATCCTAGACTCTATTATTTCTGATAGAAGGTAACCATGAATTGTTTTACCATACTGTGCACGTATGTCTTCAGCGATCTCTTAATGAGAGCAACTATCAAGTAAAACCATGTCATAAAAACTAATTGTTTTTAGGGCAGGGATTAAGTGTGAGCTCAAGAGCCATTCATGCATCTATTGTTTATGTGTCCCTGGATTACTTTAGAAAAATCATTATCCTTTTAATGGGGAAAGTTAGAAATCATCCCAAAGGTGGTTGTTATTAGATGTCATGACTAGGTTGTGACTCATAGTGACAGTTAGAACAGAACCCTGAGCCGTCTTCACAGTCATTCTGTGTGTCAGCCCAGGGTGGCACTTTGTCAATACATCTTGTTGAGTATTTTCCTCTCTTTTGCTGTCCCTCTACTCTTCCAAGCATAAGTTCTTCTCCAGGCACTGGGCTCTCCTGACATGTCGAAAGTATTTGAGACCACCTCCCCATCCTTAAGTACAATTCTGGCTCTACTAATCCAAGATGGATTCCTTTGTCTTTTGGACATCTACGGTACTTTCAGTATTCTTCAATAGAATTATAATTCAAATATGTGGATTCTTTTTCGGTCTCTCTTATTCAGTGTCAAAATTTCATATGTGTATGAGACAGTTGAAAATATTTAATGGATGAGAAAGCTTCAGTGATATTCTGAGGAGTTGGAATGATGAGTTTAAACTGCTAACCTTCTGGTTAGTAGCCCAACACATAATCTGCTATATCACCATGGCTCCTTTAATAAGTGCTAACTGTGTATGAAACACAGTTCTTGGATTAAGCAAATGATTATGTGTACATTTACTAACTGAGAAGTTGACAGTGTCGATTGAAGTAGAGTTTCCTAGGAAGAAAGTCCTGATGATCTCTTTCAAAGATATAGATAGTTTTCAAAATCCTATGAAACAGTTCTCTCCTTTGAATGTATGGTTTCTATGGGAGTTACTTAATCTGGTGTCCATTTGAGGATTCAGAATGAAAGGGTGGAGTCTAGCCTGTCAATCAGGTCATAGCTTGATGACCTCACTTGGAGGCGCTAAGGAGATAAATAGCTTATTGGAGGCGGGACACATGCTGAGTCCCTATGAGATATTCTTGTAGACAAGTCCCACAAGATAAGCAGATGACAGCTAGCGTCTCAGAGCTGCAGAAGCCACGTGGCGACCCCATCATCTCTGAGATGCTTACACCACCACGGATCCACAAGGCTTCCTACCCAATGACTTGCGATCTTCCTGCATTCGGCAGCATTGCATGTGCTTTGTGAGTCTGAATAGGAATTTATAGATTGATATAGGACATATGAGCTAATATCAGACTTATGGACTTGATCTGGACTGGGATGTTTGTTTAATATTCAATTGCTCTTGTATAGAAAGCCCTTCTCTATACACATACGAGTCTCCCTGGATTTTTTTCTCTACGCTACCCGGACTAACACAGGTGCTATTGCTATGAGTCAAATTCTGTCTGGTGACTGTTGGCTTGCTCTGTTAGGTGTCAAATCCTAAGGGTTTCAAAATGAAGAGAAAAATGACTATTTCCAGCTCTCACAGAGATTAAAATTTTACAGGAGCTATAAATGACATATATACATGCACACATATATGTGCATATGTATATATATGTGTGTATTTATATATATGTTGATTTTTTTTATTCCTAGCAACCCCTTGTGACAGAGAGTAGAACTTCCTTATCTACTTTTACATTCTGGTGGCTAGTCGGTTACGGTTGGCCTGTGAACTTCAAAGTCAGCAATTTGAAATCACCAGCACTCTGCTAGAGAATGAGGCTTAGCGTGCCGTAAAAATGAACAGCCTCTGAACCCCAAAGGGACACCCCTCATCTGCCCTATAGGTTCTTGAGGAATTTGAATATATTCCATGCCAGTGAGATTTGGATTTTCAATCCTTACAGGACTAAATCACCAGGTCCCTACCCCCACTCCCCCCTACCACACTGGGAGCCACTGGGTGCATATTAACCACGGAGTCTTTGTTTAGCACCCTAACTTTTAACTGTTGTGACATGAGTTGTCCATTTCATCCATCCATCTACTTATATAGAGAGTAAGTACCATGTGTTTTATAAATATGTAAGAGATGGCATACATACTTTTGGTGACTGCTTTGAAATTCAGTGGCAGTTCTGGAGATCACCATTTCATGGAATAAAGTCTGAAGTCCTTAATAGAGCAACCAAGGTCCTTGGAATCTGCACCATTGATTTTCTCTTATCCCTTTACCACCTACTCAAACTCAAGTCTGGCTACATCTGGCATTTCAGTACTCCATGGACTCTCCTTTCTCACTGCAGGGGGATTCCTTTCTTGTTTCTGTCTCCCAACTCACATACTGCCACTGACATCAGGTTGATCCCAGTCCATGGCGGCCTTCTAGGGAAGAATAGAGCTGCTTCTGTGCATTCTAGAGACTGTAACTCTTTATGGGAGTAGAAATCCTCATCCTGCTGCTGCAGTACGGGAGGTGGTTTTGAACTGCTGACCTTTATATTAGTAAACTAACCCATAACCCATTGTACCACTGAAGTTCCTTCTGTCTCCCAAAAGATTTCCCATTTTAAACTACTCCCTGATTTGAATCATTATCCGTTCCTACAATAGGTCAGTGAGTGATTTAATGTGGCTCTTCTAATCAAAGTCTTGATAACTTCCACCAAATAGCCTTTTCTTCCAGCATAGGTCTCCCTAAGAAGGTTGGGGAAGACTAATAGGATTCAACAGTGAGCAATGTTAACAGGATTCATTGGATTGCCACTCTTTTGAGAAGCAGGAGAGAAGGCTCCCTCCCAGCAAGAGCCAGGAGAGTATATGTCCTCTGTACCATGAGACACAAGCACAGTGCACCTCTTTTATCTGGAAGATGGCTCTGACCTCAGAGAGAAGCAACAGGACCAGGAGCTGGAGCATGGAGCAGAGTGGTCGCCTTCCCAGCCAACAGAACTAGTAAAGCTGAGAGCTTTGGGGCAGGAGGCTGGCTTGTAGAGTGGGCTGCCTCCGGGCATTTAATTCTGGAAGCTGGGTTCTCTAGGCCACGAATCTTGAGCGGGGTGTCTTCTGATTTAGGTTACAGCTGGGTAGTGTCTCCAGTGAGTCCTTATGAGCAGCCCTGGAAGAACTTTGCAATGTGTCCTGATGAACAACTGTGTCCTGAGCATTTCCCACACACATTGCAACCTGTTAACTTCCTCTATAATCCCTGTACTCATGAACAGTGTTTGTGAGTTCTATGTAGTTGCAACAGATATTAGAACCTGGATGTAAAAGTAGAGAATGCTGTTTAAGTCGCAGAAAATACAATATAACATCAAGAAACCTCCTGTCTATATTCACGGCCAAGTGATTCCTCAATCCTCTGAACTCCCATACCTTTAAGTTGTTTGGGAAGTGTGTGTTATATTCTACTGGAATAATTTGATTATATGTTTATATGCTCTCAATAAATATTTAATTAATATATGGTAATATAGCATCATTCAGTAAGTATATAAAATACCTGCTCAAATGGCATGTGTTTTGGTCCTTTTGTTAAATTTTACTTGGTGAAGAGAAAAATTACATTTATAATAGTTTTACAATTGTATCCACCTCATAACTATCAAGATACCATGATTAATGATAGCTGCTGAAAATATGAAATTATTTTATTTAGCTAGTAACATGTTGATACTTATTTCTATTATTTCTATATCTAGCACAAGTCTGAATTAAAAACAACCGAATCATTTACCTTCTAAAATATTGCCTGAGATCATCGGTATGTAATACCTGTGCCTTACATAAAAAACAAAATATATCTAAATAAAGGAATTACAATAGAAATGATCATTCTCACTTTACTTGGCCTTATTCACAAGCGAGGCAAATCATATTTAGGAGCTTCAACTTTGTAATCATCTGAACTCTTCACTTAATGGCTCAGGTAGCCACTGCGGCCCACTGGTCCCACCATCAGCGCTGGTTCCATGAGTGCTCAGTAGAAAGAAAGAAACAACAACAACAATTGAAAGGAGAAGTTGCTGTGCCAAATTTCGCTTAGCTCTGCTGGCAGATTTCCATGACGTCAGCCCAATTTGTGTTTTCTTCCAGCACAGCAGGCACTGGGCTTGTTTCTGTGTTTCTTCACACCATTTCTCAATCGTGGTTAGTAATCTATAGAAGGCTACT
Organism: Tenrec ecaudatus; assembly: GCF_050624435.1. Taxonomy (NCBI): domain Eukaryota; kingdom Metazoa; phylum Chordata; class Mammalia; order Afrosoricida; family Tenrecidae; genus Tenrec; species Tenrec ecaudatus. The sequence continues at coordinate 87,565,303 of NC_134531.1, forward strand.
TAATATATAGCGTCCCAAATTTACCAAGTTCCACTTATAAAGAAAACATTTGAAGATAGGATCTTGCATCTTTATTTTTCTTTGCAGTCGATGGGTGACTCTGATTTGCAGTCACAATGAGCTCCTGAAAACAGTACTGAGAAACTGTCTATAAATAAGTGCTTTTGTTTACAGGAACTTACTGGGGAACTGGATTTGTAACACCTGTCATTCGGCCCATGCAGAGAAACAAGAGGAAAGGTCCTCTTGGTAATTCGAATTAGTCATCTACTTCTATATAAGCTAGCTCCTTTCTAATGTTATTGTCTTCCACTGCGTATGGACAGCCTTTTGTTCATTAAAGCATATGATGGCGCATTAATGCTTATTGCAGACTTTTAAATTTTTCTCTATAATACTTGGCTGTCTCTTCCTGCAAGCTTTCTAAGAACAAATTTCCTTTTTAATCTAAGAGGAAATTACGTGGGTGAGAAGGACTATATGAAAATAAACGATTCAAGTAAATGTCTTCAGAGTCGTATGCTCATCTGCAAACTCTTCATGTAAGCCGGCTAGGAGACTTCACTTGTGTGGGCAAGTGGCAAATGGCAGTCCATATGGAGTTTCCCAACTGGGCCTCTGAGTAGGTGCGATATACATACACCAGAATTTCTGCCATGTCCCTTCTATGGTCAGAGAAAGAGTCTTTTCTGCCAGGTTAGTCCCATGTATGCTGTGCCATGACATCGGTGAATTTTGTGACACCTGGTGACTACAGAACTAGTAGGCGACTAAAACCAGGCACAATTTTCCGTACGCTCCATGAAACATGAAGGACTGTGAATTTGTAGATGGGGAGAGAGTCTGCACAAACGCCTACTGTTCCTTCAGAAAGCTTCCCCCATCCACCTACACTTACAGGGCCCCAGCCTACCCTGATGCTGATGGCCAGCCACATCCACCAGAAGATGAATATCTAGTCACATATCTATTTTTATTTTAAAGTCCTATTCAGAGCCACCATTAGGCCACTGTAAGTTTGCCTCAGTTACTGTTATTAGCCCATTGGTTACTTGAAAAGTGTACAATCCTAAAGTCTGGTTTCAGTGGAAAACGAGAGTTGAAAAGATGAAAAGTGACAGCACACAGGGCAAAAAGTTAAAGAATCCTAACAAATGAAATAGAATGATTAAATTAGGAGATGACAATGATATCTTTTAAGTAGAAGTGAATTATTTTAAAAAATCATCAGAAGAATCCACTGATCCATGAAAACAACAGAATAGAATCCAAGACTGCTCCTTGTCTCCGACAGCCCTGCTTTCCTTAGCAATTGTAACGAAGTCGATCCAGAAATAGAGACACATGATAGGGAGGCTTCAGTCCAGTAACCAGTACTTTCAGACATCACCACAAACACATACACTCAGTATTTCACAACCTTCTCACATTGACAATGTCACAATGCTGCTTCGGGCAATGTTTTCATCTCCTTGTTGGGGAAAGTTGGTTCCGTTTTCCTCCCCTTCCACAACCATCTCTTATAAATTACTTTTCTTGAAGGGCAAACTAAAGTTCTTCTTTTCAAAATTGTGCTTGTCATAGTGAAGGAAATCCAGCTCGTGTCATTAGAAAATCAGCTTAATGTGTTTGGTTAGACTGCAGAGAGTAATTAGATGACAGTTCCCTGGCAAACTACTAGAGGAAGTTCACATTCGAAAGGTTAAAAATATAGTACAGTTGTGTTTCATTAAAAAGAATTTATAAGTCTTATATATTTGAAAAGTTGTGTATTACTCTGAGATTTTTTTATTTTGAAATGTGGGGAGCAATGCTGTCATCACTGTATTAACCAAAGATGGCAAATTTCATGACAGGAAGGGGTATCTCTTTGTCAATATATTCATTATGTCTTTATCACTATAAAACCCCTCAGATCTCCCCACCCTTAGTTAGCAAATGCTAAGTGGAATGGAGGATTAATACATTCATCAATTTGATTGAATTAAAGGAAGGAGAACACACCTAAAACACACTTCAGACCGTCACCTGTATGTTCTGCAGGGCTTGCCCTCATCCATGAATTAACTGGGTCGTTCTCGAAAGCACTCACTCACTCATTTCCAGGGAGGTGATTCAGATTCAGAGCAACCAAATGTCAAAATGAATCATTCCCTTAGTTCTTCGTAATACTCAAACCATTAGCTTCATAAGCATACACATGCAATAAAATTCAAGCAGAACTCCTTGAAAAATATTGTCTTATTAATAATACCGTCCAGAGGTAAAATTTATATTTTCAAGAACAAGTTGCTTTAGAAAGTCTTTACTGCACCAATCAAAACCACGATAATTCCACTGAAAAGTGGGGAAAAAAAGAGCTCATTTTTCATTTTTTGCTGTTATAAGTTTAAAGGAAATTATTAAAGCAGTGTCATCTATTGAAAATAGCAGGGTCTTGAGCAGGGGCCTCCTCACTGACTGTTTTCTGGAGCGGTGAAGGTTGAGAAGCCCTCATGAGAAGAGAAAGGCTTGCAGCCTTCAGCCATCCATTAAGGCCACGGGGCCGAAGCAGCGACCGCTGGAAAGTCACTGCCATAAAGCCACCAGTGTAAAACCGTTATTCTTTTCAGGAAACTTGTCATCGTGGGACTATGATCTGTAGGGTAAGCAGTTTGAAACCACTGGCTGCTTTGCAGAAGAAAGACTGGACTTTCTACTCCTGTAAAAAGTGACAGGCTCAGAAACCCACAGAGGCAAGTCTGCCCTCTCCTCTAGGGTTGACACGAGTGGCCTGTCGATTTGGTGGCAGTGAGTGAGATGGATAACAGTGGAAGCTGAACATCCATTTGCAGGGTCCACAGTGAAGCCCTCTGACTACTGCCGAGGGCAGGAGGGGGATAGCCTTGTTATCCGACAGAAAGCATAGCTAACTATTGATGAGCTTCTGCTTTAAAGGGACTCTTGGCCTCTGAGATTTCCCCAGAAATGTTACTCCTCCATTCAAATAGAAGATGATCCTGATTGTCACATGATGAGGTCTCCAGCCTTAGAAGCGGCTAAGTAGATGAAATATCCACGTGCTCCTTGGGTGGTAAGGAAAAACAAGTGTGCATCACACATTTTATTAACTTCTGCTTGCATGGTTTGTTTTTCACACCGTGGAATCAGTTCCAACGACTGTGGGCACTGCATCAACCTCACAACCGGTGCCATGTTTGAGCCCATTGTGGAAGCCACTGTCTCAATCCATCTCCTGGAGGGCCTTTCTCTCTTTCAATGCCCCTTTACTTTGATGTCCTTCTCCAGGGACTGATTACTTCCTACAATTTGTTAAAAATATGTAAGGCAAAGTCTCGCCGTCGTTGCCTCTAAGGAGTACTCTGGCCTCGCTTTCAAAACAGATTTGTTTGTCCTTTCAGAAGCCAATGGTACTTTCAACATTCCGCTCCAGCACCTCAATTCAAAGGCATTGAAGTTTCTCTGGTCTCCCTTATACAATGTCCAACTTTCACATCCAGATGAGGTGACGCCATGGCTTGGTGTTAGGATCACACCAAGCCACCCTTAAAGTCACACTCAGCCTTTCAATACAGTCATCTTGAACAACGGATTTACCCAAGAAAATCAACTTTTTGATATCTTGACTGCTGCTTCCATAAATATTGATTTGGATCCAAGCAAAACAAAATCCTTGACAACTTCAACGTCCTTTTCTTTTATTGTGATGCTACCTCTTTGTCCAATTGTATAGATTTTGGTCTTCTTGACATTAAATTGTAATCCATGTTGAAGGCTGAAATCCTTGATCTTCATCAGCAAGTGCTTCAAGTCTTGCACAATTTCAGCAAGCGAGGTGATGTCATTTGCATATTGAAGGTTCTTAATAAGCACTCCTCCAATCCCAATGCTGTATTCTTCTTCATAAAATCTGTTTATTACTCAGCACTCAGATTGAATAATAATGGTGCGATTATACAACCCTGACACATACCTTTGCTGATTTTAAACCATGAAGTGTGCTCTGTGTCTGTTCTCCACTGTCTCTTGATTCATGTACATAATCTGCATGAGTTCAATGTTCTGGAATTTCCTGTCTTCTCAAGGTTTATTATGGTCCACATAGTCTAATGTTTTGGCATAGTGTATACAACGCTAATAAATACCTTTCCAGTTTTCTCTACTTTCAGCCAAGATCCAGCTGACGTCAACAATGATATCCCTTGGTCCATGTCTTCTTCTGATTCCAGCCTGAATCCCTGGCAGCCCCCTGTTTGCATACTTCACCAAAATGTACTCAGGTTTATACTGAGGAAAAAGTCACTTGAGGAATATATTGTTCATTCATTCAGTCAGTCATTCATTCACCCCTGCTCTGTGCCACAAATACTATTAACCTGGGCAGCAAAGCACATAGTACTCTTGAGTAATTTTTGAACCAATTTGCAATAGATCAAAAGTTGAATTAAAACTGACTTAATGCTTCTCAACAAAGCTTAGTTTTAACTGTTCACGTCAGGTTTACCCTTTGGATCGTCTAGACTTACATCCCCAAATGCACTCTGTTTGGTAACCGCTTTCTTCCCATCCTTCAAGTACGGAGAGAGGGAGAACACCAGAGGCTTATTTTCTATGTAGTTCCCACAAATGGACCCTGGACTCCCACTGCCATTCATGACCTTCTGCACACCGGGTTCTCACAGTTTGGGCTCTGATACTATTCTCTCCTTCAACTTAGGGGCAGATGATTTACAATCATTCGGTGACTGGGGATGGTGTGCTTCTTCCATGGTGGAATTAGTTGACATCTCACTTAGATGGCTGCTGGTTTGGAGGCAAGCTTTTAAGATCCCACACACTACTTTATCTGGTCATTTCTTCACCATATTTTGCGATAGCACTCACCCATGTCTTCTGTGTTTCCTTTCTGAAGCCCAGTGTATCAAGCAGGGCCATGATGTAAAAACTAATAGTTCTTAAGTTAGGGCTAGGATTTAGTGCAATCCCTAAACTCATTCATGGAGCTATCATTTTGTTTAAATGTATCTGCCTTTTTCTCCTTTTAAAAACCTCCTTGGTAATTTATGGTGGAGAGTTTTATTGATCAACCCCTTGAGGCATAACAATCTTCCTTTAATATTGTCGTTGATTAGGCCTTGTTACAAAATTTTTAAAGCCCCGTTGAGACAGGGATATTGGGCCATGTAGGCTACGTCCATATCACAGTACCTGAATTATTCACTTGTATAGAATCAAACCTTTCTTGGTTGTACACTATGTATATATACAATGATGGTTAGTTGTTGGGGAAATTTACTGTAATAGTCACTGAGAATGTCAGTCACAGGTTTGCCACAATAATACATATATTACTACAGCATCTAGGGCATTGATGTGGCAAGACCATGTTTGTCCGCCAATCAGCAGTTCAACTGTCTTAGCACAGCTGTCTCCAGCATCCTTAGACACCAGGTATTTCCTCCTGAAGTCTTCATGTTACAAGTGTGAACAGATACCTATTAAGATACATTTTCCATAATAGTTATCATAGAGAATGACTTATCTGGAATATTTTGATTCATTATACTAGTACTGCACTTTATAAAATACATAGCTACCATCATCTTCTCATTTCATTGGCACTTGATACATGAGGCATTCTATTTGTTGTGTGTTCACAATATTATGTATGTGTTTTCCTCAATGTTTTTAGTTCTCATTTAGGAACAACATGAAAGCAACATCTGACATAGATCCTGATATGGGACGTTGCTCACTAACCCAGTTTTGCAATAATTTAAAATGACATATTATTGTATATACTCGTGTATAAACTGGGGTTCAGCTTATACACGGGTCAGTGGTACCCTAGCGAGGTATAACATCTTGCTGCCCACCCCCCCACCTGAGGTAATGGGATTAGCGCCCGTTATCTCTTGGGTGATTGCAGTTTCTCCTCTGTTCATTCAAAGCTCTGCTGACACTGCAGGGCTTTGAAAGTTTGTTTACTCACATCTAACCAATCAGAGCCATCCTACGATGTGGACAGCTCCAATTCGCAGAAGCACCCATAGTGATTCACTTACTCCTGCAGCTGAACTGGTAAGGATGTGTCTGTGGCTGCACTCTGTCTCTCCCCTCTGGTCTCTGTGTTAATTCACATCCTGCATCCCCGCCCACACGGACTCCCCCCCCCCCGCCCCTGCTAACACGTCGCATGTGGTGGGGGGGATGTCATTACCATGGAAGTTCTTTTCAAAGTCTTGTTTTTTTTAATCCTATTAGAAATGGATGCTCTTGAACCGAAACAAAAACACCGGTCATATGAGGCTGGTTTCAAAATTAAGGTTGTGTCAAGAGCAGAAGAGAGCAATAACAGTATTGCAAGTAGGGCATTCTGTGTTGACGAAAAGCAAGTGAGGGAGTGGCGGAAAATTAAGACTGACTTGGACAGATTCCAAAAGCTAAAAAAGCTCGTCATGGTTTAACATCTTTATATGGGGCTCTAGAGAGTGAATTGCATAAATGGGTTATGGAGTGTCGTCAAAATGGTTACTGCACAACACGTATGGGAATCCGCATACATGCTCTACAACTGGTTAAGGATGACAAATATAAAGTACCAGGCATTGAAAAATTTGCTGCATCAGCAGGATGGTGTACCCGCTTCATGAATAGGTTTGACCTACTATGTTTGAGACAAAGAACAAAAATTTCCCAGAAATTGCCACAAGACCTTGAAGAAAAAATTGTCATTCTAGTCATTTATTGTAACACAAAGAAGTGTGTATAATTATGACCTGGCACATATTGGCAAAATAGATGAAACTGCCATGACTTTTGATCTCCCAAGCTACAGAACTGTGGCAAGTTTAGGAGAAAAATCCATTTTTCTCAAAAACACAGGAAATAAAAAACCAAAACAAAAACCACTTTACAGTTGTTCTATCATGTTTGGCTAATGGAACTAAACTGCATCCTGCCATTATTTTTAAAAGAAAGACCTTGCCTAAAATGATCAATTTCCCACCAATAATTACTGTGCGTGTACATGTTAAAGGCTGGATGGATGAAGACAGAACAAAAAATGGCTGGAAGAAATTTGGAACTGATGACCAGGAGCAGCCTTAAAGAAAAAGCCATCATTACTTGTTTGGGATGTGTTCAGAGCCCACCTATGGGATGACATTAAAAAAAAAAATTGGCAAAATCTAGTAAAGTTACTTTAGCCGTTATTCCAGGTGGACTTACATCTGAACTGCAGCCTCTGGATGGATCTTTGAATAAGCCTTTTAAAGACCATGTGCGAAGGATGTGGCATGAAAGGATGTCATCTGGTCAAGCCCGACTAACAAAAGGAGGCAATGTCATGAAGCCTGACATAGAGTTAATAGCAAAGTGGGTTCGAGATGCATGGGAAGACATTCCAGAAGACATGGTGCAACATGCCTTCCAGAAATGTAGTATTAGCAATGCTGTGGATGGCAGTGAAGACTGTGCTTTGTAAGAAAATGACAGCAGTGATGGTGATGACGGCGATCTCAGTGAGGACAGCGTCTATGATGACCTCACACCAGCTGAAGCTCTGCATTGGGATACGGATGATGATGAGGAATCCAGTTTTGAAGGATTTTAACTCCTTACATTTTAGCTTGGTTGCTGATTGAGCTCAGGGAATAGTACTCTTAAGGTATCATTGTTGATACTTTATTGTTTTTGTTGAACCTATTTTCTACTTACTGTGCTGGTTTACTAATGTTAAATGACTTGTCCTTTTATTTATGTTTTTATTTAAAATAAATATTTAAATGCATTACACCACTGATGTCTCAATTTTTAGTAATTTTATTTTCATTTGTTTTGATGATTGAAACTCACAAATAGCTTCTGCATTTTCCACCCAAGGCTTATACTTGAGTCAATCAGTTTTTCTGGTTTCCCAGGTAATAATTAGGTACTTCGACTTATACTCGGGTCGGTTTATATTCGAATAGATACAGTATATACATTTCTCTAAATGAAGCTACATTTGTTCATTGTCGCTTTCAATACCTTGAATAACACTTGTCCATTTTCATCTCAAGGTTCACCCGTTTCTGCATTTTAGAATATATTCATTTTCTTGCCTCTTCCCACACGTGCTGCAAGTCACAGATGAGGCATACAATAGTCAGGGATAGATGAATCTAGGTTTTTTCATCCTGATGCGATTTGGGGAAACTTCTTTAAAAAGTATAACATAAAGTTAGAAATACAAAATTTAGTAACTTTCAGGGCCCAAAAGCTTTAAATTAATTTTGCAGGAAAAGCAGCTCGTAAAGTGATAACGCAAATTATCTTGAATTATATATAAGGTTAAAAGTTTTATTTACTAGAGATCTTTAAGGGGCAAATTAACCCTCTAACTTGTTATAAATTATCACCATTGTATGATAATTCTATAACTGAAAGAAATTGGAAACTTATTGTAGGCTTAAGCTATTATCAATTAGTAGAAAAAGTAAATCTATAAAGTATGTTAATATTTCTCTGAACAATAAGTCCCTCCCTGAGTCTTCTTCCAGACCATTTACTGTACTTAGACTCAATTCTTTAAAAGAAAGATCAAGAAAAGTAAATTATAGACAACATTTAGTTGCTGTAACTTATCTATAAAAACATAACTTTAAATTCAGAATCTCTAGGTGTGAACAAAGGAGTTTGAGGAGCCATGGTCCACCAAGTAGATTATTTAGATCCATTGTTCAGACAGGGACCCAGCTCCATGTTATGAACAGTCGGTCGTTAGCATGAGCCACTGGACGTAATGACAACCCATCTCCTTGAGCTGACCATGTTCCTGAGATAACTCAATTTCAATCATTAATAGGAATTTTCACTCCTGGAGAATGAACGCTATGACTACATTTGATTAAAATAGGAAAGGATTATAAACTGATCGACTAATTCATTCTATGCCTATAGTAGAATGTTTTAAATAAATGATATTTGATCAGCTTTGCCTCTCCTCCTATTACCAGTTTTTCTATTTAAATGGGAATATGAAAACCCTAGAAATACCTATTTAGGAACTGTTGCTTCAATTTTGTCTCAATTTCTAGTAGTAAATAAAGGAAAAAAAATCTGGCTAAGGACTCTCCCAAACACTCATAAATATTATTTAATTATGTAAATAATGTATGTATTTATAGAAATAATATTTATCTGAAAAGCATTCAGATAAACAATATTTAAAAATTAATCGATAAGTTTATGTTCAAAATAACCAACATTACATTGTCTATTAACAGAGTAGTATGTTGGAAAAGTTGAACTGTTAATAATAAGTAGTGTTATTTAAAAATAGGCTATATAACAGTATGGAAGAGAAATTATGGAGTAGCACAACTCCTGAATTTAAATTTAAGACTTGCCAAAAATCCTGGTGTACTTTACACAATCAAAATAATTACGTATGGTAGAATTAAACTCAATGCGTAAAGTGCATATTATATTACCCAATACTATGAATTTATAATTCACATAATCAATGAATTGAAAATCCAAGTCTATTGGACTCAAAATCAGCTGCACATTCCACTACCCTGAAGTGAATTCTGAAACTAGAACCATTACAATTAAGGGATCAACAGTCAAAGAGGCAGAGTCATAGCCCTGGAAGCGGTTCTGTTGAAGCTATTGCAGAAAGTGGCTGAACCAAGTGCTGCCCTCTCGATGACCTTCACTTGAAAAGCCACCAACCCTGGGAGCTTTTGCTCAAAGATGCTTCCCTCCAATCTGTGCCCAGAGCCATCAGACCTTGCTTGGTGTTATCAGGGAAACACTCAGCCCACAGGAAGTAACACTCAAATACAGAGAACACATCTAAGCAACAATAGTAGCACCTTCAACTTGAAAGCTCAAATTTACCCAAGTAGCACTTTCAACTGGAACAAAAACCCGGTGAAGGTTATTTTTAGTAATAGTCCTGGTCATAGAGAATGCATCTGCTCTGGTATTTTCCAGCTACAAATCGCCATTTGTAAATATGCTTTGGGGTTTGAGAGGTTCTCTTACCAAGCTTGCCTATGTAAAGTACCAGCCGACTCTGATAAGTTGATGCTGAATATCAGACTTGGTTTAATTTTTTTATTATTAGTATTGCACCCATCAATCTTTTTAGGATGTTTCTTCTATTCATTCACATTTTGCTACTGAAATTCTCAGTTTTATGAGTTTTCACAAAGTTTGATAAATCTAAATAGGACTGATTCTAAAATTCTTCCTCAACAATACAAGTTAAAATGCTCTCGCCTCATCCTCCATATTGCCCTTCTAGATTTTCTGAGTATGGTCATATCCTGGTTACTCTCCCCAAATTATTTATTGTGATTCCTTGTCTCTAGATCCCCCTAGTTTACTCAACTTGTGGATCAGTGTCTGACATTCTTACATCATGGGCCCTCTGATTACACAGAAATCACTTTTAGAATGTCTTTCAAGTTACGAGATGAAATGAAAGATAATTTCTCTTTTTATTCCCCGCCCACCCTCCCTATGGGTTGAGTGAAGCCCTCGTGGTGCTGCAGGGTGTTGGGTGGTGAATGGAAAGATGGTAGGTTTGCATCCACCAGTCCGCCTCAGGAGACAGTTGAGGTCATCTGCTACTCTAAAGTCTTATAGCTCTGGAAACCATCTATCAGATAGGTCACGACAAGCTAGAATCCAGTAGATTGTGGTGGATTCTAGGACTGGAATGTGCTTTCCGTCCCTGTGGAAATTGCCTCTTCACTGTGTTCCTTATTAATTGCATGCATGCATTTTGGTTTGAACCCTGTGTCCTTCTAATGTATAAGGTTGAACTCCATGATTCTGCTTTCTGAGATCTCCCTTTCAGCCTGCATTTACCTAGCGTTTACTTAAAACCTTTCTCAGGTGCATTCTTTCCTAGAAGCATCTTGACATCTCTGAACAGAAAGGAAGGGTCGTTGCTCCTTCTTTTAGCTTCTCGGTGTCATTGTTAATCGTCAGAGTTTTCTTATCTACTGGTTACTGTTCTATACTTCTTACTGAACAAGCTAAGTTTCTAAAAGTCTATGCCCATGTCTTCTTCCTCTGTAGGGCTTGAAACCATACCCTGAGTGTATTAATTTTTTCCCAAAACAATTTTATTGGGAGTTAATACCAATATCATACCATTCCATAGTTCAATCACATTAAGTGGTATTGTACAATTGCTACCACAATCCGTTTCCAAACATCCAGTTCATACCAACTCACATACACCCTATAGGCCAAGGTAGAATGTCCCCTGGTGAGATTCTGATACCATAACTCTTTATGGGACTACAAAGCACTCTTTATGGGACTACATAGCACTCTTTATGGGACTACAAAGCCTAGTCTTCCTCCGGAGGAGTAGCTACTGCCTCTGATCTGTTGGCATTGCATGCAGCAGCCCAACATGTAACAGCTACACTGCCAGGGATCGTACAGGGGACATAACTGCATATATATATATATATATATATATATATATATATATATATATATATATATGATTTGAATTAAATAGATGAAGGAACTGGAGCTACAATAAAATGATGAACCAATATCCCTTTATGACAAAAGTAGTGATTTAATTCCTGACTTGGTTGCCAGTTTCTATCCATTAAAACAGCCCCCAAAGTACAGTGCAAGTGGTAGGAGTATGTTATTATTGTTTTTACCCCCAAATTACCAAGATTGAGCACATGACTCAAAAGACAAAATAATTAATTCACTTCTGCAGTGATATGCTTTAAATGAGTACTTTTCTACCTGTTGTATCCACCTGAACCATAAAATTAGGGACTTTTCTATCTGTTTCTGTCTTTAATAAATTGCATTGGAAACTCCTGTATGATCTTTCCTTACAACAGCATTTCAACTTCAGCAGTTTCTTAGCTGGCATGCTGGTTATTTAAGAACACCACTTACAAATTACTGGCCAAGTTATTTTTATAAACTCAACTTTCTACTGTGGGAAATCACTTAAAATGTTTGGCTGACTTGGGCCTCCAACAAATAGTACTTGTCAATAAATATTAAACAATCATATGAATATGGAGTTGAAAATCTGAATTATACCTATGTCCTGGGAATTGTTTTCCTCTTCTCAAGATGCCTGGGGTATGGAGGCTAAAAGGTCTATTGCAAATCCTGTATTATTCATTCAGAAATATTCACGGAGGACCGTGGCTCGAAACTTTGGCAACTGTTGAGGTCTTCCATTCATTCCAGAGCAGGTTTCTCCAGTGTGCAATCTTACTGAAAGAAGGAAAGAAAAACCATGGTGAAATCTTAGTTCTGCCTTCAGAGCCGTGTCCTTTTGAGAAAGTGTTGGGTGCAAAATAAAGAATCCGATCCACCAGTTTAGGGAATACGGCAAGTGGGACTCAACTTAGTTTTAGTTGAGTAGTTTAAATCAAAAGATGAAACTATTCCAATAAGAAGTTATATTTTGTCCTGGGTTTTGTTCATGATAGCGAAGATGGTAAAAGAAGGGGAGGGGCACCTTGAAACTCTTCTTTGAGTGAGTGCTTTTTCTCTCCATCAGTAATCTGCGATTCAGAAGAGGGTAGATTGTCTTTTTAAGTTTTGTCATCAATGTGATCTTATTAGCCATGCACCTTAACAATGTTTCTGTTTGAGTTTCATAACCATGACAGATGAGGGTACAGATTTGGGACAGGCTCCCTACTCTGTCACCTAGCAGCTACATAGCCTAGAGCAAGTTATTGAATCCCTCTCAACTGCTTTCTTCACCTATATGTTTAGTCATACTTTCCTATGAGAATGTGAAGCTTGCATACGTTAATATGTTCAGATCACTTACAACATTGTTTAGCACAAAATAGACAGTATCCGAGTTAATCATTATGACTTGTAACCACAGCATACAACATGCTGGCTGGCACAGGAGAACTTGATACATTCACAATGAACAACACATGACACCAGGTTTCAGTTAAACAAACAGCAAGTCCATTTCTGACTCATAGTGACATTTTATGCCAGGATGGAACTAACCGTCCCTGTGGATTTCTGAGACTATAACTTAACAAGAGTATAAAGACTCATCTTTCTCCTGGGGAATGGAAGGCAGTTTGAACTGCTAATGTGCAATCCACTAAGTTTTAGGGCTCCTGTTAGTTTTAGTTAGAAACTATCAAAAAGGAATCATATGTTTTGCAACTTTCTACATTCCTTAATGAAGTTTATTTGTGTCTGTGTACACATTCTGAGTGGACATCAGTGTGGCTTGGAATTGCTCTAATGGCGGCTCCTTAAACGTTTCTGATTGTGCGAGACCATTATTGCCACAGTTTACGAATTCAGTTTGCTCTTTAGAAGGACTGTGAGTTCGATATGCTTAAAATATCGGAATCATTTAAAATGTAGACAACTTGGGTTTCTATGATTTTCTGGAGAATGGTGGGGAGGGGCTTTTGGGGCTTCACCCTGAGGCTCTGTGCTACTGTGAATGTAAGATGACTACCAGAGATTTCCAGATCGCACTGACCCTAACACTGTCTCACAGGATGTGGTCAGAACCCACCAGGCTGGAGAATAAAGTGACTCAAATCCCTGCCTGACTCATTCCTCTTGGCTCCCTCTAAAAGCATACATTACGTTCACTCCTGTCTAATCTCCCCATTACTCTTCCTTCCCCAGACCTGGCCCCTCCCCGCCCCAGTGGACCTTGGGCGCAGTTGCACCGCCTGCCTGCCCTACGAACTACTGCTTTCCAAGAGGCTGCTGCTCTCAGCTGAGCGTGGCTGTCTAAGCAAGCGACCGTGAACCCCAGTGCACATTACTGAGTAATAGGTTCTGGGAGACTGTGGAAAGTATGCAGTATTGGCACAATAGATCAAGACTTTCATCAACATAAAAGGAAACGAATTACAAGGTGCTTGCTGACAGGGAATTGTAGCGTGATAGGGCTTGATAGGGCACTCTGGGGCCAGATCCACTAAAAGCATTTTGGCGCGGTGAAGTGTGTTTCCTAGACAGATGTGTTCCAGTCGAGATGGAAGGGCCCCGTTCTTCTCACGCATTCTAACACGCCACTTACAAGTGATTTGCAGCCAAGTTGTGTCAGATACTGTTATCACAGGAAGTCCAGAGCTGTCACCCCTTGAAAGGTGACATTAGTTCAAGAAAGCCAGACTAGTGCTGTCTTACGAGAAAAAGGAAGCGATTCCACTTTTGTTTATTGTTTTCCCCTCTCAACAGGCAGATCGGAGGAAAGAGGTTTGGTTTTTAGTCACAGCGTTTGGTTCAGTCTGTGCGCTCAGACAGTTATGAAAATTGTAACACACGACTTCATTCTCCCTTTATAATTTCTCCTAATTGAGGCAGGATCCTGTCGCTCACTTCTAGAAGGTATAGTTTCCCGAGGTGGCAATGAAAAAGGAGGCATTTATTGGGAGTGTGGGGTGGGGGAGGGGCGAGGACAGATAGGAAGAAGCGCCCATCTTTCCTTGACAACATCAATCTTAACATGTCGGTAGCATCACAAAATTGTATTTTCTCTTTTTGTAGAAAAGAAACTCTGGAAAGCCGAAGTTGTTCTTTTTCTCCAAGTTTCACCCTGCCTGTACTTTTGCAACTCTTCCTGAGGACCGTTATTTTCTTTAGAGCCGACTCGATACATTCAGCGTTTCCGCTACCATCGAGAGACCCTTTTCATCAGAAAGTCCAATTGGACGGCCCCAGACATAACTGCAGTGTCCCAGAGTGCCCTTTTACACGAGACACAAGGTAAGACGAGCGGATCAAGTAACACACTACAAATTGATGCAGGCAGCGAGAACAGAAGACTGGTTTTCTGCCCTATAATGTCTGCATAAAAGTGGAGAATATGGTTAAAAACATTGGCGGCAGCCAGTTACCGGAATAGCTCGCACTTCCAGGAACAAATGCATTCCTAATGAATCTGTGGACACTGCATTTACCGCAACAGCAGCAGGTTTCTCACACATGCACTTGGCCCCGCCTGCGCAGGCTTTATTGACCTTCTGTAAACACTGATGGCGAGCGGGCAGCCAGCGGAGCGGCAGCCAGCCAGCCCAAACATCTTGGAAAGGCCTCTGAGAGAATTTTTTAGCATTTAGAAGACATACTATTCATCTCTCTGCCAGGTTTTTTTCTTCTTCTTCTTCTTTTTCGTTACAGGATATAAAGAGTGGAAAAAAAAAAAAAGAAAATCTGCCTAGTTTCTAATGACAGGTACACAATTTCTTCCCAAACTCACAATACCTGCTGAGCCTCTTGCTTCATTCTAAGGCAGTTTTAGTTTCTTGATGGTAGTGTAAACATACAATCTGACTGGGTTTTTGAGAAGGGATTTTTTTCTGTTTTTGCTCTTTTTCGCTATTTATGACACGGCTTTGGAATCTTCGTGTGGATTCAACATCAAGTCTAGCATGAAGTACCTTTCCTGGCGGTGCGGCCTTAGTGGAGTACTAAACATTTGGGATGTGGAACTGGATGGAGAGACAATACTGTTTTTATCACAACTGGCTAAAACCAGAAGAACCGAAAGTCACCAAAAAATGTTTTAGTGACTACAGTCACTAGCCGCCCCGCCCCCATGGTGGGGTACTGATGATGAGTCTATTTATGGACCAATAAATAGAAAAGTATGAGTTTCATATTGGAGGAAAGATCCTTGGTGAATCGACATTATTTTTTCCTGAGAAATTCCTTCATTTTTACACTAGATCAAATTAGATAAGGTTTAAAAAACCAATCAACAAACAAATAATATTTAAAAACAGAAAAAAAGAATAAGCCTAAGTAACGCAAACAGGACCACCTTGTTCTCATTTGTGTAAGAACTGACCTTCCTAGAAAATGTCTCACTAACTAGAATGATTTCATTTTTCTGAAAAATTCTACTACTAATTTGAGTAGCATTCATTTCATCTTCTAGGCATATGCCATGAAAGTAACAGAGTCCTTGGGCTCAGTTCCATTATGTATCCGTTACATAATTTCATGTCAACTTGAAGATATATTAAAGTGCAGGGAGTGCAATCCACCTGTCAAACAGCTCACAGCCTGATGGTCCTTCTTCTTGGCATGACCTTCTCCTTGGAGAGCCTTGGGAACCTCCTCTGTCTCTCTCTCTCTCTCTCTCTCTCTCTCTCTCTCTCTCTCTCTCTCTCTCTCTCTCTCTCTCTCTCTGTTTCTGTTTCTCTATCTCTCTCTCTCTTTCCCTACTTCCTCTTGCTTCTAGCAGACACTGGTTGCCACCACTATTGGATCCATGGGCCTTTGCACCCACTGGTCTGTGATCTCCCTGCCTTCTGCATCGTTGCCTGTGGCTTTGTGCATCTGAAGTGGGACTGGACTCGAGTTGGACTGGGCTGGGGTGCTAGCTGCAAAGCTCTTTCTTACACATAAATGAATGTCCCTCAATTTGTTTCTCCGTTCCACCTGGCACAACTCATTCCATTTGTGAACAATAAGAATCATTGGTTATATTAGTTTCTGAGATCCGGGTAAACGATTCATAGATGTCATCACTGTAGTACCCTTCTGCCCATGTCCCCAAACAAACATGGATAGAGGCAACGTGCCAGAGAAAACTGCAATGAAACATTCAATTCTCAAGAGGCTATTTTGTATATAAATCCTTTACACCCTCACTGCCATCCGTAAGTCCTGTAGAGAACCTTTAAGGCCGAGTAGAACTGTTCCTGTAGGTTTCTGAGACTGTCACACGTTACGAGTGGAGAAAGCCCCATCTTGTTTCCCATGGAGCAGTTAGTGGTTTCAAACTGCTGACCTTTCAGCTAGCAGTAAAATGGGTGATCAGTATACCACCAGGGCTCCTTGTAGATAGATCTGGAGTACATAAATTATACAGCTGCCGTGAACACACATTTAGCATTTCATTTTATCAGCGATGCTACTGAATCAACTTAAAACCACATACAGTAAAGCCATATTTTAATGACCAGCTCCAGACATGAAATTTATGTTGCTCTGGTTGCCTGTGGTTGGCTTCTAACTACTGAATAAATGGCTGTCTGCAAAACGTTTGGTTGACCTGCTGATTTGAAATCACTTCCAGGCAGTAGTTAACGGTGCCCTCCCAGCTGAGATCAGAGGGGTTGAAACAGGCCTTTATGACAGGCACAAGAGAAGAAATTATCCGCCAGGCAATCAGGACTTGAAATTATCCCAGAAGCTCAGATTTATATAAACTAAAGTAAAAGTCACCATGTGTTCACTCCAAAAGCAATGATTTCTGTGTAATGGAAAAATGTTGGCATTTGTTCTTACATGTCGGCTACCAGCGTATTGGTCAAGTTCTCTGGTTGTTAGCACAGAAACCCATATAGTCAAGGGGACTGGCAGGATGTGAAACAGTTAAGTGTGGGCTTCTTAGTGCCGAATCAAATGACAAGAGAAAAATCCCTGACTCAACAACTGTGCAAATGGTGTTTTGAGATGATCATGTTTCAAAGTTTAAAGGTATAATGTGCCTTGAAAGATCTCTTCTTGATGTTTTTCATTACCTCTAAAATCACTTTTCCCCCCACGTTTTTATCTCAAGAATTCCTCGTGATTGGTTACTTATCCATGTGAAGAGCATCTTTTTCACATGAATGCATTGAGTCCAATTCCTGTTATGCTTAGTTTTACTTATGTATATATATATATATTTTTTAAATTATGTATATTTCTTAAACTAGTCTATTGGGGAAAAATTATTATTTACCAGGCAACATGACGAAATAATCAAATATTATTTTGAGAGATTTGGGTATGTAGTATCTGTTTTTCTGAAGAGATAGATTAGTATTAGCTTGCAGAATGAAAATGTAATATGTTTAGTTTCTATAATTTTCCAGATGGAGATTTTATTACCTATAAAGTTTCCACCTGAGCCTTGTGTTAATTTCACCCCCCCCTTTTTTTTTTTGCTTCTACTGATCTGGAGTAAGGTTGGAACATGAATATTAAAAAAAACAAACAGGCAAGTGAACAATTAAAAAATGTCCTAAGATAAATCAAGCAAAGTTTCTGAAAATGATTCAAATGAAGACATTTTAATTAAAGAACTACTTATATAAGTGTGAGCACATTTAGTAAAACAAATTCAGCGTTTAAGGAGAGGATGGCCAGAAATCACCAACACCTGGAAGCCATTAGACTTTCTGGCAAGGGCTGTAGTCACAGATAGACAAAACTACTAATTGAGACATGATTGCCAAGTAGGAAATGAGTAAAGGGAAAAATGCCCTGACCTTCTCTTCTCAACAACATGCTATCCCATTGGCCAAATCCTCTAAGAAGCCAGGGGCAAGGGAAAGGCAATGGTTTACTGCATAGAGGTCATCCTTCAGGCCTTAAAGCCAGTCACTCACTGCCATTGAGTGGCTTCCAATTCTTAGTGAACCCAAAGGACAGAGTGGAACCACCCTGTGAGTTTATGAGACAGGACCTCGTTATGGGAGGAACCCACTGGCAGTGGAGCTGGGAGAAGGCAAAGAGTGATGGGAAAATACTGGCATAGCCAGTGGCCTGTGCACAGCCACGTTTACCAGGTACTTACTGCAATAGAGAGTAGATGGAGTAGGTCGGTCATGTTGTAAATGTTCACTGCCATCAAAGAAGTGCCCTGAGAAACATGTAATCTAAGATCAAAACGGAAGCGTGGGCTTTGCGATCGTCTACTTTAACATCTTCATGTTACACGCGAAACAGAGCAGCGAGTGTTACTGCACATCATGGAGCCTCAAATTCAAGGATGTAAGTTTAAATCGAACACTGAAGTGTTATGATGGACACTGTGTTGTAGGCCAATTAGTTTGTAGGGCGATATACAGAATGTCTTCACAGGGAATGGTATCAAAGGCACAGTCACAACTTAGGACCCTGATACAGCGCAATGAAAGTTGAAGTGGAATGGAGAAGAGATTGTCGGCTTGTGTAAGGTTTGCGTACCAGGTGAATGGAAAAGAATTTTGAATCAAAGAAATATAAGAATCGGAATATGGAAAGGGGGAAAAGGATATAGTTTTAAGTGGGCCAAGTTATTGATAATTTTGTGGAATAGCCGGTTGTCATTAGAGATAAAGGAACTTTAATATGTAAGAGACCAATTTAATTACATAATAACATATGAATGTCTTAACTTATTAATGACATTATTGACATATTAATGTCTCTAATTCTTAAATTATTTTTAAAGTTATTGAAACATTTGGGTATTAATTGTTATCCATATTATATTGTACCCAATTATCAAATAGGAAATTAAATAAAGTCATGTTATAAAATATAATTTATTAGTATAAAAAGGTGCCCCTTTGTAAACCTTTTTAAACCTAGTCCATTTGAATGATTTATGTTTCCCTCAATAAGTTTCAAGAATATATCTTATTAGTTATTTTATTTTTACATTATATAATTTATTATAATTAAATCTGTAGGTTTCAAAAAATTCAAGTAATAATGAAAGTTCTTATTTAAGATCACATGATAAATGGATAATATGTCTTACTTCTGCCCTCTTATTGTTGTTGATGTTGTTATCATTTCTATAGCCACTAACAAAAATTATTCAAATCCAAATATTAAGATCTTGACTAAATTGAGACATGAATGATGTTGTATTTAATTTAATCTGCATTCATACCCTGTAGGTAATGGGGTTTCCAAATAAATTTGGGCACTGTAAGAATTCCTAGATTTTTTTTGACAAAGCAAATGTGGTGAAGAAAGCTGATGGTGCCCACCTACCAAAAGATATAGCATCTGAAGTGTTAAAGGCTTGAAGATAAACAAACAGCCATCAATCTGAGAAACAACAAAACCATGGAAGAAGCACACCAGCCTGTCCGGACTCGATAGTTGAGGACAAAGCGGGCACATAGGCAAAAGTGGTGAAGAAAGCTGATGGTGCCTGGCTGTTGAAGGAAAATATATATTTTAAAGAAGAAATAATTTTTATCATTCTGTCTCTCAGTTTATTGCTTTATTCTGCAAGCTGTTCTCATCGCCACCCACTTAGTTTTATTTTTTGGTCATTTCTGACACTCTGTCCAAATCAAATGAAAGTAAAATGTTTCTCAATACTAAGGCAATCATTTTACAACAATGAAACTACACCAACTACTTACTAATTTCCATGGCTTGCCCGATAGCTCCTTCCACATTCTTTCATGGGGTGGTACAATAAAGAGGAATATTCATTTTGGAAATTGAAATAGTATTTTCAAAAAGAATTGACTGCATATAGCAGCCTTCTATTTAATGTCTTTTCCAAAAACCCTTGCACTAAAAAAAGAAAAAAATGAAACCCACCCAGAATTCAAACAAACAAACAGAACAGTGGTTAAATAAATTCTATTATTGTAAATTGTGTGAAGTTCTGGATATTAAGAAAATCACCTAGTAACTTTAAAAAGGCAATCTAGTATAACATTAAATTGTGAATTAAAAGGATTTGTTGACATAAATATAGTGATGAAAGAATATTTTCTTAGTATTAGGCATATTTATTTGATAATTGATACACTACCAGTATGTAAGTCTTCCTAAAGCATTAAGCAAAAGTACATCCTTCTTCCACCATGAAAATATAAATTTCTTTCTCAGACTTTGTGCGTATGTGTGTCTAATCAGTAAAATCAATGATAAATTACCCAGATGCATTAATTCATTTTGCTTTAAAATTCGCATAATTTACTTAGCATGTTCTCCTTAATTGTGCTTAACTACAATGTCTCTGTTTATCATTAATACCAACATCAAGTATACACTTCAATTCAAATTTTGTAGAAATGCTGGACATAATGAGGTCTAAAATTTTAGGAACCCAATACTACCTCTGCTGAGTGTGAGGTCTGTTATTGGGAGACTGATATTAGGATTTACAACCTGTTTACCACTTGGAATTAATGGTAATCAACTCTGAAATACCATGATTTTAAGATCAACTTTTTTTGAGGGAATTCTAAGCTCTTTTATTTGTAGCCCTTAATACTATCTGAACTGAGGGGGGAAATAACCTAAATTATTCCAATTCACATTCCACTGTCAACCACACTACTTTGAGACTTGCCTCTCAGTTTCATACCTTGTACTGTTCTCTGGTGAGGCCAACTGCTGAAGAAATGTACAAATTTTCTGGTCTGCCTACACCTCCAAGGGTAGATCATAAATAAAATCTGGCCGTATGATATTTCTCTTGCCCACTTCCAAAGGTTTCCACAAATTCTTGGAATGAAACACTTTAAGGCACAGTGTTTATCCTTCCTTCATGATATTTATATTTGCATGATGCTATAAATAAGAGTTCAGATGAATTTTTCAACCGGTTGATGAATAATACTGCCCAAACCCTGTCTAACATTGAAGAAGTTCTTTAAGAAGTAAGATATCACACTTGAAAGTGTAAAATCCAAAAATTGCTTGTAGAAGAAAAGAAGTGAAGATAAGTGAAGAGTTAAACTCCCCCACCCCCTGCCCCCACCAGAATGGGCAGTCCGAGTGGCCAAGCTCTGACAAGTCATGTCCTTGTTTGCACAGTTTGCTCGCAAGGCAAGAAAGACATATAATACTAACTGGGATTTTGATATATAACACGGATTGGTCCATCAATTATAGCGTGATTAATCACCCTGCGGGTCGTTATCATCAGTTCAGCTGAGTCCTGAGGCCGTCCTAAATTCCAGTTGGAATGTTGTTGTGATGGTCCAGCTCCCAAGTACTAATTTTCCAAGCGTTAAGCTTGGATGTCATTGAAAATGAGAAAGAGTGGGAGAAATGTGAGAAGGAGAAAAATCCACGATCTTTTGTTGTTTTTTTCTGGGGATCATTTTGCCTAGCCTCTCTGTACATTTTCCTGTTCTAGCAACAGGGGTGAGGCAGGCCAATTATTCTTACCGGCAAGAACTAAAACTTGTATTTTTTCCCACTTACATTCCACTGGCCACAACTTGCTTATTTGATACACGTGCTTGGAAGAGATGCTGAGATTCAGAACATAAAGTGGAGGGAGCATATGTTCAGTTGGCACGCTGGGAGTTCTTCTTACAAAAGGGATGACCAGAAGAACGGATACGGTGGGCAATTAACAACCAACTACACGACTCTGATCTGTACCCTAAATGCTGACATACCTGCCCACCAGGGGGTTCCAACTCAGAGTGATCCCATGGGACCACGAGAGCTGCCCTCTTGCTTTCTAAGGCTGCAACCAGGTGCTCCACGAGAGGGAGAGGACAGGTCTGCTGGCCTAACATTGGTGGTTCGGAAACTCTGTTACAACGGTTCTCCAACTTCCTAATGCTGCGACCCTTTGATTCGGTTTCTCATGTGGTGGTGATCCCCCCCCGCCCCCAGCCATAAAATTATTTTCATTGCTACTGCATCATTGCAATTTTGCTACTGTTATGAATCGGGCGCCCCCTGTTTAAAAGGTCATTCGGCCCCCAAAGGGGTCACAACACACAGGTTGAGAGCCGCTGCCTAGACTCACTGCGAGTCAGAATCAACTATCTTGCATGGAGTTTTTGTCCCCCCCCCCAACACCACCACCCGCCCCAGAATAGCTGATAGAGTCAAATGACCAGATACTCCAGTAACAGGGAGCGCTTCACCACTGTGCCACCAGGACCTCTTCTACTCAAGTCGCGCCCTCCTACAATCTTTAGAAGATACCCCCAAATTTCAGGGTAAAAAGAAAAAGTCCACTGTAGAGGTGGACTTCTATAACAGCACATTTGCTCTCTGTTAATGCTATCTATTGCTATTGCGGTTTCAATATATGCCCCTTCAACAAAATCACCTTATGTACCTGTTTCATAACTGTGGGTTCGATTACCAGCTTTTCTACTTTGGTCAGCTCACTGTCTTCAAGTTCAAATTCAAGGCTCAGTTTAGACTTCCATAAAAACAAAAACAAACTTTCTTTGTATAATATTCTGCATCTGCTATCAAAGTTAAAACCTCCTGGACTGAATACCAATTATGTCCTGCTCTTATATCTACCAAACCATTTATTTCCTTGTACTGCCTTGTGTCAGTCCATAGTATCTTACATACTATATCATTTTACTCATAGACTACATATTTAACTCCATGTCCCTTTTACCTAGCATACAGGTAAAAGGGAATAAATATACCGTGAGAGCCTGTTCCAGAGAATTTGTTAATATAGTAATGATAGAAAGGTGTGGTAACATTTTTTAGGCCTTGGAGGTATTTTACATAACGGAAACAAAGTCACTAAACACTTTTTTCATTAACTAGTGTGTTAAGGGAAATATACCAAAGAGTTTCAAAAATCTCAAGGCTCCTACCTGTGCCCCAGATAAGTTATATATTCACTTTTCAAGCCAGCCACCCCAAAAAGCAATTTAAATAATTCTTTATTTTATCTGAACCCCCCAGGTTCTCCGTTGAACTCTGGGTAGTCTACTACTACTCTTTATTTAAATGAAAGACACTGAATGACATGGGAGAAAAATTTCCCTTGCTATAATTCTTGGAAGTCATTGTAACTGTGTTTGATCTGTGTTAAGCCAAATATGTGTCCATGTTTGAAGACAGAGTGTTAGCAACTGAACTGAATCATGAGAAACCTGAAATATAAATCATAAGAAATGTTTATAAGAAACATTGTTATCACACTTTTATCTAGAAAAAAATACTCCTAAGCACCAAAGGTCTGCATATTTGGGATAATATTTAACACACTACTATTCTAAAAGTAATTTATATACTCTCCTTCACTATAAGAAGATTTGATCAGTTTGAACTGTGGATACCTCCGAGATTTAATTTTTTTCATCATATGCACTCTCATTCTGCATAGAATAAAATTTATTCGTATTATGGGGAACCAAGATATTGAATAAAAGTATTGAATTAAACTGAATTGAGTGAAATTTCCACTAATTTTGTTTTTTCTTTCTTCAATTCTCTGGTAAACTAAAAAAAATTTTTTTGGTTACCAGAATACAGTTAAATCATCAGCTGTTTCTGGTGTTCCCTAAATAGCTAACGTAGTTTTTGCTAGGGAAAAGGAAAAGGAAAAACTCCATTAAAATTGATAATCCATTTTCTCCTCGTGGTTCCCTGAGTTTTTCTCTAAGTAGCAAATGCTCGACAAATACTACTTAGAACATTCTTTCCTATTGGAAGGCCTTATATGATTTATAAGAAACTGGAGACTTCAGTAGTTTCCAAGTTATATTGCTCTTTGATTCCTGTTTTTAAAAAAGGAAACAGAAATCCTAAAATAACATGTATGCAAAAAAAGAAGACGAAGACCATGTTTATTTGGTAGATTAAGGAAACTCGTAGGTTGAATTAGTTCTTTCCCCTGAATTCTCTATAAACTTCCTCTCTATGCCACTTTCAATTTAAATATGCATTTATAAGAGATAGTGAAATGGTTCTTTGATATTCTTGAAAACAACCTCCCACCTATTTTCCTCTTCCTCTTCCTCTTTCCTTCTACTTCCTCCTTTATTAGGCTTTCTGTTTTCAGATCTACTCTTTTAAACACAAACAATGTATCCAAACACTTACCTAGGTTTGCATTTACCAAATTAGCAAAAGGAACTTCACGTGGCAGACTATTAAGCAGTAGTAACTCCATTCATCCTGGAAAGTCCCAGCTAACCACAGGAATGACAACCTCATCCTACAAAACCAATGATAGAGATTGAGATCTATGGTCACTTGAAAGGTGGCTTGTTTTGTTAGTTTTGTTTTTAAATCTGTTGTAATTTTCCTCAAATGACTTTTGCTTGACCATGTTTTGGACTATTTATAATTACGGATTTGGATAAAATCTCTGTCATTTTGTTTTTCTTTTCTTTTTAAAAGATTTGCTCTTCTTTGTCAATGTTAATGTACGCACAAAGCAGTGCTTCCTGGTGGCAACTTACATTGTTAGGTGCCTTATAGTTGGTTCTGACTCATTTCACTCACTGCAATTGAACCTATTCCAACTCATAGTGAACCTCCCTATAGGCTTAAGTAGACTTGTTTTGTGGGCTTCTGAGACTGTAAATATTTAAGGGAATATAGAAGTCTTCATATTTTTCCCTCTCAGCAGTGAGTGGTTTTGAACTATAGATCTTGCAGGGAGCTGCCCACCATATAATCCATTATGCTACCAGGACTAGACTCTTTCTCATTCCTAGAGACCCTATATGTGATGCTACTGGATTTAACACTGCATTGGTGAGGAAATGGTCAGGAAAATGGTGTCTAGAAATATATATCCCCTTGTAATAATGAACCAGTTCATTCCAACAGGGGAGAAATGCTGTCCTATAAAAATCACCTTGGAAACCTTATCTAATTGATTTGACAGACCTGTTCTTGGCCCTTGAGGATGGATTTTGTTCCCAAAACTTAAAGAAAATTTAAGTCAAACATAATTTGGATCCACTGAAGATAACAACACTTTTGACGGCTGTTGTGAAAATTGAAGTGCAAAGCAATCTTCTGGAAAAGGTTGTTTGATGCCATGGAGTCAGATTAAGTCCTTAGGGACTCTGTGTGCAACAGAACAAACCACTGTCTGAGCCCACGTCAGCCTCACACTTGTTACAGTTGAGCCGATTGTTACAGCCACTGTCATTCATCTCATGGAAGGTCTTCCTTTTCCACTGACGCTCTGTTGGACCAAGCGTTGTGTCCTTCTCCAGGGGCTAGTTCCCGAGAAAGCATCTGAAGTCTGTGAGAGGAGGCTCATCATTCTCACTTCGAAGGAGCCAGACACACTTGTTTGCTCTTGACGATGCATACGAAGTTCAATATTCTTTACTAATACCATACTGTGAATGCAACATTTCTTCTTTAGTATTCCTTATTTAGTGTCTCTCTTTCACACGCATAGGAAGCAGTTGAAAATACCAGGTCAGGCACACTTTATTCCTCGGGGCTGCATCTCTGTTCTTAAGTGCTTAGTTTAGAAATTATGCAACAGATCTTCCCAGTGCATTATGTCCCTGGATTTATTGAATACTGTTTCCATAGACATTGAATAAGGAAGAGCAAAGAAGAACTGATCTATTTGCATTATGGTGCCGGCAAAGTTCATTGACAGCACCATGGGCCTCTTAGAAGAGCAAACAAATCTCATTTTATCATGATGTCTACTGTTCCAGTTCTAAGCATTGTGATTTTCTTTATGTTGAGCTTTAATCCTTACTTATTGCTATCATCTCTGATCTTCATTGGCAAGTGCTTCAAGACCTCTTGCTTTCCTCGTGTGTTAGTTTACTGTGCAGGGTTCCACCTTTCAGCAAGCTCACTGATTTCTGTAGTCTTGCTTCTTGCCAACCACTTCCATGTAGCTCGGATTATTTCTTTCAAAGCAACTGATTTTTGATCAGATGCTGTTTCTTGAAATGGTTGAAACTTTTTTGTTATTTTAATGTTTGAATCTTGAACAATTTCTTTTGGTCCAGCGACTCAATCGATTCATTCCATCTTCTCTCGACACTTTCTTCATCATTTGCCCACTTATGGGGCCTTGAGTATTTACCTCACTTCTTTCAGCATGAGCTATTTTAAGTGTCTACTTCCCTTTGGGTGTTCTAACTCGTATTGTTGACACATTTATTTTATTCTAAAGGTACTTTGTAGTCTAAAGGTACTTTACTTTGTGTTCTAAAGGTACTTTTGGAAAATTTCTGTTTAGCTCTTTTATTTCCAGTTCTTCCATTCAATTTAGGGAACTCTCCTTTCAAAAGCAATTTCCAATTCTCTTCTGTCATCAACTTTTATTTTTGTTTATTGCCTATATTTTGAACGACGTTTGCTTTTCTCGTGTTTCATTTTACTGTACAGGGATTGGAGATGTTTGGCATCACTGAGTCAGCTCTGACTCCTGTGACCTAGTCACAGTGCCCATGCCCGCCCCAGCCTCACAAGTGTTACTTTTGAAGCCATAGTCTCAACCATATGTTAACTAATCTCGTTGACAGCTCTATCTTTTCACATGGACACGACTTTACCAGAGACTAGTCTCCTGCTAAGCTGTCCACGCAGATGACACAAAGCCTTGCTATTCTGACTTCTTAAGATCATTCTGGTGGTATACTCTATAAGACGTAGAGATTAGTTTGTTCTTCTGGCAGTTCATAGGTTTTCAAGGTTCTTCATTAATACCACAATCCAAATTATTGTATTTTTCTATAATCCTCCCTATCCATTGTCCAACATTCACAAACATAGGTGTTAAATGAAAACACTGTGGTTTAAGGTAGGAGCACCTTAGTCCTTAAAGTCCTTAAAGTGACCTTAGTCCTTAAAGTGACCTCTTTCTTCTTGGGCAGAATGTTTGCACATTTGATTTCTTGACTACTGCTTCCTTGAGTGCTATCCAAGAACAATGAAATTATTGATAATTTCAGTTTTTTTCTCCATGTATGATGCTATCCATCAGTCCCTTTTTGAAGAATTTTGTTTCCTTTGCATTTCGTTGTAATCTCTATTGAGAGTCCATGTTTACTTCCTTAATGTACAAAGGTAAGCAACCTTCTGGTATTCTCTGCTTTCCCCCAATATGCACATACATGAGCAGCTCTATCTCTTCTTCTTTGTCCTATTCTGAACTTCTGGATGTGGTAGTTACATACTCTGGTATCATTTTGAGGATTCAGAGTGAAGGGGTGGCATCCAGACTGTCAATGAGGTCATAGCCAATGGGGCCTCTGTGGGGGCATAGCCTTTTCCTGAGAATTCTGGGAATTCTGGTATGCCTCCTTGGAAGCGGGAGACACACGCTCTCTGCTCACTTCCTGCGAGCCATCCCTGAGGAGAAGCCACATGGAACTACCCTGATGCAGCCCTAGGTGTTGGAACTGCTGTGTGGAGACCCCTGCCAGTGCTAAGATGCTTACACCTTCACTGACTGAGGTTTCCTCCTGCAGTCAGCATCAGTGTATTTTGTGAGGTGGAGACGGATTTTTTATAGATCGGTGTCAGACATATGGGCTAATGTTGGACTTATGGACTTAGACAACAATGGTTTGGGATGCTTTCTTAATATACACTTATCCTTTATAGAAAACTCTCTCTTATATACATATGAGTTTCTGTGGATTTGTTTCTCTTACGTACCCAGACTAACATACTGTATAATCCTTACTTCTTCATTTGATGCTCCCTACACATAGGTTAATATTTAACCAATAAAATGTTTTAATATTGCAAATCGAGGATACATTTATCATTATTTAATGCAGTTTGAGAAATGCCAGAGATGTTCTTCCCTATTGGATTTTTTAATTTTAGATCTTTGTACATTTCATTATAATAATTTACTCTGTCTTCTTGAACCACCCTGTAAATTCTCCTGTTCAGTTTCTTTAACTTCCTTATGGCTTCTATTTGTTCTGATGATGCTACATTAAAAGTTGAGTTTCAGAGAGTCTTTTCATCTATTTTGCTATTTTTGTTAAGTTTTCTGCTGTTTTTATGGCATTACCCCACAGTGAAAGATTATTTGGGCTAAATCATTTCAATGTACCTTAAAGACAAAATGATTAACAACCTGATAAATAGAAAAAAAAATGAAGTTACCAAGGTTTGTTTTTCTTGGCTCCACCTTCAATGTTCATGGAATCAGCAGTTGAGAAGTTGGATGACACAGTGCTTTGGGCCATTATGATAGACCATCCTTAAAATGCTGAAAAGCATGTCTTTTCAGATATCCAATTGCCTGACACAAGCCATCGCATTTTCATCCCTCTCACGTGCGTGTGAAAGTTGGATAATAAGGAAGACTAAAAAATAAAAGATGTGCTTGAATTGTGATCTAGGAAGGGAATATGGAAAGTAGTATATGCAGAGAAACCAACCAAGAAGTCCAGCCAGAAAGCTTCTTAGATGTGAGGTTTGCTAGACTTTCTTTCATGTGCTTTGGACATATTATCAGGAAAGAGCAATCCCAAGACAAGGACGTCATGCTTGGTCGAGGGTCAGCAACACAGAGGAAAACCCACAACAAGCTGCCTCGACGTGACGGCAGCAGCGCTGACAGGACCCTGGTGACGCTGGTCCAGGAGTTGGCTGTGTTTTGTTCTGTTGTACACAGTCTCTATAAGAGGCAGATCCGACTTCCTGGCACCTAATAAAAACAACAACGTCTTTCTCCTTTCTCAGCATGTATTTTTCATTCATAATTAAGGCATCTAACACATATTGGAAAACGCAATCACAGGAGCTACATTATGGTATTTCATGACATTTGGCTGTGAGCAAGATATTGCGAACTGAACACATTCTGCAAACCAGCAAACTCTCTCAACGTGCCTGTTTTAGCATTAGTCTTTTAGCATTTGGGTGTCCTATGGGTAAAGTTGTGCCATGAAGTATCACTTTTATACAACTTTCTCATAAAATGATTTAATTGGTTTGTTATCAAACAGCTAAAAGAAAATTTAAAAAATTGAAAGTGTAGCTCACATTTCTTATGTAATGTCCACGCAACTTCAGAAGTCCCAGATATGTGACCCTCCCTTGTTAATGTAGGATTTCTAATGTTTTTCAAAGGGTTCATCAGTTCTGCAGGGGAGTTTACAGAGAATTTCTAAAGCATGATACACAGTTATCCCATGTTTTCTATTTTGATATGCTTTAGTGGACGTCACGTGAAGTCAGGTGATGTAATATTTACATAACATAAACAATCCAGATGAATAGACAAAGGCCCGGACATACATATAGCGGTTGCTGTTGTTGTTAGATGCTATTTAGTCGGGTCTTATCCACAGGGGTCCTCTGGACGACAGAACAAAAGACTGCCTTGTTCTTGGCCATCCTCAAATATTTTCCTGTGCTTGTGCCCATTGCTGTAGCCACTGTGTCAATCAATGTCCTTGAAGAGCTTCCCTTTTTTCACCGCCACCGTGCTTTATCAAGCTTGATGTCTTTCACCAGGGACTGGTCCCTCCTTACAGCTTGTTCAAGGTGTGCCTGAAGAAGTCTTGCCATCCTTACTATAAGGGGCATTCTGGTCAGACTTCTCCCAAGAAAGATTTCCTTATTGTTTTGACAGTCCAGAGGATGTTCAATATTTTTCACCAGAATCACATTCAAACACTATTTTTTTTAGTCTTCCTTATTCATTGTCAAACTTTCACATGCATATGAAGCAACTGAAAATAACATGAGATGGGCTAGGCACACCTTAGTCCTCAAGGTAACATGCTGGCTTTTAAATATTCTGAAAACATCTCAGGAGATAGTTTTACCCAAAGCAACCACATCTTTTGATCTCTTAACTCCTGCTTCCATGAACATTTATTGTGGATGCAAGCAAGACAAAATCTTTGACAACTTCAATTTTTCTCCATTTCTTATGTTAACTACTGGTTCAGTTTGTGAGAATTTTAGTCTTCTTTCCAGTGAGTTGTAATCCATACCGAGGGCTAAAATTCTTGATCTTCACCAGCATTTTCATCAGGTCCTCCTCACTTTTAGCAAGCATGGATTTATCATCTGCACTCTCAGGTTGTTAATAAGCTCCCTTCAATCCAATGTGGCATTCATATAATCCAGCTTATCTGTATGCAAATGCAACCATATATATTTCATCCATTTAAAAATAAGTGTAAAAATGATTTTATTTAAAAAATAAATATACATACCAATATATAATATAGTATGAATTTTTTCTGTGTGTGTTTACAAAGATTCTGTTTCCTGGTTCCTTGAAGATCTCTATGTGTCTTGCTATTCACCTTAACCATATCTCTGATTTCTTTTTAAAATATTTTTTTTTATCTCTCAAGATATTGACTCAAGATTCACCAGCCACCATATCTGTTTTATTTTATAGTAAAGATAGCTCATTCCCTAATGGGATTGCAGTGACAAACATAGAAATTAGGATTTCCAGCATAATTCCAGGAATCATAATTCAGTCAATTATGCATAGTATACTATATACAGAATGTAGAAATTATAGAACAGCATCATTATCACACACAAGTAAATTTTGCTGAAGATACTTCAGAAATGACTGCAGGAGACTGTTGATGAGGAGTGGAAGGAAATTCAAGCCAGATTCCAAAGAGGACATGGAATGAAGGATATTGTTGCTGGCATCCGAGGAATGAATCATGGTTCACAGCAGAGAACATCAAGAATATGTTTACTTGTGCTTTATTGACTTCACAAAGATATTTGATTCTCTGGATAATGACAAACTATGGATATTATGTTCATGAATAGGAATTCCAGTACACTTTACTGTGTTCAGATGGAATCTGTCCAGGGACCAAGAGGCAGCCATTTCTTCCTTTTTAAAAAAATATCATTTTATTGGGGGCTCTTACAACTCTTATCACAATCCTTCCATCCATCCATTGTGTCAAGCACATTTGTACATTTGCTGCCAGCATCATTCTCAAAACATTTGCTTTCTACTTGAGCCCTTGATATCAGCTCCTCATTTCCCCCCTCCCTTTCTGCTCCCCCTCCTTCATGACCCTTGATTTTGTCATATCTTACACTGTCTGACATCTCACTTCACCCACTTTTCTGTTGTTCATCCTCCAGGGAGGAGGTTATATGTAGATCTGACACCCATGTCTACCCCACCTCCCCTCCACCCTCCTGGTATCACCACTTTCACCACTGATCCTGAAGGGTTCATCTGCCCTGGAATCCCTGTGTTTCCAGTTCCTATCTGTACCAATGTACATCCTCTGGTCTAGTCAGATTTGTAAGGTAGAATTGGGATCATGATAATGGGGAAGGAAGCATTTAAGGACTAGAGGAAAGTTGTATGTTTCATTGTTGCTACCTTGCACCCTGACTGGCTTGCCTCCTCCCCACGACCCTTCAGTAAGGGGGGTGTCCATTTGTCTACAGATGGGCTTTGGGTCTCCACTCTGCACTCACCTTCATTTACAATGATATGATTTTTTTTGTGCTTTAATGCATGATACTTGATCCCTTTGACATCTCATGGTGACACAGACTGGTGTGCTTCTTCTATGTGGGCTTTGTTGCTTCTGAGCTAGATGGCTGCTTGTTTATCTTCAAGCTTTTAAAACCCTAGATGCTGTGTCTTTTGCTAGCTGGGCACCATCAGCTTTATTCACCACATTTGTTTATGCTCACATTTGTCTTCTGTGATCATATCGGGAAGATGGGCACCCATTTATATAATTTTTTGTTCTTTGATGTCTGATACCTGGTCACTTCGACACCTCGTGATCACACAGGCTGGTGGGTTTCTTCCATGTGGGTTTTGTTGCTTCTGAGCTAGATGATTGCTTGTTTACCTGCAAGGCTTTAAAACCACAGATTCTATACCTTTTGCTAGTTGGGCACCATCAAATTTATTCACCATATTTGCTTATGCAAACAGAGAACAAGGTCATACTGCTTGGTTTAAAATCAATAAAAGCGTATCAATGCTTCTGCTTTTCAGCATACTATTCCATATGTATTGGATATTGGAGCAAATAATCCAAGAAGCTGTGCTGACTATGTGAAGAAAACCTCAGCATCAGGATTTGAGGGAGGTTTATTAATAACCTGTAGTATGCAAGTGACACTATCTTGATTCTTGAAAGTGAGGATGATTTTTTTAAATTAATCATTTTATTGGGGGGTACTTCCAACTCTTATGACAATCCATCATTCAGCTGTACTAAGCACACTTGTACATATGTTGCTATCAACATTTTCAAAACTTTTTCTTCCTACTTGAGTCTTTTTCTTCCTACCTGAGCTCCCCACCTTCCCACCCTGGTGAATTCTTGATCAATTATATATTATTGTTTTCATTTTGTGTCTTGCTCTGTCCATTGTCTCCCTTCCCCCCATTTCTGTTATTTGTCCCCCTGGGGGGCAGGCTATTTATCCAACCTTGTGATAGGCTCTCCCTTTTCCCCTTTCTTGCCCACTGCTCCCTCCCACCTTACCCTACCCTCATGATGTCACTACTCCCGCTACTGTTCCTGAGGAGGGTTTTAAGAACTTACAGATGAAGGTCAAGCACTTCGGCTTTCCATATGGATAATGACTCAATATGAAGATGACCAAAATCCTCACAACTGGACCAATAGTTAACATCATATAAATGGAGAAAAGTTCATGAGAAGAAGGAAATATGAGGTAATATTACTTATCCAATGATACATAAAATATATGTGTACATATCTCTGCACATACATACCAATATGATTCAGTGATAGCTAGTAACTGAACACATTCTCTTGACACTGTTCAAAATAAAGAGAATTAAATGTAAGTAACCCCACCCAAATTTATGTTTAATCTTCTTGTATTAAAAGATTATAGTTTATCTTTGGAAATTATTGTAATATTTGCCTTATTCTGCAGATCATTGAAAGTTTCATTTAACTACATTCTGATTTACTTAAGAACACAGTAGTCACTTCCCTGCTCTTCCAAACCACAGAAACTGAAGGTAGATGCTCTACTCTGACGGCACCTTTTAAAGCGATTAGGTCTCTGAGGTAGAACCTAATGGGCTTTTCCTTTATAGGTGTCCATTTATACTTGGCTCAAGCAAGTTACTATTATTTAGAGAGCTTGGATAATTATGAATTTTGCTCTGAACTAGGGTTCTTATGAATTTTTCAGACCAAAGGTGACAGTAAGAGCTAACTAAATGGACTGGTGGTTTTGTAATTATTTAAAATGTCTTGCAAAACATACAAAAATCCTTATTTCATTTCTAAAGATGAACAATCTAAATACAGCACATTGTTTGACCTGTCTCTGAGTTTCAGATTCTAAAAACATATGGGCCTTTTAAATGAATCAGAAACTAATGATAATACAAACTCTACCAGAATCCTTTATGAATCAGGAAAAGAGAAGTGTCTTAATTCCATTGCAAATTGCTCCTTCATATTATTTTTTCATACCCACGTAGACTCTGCCTGTGGTTTTGCACATGTGTGCTGAATGCGTTATGCTCATCTTCCAGTGTAATGTATTAGTAGCACATCCTTTCTACTTTGTGGAGGCTGTAGGGCAGAAAGTTGTCAGGGTATAAGAGAAGTGGAGAATTGACAATTACCCACCACCACTAGAGCTTGCACTCTCTGACATCCATACATACATGTGCATGTGCACACACATGAGACTTAAGTACTTGGGATATCATTTGGAGGATAGCTTTCCTATTTTCATGTCAGCTTGCTGCTTTAGAAAAAAATACTCTGCTGTTCACTACGGTATCACCTGCTTATCCTTCACTAAGCCATTGTACCAGATTTCAGACATCATTTTGTCAATTTTATGCCACTTGCCATAGAAGTAAAAGCGCTGGTTCAGTTATATAATACTTTTCTTTTAATTTACTCGCTTTTTTGCACTTAACTACATTTATATAAGATTGCATTTTATATAAATGAAAATTAGAATCATTGAAATAAATAAAAATAAAAGTATTATCAAATAGAGTAATATTTACTCCAAACTAAGTACTATAATCTGCCAAAGATTCTGAGCCTCAAGTGCCTGCCTTTTATTCAGTAAGAAAAGGAAATGAAATGTCAATTTTTTAAATCCCAGGCATTTTAATAATCTCATTTGATAATGCTTTTATAACCTTATACAACTCACTCTTTCGGTGTTTCAGGGGAAAACACTGAAGTGGGTTTCTGGATTAAACACCACAACAACCCCTCTCCCATCCACAAAAAGAGTTTATTCCATTTGTTGACATTACAAACAAACTACAAGTAGACAGCCCCTCTGTAAAGTGGAATGGTTGAACTAATTCTACATGACTCATATTAATGCAAGCTTCTTACCCTGTTAATTAACTTGTATTATAGTTTTGCATATATGATAATGACCAATTTTTTTTGCTTTTTTTTTTTTGGATCCTGACACAGATAATAAACGTAGGGAGGTAGGTAGCTACATAGTGGCCGTTGAGTTGAGTCTGGCAAATAAGCACACTGTCACCTACTCCGACATCAACCTCATGATCAGTTGCATAATCAAGTTTATCAATGTGGCTACTGTGCCCATCCCTCCCACCCAGGGGCTCCTTTGCCCTCACTAGCCCTCTTCTTTACCAAACATGAACTGTTCCACTCCTGATTGAATTCATATAGTGATGGGTTCAAAGCAAGTGAGGGAAACTGTATTCTGTTGTTGTACAGATGGTTTTAATTGGCTAATTTTCATTACTGGATTCCCAGGCCAATCTCTTAGTTCTCCTTAGTCTGGAAATCCACCTAAATCCTGGGTACCCTGGATGACTCTGCTGGTAGTGAAATATCAGTATCACAGATTTTAATATCAGAGAATCACACAAGTAAACAGAGATTGACCAGCTGATTGATGGATAAGTAATGAGGTTACACATACACAAAAAAGTAATAATTGGCATTTGCTGCTTTATTAACATTTACAATTACTGTAATGCTTTAAAAATCTGTTATTCTACTCTCGGGATAGTCCACAAATGATCATTACAATATAAATGCAAAAAAATACAATTTGACTTTATTTTTCCTCAACAGAAATACCATGACTGCTACATAAGTTCTAGAGGTAAGAAAAATTGTCATCATTTATCATTTCCAATTCTGCCCAGGAGTTTCATTGCTTCACGTTTTGTCCTTATGTTATGTCATTCATGGTCAACAGTCCACATTAGGGAAAGAGCAATCTTGGATATGCTTCAGATTGGAAAGGGAGAAAGGGCTAGTTAGAATGAGAGATATTTCCTATTCCATTCCCAAGTGATCCCAAATTTCCAAACTAACTGCCGTCAGGTCAATTCTGACTCACAGCGTTCCAAGACTGTAACTCTACCTGAGCAGAATGCTGCGTTTGTTTCCAGCAGAGCATGGGATGCTGCTAGTAGTTTTGAACTGCTGACCTCACTGTTAGTACCCCAAAGCACAACCCCTATGCCACCAAAGTTCCTATATTCAATAGCTTTAAACTATGTATATATTTCCTGCTTGAAATAGACAAATACCAATATCAAATATCCCATGAACAAAAGATCATTTTGTATTTTGAGTTACAAGTAATTATTTAATCTTAAAAATATGAAAAAGACCCCTGTGGCACAATGGTTAAGCACTTGGTGAAAGGTAAACAGCCCCCACTATATATCAGCAGCTCCTTGGAAGAAAAAGCATAGTTATCTGAAATATAAATAGATTTAATATAAATATTTCATCATAGGAAACCCCATGGGGAAGTTCTGGTTTGTCCTGTATTA
Organism: Tenrec ecaudatus; assembly: GCF_050624435.1. Classification (NCBI taxonomy): domain Eukaryota; kingdom Metazoa; phylum Chordata; class Mammalia; order Afrosoricida; family Tenrecidae; genus Tenrec; species Tenrec ecaudatus. The sequence goes on from NC_134531.1 coordinate 87,601,535, forward strand.
TAATTATGAATTGAAATTGACTAGGCACACAAAATCAATGTCAACAATAAAAATAAAAAGAAACCCGAACTAAAATAAAACAAAATCTGTTTTCTCTTCTGATATAAGAAATACCCCCCAATCCAACAAAATAGAAGAATCAGAGTGATCAAATAGGTTATGCACAGTGCTCTGGAATAAATCAGTGACTGACACTTAAGTAGAATTGCTATTTCAACAATGGACAAGCAAAAAATTTTATTCATATTCCTATGTAGATGATCACCTTATTTTATTTCATCCTTACCCCTTATTTTGTTTACCAAAATCTTTTTAGAAACCCCACATAATTTCTGCAATATTACAGAACCAATCTAGAAATCTTCATTCCTCAATCTAATTGATTAAAGATAAAGAAATAACTAGTTGCTTGTATATCTTGACCCTAGGTGTGCTTGATCCATGTCTTGTGAAAATTAGACATTGAATAAAGAAGCTTGAAGAATAAGGAGCTCTCCGTTTGATTTGTGGCACTGGTGTATAATACAGAAAGTAACATGACCTACTAAAGGACCAAATAAATCCATCTTGGAACAAGTACAACCAGAGAGCTCCTTAGAGGCAAGGATGGAAAGAGTTTGTCTTACTTTGGATAGGTTGTCAGGTGTGTTATTCAGGGTAGACTAGAGAAACAAATTCATAGATACTCATATGTGTGTAGAAAAGACTTTTATATACAAAAGCAATTGTAGGAAGATCACAGGCCAATGGGTGAAAGTCTTGTGGATCCAGTGGCAATCTCAGTGCTGGTACGGGTCTACAAGTGGCTTCTCTAGCTCCGAGGCTCAAGCTTAGTTTCATGTGTCTTGCTAGCTACAATGTCTCCCAGGGACTGAGCAGAGAAGAGTGTCTCCCGCCTCCAAGGAGAAATATTGGAGTTCCCAGAATTCTTAGGAGAAGGCCATGCCCACACAGAGGCCTCACTGGCTATGATCTGATTGACAGGCTAGACTCCACCCCTTCACTGTTAATCCTCTCAAATTGACACATGATTATATAACTACCACATCAGGAGAGACCAGTCCCTGGAGAAGGACATCATGGCTGGTAAAACAGAAGGGCAGTGAAAAAGGTCTGGATTGACTCTGTGCCTGCAACACTGGGCTCAATCATAGTAACAATTGTGGGGGTGGTCCAAGAAGTCCTGTTCTGCATAAGGTAGCAAAGGGGCAGAAATGACTCAATGGCACCTGACAACAACAACAACAACAACAATATATCTTTTCAAATGTCACATTGGTATGTGTTCCTTGACTCTTTGCACTGCTAAATATCTAAAATTTCTTTCATAATTTAACTCTATTTATTTGATTAAGGGAGTGAACCGATCAGTATTCCCCAAACTCTCACAATTGCTATAAAAGCTGTAAAGGTAGGTTGCTACTGATGTCCTGAGTTGGCAACACAACTCAACCTTTCTTTCCCTGCTCTGCCTCCCTCACTGTCTTGCTCATTTCCTTCTTTAGATCAAATCAGACCCATGTTCAACCCACAGCGACCCTAACACTTGATGATTGAACCTTGCGAACCAGGATTTATAACAAATGGTGAAAGAGAGTGATTAAGAATGCATGATTCCAATTCTACCTTTCAAATCTGGCTAGACCTGAGGATGTACACTGGTACAGATAGGAACTGGAAACACAGGGAATCCAGGACAGATGATCCCTTCAGGACCAGTGCTGAGAGTGGCGATACTGGGAGGGTGGAGGGAGGAGTAGTGTGGAAGGAGGGAACCGATTACAGATTACAAGGATCTACATATAACCTCCTCCCTGGGGGAGTAACAACAGAAAACTGGGTGAAGGGAGACCTTGGAAAGTGTAAGATATGACAAAATAATAACAATGTATAAATTATCAAGGGCTCCTGAGGGAGGGGGAAGCTGGGAGGGAGGGGAAAAATGAGGAACTGATACCAAGGGTTCAAGTAGAAAGCAAATGTTTTGAGAATGATGATGGCAACAAATGTACAAATGTGCTTGGCACAATGGATGTATGTATGGATTGTGATAAGTTGTATGAGTCCCTAATAAAATGATTTAGAAAAAGAATGCATAGTTCCCTTGCATTAGCATACCTGCATTTGGAGTCCCATGCCATCACTGAGTAGCGGTTTCACTCAGGAGGGGGCGGTAACACTCTTACTGCATCTGTATAACATACACTCCCACCCTTGATGCACTCCTATGGGAGGTAGAATTTCTTCTGAAGGTTATTAGCTCCATCAAATAAGGACTGTTAGACCAATCACTTAGAACAGTGGTTAGCTCCTATCTTTGCTAGCTATTATTATGGAGTTCCCTCAAGGAGTTTAATATCAAGAGGAGTTAGAAACTAAGCCCATCTAGTGATGGCAATCTAGGTCTCAACAGGACACTGTGAGGAACATAAAGTCAAGTATGAGCCTCTGGAGGGACTTGCACTTGCTTTCTTGGGGGGGAAGGCCCTAACTGATTAGTCTGGGGGTGCTGATCAGAAGGAGAGGGGACGAGAACACAGAAATAGAGAAGGGAGAGACTACTCCAATGTGGATGTGAAAGAGTCTACACCTGTGTCAGAGGATGCAGGTCACTTAAATTGCCTGGAGCCTGAACTACAAAGGCAGCAAACAGCATCATACACTGGTGTTCAGTGACAGATATGGTATGTGGCACTAAATAGATCTGTCTTAGCAGAAGTAACACCAGAATGCTCCTTAGAGGCACGGGCAGAATTCCCTCAGTACTTTGAACATGTTGTAGGAGATATAAGTCTCTAGAGAAGTATATCATGGTTGGTAACCTGGAGGTGTGGTACAAAAGAGATGTGGTACAATCCATCTCAAAGGAGATGATGCATTGACACAGTGGCTGCAACTATGTGCTCAAACATAAAGAACAATCATGAAGATGAAGCAGGACTGGGCAGTGTTGTCTTCTGGGTTTCTACAAGTCAGAACCAAATAGATAGCACCTCATAACAAAGGGGAGTTTGAGGAGCATTAAAGAAATCAAAGCAAAGATGTTTGTTTCCCTTTAAGATGTTTTTTTTTTCTGGCTGAAATATGGAGTATAGCTTAGGGGCAAGTTGAGAACTAAGATGGCAAATGGAAAAGGACTAAAGATATATAGATAGATAATAGATGATCAGATAGATAGATGATAGATACATAATGATCGATACATAGATAGATGATAGATGATTAGCTGGATAGCTAGGTGATAGATAGATAGATAGATAATAGATTTGTGTGAGAGAGAGGTAGAACAGGAACTAGATGATTAATTCGATGGAGAAAGAATACTGTTTCCCCAGCTCTGCCTAGTGTAGGCAAGAGGAGCCCTGGTGTCACAGCCATTATGTGTTGGGCTGTTAGCCTCGAGGTTAGTCGTTTGAAATCACCAGCCCATCTATAGGAGAAAGACGATGCTCTCTGTTCTCGTAAACACTTACATTTCAGAAACCCACAGGGGCCTTCCTACCCTACCCTACAGTGTCACTGTGAGCTGTAATGGACTTGATGGCAGTGAAGTTTTTGAATTTTGGTAAATGCACAGGAAGATGATTAAACTCAAGGCCATGATTATACATTTAAAAAATTATTTTTGCTCTACTTCCATTTATATGTTCAAAATCTAGGCTATACAGAAAAATGTGTAACAATTATTTACAATGCCAGCACCAAATTTTAACAAACCCCACAATCTGTAAAGTTAACTTCAAATCCTTACAAAAAAGAAATAGAACATTACAGTTAAAGTCGCTTCTTTCTGTTCCCAACTCAAAAATTTACCTTCTTTGTCTCTCTGTATGGACTGTCACTGTCATAGATTTGGTGGATAGGTAGTTTCCTCAATTAGTTTAACATTAACTTATTGTTAAGTGTAAACTCAATGTCTTCAAATGCTTAATCCTTATATGTAGGATCGTAAGTAGTATGTATTATTATTATATGATTAGTTTCTAACCACAATGTCTGCAGTTTGAAACCACCAGCTGCTACCTGGGAGAAAACAAGGCTTTTGGTTTCCATCAGAATTATACTTTCAGAAGCCACAGAGGCTGACCTCTTGGAGATGGCCGCCATGAGTCAGAATTGATGTGCTAGTAGGGAGTTTCTTGAGTGAGAAACATAGTATCGGTGTTATGCTATTTTACAATACACCATCAGTATTACACTCTGGCTGTCCTTTTCCATTATTTTAGGGGTGTATGTATCTTTGTAGAAATAGTATTAATTCATTCTAATTGCTCTATTTTATTCTGCTATATTAATAGGATTCTATATTTGTTTCTTTACATTATACATTTTTCCTACTCTTTTATATGCTATCAAAATATTTAGCATATTGAACAGTGCCCAGATATTGCTAACCTTTCTCTGAAGAATAAGTGCACCATATGATATTAATTTTAATCTTTAGGGGCAGTGAATAATTTAATGGGCCTTTATAGCCCAACTCTCTAACTCCCACCAAATAACCTTTCCCTGCATGCTTCTGGTAGGAATGGGGTGGGGGGAGGATACTGATGGCATTCACTTGTGAGCAATGTGAACAAGATTCTCTGGAGTGCTATCCTGCTGTGCATAAGAGGAGTCCTTTGAGAAGCAGGAGGTGGGACCTCATTACCAGCAAGAGTCAGGAGTGGAGTGTATCCTCTGGACTACAGATTCCCGTGCATTGACCCTCTTGAATCCAGTTGACAGTTAGACCTTCAGAGGAGCCGTAGCACAACAAGGAACCAAAGCATGAGGCACAGAGATGAAACTTTAAAATCACTAAGCAAACGAAGCGGAGTGCTACTGAGCATGAGTCGGATTTCCAGAGTAGGGAGCCTCCGGCACCTAATTAGGGAAATTGAACTTGCTCACCTCCAGAACTGAGCTGAAGGGAGGGTCTGTGGGCTGAGACATACAGGAGGGGGTGCTTCTGGGCACTTCCTTCAGAGAGCTGAGTTTGCTGACCCATGAAGTTTAAACTGAAGGCCTTTGGGTTGAGGCTGAGGAATGATAGGCGTTTGGGGTGTGCGTTTGCAGACTTGACAGAATTTTGTAACATGTGCTGGTACACATCTACCTGAACATTTCCCATGGGTATTGCAGCTTGTTAGCTTTCTTCTTTTGTTGTCAGGTGCCATCGAGTGGGCTCCAAGCCCTAGCAACCCTATGCACAGCAGAAGGAAACACACTGTAAGCTGACCTTCCCGAACAGACCTTCAATCATGAAGCTTGTCTGGGAATTTCTGTGTAGTGAGGGCAATGGATATTATAACCCAGAGGTAAATAATGAAACTACTTGAATCAGTGCATATCTTTTTCCCTCTCTTCTTCCATTTACGAGTTGACTAGCATTTTAGTTTAATTTTGTTTCCAGCCACGGCAATTAGTTCCCATTATCATTAGCTGTAGTCAGCTCTATTTGTATTTGTGTTTATTTGTTTCTTTACTCCCTTCTGATTTTACATCTTATTCCTATCTTCGTTGTCTATTCCTTCTTGATGAAATCCCTCTACTAATTTATTTAATTCATTTAAAATGCATTTTGTTACAAATGTTTTTAGCATCTCTATAATTGGGATACACCTTACAATAGAGGGCATTAATAAGACCTGTCTTTTTCTGGTGCTTCTTAAAACCAGTAAATTATGGTACTTCATTTAGTAAGGGTCTTGGAGGCTAACGACTGTAACTTTTGTGTGCTTAAAAGTATCATTATTTCACTCTTGCTCATTAATTCTAAGCATGGAAGTATAATCTGACAACCACTTGCTCACAGCACTTTGAAAACACTATTCCATTTGTTTCTGGTGTCTATTGATGCTGTCAATTTAATTGTCATTTCTTTGTAAGTAATTTGTCTGTTCTTTTACATAGCTTTTAAGGTTGTTAAGACATATATATGCATCTGATTGTGCCGTAGTACATCCTTATTCTTGAATCCTGGAGGCGGCACAGAGAATGTGATAGATAAAAATTGAAAATTTCAAAAGTATAGTCAATCTGATGGTGATTATGTCAGAGGCTATGGTAATGGATGAAAGAGGGATTCCCTCAGGAAATATGCAGGGAATATAAATCATTTGACCTGATCAATGGTCTGTACATTTGGTAGAAGGGGATTCCTTAGAATAGATATATTTATTTTTTATTAATACTAAATCTAATTGAAGCACTCAGTACTATTCCTGATATTTTCCTTATTCTTAATTTAGCTTTAAATCTGACCTGATCACGTTGTTATTGTTGGTTCTGACTCATAGCAACTAAATGCACAACAGAATGACAAAATGCCTGGTCCTACACCACCCCCATAATTGTTCCTTTGTCTGAACAATTGGCCACTGTGTCACGCCAACTTGTTGAGTACCTTCATCATTTTCCTTGCACCTTCACTCTACCAAGAATGGTATATTTATCAAGGCATGTCTATTGCACTTATAGTTTAATTAGAATAGTTTATTGGAATAAAGAATTTAAGACACTTTTCATTTCACAAATTTGTCTCTTGAAAATTGTATACAATTTGCCTTTTTGTATAACACTCTGGTTTAGCTTATCTGACTGTAAAATAATTAATGATTGTGCCAGTTACATAATCTCCTGTCAACTTGCGAGGGGTGGAGACTAGCCTGTCAAGCAGGTCATAGTCAATGAGGACTCTATGTGGGCATGGCTTTCTCCTGAGGATTCTGGGAAATCCTATTTTCCTCCATAGAGGCAGGACATACCCTGTCCCTATGAGACATTCCTATTGCCAATCTTCATGGAGCTACCCTGATGGATCTAGAGACCTGGAGCTTGAGGAGCCATTTGGAGACTCACACCAGCGCTGAGATGCTTCCACCACTGGATCCACAAAACTTTCTACCTACTGGCCTATGATCTTCCTGCATTCAGTGTCAGTGTGTGTACTGAATGAATCTGAAGAGGAATTTATAGACTGGTATCAGATATATGGGCTAATATTGGACTTATGGACTTGATCTGGGCTGGGCTGGGTTGTTTTATTAATATACAATTACTCTATAAAACAACTCTTTCTTATATACATATGAGTGTTATGAATCTGTTTTTCTAGTCAACCCAGACTAACACAATGATCTATGTAGATATAACCACTGTCTCTGCTATTTTTATATACAGCTTTGTTGTACTAGACCTTATAACACGAATATATCAGAACAAGAGAGGAGACAAATGGAACTTGTAGTATTGTTATAGATACAATGTTTCCTTGGTTGTCAGTCAGTTAATTTTAATAAAATTATTTATAATATAATTTATGGAAAATATTAATCACAGAGACTAATGCTTTATGAAAGAGAAGAGTCTGCTCATGAATCCATGTCTTCTGAAGTCATCAGTGAGTGATAGGAAAGCCAAATCTTGGATCATGGATGCATTTTCTATCAGGTACACTTATTATCTTATAACTGACCTAAGTTCTGTTAAGTATCACATCACCGATTAAATCACTTTCACCTACTTTGAAAATTGGTTGAAGAACGCACTTCAGATCCTTGATTAGTTCCATTTAAGTATAACAGGGAGACTTTACTACTGTTCTAGACATTCAATTTATACGCACATTCCAAAGTCACCTACCAATTGGAGTTTCATAAGTAGTAGAGTCTCCAGGTCCAATTTTTAGGTTTTAGACAGGAGTTTTATTGGCTGAAAAAATTTTGAGTTAAGCATATTCAAAACAGATGTTGAATATCTATTTAACTATCAAATATTTTTCATGTTGTACTCTTCCTTGTGTCTGAGTAGTTAACTTACTGCCATTGAGTTGAACTGCCTGTGTGGGTTTCTGAAACTATATCTGTTTGTGGAAATAGAAAGCCTCATCTTTCTCCTTTGGAACAGCTGGTGGTTTCGAACTGCTGAATTTGCAATTAACGGCCCAATGTGTAAATACTATGCCAGCAGGGTTATTTTTATCAGTTATACGAGTCAGTAAAGCAGAAAATTTCATTTTCTTCTTCTTGCCTTTTCAGTCACATCTTCTATTAAAAAGTGCACTATATGAAGAGACACCCCCCCCCCCCAAAAAAAAAAAACCACCAGACCAAACAAAACAGAATTGTCCTGGGCAGAGGGGAGGTTTCTTAGTAAGCATTTTCCTCCCCTCAGGGTGAATATTCAACAGATCACTCTGAGTTAGTGCACCAGTAGCGTCACCTGGGAAGGTTCTCTCTGGTCACAGTGAATTTTTTCATCAAAGCAGTTTCACTTGAACCTCATTTTTGTGATGTCCAACTTAAGAGAACAGCTTCCAACTGTGAAATTGTGTGTCCTGCCCAGGAAAATGAAGCAGAAACTTTTGTGATGTTGAACTCAGCTTACAAGGACAGCACTTTGGGGAAAATATAAGTTTATTAGTTGTTGTCTCATTTCAAAACAGGTGAAATGTTAATTAATGACCAACCTCATTCTGGACATCCGTCAACTTTCCAAATAAAAGAAAATGTCAACTCAGAGTGATATGGAGTTCATTCCACCAGGTCAGACTGTTAATCAAGCTTTCTATTTAGAGGTTGTGAAAAGATTGGATAATAGTGTGCCACAAAAGCCTGATTTGTGGCAGGCGGGGGACTCATTTTGCAGCCATGACAGTGCACCTGCTTATGCAGCCATCTCAGTGCTCCAGTCTTTGGCTAAAACCAGCATGCCTCTCTTGCTGCATGCACTTTACTCACCTGACCTTGATCTGTGTGACTTCTTTTGTTTCAATGAATGCTGAGGCTATGAAAGGACAGTGATGTGAAGACATGCACGAGGTGAAGAAAAATAAAAAGGGAGGTGCTGTCAGCCATCCAAACAGATGAGTTTGAAAAATGTTTATAAGAATGGAATTACAGATTTGACAAGTGGATTAAGTGTAATGGAGAGTGCTTTGAAGGTGGTAAGGTTGTTTTGTAAAAAATAAATAAATACATAGCTTTGAAAATAATTGTTTTATTTTTGTACACCTATGTATATAAATAATATTTGTCACTATCTACCAACTATCGGTAAAATATTTGGGATTTTTCCATTGTAAATATACATTCCATGTGTCCTTTTAATGGCACTTTCCACAATATTTCTTTGCACATATTGAACATATAGGATAAATCAAATATAAAGGCAACCACAGAAAACACAATGAATATTAAAGAAAAAAATGTGACAGTAACAACATGACCGCACAAGAAATTAAAGGTCTTTTGTTGGAATTGGATAGAGTTGGTTGCTTTTATTTGGAATCCCTGTTTATTTTTATGTATTGATATTTGAATAACTACTCTTTTAGATGGAAAATTCTTCAAAGTGAAACTGAGATCAGACATATTATTAGGCCAAGTAATTGAATGTCCCACTCAAAACCTCTGCACCAATGAACCATCCACATGAGGGTTTCGATTCTCCATAAACAACTACCCATCTTATGGCATTGTTGTAAGTATATGTCACACAACTTCATCAAGTCAACTTGTCAATGGTGGTATAACTAATTGGCAACAATTAGATTCGCCGACAATATAACCCGACCCTTAATCATTGTGATTGTTTTCATTACGCCTCTACTGGCAGCCATTAATATTATTTGATCTCTATCAGGGAGCTTCAAAATGTTCACGGAAGAAAAGGTTGAATTTTTATTGAGCTTTTTGAAACCCCCTTGTCTATGTGTCTTTTCTCATCTTTTTATGTTAGACACAGTCATAAAGTATTTGCACTGATGTGACTGATGGATGTCATCCAACGTGACATACTCAAGTTCCATCTATGTTGTAATATTCAGCAAGGTTTCATTTCTGTCTACTGAGCAGCGTTCCAACAAACTTTTTGAAACACCCTGAACATGTGAACCATAGTTTGTTTATTTATTCATCTGCTGATGGGCATTTAGTTTTCCACACTTGGTGATGTGAATAGGGCAGTAATAGTCTGTCTTGCTGGCAGTGAGTCTGAGTTTTGAGTTGATACTACCATCAGGTTGATGCCCACTCCCAGAGGCCCTCTAGGACAGGTGTCTGTCCCTGTGACTTTCTCAGACAGGAATTGTTTATGGGACTAGAAAACTCTTCCTTCTCCCTTGGAGCCCCCTTCTCTTTGGATGGCAGCGCAGTAACCTAACTGGTAACCACTACATCACAGAGCTCCTTTTTATGAGTTGATACTAGTTCTCATTTATTTGTTTAGTAACTGCCACCTTGTTTCCACAATAGCTGTATCAATTTACATTTACACATACTTTTATTTTCATATTTTTCTTTCTTTCATGTATTTGTTTTTCTTTGCCACTTTGTGGTTTCTAGATGCCATTAGCCATTACAGACTCTTAGTGATCCTGTGTATAATAGAATAAAATGCTGCACATCCCTGTGCCCCCTAACACCTGTTGTTCACGTGAACGCATTGTTGTAGTCAGTGTATCAATCAATCCATGTCATTGGGAAATTTGCTCTTTTTGCACGGATACGCTACTCTTTTAAGGTATTTTTCTCCAGAACCTGAACCTTCCTGATATCATGCCCACTCTATTTGGAATGAAATGTTGGTGGCTGCAATCTTAAAAGATTACAAGTTGCCATCTCATGCACAATAATTGCCCTCTATTTGCAAGAAGCAGCAGAGGGAAATATAGAGACAAGTTTGGAGGAGGATGTGGAATGTGTGACAAATCGGCTCCAAGAACAAATGTCTCCATCACATGAGACCAGAACTGACTGGTGTCTGGGATCACATCATTCCTGAATATTTGGATCAATGATTCTAAAAAAAAGTCTTGATCAAGAAGAAGGAAATACAGAACCAAATTTTAATATTTCATAGACTCTAGAGTTCCTGGGGCATGTAGGCTGAATGAACCCCAAAACTCTTTCCCTTAGATAATGTTTATACTTTAGCTAAAAATATCCCCTGATATGAAAACAGAATAATAGTTTAATTTAACTAGTGAAAAATGTCTTTCTTGAGAATTTAATGCTTTTATATGAAATTGAAGTGAAAAGATTGTAGCAGTTACATAATCTGGTGTCAATTTGGGACTTGAGAGAATTAACAGTGAAGGGGTGGAGTCTAGTCTGTCAATCAGATCATAGCAAATGAGGTCTCTGTGTGGGCATGGCCTTCCCTTGATGTGTCTGGGAATTTCTGTGTTTCCTTTTTGGAGGAAGGAGCCATACTCTCTCTCTGCTCACTCCCTGAGAGATGCTCTACTGACTAGACACATGGGACTATGCTGATAGACCCCATACCCTGGGAACTAGAGGAGCCACATGGGGACCCCTGCCAGCACTGAGATGCTTCTACTGCCACTGGATCCACCAGACTTTGCCCCCACTGGCCTCTGAGCTTCCTGGATTCAGCATCATTGCATGTGTTTCATGAGTCTGAAGAGGACTTTATAGATTGGTATCAGACATTAGGGCTAAAAATGGATTTATGGATTGATCTGGACTGGGCTAGGATGTTTGCTCAATATTCAACTGCACTTGTATAAAAAGCTCTTTCTAATACACATATGAACATATCTATGTAGAACATTGTCAGTTATAAATTCCAATGAGGAATAGAACCCCAATACATGGAAAATCATGTACTTAAAATATTGTTATGTTCAAGGAATATAATATTTTCAGTGTTTTACTATTTTATTACACTAATAATAAACTTGAACATCTTATATTCTCATTAATTTCTCCTAAAACTGTGCTTTTTAAAATATGCTTTACAACATAGACTAATGATAGATTTAAAATATATATCTCCATCAAAATATTCTGATGTCACAAAACACAAATGAATATAATAAAATGGATAGATTATTTTAAATCCCAAATTTAATTTCTCTTTATATAATTTCCAGAGTATCTGACACAGATTATTCAGTATTGTTCAAAATACATTTTCATGAACATACAATTCTTACTTGTACTCTTTTACTAATATAAAAATGAAAAATTCTAAATTGGGTTTCAACAAAAATGATATAGTTACCTTTTGAAACATTGGTGTTGATAAAATTAAGTGATCCAGTGATGATATTTGATATCCTTTCACCATCCTTTTTTAACCTGCATAAACACTCAGTGTCATTTGGTGATGCCCACTCATAGCAACTCTACATGAAGTACCTCTGTGAGTTTCCGAGACTGTAAATCTTTCCTGCAGTTGAAAGTAATTGTTCCGTTGGAACCACTGGTGGGCACAGCCCATTACGTAACTCCCACACCACCGGAGGCCTTTGTTCAGTCTCTCTGATGAACTAGTGACTACTCAGTGGGCTTAGGTGAAGGTGAATGGGGCGTTTGGATTGGAGGAAGGCTTATGAACTATATGCAGTATGGAGATAAGATAACCTTGCTTGCTGAAAGTAAAGAGGACTTGGGCATTTGCTCATGAAGATCAACTATTGCAATTTTTAGTATGAACTACAGATCAAGAAAGCTGATGGTGCCCAGGCTATCAAAAGATATAGCGTCTGGGGTCTTAAAGATGGAAGGTAAACAAGCGGCCATCTAGCTCAGAAGCCAAGCCCACATGGAGGAAGCACCAGCCTGTGTGATCATGAGGTGTCGAAGAGATCAGGTATCAGGCATCATTAGAACAAAAATCATATCATTGTGAATTTGGGGGAGTGCGGAGTGGAGACTCAAAGCCCATCTGTAGGCAATTGGACATTCCCTTATGGAGACAAGCCAGCCAGGGTACAATGTAGCTATGATGAAACATACAATGTCCCTCTAGTTCCTAAATGCTTCCTTCTCCCCCACTCCCCACCACTATCATGATCCCAATCCCACTTTATAACTCTGGCTAGACCAGAGGATGTACACTGGTACAGATAGGAACTGGAAACACAGGAAATCCAGGGTGGATGATCCCCTCAGGACCAGTGGTGAGAATGGCGATACCGGGAGGGTAGAAGGAGGGTGAGCTGAAAAGGGGGAACTGATTGCATGGATCTACATATAACCTCTTCCCTGGGCGATGGACAACAGAAAAGTGGGTGAAGGGAAACCTTGGACAGTGTAATATATGACAAAACAATAATGTATAAATTATCAGGGGTTCATAAGGGAGGGGGGAGCGGGGAAGGAGGAGGGAAATGAGGAGCTGATGTCAGGGGTTTAAGTGGTGAGTAAATGTTTTGAGAATGATGAAGGCAAGGAATGTACAAATATGCTTTATACATGGATATATGCATGGATTGTGATAAGAGTTGTGTGAGCCCCTAATAATGACTTTAACTCACATAATTGGGGCATGCTAATCAGGAAAGACAAGTCCCTGGAAAAATACATCATGCTTGAGTAGAGGGGCAGCAAAAGAGAGGAAGATCCTCGCAGAGATGAATTGACACAGTGGTTAAAATAGTGGACCAAACAGGTGCAATCATGAGGAAGGTGCATAACTAGGCAGTGTTTAGCTCTGTTGTACATAGAGCTGCTGTGGATTGGAAAAGACTCAACTATACACAAGGACAACATCATATGTGAAGGTCAGAGATATCTATCTTAATTGATCAATTATTTTCAACAGGACTTTAAACCATCTTACTTTGGAGAAACTCTGTGTGATCAAAGTACTAGAAACATTACTATAACTAATACTATTATAATGTTTTTGAAATCTCTTTGGTAAATGAAAGTTCCATAATAGTAAGAAAAATAATATAAAAGATAACCATGACAATGCGCACTCTGGCTGCTTTTCCAAGAAAATCCAACTGAGGACTTAACTATCTCCAGATGCCACACCTTTGGGATCCAATAAGTCATTGAACTTGTGCTCTGGTTGGACTGCTCTCAGTCAGTGGTGAATCTCTGTGGGCAAAGCAGAGTCAGAACTTTCCTGCTAAATGCAATATCTACTACAGGTCTCATTTTGCCTTGGTGTTTCTCACTGGCCTGACCAAATTTCTCCAGAGTTGTGCAATGATCTTACTGCATTGATTCTCTTTCTTCATCCTTTCCTTTTGGAAAGCCTTCTTTGGCTTCTTGCTGACTCTGTTTTATCATTCACAAGAAGATCCCCCAACACATCACTTGCACTTCTTATTTTGTCTTAGCGATTATCTTCTAGGGGACCCAAACCGAGTGTTCTGGGCTTGCAAAGTTGTTTATAGTGGTGCAAGGGATTAATGCAGTCAACTCTTAGTAGACATGTGGGAGGTTTGAACCCAACAAAACATGTTAATAAAGAAAGGCCTACCAATCCAATATACATCCCCAAAATCAGCCACTGAAAAACTTAAGGGGTAAACTTCTACTCAGACCCTCATGGGATTGGTATGTCAGACTTAATTGAGTGGCTGACATAAAGTAAGATATCCTTAATTACAATAGTCTAGTTGCTGAGGTGTGCTCATGGGGTCGAGGTTGTCCATCATATTATTTTTACTATGTTTCATTCATTTAAAAATCAATTGCCTATGTGGACAAAAAATAAATAGTAAGGATAAAATAAAGTGATCCAAAGAATGATAAAAGTGAACTTGATCTCAGTCATAAAGTCCATTTGTACAGTAACTCAGACATTTCTTTCAATTTCTAAAAAAATAAAATAAAAAATGTCCAGATGTTCCATGTATTGTAACATAAAAATTACCAAGTTCAGCATACAGGATAATGAGCAGGAAACATGTTCCAGATTTGAGGGCTCAGAAGCAAGATTTTTCTCATCCCCACCCAGTTGTCAAGCTCTGAGAAGAGACATTAGGAAATCCCATTCACTGTATTTTCAAAATACTATCAATTCCAAAGGTTTTGTGGTCAAGAAACTCCCACTTCCTGTTGACATTTGGAGGAGGCTGCATGGCTTGGGCAGCATAAAATGAGTTCTGTACGAAGCCCAAGTACTGCCATTCTGTTTCTTTGAGAGGGTAAGAATAGACGTCAAATGCCTCCCCATTACGATATTTTAAAAATACATACAGTCCATCAGGAATAGTTCTATTCATAAATGAGAAATGCATTTCATTGTTATATTTTGAAAGAAAGGAGAGAGTTACATGCAAAAAAAAAAGCAGAGACAAGGAATTAGAAGAAGCAGAAACACATGAACTCTTCACAATAACTCAGAGCTCAAAGTGAAGGATAAACTATGAGATGCTGAAGAGGATGTAGTGCTTCAGAAAGCTGCTTCCCAACCAGTTAGGGCAGCAGGAAAGGCAATATGGCGAAACCAGAAGGCGGGTGTAAAGCTTGATTATTTGTTTTTTCTTCCATTTACGCTCAGTCCAGCTCTCATTCTCACTGCCGTCAAAGTGAGTCTGATTCATAAGGACCCAGTACAGGGTTTTTGAGGCTGCAAATGTTTACAGGAAAAACTTCATCTTCAGTGGACAGGCTGGTGGATTGAAATCACCAACCTGGTATTTAGTCATCCCTTTGCTTAACCCACTGTACTACGGTTCCATCAAGTCCTGCTACTCATGAAAGCTAGTAACTTGAATTGATTAGTTATGTTATTAAGCCTCTGTTCCTCTGTTACTCCATTTCCTTTCTCATGGTATCATCCACTCCAGGAATTTCCCCTTAGGCTGGGTCAGGCCCCCAAACCCAGCTCTGTTTGAGTCCACTTGGACCATGTGCATTCTCTGTAATAACAACACTTAGTATATTTATTTAAATCTTGCCTTTCGATGTCTCTGTAGGCAGTGATGTCTTTAAGGACAGTAATGTCTTTTTTCCCTTGGATCCCCATTGTCTTGCCTTGTTCCCGTTGTCACTCGATAAACACTTATTACAATTAGACTCATCAGACCCCTGCTTTTGAGGCAGATGGTCCAGACCTTGAGCTCATTTTCTAGAAAATTTATTTCCAGGAAGTAAATATAGTCTAATTAAGCAAGCTGTATCATAATCATGCTTTGAGATTCTCCAACATCAGGTCTATACTTTGGCCTTCTAGATTAACACACATTTTGATTGTCAAAAGTGGAGTCTTGCTGATCTACCACTGCAGGCACCCCTAGGAAACACATCATAGCAAAACAAATATGAATCCAAGCTGTGAGAGGGGGGCAAGAGCCTTTACAGCGGACATGCACAAGAAGTGCCTAAGAAATAAACTTTGAGAGAGAAGCCTCCAAAAGCTACGTTCCATATTTTAAACCTAAAAGTGACATTTATTCTTTTTAAAAATGTTTAAATTACACATTATTATTTTTTAATAAATACTTTAATTGGGGGCTCTTACATCTTCTATCATAATCCACACATTCATCCAGTGTGTCAAGCACATTTACACATATGCCACCATCATCATTTTCAAAGCATTCTCTTCCCACTTGAGTCCCATATCAGCTCCCCATTTCTTTCTCCTTCCCTCACCCATGCACCCTCCCTCACTAATCCTTGATAGGTTATAGGTTATTATTTCATATCATACATTATCCTCCATCGCCCCTCACCCATTTTTTTCCATTGTTTATCCCCCTGGGAGGGGATTATAGGCGAGCCCTGTGATTAATTCAAACTTCTTAAGAAAAACAATGATATTTATAATGAAATGTTACATTAATCTTATAGTAGAAATACTAAATATTTTCTGTTTTTCCCATCTTGCCAGTATCAGTAAAGATCAGTATGTGAACACTAGAGCCCTAAGCTATCTGGAGAAGAAAGGTCCTGTCAAGGAGCCTTGTGGCATTTGTTAAGCATGGTGATGCTAACGTAAGTTTGGTGGTTCAAAACCCACTAGCTTCTCTGAAGGTGAGGGCCAGGTGATGAGGCTGTCTGCTCCTGTAATGATTTATAGCCCTGGAATCCCCAAGGAGCAGCTGTACTCTGTCCTAGGGTCACATTTGAAGTTGGAATTAACTGCAGGGCTGAGCTTGTTTTGAGCTTGGGAGTTCAATTTAAATTTTGGTTCCATGGTGCTTTAAATGTTTCAAATTGGGGAAATCATGAGAAAGCTTCTTCTTTTAAGGTTTTGTGATAGTTGGGTTTTCATTCAACCTGGCTCAGCCAGGAAGCTCAGTGTTGGCGGATCGAGTCTGGTGACCTCCTATGATGTAACAGTGTAAACAACACCATGGTGGGATCCCTTTCAGGTTGTAAAGCCCTTGTAAGGGGATTAAGCAGGAGTGCACCCTCCTCCTCAGGTCACATCCCTGATCTATTAGGAAGGAGGTTTCCCCAGGGGTGAGACTTATACCTATTTAAGCAGCCTTTGTGGGAAGGCTTGTCTTTTCTTTCTGGTATTGATCCTGTGTCTGTTGCCTTAAACTCTGGTTCTTTGGACTTGAACTAAAGGTCTAGCATATTTTCTGCTCACACTGTAGTTACCAGAAGACTGCCATATTGATTTACATATTGACTAACATATTGGCTGCCAACTTTGTATTTGCTGGACACTGAATCTATGAGACCGACCTCTGACCCTAAATGCATTGGGCCCTGCTTCCACCAACCTGTGGTCTGTCTCTTTCCTAGCTCATAAGCCCTGCCACATGCATGGATGAGGACAAGCCTGAAAGTCTTGCCCCTGGGCCGGAACCAGACTACTGGATACACCCGCTTCTACAATTGTCTGAACTACTTTGCTGATATTTCTTTCTGTATATATAATTATGCGCATCACTAGGCTTGTTCCTCTAGGAAGCCAAACGAACCCTATTATAGACATGTCTTATAGCTATCACTATAGAGCAGATAGAATTCTCCCTTTAAATAATATATTTCAATAAGTATGAAACATAATGTTCACTTTCTGCTAAAACAACTTTTTCTGAGTTACAAATATTTTTAAATATTCTGTTGATTTAAATATTTAAATGTCTTGAACATTTGGTTTCATTTTTGTTCCAAGTGATTCCATGGGCAGAAACAATAGTCATAATAATGACCAGTTTTATCAAATGCTAGATTATATATCTATATCTATCTATCTATCTATCTATCTATCTATCTATCTATCTATCTATCTATCTATGATACATAGTTATAAAGGGACATTTTCTAATTCTATGACAATCTCAGGAGGTAAGTATTATCATAATTCTTTAGGGTGGAAAATTGAGATTCAGAAATGAATGACAGTTGGCCCATTGATATCTGAATTCAGAATTTTATCTTGAACACCCAAACAAAAATTCTTAATACCTTGCCTTAAAAATTGTTGTATCATCTTAATTTGTGGACTATGGACCCAGGAGATGGAAAGTATATCAATAATATTTAAATCTTGAGAATTGTGTAAGTCTGGATTGACTAGAGAAACAAATTCACAGACACTCATATGTGCATGAGAAAGAGCTTTATATACAAGAGCAATTGAATATTGAGAAAATATCCCAGTCCAGTACAGATCAAGTCCATATGTCCAATATTAGCACATATGTCCAATACCAAACTATAAAGTCCCCTCCGATTTATGAAACACATGCAATGATGCCCAAAGCAGGAAGATCACAGGCCGGTGGCTGGGTAGTCTTGTGGATGCACTGACTGTGAAGTCTCTCGGTGCTGGCGTGGGTCTCCGTGTGGTTGCTGCAGGTCCAGGGCTCTTGCTACCATCAGCATAACTGCATGGGGTCTGTCAGTAGAAAGTCTTTCAGGGAGTGAGCCTGTGTCTCACCAACACTCCTTAGTGCCTCCAAATGAGGATGTAAAGCTGCTGTCTGATTGACAGGCTAAACTCCACCCCTTCACTATCAAGCCTCAAACTACAACATATTATGTGACTACCATGAGCATGTATGTGTTTTAAAATATCATGCATTGTTTAAATGCAAAATGTAAATTTTGAAAAATAAAACCATTTAAAAAGCTACAGCATTTCATTAGATTTTCATTAAAGAAAATTCAGATAATTGAGACTATTGATAAACTAACCACATTGTACTATTGTTTTTCTTTATTGCTTTCAGAATTTTATCAACTCTTTGAGACAGTTTTATTGCAACTCCAGTAAATCTGTACTACTTCAAGAAAACCTTTCAGTGAATAAAGAGTTAGACAGTGCAAAACACATACACACTATAAGGGAACTAGGTCATTCAGGAGAATGGTTAGAAACAAAAATCTCTAAGGAAGTTGTATATAAAATATATGCTAATGTAATTAAAATTATAGATGAATACATTGAAAATTCATTGCTTTCCTGGTCATCAGAGTGAATTAGTTAAACATGAAACTGGTAGACCTCTATAATAAAGGATTTAAGAAAATATTATACCTATTTGTTCATTTTAAAATTTTAATATATAAAATTAATGTAGGATTAACTTACAAGTTACTAATTGTTCCTTTTCAGCTAAAAGTATACTAGTGTCAAATACTTCTCATCATTACAAGTCAGGCAGAGCCTAGATATGACTGAGAGAGCCTCAAGGCATCCATCTCTAGAAGGTAAAAAAGTAAATTTATTTGTCCACTCTAGGAAACTGGGCACATCTAGTGTACAGGGGAACCTTAGATGAGAGAAAAAGCTCCCCAGCAATACAGTTGTTAAAATATAATTATAATTATTAATATATACTATATGTGTATACACACTGACTATGTTCTATAAGACATGTACAGGCTCAAGGACAAAGAAGAAGAGCCCCGGTTCCTGTTGATTTTGGATAGGAGCTGAGCATGAGGAGCTAGAATTGGTTGGTTCTTCCCCTCTGAAAATGTATGTAACTTTTGCCCAGAGAGACACAATGCTATCCACTTCCCAATAGAAGAAATGTATTAACTATTTGCAATAAATGTTTGAAGAAGGACATAGGGTATTAAGAAGCCACACATCTCCTATATGTACAAACTTCTGCACTTACTGCTATTTTGTTCCAGAGACTTCGTCTGAATGAAAGAATCCGAGCAGACTACGTTCACATGGCATAAGACACTATTTCAGGAGAGAGGAGAAGCAAACATGAGGCTGAAATTTTCATAACAAAGAAAAAGATAAAAGAAAATAGTTACCCTTTGTTTAGTCTCTGTTAGAGAACAAATACTCATAATTAAACTGTAAGTGGAATCAAAATGCAGTTTGGGATAAACAACCTAAATGGCCTCCAACATAAATTACAGTACTCATTTCTCTATTGTTGATTTTTTTCCTTCTCCCTGGTATCACCAGGAAGCAGGACTGTGGGGTTTCTGTGCTTAAATGTCACCACTGAGAAAGTTCTCATGTGCCAACCAGCTAAGCCACTTGTGTGAGCGTGGCCACTTGCTCACCATCTGGAACTACTTCAGATTCTCATTATCAAAAAGAAAGGAAAGGAAAGAAGATGGACAGGACTGCTGTGCTGTCTTTTATTCTTAGAGCTTGTATAGCTCACAAACTCAGGCATCCCTCTTATCTGCAGACAAGCTAACCAGCCCCAACTACTGATACATTAGCACGAACCACAGAATTACTCCTTAGAAACCTGCTAGTGCTGGATCCAAGGTTACTATTTTCAATTTCACGAGCGAACAATGTAGTTTTACTTTCAGATATTTAATATTTGGTCTTTTGTTACTTTTGACAATTCCACAATTTGTTGTGGTCCTTATGAAGATAGGTTTTATTTATGAGAGCATTTGACCAATGAATTTTCCAGCCTGAAGTCAAGACTGCTCACAGAATTCGGGCTTTCGATGATTTTCACCATGGGCTGGGGAAAGGGCTGTGGAGGGGGGATGGTGTGTTTGTAGAGATGTAGAACTTCATTTGATGTCTGCTTTCATCTAAATACTTTTCCAGGCTCCATGAACTATATATACATACATATACATATATATATTTAATATCAATAAACCAAATAGATGATTGGAATTATCAGTTGTCTTTGAGCCAACTCAGGGTGAGTTCCTCCCTGTCACAGAAGAACTGTGCTCTATAGAACTTTCAGTGACTGGTTTTGTTTGTTTGTTTGTTTGTTTGTTTTTTAAGTAACTCATGGGACATTTATTTCAGAGTGCCTAGGGGTGAACTCAAAGCTCAAGTCCTTGGGGTAG
Source organism: Tenrec ecaudatus (assembly GCF_050624435.1). Classification (NCBI taxonomy): domain Eukaryota; kingdom Metazoa; phylum Chordata; class Mammalia; order Afrosoricida; family Tenrecidae; genus Tenrec; species Tenrec ecaudatus. The sequence continues at coordinate 87,622,495 of NC_134531.1, forward strand.
ATTTCAAGTACATGTAGCCACGTAGGTACTCCATTCATTTCTTAGGACCCCACCCCCTAAAATTTAAGAAAGGAACACAAAAGACTCAGGTTATAAGATTATCTGCTTACAGAATGGCAGGAATAGTCTGGTGGATGTTTTGAAAAAAATTTAAAAGATTTCTCATGCAACACTTTTTATCTATAACTAACATTGGATAATTAATTGAAAGAATGACCATTACAAAACCCCTTAAAGATGGTATAGTACTTTCGACTACAGCCTCTTTAGGTAATTATATGAGCACCTTGAAGTTATTAACCTTAACACTTCTGAAACATTTGATTGACTCTTCCTTGTTGACCTCCCAGGGAAAAGGGTTGGTAATTACAGCACACGTGTCAAATGAGGCCTCCGAACTTATTCTCACTGGCGTGCATGTGAGCCGAGAGAATAATCACCAGCTGCATCTTACAGCATGTGAGAGTGTGTGGGTGGAATAACCACTTCCCACTTAGCTTCTGCCTAGTCTCGATATCACTGTCCCCCACCTGGCTCTCCAGAATAACAGATGCTACCAGTGAGGCGCACCACTTGTTAACAAGGCATGTCAACCCCAGCTGTGCTCAAGGTCTAGCGTTTGATCCAGGAGTAGACCCTGGGAGGGATTGGAAAGTAATACAACTGAAACCAAAATGTATTGAGCATCTTAAACTATGAAAATCTTGTATCTTTACAATCTCCAGAAAGTTTAAAGAGACACCCCTCTCCCCACGAAATGCCAAGCCGCAAGGGACTAGTTTGGAATCTGAATTGATAACTTCGAACTCCAAAGTCTGTTTTAACTTTGCTATATCTGATTCCATGTCTTCCTAGAGGAAGCCAGTAACAATTCTTGATTACAGAGCTCTTAAATGGTTATCCTCAAAAAGTACTGCTCTAAAGATTGATTGTAATGATGAAGATGCTTTTCAGTAAAGTGTTGGAGATCTAGGAGCGGTAAAGCCCCCTCTCTCAGGGCACTGGGCTTTGGGGCACTGGGATATGTACTAACGTGCTTCGAAGAAAGGATCCAGATGACGGGCTCCTAGAACCCTTATCTTCCCAAAGTACACCCACTAAGGAATCTTGAATCCAATTAGAATACAGTTATAAGTTGTTATCAGGCTGATTCAGATCACGATGACATCATATGTTAAAATAGAAATATGCTTCAGTGGCTTTTCAAAGACTGATTTTTGGAGAATAGATCACAATGCCATTCTTTCAAGGCACTTCTAGGTGAACTTCAGTCTACTTTTTCAGTTATCAGTTGCGTATATTGCACACCCAGGGACTCCAAATCAGTGGGAACAACATGGGCAAAAATACTTTAAGATATCTGGGAAGCCTATTCTACTCATAAAAGGCTGAGTATCACCCCCAACCCCCCAAAACTTGTATAATAATTATAAAATATGTTAATATAGTGTTATTAAATGAAAATAAGTGAATGAAGGAACATTTATTTATCTGCACATTATAAGGTCTAGAGATTGATTTTGAGCGGAACCCATCTTTCCTTTGCATATGGCATCTTCAAATTACCCAGTCACAGCATTTTCATTGGCAACAGGTTGTCTTGGCAACAGAATCCATCACAAGTCCAAGCAAAGAGTGTGCATCCTTAAGTACTAAAGTATTCTTTGAGGGGTTATTATTGTAGTCACTCAAAATTTTACTTCATAAATAAGAAGGAAAACATTCGTGGCTACAGCAGGCCAGACACAGTAAAAAAAATAACAACGGTAAAGAACTTACCATGAACTTCAAGGGCCTCACTGTCTAGAAAGAGTAAAGGATTCATTAACAAGCGCAACCATGTGAAAAGTGACATTATTGAGGAAAGTATGAGACTATGCTCCCAAACTAGTCCACATCAAATACTTGTATCACAGAGACAATTAAATGGCAATATACCCTAGTCTGTTGAGAATTCAGGAGAATTCAAAATTAGTCATGCATTTGCTATATCTGAAGCTTAATGTGTTCCCCACGTTGTTTTTGGCCATTAACTACCTTCGTATAACTCTTGTTCAGCCAGCTGCTGGTTTATAGACCATTTTACATCAAACACTAAAAGACAGAGAGGTATTCCATCCTGTGCCTTTGAGATGTGAGTGTTGACTTGGGACCCAGTCTTTTGAACACTGGGCTCCACATCTGTTTTCTTTTCTTTTTCTTTTTTTGCTCATAGTGTTCCAGTCTTGTTATAAGATGGTACAACTTTCCCACCTGTGCACAGAAACTCTTGCAAGAAAAGTTAGAATTTTTCTTAGAAAGAAGCGTGGAGTCAATTTCCCCTCTGAAACATTTGATATGAATTATCCATTCATTTCTATATACTAAAATGTGCTCTGAAATGTTTTCTTCAATTTTTAAAGAAGAAAAATTTAGACCTTTAAAATATTTGTGGAAATTGCTGTGAAGTCTTACATTTTTGATACTCTAAACTGCTGTCACTCCTTCCCTGTGCCACTCTTCTCACGTGTGTTATGGTTTCGCAGTATCCAACTTATAGTCTCTGCGTAGGTGTGACAGCCTCCCCTACAACAAAGAAAATCCCAGGGCCATATATTGGATTGCAACTCATCTTGACTCTAGAGAAAAACTGTCTCCTTGTATTTCCAAAACTTTAATCTTTCAAAGTCTGGTGGGCTTGAACCACTGACCTTATGATCGGCAGTTCAATGAATAACTAGCTAGCCACTATGGTTCTATATATAGCTTTCTTTGGATGTCTCTTAATACCTAATTATTTATTTTAAATAATTTTATTGGGAGCTCTTACAGATATTATAAAAATCCATAATTCAATTAAATCAAGCATAATTGTTCAATTGCTGCCACAATCTTTTCCAAAACATTTACTTGAACTATACTGCTGTATTTACACCATCCAATGCATCTGTGCACCTGCAATTCTGTTATTCATTCTCCTTGAGTGGGGTGATACAGTCATCATTGCTATCTCTTCCCCTTTCCCCTTCTCTCCCCATACCCTCAGGAATCATTACTCCCATTACTATTTCTGAAGGCTTGATCTATCTCATTTTCATGCATCAAATGATCTCAATTATACAAATGAACATACGCAGGACTAACAAAGTTAATGAGGTAAAATTAAGAGCATACTAGTAAGGGGAGGAAATATTAAAGCATTAGAGTATAGTTATGTTTTATCAGTGCATCCCTTCCGTGTGGCCCTTCAGTGAGGACTATCCGATTATCTTACAAGTGGGTTATGGGTCTCCACATTTTCTATGCTCCTTCCTCGCCATTTGACTGCTTATATCCTATTCTGGCCCTTATTCCATCCTAAATTGGGTCTTTTGGACAATCTTTACCTGAAATTATAGCCCTAGCCATCCTACTACATATGATTTCTATTTACACAGCATCATCAGTTTATGGCCGAGTAATTTTCCAACCAGGATGGAAATGCAAACCTATAAAAGGTATGTGGCAGATATTGAAGAGAAACAAGGAGAAGACCAGGAGGTCAAGAAAATTTTTTCTGAGACCTCCTCACACAATCCTTAAGAATGAATGAGATGATTATATAAAATGCCTCAAGGAAGTAGCAAAGGGCAACATAGGGAGAAGGACAGGTATTTTAAATGGAAGTAGTCACATATGCAAAAGCACAAATTATATATGTAATCACTAACAGGTTATGTAAGATGCAAGCATAGGATACGAAGCAGAAAGGTAGAAGATGTAGTTGCATAGGTTTAAAAAACAAAAACAAAAATCCCTCTAGGCATAGTTTATGAATAGTAAATGGCAACCCAATTTTATGCAGATGTAACCCCAAGAAGCTCCAGGTCATTGTGTCTTTAGCCAGAAAATCAACAGTTTCAACCCACTAGGCACTCCAGAGAAGATGGGTGCGGACGTCTGCTTCTTTAAACATGGACAGCTCTGGAAACCATATGGGGCAGTTCTGCTCTTTCCTGTAGGTCAGCTATGAGTTAGAATTGATTTGGTGGCAGTGATTTGGGGCTGGATATTTGGGTAACAGGATCAATTAGGAATCATAGTCATTGGACTGTAAGAACCCCGGTTAAGCATTCAGCTATGAAACCAACGATTGCTGGTTAGAATCAACCCAGCAATTCTGAGGAGAAAGACACCGCTGTCTGCTCTCATAAAGACAACAGACGGCGACACGCAATGGGCGGTTCTACTGTGCTACACAGGTGCTATTAGTTTAGCTCCCACTTTGTAATTCCTCGTGGCAACCACAAGCACACCCTACAATAACTGAGCGGGTAAACAAATAGAGGGAGGTACATGCCTGCATATGAATGTCTGTGAGATGAAGTTAGTGGTTAAAACTGGCTTCGCCATAAATTATTAAAATATGGACATTATAAAACAGGGGATTTTTGTTAGCTTTTTTTCACAGATATATTTTTTTGCACAAGAAAGGGTGTTTGACACATATATGAATGAACTATTAAATAGAAGAATACTCATATAGCCATCAGCCCATCCACTTATTAAACCTTGAACACCCATGGTTTATCTGGGTAGACTAGAGAAACAAATCCACAGAAATGCATATTGTATGAGAGTTTTACATAAAGGGTAAGTGTACCTTAAGAAATCATCCCACCCCAGTCCTGTCCAAGTCCATAAGTCTGACATTAGACCATAGGTCCAACATTGATATACAAAGTCCTCCCCGAACTCACAAAACACATGCAATAACACTGAATGCCAGACGATCACAGGCAAGTGGGTAGAAAGTCTTTGAATCAGTCCAGTGGAGGTGTAAGCATCTCAGTGCTGGCAGGGGTCTCCACATGGCTTCTCCAGCACCCAGGGCTGCATCAGGGTAGGTCCATGTGGCTTCTCCTCAGGGATGTCTTTCAAGAAGTGAGCTTTGCCAGCTGAGGCAGTTAACTAGCTAAGGAAGCCGCACACTGGTCTGACCGTGAGAGAGCAAGAGACCAGACAACAAGAAAGGCCAGGCTTGCCGAGCCATTTATCTCTCTGCCGTTTAATTAATACCACATGTGTTTATCAGCCAGGTTGGCACGTTAAACCCCAGCTATCACAACCTGCATTGCATTAATCACATGGTAGGCCCTGGAAGAATGATGTAGCAGGAAGTCATCAAACTTTTTAAACAGTGGGCCTGTTCACTGTTCCTCAGATTTTAGGAGGGTCAGACTATAGTTAAAAAAAAACAATCAACAAATTCCTACGCACACTGGACGAGCTGGCTGCTAAGCAGGACAGGCAGCGGTGGCAAAACACCCTGCAGGCCGGATAAATGTCCTCGGTGGGACGTATGTAGCCTGCAGACCCTAGTTTGAGGACCCCTGAATTGTACACAATAAGAATAAAATAAGAGCAAGGGAAGGAAGTTGTTCTAGTTGTTAGCTTCTAGTTCACAGTGTACAAGAGAAAGAAACACCGCCTGGCCCTGAAGCATCATCACAAATATTGGCATGCTTTAACCCTTACTTGCAGCCACTGTGTCATTCCACCTCATTGAGTGACTTCCTCTTTTTCACTGATGCTCTGTTTCTCAAGCATGATGCCCATTTCCAGGGATTGGTTTCTCCTGATGACATGTCCGAAGGTCATGAGGCAGAGACAATTCACACTTGTAATGAACATTCTGGCTGTACTTCTCCCGAAACAGATTTATTTGTTCTTCTCGAGGTGACGTGGTATTTTAAATATTCGTCACCAGCACCACAATTCATATAGATCAGGTTTCCTCTGTCTTCCTTATTCACTGTCCAACTTGCATATGCATATGAAGAAATGACACACATCATGGCTTGTGTCAAGTACACCTGGGTCTTCAAAGTGACACCCTTGCTCTTTAACATTGTACAGTTCTTTGACAGCAGATTTTCCCAATGTAATGTTTGATTTGATTTGATTTGAAAACCATGTGCATGGATTGTAGATCTAAGCAAGATGAAATCTTTGATGACTTCAAGCTTTACTTCATTTACCATATTTTTGCCTATTGGTCTCATGGTAAGAATACTGGTTTTCTTTAAATGGAGTTGTAATTCATACTGCAGGCTGCAGTCAATCTTCATGATCAAATGATTCAAATCATCCTTACTTTCAGCCAGAAGAGACTTGCCATCTTCAGGTCACAGGTGTTAATAGATCTCCCTCCACTCACGATACCTCGTTCTTCATGGAAAGCAGCTTCTCTGATCATTTGCTCATCATAAAGATTGAATAAGAATGGTGACAAGATACAACCTTGATGTACACTTGTGCTCATTTTAGACCATCCAGTGTTCTTCCGAAGGCGCTGGGGCGGTGTATGGATTATTGTCAGCACACCAGCAGGTGGAACCACAAGTTGCTCCACAGGGGAAAGGCAAGACTTTCCACTCCTGTAAAGTTGCCAGTCGCAGAAGTCCATGGGGGCAGTTCTACCCTGTTCTATAGGCTATGAATTGGAATTGAACCAACGACTGTGAGTCTATCACTCTTTGTTTTGCTCAAATGCCTGCCTCTTGGTACAGGTTCTGAGTTAGCACAATGAAGTATTCTGGAATTCCTAGTATTCTCACTGCTGTCCATAGTTTGTTATAAACGACACAGTCAAATGACTTGCAATAATGTAACCATAAAAGAAAATGAAAACTCCTTTCAGTGTTCTCTGTATTCAGCCAATTTCTATGTGGCGTCAGCAATGATATCCGTGGAGCCGCAGCCTCTTTCTGAATCTGATTTGAATATCTGGCAGCTGCTCATCACTGTGCTGCTACAATCTGTGCTGAATGATCTTCAGCAATATTTTATTTGCATATCATATTAATTATATTGTTTTATAATTTCCTCATTCTGTTGGATCAACTTTTTTGAATGGTTACAATTATGGATCTATCTTTCAATATTTTTTGACATGAGTGAATGTTTTATCAGATTGTAGAAATATTTTCATCTGTATTGTATCAATTTCTGAACACTTGGGTTTCCTAATGTCTTCAGTGCAGCACCATCAGGACTTCTTTCAGCACCATCAGGCTCTGATCATATGTTATTTCTTGAAATCTTAATATCTCTACCACTTCATTTTGCTGAAGTGACTGTGTACTCTTTCAATATCCTTTCGATGTTTCTGTATCTTCAATATGCTTCCTGTAGAATCCGTCAGTATTTCAACCTGATCTTGACATTGTCCTAGAGTTCTTTCAATGTGAGCTATGCTGACCATATCCTTCCTTTATGGCATCCTACCTCCCAGTCGTTGCACATTTCATTCTAAGACTGTGTCTTCTCAAGCTTCCCTTTGAAATGTTCTGTTGAGCCCTTTGGCTTCATCATTTCATCCATGAATCATTAATTTCTTAAGGTTCTAGAAATTCAAGTGGGATATGCTCAAGATTATATTTGAGCTATCATGTTTTAATTTTCTTCAGCTTCAACTGAATTTACAAATGTGTAATTAATACCACAGTCAGCTCCTGGTCTCCTTTTGCCTGCTGATAATTGAGATTTTCCATTGAGTCTTCCAACAGATATAGTCAATTTGAGTCATGTGTATTCCACATGTGAGGTGATGCATGCAGTCACCATTTAAGTTACTATATAAAAAGATATTTCCTACAAAAGGATGAATACAAGGAAGAAAAGGGTAGTGGGGTCATGGGGCATTAATCCACCCAAGGGGAGGGTATTGTTTATATCTCCACAGGGAAAGTGGGACCAGACTTCAACCCAGTGTCGCAAGGTGTGAAGGCAATATCCCGGCCTGGAGGAGGGAACCAGTGGAGAGGTCTGGGAGGCTGGCCCCAGCACCATAAATTAAGTGGATTCCTGCCCTTCCCCGAAAAGAATGTGTTCCAAAGGACAACATTGACTCTGCAGCTCCGGGAGTTGGACATATCTGATCAGAGCACACAGGAGCAGATGAAGGGGCAGGAGGAGAGAGTGGAGCACAGCCTGGCCCACCAGGCCGTGATGATGATGTTCCTGAGTAGAGCAGCCAGTCCACAGAGAGAACAACATGGCTGGCCCCACTATGAGACATGATGCCCCTCAGTGACTAAGGGCGATACAGGGGACAGCACCGGAGACACAGTGTGGGAATTGCACCTGACCTGATCCCACCACACCGAGGCAAATCACTGGGGGAGTACAGCAAGGGAATGGAGTGGCAAGGTCCCCAGGGAATACTGAAAGTGGACTTTGGGGCCAGGGCGTGGTGCCCCAACAGACTGGACTGGAAAACGCTCCTAAGGGCCAGCAAACGATCCCTGAACTAACTACAAGCTTTTCTCTTGTGAACTGTTTTGATCTGTTCTTTGTCAGTGGTTTGTTTTTGTTGTTTTGTTGTCTGGTTGTATACTGTTGCTTTGTTTTCCTCTGTCTTGTTTTCGTGCATGTTAGTGACTCCACAGGTCTGTCTGAATAGGACAGGCTGGATGAACTCTCTGGAGGAAAAACAACGGGAGCGACAGTTCCGGGGGGACTTGGGGTGGGGGGGTAGGGGGGGTAAGGAAGTGGTGTTAACAAACCCAGGGACAAGGGAAAAACATGGGACCCCAAATGGTAGAGAAGGGGGAGTGGCAGGCATGGTGGGAAATGATCAAGGGTAAGGTTGCTTAGAGAAGAGGTATACTCTAGCCCAGGTGGCAATGAAGCATGGTAGTAGGGCAGGAGGAAAGTCAAGGGAGATGGAGGAAAGAGCTAGGAGTCAAAGGGCATTCATGGAGGTCTAGACAAAGACATGTACATGCAAATATATATAGGAAGATGGGGAAATAGATCTGTGTGTCTATATTTATAGGTTAAGTATTAAGGTGGCGGAAGGACCTTGGGCCTCTACTCAAACACTCCCTCAATGCATGAATACCTTCTTTTATTAAATTGGAACTCTATGATGCTCACTCTCCCGACACAACGGCTGGAGCCAAAGTGGGTGAACAAGTAAATGTGGTGAAGAAAGCTGATGGTGCCCGGCTATCAAAAGAGATAGTGACTGGGGTATTAAAGGCTTGAAGATAAACAAGCGGCCATCTAGCTCAGAAGCAACAAAGTCCACATGGAAGAACACACCAGCCTGTGTGATCGAGTGGTCCCAAAGGGATCAGTTACCAGGCATTAAAGAACAAAAAATCATATCATTGACTGCACACCTCCATGACAGGATCGCTGAAGACAAATGGGTGCATAAGCAAATGTGGTGAAGAAAGCTGATGGTGCCCGGCTATCAAAAGAGATAGTGTCTAGGGTCTTAAAGGCTTGAAGGTGAACAAGCGGCCATCTAGCTCAGAAGCAAAAAAGCTCACATGGAAGAAGGACACCGGCCAGTGCGATCACGAGGTGCCAAGGGACCAGGTATAAGGCATCATGCAAAAAAAAAAAGATATATGTGTGTATATATGTGTATACGTATATGTATATATATATACCATATTAAATGAAGGGGGAAGTGCAGAGTGGAGACCCAAGGCCCAAGTGTCGGCCAATGGAGATCCCCTCATAGAGGGGTTTTGGAGAGGAGATGGGTTAATTAGGGTGCGAGGTAGTACAGATGAAGAACACAGCTTTCCCCCAGATCCTGGATGCTTCCTCCCCCCAACTACCATGATCCGAATTCTACCTTGCAGGACTGGATAGGGCAGAGGCTGTACACTGGTACATATGAGGGCTGGAGGTACAGGGAATCCAGGGTGGATGATACCTTCAGGACCAAGGGTGTGAGGGGCGATGCTGGGAGAGTGGAGGGTGAGTGGGTTGGAAGGGGGGAACTGATTACAAGGATCCACATGTGACCTCTTCCCTGGGAGAGGGACAGCAGAGAAGGGGGGAAGGGAGACTCCGGATAGGGCAAGATATGACAAAATAACGAGGTATAAATTACCAAGGGCACATGAGGGAGGGGGGAAAGGGGAGGGAGGGGAAAAAAAAGAGGACCTGATGCAAGGGGCTTAAGTGGAGAGCAAATGCTTTGAGAATGATTGGGGCAGGGAATGTATGGATGTGCTTTATACAATTGATGTATGTATATGTATGGATGGTGATAAGAGTTGTATGGGTCCCTAATAAAATGTAAAAAAAGAAAAGAGGAGAAAAAAATGATTAGGGCAGGGACTGTACAGATGTGCTTTATACAATTGATGTATGTATATGTATGAACTGTGATAAGAATTGTATGAGCCCCTAATTGTTAAAATTTAAAAAAATTTTAAAAAAAGAAAATGATTAGGGCAAAGAATGTACAGATGTGTTTTATACAATTGATGCATGTATATGTATGGATTGTGATAAGAGTTGTATGAGCCCCTAATAAAATGTTTTTAATAAAAAATAAATAAATAAATAAATGATAAACAAAAAAGATATTTCCTATGAAGAAGTTGTTGGTATTGGACAAATTTATCATGGACTGACCAGCTTCATTTCTATCATCAAGATTATATTTTATAATGACTCTTCTTCTGTTTCCAACATTTTCATTCCAATGGTCAATGATCTTGAATGCATGTTGATTGCTTGTTTGTTCATTTTCAAACTGAAGACCTTGGTAGAATTCTTCAATTTATTCTAATACATTTTAGTGTGTAAGTTTGAATAATAGGTAGAATAACTGGATTTCCATGCAAGGGTACAGATAAGGTGTTATCACATAAAATATTATACTTCTAGATCTTGAAATGTACTTCTTGATGATAACTAAGACATTATTTTTCTTGAATATTGTATCTTGAATTTTCTTGAATATTGTATTTTATTCTTCTTGTATATTTTTCTTGAATATTTTATTCCTGGAACAATAAACCATGAAGTTGTCTGATTCAAAATTGGCCAATAGGAATCCATTTCATCTTCTTAATGCCTTGCATATCTATTACAATATCCACTTAATTTCAATGACTTCCAATTTCCCTAAAGTCACACTTCCAAAATTTCACATTCATATTATTATTTTTAATTATCATTTTATTGGGGACTCTTACAAATCTTATGGCAATACAGCATTCAATTGTATTAAGCAAACTTGTACATATGTTGCCATCAACATTTCCGAAACATTTTCTTTCAGCTTGAGCCACACTAGTAGACCCATGGGGCGGGTATTGTTCATGTCTCCACAGGAGAGTGCCAAGCCTTGAGGGAAATACACCGGCACAGAGCAGAAACTAACAGAGAGGAGGATGGGGCTGAGCCCAAGCCAAGCTATGCTAACCCCTTCCCAGAAGAATGTAATACAGAGAGCAGCACTGAAGATATAGCACGGGGACAGTGGAAGGTCTGTCCTGACCACATGGGTGTGAAGTAAGAGGGAATGAGAGAGTGGACCTCACCATGATCCACCAAGTCCCTGGGATAGAACCCCTGCTCAGAGCAGCCAATGCACAGAGAGGACCATATGGCCAGCCCCACCAGGAGTCAGGTCATTACCTCATTGACCCATAATCTACAGAGGACAGCACTGGTCTGCCACATGCACAGTGGGGTGAAACTCGAAAGGGGTGCAACAGGGAAGCAAGGGGAGCAAAGTAACCAAGTCCCTGAGGAATCCTGAAAATAGACTTCTAACTCAGGGAACAGGGCTTGGCACCTAATCGACTCAGTTAGAAAATACCCATAAGTGTCAGCAGACAGATTTGGAGCTATATATCAGTGTTTTGCATTTTTTTTCCCGTTTGCTATCTATATAAGATAGGGAGGGCAAACAATCCTGAGGAGAAAACAACAGGACTGGTGCACTGGAGGGGCATGGGAGAGGACGGGGCAGGGAGAGGGAGCAGGGAGCAGGGGAGCCAGCAAACTCAGGGATAAGGTAACAGTAAGAGATCTAAAAATGATGGTGAGGAGACCTGATGTGTTTGATTAAGTATACTGTATCCAAGAGGAATTACTGAGTGTTGAGTGGAGGGTGAACATGATAGTGGGACAGGAAGAAGGTGAAAGGAGATGGAGGAAAAATGTAGGAAGCAAAAGCTACTTATAGTTATAGGCATGTATGTATGTAAACATAATAATTTATCATGAAAGCGAGAGAGGCCAACGTGCATATATTTATCTATATGTTAAATATTTAGATAGCAGGCAGACTTTGGGCCTCTACTCAAGGCCTCCCTAAACACAAAAACCCTTTGGCACTAACTTGGCACTCTTTGATACTCAGTTTCCTGACATGATCACTGAAGACAAAATGGGTGCATAAGCAAATGTGGTGATGAAAGTGGATGGTGCCCATTTAATAAAAGATATAGCATCTGTGATCTTAAAGATTTGAAGTTAACAAGAAGCCATCAAGCAGGGTAGCAACTAAACCCACATGGAAGAAGCACACCAGCCTGTGTGATGATCCAGAGGTGTTGAAGGGATCAGGTATCAGGTATCAGAAGATCCAAAGCAAACAATTATATCCATAAGAAAGGGGGGTGGGGTGGAGTGGAGACCCAAAGACCATCTGTAGTCATTTGGATATCGCCCCACAGAAGGCTTACAAGGAAGGAACAATTAAACCAGGGTGCAGTATAGCACCAACAAAACACACATCACTCCTCTAGTTCCTAAATGCTTCCTCCCTGCACTACCATGACCCAGTTCTACCTTAAAAATCTGGCTAGACCAGAGTACACACATTGGTACAGATAAGAGCTCTGGACACACGGAATTCAGGACAGATGAACCCCTCAGGAACAGTCCTGGGAGTAGCGATAGCATGAGGGTAGGGGGTGGGAAGCAGGGAGGGGAAAGCGAGCAAAGGGGAACCCACCACAAGGTTGGATTTATAGCCCACCCCCAAGAGGACGATTAACAGAATTGTGGGTGAAGGGAGACAACGGACAGTTTAAGACATGAAATAACAACAATAAGATATAATTGATCAAGAGGAGCTGATATCACATTCATATTATTAACCCATTCTTGTAGCTGTGTTCTTCTTGTGTTGAGTCGTGACCCATTGGCAAATGAAGATTCTTCAAAGATTTACTCCATCCAGACATGAATATCGTGCTGCTGGTGAAAATACTGACATTATCACGCTCAGCTGAAAGGACAAACTGACCTGTCTTGGAAGAAGTACTGCTAGAGTGCTCCTTGGAGGCAAGGATGGTGAGATTTTGTCTCACACACTTTGGACACATTGGGGGTAAGGACTGGCTCCTGGAGAAGGCCGTGTGATTTGTGAACGCAGAGGCCAGTGAAAAAGAGCAAGGTCCTCACGAGGAAGGACTGCCTCCATGGCTGCAACCATGACCTCGGGGATTGGGGACAATTGTGAGGATGCACAGGACCATGCAGTGTTTCCTTCTGTTTTGCCTAAGCTCACTATGGGTTGGAACCAACTCAGTGACTTCCAATTAGAAGCTGTCATCCTCTGGCCATATATCTGACAATGTGCTACTGATTTTCATCAGGTCTTCCATGGATAATTACTCCGAAGTGGACAGCCTATTCCTTTTTCATAGTGTTTTCTTAGTCAAGAAGCTTCTCAGGAAATTGTTCACCTTGGGTGACCCTGCTGGCTTTTGAAAAACTGATGAAATTAAGGTTTATTATTATAGCAACATGCAAACCACCATAATAAGAAAAACAGACATAATTATTCAATGTACTTTGACACCAATAGTTAATAAATGAGTAAAGTGGAGAATTCTCATTTGGCCATCCACCGCTCCATTCATAAGTTTATTAAATATTGAATGAGTGCCTTGTAATAATCAGATTCTAAGTCCTGGAAGAATGAGTTATTGAGAGGGAATAAACTAAGACCAAGGGGAGGAATTTAGAGACCGCCATATTTCACAGTGTTGAAATAAGTCCTGGTATTACTAAAAGACACTAAAAATGCAGATGGAGGAGATAAAGAAAACTACTGCCTAAAGGTAGGTAGGAGTTCACAGAAAAATTGATCACCAATATATTTTTGATACATTATGAAATTATGCTAGTTGCTCATGACCAGTTCCTTTTTCCTGAGATATAATATGCAATGAAATGCACTGATCATAAGCACAGGGGCAGTGAATTAGTTAATGCGTTTCCTCTAAACAGTGTCTCTAACTCCCAACAAAGACCTTTCCTTGCTGAGTCTGGAAAGAAGGTGAGGGACAATGCTGATAGGATTCATCTGTGTGTAGTTGTGGACATGACTCCCCGGAATGCCATCCTGCTGTTTATAAAACGAGGCCTATGAGAATCAGGAAGAGGAATCATTGCCAACAAGAGCCAGGAGTGGAGCGTGTCCTTTGGACGAGCAGTGAACCTCCCGGATCCACCTCTGATATTCGATATTAGAGCGGCAGTAGATGCAAAACCAGGAACCAGAATCTGAAACAGAGTGACATGGACTTCCCAGCCTACAAAGCAGTAAATCTGAGTGTTTTGGAGGCTGGCTTGGAGAGTGGAGTGTCTCTGAGTAATTAATTGCAAAAGCCAGGCTTGGGGACTTACGGAACTGGAGTTCCTGCAAGCTGAGACTTACTTTAGTGAGGTGTCTCTGAGCACTTAATTCAGGGCCATGGGTTTGCTGACTTATGGAGCTTGAGATCAATGCCTTCGGATGAAAACTTACAGCAGACTGTTATGGCCCACTGGATGTTTATTGTTGTTGTTGTTGTTGGGTGCCAGCGAGTTAGCTCCAGCTCATGGTGACCCTGTGCAGAACAGAATGAAATAATGCAGGTCCTGTGCCATCCTTATAATTGTCCCTATGCCTGAGATCACACACACACACAGAGTGATATAGCGTCTGGGGTCTTAAAGACTCTTTTCCAAACAAGCAGCCAACAAAGTGAGATGTTAACTAAGTCTACATGGCAAAAGCACACAAATATCCCGATGTAAAGATTATAACTTATCTGACCCAAAGCCGAGGGAGGGAATGGTATCAGAGTCTAAATGGTGAGATTCTGGTTTGCAGAAGGCTGTGATGACAGTGGAAAACCAAGGTCCATTCTTGAGATCTACACAGGAAGCAAGCTTCTATCCATAATGGAGGGATGGGAATAAACTGAGTATTGGAGAAATCACTAAAGGAGATCAAAATGACCCACTTGAGTTGGACAGTTAAGACACTGTCACTTCATTCCCCCTCTGGTACATATTAGGTCTTATCTAGTCTTCAACATTCTCTCTCTCTCTCTCTCTTTCATATTGAGGTTTATCTCTGATGTGTTTTGTCATTGTGGGTAGCCCTCTTGATTTTTTGTTCTCTGCTTATCTTTTTTCTGGATGTGAAACCCAGGATTGATGCAGATGTATAGATAACAAATAGAATAAAGGTTTCTTAGGGACAGTGGAGGAGGAAGGTAAAGGCAAATTAATATCAAGGAGTTTAAGAAGGAAAAGAAAATCTTTGGAAACTGATCACAATAGTACAATAAGACTGGATGTGATTGAATTATGGAATGGTATAATATTTGTATTAGGTCCCAATAAATCATTTGGATAAAACATATTTGTATTTCTAGGACAATTATCTAAGTCTGAATTATACTGCTTCTGTAAATTACTGATATATGTGCTAGTGGGCATTTAATAAACTGGCAGCTCAACTTGATTTTTATGAGGCTTAGTTTTAGATTTTGTTCAGAGAGATTTGGGTAGTGGATAGTGGAAATTATTAACATATCAATTGCTAACTTAAAGATTGAAGGTTTGGGCCCACCCAGAATTATCTCAGAAGGAAGGTGTTATGATTTCCTACTGAAGAGTCAATCACTGAAAGCCTTAGATAATTTGGGATCACCATGAATCAAAATTGATTTCATGACAATTGGTTCAGGACATACCTACAGTTGCCCTGAGGACTAGAGTGATCTTACTAGTAAGGTATGATCTTTCTACAGACCCAACTGAATGATCAGTAAGATGTTTCTACCATGGCTAGCTGGTACCCAAAGATTCCCATACTGTATACCTCCTGCAGTCACTATGTACCTCACAGCCTTTCAATTAAAAAAAGTATTTTTTTAAAAACTGTGTGGACTTTCACCCCATGTGTGCCCAGCTTCTCAGAGGAATCCAATCCAGATGCCACTGGCTCCTCCTCTATGCTGCTCCCTGCTCTGGCACCCTCCCTCCATCTGACCACGCAGGCAGTCCTGAATCTCTCTCATTTCCTACACTAAACTTTAGAAAATGTCCCCAGTTAAAATGTTGTGATAAATCAAACTTTGTGAGTTCCTTGCTTTTAAGAGTCACTACTCAGTACTCTTTGTTTCCCAGTTGATTTAAGGCTAGGCAAAAAGTATAAAATGATTTATAGTAGGAAAGTTATTTAATATTCAATAATATGTCATAGTCAATATTGGACCTGTCTATTGGAATTTGCAACTGGGATTTTTTGGTGATCAGATTAATAGTCTTTTCAACATCACGGAGTGGCTAACGTGTGTGCTTTATCTTCTCCAAGGGCTGCCTCTACTTTTACTTACCCCGCACTTACTGTTTCTGAGATTTATTACACACAAATCTTATGAAGCACAGTGTTTATCCATTGACACTATCTCTTTGTATTATCGGTCAATGTTCTTAACATCTTCTAAGCATGTTTTCCCTCCTAGTCCCCACTTTGGCTTAGTCAGAGGACACTTTCAGATCACCTGGAGCACAAAGGAAAAGGAGCAGCTAAGCATGTGGATGGCGGACACTTGGTTCACTGCTAGCTGAAATGCAGGGCATTTTGTAAGACCGCTGCCTCATTGATTCCATTGTCTTCTACTGGCAAAGAGTGTGGGTGCTTCCGGGTAGGCAATCGGTATTCGCCAGTGGTTTTGCAGTCAGGCACCCATCGCTGTGAGTTATGCATAGCAGTGTGCAATGCGATATGACTGCACAGCTGGGGAGGTCACTGGGCTGGCAGCTGGGTGAGGATGCTCAAAAGATGGGTAGCTGTAGACGGAGTTCCGTCTTGCTTTTGTACCGCAAAGACTCACTATTAGCATCCGACACACAAAGGAGAGATTATAGTTTATTGTCCATTTCCTCCCATGGGGAATCCATTTATGTTTATACCATAAAGATTGCTTATTTGGAAGGGGGGCACTTTTAGTGTGGAATTAACCAAATTGACTGTCTTCCCAGTTGGAATTCACTGGGTAACTGCTCACCCCCCCCCCCCACTGCACATTGTGCTCTGAAGGCTCAGCCAAAGGGGTTTGAAGGTCTGAATTTCCAGGTTTTCTCATCTGTAATGCAAACACTAGTTAAAGACATAATATCATTTTATACTACTCTCAAAGGGCATCTAGCAAAGCTGGCTAGCATTACTGCAGCATTTTAATTACTGGTGCTTACTACAATTTTCAGTAATTACAGTTCATTTAGTGAGCTGGTTCTTAATTGCAGACACTGCTAAAGTAACAATTGAATAAAAAATAAAGTGCACTTTCATATATATGTGAATATATATATGTTTATCTCTTTCTATATAATATTATAATACGATGGAGAGAGCTGCAGACTTACAAAGAGATAAAAGAAGTTAGCATATTCTACTGGACTAATTTCCAAAGCAGAGATATTAAATGAAGTTCCCTAAACTAAAGGCGCAGAATTAAATTTAATTACCAGGATAAGTTGTTCCACCATTTATGGATTTCTCAGTTTGGCTTTTTAGCATAATTCCTAATTCTATGCTTATTTGTATTAAAAGTGGCATAGCAAATGAATATTAGTACTAATATAATTAAACTCTAACTGCTATTTATTATCAGGTGGTCAATATTTAGAAATAACATTCCTGTAAGGATTTTTTATTTTAGATATATATTTATTATATATACATCTTGTATCTTTGAGACATAATAGAAACTTTAAAAAAATTCATTCTTCACCACACTGAGCACCAGATAGCCAGGAAATTTTATTTTTCATAACTGTTGGGGGGGCGTCCAGTGAATGGGAATATTTGGTGAAAAAAAGTAAAATGAAAATAAAACCGTATTGACTTTTGAATCAATTCTGACTCATAATGACTCCATAGGACAGAGTAGAACTCTGTAGGCTTTTCAAGGCTGTACGTTTTAACAGAAACCAAGAGCCTTTCCCTTAGTCCATGGAGCCGCTGATATGCACCCAACGCCAACAGTTGGTCCAAAGCTCCATGCTTTTCCCTCTGTGCCATGAGGGCACATGTCTAGTTGACCCTGCTTACTGGATCACCTAAAATAATTTCCTTAAGCTTTCCCTGCCTCGGCGTTTTTGAACAAAATTACAGACAATGTGTTATGACCTGCTATAGTTTCTTACCTACAGAAACATCAAATGTTGCTAGGAAGAACAGACACGTGTCTCCCACAGTCTGGAGATTAAGTGTCCAAATAAGGCTTTGCTCCTGGCGAGTCCATCAATGAGCATCCTCTCCTAGAGACCGGTGACTGGTGATCGTAGGTGACCCTCGTCTGCCTGCGTGTGCCTCTCATTCTATTTTGGTCTTTTCATAGTTCAGATGGTGGGTTTTAGATCCACTCTATGATCTTACTAACATAACAAAATGAAGGGGAGATAATCAGAAACCTATTTCCAAATATTTTGAAACACATGAAAGCAGTAGGATGCTTCCCTCAGCATTCTGTGTATATGAAGTATCTTAGTTTCTGAGGACTGTTATAATAGAAACAGAACAATTGGGTGGCTTTTAACAGACATTGCTTTTCTCACAGTTGGGGAGCCTAGAAGTCTGAATTCAGGGCACTGACTCCCAGGGAAGGGTCTTTCTGTCAGCCCTGGCGGACTCATCTTTCAGATCGTGTAGCCCAGGAATCATTCATGGCTTCTTGACCCTTCTCACATACACCTGTCCATTCAGCTCCCTTTATATTTCAAAACCGATTGGGTTTAAGATAAGCCATACACTGATATGGCCTCATTTGTACAACAAATACAATTCTATTCCCACTGGTGTTATATCCACAGGTTTTGATCCACTTGTCACTGAGTGGATTCTGTCTCATAGTGACCCTATAGGACAGAGTGAATCTACCTGGTAGAGAAACTGCTAAAATAATTACCTTATTACATAACTGACACACCACTGACGATCATGGCTCAGCTGAGTAAAACATTAGACTTACCATCATAGATGGCGTTCTTCTCACCTAGCAGCTAGGTATTCATTGCTGCCAGATATAAGACATTCACGTGCAAAATAGATAGCAGATTTTACTCTTGTTGTAAATGTTAAGTGTTGGTAAATAAGAAAGTCCATATGTGGGGAGTAGGTACAATTCATTTTGCTTCCTACACAGGCATCAGCAAGTGAACAAGTAAATGTCACTTTTACATGTAAAGTATGTAACTTAACTTTTAGAATAGTATGTCCCTGATAGAAATATGTCGAATATCAAAGTTATAACAATATTTTATTTCCTATTCCCATTAACATGTTAACTGTTGCTAAATTTAATGACCAGCTGAAATTCACAAGAATTGACTGCATCCCTGCTTTGTATGTATGCTCAACCTGGCCCCTGGCTGAAGGAGCTGCCATTAGTTAGATTAGTATATGCTCACAGTAAAGGTAGTAAGACCAAGAGAGATGAAAAAACTTTGCAATATCTCTTAATGCTTCTGCAAATCGTGGCTTAGTTTGTGTCCATTCACATGCTTTGGCTCTATCCATGCAGAAGACCAAGCTAAAAGCTGTGGAGTAGAGAGTTAAGAAAGAACTGGAGAGCAGATCACTGGGAACAACAATAGAGCCATGGCCAAGTTTTCAAAAGATCTTTTAACTCCTTAGAGCTGGACTTTTAAAAACCCAAATCCTACTGTCCTGAGATAGCCGTTAAGCCACAAGCCATAAATATTCCTTGACGTTTTCTTTAAACAGACAAATAGTTTAGCTCAACTAGTTAGCAATGCCTGCCTTGAGCATTTTTCTAAAATAAACAAAGAAAAAACTGTATGGAATTCAAAATGACAATGCAAGTGGAAATATTAGCCAAGAAGCTTAGAGGCCAATGAGTGTATGTTAATGAGTGAGGAACAAGTCAGAAAAAGAGTAAGAGTATTTGTGGAATTGAGGAATTAAATCAATACCACTGAGGTGTACATGTAGACATTAATGAAGGTGAATATATTCTTCATATATTTTTGACAACAAAGAAATAAACTCAATCAAATATTTCCTTCTCATTGAATCCAATATAGTCTCCAGTCTTCTTTTGTTAATTGCTACGTGATCATTTATGTCCCTGTGTCCCCTACACATATACCGAAGATACATATCACAGTGTGTGGGTTATAATTAGATAGAGTACTATGGATTCAATTATACTTCATGCAAACGTTTTCTATAGATGGAATGAATCTAGGTCGCTGCTATGCTAATTATGAAACCTCGATCTAGAAGCGGGTGCCCTATGACTGTGTTTAACAGAATCCTCTCCAGGAACATGCAATTCCAGACAGGTAAGGGGGTGGGGAAGCCATTGCAGCTGCACTCCATTTGCCAGACCAAGGACATTCTGCATCAAACTGCTGACCCAAATTCCATGTGGTCCAAAATGCAACCACACAGACATTGTATCTATCAGTTTGTCATATGGCAATGACTTGTGTGTTGCTGGGGTGCTAGGAGCTGAGGTACTGGTATTATAAATACCATCAGGCTAACCCAAGGTGAAAACGTTTCTGCACAGCTTCGTGACTAAGAACAGATGATGAAGAAATAGGCTGTCCACTTTGGAGGAATCAGCCCCTGAAATCTTTGTGGATCCCATCAAAACATTGGCAGGAACTGAAAACCATATAAATCACAGCTATGCATTGTCAAATGTAGTATACCGAGCCCCTCAATCCAAACTATGCGTGATGAACAACTTCCATCTATAAGTGTAGTTTGACCTTCATGCTGCGAATAAACTAAATCTTTTAGGAGTACTTTAGGGACCAGAACTTGCTAAAGGTCACAATTGAAAGTGAAAAGAAACAGCTGAAAAGTTCTACTCAAAATTGGAACTTGGAATGAAGGAAGTATGATTCTGGGAAAATTTGAAGTTTTCAAAATGAAATGGAACAAAGATTGATTTATAGATTAGTGATATTCCATGGGCTGGTAACGGCCATTTTGAATCAGACAGTCATATGGTTTAAAAACCAGAAATGAGAAATTCAAGAGGAATGGCAATACATCAATCACTATAAGGGACATTCAAGATCTGTCTTGATGTACAATGCTGTTTGATATAAGATAACATCTTATATCTTACAAGGAATCCATTTAATACAATTAGTGTTCAAATTTATGCATGAGACTAAAGCTAATGGTAAAGACATTGAAAATCACTGCTGATATCTTTAGTTTTAAATCCATCAAATATATAAACAAGATGCATCAATAATTATGGAAAATTTGGTTACAGGGAGAGAGGAATTTTAGTTAGAAAATATGGCCTCAATCGTAGAAACTACGATGGAAATCACATGGTTGGGTTTTGCAAGGTAAATGACTTCATCCCCAAAACCTTTTTTTTCAACAACACAAAGGGCGACTACCCATGCGGACTTCCCCAGATGCAGTCCTGACTGCATCTGTGGGAAGAGACAATAGAGAAGATCAATACTAATGGTAAAAAGGAGGCCAAGGGCCAACTGTGGAAGAGCCTATCAATTGTTCATATGTAAGTTCAGGTTGTAGCTGAATAAAATTAAAACAAGTCCTTATTTTCAACGTTCTCATGGAGGAAGAACATCAGCCTGTGTTATACATGGATTGCGAATAACATAATCAAATCTACAGGAGGGAGAGTACCAGAATTTAAATTCTACACACCTGGTTTGTATAAGTCTATAGATGACAGTGGAATCCCCCAATCCATTTTCAGTGTCCACACATGGATTAAGCCTCTGATGAATCCCTCTGATCATGGTTGGGGGGTATCCAAGTTACCAGATAGAATTGTAAAGTTGATTAAGGCAGACTTAGGTAGGTCAAACTTTAAGTTACTTTGATCTCCTTTTGGACTCAATTTAAATCTGTTAAAACATTTTTTTAAGTGAAGGGGCAACACACATGGATTTTAAGTGATGGGGAAATAGGCAAGTCCTTGGTGAATGCCCTTTGACCGTGGATAAGGAATGTGAATAGTTTTGCTAACATGCAAAATGTACTTGAAAGTGAACTGGTGCAGATGCGCTCAGGTCAAAATCAGAAATTGTGTCATTTACTCTCCTGTATGATCCATTTAAAATAGTTCTAGTTTTTAATATTTTGTTTTCTTTTCAATTGAGGTTTTTATGTTTCCCTTTGTTATTCTTGCTAGTTCCTCTAGTATATTTTTAATGATTTCATGTATATGAAATCTAGGATAGTAACTGACAGAGGACTTGAGGCACATTGCAGCTTTTTTCCATTTCTCTTGATCTTATGTTTACAGTGAGAATAAAATTATCTAACTAATGGCAGCTCCTTCAGCTAGGGGCCAGGTTGAGAATACCTATGGAATAGGGATGCAATCAATTCTCATGAATTTCAGCTGGTAATTAAATATAGCAACAACAAATATGTTAATAGGAATAGGAAATAAAACACTCATAATTTTAATATTATTAATTTTCTATCAGGAACCTACTATTCGGAAAGTTAAGCATTTCATGTAGAGTGACATTTGCCTGTTCACTTGCTATTGCCTGTCTAGGAATCAAAATTACCTACTTAATACTGTCCAGCTCTTTTACTTCATTGTTTCTTCCATTTGCCTTAACTAGTATATTGATAAGCAGCTACAAGAGGTTCCAGCCAGATTCAGAAGAGGACGTAGCACACAGGATGTCATTTCTAATGTCCAATGTATCTTGGCTTCAAGAAGACAGTACCAGAAATATGTTTACTTGTGCATCATTAACAATGTTAAGGCATTTGACTGTGTGAATCATAACAAACTATGGATAACCTTGAGAAAAATACAAATTCCAGAATATTCCTTGTCTCATGAGGAACCTGACATAGATCAAGAGACATTTGTAAGAACAGAACATGGGAATACTGCATGGTTTAAAGTCAGGATTATTTCCTCTCACCATACTTATTCAATCTGTATGCTGAGAAAATCATTAGAGAAGATGAAATACACGAAGAAGCCTGTGACATGAGAACCGGAGGAAGGCTTATTAACAACCTGCAGATGACACACCTGGCTTGCTGAAAATGGGGAGGCACTTGCTGTTGAATATCAATGTTTGCAGTCCTCAGTATTCAATGTATAGAAAGAACAAATTTGTACTACTTACTACTTACAAATGGGTGCTATTCTCATGGAAGCAGATCAAAGGGCATATTGCATTGGGTAAATCAGCTGCACAAGACTTCTTTAAAATGTTGAAAAGCAAGGATGCTACTTTGTGACTAAAGTGTTTGATCCAAGCAATTGTGTTTTTAAATGGTCTCATTTGCATGTAAAACTTTGAAACGGACTAAGGAAGACTGAAGGAAATCAATGCACTTGGACTACAGTGTTAGTAAAGAATATTGAAAGTACCATGGACTTCCAAAAGAAAAAACGAATCTGTCTTGCAAGAAGTATAACCAAAGTTCTCTTTAGAGGAAAGGATGTAAAGACTTCCTCTCGTATACATTTTACATGTTATTAGGAGAGGCCCGCCCCTAGAGAAGGGCACCATGTTTGGTACACTAGAAGGACAGCCAAAGATAGATTGGCACAGTGGTTGGAAAAATTGCCTCAAACACAAGAACAATTGTGACCATGGTATAGCACCTGAATGTGTTTCTTGCTGTGTATATGGGGTGACTGTGAGTTGAGGTTGATTTGACGGAACCTAACAACAACAATAACAGTCCGTAATTAAGAGTAAGCTTCAGGGTCTCTTTTGACATCCACTTTGATCTTTTTAAATTTCTTGTCTTTTTAATACCCTTCTTCTTTGCATCTCCCATCCCTGTCGACCTCAGACTCCAGAAATTCAGTGCACCAATTTATTGTTGAAATGTTCTCAAAATTCAGTTGTAATATAATCAAAATCACATTTTGGCTCTCAACACTCTTATTGGCATATACTATCTCATATCTCTTACAATCAAATTAGTCAATTACATCAAGAATAGTTGTACAATAATCACCTCAGTTTTAGAATATTTTCTTCATTTTCATATTCGTTGTAATTAGTTTCCCAATTCCTTCCAACCTTGCCATAGCCCCAGTGAGCCCTTAATCCAGTCACTGTCCCTGACTGTGCCTCCAGTCCTCCCCATTTTCAGCAAGCCAGGTGAGTCATCTGCAGGTTGTCAATAAGCCTTCCTCCAGTTCTGATACCACAGTCCTCTTCATATTCAACTTCTCTGATGAAAGCAAACAGTTTTACAAACTCTCTATTTTTACTTCCCAAATATCATTTCTATCAATCAGTATATCAATAACAATAAACATAATACATTAGTAGAGCCAGAGACCAAACTGAATTCTTAAAACAGGTCAACTTAAATCCTCATCTATCTTTTCTAAATCCTTATCTAAACTATTCCTTGATACAAAGTATGGTTTTAGGCCTCTGACTGAATCAAGGCAGAGGCAGCCTTCCTGTCAGCCATTTTGACCTCTGTCAGCCATTTTCATTAAGCAGCATGATCTCTGAGAAATTCAATGGGTTGATTTTGCCCCTGAGCTCAAAATATACATTAATCACATTCATTTTTTCCATTCCAAAAAGGAATAACCAAAGGCAACAAGCAAACACAATAATCAAAACTTAACTCCCCATATTCTTAGCAGAAAACAATTCGGATATGGCCATATCTGACATCTGGTTAGCCGAAGAAGACTAAGTGCCATGCGGCAGAGGTCAAGCAAGCATCCACTCTCCATCTTTATGATTTGTTTCTCTAGTAACCCACTCCCAAGGTACCATAATGTGTTCATCAGGGTAGACTAGAGAAACAAATCCAGGGAGACCCATACATATCAGAGAGAACTTTATGTTAATGAGTAATTGTATGCTGAGAAAACATCCCAGGCCAGTCCAGATCAAGTCCATAAGTCCGATTTTAGCCCATGTATCCGATACCAGTATTTTATTTACTCTTCAGACTCACGCAACACATGCAATGATGCTGAGTACAGGAAGATCACAGGCCAGTGGGTGGGAAAGTTTTGTGGATCGAGTGGTCGTCGAAGCATCTTAGCACTATCATGGGTCTCTATGAGACTCCTCCAGCTCCAAGACTTTGTCTGCCATCAGCATAGCTCCATGTGGCTTGTCAACAGGAATGTCTATCAAGGAGATGAAGCAGAGAGAGTATGCCCACCTCGAGGGAGGAAGACCAGAGTCCCCAGAATCCTTAGAAGAAGGCCAGGCCCACACACAGGCCTCACTGGCTATGGCCTGATTGACAGGCTAGACTCCACCCCTTCACAGGTTGACAGATTATGTAGTGACCACACTCATCTTCGCAAAAACTTTAGAAGACAGATATCTCGCCAACTGAATGGAAAACTTAAAACATAAACACACACACGCGCACACACACACGCGCGTGCATACACACACACGCACACACAAATAACATCCCCCAAATAAACTACAACAACAAACTCACTGCCATCCAGTCAATTCAGATTCACACTGTCACTGCAAGACCGAGAAGTGCTGTCCCTGGGTTTTGAGACAGTAACTCTGCACGGGAAGGGAAAGCCTCATTTCACTTCTACAGAGCAGATGCTGGTGTTGACTTGCTGACCTTGCTTGTATTTACCAGCCCAACATATAACTCACTCCACCACTGGGCCCATTCCAAAGAAAGGTGACTCAGGAGAATGCACAAAACAGGAAACTATCATTGATATCACATGCAAGTGAACTTTTGCCGAAGATCATTCAGTAACTATTGCAGCAGGACATTGACAAAGAGGTGCCAGAAATTCAGCTTGGGTTCAGAAGAGGATATGGAACATGGGATATCATTGCTGACATCGCATAAATAATTGACATAATCGATTACAAAAAGGTTGTTTACTCGTGTTTTCTTGACTATGCAAAGACATTCGAATGTGTAATCACAAGAAAACTTGGTGGTAAATGTTTAACACTACGTTTTTGGTGGGTAAGAAGCCCTGATTTGTCATATTTTTCCATGTTCACATGGTAAATATTCCTACCATGGCTAGTTTAAAACAGCTGAGTTGATGCTTCAAACACGGGGTTCAGAAAAGCTATGCAGTAAAGCAAAATTATATCGCATGTAGATATAATAGGTGTGACTAAATCACAAGGATACATAATATGCAAATGCATTATTTAAACATCACTTATTGAACTTTAAGTCTATAGATTTTGACTTTATATTAAGTTAAAAGGAGTTGGTAAACTGGAAAAACAGCATAGAAGACAAAAACTTGCACAACTGATTGACACGGTGGCTGCAGTAATGATCAAACATAACATTTGTGAAGAAGATGCACGACTGGACAGCGGTGTCTTCTGTGGCACATAGAGCCACTGTGCGTCAGATCCAGCTTGAGGGTACTAACAACATGATTAAGTCTTATTTAGGTCAGTATTGAAGGAACAGCTTGAAAGGTTTCCAGAGTATAGCAGTTGGCTCTCACAAGCAGATACAAGGGAGCTCTAGCACAGCACAGTTTATGTGTATCTTTCTGGCTAAGACTCAGACGCCCAGAGGCAGGGGTTGTATATGAATTGTCCTTTAATCACAATGCTTAATATGCAGGCGAGGAGCCCTGGTGGCTTAGTGGTTATGTGTTGGGCTGCAATCTGGAAGGTCAGCAGTTCAACATGACCAGCCTCTCCTGCGGATCTCTACTCCTATAGAGCTCGTCCCTGGAACCTCCAGGGGCAGCTTGCCCTGTTCTATAGGGTGGTATGAGTGGCCTGGAGACAAGGGAGTGAGTTTGGTTGATTGTTTAGCACGTTGGAGCCCTGTGGGAGCAGTGGTAAAGCGCTGGACTATTAACTGCCAGGTCAGTGGGTTGATCCCGCCATCAGCACTCCGTGAAAAGGATGTGCCGCCCTTCTTCCCTAGTGATTACAGACTTTGACAAAGCATTGAGCAGTTCGAATCCATCCTATAAGGCTGCTCGGGCTAGAATGAACTCTAGGACAAAGGTTTGTTTCAGTTTGGTAACATGGTATCAGGCACTTGGTAATGTATGTTACTATCAGTTGAATGATTGAAGGAAATGTGAATACACGGTATTGTAGAGAAAGGGAATGGACAGAAACGGATCCCTGGACTGGGGCCCTGGGTAAGGAAGGGTGGGCCGTGGCCACACTGTGGGTTAGGTGAGGGCTTGCAAACCATAGTGCTGTGGTTCAAACCCATGGAAACTCTATGCTCCCTTCTAGCCCTATCCAGGATCGTTACAGGCTGGAATCAACTTGAGGTCAGTGAGTATATAATAAAGGACATTGTGAAAATCTCAGATTCCATGCACATTTGACTTGATAATGATGATAAAAGGAAAACACAAACCCAAAACATGTCACATAAATAGCTCATAGTTACAACTCCAGATATATTCTTGCCACATTAAGATTTATTTTACTTTTGTTCCAATACAGATTTTGATTGGCTAATTCTTAGCAGTAGTAGACATTGGTTACTGAGTTTCAAGCAATTGTCTCATAATATTTCATCCACATAGAAACTTTATGAAGCAAATTATAGTATTACTTTCATTAAATGGATAAAAAGAACCTCAATATTTTGCCTAAGAGTCTAGAAACAAGAAGAATTGGAGCTAGAATTTCATTTTTAAAATCTAGGGTCTTTTTATTACTGAGGAATAGAGCTTAAGCAACGTTTTACATCTCCATTTGACATTTTAATAAATGTCTTAGTTACAGCTATTCATATTTTTATTATTAAAGCATATTGAGACTTTTATTTTAACATACTCTGATAAACTTGTCTTGGGAAGAAATTTGCTCTCATGCTACTGGATTTAACTATGAGACAACGTTATTTAATATTACTATAGTTCTCTAATTCATCAAGTTTTTCCACTTTTTAATTTCCTGATAATTTAGTTATTCAATTAACCAATTAATAATAGTTTTTAAACATACTAATAAGAAAAGTCTGCACTAGCAATAACCAGGCTTCTTAAGACTTTATTCTACAGTCTTGTTTTTATAAGTTTGCTAAATAAAATCAACCCACACAGTAACTTTACTAATTATTTTTTACAAAGATAGTAAATAAATAGATTAGTAATGTTCAGAATAATTCAGGATAATAATCGTCTGAGATAGGAAAAGAGTGACTCAGCTTACAACTTCTAGAAAAAAATGAATTGTCTAGCCGAATACTACAATAGAGCCACAGGCAGAAAGATAAAATATCGGTACTTCACAACAATGTGATGACAAAAGTGGGCTCGATATCCAGTCTTCAAGCAAAAGGTTAAAATCTGTCAAAATAATATTTTTCTTTAAAATTAAAGACATGACTTCCTCTGTGTCAAGGAAACAAGACTAAAATGAGACAAGATCATGGAAGTTGTTGGATCTTCTGAAGTGAAACAATGTCATCCTGGTAATGGAGGGGGGGGGCTCTATTGCACGTTCCAAACTGGAAAGCAACTGTAGTCGGTACTCTTCCTACCTCCCCTCTCACCCTGTGACGTAGTGCTAGTGTGAGTACTACTGACATGCTACTTTGCTTCAAGCAGTGATCTATGCATATCTATTGAACTGAAAGACTGAATGGGAACTGGGTATAATTCATATTTTTTATTTAACAAGAATCTTTAAATAAAATGAAGAGAAAATGCCATAAATTAATCAAAATTCCAACATATGCGTTTTTCCTAAAGTTGATTTCTTATTTTTATTTATTTATCTATCTATTTATTTATTTATCTAGAATCATTTTTTTGGGGACTCATACAACTCTTATCACAATCCATACATCCATCCATGTGTCAAGCATATTGGTACATTTGTTGCCATCATCACTCTCAAAACATTTTCTTTCTGCTTAAGCCCTTGCTATCAACTCATTTTCCCCTCCTTTCCCCACACTGCCTCCCTCATGAACACTTGATAATTTATACATTACTTTTTTTCATGTCTTACACTGTCCGATGTCTCTCTTCATCCACTTTTATGGTGGTCCTCCACCAGGGAGGGGATTATGTGTAGATCATTGTGATTGGTTCCCTCACCTTCCAATTACCCTCCTAGTATCTCTACTCTCATTACTGGTCTTGATAGGTTTATCTGTCCTGGATTCCCTATGCTTTCAGCTCTGATCTGCACCAGTGTACATCCTCTAGTCTAGCCAAATTTGTAAGGTAGATTTGGGATCATAATAGTGAGGGTGGGGGGCAGGGGAGGAAGCATTAAAGAACTAGAGGAAACTTATATGTTTCATTGGTGCATCATATGTGTTTTATTATTGTATATACTCAACACAGATTTGTTTCCACATATGATGATGGCTTTCTATTCTGGGTAAGACACAGTGAGCACATTACAGAGTTCTTTATCTCTGGATAAAGATAATTCATTGACCAACTTTCGGAGGACTATGAAGACTATAGCAGACCAATTGATAAGAGTTTGAAGTACTTGTAGTGAGTTTAGCTTACTATTTTCCTTCCTGTGCTTCCACTCTGGAATTCCCAGCATTATGAATCTTAGTAGTGGGCATCAGCCTTGACAGAGCAAGCTTTAGATGGAAATAGTCATGCAAGTCTATCTAGTCCAGCTGGAAGGATAGCAAAGGGAGCCTCTACTAGAAACTACACTCACGGCAAGGGACCCGGCAAGTACGCTGAAGTCGGAGACCCTTTGACTTCAGTTGCATGGGCTGCGGTGGCTAGAATGTTGCCCAAGCCTGCCTATGCTTTACCTCTTCTTGTTGCTAGGACCTGGATTCATGGAAAAGCACAAGTGAGCAAAGACACAGAGAGCACCTTTCTAGGGCTTTGTCCATTTGACTTAGGCCATCGAGTTTATTGGTCTGATAAACTAAATAGCCTAAGTATTTAGTATCAGATGTTCTTGATAGTCTCTTATACACCTTTTAAACTATTGACTTTCTTTTATTCACTCTCAGTTTTCATAAGGGGAATCTTTTTCCAGTCCCTTGCTCAGTTTGTTCACACTGTTTTGCTTGTTGAGTGCCATCAAGTAAGTTCCAACCCTTCGTAACTCTATGTACAATAGAACAAAACAGCGCCTGACCCTGCACCACCCTCGCAACTGTTAGTGTGTGCATGCCCATCGCTGCAGCCTCTGTGTGAATCTAGCTCATCAAGTTCCCTCCTCTTGATTTGCTTCCCCTTTCACTTTACCAACCATTGTGCCTTTTTCCAGGGACCAGTCTCTCGCCCCGTAAGGAGTCTTCTGGAAGTGCTTCTGCAATGACCGATTTGTTTGTTCTTCTGGTGGTCCATGAGCTTTTCAGGATGCTTCACCAGCACCAGCATTCAAATGCATCCATTCAATGAGTCTTCCTTGTGCAATACCCAGCTTTCACATGCTTAGCAGCAACTGTACTTTAGCCCTCAGAGTGTCATCTCTGACCTTCCACCCTCTAAAAGGTCATGTGCAGATTATTTGCCCAGTGCAATGGTTTCGTAACCGCTGCTTCCAGGAGCAGTGACTGTGGATCCAAGCAAGATGAAAGACTTGACAACTTTAGTCTTCCCTCCATGTCTCATTTAGTATATTAAAAATAGCTGCTTTACATTTTGTTGATCTTAAAAAAATGTAGTTGTGTTGATTTTCTCTGCTTATGTTCTAATAGCACTATTGCTTATCTTGACTATATTGATATTTAAAAAAATCAATGCAATGTGTATGATTATAGATTTTTTGATATTGTACCAAATCATAATTAGGGTAAAGGGGAAATTAGGGTAAAATACTTGGGCTCCTTTTGAGTTGTTGCAACTGCATTTTAATCCATTATTATCTCAAAGCAAAAGTTTTATTTTTTTAATTAATGGAATGGTTTGAAAGACTAAAATAGTATAAAATTAATCTTGGTTGTATTGAAGTTCTAGGCCAATAATTATGTTTTGGATGCGAGTGATGTGGCAGTCCCTGTCCCCTCAATATGCTAGCAGCATCCCTGGTATATACACACTTGCTACCCCTAGTATACTCTCCACAATCTCCAGATATTGCCAAATATCCAGAGAAGAACAAACGCTCCATTTTGCAACCGCTATTAAGAGAGTTAGGGAGCCCAGGTGATGTAGTGGTAACAAGTTGGTCTGCTAACTTTGGGGTCAGCAGTTTGAAACCACTGGTCACTCCAAGGGAAAAAGGCGGGGTCACTCTTGTGAAGAATTATGGTCTTGGAGACTCAGAAGAGCAGTTTTACTTTGTACTACATGGTTGCTAAGAGTCAGCATTGACTAGATGGCAGAGAGTTTTATTAAGAGTATTGGAATTCATCATTTATCTTACTATCAATATTAAGGAGTCCTTTATTTAATCTACTTTCATCAAAACCCAACTTAAGCATTTAAGTTAAATACAATAAAGAATGATTTGCACTCTTGTCCTTTTGTTTATATCTTCTGTTGCTCTTTCTACATTAGAATATTGCTTAGTTTATTTTCAAGCTAGTTTCAATATTGAAGATTGGAAATAAAAATTTAGTTAACCATCTATCTTTAGAAATTCAATAATTATTAGCCATATAGGAAAAACTCTTATCCTCTAAGAATGAGGATGATAGAGTGTCAAATCACTTTACAGAGATGATCGTGCAAAAAAAATTTCACCTAATATAGTGCTCACAATATGTAGCAAAGAGCTTAATCAGGATTTATTAAACTAAAAGCAAGACTTTTGACTAAGTTATAAGTAATAGACATTTAATTTATAAAGATAGAAACAAGGCACTAGAGGCATAACGTGACTCATGTGAATATTGTGAAGGAAGAGTGCGCTAATGTTTTCTCCAGTACTTTTTTTTGGGTGGGTGGGGGGGGGCTAGACTTTCCCGTCACTAAAGTTATTACATGTCTAGGAGCCAGGAGGACCTAGTGGTTACATGTGTAGTAGTTACACAATTGTCAATTTAAGGATTGGGTTGTAGTCTAGCCTGACAATCAGGTCATAGCCAATGAGGTTTCTGTGTGGGCATAGCTTTCCCCTAAGGATTCTGGGAATTCCGGTATTTCCTCCTTGGAGGTGGGAGATTCTCTGCTCTGCTCACTCCCTGGGAGACAGAGAATCCACGAGATCTTTGCCAGTGCTGAGATGTTTCCAATGCCACTGGATCCAAGGACTTTCTACCCACTGGCCTATGATCTTTTACATTCAGCATCATTGCATGCGTTTTATGAGTCTGCAGAGGACTTTATAGATTGGTATTGGCCATATGGGCTAATATCAGCCTATGGACTTGATCTGGACTGGGCTGGGATATTTTCTCAATGTTCAATTGCTCTTGTATATAAATCTCTTTCTTATACACTTATGTGTGGCCATGGATTTGTTTCTCTAGTCTACCCAGACTAACACAGGCCGCTAACTGCAAGGTCAGCTATTCATAACTTGCTCTTTCTGACAGACTGGACTCTCTACTTGCATAGAATGATTATGGCTTAGGAAACTCACAGAAGCTGAGCTACCCGGTCTTATGGGGTTGCTATGAGCTAGCACCTACTTGATGGCAGTAAGTTGGATTTTCTGGCTACATTTTAGTGAGTAATTTATCTTCTTTATATTACTCTTATAATATTCCTCATATTTGTAGCTCATTGAATAGTTCTCATATCGTCTCCATGCAGGTACTGACAATTTATATTCAGACATCCAAATCCCGCCTGCCACTTGTTTCTATAAATAATATTGTATTGGGATACAGACATGTCTAGTCATTTACACATTCTATATGGATCCCTTTGTGCTACAATATTATATCACTTTCATCAGAGAGTTTCTGGCCTGAGAAACCTACAATATTTGTTTTCTGGCTCTTTATGGAAACAGCTTGCTAATGCCAGATCTAAACTATACATTCTGATTAGAATATTAGATTTCAAATTCCTCTGGGAAGAAACCATGTCATTATTTGCTTGTTCCTTTATATGTTTAAATCATGTAAAAAGCGAAATACATATTTGTTAAATCATAGAGGAAAAATTAAAGAATAAAAGAAAAAAGAAAGGGAGAAAAGACAAGTTGGCTAATCTAAAAGCTTCAAGGAAGAAAACAAAACCGAAATAATCCCTGCTAGAAAGAGCACATGAACCAACTAGAACAGAAAATAGTATCTAGACTGTCATAAGACAGAAACACGAATTCAACAAAGGGCCGTAGTCGAGCTTAGGCCCTGAAACTTTTTAATAACAAGTTTAGCGGAACTGAAATGCAATTGTGTTTCCTGCCTGGAATCACTTAGGAGCCGCTTGCTGAGAGGGAGGTGAATGTGACGCAGAAGGAAAATCAGGGTACATATGTGCATTGCGCTGAGAGCAGAGACCTGTTTCCTGATTGCCACTCATCCATCTGCTAGAAATAAAAAGTTATCACTCTTGGCCTCTGATGCTTTATTTCTAGTACGAATAAAAAAGCTATCAATCTCAAAATAGGAAACTTAATCAGATAAAACTAAAGTGCTTGTACATTCTTAATGATTATGGCTGTATTGACGCTAAGATTATTGTTTTCTCTTTAGCATACTTCTAGATGCCGTGTTACACCTCAGGAAGACCCTTCAGTTCGCTATCATAACTGGAATCTGTGACCGTGACTGCAGTCCCTGGAGACAAGTTCTACCCCAAGCCCTGTGATCTTTGCCCTGGCGCTGTAATCACGGTGGACAGCCATGCAGCTCCAGCCTTATGAACCCCAGTCCCAGCCTCTCCCTGGAAACAGCTCGGAGCATACTTGTCTGCATTAACCAAGCTGGATTTTGGTTCTCTGGCACTTCCCTCTGACTATAGCACTTCCCTCAAAACATTGCTTTCATTACGGACTGGTTGCCACCTGAAGCAAAGCATCCTCATTCGGCTTTTCAGTTTCAGAAAAACAATGCTTTCAATTTGCAAGATTTGTGTTTAATTGAACTTCAAACAACTAAGTCCTACAAATATGAGACTTTCATGCCAAAAGTAGAATACTTAAGAGAATGAATAGCTGTGTGAAGAAGTTGTTAGTTGTTATAGAGTTACCTCTAATTCATACATGAAATACGGCCGTTCTATGCTATCTTCATGATCAACGTGTGTTTGATTATCTTGATAGGATTATGTTATGTGTTCAACTTCCAGTATTATA
This sequence comes from Tenrec ecaudatus, assembly GCF_050624435.1. NCBI lineage: Eukaryota > Metazoa > Chordata > Mammalia > Afrosoricida > Tenrecidae > Tenrec > Tenrec ecaudatus. Next base: position 87,656,695 of record NC_134531.1, read on the forward strand.
TCAGAGAATATTCTACTGGGACCAATAAGGTTTTCGTTATATAATTTTAAAGGCTTTCTTCCTAGTCTGTCTTAGCTCTTCTGAAACATGCCCCAAATAGGCAACCCAGCTGCTATTTGAAGTACCGGTGGCCCTGCTTCCAGCATCATAGCAATGCATAAACCAGAGAAACACCACCAACTGGCAGACTACCAGCCCTCTGTCAGTGGGAAAAAGTACATGTCTCTAATATACCTCTAGCTGCATTAAATAATTTGAAACCTATAACCTGGGGTAGGGTAGGGGAACACAGAAAGGTCTAGGGAACTGAACAGAGTCCATCTGCTGCTGTGTTGGGCTCCCTACAGGCCGTTCTGATGGGGAATCGCTCTGTTTACAGCAGAACAGAGCACTGCCCCGCCTACAAAGGTCCTTATGCTGTTCCAGCCCATTGTTGCAGCGCCAGTGTCAATGGAGCTCATCGAAGGCCTTTTTGCCACCGCCCCTCCACTTGCCAAGCAAAATGTCCTTCTCTAGGGCCAAGTCTCTCCTGACAACATGTCCAGAGTATGTGAGATGACTTCTTGCCATCCTTGCTTTTAAGGGATGTTCTGGCTGGTCGAGCAAGACAGATCCGCTGGCTCATTTTGAAGCTCATGGTACTTTCACATTTGTCACCTGGACCATAATTCAAAGACGTGGATTGTTCTTCAGTCATTCTTCTTCAGAGCCAAACTCTTACATGCAGACGAGGCAATTGAAACGACCATAGCTGGGGTCAAGTTCAGCTTAGACCTCGGAGTAACATTCTTGCTTTTCAACACTTGAAAGAGGTCCTCCACATCGATTTACCCATTGAAATACATGGCGTGATCACTTGACTGCTGCTTCCAAGAGTATTGATTGTGGATAAAAGCAAGATAAGCGATTGGACAACCGTTAGTTTTTCTCCTTTGATCATGCAGCCACTGACTGATCCCATGGTAAGGACTTGGGTTATCATTACACTGAGTTGTAAGCCTCACTGAAGACTTCAATCCTTCCTCTGCCTCAGCAAGTGCTTCAAGTAAACTGTACTTTCAGTAAGCCTGATTGTGTCATCTGCACATTGCCGATTGCTTAATCAGCCTTCTTCCAATCCAGGTGCCACCGTCTTCCTATGATCCAGTTTCTCTGATGATTGACTCAGACTACAGATTGAATAACTCTGGTGAGAGAATGCTACCTGACACACACTCTTCTTGATATTGAAACCATGCAGCATGCCCCGGTTCTCTTTGCACAGCTGTCTCTGGATCTACATGAAGGTCCTACGTGAATGTGATGAAGTCTTCTGGAATTTTCGCTACGTTTAATGCTCTCCACAAGTTATGGTGATCCACCCAGTTGAATGCCTTGGCACGGGCAAGAAGACACAAGTGAACATCTTTCTGTTATTCTGTGCTTCCAGCCGAGGTCCAGCTGTGGTATGTCCTTTAGGTGTTTTGCTTTATGTCCTCTTCTTATCAGACCTGAAACCCTGGGAACTTCCTGTCAATCTACTACAGCTGCCATTGCCACATGATCTCCAGCAAAATTTTACTTTCTTTTTTTTTTTTATGTGTTGTGAAATATTTATTTCCTTTTTTTATAAATCATTTTATTAGGGGCTCATACAACTCTTTCCCCCCCACCCTGGTCTCACCCATCTTTTTTTTTTTTTTAACAATTTATTGGGGCTGATACAATTCTTTTCACAGTTCATACATATACATACATCAATTGTATAAAGCACATCTGTACAGTCTTTGCCCTAATCATTTTTTTCTCTTTTCTTCTTTTACATTTTATTAGGGACTCAAACAACTCTTACCACAATCCATACATATACATACATCAATTGTATAAAGCACATCCATACATTCCCTGCCCCAATCATTCTCAAGGCATTTGCTCTCCACTTAAGCCCCTTGCATCAGGTCCTCTTTTTTTTCCCCCTCCCTCCCCATTCCCCCCTCCCTCATATGCCCTTGGTAATTTATACATCGTTATTTTGTCATATCTTGCCCTATCCGGAGTCTCCCTTCCCCCCTTCTCTGCTGTCCCTCTCCCAGGGAAGAGGTCACATGTGGATCCTTGTAATCAGTTCCCCATTTCCAACCCACTCACCCTCCACTCTCCCAGCATCGTCCCTCACACCCTTGGTCCTGAAGGTATCATCCACCCTGGATTCCCTGTACCTCCAACCTTCATATGCACCAGTGTACAGTCTCTGCCCTATCCAGTCCTGCAAGGTAGAATTCGGATCATGGTAGTTGGGGGAAGAAAGCATCCAGGATCTGGGGGAAAGCTGTGTTCTTCATCTGTACTACCTCGCACCCTAATTAACCCATCTCCTCTCCAAAACCCCTCTATGAGGGGATCTCCATTGGCCGACACTTGGGCCTTGGGTCTCCACTCTGCACTTCCCCCTTCATTTAATATGATATACATATACATATATACACATACATATATACATATACACATATATACACATACATATACACACACTTATATCTTTTTTTTTTGCATGATGCCTTATACCTGGTCCCTTGGGCACCTCGTGATCACACTAGCCGGTGTGCTTCTTCCATGTGGGCTTATTTGCTTCTGAGCTAGATGGCCGCAAAATTTTACTTTCATGTGATATGGATATTGTTCTGTAATTTCCATACTCTGTTGCGTCACTTTTTTTTTAATGGTAAAATGCCAGAGGGAGACCTTCTCAAGTTAGGTATCACCCAGTCTGTTTTCACTCAAAGTGGCCGAGGTACCACCGAACTGAACCGCACACGGTCCTGTGCCATCTTCAAAACTGATCTTCCATCTCTGCACACTGCCATTGCTGCTGTGAGGTGGGTCTCTTCGAGGACTTTCCTCTTTTTCGGTGTCCTTCCACTTTCCCAAGCAAGAGGGAAAGGTGGTGTGCTACTGCACAGCTGTTCCAAGTGCCTACAGAAATGAACACAAGCCAGATGTATGCTTCTTGAAGATGTGGTCCTTAATAAACCTAGACAGGAGGAAAAGAGATATGCAGCAATCTCATTGTTGGAATGATGACACTCAAATTTCAAGTCAGTTTGTTTGGTCTTAGGACAAAAAAACCTGTGCTTTTGTTGCTCTTTGTCAGTCTGCTTTGAACCAGGGGTCATAGTAGAGATCCATAAACTCTCAGCATTTGTCAACAACTCTTTACCTGAGGCGGGAGGACCCAATAAAGGCAGAGCAACTTTCTGGAAGCAATTAGAAGCAAAGCACACCTGAAGACAGGGAACAAATCGCTGGTAAAGGGAACGAACAAAAGTGTCTGGTCAGAGAATCAATGGATTTCTTTATATTCCTCTTTGATGATCAAATTGTATCCACTCCTTTAATTTTGTGAACGCTGAGGCGAGGAAGTGCAGTAGAGTCGACAGGTTCTAGCTGCACCGGTGCTAAGCATCACTGCTTGTGTAGCTAGAAATAGAACAAAGACATTTAGGCTGCACAGCCAAGCCCCTCATATACATATTAGATTTATTAATAAGTTTTTGTGATTGTTTCTTAAATAACATCGAAGAGAGAAATACTTTGGAAGGCATCAGTGTTGGCTGACTTCTCTAAAGAAAGAAAACCAGTGGGACCTACAGAGGCAGAGAGAGAAATTTATATCAAGAAACTGCCTCACACCATGATAGAAGCAGGCACATCTATCCTAGGTTATAAGTGTCGGATGTTAAGTTTATCTTGAGGCACATAACTTTGGGGACTGATGGAATCAAAGTGAGCAGGAGGGCCACACGCTGATTCCAGACTGCAGAAACAGCTGAATCCAAACTCATAGGTCAGGATTGGGCCTGGGAGGTGAACGAACCCAAGGTTGGCAGGCCAAACTGCAAGTCAGATGGGAGGCTGTTGATGGTTCCTAAAATTGGAAGTCAGTGTGGTAGGCTGTTGGCTTATATCCAGACAACCAGAGGTCAGTGAGCCAAACCCAGCCAAAAGCAGCCGAGGTTCACCACGGCACCCTTCTCTGGGAAGCAGGCCACATTCCCCAGGGAAACTTCTTTGTACTCCTACCAAAGCGGTGCCTAGAGTAAAAGGGTTGCCTTGCGCTCTGATCTTACAACTGGCGGTCTGCTCCCTGCAGACCCCATTTCAGAGTTCACGACAGTATGTTAGGTCCTATCGTATCACTCACTGATACACCACTGAGAAGCCTGGCCCAGCCAGGTGGACACAACAGCTAACTCTCAGGGAAGTGTAGGCTGACACCTAAAAGGGCGTGGACTGTGGGATCAGAGGCCTGGTGTGGTGGAAATGTAAGATGGCTTCCAGAGCTTTCACCTACTGGTGTTATTCGCATGATTATGTTATGTTAACTTTCAGGAAGGGGATTTTCAAATGTTGTTTAGGTAACTAAACAATTGACTTTGAAATAGAGAGAGATTATCCTGGTGAGCCTAAAGTGCCATGCTGTTTCTCCCTCAGAACATTCAGATGAGTACAGATGGGTCAATACTTTGATCTCAGCCTACAGAGACACCAAGCAACACCTTCGCTGAAACCAGCCAACTTCTGGCCTTCAAAACTAAAAGATAATTTCCAAGTGTTGTTTCATACTGCTAAATGTGTGGTGACGCACATGCAGATCAGAGTATGTTCAGTTTCTAACCGCAGGAGGAGCAAAATGCTGTAACTGTGTACTGGTTTCGTGAGACCACAGCAAGTGACCATCACTTGAGGTCTTTATGCATAGAGATGTTTTTGAGGCTAGGCACGTGCCGTGAGTGTAAATGTTACTAGAACCCATCAAGCTGATTCTGGTTCATGACAACCTCATGGATATCAAAGTAGACCTGTACCCCATAGGGGTTTCAATGGCTGATTTTTAAAAAATAGATTGCTGGACTTTTCATCTGAGATCCTTCTAGGTAGACTCAAGCATCCAACCTTTAAGCTAGCAGCTGATTGGATTAACTATTTGTAGCCCACAGAGACTCCAAGATTGGTCATCCTAGCCCACTGCCATTGAGTTGATTCTGAGTCATTTATAGGCTGCTGCGTCGTTACAGGAGTAGACAGGATCATCGCTCTCTTGCACAATTGCTGGTAGGTTTGGTCTCCTAAGCTTGCAGCTAGCAAACCGGTGCCTGACCCACAGCACCACCGGAGATCAATAAAATAAAGCTAGATTGAGTCATCATGTGTCCAAGACTGCATGTTGACTGGAGACTCTCCTTGGGAACCTGTCCTTTGTCATCCCATCGTTTGATGGCTTCTGGCATTCCTTTAAGGTGGCCGGACATCCCGCTTTTGGTGGGACAGTCCTGATTTTTAACAATTTTTCGCACGTCCCATGGCACTTTTAAAAAGTCCTGTTTTTTTGGAAAGAATGCACGACAAGCTAGGGTATACGGTTCGGCTGCTGTGTGGCTATTTCCCCAGGAGATGAGTTTTATCAATGGTGTCCCACTGGTGTCCCGCTTTACCAATGTCAAAATCTGCTTAGGCCCAAACACGCTAATCTTTGCTTCCATCTTATGTCTACTGTTGTGTGGGAATCCCTGATTGCATAATATAAGGATGCATATGACAGTATCTACAGTCTATTTGTTCAGTGCAGAATAATGTCAACATCCTTATTTTAATCATATCTGCAAATAGTTTTTTTTTCTATTTGAGGTTACATTAGCAGATTGCAGAAATAAAGACGTGATTATCTTCCTTGGATGGGGGAAAGGGTTTTAGTTTTCTAAGTTGCCAATAGTTCTGAAGTCAACCCAGCTTCCTATTAAACCAAACAAAAAGATTGATTCAGGAAGCTGTTGAAATCATAAAAAACATGTGCTAAAGTAGCACCAATTCTTCCAATGTTTCAATTTCCCTTTGGTTCTTTTTTTCCTTAGTTTATTTATTATCTATGTAACTTTACCTATTCGATTTACTTCTGCAATTACATTTGCCTCAGAAGCTTTACGGTATAGTCAGGTTAAATGTCTCCTTTAACCCTCAAAATATTAAAAGCAAACAAACGACAAAAAAGCAACGATCCTAATGTACGCTTCCTTCTGCCTTCACCATTCTGCGCGAAGACCAGACAGGGAATGCAGTAGCAACAACGTGGATGCAGCGCTTCTTTGTATTCTAACTCCTTTAGTAGAAAGCGTGGCTTTCATTAGAGCGGTCTAACTGTTAGCAAAAGAAAATAATCAAGTAACACACAAGCCACGAAAGTATCCAATCTTCATATCTGAACTTTGATTCTTTGAACCTGATGTGATGGAAAAACATGAATTTGTCTTCCCTGTGCTGACATCTTATGAAACTGGCCTGAATAAAAGTATATATAGTGTTCAAAATCAGTCTTCCTATTTGTGGGATAATGTGATTTCAAAGTATGATCTTCTTGAAAGCATAATGTTAAACAAACTGTCAGAGCCATACCTTACACTTAAGAGTGGCACATAGGCTTTTGCTGGATCGGAGAAGCCCACAAGCAAAGAGAAGTTTTTGAAAGAATAACTTCCTTTTCATTTCAACATGAGCAAAATAAATATACTTCCCCTTTCAAAAAATGAAAGAAAAAACTAGAGGTTAATTCTTTTTTCATGGTGTTGTTTTGTTTTGTTACACTTCCCCATCTAGACAGAAATTCCGGATACCAAATGATCTTTTAAGATCCAGGAGACATGTAGCAATTTGTTGGTCTTAGACCAAGTAGTTTTGTACCATCAGGTGACGAGTGTGCCACACAGTTTCTTGATTCCTATGTATTACTGGCTGGGAATAAATAAATAAAAACACAAATGAACTGGTTCCTAATTGAGACCCACTTCACATATTTCAACTCTATTCCTTTGACCCAACTTTGGGCCCTCGCCCCCTCAAGAAGGGTGCCAGGTATGAGTTGTACTGACAGCGTGTAAGTAAAGCTCTTAAAATGTTTTCTTCTGATAATAGTGAGGGGGGAATGAAACAAACAAGCATGAATAAATTACTTCCAATGAATTCACTCTGTTTTCATTTATTTGAGCAGAGAATTATTTTATATATTAGTCATATTGCACAGAATGCTAGTCAATATCATAATAAGCCTTTGTTCTAATTTGGATGAATTCTAATATTGCTACCTTCTCATATGTGAACAACAGAATAGGTAAGCATGTTATACCTTAGAAAATGCAATGGGTCAGCTCTCATTGAATGGAAATTGCAATGTGATGTTATAGGGCAAGAACTCTTAGTTTGCATTCACTCATGTCTACCCTGCGCAAAGTCCCGCGGCTATTAGGATGGCTGCAAACTACCCACAGACTTCTCAGAAAATGTTTTCACTTCCATTCTGATCTGTGGAGTAAACAGAGCCCTGTGTTTTCACACACTCACCTCTGCAACATATTATAAAAGCAGAACCGAAAAAGCCATGGGCCTGGGCCCCAACTCTGCAGTGTTGCCAAAAGGAAACAGATTTGGTACCACAGGTACCTGGCACGCTACTTCTCTTTGTCCTCTCCAGAACAATGGTGTCTAAAAACATGCTCAGCTGTCACAGTGTGTCCCAGGTCACTTTGCAAAGGAAAGAGGGAAATGCCCCAGCCATGGTTTTGGCTTTGCTGCAGCCAAGCGTTCCAGGAGGTGACATGTTACATAATACATTTGCAGGTGTAAGTACACCTGCTCCTGGAAGGTTTCCACGCCATGGGAAGAGACTACCAGCACACCGGCGATGGGGCACAAGAGGCGGGTGCCACCTTTACATACTTGATAAGCTGTTCTAGTTATTAGGGACCCCGATTCAGCTGTTACAGCTGCATGCGCTATTGCTTCTTCTCTCTTGGTTGCCCACTGTTTGGAATGATTTCTTCAGATAAGCAAGGGTACTTGGGATTCTCTTGTTTCATATAAACGTGTTTTCTTTCGTACCCAGCATTGTCAAGCATTCAATTATAAGTGAGTTTTAAATGGTTGGGCTCTAATTCTGATTGATTTCCATGTAAATCAATAAAGTTTCCAAGCAAGCGCATAGAGCTCTGTGATCGTCAATCATGAACGGCTAGTTAAGCCTCTATGGTTTTTTATTCACACCTAAATCTATAGGTAGTATCACATTCCATCTTGGACTTCAACCTTGTAGGTCTAGGATTGAAGCAATGGTAGCAGCTTGTTGACATTAGGCGAAATTGTATTATTGTATCAAACTGTAAATAAAACACCAGATACAAGCATTTGAAATGCAGAGAAAGTAGAAGTACTCTGAAACAGTTTTAAAATGTAAGGGATATTGGGGCATGTGTGTGACCAAAATCAGGAGTAATTTGGCATTAGGTGTTCAGACTCCCACTTTCTGCTAGACAAAAACGTTTTCTTTCTTTCTTTCGTTTTCAATTTATAACATCATGATTCCAAAGCATTCCTCATGAAGGGCAGGGCTGCAGGAGAAGATGGCCCGGCAAACCAGCTCTTACGAGGGTGGCTGATTGGCTGTTTTGCTAAAGAGAAATCTTTCCTCTTCCAAATATTCTGGGGAAAAAAATAGACTAATAGCAAGAAGTGTGGTGATTTGCACATTATCCAAGCCATTGAGTTATTCCTGCCTGTCCTCATTCTGGTTCTTGATTCGCAGGCCAGCTATGCTCTGCAGCTGGAGCAAATTATATCAGCAGAAGTGCTGATGTGACCACAAGTTGACAAAAGGACATGATTTCTAGTAGCAAAAAAGCAACTAGATTTTATGAAATTGTATCTAATAATGTTGTTTAACTCATGGATCCTGCATCTGACGCCTGCTTTTTATCCAGTCCTTTCAGCGGCCCTTTGTTAACAGTCACTCAGAAGAGGCAATAAAATGTAGCCATTGAAATAAAAATTGCTCTACTCTCTTTAATAGCTCAGCTGCAGGCGCTATTGTCTTATTTAATGGATTGTATAACTGAAGTCTCTCCTCTTGATGATTCCCATTTGGCTTCTGAGTCCCCAAATTCTGTCAGGATCTTCGGGGTTCTAGAAAGGAGGGGAGTCTGGTACTTTGTTTTTGTTTTGTTTACTTTTTTTAGAATACGAGCAAATGGTAAAAAGTACTAGTATTCTTTAAAATGTAGTCCCTGCTATGAAGTCTGTAGTACGATGTAGTGTAAGAAAGAGAAGCAGAGCTTTCTCATTCAAAGAGCAGTATTATATTGTCTCCGCATTTAACCATTCTAGGTCAGTGCGCACTGGAAGCTTTCTTGGCTTGAGTCTACAGAGGCAAGTTAGTTTGGAGGCAGTGGTAAGGGGAGAATTGTAAATCAAACAATGGAACAAGTAATTGTCTTCGATCTTTGCAAAATCAATGTATTACCCTCTAATAAACAGATGTTGTATCTGTGTTGGATGTCCCTACAATGGGTCCCTCTGTCCTCCCATAGTATTACTAAATATTGAAAGTGTACCTGAGAGTCCTTCAAATGTGACTTATTTTCCTCTTAAATAGAGTAGTCTGAACATTATATTTTGGCTTATTTTGTTGAACATTTAATTCGATTTCATTGTTCTTCTTAGCAGTTTACATGTTTCTGGTTTTTTGTTAGAAGGTTTCTAAGCATTTTAAAATGAACTTTTCTTCTATCTATGATGAATGTATATTGTACATATATTTGAAAGATCAAGGGTTTTGTTTGATTATTTCAGTAGGCATCCTATGTTGGAAAGGTGGTATACAATACCAAGGAAAAGAATCACCCCCTTATACATAAAGCATGAATAAATTTTAGAGTACTTAGCTGATAAAGGTAGATTTTAAGATATAGTTCTCAGAGAATCTTGCCAACAGCTTTTATACTTCAATTTTGTCTTGCCTTGCTACGTTCCAGCAAAGCTTGTTTATTGTTTTGGGCAGGGGAGGAGGAATGTTTGTTAAATCAGGGAAGTGCTAAGAAGGCTTTCAGCTGAGGAAGAGACACAATGTACAAAGCAATTGAAACCAATCAAACAGTATAACCTGTTAAGGATGTAATTGAGATACATGTAATCATTAACCTTAGAACAGACTGGGAATTCTTTAATGAATCAAATCAATACCCTCTCCACTGATCCATAATAATTTGAAAGAAAAGAAAAATTTAACAGTTACTGTATGAGAGGTTGTCGTGAGCTGCAATTAGCTAGCCTACAGGAGATTATGTTACCTAGTTACCAGAAGGTATCATTTCCGCAGATCTTTGGGAAAGATTGTCATACAGACAGGTGCCAGACATGGAAATGGGTCAGAAAAAGATGTTTGGTATGGCCCAAAGCTGGGTCATCTTTCCACCATTTCACTCTGTCCATCCCTCTTGTGATATTTCATACTCCAAGCTAATTTGGATGCATTACTCTGAAAAGACTACAATTGAATTTCATCAGCTAAAAAATGGATTACTCTGTTTTATATCCTACTACACATCTAGAGCTCTCTTTAGATGCCCGAAAAGTCAAGGCAAAATTCTGCATGTGGGAACAGACTAAATGATGGATGTGATGTTACCAAAGGCAAGATGCCTGTGGAGGGAAAGATTTAATGTTGATGCAATCCCTCATCTTTGCATACTCAGAACAATCATTATTGCTCATGGGATCCTAGAGAATGGCAGATGAAAGAATGAATGTCCTGCCTCTGTTGTACACCACATTTTCCTAAAGGCTCCATTTTTTCAAGTAACGTGTAAATCAAGATCCCAAACCCACTGCCACTGAGTAGCTTTTGAACCCCTGTGACCTTCTATGATAGAGCGGCCCCACTGGACTTCCAACACTTACATCTCTATGGGGGCCATTCGCCACCTTTTTTCCTCCCAAGGCTTGCCTGGGGGGTACGACCTTTAACCGGTTAACAGCCTCACGCTAAACTAGCGTGCCAGCGCGCTCGGGCTCGTTAACTAAGGGACAGTACCCTAGGAAATATTCTGGAGAGAGGAGAATGGCTCCAAGGCCCATTAGTTTTAGATCAATCATTTTTACATCAATCGTGGTTTGCAGCAAGAGTCTTGGGAGGTGAAGTTCCATAGGAAAATACCAATTTGGGAGAGATATAAAAAGAGACGGCGCCATTCCCTAGGGAAACTGTAAGTAAAGCGGAGAACAGAATTTTTTTTTAAAATGCATGTAAAATATATGCGTATGGAAATGTTAAGAGCCTTATTTTATAATGCCAAGGAGGGCACTAGATAAAAACTGTTGTCATTTGTTTCCAGGGAAAGCAGTCGGTGAGACCCAGGCACAGTAGGATAGTTAGCTAGATACCACATGTAAAGTCGAGAGCAGATGGTGCCGTTGATAGAGAGCGCAGGAATGTGCGTGTTTATGCGGGTGCGTCTCTGTGCGTGTGCGTGTGGAAATCAGCAAGGAGTTTGACACTGATGCACTCCATCAAGTCCAGTTATAAAGAACAAGTAGCTAGAACAACATTCTGTGCATCTGGCAGCCTAACTAGCTCTGTCAATCTGGGGAGACTGCTGACATTGTACTGTAAGCTTCTATTCCATCTGTGTTGTTTATTTTGAGCTGCATTTTACTGCACACCATGTGAATTGATGATGGCTAGAAGGTCCAAAAGATTCTGAGTCTGTTTAAAGTTCCAAGGTGTCAGATTACACAGGATTGTGTCACGCACATTATGAAAGGGTAAGTGGAGCGGCAAACTGATTTCTGTATTTGTTAGACATCCAAGAAAAATTTGCCAAAAATATAGATGAAGAAGGTTTATGCAAACATCTAAAGAGTACATATGAACTCCTGCAATCAAATGTTTCTTTTTCAAGTTGTATTGTGTCATTTTAAAAAATTCAAAATATGTACAAACAAATAGACAAGTCAGAGCAGCTCTCCACCCCGAGGTTGTGACATGCATATTATTCAAATCTCTCTGATCAGTGCTATAGGAAATTGCTAGGCTAAACGGATGAACTTGATGTGTGAGTGTGTGTCTGATGACACATTCTCACGGAATAGCCAGAGTTGAGGCACAGGTAGGTTTCTACTTGTTCACAATGAAATTATTATTCTCTGAAATTTTTGCTTTGGGATCTTTTCTTCTTCTTTTGTATAATCTGAGGCTTGTGAACCTTTCTAGTCGACAGATATGAAAGACACTTTGCTATCTTCAGCAAGAAACCACCAACATAAGTTGAGAACACAATTTTAAATGGAAATTATATGCATTTATGTAAGAAAACAGAGCTATCTAATGTAGGTCTTCTCTATCAAGGCTCTTGTCTATCTGAATTTTCAACACAATGCGCAGCTGAATGCTAAGTCCGCATGATACTGTAACATTCCTGTGAAAAGTGAGAAAAGGAATTTAATGACTCAGGTGTTATGTCTGCATCTGTATATCTGCTAGCATCCCCTTCATTTGGTTACTCTTCTCTGCTAATGCGATGAAGAACCCAGTCAGACGCTCGCAGCACTACAGGTGAAGTATGTCTAGACTATCTGCATTTTAGCTTACAGTCATTGAAAGGAAAAAGTTTTGCTTGTGAAATAGAAATTTCAGTTCACATTATCAGATGAATTGTTATTGGATGAATTATGCTATTGAATATATATATAAACAAAACAACCTTATCACCTTCAAAGCACTCTCCATTACATTTAATACATGTGTCAAATCTGCAATTCCATTCTTGAAAACGTTTTTCAAACTCATCCTTTTGGATGGCTGACCTCCCTAATTCTTCTCTTCACCTCTTCTACATCATCAAATCTCTGGACTTGCATGTCCCTCTTTATTCACAGAAACAAAAAGAACTCACACAGAGTGCATCAGGCAAATATGGTACGTGGAGTAAGAGAGGCAGCTGTTTTTTGCCTAAAACTGGCTCACTGACATAGCTGCATGCGCAGGGTATTGTGGTGGCAAAAGCAGTCTCCTGTCTGCCACAAATCAGGCCCGTTTGTTGCATGCTGTTACACAATCTTTTCAGAACCTCTAAATAGAAAACTTGATTGACAGTCTGACCTGATGGAACAAACTCCAAATTCCCTAAGAGTCCACAATTTCATCCACTCAGGAAGTTGACAGCCATCCAGAATGGGGGTTATCGTCAATAGACATTTCACCTTTTTTTAGAATGAGAAAAACATTCATACACTTGAGTTTTTCCCCTGATCGCTGTCCTTGTAAGCTGTGTTCTACATCACAACCATTTCTGCAGCATTTTTTCCCAAGCAGAAAGCAAAATTTCACAGGCACACACTGTTATCTTAAATCGACCTTCACAGAAAACGAGGTTCAAGTGAAACTTCTTGTACAAAAAAGACTCATGGTGACCAGAGAAAACCTTCCCTGGTGATGCCACTGGGTGCAGTAACTCAGAGCGAGTTGCTGAATGCTGGCCTAGCAGGAAAATTGTGTACTACAAAAGCTCCGCTCTGCCAGGTTCAATTCTGTTTTTGGGGGGTACACTGTGGTTTAACCTCAACTAATACTTTTCCACTGCATTGCTAATAACTCAACCTCCCTGTTTAAGTATTACACAACCGTCTGAATAGATACCTGTCACAAATGAACATGAGCATGAGAAGGTGATCCCTTCCTCCAGTGACAGTTCCTGACTACTTTTCAAAGCATTGCACGCTTTTTTCTTTTTCTCTAACATAGCCTAGTGAAGAAATCTACCTAAGGGGAGCTAATCATTCAAAAGACATATAACTAAGAAGGGAGCCCTGCTGTTACAATTTTTAAACCCTTGGCTGCTAACTGCAAAGTGGTGGTTTGAACGTACCAGTGAGGCTTTGGGAACAAAGAATCTCCCATAAAGAGTACAGTCTAGGAAATCCTATGGGGCAACTCTACTCTGTCCTATCGGCTCACTACACGTACGCTCCTCCCACAGTATTCTCTCCATCTGTCTTTGGTAATTCAGGGCAGTGGCTACACAGCACTCACAGACCATGTTGACTTTTAAAGAGCTTGTTGACGAAGTAACAGAGTATGGATCAGGATTAGGATTGATGGGGTACAGACCAGCTTCAGGGTCAGGAAGCATAGAGGCAAAGTTTTCCCCGTTGAGCACTGGGCAGAATACTCTTTACTGTTCAGACCGCCTCTTGGACCATGGGGTGCAGGCTTCTCTTGGTCCTCGGATCTGTCACAACTGGCTCCGCCAGTGGGTCTCTTTCTTCAGTGTTACAACCCGTGACCCATATTACAACTCTTTTAGGAGTTTCTTAACTTCTCTCTCTCCTTCTTCCCTACTACTTATTTTCCTGCTTTGTTCTGTCTCAAAACCTCTCTGGGATTGACTACTTATATATACAAGCTCACTGTCAATTTCAAAGCATAGGCTTTCTCTTTTGCACAGTTTACTGACCAATCCCTGTAAGGTGTATACAAATCATAGAGCACACTGCAGCCCAGGACACTATCAAAATAAGTTGTCACAGTTTACCTAAGAAATTTCTACCACTCTCGACCAAATAAATAAACTCTTTATAGTGGGAAACCAGGGCAGTGGTGACGCCTTAGTGCTTACGGTGAAAATATATCAAGCTATTTTACCAAAGAATCTAATCCAAAGACTAAAAAAGGATCTTATTTCACCCCATTATGCTTTAAAATTTAAACACCAAACTTATAAGTAATAAATACATTAAGCAAGTTTTATTCAGAAATTGCCTCAAACTACAACAGAGTTGCTGGCCAAATGATAAATCTTTATTTCATATACAAAGATCCAGTTAACTCCTCCGTTAATGTTAGAGGAGTGCAGAAGAACATATTCTGAGGTTCCCAGTAGCTCTGGACTGTCCCATGGGCACTCTGTGTGGAAATGTCCTCCATGGCACCTAGCAGCAACAGCCTGACCCATTCATCCTGCGTGCGTGCTAGCAATTGAACGACTAGACAAAAAGAACCCCAACGCCGCCCAGACCTGTTGCTTGTGGGAGTGCACGCGTCTTTCTGACATGGAAAGGAAAGAAACATAGGGCATAAATGACCCTAATCCAGGGATGAATTTTTTACAATGGCCTCTGCCTCCTTTTATTATGAATATATAAATGTAAAGAAAAGTACAGAAAACATAGATGCAAAATTTAATGAATTATTCTAGGGAAAATATCGATGTAACCATGACTCAGGTAACAAAAAAGAACTTTGTCAATAGCCTTTCCCAATTACAACACTTTTCCGACTCATTCAAATAAACCACTGTGCTAAAGTTAATGGTCACAATTACCTTTTTTCTTAGAGTTTTACCAGCTGAGAATGTTTCACTCAATAGTGTAATGCAATTTTGTTGGTTTTGAATTTTGTATAAATGAACTCACACATTATAAACTTTTTTGGTGTGAATTTTTTTTGCAGCAATGTGAAGTTTGTAAGATTCATCCATTTTACTACATATAGATATAGTTTGTTCAAGTTAATTGCTCATTGTTCATTGAATATACACTTTAAGCATTTTAAGTGCTTGCACATTTTCATTATTATGAATAAAAATGCTGTGAAATTTGTGCATGTGTATTCCAGTATAACTCTGCATGAGTTTGTGAAGAAGATATAATTAGAAGTGAACTGCTGGACCTAAGAAAATGCACATCTTCCACTTTACAAATATGAATATAAATAAAATTAAGAGCAATTTTGTAAACTGTGGTAAATACATTTAATTAAATTTTTAAAGAAAAAACTTTCTTAAATTCTAAAGAAAATACCACATAAGTTTTACAAATTTTCAAAATAAAATGCAAATCAAGTATTAATGTCCATACAATATTTTTCAATCTTTGTATTTTTATATTAAAGGATTTTTTATCATTTAATTACTAGGAATTAACCAAATTTCTCCCTTATTTTCAATAAAGCAACAGCAAAGAGAAAAGTAAGTACATTTTCATGTGTTCACTACTTAGAAAAAAAAGTAATGTTACTTACAAAGGGCAAACAATATAACTGAGCTCTGATTTCTTAGGAGAAATCATATAGGCAAGAAAGCAATTGGATGACACCATATAAAATATGTCAACTAAGAATTACATGTCCAGAAAAACTGTCCAGAAAATGTGGTCATGAAATTATATTTCAGATAGACAAATTATTAGGAAATATTCAAAAATCAGATCAATTTGACAAGAAATTCTATTGACAGAGAATCAACATCAGGAAGCAATCTGACATTAAGACACATGATATCAACTCTAAACTAACTTAGAAAAAAATTTACAAAATAAAATGAGCTTATAAGACTGAAAATTGAGAAGCTAAGACTTTAATCAGTGAAAAACAACCACCACAAAAAGAGGGATTAGTGACTCTGAAAGTACATGGATTGGATGTACCTGTCAAGAGAAAGAGAGCAGTGGAGTGGATAAGAAAACAGGACCCATCAATATGCCACCTATGAGAGTCACCTTAGACACAAAAGTTAAAAATTAAAAATTAACGATGATAAAAATTATATCAAGCTAAAAGCAACCTCAAACGAATAGGCAGGCACTCTTAAATGCTGATAAGATAGACTTCAAGGCAAAACTAGTATAAAAAATAAGAAAGAACATCGTATGGAGGGGCTTCCAAAAGTTCATGGAAAATCATCCTGAGATTTTAATTCCCTTCTTCCACAAAAGGCATGAACATAGTAAATATCAATATGACCGCTTGTTTGTCAGTTTGTCATACTATAATTATTTGCATATAGCTGTAAAAAATGAAAACAATGTCATTAATGTTTAACATTCCTGCAGGTTCAACCCAAGTGAACAGGTTTCAGCCAAGTTTCTAGGCTAAGCACCAACTGCAAAGAAGGGGCTAGCTGTCTTCTTTCTGTCCATGGAATACCTTACAAATATCAGTGTACTATAGTGTTGGATGAGCCCCTTAGGTCAGAAGGCATTGAAGATACAACTATGGAATTGCTGGTGGGTTATGACTCAACATTAGAAGAAATAGCTGCAAACATCTATTAGTAACCAGAATATAGGATATACAAAATATGAAGTAGGGAATTTAGAGTTTTCAAAGATTAAATGGAACTGATAAAGATCTACATCCTAAACTGAAGAGAACTGGTACTGGAAATTTTGAATCAGACAATCCTATGTTCCTGTGCCAGGAATTCAAGAGGAAAGTTGTCACATTCATCATGGAAAAGAACATTTAGTATCTGCCCTGAAGTAGAATGCTGTCTGTGATAGTATCATATCTATAGACATACAAGGAAATCCAGTTAATACAATTATTATTCAGATTTCTTCACCAATCATTAAAGTTAATGATGACTCAATTTAAGATTTTGACCAATTTATTCAGTCTGGGATTTTAGAAAGTATGGTTCAGTTGGTGGACCATACGTGGGTACTCAAGAGAGCCAAGCAAGATAGGTTTAGCTTCTGCTATTGTACAATTTATAATGTACAAGCATATACAGAATAATAAGAAACACAGATGATGTGACAGAGTTAAAGCATATGAATAAGAGCACTCAGTCAAGTTAAGACCTCTCGGATGAAGAAATATGAGATAGAGAGAGAAGGAAAAGTTATATTCTGGAGAAAGGAACACAGAATTTCTCATATGACAGTGAGACTGTGGGATGGGCCATAATTAGTATCGGGCACTTTGAAGTCAGACAGATATGGTTGAAATGCTGAGTTCCAATTACTAGCTGTTTGACCTTTGTACTTCTCCCTCTGTGAAATGGGGACAACCATATTTATTAAATAAGATTTTCCATTTTTAACAGCAAGACTTCATAATTGGTAGCACATTCATGAATGCTAGATCAGAGCATATTTAGTAGCTTGCTATATGTTTTTCTTAAAGTTAGTTTTGTTTCTCTTCATCAGTGTCACTCCTCTCCTAAGGGATGAGATTTGGGAGCCTTCCCAGAGTGATCACAAAGAATCTATCTGTAAACTAACATGTACTAGGATGGTAGGGAAAGAGCTAATGATCCTACAGAGAAGCCTTCACTGCTGAGCTCTGCAAGGCAACGATAACACGGTGCTTGAACACTAGGCGAGAAACACATAAATATTAATAGCCATGCAAATAAAATTCAATCCCAGAGATTAAATGAAAGGAATACTATAAAGAAAAGATAAATGAAACATCCTCTGGGAAAACAGAAAGAAAGAACAACCCAGGACAGAAATGTAGAAGGATTATATTAGTTAATAATGTTGGGAACCGCCCTAGGAGAATACCAGGTGGGAAAATATCAGACCTTAAGGAGGTAGACTCCTTTTGAACTACTTACAGTTAGTGACTTTAAAGGCTAATAAAGTAAGTGGTGTGTTTCAGCTTTAACCCAGCTGCTCTCTGGCATGACGAATGGCAGGAAAATGGATCTAGGAACTGGTAAAATAGGAACAGCTAACCCAATACTTTAAACAATAACAGCACTAAGTCTTCAAGTCATTAACCCTATTCATCAGTTATACCAGAAAGGTCCTTTCTCCCACAGTGCAACATAGGAGAGGAGACAAAATCTCTCTATCCACATCAGTCTCAACAACTCTGTCATTAACCGTAGTTCATTCTAATTAAAACCCACCCAGTTTTACACTGCAGCTATAGTTTTAAGTCTACTTTAGACTTCAGCTCAATTCTCTCTACACCTTCCTATTCAACTTTAAAAGATTACTCTGAAACACACAATACTATAGTTGCTCTCAGTTGTCCAAACCCTGAAATTTTATATTTTCCCCAAGTTGTCTTTTCTTGCTGATTAGTCATTGTGGTCATTATGCACTAACATTTAATGAAGTTTCATCTATCAGTGAGCCTCCCTCTCACACCTGTTTTGTCCCCCAAAGGCAAATGCAGTACTTCAGGACTCAGGAAACCTTTTCTGTAGATCAGCGCTTCTCAAATGCTAACATTTATAATCAGAGACGATGAAGAGTGAAGGAGTGGAGTCTAGACTGGTAATCAGGCCACAGCTTGATGGCCTCATTTGGAAGCGCTACAGAGATCAATGGCTCACTGGAGGCCTGATACACACTCTCCCTGTGAGACATTCCTGTTGAGAAGCCACCTGGAGCTATGCTGATGGAGCCCGTGGCCTGGAGCTGGAGGAGCCACATGGTGACCCACTCGAGTGCTGGTTGAGATGTTTCCACCGCCACCAGATTCACAAGACTTTCCACTCACTGGCCTGTGATCTTCCTCAATTCAGTGTCACTGCATGTGTTGCAGAGTCTGAAGAAGAATTTATAGACTGGTATGGGATATATTGGGCTTATGGACATGATCTGGACTGAGCTGGGATGTTTTCTCAAAATATAATTGCTCTTTTTTATAAAACTGTTTCTTATACTCATATGAATGTCTGTGAATTTGTTTCTCTAGGCAATTCAGGCTAGCACAGTGTGTTAGCACAAAGACTTGGAGCCCTAAATGCAGAGGGTCTAAAATCGCCCTGATGATGTTGATTTTGTCAGTCTGTGAATCACACTTTGAGAAACATAATGACAAACAAAAGGAGCTTTGATGCTATAGTGGTTAAGTGTTCAGCTGCTATCCAAAGTCAGGAGTTCAAACCCACCATCCACTATGTGGGAGAAAGATGTGTCAGTCTTTCCAACCTGAAAATTCTCTTGGATTTGCAATCACAACCTGCAAATCCTCTTGGATTGTTCTACTCTGTCCTCTCGGCTAGATGACTAGAAGAGTCACATTAATTGACTCCAGGAGGCATGATGGGAAAACATTTTTCAGCACAATTTTGTCTGACCTTTTTTCACTACTACAGTTTTTAAAAATTATTATTTTTATTTGTAGTTTTCTATTTTCTTAAAAATTTCTCAAAATTAAGCCTCTGTAATCATCTTGAGTCCTTTGAGACTGTCTATCAAGAATACCGCTTTGGAGTTCCATCCCAAACACTTGCTATAACCTATGAGCTAGACTCTCTGCCTTCAATTTAACTTGCCTAATAGAATTCCTTGCAAGACACTATTTCAATTGACTCTGTGAAGGTGCCCTAACAAAACTAAGACACATGTACTACTGAGACAATTTGTCTACAGCTGTCTACTGATCAGAGTCATGTTTAAGCACGTTTCATTTGAAATAAACCCATGCATTTCTGTACTGAGATCCTATTAGCAATACATTTTTTAACCTCCTTGAGTATAAGGCCTTTATTTAAAGTATCTTACTCAATATTCACAATAGACTAAAGACAATAAGAGTTATCATTTTACTTTTAAAATGTAGCAGCAAATATACATAGATATTGTATCACAATAAAATTGGATGGCCCCAAAGCAAATAAACTGAGATCTGAATCTCATTAGTTTAAAATATACCTTATCGCACAGTATCAATTAGTTTAAAAATTATCCCAGGGTCACTCTCATTTATGTTTCTAACCTCTATTCCTTTTTATCTTAGAAAGTAAGAAAATACTCAACCCATAATAACAATTAGATAATTTTATCTATTCCTAACAGAAGAACCTGGAGGAAGCTTGCCTTAACTTTGTGATGTTCCCTCATTTATTGACAATGTAGAAACACTGAGGCACAGGTGAAAATTGCTCTCTTCACCATGAGAGTGGATGTATTCTATTTGGTCTATTTATTCCATGTTTAGTGAGGATTATCACTCTATTCCTTAATTTATTTTAAAATATTATACAATATGAGAGAATATTCCAAGACACCATTTATTATCAGAGGGTAAAATTAATTCTATCCACCTAGGAAAAATACTTCATGAAATGTTTCATAAAAAGCTGACATCTTGAAAGCAACATGCTGGCATGGAGCAGGAAACCAGTGGAGAGGTCTGAGGGGCCAGCCCCAATCCCAGCTATATGGATACCTGCCTCTCCCCCCAGAAGAATTTATTTCAGAGGACAGCAGTGAAGCTGCAGCTCAGGTAGAAGGACATGTGTGATCAGAGCACATGGGAGCAAATGAAGGGGGAGGAAGAGAGAGTAGAGCACATCCTGGCCTAGAGGAAAATATTCTCACTCATAGCAGCCAATCCACAGAGAGGACCATATGCCCCTCCCCCCCCCCCACCTATGAGACATGACATTCCTCACTCACCCAAAGTCCTACAGGGACAACACTGGAGACACAGCGTGGAAATTCCACCCTATCTGATCCCAACACACTGAGGCAAAACACTAAGGGCATGTAACAGAACAGCAAGGGGAACAGAGCAACAAAGTCCCTAGGGAATACCAAAAATAGACTTTGGAGCCAGGGCTTGGCACCCCATCAGACTCGACCAGAAAACATTCCTAAAGGCCCACAACAGTCCTTGAAATAACTGCAAGTTTTTCTTTTTGTTGTTGTTGTGGGTTTTTTGATTGTTGTTATTGATTTTTTGTTGTTGAGTTGTATGAGCCTCCAATAAAATGATTTAAAAAGAAAGCTGATATCTTTGTTATGTTTGATGCCTTCAAGTTGGTTCCATGTCACTGTGATGTACAACGAATAAAACGCGGCTCACTCCTGCCCCGTCCTCACATGGTTGTTATGTTTTGAGCCCATGGTTCAGTCCATCTTGCAGTCCATATTGTCCAGGGACATCCTCCTTTTCCTTGCCCCACTACTTTACCAAGCACCAGCATCTGAGGACTGGTCTCTCCTGATAACATACCCAAAGAATGTGAGATGGAGCTTCGCAATCCTTGCCTCTAATGAATATCCTGGGTGTACTTCTTCCAAGACAGATTTGGTTATCCTTGGGAATTTTAATATTATGTGCAGAACCAAAATCCAAATGCATTGGTTCTTCTTAGGTCTCCCCTATTTTACGATCAACTTTCACATGCATATGAGGCAACTGACGATACCGCAGCTCGGATCAGGCACATTTCAGTCCTCAATATAACACCTTACTTTTCAACACGTTAAAGAGGCTTTTTTTTTTTGGCAGAAATTTACCTAATGCCATGAATCCTTTGTTCTCTTGGTTTTGTTTCCATGAGCACTGAGTGTGGACCCAAACAGGATGAAATCCTTGACAACTTCTATATGTATTTTTTCAGTCATCATGAAGTGACTGATTGATCTGGTTGTGAGGATTTGGGTTTTCATTACACTGAGCTGTGCTTCATTTTGATGACTGCACTTCTTTATCAGCAAGGGCCTCAAGTCTTCTTCACTTTCAGCAAGCAAGAATGCATCATCAGCATATTAATAAGTCATTAATAAGCCTTCTTCCAATCCTGATGCCACATTTTTCTTCATATAATCCAGCTTCTCTAATTACTTTCTCAACACACATACTGAACAAATATAATGAGAGGATGCTACCCCAACACACACCTTCTTGACTCTAAACCATCCAGCATTCCTTGTTCTGGTCTCACAGCTGCTTCTTGAAGAATGTCTATACAAGTCCTGCAGGAGCACCATCAAGGGTTCTGGAATTCACATTTTTTTCTCAAGGCGATCCATCTTTCTGGTATTCTTTGTTTTAGCCAAGATCCATCTGATATTCTCAAAGATATTCCATGCCCTCTTCCGAATCCAGCCTGGATCTCTGACAACTCCCTGTCAATGTATTGTTGAAATAATTGTTGGCTGGTCTTCAGCAAAATTTTACTTGCACGTGATATTAGTGATATTGTTCTGCTGAAATTTGTTTACTTGGGGGTGATCCTGCTTATATTTGAAATACCAGTGACAAACTTCCAGCATCACACCAACACACTAGTCACCACAAAACGACAAACTTACAGACAAGTGGTGGCTGACAAAGAGATCTGTTTGTTCTCCTTAAGAATAGAAAATAAAAATCACCAATTTTTAACCTTTTGCAAATTAGCAAGGTTTTCCAAAAAGATTGAAACTGACATCTGTCATATTCTCTGTTGTATTTATTTTCTTTATCTATTGATATAGTTGAAAAAAACTTTTTTTGAATGTTGACTATGCTGTACTGTTGGGTAAACCTTTGAGTTTCAAGGTTGGTGATTCAGACCTACCAGTCACCCTTCAATAGAAATATAGGTGTGATAGTTAGGATTTTGTGCCAACTTTCTTGACCATGATCTGCAGTAGTGTTGCGTTCAGGTCTCCTCATTCAGTTGCAGGTCACAACCTGATGATGTTTCCATGGAAATGTGACCTATTTAATACCCATAAATAGATTGTATGGAATTACTGTTTTCTCTTCTTCCTGCTAGCCTTGGTCCTGTGGCTGCTCTTTTCAGATGTATGACAGTGACCCAAGATATTGTCTTCTGATCGTGATTGCTCCCTGCAGCCTGACAGACGTCTGATCTGCCTACCTGACTCTACCTCAGCTGGTAGTGTGACCGTGAACTGGCTTCCTGGAGTCCCCGTTTCCTGTCTTCTTTGCTTCCTAGTTTCCCAGACCCAGGAATTCCCAGCTATTCGAGTCAGGCAAAGCCTCCAGTGTAATGTCTGATATGAGAACTTGAAACATATTGGATTTAATCACTTCTACAACTGTGTGAACCATTTCTATTGATACAAACTTCTGTTTTTATACACATCACATACATAAATGTCACTGGTTTTGCTTCTCTAGGAAATCCAACCTAATGCAATGAAGCTGTCTGTACCTCTGAAGATGCACAAAGCAGTGGAAACTTCATACGGGGCCATTGCGAGGTTGGCTCAATAAAGGGACGGTGGGGTACAGTGTGCTCAGCATAAGGTATCCGTTGATGAGCAAAACAGACGACTGTGATCTTGGCCTTCTGAAAACTCGAAGTCATGTGACCGATCACTCATATCATCTAAATGTTTCTGTATTAACTAGAGTGATAAAAACTCTAGAACAGTTCTTTGAATGTCGTAAATTCAAATGAAAATGCTAAGACCAATGCGCTAATCCTCAACATTGTATTTTAAGTATTATAACTGTAATTGTGTGATTCAGCCACACGACTACTTGTTTTTTAATGACATTGCCCTCTTCTCTGGCATAGTCTCAAGTTCCACATAAAAGTAAACGGATTCTAGTTAGTAACATTAACAGTGAGAATGAACTGTCAGATATTTGTCACTGTGTGCTTTATCTATGACTTATTAAATATGATTTAAAAATCCAAACTCATTGCCATTGAATGAATTCTGACTCATGGCAACTATATTGAACCGTGTAGAACTGTCATCTGCGTTTCCCAGATTGTAATTGTTTATGGGAGTAGAAATCAGTCTTTCTCTCACTAGGTACCAGGTGCTTTTAAACTGCAGACCTTGTGAAATGCAGCTCAATGTGGAACCAGAGTTTGACTAATTAGAATCATATTTATAAAAAAATAATAAAAGTAAATTGATTGTTAAATGTCCTATCTTTAAGTAAACAGATGGTTTATAAGCGGTTTTAATCTTTGTCTTAGACTGCTTTCGGGTTCCTTAGAGAGGAACAAAGCTAATGAAATATGTATATGTAAATATATACAACCGTAAGCAAGCCCAATGATGTAAGGTTGATGTCAACAGAGAGTGAGCCAATTGTCCATGTTGGAACTGTTCAGAGGTCATCTTTAACCCGGCAGACCGTGCCATCCTTTCCCTGCAGGAAGACTGCTAGATCTGAATGACCAGCCTTTGAGGTGGCAGCCCAGCCACGAGCTCACTTGTAAGGCCATAGGGATGGCCAGTCTTCATTGTACGTGCTTTGGAGATATTTTCAGGGGAAAGCAGGTCCTTGGAGAAGGACATCGTGTTTGGTAGAGTGGAAGGGTAGTGAAAAAGAGGAAGACACTCAACAGTAGCTGCATCAATGGGCTCAGGCTTAGAAACAATTGTGAAGATGGCAGAGGCCTTTGCTGTATTTTGTTTTGTTTGTACGGGATTGCTATGGGTTGGAACTGACTGGATGGCACCTGACAAGAACAACACCCTCCCAAGGGAATTCTTCATTCCACTGAATGGCTGCTTACATCAGATCTTATCATGGTGGATGCTTCCAACTTTTTTCTAAAACTGAAAACCATGTTCACCTTGTTATATTCCTCAGAAATGGCAACTTTGCCCAAAATAACAATAGTTTTATCCTAGTTACCTCCATCTCTCCTCCTGCTCTTATATCCAATTAAATATAAATTCATAGTCCCCCTACATACGTTGTCTCTCTATAGACCCTTATTTAATACTATATATTGGCATAGTTTCTTAATTTATCTCTAATCGGTTCTTCCCATGATTCCTACTAACCCATTTTGCATGTCATGGGTACCTTTGTAATATACTGGGAATCCTAATCATATCAACTCTTAAAGAATTATAGGTATCCTTCAACAAATGACAGAATTAAGGCACATAAATTAATGATGTAAGAACATGAAGACTATGTCTTTTCATCTTAATCTTTAATATATACCAGTCAAGGCCTAAAATAAAACATTGTAGAATGACAGTGTGAAAGGCATTCTTATAGTATATGCTGTGATTTGAAGACAAAAACTAGATGCTATTTTCCCTATTAAAATGAAAGTAAACAGCCAGGGCCCATATGAACCACCAATGTGTAGACGTATCTTAGTGATTTCAGGCCAGTTTCTACAATGTGTTATAATATTGAAGTTTTAAAATTGTTGCTTCACTAATAAAGGGAATATGTATTTAACATTATATAACATAGGTGTTTCCACCTATGTCTGTGTCACGGTAGCTTAGAATATGTTTCATTGAATATTTGTTTTCATTGCAGAATTTGACATTCCAACAGCAAAGTCTCCAAGGTTCAGTCTTGTAACAAGTCATCTTCCAACATGAGATTGTTGTTGTCAGTGACCAATCCAAGAGAAGAAGCAAACTGATAAGCTCACACCAACAACCTAGTCAAGATTTTGACAAAAAGGGAAACTTTCAAGTATTACAAAAATCGGGGATTTGAGAAATGCGTTGTCTCTGTGTTGTTATTGTTGCTAGGTAATGCCAAGTTGCTTTTTTCCCCATAGCAACCTTATGTACACAAGCATGAACCACTGCCCGGTCCTACACCGCTCTCACCATCAGAGTTAGTTTTGAGCGCATTGTCACACTCACTTCCTCTCCAAGGAGGCATCCTTTCTCCCCCTAGCTCTGTTTTACCATTCGTGATGTCCTTCTCAGGCATGGCACTTCTGAATAACGTAGGCAGAGTATGTAATGGGAAGTAGAGCCATCCTTGATCCTAAGGAACACTCTGGTGGTATTTCTCCACTTGCACTCCCTAATTATTTATTTCCTATCTATTCCTGGTACATGCAACATCCTTTACCAACATTATAATTCAAAGTCATCAATTTTTCAGATCGCCTTATTTATTGTCGGACTTTTTCGTGGGTATTAGGCAATTGACAATTCCATGGCTTGGTTCGGGGGCAGTTTAGTGCTCAGAGTGACATCGTTGCATTTTAACCTTCTCGGGTGCTCTCATGCAACAGAGTTGCCAGTGCGATACAATGTTTAGTCTCTTGACTTGTTTCCGTAGCTGCAGATTATGCATCCATGTAAAATGAAATCCCTGATAATTTCAACTAGTTCTCTGTGTGTCACAATGTTTCTTATTAGTCCAGTTGCAAAGGGTTTTGATTGATTTTTTCCCCCTTAAAGTGGGGTGTAATCTGTACTGAAGGCTGGATTCCTTGCCCTTCATCAATAAGTGCTTTGCTTGAAGTCGCCCCGCTTTGCCATCTGCATCTCCCCGGTTCCTAGTGTGTCTCTCTCCAGCTTCTCAGATGAATGACTCCACATCTCTATGTGTGAAGCATCCAGGTTACAACTTAAATCATGCTCCAGAGCATCATATTTTATATGTGCTCAAGTTGGACACTGAAAAATACTGAGATTATCTATGATTCTGATGTATAGTCTACTCCTGGAAATAAAACAAGTTTTTTTTTTTCTTTCACAAAGAGTAAAGGGTTTCAGAATCAAGATCATCTTCAAGTTGCAGCAAAAGCTTGCTGACAAGATATTTTGGAACAACTTGCTATTAGGAAGGAAGTACGAGTGGGAGGATGAGAACTAGCGCATGCCCATATGACGCATACACGTGTTGTGAATGTGTGAGAAGTCCATGATGTAGAACATCATAAAAGGGTGTAACAAGTTAATCTCAGTGACATAAAGGACCTTATTAGAATCCTTTGTCTTTACAGCTCAATTCTGAAATAGATTTTCATTGTTTGTCTCTCTTCTTCCCCTCCCTGAGGTCATATGCCACCGTTTAAAACATTAGAGGGTAGAGGAACCTGGGGAAGTACAGAGTCGGCCTAAACCTCACATCAGTTGCATGGACTTTCATGTGGAAGCTACTTCCCCATGTTACTCCGGGTACGTGACAAAACCAATAAGGCAGGAGGATTATTAATGAATTTTGTCCCCATTTGTTGTTTTTGTCTAATAATTTGTGCTTTTTGAGTTACTTTATCTCAAACTGTCAGAGAGGTTTTATATGAAAGTTTTGCATCCCACAGAAAATTGTAGTGGAAAAAAAGCTGTCAGATTATTATCTTGGAACAAAAGATAATCAAGTGATTCTTTTCCAACATATGGTAGACAAAAGTTAGAAATAATCCAATAATGTGTTCCACAAATATTGAGATTCTATTATTCGCAAAACCTCTTAACAGGTGCTTTAGGAATTCACAGATGAAAGCCACTCTATCCCTGTTCTGGAAACCTGTACAGACAACTTGCCGTTAATAATATGTATACTTGTAATTTCATCTCAGCTTTATTGTCTGTTTCTAGCCTTCCCTTTGCCTTCTAGAATAGAAGTTCTCTCCTTTGAACTCCCAACCCCCATACTGCTGCCACTGCTTTGGAGAAGACGGATATTGACCCGGTAGCATAGAATAGAGGCTCCTGAGCATGGTGGATAGACACTGGGCTGATGACTGCAAAGTCACCAATTCGAGACCACCAACTGCTCTGAGGAGGAAAGACGGGGCTTTCCACTCCTGCAAAAATTTAGTCTCAGAAACTCATAGGGGCAGTTCTGCCCTGTCCTTTAGGGTCTCTATGAGTTGGCGTGGACTCGATGGCAGTGGGTGAGATGGACGATAGACGCCAAGATGGTGGATTCCATTCTCCCTTAAGGCTCTCTCTTCGTCAGACTGCCGCACCCCCTCTGCAGAGCGGCTCTTGGATTCTCACTGCTGATCTTCTGGTTAGCAGCTCACTCTTAATCCCCTCCAAGAAGCTAAACTTGCCTCAGGCAAGGAAGTTTGCCCATTTTGCATAAAGTCATATATTTATTTATGCAAATAACCTTACTAGATTGTAAGCTTTGGTGATCTTTGAGACCAGGAACAATGTGTTGTATGCCTTGGTATATCCTCAGATGCCACTCAGAAGACTTTGAACATCATAGTATTGGATGAAGACACATCTACATCACAAAGCAATTTATAAGGCAAACCAGAGGAATGGTATGGCATACAGAAATTTAGAGTTACAAGAAACTGGAAAGATGAAATTAACTAGTTTGAAGCTATGTAGAATTGCTTATTAAGTAGATACTATTTGAGCTATAGATGGATTACTATTGTTTGATTCAGAAAATTAACATGTTTACTTTTCAAGATGTTTACACTTCCAAATTAATCAATGGAAAAAAAAACATTCCTAAACTGCATTTGAAGTTTCACTGTGTAGACTATTAAATTAGTGCATATTAATTTCAATTATTATTCATTGAGTATTTTTTAAGTTCTATATTTTTATAAAACAATAAAAACATCTTTTTATTGTTCCTTAGAATTTGGCAGGCTATGAATTTAGGCATGGCGCAGCAAGCAGGACTCGTCTCCCTCTTTTCAAGGTCCGCAGCAGTAGTGGCACAAGCAACTGGAAATGAGTGGAGAGTTTTACTGGGGCTTGATTTTGCTTTTCAATGAAATATTTCCTTAACTATTCATTATTTATCTAGTATAAAAATGTATTAGGTATATCATGAAACATGTGATCTCAACACAACTGTAAAACTGCATTCTTGACTCTATACGAAATAATAATAAATGATTGCTTACTGGTAGAACCCCTACTACCACATACAGTAGTTAAAGGGAGTATTAGTCTGGATACTTTAGAAAAACATATCCACAGAAACTCATGTACAAGAGAGAGTTTTATTTAAAGGGTAAGTGCACATCAAAGAAACACCCCAACCCAATGCTGCCCAAGTCCACAAGTCCAACATTAACCCATATGTCCAATACCAATCCACAATGTTCTCCTCCATCTCACAAAACACATGCAATGATACCGACTACAGGAGGAAAGCTGAGTCAGTGAATGTGTAAGCATCTCAGTGCTGGCAGAGGTCTCCACTAGGCTGCTCCAGCACACAGGGCTGCTTCAGAGTAGGTCCATGCTGCTTCTCCTTGGATGTCTTACAGGAAGTGAGCCTTGCCACCTGAAGCAGGGAACTGCTAAGGCAGCTGCACCCTTTTCTGATCATCAGAAGGCAAGAGACCTGAGAACGAGAGAGGCAAGGCTCACAGAGCCATTTAATTAACCCAAAATGTATTTATCAGCCAGGTTGGCACAATAAACTAACTACCTCAAAGGGCTAGCCTGCTAACCTAAAAATCAACAGCTTGAACTCACAGGAGAAAAATGTGGCAGTGTGCTTCTGTGAAGATTTCTTCCTGGAAGCCTTGTGGACAGTAGGACTTTGTCCTACAGGATAGATACAGGTGGGAATCAGCTTGACAGCAGGGAGTGTGGTTTGGTTTTAGTTTACTATTAAATTCTTGGTTTTATTTGTTTGTTTTTATCATTTTCTTGAGCCCTTTCCTACTTCTGGATGAAAAGACTGTCCTTCATTGGCTTATATTCTATCTAATGCTAAAAAAGTTAAAGCAATAAAATCTAAGCTTTTCTTTTGTAAATTAATCTCTTTTCTCACATCTTTCTCATACATAGTTAGAAGAAGTAAACCAGTAGCTCTAAGCTTCGTCAGGTCAACCAGTGTCTTCCTATTTTCCTTATTCTCATTGGTAAAGCTAGTATTCCCAAACTCCTTTTGTCCTGCTCCAGGTAATAATTTGTACGTTTTCTTTCAAACTTTCACTAATAAATTCTGTCATGGGCTCCCAGCTTCTTTCCTACCTAAGTCTCAAAATGAATGCATGCTTTCACTTTTTTTACTATAATAAAAGCCACCCATTTCTGATTCTAGTAGCTGTCTTCATCAAAATGCAATCGGCGATATACAAACAGTATGCACACTAAAATAAAGGCGTTCTTATAGGAATTTAATGGCACGCAGTTGTGAGATGACCTCAATTAAATATAAGGTAAAATAATAAACAAACACACAAAAAGGTGCCACGTGAGAGGAAAGTGTCTCCTCAGTCGTGGTGCAGAGGAGCGAACACCCGTGTTTCCAGGGGACGGTGGCATCCATGTGCCTTTTGCTGCAGAGCAGGGATTCCCGAGAGGAGACTGACATAAAATCCATGGAAGGTTATTGGTTCTTCATCGTTATTGCCGCCTGCGAGTTCACGCAAACCTGCGGCAGCTCTCAGGGGCTGCTCTGGGCAGCACTGGGGTCTGTCTGCAAAGGGAGTTCTACTCAGAGGGAAGGAGAAGGCAACCTGCAAACCTCCTCAATCTCCGGGTCAGTCTGCCATTTCTTCTAAGACAGGGCTGCTCAATACGTCCATCGCGATCTACGAGTTGATTGCAAATGAAGTGCGGGTAGATCGCACGGCATTAAAAAAATTGACGTAAGCCTGTCATCAATCCCGTCACTTAATTGACATACAGAGCAGCCAATCAGATGCAAATTTAGGTGTCAAACGCATGTGCAAACAACTGCACTAAGTGTAGCAAAACTGACAAGCTAAGTTATCGCCGATTTTCAGACCTTGGGTTTTTACTCTTAAATGTAAGAAAGGGTATTAAAATGAGAGGGGGGCTGGACCAAAAATGTATCAATTTCACGCGGAATGGGAGGTTTTGACACTAATAGCTCACATTCAGCTCAAGTCCAGAGCCATGAACAATTCTGGAACTTACTCGCAGAGGCAAAGTTCCCAAACATGAGAAAATGTGCTACCGCCTTGACTGATCATTTGGCGGCTCTACTTATTGATGTGAGTCAGCCTTTGCCCACATAAGCACCGTTCCACCATGACTGATGATCATTTGGAAGCGTGCTTGATGCTGGCTGTCAGCAGCTACTGTACGGACTATGCATCCCTGGCTCATTCCATTCAGTGCAAGTCATCATAGTAAACTCAGGTCATGACCAAAAATGTACTTATTTAATTGTGTTGTGCAATGGACTCATGCGGTTATGCAAGGTATATATAAACATAGATTGTACATTTAAAGAATTATCAATGCATTTATGAATAAATATAATAAATAAATAACATCTATGTTTTGCAGTTTTATAGTTGGTCGATCATTTTGACTTGATCGTTTTATAAGTAGTTTGCATGCTGAAAATGTGTGAACACCCCTGCTCTAAGTGATCATGGCTGCTAAGGTGTACTGCCAACGACTTTGCTTTTATCTTCCATATTTCTTAGAACATCACTTCGTTAAGCTTGAGCCCAGGGCCTTTCAAAGTGATTCTAAGGAACCTCCTTCTGAGCGTTATGATGTTTGGAAGACCACCCTGCAATAGTCACTGAAGAAAATGCAGACGTGACAGACACACATACTGCAGCGGAATAAAGCCATCCCTCAACTCAAGGCTGAGAGACGGATATCGTTAGCATTTTAGCAAATTATCATGTTTTCTTGTTTTTACTCAAGAC
This sequence comes from Tenrec ecaudatus, assembly GCF_050624435.1. Classification (NCBI taxonomy): domain Eukaryota; kingdom Metazoa; phylum Chordata; class Mammalia; order Afrosoricida; family Tenrecidae; genus Tenrec; species Tenrec ecaudatus. The sequence continues at coordinate 87,688,344 of NC_134531.1, forward strand.
GTTTCTGTTTTATTCTATGGATTCGGATCAGCAGTCTGCTTATGAAATGCAACACAGTGATTGAGGGATCCGGTTTCAGGTTGCTCACCTAGACTCAACCATCAGATTAGTCACTGTGAACACCTTGCAAAATAATGTACATCTCTTGCCTCTGTTTATTTGAAATAAAATGAAGATAACAAGATGATCTACCGATGGTTAGCAGAATAATGATCTTCCAAATAGAACCATATATTAATCCAGAAAGTGTGTGAATACGTCAGCTTTCAGGGCAAAGGTAGATTATGATTGCAGATGTAATTTAGGTTGCAGCTAAAATTAAGGCTGAGACTGAGAGAATATCCAAGGGTCCATGTAAGTGGAAGAGAGGGATGTGTTGTATCAGAACGTTGGCCATATGAGAAGAACCTGACTTATGTTGATGTTGAGGAGGGAGCCAGGGGACCACAAACTGAAGAAAGCAGGTACCCCAGAGAAGGGGAGAAGATGAATTCTCTCTCAGGGCATCTGGAAGGAATGCAGTACAGTCAACAGCTTCATGTTTGCACAATCAGACCTATTTTGCACTTCTTAGCTCCAGAACATTAAGAGAATAAATGTGTGTTGTTTTAACCATTGAGTTTGTAGTACTCGGTTGCAGCAGTAACTGCTACTTGTCATTGAGTCAGAGTCCCCCTGCTGCGGTTTTCCTGGGTGGCTTGAAACTGCCAACTTTTCGTCTGGGAGTGAAGTGCTTAAACATCTGCACCACTACCTCATGGGACTGCAGTGTGAATTCCATGAGATGATATGTACCAGCACGGTTAAAATGGGTCCTGGCATATGATAATAGGGATTGCTCATAACTGTTAGAATTTACTCTCCCAAACTGTAACTATTCCATTGTATGATAACATTTGTTTGTGTGCAAAATTTCCACTGTTGAATAATTAAATTATATTCAGTTTTCCATTATTTGAAAATGCTTCAGTTTACAAATTCTACAGGATGTTGTTTGTCATGGTGCCTGTACGGTAACTAGTACAATGTCGAAACATAGTAGGTGCTCAAAAATATTTCTGAAATATGCAAATAAAATAGTCACATATTTGTACCTATTTATTTTTCATAGCATTCTTTGGTCCCTGAGCTATATTTCCAGAAATGGAACTACTGGTTCAAAATGAGATGAATATTTTGAGAAAAATTATGCCAAGTTAAAAAATCATTTTATTGAGGGCTCATACAGCCCTTATCACAATCCATAATCCACCCATGTGTCAAGAACACTTGTACATTTGTTGCCATCATCATTTTCAAAACATTTTCTTTCAACTTGAGTCCTTGGTATCAGCTCCTCATTCTTTCCCTCTCTGTCTCCCACCCTTGCTTACTCACAAACCCTTGACAATTTAAAAATTATTATTCTTTTTTCATATCTTACACTGACTGATGTCTCCCTTTACACATGTATCATCGAATGAATATTCTTTGTCATCCTACCTTTGCAAACATTAAGAAACCTACATATGGAAATTGCATATTTTAATATAATTGTTATCATTTATTATATTCTCAATTACTTATTATATTGAAAACTCTTTAGTGTTTGTTTTTATATTACTCATTTTGGTGTTCTGTAAACTATCCCAAAATGATTTTCCAATGACTAATTATTTAAAATTCTAGAAAAGGACAAATTAAAAACTACTAGAAAAATTTGAGGTTAGCTCTTTTCTATGTTTTTTCTCCATGTGGGTTTGACAGATTTTATGTCAGTTTGGCTGAGCCAGGATTCCTTGTGATGCGACAGTTGAAGCTTCCTCTATGAGACCTAACATAACATCATAAACTACATTGTAGACTCTGATGTGAAGTAAGTAGTTACTCAGGTCATAGTCATGATGGTAACACCTCAGCTTTGACGACTTCATATCTAAGTAGATTCTGTGTTTGGTTTTTTTTTTTTTTTGCTGCCCTAAATCCAGCATCTGTTACGTAGATCTCTGGGTCTTGAGCCAACAGCTCACCATATTGTAAGCTGACCCTGGGAGCTACCAGAATCTTAGATTTATTCAACTCTACAAGCCACAGACCTGGGGACCTCTATCTCCTCTATCTACTGACCTCTATTTCCTTGCTTCATCTGCTTCATCTTCTTGCTTCCTCGTTCTTTGGCCTCAGCAGCTGCATGGGTTATGAGAGCCTCCTGCTTAACATCTGACCCATAGACTTGATCTATACTTATTTTACCAGTTTCCACAACCATGGGAACCATTTTTCTTGATATAAAGTTCTCATTTTATGTACTCATAAAATCATAACTTATTTTTCTTCTTATAGAACCCAGCCTAACATAAGTAATTTTATTTATGAAATAGAATGTTATAGCATTTTTTAAAACCTTTTTCTAATCTTCATCCCTCTGCCTCTCCCTACAGTTCACTCTATTCTCAATACGCTTCTCTGTTTGTTACAGTACTATATTGAAATACAGCACACCTGCACATAAAACGTTATGATTTTAAAATTATGCATTTATTTGTCTTTCTAACATGTCTATATCTTTATATTAACTCATCTGCATGCTATAAGGATGCAAAGTTTAACCCTTTGCTTGTCATTTTTGTTACAATATTTTCCAAGTTGGTAATTTAATTATGTGTGTTATTAAATTGATTTCAACTAACTACATTTATTTGAAAATTAGCTACTTTTACTGATTTTTATATCATATAGAATTAGAATCAGTTATGATTTTAATCCACATATTTATTTTCATAGCAAAGCATCATGATCATAATCCTGATTTCATACTTCTAACCATTTCTTAATAATGACAGTTAAAAATATATTGATAGCAGCTATTAATATGTATGATATCATCCAGTTGTTATAAGGTGGAATTGGGGTAACTTAAGATATAGAAAGGTCTCACATATTAAATAATTCTCTAACTGTACAATATTAACTATAGTCATTCCAAAATAATAATCGTTTCATCAATTGATATTTAACAAAGAAAAAAAATCCAGAGATGATCTTATAGTCACCAAATTTTAAATCATATTTACAGAATACATGTTTTCTCTAGTGTTAAAAGTAAAGGAGTACACATATGACTGGTCTTACTAGGTGCTAAGATTTATTCAACTTTGAGGACCTTATATTTACATAAAAATTAATATAAAATAGTTATAAGGTATAATAAAATGTTTTTTCTAGGGAAAAAATTGCCCAAACAGAATGTATCTAGAACTTGAAACTTAGAAACAGAAGTCTATCAACAGTTTGACACATGTTTGGTTTGACGGTTTCATAAAAAGTTAAACTAGAAGGACCACATGACGCACAATTCCATTTCCAAGTATGTACAAGAACTCCACCAGATGCTTCACACCATGTTCACAATCGCCAGGAGGTGCTTGCGGTGTCTGTTACCAGATGAATGCATAAGTGAGAGGCGGCATGCATACCATCACAGGTTATTCATCCCTAAAGAAAAATTAAGCTCAGATAAAGGCTATTACACGACTGAACCTTGAAAACTACTAATTAAATATCCAAAAAAGGACAAACATTGTGTGATCCCACTTATATGAAATATCTGAAATAGTTAAGTGTGTAGAGAAAAATATTTTAGTAGTTGTCAGAAGGGAATGGAGAACTATTGTGAACATTCTTAGTTTTTGCATAGATTTATTTTAAAGTAATTAAAAATATGTTTCCATGTCCCTGAACAGCTGAAGACAAATCCTGTAGATAATATAGCTGTATTATTCTTCCTATTATGCCCTCATAAAGATCCCATCAAACAAGTAGTTCCTGAGGGCCAGCTGACTTCAAGGTATAGAAGTCAACTCAGAAGGTTATAGTGACTGCATTTTGAGACTACCAAAGGGTAATTTGATAGACTTCCTCAAAAGACAATACTTGGGGTATTGTGTAAAAGGAGTGTGTTATTGTTTGTTTGCATTATTGACTTTTCACTTTGAATTGGGGGAGAGTTAATAGAAAAGATCATCATCTTGACATTCAACAACCCAAACATACCTACTTTCCACCCATAATTTGTAATCCACTCAACACACCATTGCTTATCCTACCTCTTCCCTTCATTCACTATTTTGCTTTCAACTTCTTAACTTTGTTCTTCAATGTATGCTGCGGATTGCTTTGGGGTAGGGGGAAGTTAGAAGGATAGAGACATGGGCTTTAGAAGCATATAGATAGAAGATATCTTTAGAAATTATAGCTTCACATTAATCATTTTTGTTATAAGATAGCTGTATAATTTTGTAGCAATAATGTTTGACTTACCCTATGCAGAAAAGCTTCTGCATTTTCCATTACCTCTTGGACTAAAGAAGCTAGGGCAAATGAAAGAAATGATGAAACCAAAGAGCTGAAGAGAAAAATGTCAAAAAACAGGTTGAGAAGAGAAAGCTTGTATTATAATGAAATTTGCAATGGCCTAGAGTTAGAAAACCAAAAAGAAAGAATATATTAAAACTGAATGAACCAAAGAAAAATATTTCAAGCTTTGAGTTGGATTACTGAAAGATTTTTATGGGCAAAATATTAAATGATACAGTAAGCATCAAAAGAAAATATAAAGAATACACAGTTACTGCACTAAAAAGAAATAGTTGATATTAAACGATTTCAGGTAATAACATATGATCAAAAAGTTATTGTACTGAAGGCAGTCTAAGCTACACTGATGGCATTAGCCGAAAACAAAGCTCCAGGGATTTTTGGAATAACAAATGAAAAGTTGTCACAGGCTAATGAAGCACTAGAATGCACATTCATCTATGCCAAGTAATTGGAAGACAGCTACATGGGCAACTGACTAGAAGAAATCTATATCTGTACCCATTTTAAAAAAGGTGACCCAACAGAATTTTGAAATTATAGTACAGTATCATTGATAACACATGAAAGTAAAATTTTGCTGAAGATGATTCAACAATGGTTGCAGCAGAATATTGGCAGGATGCTGTCAACGGTTCATGCCAGATTCAGGAAAGCACATGGGATAAGGGCTATCATTGCTCATCTCAGATGAATGTTGGCTCAAAGCAGAGAATACAAGAAAGATGCTGACTTCTGCTTTGTTGACTATGCAAAACATTAAACTGTGTGGTCCATAACAAATTGTAGATAACCGTGAGAAGAATGGGAACTCCAGAATACTGCATTGTGCTTATGCAGAACTTGTACATCAATCAAGAGGAATTGTGAGAATGAAAAACAAGGACATAGTTCATGGCTTGAAATCAGAAAAGCTGTACATCAGGGCTCGATCCTCTTACCATCCTTATTCAATGTGTGTGCTGAGCACATAATCAGAGAAGCTGGATTAAATGAAGAAGATTATGGCTTCCGGATCAGAGGAAGGCTTTATAACAACATGCGATAAGCAGATGACACAACTTTGCTTACTGATAGTTAGGACGATCTGAAGTACTTGCAGATGAAGATTAAGGATTGCAGGAGATTCAGTATGGATTACAATTCAATGTAAAGAAAACCCCACTCCTCCGAACTAGACCAACAGTGACCATCATGCTAAATGGAGAAGTTTGAAGCTGTCAAGGATTGGATCTCCTCGGCTCCACAGTCAATGTTCATGGGAGCAGCAGTCAAGAGATCAAATGATGTCCTACGTAAATCGGCTGCGCAAGGCCTCTTTAAAGTGTGGAAAAGCAAGGATGTTACTTGGAGGAGTGAGGTGCTCCTGACTCAAGTCATGGGAGTTGCCTCACATGCATGTAAAAGTTGGGTTGAGCAAAGGAAACTGGAGAAGCAGCAGTGCACGTGAAGTTGGGTGCTATCAAAGATCACTGGACTGCCAAAAGGACAAAGAAGTCCATCTCAGAAGAAATATGGCCAGAATGCTCCTTAGAAACAAGGAGCAACCAATTCCTGGGCAAGGACAACCTGCTTGATAAAGTAGGTGTGTGTAGGGGGTATATAGCAGTACCAAGAAGAGGAGGCCCCTCAACCAGATGGAGCCACACAGTGGCTCCAACAACGGATTCAAGCCTAATAACAACTGTGAGGATGGTGCGAATTGTTGTCATCCAACCACTCCAACCCATAGCAACCCTTTGCATAACGCAAGGAAGACTTTGGCCCTGGGCTATCCTCCCAACTGTGCCTGCGTGTGAGGCCACTCTTGCAACAAGTGCATCAACCCCTCTCCTTGAGGGGCTTCCTCTCTTCAGGGACTTTCCACTTTACCAAGCTTGACGTGGAGCCACATGCCATTTTGTTCTGGTCTTCGTAAGATTGCTATTAGTGCCAACTGACTAGAAGGCCCCAGCAATAGCTTTGAAAGGAGATGTAAACAATCAAACAAAGAAGAGAATTTAAGGGTTAACAAATGAAGGGAGGTCTGGTTGATATTACCACATGGAAATATTTCACTGAAATATATGTCAACTTAATATAGTTTCATACAGCAAATTAAACACATATATACACTTAATTAAATGATAAATACAAAAATTTAAATGCATATTCAGGGAACTTTCAGAAAATGCAACTGTTTAACCTTTCTATTCTGATTTTGAATTGACACCCTTCCGCTTTCTCTCAGCTTGCTCTGCAGGAAACTGGGCAAAAGCACAAATGGCATCTACCGTTACATTCTATTGCTTTTCTCCAGAAACTTCTCATCAATTCAAAAGACTTGGGCAAACATAACTGACAAATTGCCTTCTCCACTGAAGATATCGGAGAGCTAAGAAAATCATCATGATTTTCCTTTTAAACATCTCTATATGTAAATAAGAAAAGCCACCGTTAAGAAAGAGCCTACCATTTTGAGAAATTGCTTCAGGGATACAAGTATTTGAAGGTAAGTTATTTGTAATCTAGAGTCTTCTAAAAACCAATGTAAATATGTGCTGGTGTAAGAGTAGCCAGACTTAAATTTGAAAATTACACTACTATTCAGAAAGTATTCTGATTCTTCATTATAATGTGGGCTTTATTCATTTATTCATTCATTTATTTGTTTGTTTGTTTGTTTCTCCTGTCAGGACAAAAGTAGATGACAGGCTATCTTTAGCAGTGTGACAAAATAGTCTTATGTGCATTCCTTCTCAAAAGCCAGCCCCCGTGGAAGGAACATGTCCCTCGTACTCGGGGAAATTCTTGCGAAGGCTGTTTGGAGAACACGTGGTAACTGAAATACTTGCTGTGACGGTGGACTGAGTTTCTTGAGGGAGGCAGTGCCTGAGCCTCTCTTGCCAGAATCTTCTATGAATTATTGTTGCTCTTTTTAATCTTTAGCTTGGTAGGACTTTGCTTGTTCTATTAGATTTATTTCACTTTTTTGCAGATGGGGGTCTCACGTTAAATATGCATTTATAGCTAGAGGTACAGAAACATAGGAAACTGGACAAGCTACTGAGTGGAAGTCGGTGTGTCATGAGAATCGGGAGCAGGCATATGATCGGGTTCAAAGGCAGAAATGGAGGGTTCAGTGAGCTGCCAACTGGCTCAATGGACCCTAGAGATGGCCTCCGTGCCATATTTTGCTAGCAGCATTTGGACTGTAGAAACAAGAAAACCGATTTTAATAAATACATGTTTTGCATGAGACAACGTGTTTGGCAGATAGTGCATAATAAAGAAATCTGGGTGTTTTTCTTTTTCTTAAGCTACAGTTGTAACCTAACTGGTTGCATAGTGGGTTGTAGGCCAGTCGGCAGTGTGAAACCACAGCCACTCTGTGGCGGAAAGACAAGGCTTTCTGCTCCCTGAAAAGCAAGTCTTGAAAATCAACACAGGAGCAGTTCTGTCCTCGCTTGTTGGGTGGCTGTGAGTCAGAATTGAATCCATGGTAGTGAATGAGTAACTTATTTTATATTGATTTCTCAATAGCATTTGTCTCTTACTCATTACCAAATAAAAAGCTGTGATGGTTAGGGTTTTTTCTGTGCCAGCATGGCACCTGTAAGGAGATATGGGTGGAGATTAGCCTGTCAGTCAGGTCGAAGCTTGATGACCTTCTTTGGAGGGGCCAGCAAGATAACTGGCTCTCTGGAGGCCAGCCTCTTCCTCTCTCTGCATTTACCTTCTTGTGGGCTGACCCTGATGTCAGCCAGAGCCCTGGAGATGCATCCACCCCCATTGGATCCACAAGACTTTGCACTCACTGGCCTGTGATATTGATATTCTTGCATTTTGCATCATTACTTATGACTGCAGGAGTCTGAAGAGGGACTTGACTTGAGTTGGACTTGGCTGGGATGTTTTGCTGATATAAAGCTTCCTACACATATATGAGTGTCACTGGATTTGGTTCTCTCACCAACCTGACCTAACACAGAAGCCATGAAGGATAGTGCATTTCTACAGCTATTACATTAATTCCTGAAGATAAGGCATCTTCATGTTCTCCTCTATAGATATGTTTTCCTATCCAGCTGCACACGTGGCACTCCTAGCTATGGCCAGTCATATGTGGTGCTGCAGATGGATCTTTAAAAAACAACAACAAAATTTATATGTAAAAAAGAAACTTGAAAATTCAGTTTTTCTCCTAAAGCTTTCAGCAAACATACAATTGTCCAGGTCTTACAACGAATCATGTAAATAACATGTAGAAAACCTGAGATAGAGCATAGGCTAATATGGAAATTCTATAACCTATGCTGTACTAGCCTCAGTTTCAGGACTGATGGCAGGAAATATCTGGTTGATTGAGACTGATAATATTTGATTTGGGTATTTCCATCAGAGAGACAAAGATCCTCCAAGTCAAATATTATCTACATAAAGACAGAAGGAGGACTCAAATGATAAACCCAGCTCCAGACTAATTGCCACAATAGTACCATGTGCAGCTCTGCTGCTGGAGAGTTAAATTGGCACACTCTACCTTCTTGTTGGAATTAAAAGATGGCTGGGGGGGAATATAAGAATATTTTTATTTAAAAAGTTATGAGGTAATCTCGTTATAAGTTTTCCAAACTTCTCTACTGAATGTTTGTTCCAAACTTTATTTAAATAGCATGTTACAGTGATGCCTCATTTACATGGTGTGTCAAAGTGTTATAATTTCCACATTTCTAGACTCCCAGGTCCAAGACAACATTGTATAATGAAAGGAGGGGATACAAGATTTCATGGAATGAATTTCAATGTAAATAATAATCCGTTTTTCTATCAACCTTCCAAGGACAATGTGAAATCTCTGATGTATTGTTTATTATATACTCAAGGATTTTGCCCTCCATGGCTTTAGGCATTGTCAGTAAACATGAGAGGGGAGTCATTATACTGTGTGGAGTTTCTGTTGTGGTGTTTCTTTTTTAACGTGATTGTCACTGTTGCTGTTGTGTTGTTTTGCATTTGCATTTGATCACAAAATCCATCTCAGCACAGCAATGGTTGCTTTCATTGGGAGGCAATCTGACAAATCGTATTGCTGTAGCTAAAGGAAGTCATGTTGGATTATCATTTGGCATTATCAGACAGACAGTATGAGTTTTAAACTTCATTAAAAAACCCATAGCTATTATCAATGGAAAAACATCTTTAAAAATATTTATTTCTTATAATATGTGAATTATGATAACACTGTTAATATCATTTTAGATAGGTAAAACCAAATAGACATTTTCAAAATATATTATTGTGAATATTAAATAAATTTTCTGAAAAAAATTTTTAAATATAAAAGGGAGAGGGATATAATCAAGGCATAAAAAGATAATATTACTAAAAATGAATAAATAAATAAACTAGATAATATTACTCTTAATAAAATAACTGTGAAGCCATTAATGAATAGAACTATTTTAAGGCATTTATATCTTAAGAACAAAAAAATGAAAAATAAATCTTTTGCATTTAGTGTAGTTCCACATATATATGTGTTTGTGTGTAAGATATTAATATTATTACCATTAGTAAGATATATATGAGTGAGATATAACTTCTATTAATACACGCACACACACATATATATATATATATATTGACTGGCATTGACTTGATGCTGATTCATAGTAACCCTAAGGGACAGGATAGAACTTCCCAATCAGTTTCCAATTAATAAAAAAGCCATGTCTTTCTCCTACAGAGCATTTGGGGTTTTCAAACTGAGAACCTAGCAGTTAGCAGCTCAATATCTAACCATTATACCACCAGGACTCCTTAGTTAATCAATACAACTTGAATATCTACTATGTACCAGGCATAACATCTTTATGGAGACTCTGCAGTAACTATAAACAAGAATATCACTGCACTTATTTTGTGGGCATGTCTTCTGCTTGTCTTAGTTCTGCTGTAACCGAAATACTACCAATGGATTGATGTACTAAAAATAAAACTTGTTTTTTCAGTGATAGGAGGCGAGGGCGAAGGAACTCTCTTTCCCCGTCAGTAGGTTCCAGGTGAAAATCCGTGTCTCGGTTTTTCTAGCTGGTCACCCTTGGAATCCGCACGCCTGGAGATTGCTCTGTCTGCCTCCATTGTCTTCACATAGTGCTGGTCTTACTCCTATGTCTGCTCTTTTAGGTTTTAAGATTGATTGGCAAAACACACTCTTTATAAGGCCTCGCCTCAGTAACCTAAGAAAGAAAAGTCTATTCCTCAAAGGAATTCCATCTGATTAAGTCCACTGTATGTGTTTTTTTTTGTGGGGGATCATGTATACATATATGTTTACATATATGAAGGGGAGCGTGTATACATAAATGTTTATAGCTATGAAGAAAACATGTGCTGCTTTGCAGAGTCTGCTACAGTTAGGTAAGTTATTTGAATCATGCTTAGACTCAATTTCCTCATCTATAAATTGGTTCAACCATACTTTCTGCATTAGTCTGGGTGGACTGGAGAAACAAATTCATAGACACACATGTATGTATAAGAAAGTGTTTTATATAAAAGAGCAATTGAATATTGAGAAAATATCCCAGCCCAGTACAGATCAAGTCCATAAGTTCAAATTAACCCATATGTCTGATACCAATGTATAAATTCCTCTTCAGACTCATGAAACACATGCAAAAACACCAAATGAAAGAGGATCTCAGGCCAGTAGGTGGAAAGTCTAGTGGATCCAGTGGTGGTGGAAGTATCTCAGCACTGGCAGAGGTCTCCACATGGCTTCTCCAGCTCTGGCTCTATCAGCATAGCTCCATGTGGCTTTCAGCAGGGATGTGTAGCAGACAGTGTGAGTTTCATCTCCAGGAGTAAAAGAGTACATCCCAGAATCCTCAGAAGAAGGCCCTGCCCACACAGAGGCCTCATTAGCTGTGACCTGATTGACAGGATAGACTCCACCCATTGTTTGACAGATTATGTAACTACTACACTTCCCTTAGTATATTTCTAATAGTATTAAAATAAATTATTTAACCTAGTGTTTTATATATATATATATATATATATATATATATATATATATATACTGTTATTATCATTTTGTTTTATTTCTTGGAGGAGGCAGAATGAAAACAGACATTGAGAAATTATAAACTACTGATAATACAATTAAGTAAAGTAAATTGAGAAGAAAATAACTTAAGAGAGAAGAATAAAAGAATCACCACAAAGCAGTATATAACCTTTTAGCATTTCTTATTTTATAATATAAACTTATGAATAAAAATTGTTGTTCAAAATTTTTAAATGTAAAATAGTATTTTAGTCTTTGTATTTAAATATCATTTCTGCTTAGTTTGACCTAACATACACTAAATCTATTAAAATATAATTAGTACATCTCAAATTGGAAAATATCATATATATTTTATAGAATTAAAATAGTAACCATCCCCTTGAAGTATAACATTATAATTATGGGGAAAGTATTTATTGAAGAAAATCTACTCGAGGATTAAGTTTGCCAAGATATTTTCCATAACTTCACATTAAAAATATATTTTTATGATTAAATTGAAATATTTTGAAATTGTCATGATTAAATTGAAATATAAGCAATGTTATTAAATCCTCTCTCTCTCTCACATTATATTTGTACTCATTCATATTCTCCCTTTTTTAATTGATTTTCTATAACACAAATCTTATCCGTTGGCATGATTTTTTTCAAAGAATTAGAGATGAGATATCATACTTAAGTTATCTGTGGCTACAGAACTTCAGCCTCACATTACCTCAAAGATACAGAGTTCAGGACAATTTCCATGAAATTGTCTCACAACCTGAAGTTTACAGGATTATAAGTGTCTTCTACATGATATCTAGTTATGGTAATTTTAAGAACAGGAAATCTATTTATCTGTGTATATCTTAGACAACTTTAGGTAGAAGCTATTTCATATACTCATAAGAATTAAAAATATAAGCATATGTAGAAAATTGATTACATGCTATAATGATCAACAATAGAAAGACTATTTTGAACGCTCTGATATTGCAAGATTTTTAGTTACTTACAATCGCCTGAGTGGTCAGGTCCCTGAATATCAATTCCTCTCTCCTATAGAGCAGTTTCCTTCTACATAACGTTTCAAAGTGAACTAATGATTTTATTGAGTTTTATTGTAAGAAGTTTCCTGAGAGTAAGTTTATCTTCCCTTTGCTCTTCCAATGACCTGCATCCCTGCACCCTTATCTCTTTCTTGGGAACTCCTCTTCTTTCAAAGTCAGCCCGACCTTGAAGTATGCCAGGATGCCTCAGATGTTTAATCTCTGCAAACTCACAGGCATTTAATATACACCAAAATAAGAGATAATAGATGGCGACGTTCACAAAATGCAAGTTTACTTTCTCCTATCCCTAGAAATTCCATTAGGGAAAATTTTTACATGTACATTTTGTTCACAACAAAGTGCTGATAAACCTTTTTTGAGTTGCATTCAATTGAATTGCGTTTGTAGATAGTTTATATGTATTTGACTTAACAGAACCTTTCCCAAACACCTAAATATCTGCTACATCCAAAGTTCTTATGCATTACATTACTGATTATTACTGATTTCTAGTTCTAGGTGCATAGATGTCAATGGATTCATCCTTTCATTTACTAGCATTATTGATTTTTCACTAGCTTTTCTGAGTATAGATAAATCAATGAACAAAAAAAGCACTATGCTAATTGATTTTAAAATCATGGTGAACTGTTCATATTAATGAGTGTCTAGCACTATTCAATTATATTCTGCAAAACTTTCATATTTTAAATAGTTATGTAATAACAAATTTTGAAATTATGACGAAGTTTCTTATCTATTTATGAGTACTCTTATCTTCTTAGAAGGAGACGTGCTGAATTATGTATAAATTGCTGTATAAGCAATGTAAATATTACATTCATCAAAGTTACCCAACAAAGTATAGAATACTTTAAAATGTAAATAGCAACAGACTGAAGAGTTAAAGCAATTGTATTGATTTTTATTTCTAGCAATTAATGCAGCACTGGACTTCTTACTATCATAAGTCAATTTCCTTTACTTCTCTTGCTCATTCAGGAGAAATTTTTTATTCTACTTTTGTTGCTATCCATAATAATTACATGTGTACATCTAGTTCTATGTGAGCATCCTGATGCTTAGCTATAATGATTTCTCTAGAGTCAATGTCCGCAGTACATTTGGGTCTTATTGTCTTTGGCTTTCCCACAGTCATTTGGACACCCTTGAGGGAGAGACCATGCTTCACTCAAACAGAAGTATATCCTGAAATTCTGGTCCATTACATAATTTTCTGAAGCTGGGAGAAAGGCATTTGCATCATTTCTGTTCCCAGATCTGTTCAATATATACTTCCAGTCTGTCATGCCTGAAATTAATTTTTTACAATCTGGATCTTTACTATATGCTAAAAATTCAGTACAAAAAAGGACCTCCTTCTGCAGAGAATGTGTAAGCCAGAACATCGTGTTCCATCTTTATAATGAAGCACAGTTCCTATCAAAAGGCAAATTCTTGTTTCAAAATGTTTGACTAGAACAATACTTTAAAAGACAGAAAATGCAGTAGTTACTATTAAGAAAGTGAAAAGACCCTTAACTAGGAAAATAGTTAACATGTGTGGCCTAGATTATATAATTGTGTGTAGACTGGGAAATATTTTATTCAAATCATATTACTCTAACTTGTGCTTCTGAAATTGGGAAATAAATTCAAATAATCTTAGACATACTCCCCTTGAAAAGTGTCATTCAGTTGTGTAGTTATTAATAAAATAAACTAACGTTTTAGTGTCTATCAACAACTCTTTAGCAAATGGTAACACAGCATTTTGTTTTTCCAGGTGAAAAACATCCTTCTCATTTCTTAGTATTTTGTGTTTCCCAAACTAGAAAGCGAATATTCCAATTATCAAAGTTTACAAAACATACAATTAAAATTCCTAAATTTCAAAGTAGAATAACACTAAAAATATTTCAAATATTAAAAAAGAAAATATAGCAATATTAACAAATAAACAGATCTTTTGTATGATTTGGAAAAGCTATTTACATGAGGATGTGTGCTTATTTTCTGTAACATGGGCATATATGTATGTAATTATGAAATAACACGACCCATTTAATGTCCTTACCACAATCTCCAGTTGAGGAGTCCCATTCGAGCATATTTCAAGGCCTGTGACTAGCCCTGATCCCAGACAGAGAGCACAGGACAGTGGGTTGTAGCATTTGCTTAAAACTTTATCATTTCATCTCCCTTTTGATTAATTTTAAAATGGTTTCAGTTGTTAATATTTTCTGCTTTCTTTCCAACTGAGAGTTTTCTATGTTTTGGAGAGACATTGTCCTGACAGTATTTGTTTGCTTCCTGTTTGTGTTCTGCGTGATTTTCTGTACATGAAATTCTGGATCATTACATCTATGTATGGGCAGCCACTGGATTCCTAATTGGCACAGAAGCAAGGATTGGAGTAAATGGGGAGTTTACAGAAAATACAAGGAAAAAATGTTCTGAAACCGACTGTGGTGTTGGTTGCACGGTGTCTCTTCAGGTGATTAAAGCATTGAATTGCATGATATGTGAAGTAGATGCCAATGAAATGATTAAAAACCAGACTCTGCTTCCTACCTCCTGGTCCTTCTCCTTGTTCCCCTCCATCTCCTCCTCCTTCTCTTATTACTCTCATCTCCCTTCCTGCTGCTCCCGCTGCTGCCGCGTTGAAAAAAAGAGAGATCTGTGAAGCTTTGCCACTTGGATTCAGGCTCCAAATGCCACACGCATTTGTATTTCTAACTTTTGTCAGTTTTCTGGTGAGGTGATTTTGACATCATGGACCTGTAACAAACCAATTATAAATTACTAAAATTTCAACTGCTTATTTTTTCTGATAAATTATATCTTTTGTTCTAAAAGTGTTTGCCTTGGGCTTTTGGATACTATGTTGTTTAGCACATGGATGTTTGTTAATGCTTGGCCTTTATAATTTTCTAGATCTAAATCATAAGTGAAAACTTCTCTAGTTCATTTAATTCTTTAAACATCAAATTCTGTTTATTAACACTAACTTTTTTGGTAGTTTTGCATGGTTTATTATATATCTTTACTCATTCTCTTAGATGTTAACTGTTTGCAATATTTTTGTTTTATATGCTTGACTTACATAAGTCTGATTTTTTTCTTTTTTGCCAGTATAATTTGAGATTATTTTAATAATATATGCACTTTACTTCCATTTATTTTTTATATATTCTGTTTTATGTCATGCATTCATGATTTTTAAATCAGTTAGGCTTAATTTATGTTTCCATTTCTACTATGGTTTTTAATGCTTACATTATGTTTATATTATGGTACATTTTGTTAGGCATCTTTGTTCCCTGCCTATTTGTAAACCAACTGAGAAATGCTACATGAATGAGACAGATGGCAACCAAAATATCACCTCAATATGTAATCTTTATGAAAGAATTGGGTGATGCTTCCTAAGGCAGCACCTGAGAACGTCTTTCTCCTCTTCCTAGAAGTTCTGGAACAGGAAGAAACATTATAATGGAATTTTATGGCACTGATAGTCTAATGGGTTAAGAGTTAGGCTGCAGTTCCGGTGTGGGAGAAAGATGAGGGGTTTTGGGTCCCTTAAAGATTTAAACATACGACTTTCCTCTCGTTCCTAAATGCTTCCTACCCCCTCCCCCATCACGATCCCAATTCTACCTTACAAATATGGCTAGACCAGAGGATGTACGCCAGTACAGTTGGGAACTGGAAACACAGGGAATCCAGGACAGATGATCCCTTCAGGACCAGTGGTGATAGTGGCGATACTGGGAGGATGGAGGGAAGGTGGGGTGGAAAGGGGAAACCGATTACAGGGGTCTACATATAACCTCCTCCCTGCGGAATGGACAACAGAGAAGTGGGTGAAGGGAGATATTGGACAGTGTAAGATATGACAAAATAATTTATAAATTATCAAGGGTTCATGAGAGAAGGGGCGGGGAGCGAGGGAGCAAAAAAGAGGAGCTGAAGCCAGGAGCCTAAGTGGAGAGCAAATCTTTTGAGAATTATGAGGGCAATGAATGTACAAATGTGCTTTACACAATTGATGGAATGTGATAAGAGTTGTATGAACCCCCAATAAAATGATTTAAAAAAAGATTTACAGTCTCAGAAACCATAGTGTCACTGGGAATCAGAACTGATTCAATGTCAGTGAGTTTGAGTTTGGGTCCTTCTGAGATAAAGTGCAATGAAATTTAAATAAATAAACTTGATTAGTTGAATTCTTACCAAAAAAAGGAGAAATTTGGGCTGTATAAACCTATCATATGTTAAGACATGTAATATACTTGTGTTAACGCGGGGTGACTAGAGAAACAAATCCAGGGGCACTCATGATTGTATAAGAAAGAGCATTATATCAAAGAGTAATTGCATTTTAATAAAACATCTCAGCCCCAATCCTGATCAAGTCCATAAATCTGGTATTAGCTGATAAGTTCAATACTAGTTCATCCTTCCGCCTCATGTAGTTACATGCAATGATGCAGAATGCTTACAAATCACAGGCTGGTGGATGCCAAGTCTTGTGGAGGCAATGGCAGTAGACGCATCTCTAGGGCTCTGGCTGCTATCAAAGTGGCTCCATGTGGCTTGTCAACAGGAAAGCGAAGCAAGGACAGAGTGTGTATGGCCTGCTTCCAGGGAAAAAGAAAGGAAGTTCCAGAATCCTCATGAGAAGGCCACACCCACAAGAAGCCATCACCAGGCTATAGCCTGATTGACAGGCTAGACTCCACCCCTATAATTATTTATCAAGTTGACATGAAATTATGTAACTACCTCACTGCCTATACATAATGTTTTCATTTGAGTAAATATTACTTTTTCCCAAAGCGCCTCCTCCCTCCCAATTACCATGACCCCAATTCTACTTTGCGGACCTGGTTAGACCAGAGGATGCACAGCGGTGCAATAGGGATCTGGAGACACAGGGAATCCTAGGACGGATGAACCTCTCAACACCGCGGTAGGAGTGGTGACACCGGGAGGGAAGAGGGTGTAGAAAGGGAAAACTGATCTAGGAGATCTATGTGTGACCTCCTCTCTGGGAGATGGGCAATGGGAGGGAGGGTGGGTGAGGGGAGACCCAAGTGGAAGGTGAATTTTGAGAATGAAGAGTGCAACTAATGTATAAAGGTGCTTTGCTCAATTGATGTATGTATGGATTGTTTTAAGAGTTGTATGAGCCCCAATAAAAAGATTTATTAATAAAAAAATAAATGTAAAATTTTTAATTGGTACTATCCCCATCATGAGGTTCTTTTATACTATTTTCTCTTTCATTATATTAATTATGTCAAGAGCACTAGATTGTCAATTTTACCTTTAGTTCTTCATTTTCAACTATAGAATTGAGTTGACTTTGCTGTGAAAATATTGGCACTCATTGTGATCAGACGTTCCAGGGTCTCAATATGACTATTTCACAATTGTTATTGTTAGCATGGAATGACTAAAGTCTTAGAAATGCATCTATGAAGAACGTTCTCCCGTCATGTGTAATAAATCCACCTAGAACCAATGTTGAACTGGTAGTAAAAGGTAATTATTGATTTTCATGTGAAAGCTCTGTGGATTTTAGACTACTCTCTTTAACTTTTCCTTTCTAGCACTGAATGCAAAATAGTTTTGTAAATAGCTAACCTAGCATAGCCGAAGGATGGAGCTCAGAATTTTAATTAGACCTTCACTAGTACACATCAATCTTATTTGTTTTTTTCATTTTAATGGTGGTAATGATTTTCTCCTTCTATTGTCATAAAGATCGATGTAAAGAAAGATTCCTTCTACCACCATTCTGGAGCTAAATATAGTCACAGCCACGTCTGCTTTGGTGTGGGCTGGCTAAAGTGAAGATGTTGGGAATGCTATGGAAACAGAATTCAGATTTACAAAGCTCAAAAGTAGCACCCTCAACCCCACTCCAGAAACTCTTGAATAACAATTTGGCTTTGCATGAATTTATGCATTATTGTTTTGCTTTAAGCATTGTGAGACTAGTCTTCTATCATATTTTAGAAATGATATGTTTCTATCAGTAACTGACAGATCCCAAGAAAATATTTTTTTCTTTATGAATTTATTTATGGTATTTTGCCTACTTTTTCCCCTGTGGGACACTCTGCTTTGAGGTTTAAACAAGTCTGATTTTCTCAGCTGGCTATGTCTTGGTGTTCATTTGTTATAATATTAAAAGTGACCTTCCTTTATATTATATAATTTTAAAATTTTATATGGTTTAATTAGAAACACTTCCTACCATATGGTACATCTCACAATTCATGATGCTTGATCTCCAATACAATACAATAATCAAATGAAAATGCATAGAAAAAAAATCATTAATTTACATTTTATATGGCGTCAAAATCATTAACTTACATTTTATACGGCGTCTCAGCATGTTAAAAGCAACTCTTCTTAACAATTTTACTGCCATCATTTCAAATATAAGCATTAATGATACAATAGGCTTTATGCATCCATTTCCCAGTTATACAAACATTAATTCGTAATAACTTTCATTTCAGTGGTGAAGTGGTCATGCATGGACTGCTAACCGAAATGTCAGCAGTTCCTAAACCCCAGCTGCCCCACAGGAGAAAGACAGCGCTCTCTCCTCCTGTACAGAGTTGTCGTCTCCACTCCTTTATAGAGTTCTCATCTTGCAAAGTCTGAAGTGCAGGTCTAGCCTGTCCTTTAGGGGCACTGTGAGTAGGCTTTAACTCACTAGCAATGAGTCTGGGTTTCGCTTTTGTTTCAGTCTGGAGGAAAGATGAGGTTGTCTGCTCTCTATAGTGCTACAGTCTGGACACCCCCTGTGACAGTTCTATGCTGGAATTGACTTGATGGTCAGGCTTGTTTCAGTTAAGCTCCTATTCATTCGTTATCAATCACAGAATTATTTTGATACACACCCAAGATATCATATCATTGATAAACATTAATATATAGAGATACATATAAAAGAATGATTTAGAAACAACTAATTTAATTTTCAAAAGGCAAAAAAATGTAAAATGTAATGAATTTTAAAAGTTGTGAATATATGCATATGGTAAATATTAAACTCATTATTTCTATGCACATGCTGATTATCAATGGCTTGAAAAAAAACAAAGAACTGGGAGTGATAGTGACTGGAAATGAACAATACTGAAGTGTATATTATTTACAAGAAACTCATTTCAAATATAAAAGAAGGAAAGAAAGTAAAAGTAAAGGAGTTGAGAAAGAAGACACATTGTCAAGGCAAACAAAAAGAGTAGAAATAGCTGTATGTTTCAGGCGGCCTTCAGAACAAGGGGAAGTACCAGCGATCAAGAGGGGCGCAGTCTGATTATGCTGCACTGGTATTTGCATGTGCATTGCTTCTGACAGATGGCAATCACTGATACAACTGCACGAAAGATAAACACGTACTCTATTACTTACATTACCGAATCTCTACCAGTAATTGACAAGTCCAGTAAGCAGAAATCCGTTGGAATATAGTTGAACTGAACAGCATCATCAATCAACTAAACTAATAGTCATTTTAAAAATACTTTATCCAACAATAATAGAATACACATTTTTTTCAAACTTACATGGGATATCAACCACGATAGACTGTATTCTAGGCCACAGACCAGATGTCAAAAAGTTAAAACAATAGACATACAAAGCGTATTTTCTTTCCATAGCAGACATAAACTATAAGTCAAAACCCCCCAAAAGCTAGAAATTGTGTATATATGTATGTGTGGTTTTGCTTACTCTTCGTGTATATGGTATCACATCCACCACCAAAAAGGACATTTCAAGATCTGTATTGAAGTAAAATGCTTCTTTCATAGAGTATCTATTTTTTAATGAGGAAATCCAACCAATACTGAAGTCAGTGATTCAGAAGTTGAAAAATGTAACCGATATCTTCCTTCTAAAATTAATTGAACATGAAATTAAGATGCATAAGTAATTTTACATCCGATTGGAATGCAGAAGTTAAAAACAAAGAGGAAGCAACAAAAATTGAAAAATATGGTCTCTGTGATAGAAATGAAGCTAGAGATCACATTATAGAATTATGCAAGACTAATGACTTGTTCATCGCCAATACTTACCTTGAAGAGCACAAAAGTAGACTGTATATGTGGAAGTAACTTGATGGAATACTGGGAAATCAAATCGGCTGCCTGTGTGGAAGAGATGATGGGCAAGGCCAATATTAGCAAATAAAACTAAGTGAAAGGTGGACCATGTAACATTGCTCCTCTGTGATTTCAGGGTGAAGCTGAAGAAAATTAAAACGAGCGCACTCCAGCCAAAAGTGTGACCTTTGTTGTGTTTACCTTGAGTTATAATCCATCCTGAAGGCTGCACTCCTTGATCTTTATCACCAAATGCCTCAAGTCTTCTCCATTTCAACCAGCAAGTTTGTGTCACCGGAATATGGAAGGTCGTTAACAAGCTACCCTCCAATCCAGGCGCCACCCTCCCCTTCAGCTAGTACTGGGTGGCGGGCAGCATACAGATCGGGTGAATCTGGTGAGAGGCTCTGAGCTGCCACACACCTGTCCTGGTTTTAAACCATGCAGTCTCCCTTGTCTGCCAACTGAGGCCTAGCAATCAGATGCCACCACTTGTCCCACAGTCGGCTGTACCAAGGTGGCTTGCATCTGACATGGTAACTGGGACTATGCAACCCTTATTTCAAATACTACAGAGTCCTCCAAGGTGGGAAAGTCTGCAGCAAAGCTTCCAGACAAAACACAGAGTGTGAAGAAGGAAAGGGTATCCACTACTGAGGAATTAGCCACTGAAGACCTTATCAAATTAGCCACTGAAAACGTTGTAAACCTCAGCAAGGGACACTGGAATGTCACGAAGTATCAGAGGCACGTTGTCATTGTCAGATACAGTGCCAGCAGATGAAGCCTTCAGGTTGAACGACTCACTGTCATCAACTCGATTACAGCTACTCGCGACGCGAGAGGATAGAATAGACTACATTCCGATGAAAATGAACGTTGCTGAGTAGGGCTTACCAGAAAATGATTCTGTGAGGTACCACCAGCACACGTGGCTCTCAGGAAGCCTCACAAAAACTACAGACGTTTCATCAAGTCCAGGACGTTCTTCTAGTGATCAATTTTAGCTCTTTGCATCAGGGCATGCGTCAACGTTTTCCACAAGTAGTTAGTCAGAAGCACGGCCTAAAATGAAATTTCAATTATCCTTATTTTGTCTAAAATAATGTTTTTTTGACTTATTTACCATTTAAATTTGAGGGTTTGATTTTGAAACAAGGAATTTCTAACTAACAAATTGTCAAAAGGCAACCTTCATAAAATTATCCAGTAAATTTACAATATGATGTTAAAAATAGAAGTTTCCTTTTCTGTTTTTTTAATAAGAAAAAGTTTGATCTCTATATTGTGTGTTCATTCCTCACTTACAGAAAAAAAATGGGTTAGAATAAGGAAACGTGTGAAAACCGTTTTCAGAATTGCTCTGTGTAATTAATGAGTCATCTCCCTTAAGCAGAATTTCAGGATGTTAAACTTTGCTGACTGTGATTAGTCTGAAAACCTCTACATTCTGATCCACTATTTTTCCGGCTTTAAGATTTTATTTTTTACTAGTGTTCTTCTCACCAATGTTGCCTCTGAAAGATTTGACCTTAACCTACAGACTTTAATACCAGTCTTTTCCAGAATATAGTCTTAAAAAAAACCCATAGATCCTTTCCAAAAGCTAACCGAGCAACTGAACTGTTAATGTCGAACCACTAAGCAATGCCATGTTGATAACAATTTTAATTGCTCAAAGTGCCACGTTGCCTGTTACAGGAATGGACTTACGTTTTCACAGTGGCAATAATGCATAAAGAAAATTAGATAAATCTCTTTATGTGTAAAGGT
This sequence comes from Tenrec ecaudatus, assembly GCF_050624435.1. Taxonomy (NCBI): domain Eukaryota; kingdom Metazoa; phylum Chordata; class Mammalia; order Afrosoricida; family Tenrecidae; genus Tenrec; species Tenrec ecaudatus. Next base: position 87,710,708 of record NC_134531.1, read on the forward strand.
GATTAAACATACTGGACTATTTCCAATTTTTAAAACAATGGTGTCTCATTAAGGCCTGCACCCAACAGAGTCTGTGAGTCCTTCAGCAGGACGTTATGTTTCCATCCCTTTCTATAGTTTTTCCTCCTAAATAGTCTCTCTTCTCACGCGGTGTCTACGTCACATATTCTGCATTAAATTCTTAATAAATATTGCTAAATCACTTTGAGTAAATGCTAAATCACTTTGCCATTTGCTTCATTGGCAATCTGCTTCATTGAAAATAAAGCAAAAAAACCCACCTAAATTGAATTTAGACTAAATTTTTGAGCTGTTCTTCTAAGTTTCCCAAATTTATATTTTTCTTTCCATCTTTACTATTACTTTACTCCATGCCTTCTTACTTCCCATTCCCTGAATTTCAAATCATATACAACTTTCTTGTCTCATTTCTGTTTAAAAAATCATTTTATTGGGGGCTCCTATAGCTCGTATCATAATCAATACATACATCCATTGGGTCAAGCACATAAATACATTTGAGCCATCATCATTCTCAAAACACTATCTTTCTACTTGAGCCCTTGGTATCAGCTCCTCATTTTCTTCCTCCTTCCCCCACCGTCCCTCCCTCACAAACCCTTGCAATTTTTTTTCATATATTACATTGACCCATGTCTCCTCACCTATTTTTCTGTTTCCCATCCCCCTGGGACTGGGTTGTATGTTGATCACCATGATCGGTTCCTCCATTCTCCCCCCACCTTCCCCTTTCCCTCCTGGTTTAGCTACTCTCATTATTGGTACTGAGGGTTTTATGTGTCCTGGATTCCCTGTGTGTCCAACTCTTATTTGTACCCATTACATGCTCTGGTCTAGCCAAATTTGTAGAGCTGGGATCATGATAGTAAGGGGATGGGGAGGGAGGAAGCATTAAAAAACTAGAGGAAAGTTGTATGTTTCATAGGTGCTATACTGCACCCTGACTGGCTCGTCTCTTCCGTGTGACCCTTCTGTAAGGGGATGTCCAATTGTGTACAGATGTGCTTTGGGTCTCCACTCCATACTCCCCCTTATTCATTTTGTTCAGGGTCTTTGATGCCTGATACCGGATCCCACTGACACCTCATGATCTATTCTTGTAAAGGTTTATAGACTACACAGAGTGTCCTAGGAGTCATTAGGTTTGGGTTTTTTTAATATTATTATTTTCCTCCTGGACTTGCTGCACAAAACATGTTGATGTTATTCTCTGGTTAAAAATATAGCTTTTACTGATTCTCTTTTGCATACCAGAGTTTCTTATACTATTGAATGATGTTTTTGTTGCATGATATCTTTGAAATCTGCCTCAAACTTTGACTATGTAGAGTTTCTCATTTATATTCTGAATACCCCTCCTATAGTTTTGAAAAGAGAAAAAAAATACACGACTAGGTAAAATTTTGGTTTCCATCAAGAAGAAGCAGACATTTAACACATTTAAATGTCATTTCTGAAGCTACCAGAATAGTCCATAAATAAAGACAGAATGAAAGAGAAAGTCCCCGAACCAAGAAGTTTGGCCTGGGAATCTCATATATTCTCACAACTGAGGGTTGATGGACCAACGGCAACGTAAGGTCTAAATGGTTCAATCCCAAGGTAATGCTGGGCAATGGAGTCCAGGAGACAACCCATGGGTGCGAGCCTATACATTCTTCATTCAATTTACATGTATTGTGTTCTTACACAAATAAAGCACAAATTATGTACATATTTTATTTTTGCAAATTGTGTAACCCCTTCATTTATTACTTCCCTATTCATGATTTGAGCATTATATGTTATGTGCACATTTTTGTGGTACCTATATGCAAAATATATTGTACTGAAACAATAAATGGATGGAAGGATGGTCCTAGATAATTGAAAGACCAATACAACTTGCTGCTATAGAGAAAATGCTCACTCAGAGCGACCTCCTGTGGGTTTCTGAGACTGCAACTGCTTACCGGAGTAGAAAGCCCAGTCTTTCTCCTGTGAAGCTGCTGGTGGTTTTGCAATGCCAGCCAATCATGTGGATCACTGCCCAACATGTAACCACTACACCACTAGGGCTTCTAAAATACCTAGAGTATGTGGAAAGTTAATTTTTGTATTTGTATTAGTCAACTTGTATTGTTTTAATAAACAATTCTCACAAGGCAGTGACTTACAGACAAAACACCTAAAAATCAAAACAGAAACACTGCCGTAAATTCCATTCTGACTCATAGTGACCCTATATAGATAGTGTCTAGTCTGTACATCTTTACAGGCGCAGATAACATGTTTTCCCTGAAGAAGGGGCCCATCGAATTGGTAAGTTACAGTTCAGCACTTACGTGATATTGCCACCAGGGATCTTCATTGATTGACAAAATTCCAAAACCAAATTCAATACCATCAACCAAATTCTGACTCATTACAAACATATAACACCGAGGAGAACTGGCCCTGTGGTTTTCTGAAACTGCAACTCTTTACAGGCATGGAAAGGCTCATCGACACCTGCACCCCCTCTCCTGGAATGGCTGGTGGTTTAAAACTGCTAACCTCATCGTCAGCAGCCTAATGCATAACCGCTTTGCCACCAAATTCCTGGTGATTTATAATAGTAATCACTAATTTCCTGCCTACAAGACAGTTCTGCTTGAGTTTACATAATCCAGACTCTAGGCTGAACAAACAACCTTTATATGATATCAGGTGTTCTCTCTTGGCAGAGAAGGTAAGAACATCCATGTAAATCTTCTGTAAAGAGGTTGTATGTCAAAACCATTGGCCCAAAGCAAGTCATGTTGCTAATGCCAACAGTGAGACAAGAGAAGTATGGGGAAAATGGGTGAATTATGAAACTTTCCAAATGAAAGAAGCAACAAATTCACTGACATCGGGTTGATGCCGACACATAGTGACCCTATTGCGACCTCATGGAGCGGATAGAACCGCCCCCATTGAGGTGTTGAGACCTTAACTTTTTACAGGAGTAGAAAGCCCGCCTTTCTCTTGTGGATCCATTGGTGATTTAGACATGCTGACCTTACAGTTAGCAGCCCAACAGGAAAACAGTACTCGTCCAGGTCCCCTGAGTAAATTAGACACCTCAAAAACTCACTGGCACCTAGTCAGTTCTGACACTTAATGATCCTTAGGCAGAGTGGAACCAACCCTGTGGGTGTCTGAAACTGGAAATCTTTATGGAACTTGGAAGCCTTATCTTTTACCCATGGAGGAGCTTGCGGTTAGCGACCCAACATGTAACCCACTACACCATTAGGACTCATACTCTACTGCACTACACTACATTACACTACACTACACTACGCTATACTACGCTGTATTATACCATGCTATACTATACTGTTCTATACTATACTGGACTGTATTTTACTGCATTATACTAATATGACTATGATTATGAACACTAACACTGATATGGACACTAAAACTGTACTCCTAGAGTGGAGAAAGTGAATAATTGGAAGCAGTTATAAAATCTACCCCAGGTCTCAAATATACCATATCTATAATTCTTGTCTACCTATCATTTGGAACTAATTATTTTATTAAGACATACAGTTACCTTTTGGGGGGGAAATTCTAATATCTGGTTTCTTATGGATTCAGGCTATATATGAGTCATGAAGGAAAAAATTAATTACACATTAAAATGTGCATTTCTTTTTATAATATTTTGGTGTATTAATTATGTTTAATAATTAATTATTGCTAACCTTTCAGGCTTTTATATACCATATATGAGCCATTTTCTTATTTTAACTTCTGACAACTGCTATAATGTATTCTTCATTCAGTAATAAATAAAGTGACTCCAGGTACCATTTGTCATCCCTCTTTCTTTTTATGCAAGGTCCTCAGAAGGCCGACTGGATGGAAATAAAAAATATTAGTAGTGTATGGCATATATTTATTATGTATGTATACATACATACATGTATCTAAATGACATTTTAAGAAAATTCCTTGTATTTCATATTTAAATGACTATCACATCTTACACATATTTATGTTACTATAACTGTAGAAATACACATTCTTTATAGTTATAAATTTATTAATATTATCCAATACAAATTATAGGTAATGCCATTATACGATACGAAAGCCTCAAAATAAGTATATTGCTTGGAGTTTCAAGATGCATGGTCAATTTAAGCTTGCAAGGAACTCTAAGGATTCTGTGGAATTTAATAGCATTTCAGGAATATCTATTGGACATTTGACTCATGTTTAGCCATTTTTCATGAGAAATTAAATTGGAATATCTGAGCATCAAGTAGTAGTTGGTATGAGTCATATCTCAGAGAGGAGTAGAAGAAGGCTGTAGTTCTCCCATTTGAGGAAAACTAAGGGAAGAATAAGAAGAAAGAAGAAGAAGGAGAAAAAGAAGGAGGATGAGGAGGAAGAGGAGGAGGAGGAAAAGAGAAAGTGGTGGGAGAGGGGACACAACAGGCCTTTGTAATCCAAGAGCTCCAAGGGATCATGACCAAGGAGAGCCCCTTTCTAATTTTGCAAGTCAGTGTTCAGAATAGTTGTATCCTATTTCTCTTTTTAATGGTAGTTATCTTTATGTTTGTCCTTATGAAGGTCATTCAAAAATGATGACATGTATGTCACCTCATGACTGAACCGTTATCATAGCATTAGTTCCTATATCAGGAAGGTGAAATTTGGAAAATTATTTGCTTTTGCATTTATCAAGTAGAAATCTCAGGGTGGAGGTTTCTTTAGTCAATTTATGCAATTTTCCAGTTTGTGGATTTTATACTTGGTGCTTCATTTGCTGATTTCCTACAGAGTGAATGAAATATATCTATTGTGCTGTTAAATGGGCAGAAATGGAAAAAAGTAAATATTTCATCTACTCACTTTGCTGTAGGATAATTGTCCTTTATGAAATTTCATAATAAATTGATGATTAGAATTCTTACATGAGATCATGGTAGGATGGAAAGAGATTTTATTTCCCTTGATATTCTCTTGCTAACTCTATGTGTATTCACCTCTAGAGTTAGAAGCTCTATGTGTATTGCCATCAGCCACTGTTTGCTCCATAGGACAAGAGATGCTCCAGTCCACAGACTTGGAACTTGCTTGCCTCTACAACCCTCTGAGCACACACATGCGCACGCGCACACACACATGTCATTGGTTTTGCTTTTCCACAGAACCCTACCTCAGAGAGTGATAGATACAGAAGTAAGAAACTAGTAGCTACATTTCTTAGGGCATCTACTCACCACTCCTTGTTCCCTTTTGGGGAAGATAATTTCTTTGCATACTTGGTCAGTTCAGAGGTCTCAGGGTGAAAGTTTGTTGTTATTAGGTGTCATCAAGGCATTTTCTGACCCAAAATGGTTCCATGTGAGAAAGTATAACTGCCTTCTAGGCTTTCATGGCAGTAATCATTTCTGGACCAAACTGCCAGAACTTTTCCCCACAAAGTGAGTAGGTTCAAAGAACAAACCTTCTTGTTAGCAGCTGGATACACTTAACTTTTGCACCATTGGAAATCCCTAGTTGGAAGTAGAGACGCCAATAGAAAGGCCAGGAAGAAACTTAAGTCTTCAGTTAATAATTGGACAGAAGGGGGAACATGAGGAATGAAAATGGAGAGAGAGAGACATTAGAGAGAGCTTGGCAGAACATAAGAAGCAACGAAAGCATGAAAATCCAGCATCTTAGGAAAACGCATCAATAGGACACATGGGTCAATCTGAAAAATGTCCCAATAGTCAAAGTTCGAACAATTTGAACACTAACATATCAGAATGATGTTTGATTACCATCCATAGCATACACTGCATGAACACAGACTGATGTAAGCAAGTGGCTGAATATATAAAATATAGAAAAGAAAGGAGAAATCTTTATTACAAAAAAATTTCAAAAATACATAGATAATCTATTTCTAGAAGTTGAGGCTTATTTTCCAAATTTTGCCCCTTTCCCTCCCAACACATCTAATTTAAGAATATTCTAACTTCGAGATTTTACAAAAATGAAGTGTGGGACAGGGAACCATAATTGTTTACCATAGGGAAATCTGGAAAACCTTAACTTAATCAAATGGTCAAGGTTAACATAACCAGGTGTTAAGATAAGTTGATATCATTTGATGATAAGAAAAATTCAATGTCTTATTCTTCTTGAAGTGCAGAACCTCAGTGACCAAGAGATTATCAGGCAAATTACAATTAAAGGATGCTCTACAGAGTGTCTGACACAGAACTCCTCAACTACTGTTGAAGCCATTACAAACAAAACAGATAAACTGTCGCAGATCAGAGAAAATTCAGGAAGGAGACCTGATGACGAAATGCCGTTGGTCTTCTGCAGTAGATTAAAAGCAGCATCATAAAGACCGATGAAATCTAATAAAAGTAATTTACCACTGCTGTGTTTAGTTTGCACAATTGTACTTCTTTAATGTGAGAGGTTGACATTAGGAAACACTAAACATGAGAGACATGAAAACTCTGTAGTAACTTTGCAATATTCGTGAAATCTGAAGTATTCCAAAGCATTCAAAACTTAATTAAAAACACACACGTACATATTTTTCAGAAATCATGACCTTTACAATCCCATTGAGCAGTTCTTCTTTGTGCCATCGGTTGCTCTGAGTCAAAAAGAACGCAGCCGCATTGCCCATGACTACACGTGAAGTACGGACTCTGAACACTGCAGAGAAGTTTACAGAAATGTCCGTTTCTGCAACTTTCTGTAACCTTTTAATTTCCTAGGAAATGGTGGGCGTTTTTAGATTTTATTTAGGCATGTGTTGTTTTATTGGTTTCATGTTATTGTAATTTGGAGAGACTGTGTTTGTCCTATGGATTTCAGTGTCAATGCTGTCTTCAGCAGAGCCTATTGACACCATTTTTCCAACCTCGTGTACTCCTTTTATGCCTCTGCCACATTTTGATAATTATCCCAATATGTAACTTTTTTCTAATAATTTTGTACACTAAATAGGCTACCGAAAGACACTAACCCAGGACCATCAAGTAGATTTCAAGCATAGTGATCCTATATAGGCTTTCTAATATATTTAGTTTATTGTGTCAACCTGTCCAATAAACACATGTGGGTTTAACTGAAGAACGGAGGGATAAATGGCTGCGTAAGCCTCGCCTTTCTAGTTCATGGGTCTCTTGCTTTCTGATGGTCGGACCAGGGTGCAGCTGCCTTAGCCAGTTCCCTGCTTTAGCTGGCAAAGTTCACTTCCTGCAAGTCATCTCTGAGGAGAAGCCACATGGACCTACCCCAATGAAGCGCTGGGTGCTGGAGCACCCATGTGGAAGAGCCCTGCCAGCGCTGAGATGCTTACACATTCACCAACTCGGCTTTCCTCCTGCAGTTTACATCATTGTGTCTGTTTTTGTGAGTTGGAGGAGGACTTTGTGAGTTGGTGTTAGACATATGGGTTAATGGGTTAGTGTTGAACCTGTTGGCTTGATCAGCACAGGGCTGGGATATTTTCTTGATGTGAACTTACCCTTTATATAGAACTCTCTTTTACATGAGTTCTGTGGATTGGTTTCTCCAAAGCACGCAGACTAACACACTTTCCAAGGCTGTTCATCTTTATAGGAGGAGAGAGCCTCCTCATCTTTCTCTCTTGGGTAGTTTTGAACTTTTGACCTGGAGGTTAGGAGTCCAAAACGTACCTTATTATGTCACCATGGCTCCTAACAGACTCAATATAACCTTTTATGCACCAGGAAACCAAAAATGCATGTGACCCAATGTGTTAGTCTGGTTAGCCTAGAGAAACAAATTCATAGACAATCATGTGTATAAGAAAGAGCTTACATAACAGAGTAATTGTATATTAAGAGTATCTCCCAGCCCAGTCCAGATCAAGTCTATAAGTACAAAAGTAGCCCATATGTCTGATACCAGTCTGTGAATTCTTCTTCGGATCACCTAACAGATGCAATGACTCTGAGTGCAGAAAGATCACAGGCCAGGAGGTTGAGAATCTTGTGGATCCAGTGCCGGTGGAAGCAACACAGCACTGGTGTGGGTCTCCACTTGGTTCCTTCAGCTCTAAGCTCTGACTGCCATCAGCATAGCTGCATGTGTCTTGTCAGCAGGAAGAGAAAACAAAGTCTCTGTGTATTTGACTTCCATTAAGCTGTTTATCTCCGTGGCTCCTCCAAATGGGGTCATCCCGCTGTGACCCGATTGACAGGCTAGACCCCACCCCTTTGCAAATTAACACCAGATTATGTAACTAGCACAGACCACCCCTTGTCAACTTGACACTTTTACACAACTCTTTAGCCAGACATACTTTTTTAACAAAGCCACAATAAAATCATACTGTGCATAACAGGATTGCACACAATTTAAAAATGTGCCACCCTCATTTAAACATAACATTATATAAGTGAACAAAATATAAATATTATATATTTATGCAAACATCTACACCATAGTCTTATGAACCTATTCCCCCTCCTATGAAAGTTGCAACCTAGTCACGTCAGGCCTTTATCTGCTGAATTTTGGGGATCAAATTTCTATACTGCCCAATTGCATCAACCCAGTGCTCTGAGGAGACAATCATATTCTATGATGAGAAGAATCTTCATTACAGTTGGAACTTTGTGAGTCTATATCCATGATCAAAATGAAAGCAGGACAGGCCACCCACGAAATCTGCAGCAATATTCACCACTTCACAGGATGAACAATCTTCTCTTCATCTGGTCGGGTCTGGTCACTCAATGTGGGCTGCCTCACTTAGCCTCACCACGGTGTCCTTTGGCTACCTCATCTTTAGATCATGGGACCCATCACAAATTCTCAATAAGCCTAGTACCCTTGTGCTATGTCATGAATTTCAGACTAGTGAAGCTCCTCTAGTTTTCTCCTCTAGTCTCTGTAAACCAGGTCCACGACTGTCATTGGCCATTCTCAACCTGTTTTCTTATTGCTACATTTCTCCCACTTCCACTCAACAAGGGGATCCAGGTGGTCACCTAGCAAGCATTTCAGGCTGCCACAGGCTCCCTTTAATGTTCAGTTCAAGAGAGGAGAATTTCTTCATGGTTCCAGATTTTTTTCCAGTCTCAAGAACCAAAACCACTAGTTCAAAATTCAAATAATTATTATTTTTTCTTCTTTTTTTCCCTTAACTTGTCAACAGCCCCCAAGACAAGTATCTTCACCTTCAATTGTCTGGAGCTCTCAAGGCACTGGGTGGAGCTTATATTTTCAGAGCCTTATTTTCAGGTTTATCCTAAACCCATTTAATGATCCAATTTTAATGGCTGAAGACAAGTGGGCTTACTAGTTCTCTATTTCCATACTTCCCTAAAATCATTTCTAACAATCAATATATCAATAACAGTAAGCCACAGAAATCAGTATAAACAATGTAGAATCAGATCCTAACCTCAATTCATAAAGTAGTCAATTACAATCCTTATTTAATTTCTCTTAATCCTTATCTAAACTATTCCGTTGATACAAAATATGACTTTAGGCCTATGGCTTCATTGCCTCAAGCCAGGGCCAGGCCTACTGTCAGCAATTTTGCCTCCTGAGTGCAAAATACACATTGATTACATTCATTTTCACCATTCAAAGAAGAATAACCAAAGACAAAAAAATTAATAAAAACTTAACTTTCCATATTCTTTCCAGAAAACAACCCCGTAAGCTGCATGGATATATGTGACCTCTGGCTAGCCAAAGAAGAAAAACTACCAGAAGTCAAAAAAACATCTACTCTCCATCTTCATGATTTGTTTCTATAGTGTCCCACTCCCAAGGTACCACAATATGTTAATCTGGTAAAACTAGAGGAACAAATTCATAGACATGTATATGTGTGCAACAAAGAACTTTATATAAAAGGGTAATTGTATACTAAGAAAACATCCCTGCCCAGTCCAGATCAAGTCAATAAGTCCTATATTAGCTACTTTGTCCTATACCAGTTTGTAAATTCCTTTTCGGACTCACCCAACACAAGCAATGATCCCGAGTGCATGAAGATCACATGCCATGGGATGGAAAGTCTTGTGGATCCAGTGGAGGTGGAAGCAACTTAGCACTGGCATGGGTCACCACATGACTTCTCCAGCTCCATGGCTCTTGATCCATTAGCATAGCTGCATGTGTCTTGTCAGCAGGAAGGCAAAGCAGAGAATCTGTGTTTACCTGCCCTCCAGTGAGCTATTTATCTCCCCGGCACCTCCTAATGAGGTCATCCACTGTGACCTGATTGAAAGACAAATTGACACCAGATTATAAAGCTATCACACCCATTTATTTGCAATATTCATTGTGTTGTGTTGGTCTGAACTTTCAATATGACTGTATATTATCTTACTCAGATTTGTAGTTTTAATTTATCTGTCTAGCTATCTAAATATTTATCAAACATAGGAATATGGTGAGGATGGCTAGTACCTGGCAGCATTTCATTCTGTTGTACATAGGATCACAGTGGGTTGGAACTGACTTCATGGCACCAAACAACAACATTGTGAGACTAACTTTAAATTAGAATTCAAAAGGTACATCATTAGTTAGAGTATATGTAAGATTTGGTAAAAAATCCTTCTTTGCATAAATACAAGGGTTGAAGAGAAAGAAAAATGAAACAAATATATATATCATAAGAATTCATGAAAAGTAGAAAACCCTTGGCCTTTACTTTGATTAATAATATAATGGATTTTTTCTTCCATTCTAAGTTGTAACCCCTTTAAACTAAATGATTTTTCTCAATTTTTTAATATTTATCTGAATTATTGTACCATAACTTACTAGTAAATAATACAAATATTGACTTTTGGATTTGTGGCTATGGTTCTCAAGTCCAATGAGTTATTTAATATTAACTAAAATTTCTACTTCTTAGTCATCTTATTCAGTGAATAATATTAAATACTTCTTGGTAATATAGATATATATTCTAAATTGTCAGGCTCCATAGATTCTGAGAGGCAAAATTACAGAGAAAATTCTGCTGATGTTAATAGCTAACTTTTCATGAAATGGTTTGAAGTCCAGCTCATGTGTTCATAATCTGCACCCTTAACTCTTGAGTTAAGTTCCATTTTGAAAAACAAATTAAATAATTTTAAAAATTTCATTTATAGCCTATTTTACTAATCCCTGTTTAAAATATAACTAAGTGTATATAACTAACTCTACTGCCTAAACTTGAGCCACTCCGTGAGCACAATCATATGTGTGGTAGAAAAACCCATTTTGCCTATAGTACATAATTTTCTATTTAAATTATTTTAATATGGTATAGAATAGTGTAACAAATTGGCAGACAAGTTTAGGTTTTCAGATCAGAAGAACATGCAAGAGCAATTATTATTAACATGAGCAGAAGGACGTGTTTGTTATTTAATTATTATATGGCTGAATTTCCGAAGCTTAGTTTTAAATTCTTTACATTATATACTTAATGCATTATTTGGTTTGTTTTAAGTTAAAATAGAAATTTGTACATATTGATTATATAGAAAATGTTTAAATAGTGTTTTTCATGGACCATTTCTTGAAAATATCGACATTCTTTTTCTCAAAGACCTAAGATACAAATTCTAACATGTTGCCAATAATTTGTAAGATACCTAAAACCATAGTTGAGTAACAGGAATTATCATTATCTTCATAAAACTTTAGTCTATTAAGTTTCAGCTTAATTTAAATTATCAATACCATTTTAAATTTTAGTCTATAAACAAAGACAGAGAACCATGAAATGTCTTAAACATTTTTATAGTTACATTTATTAACAAACTGTGATCCAAACCAAAATATCAGTAGTATTTCTGCTTAACACCTCCATAAATATCTTTAAAAAAACCAGTATAAATGAATGGCAATGTATTACATATTAAAATGCCGTGGGCTAGACTAGGAAAAGAATAAGGTAATTTCCCTTCCATAGAAATGTCTCAGAAGGGTAGAACAGAGTCAATGGCATTTAGGAGAACTGGAGAAGCAGAGATAGACAGGGATCAAGCTATGGCCTCAGAGAAATGAACGGTGCGAGGTACAAAAAAAGCACAAAAAAAGTGCAGAGTCAATTGACCAACGATCACTTCCAAAAATTGCTGTCTTAAACAATCAGCTTAAAATAACATGAGTACAGTTTTATTTAACCTTTAGTTAGCACTCCTTTCTTTACCACAGAACCTTCTTTCTTTCTTTTTTTTCCCCTGGATGGACCCATGGGTAATCTCCTCATACAGAAATAATGGAATTACTATGTGAAATGTAGATATAACCTAGACTAATTTCTAAGAATAAATATCATCAAGGATAGAATATTTGTCTATCAAAAAAATTAGTAATCATTTTGAGAAAAAAGATGCTGTATATTTTACTATATTTGTTTATCCGTTTTTTGACCCCAGGGATTCCATGGAGTAATCATTTTCTTTGGGAACATTATGGACATTTTCAAAACTTCACTGAAATATTTGTTAGTAATCTGCTAGCATAAGGTAATTAAAATTTAAAATATAATTTAATCTAGCTTGTAACATAATTTTACTTGACTTTTTGAAAAAAAAGTGTTAATTTAAATCTACCTTTTTTTGCAAAGAATCACCAAAAAATTGGTTTAAAATTGGTATGATAAATAAGGCTCTGTTTGGGTAAATGAAAATTATCTAAATTTTATTTATTTCATTTTAGAATCAACATGTCATAATTACCACTCACCCATTTGGTCAATTCCAATATCATTCATTATTGATATTTTATAATTAATAATGTAAAATTTCTGAAGCTGATGACTATTTGAATTAAGGAAAATAGAATCTTCATGAAATACTTTTCCTTATATTTATTTTAGTTAGGTCAGATAATTCATTTTTAATTTAATTTGTAGAGGATCTTCTAAAAGAATAATGAATATACATTTTTTACAAGTTATTCCAAACTTTTATTCTAAAATTTAAAGGCAATAAAGATGTAAGTTCTCCTAGATCTTATTGTATCACCTATGCTTTTTCCTGGATAAATTTTATAACCTATAATTTATTATCTAATCTATAGCTTATTGAAATTACTTTTAAAAATTAATGGTAAATTTAAGTGTATATTTCCAATCAACAGATGATAAACTAAAATGGGTTAAACCATGGCACTCTAGAAAACAAGAAAAATGTATCATGATGAATGAATCGGTATTTCATAAAAATTCTGGGAAAGACCTATTTTACCCTCCTGGAAAAATAACCCCTGGAGAAACTGAGGAGCTTTGGACTGAGTCTTCCTGACAAAACTCGAGAATTTGCCATGGTGAATGTGCCCTAGCCAGACCACACAAGCCTCCCCTGGGAAACCATCATCAATTAGCATGATTGAATCTGCCACAGGAGATTGGGTGGCAAAAGCTCTGAATACAGAGACGCGGAGAGTAAAGCAAGCCTTGGGAGCCGGAAGTTCCTTGTGAACCAACCCAGGTCTTACTCCATGTGTCCTTTTGTTTATAATAAATTTTTCGTAGTGATGTGATATGTAAGTACTATGAATTATTCCAGTGGATTATCATTTTCAAAAGTGGAGTAAGAGCCAGGAATCAGAAAGTACGCGTACCACGTGAACCGCTGAACTCCTGACGTTTAGTCAGAAACCAGGCCAAAGTCACAGCGATGCGGCAGAAGTTTGTGTAGTTGGAAAGACTACCCAAACCTGTGGCTGACACCTGTCACTTTGGCAACCTGAAGGCTGGGATCATTTAAACCTTTGAGGTCAAACCTCTCCATGTGGTGGGGTCTGAGAAAGACACTGTTGTGAGGAAGGCTGATGATCAGCATGCCGCTGTAAGGTGAAGACTGAATGCATCTCTTCATTTTGAAGATCAGATTCAAGTTGATCTTTCAAAGATACCATCAAACAAACAAAAGATGATTGGTTGGGCAATAAAAGAAGATGAAATGTCTGAGGCCAACATGCTGGGTCAACAGCTGATGCTGAGACCTGGAGCTGAGCCAGACGCTGCTGGGGTTCCCCAGTCTGTGGCCTCACTTGGACTTTGAGCACCCTGCCCAGACCATTGTACCTCTTGCTGACCAGGTCTCTGATGATCTCTTGGGAGAAGCCTCATGACCATGACCATGTTCTGCTGGGGCCGACTGGAGCTTGGCCTGCGGCACCGTTTCAGGGCAGACTTCATGTGAGGTTGTCACAGGGCCTTGAGTTTACAGTTTGAAGCACAAATAAAAGGATTTTCTTTTTTAAAAGAAGATGATGAAATTTAACATAGACACCGGAGACCTTCAGGGTGAATTAGTAAACATAAAAGGCATAAAAAGGATTTAAAATCTGAGCGTCATTCTCAAAATCATGTGGGCAATTGAAGGAATTTCCTGGGAAAGTGACCTTATTAGAATGCTGGGATTTGAGAAAGACTATAACTTAACTTTAGGTTAAAACTTTGCCACCTCAGCAAACGGAAAACAATTCTAAAGTAAATGAGAAAAAGGACTTCCCCTTAGTAGTGAAATATCCTCCACTAGAGCCAGTCGGAGGGTGTCTGCTCTGTGGCCTGCTTCTTTCCCACGAGCACTTCAAGGAGACTGGCTTTTAAATATCCCCCCAACTTCCCCTGCTTCCACAGAACCATATTCAGTTTTCTCATTCAGTAGAAGCGTCTCATGGGAAATGACCCTAAAGTCAAACAAAGAGAATTTATTGCAACTCCATTTTTTTAAATAATTGTTGTTAGTTGCTGATGGGTCTGCATCATTTAAATATGTGAGTACTCATTTGAGAATCTTGAGCACGATGAGAGATATCACCCATATGAAAAACAAGCTATAATGTGAACAAATAAAACAAAGTGGTGCATTTGTCTTCAGGTATCAGAGAAGTGGGATAAGAGTTAGGGCAAGGTTTTTCAGCAAGATTGTGGGATGAATATGATATTCTTTTTAAATTCACCAGTATCTGGCCTGGACATTCAAGTCATTTTATCACCCGATAATTCAATTTTATTTAGTATGTGAATAATTGAAGAGTTACCATATCCCTCCACAGATAAATTAAGTAAGAAATAATTTTGAAGTACAATAATAACAGGGGGAAAGTCTACTTTGAGATAAAATAATGAGAAGGCTTGAACTTTTAAGTTTTATATATATACACATATGTACTAAGTTTTATAACATCTTAGATTGCCTAACACCAGAATATCACTGAAACAATATTCAATTAAATTTTTTAAATCTTCATAATATTCTCCTGAAAATCCAAGCTTCACTGGGGGCACTCGTGAAACTAAGTTCCATAAATTCATGGAATACAAATTCAGACACCAACGAATGCATGCTATGTTGGAAATGCTCCTTTTTCTATGACACGATGACATGGCATTTAGACAAACCTTCTTGGCCATCCAACTAGAAGAGATCCATGTATGTGTCCACTCCAAAGAAAAATTATCCAACCAAATGTGAAAACTATTATACCGTATGATTAATATCTGTCCTTTAGATATTCTCAAACTTCAGCTGGATAGAATTGAGGTCATGCATTGGCTTTCTTCGACCTTTTACATTTTTATTCAGCTTTCCCCTGAATTTACGTATGAGCAACTAATGGTCTGTTTCAGTCAGGCCTTGGCTTTAGCTGCAGATATTGAACTTCTCCATCCTCTCTTCCCACCGATGTAGTCGATTTGACTTCTGTGTCTGCCACCTGGAGCAGTCCATGGGTAAGAACTTCTTTGATGAAGAAGCCACTGGCTCCACAAAATTCTATCGAGTGATCTCCAGCTTGTTTCTGTCATCAAGTCCATATTTGGCAACTAGGCAACTATTGTCCTTTCCTCTTTGCTTCCAATATTTGCATTATCAATGCACCTTGATTGCGTGTTTGCTCAATTTCTGACTGAAGGCACTTGGAGAATTCTTCAGTTTCTTCCTACTGGGTTTTGTGGCTGGCAGCAACAGTACTTTGTCACGGAACAGACAGAGGTTCAAGCCCAATTCCAAAGAGGATGTGGAAAAGGGATATCGCTGCAGATGGAAGATGGGTTTTGGCTCAAAGAAGATAATACCAGAAGGATGTTTAATTGAATTTGTTAACTATGACAACATGTTAGACTATGTGGGCAACTATGGCTAACTTGGAGAAGAAAGGTAATTACAGAACACTTGATTGTTCTCATGCAGAACTTATACTTGGCTCCCGAGGCAGCTGTGCAAACAGAACAAGGAAATACGGAATGGTTTAAAATCAGAAAAAAAGTGTGCTTCAGTGTTTCATTCACTCAACAGGCTTGTTCAAACGTTATTCTGAGAAAATCATCAGAGAAGCTAGATTGTGTGAAAAGCAGCTTGGCTTTAGGAATGGAGAAAAGCTGATGAAGTAGAGTTGGCACCAGGATTGGAGGAAAGCTTATTAACAACCTGTGCTATGCAGCTGACACAACTGTGCGTGCTGACAGTGAGGAGGACTGGAAGCATTGGTTGATCAAGGACTTCAACCTTCAGTGTGGATTGCAACTGAATAGAAAGAAGAGCAAAATTCACACAACAGGACCATTAGGTAACATCACGATAAACGGAGGAAAGGTTGGAGCTGTCAGGCTTTTGTCTTACTTGGTCCACAATCAATCCTGTTGGAAGCAGCAATCAAGAGATCTAAAATGTGTTGCCTTGGATAAATCTGCTGCACAAGACCTCTTTAGTGCATTGAAATTCGAAGAAGTTGCTTGAGGACCAAGCCATAGTATTCTCCGTTTCATCACATGAATGTCCATGTTGAACACTGAATCCAGCAGACTGCAGAATCCTTGCATTTGAATGGTGTTGCTGTTGAAAGTGCCATGATTGCTAAAAGTACAAGCAAATCTGTCTTGGAAGAAGGGGGGCCACAGTGCTCCCTAGAGGCAAGGAATGCAAGAATTTGTCTTACATATACTTTGGACATGTTGTCTGGAGAATGCAGTCCCTGGAGAAGGCGATCATGGGAGGTTGGGGGGTAGTGAAAGAGGAAGGCCCTCGAGGAGACAGATTGACACTGTGGCTGCATCAATGGGTTCAAGCACAGGAACAATGGTAAGGATTGCTCAGGACCGTGTGGTGTTCAGTCTGAGCACAAACAATATGATCAACATCACATACAGGTAAAATTTTGTTGAAAATACTTTAAAAAACTGATGAAGCAAGTGTTTCAATAGGTAAGACAGACACGGGCTGGATTTACATGAGGATGTAGAATGTAAGGTATCATCACTGTTGTTAGTTGGATCCTGGAAGAAAAATACCAGTATTTCATTGACTATGAAAATACATATGATTTGTGGATTATAATAAACTAAGCATAATATTATGAAGGAAGGAAATTCCAGGACGTTTAACTACACTCATATTGAACGTAATCATGCACCAATAGGATAGCTATTCAAGGAGAACAGTGAAATACAGCATGACTTAAACCTGGAAGAAAAAAGTTTATGCCTGGGTTGTACTTTTTTACTATGTTTATTCAATTGGCATAAATAATATGAAATTATATAAAAGATAATTAAGCACTTGGATTTGAGGACAAATAATTACAATATACAAGTGGTATGGCATTGCTCATTGAATTGAGGAGGATTTGAACACTGAGCACTAAATTGTATCTCACCAAAATTATGATTTTCAAAATTGCATCTTAAACATGGGAAAGCTTAAGAATCAGTAAGTAAGACCAAAAATTATTGATGCTTTTGAGTTATGGTATCAGCAAGTACTATTATCTATATAGTATCTGCTATAAGAAGAATGAAAATAAACTGTGTTGGAAGAAGTATAGCCAAAATTTTCCTTTAAAGCAAGGATGACAACACTAATTTTCACTTAGTTTGGACTTTTTATCTGCAAAGACCAATTCCTGGAGACCAGCTGAGTTAGTGGAGGATCAGTGGAAAAGAGAAAGGCTTGGAAAAAGCTAGACCGATCTAAATATGCAACGATCGGCTTAAAAACAGCATTTATTTAACTGAATGCACACGACCTAGCAGCGTTGAATTCTATAATGCATCAGTTGCTTTGAGTTGTAACCAACTTGTTGTAGGCATCTGACAACAACCCACCAAGTGAAAAATTGGAACAATTTTTAAAGAGAGAAAATACTATCTTGTTGTTGATTATATTTCAGAATTCTGAGTATATCAGAATTTAAATTGACATTTTAAAATTTATTGGGGATAAAATACATAGGGAAAATTTATAAAGACATCTGAACACAGAACTTATGAAACCTGAAATGGCATATTAATTTTACTTTCCATAGTTGCCACTTTTAATTTTCTAAATCTTGATATATTTATATGTGATTTAGGTCTAGAGGAAAATGTTTTGGTGTTCTATTTTGTAGTATCTAATGATTGAATGTATTAATTTTATAGGATGAAAGTTAGTCTAAGCATGGTCACATCTATTAAGACTGAAAAAGGTGAAATGACATTTCCAAGGCTGCAAGGCAGGTAGTTCCAGGAAGATGTCTAGAAAACCCAGCTCTGATTTCTAAACCTGATCTGAGTAGGTTTCAAAACAGTTGGGGAATACTTGAAAGATCTTAAATTTTTGCACACCGTTTTGAAGGCCCTCATATGTTCTGCATTGAAATGAACAGCAATAATATTTGAGCTGCTTCCAGAGGACTCAAAGACAACCCATATGTGACAACTTTGAGGGGCCCCATGGCCATTCAATAGCCTTCCACCTCGTCAGAACGCCTCCTGCATTCAGGGCAGAGAGGAAGGCCAGCAAGTCCCCAGTTGAAGGCGACTGCACAGGGTTTCGGATTTAGCTCAAATTAGCGTGCGCAATGTCTTCTCTACCGCCCCGCTTTTCTCCTGTACTAGCTTCTTCAAGCTGTTGCGACCGGAACTGCACTGGAGACAGACAAGTCGCACTGTCAGAGATCCTATCGTGAACAAACACGAGTTAATGTCTACGCTCGGCTGATCCACCCAAGGGTTTCCAGAAATATAAATGTTTGCATATTATGATCATCTTTTTCTTCAGTTGTTATGCTGTACTCATATTCTACAAATTCATGATTTATTTGCATTAACAACTATTCTAACAACACTCAACCTTTGGGAGTTTAAGGAATTCATATTCATTCACACTTTCATGAGTGAGTAAAATTATTCCTCTCATATTGTTTCTTATTAACAAGAGATGAGACCAACTGCTTTAGGATCTGATATTTCTGGCTGGAGAAATTGGGAAAGGGAGCACACAGTAGGAGAGCATCGGCACTGCATTCCTGTTTACTTCTGGACGTTAGAGACGCCATTCATACCATTGCTTGTAGAGCAAATTCCCCGGGGAGGATAAATGATTGGTTCTGTATGTGATTCATGGCATTCTGAATTCTAGTTTAGAAAGTTGTAATAATAGCAAATAATATCAAAGTTGTAAGGAGAGTGTGCAAAACCCATAGCCTTGAACATTTTCTAAACATCCTGCACTCTCTTGAGAACTAACTTGGGGGCTCCTAGGGCCTTTGGAATAGGGATAAAATTTAGGGGAAAATTAAATTAATAATAATAGGATGTACAGAAGGCAATAGCGTGAAAACATTCTCTTCCTCCAGCTATTTAAAATTGGACTTGACCGAGAACAAATTTCACGACACGACAGACTTAAGGGATCTCACGCGCTATCCCTAGGCTCCATTTCAGTTTCAATTTCAAAATCTAATTTGGAAAGAATACCTGAATTAAAGTCATTTTTATTTCAAGGAAATATGTGAACAATTTGGGAAGTTTCGCACGCATTACACTATAAAGGAGAACACTGCACTGCCGGCTTCATTTTGTGACTATGTGAGCTGAGACTACGAAAAACCTGAATTTGTCCAAATACTTCCTGAGAAAAAGAAAAGAACGTGCCTTTCATATGAAAATGCATATTCCAAATTCAGTCAGCCCTTAATTATCCATAGTAAACTTTAGTTTTGATCTGATTTTGTCCTGACAACCAGAATGCATTAAGTTTACATTTCCTTGATGGCTGTCCATTTATTCCAAATTTATTTTCATTAAGACCTTCATTATTTTTTAAAATAAGAAGGTTAATTTTGTGACAAAATGGACTTTTTCATATAGAAATATGCATTAACTTTGTTTCTACTTAAATTAGTTTTGTTTCTACTGATAGCTTTTTATACATAAAATAATATCTATTTCTTTGGGGAGCAATGCCAACAATGCATCTAATTATTCTATGAGTAATGGACTGAAGACTAAGAGGATTCATTGTGTTTTTACCCGTGAGCACAATTTCATGGATACTCAAGCATTAGGCAGACAGACAGACACACGGTGTCTACAAAACCTCAAAATCCTGAGGACAGGTCCCTCATACTGTAGTCAATGCACATGCACTTACGTACATTTCCTCACTTGATCTTTTCTTAGTTTTTCACCTGCTCGAATTGTGAACCTGAGTGTCTAAATTTGCAATTGGTAATTATAAACATGATGTCAGAGATTCTCTGCACTCTGTTTTACTATTCCATTTAAAAATCGTTGTATTATATTTCTGCTAAGAAAAGCCTTTCTAAGTATTCTATATCACTCTTTTGCAAGGAACATTCACGTCCTTCAATGAAAGTTGCTATTATCAGAGCAAATGTACTCATACTATTTATTTATTACAACAGCCCTCATGACTGCTTACCCAGGCAGGCACTAGAAATATCTCGCTCATTACCACTACATAAAATAGCATGGAGTATTTTCAGAATGAAAGAGATCAGAACATGACAAATTCTAAAGCTGCTCATGTTCCTGCTTCTAAAGGAAAGGACTGCTCTTCCGCAAACACTGGTATCTTTATCTGCTGAAGAGGGTATGCTGTGTATACATCAGTGAAAACATTGCCCCCCAAAAGTTTTATTTCAAATACCTGTTAGTCTATTACTGTTTTTCTCTTAGGGCCTGGATGGATACCTTTGGACATTCTCAGGCCATCCGATGAAAGAAAACTGACCCAGATGGAATCAGAAACTGAAAATGCCTATTGACTTATTCAGCTGGAAGTTGATCCTGGTGCTATTGAAATCTACCGCTTAAGTGTCAGCAAACATGTTGCGTTCCTTATGGTGGTTCAAGGAGCAGGCGCTTGGGTCAAAACAGTCTCACCCACTCTGGCCATTAATGCGGGCTTTACAATGTTTACAAACAGCTGTTACAATAACCCAAAGAGCCAAAGAGAAATGTGACACAGCCAATAATCTGACAGTTAAAACCGAGCATTTGTTCAGACAGCACCTTGTGGTTTGAGGTAAGAAGACCCATGAAGATAATGGTATGTGTCACATTTTGAAGCAGCTGTCGTCAGGAGAGTGGAAGTGACCGTGCTGCTACACACCCAGGTACTACTCTGAACATGGTTCTATATTTTGGCTGCCGTGGCAACAGCACTGCAATAACAACCATAATGGCTATATCAATCCGAGGGCATTTGGGGATAAAACTGGAGTTCTGGGAGCATAAAGAGGAGAAAATAAACACATAAAATAAACAGAGAAGGTAGTGTTCGTTGCAGAGAAAGCTGCAACCATTTGTGGAGGATAGAATGAAAAGACAATGGGATGTTTCCGTGGACTTTTGGAAATGTTTTCAAATGGAGTCTAGAATATTTATTATTATAACAGCTATGTTTCACGAGGCCAAATGTTTTTCTAGCAAATGTACCTTTGTGAGAAACATTTCGGGGAAACAAATAACAAATATCTGCAAGTCGATGATCGTTTTTTTTTGTTTTTCTCGGTGCCTGGAATGAAATTATCAAAGATATTCACTATTAATTAATTTTTACTAAGTGAGCCAATGTGAGCATCCACATGATCAGTTCAAGGTAATGGATCATATCCAACTATGAAAATAGAAAAAGCAATTGTTCATCCTTCTTTCTGGTCGCTTATTTCTGGTGCCTGGCCATGGCTTGGTGCCTCTCCTCTTGGTTATATGGTAAGCTTCATTGTCCTTGCCCACATGCTGTGGATTGAATTCAAGGAGCATTTCATGTATTTCATGTCCTTATGGCTTCCTTTGGTTATTGAAATGTGAGAAGAACAACACTTTCATTTTGAGATGAAAATGTTTAAGATGTCAATATTCATTTCATTGCCAAGACCCCAGTGACATTCCAGATGCTAGAAGTTTATCTTCTCTTAACCTGGACTGAGAATAAATGGGGCAGAATTTCTGATCATCCTCTTGTACACATGTGATATGAGTAAGGAATATACCTTTGCTTAATTCATGACCATACTGTAGCTTCTATCTCAACATAACCAAGCCTGGTTACCCTCTCATTTGCAAAAAAAGAAACTATCTTATTTTTCCTTTATGCAGAATCATATGCTGTAATGTAAATAATACCTTGGTACATTTTGGCAGAATTTGATAGACTGCTTCATTTCTGGGTAGATATAAGGATAAGAACATGCATTTTAGAACCAGGACATGTTCCACAGACAGAAATTCAAATCTACACCATGACCAGTTGAAATGAACTGTTTCTACTTTAACCTGTTGTCTAATAAATCAACCCAATGTTGGTCAAAATTGTATTTTTCTTTTTCTCAGCTTTTTTGTATATTTCCATGTCCTCCTTTATACTTTATATCCCCGACAATAATCGTCTCTCCACTGAACTTCTGATATAATCTCCTGTTTGACAATAGGTGTTAAGACTTACTTCTACTTCATATAACAGATTATGGCACCGAATTTCTGTCTCTTAGGGGCCTTGGTGGCCTAGTGGTTACAAATTTGGCTGTAAACCACATAGTTAATTTTAGCCCACCAACCACTCCTCAGTAGAAAGGCTTGTCTTTCTACACCCAAAAGGAATTAGTCACAGAAACACTCTCGCCTGTCCTATAGGATCTCTATAATTGAGAATTGAATCAATGGCTGTGAGTTGGGGGGGGGAGTTGATTTTTGTTTTTTATTTGCACAATAATTTAAAATGCTTTGGCTATCAGTGAAAAGGAAGTAAGATGTTGACATTATTAACATTTACTGAATATTATCAATTCCATTAAGTTTTTCTAGTCTCCAAAGACTATTTTGGAACATTTGGAATATGTTGTTGTTGTTAAGTGATATAGAGTCATGCCTGACTGATAGCAATCCCCCACACAACAGAGGAAACGTTGCCCAATCCTGTGCCGTCTCATAATTGTTATTATGATGAGCCCGTTGTTGTACCACATGTCAATTCATCTTGACAAGGGCCTTAATCCTTTTGGCTTTCCATCGACTATACCAAGAGGGATGCCGTTTTCCAGGGACTGGTGCCTCCTGAAAACATGCTCAGTATGTAAGGCAAAGTCTCGTCATCCTTTTATCTAAGGAGTACTCTGGCCATGCAGCTTATAAGACAGATACAGGTCTATAAGAATATACCGTATATGCTCGAATATAAGCTGACCCGAGTATAAGCCGAGGTACCTAATTATTACCTGGTAAACCAGAAAAACTGATTGACTCGAGTATAAGCCTAGGTTGGAAAACGCAGAAGCTATTGGTGAGTTTCAATACTCAAAACAAATAAAATTACTAAAAATTGAGACATCAGTGGGGTAATGTATTTAAATATTTATTTTAAATAAAAAACATAAATAAAAGGACAAGTCAATTAACATTAGTAAACCAGCACAGTAAGTAGAAAATAGGTTCAACAAAAACAATAAAGTATCAACAATGATACCTTAAGAGTACTATTCCCTGAGCTCAATCAGCAACCTAGCTAAAATGTAAAGAGTTAAAATCCTTCAAAACTGGATTCCTCATCATCATCCGTATCCCAATGCAGAGCTTCAGCTGGTGTGAGGTCATCAAAGATGCTGTCCTCACTGAGATCACCGTCATAACCATCACTGCTGTCATTTTCATACAAAGCGCAGTCTTCACTGCCATCCATAGCATTACCAATACTACATTTCTGGAAGGCACATTGCACCATGTCTTCTTGAATGTCTTCCCATGCATCTCGAACCCACTTTGCTATTAACTCTATGTCAGGCTTCATGAGATTTCCTCCTTTTGTTAGTCGGGCTTGACCAGATGACATCCATTCATGCCACATCCTTCGCACATGGTCTTTAAAAGGCTTATTCAAAGATACACGTCATAGGACGGCTCTGATTGGTTAGATGTCAGTAAACATTCAAAGCCGTGCAGTGTCAGTGGGGCTTTGAATGAACAGCGGCGAAATGGCAATAACCCGTGAGATAATGGGCGCTTGACCCATTACCTGGGGAGGGGGGGCAGGCAGCGAGCTGTTACACCTCGTGGGGGTACCACTGACCCGTGTATAAGCTGAACCCCAGTTTTCAGCACATTTTTGTGCTGAAAAACTAGGCTTATACATAAGTATATATGGTAGGTAAAACTAAAACAGAATGTTAAAGCAGGCCTACTATGTGTCACATACAGCAGATCTTAAACTGAAATAACCGAAAATGTAAGCCTTTACTTTAACTACTGAAGCATTCTAAGAGCAAAACACTGAAATATCCAGGATTTTTGTTTTTAAAAAGATGGAAAGAATACAAAGAATCATTGTAACAAAAATACAAAAATAACTAGCTGACATTCAATAATTTTAATAGGTAGCATATGATCAAGAACAATGGAACTAAAGAAAGAATTCCAACCTGGCCTGAATGCATGAAAGAAAGAAAGAAAGAGAGAGAGAAAGAAAGAAGAAAGAAAGAAAGAAAGAAAGACACCCCCACCAGAAACTGATGGAATACCGGTTGAAATGTTTCAATAAACTGTGATGCATTGGAAGCAGTCCTTTATCTATGTCAAGAAGCTTAGAAGATAGCTACTTGGCCAACTCACTTGAATAGATACATATTTGTACCTGTAACAAAGAAACATGATGGGATAGAGTGTGCAAATTATAGAACACTATCAATTGATATATTTCAAGCAGCACTGAAAGCATTAGCCATAAACAAGCCTCCTGGAATTGAAAGACCACTAATTGCAGTTACAACAAGCTAATGAAGCACAACATCATTGATATCACAGTGAAATTTTGTTAAAGATCACCAACAATGGTTGTCGTAGTACAGTAACAGAGTTGCCAAGCCAGATTCAGCAGAGGACATGGGACAAGGAATATCATTGCTGATGTTGCATGGATCTTGGCTTAAAGCAGAGACTACAAGATGCTTACTTATGTTGTATTGATTGTGCCAAGGTATTCGACTATGTGAATCATAACAAATACGGGATAACTGTGAAAAGAATGGAAATCAATAACACTTCACTCTACTCATGAGGAACTTTTATATGGATCAAGAGGCAGGTATGGGAAGAGAGCAAGGGAATATTGCAGGGTTTATAAAGTCAGTAAAGGTGTGTGCTAGGTTTGTACCCACTCACCATACGTATTGTTTTTGTATGCTGAGAAAGTCATCAGAAAAGCCGGACTGTATGAAGAAGACTGTGTCACCGGGATTGGAGGAAGGCTTACTAACAAGCTGTGATATGTAGGTGACACAATCTTGCTTGCTGCAAGTGAAGGGGACTTAAAGCACGTGGTGATGGACTGTAGCCTTCAGTATGAAGGACGACTTAATATAAGGAGATCAAGCTCTTCACAGCTGGACCAATGGGGGACATTGGGAGACCAGGGAAAAGATTGAATAGTCAAGGGCTTTAGCTTGCTTGGCTCCACAAGCAATGCACAAGGAACCAGCACTCAAGAGATCAAAAGGCACAGTGCATTGGGTAAATCTGCTGCACAAGACCTCTTTAAAGTGTTGAAAATCAAGGATATTACTGTGAAGACTAAAGCATGCCTGACTGGAGTCATGTAATTTTCAATTATCTTATATACATGGGAAAGTTGGACATTCCATAAGGAGGACCAAAGAGTAATCCATGCATTAGTATTATGGTGCTGGCAAAGAATACTGAAAGATTGCCAACAGAACAAACAAATAAGTGGCGTAAAAATTTAAGCCAGAATGCCCCTTAAAATAAGCAAGTACAACAAGACTTCATCCTAAGTACTTGGGCATGTTATCAGGGAGACCAGCTTTTAGAAAAGGACTTGGTAAAGTAGAGGGGCGGCAAAAAAGAGGAGAACCTATAACAAGGTGAACTGACATAGTGACGCAACAATGGGCTCAAACATAAGAACAATTGCACGGGATGGTACAAGTTCACGTGATTTTCCATTCTGTTGTATATGAGGTCACTATGAGTTGAAACCTACTAGATGCCAGCTAACAACAATACCAATTGCATTTCCTATTAATTTCTAAGATAACTTTAGAATAACAATTTCAATAATGTCTTTTGGAACATGTCTTATGGTTAGTTTAAAAAACTAACCGTAGTGTGAAATCAGGTGTATATGTGTTTCCATGTGAATTTTCACGTTTAAATCAAAGTAAGTCTTTTACTGTTTAGCAATTTACATTCATTTAAAAAGTATGACAATGAACTACAGAATTCTAGGTGAATGGCTACATTGGATGGTGTAAGATATGGTAATAATAATAATTAATAATAATAAATCAAAAATTCATGGAAGTGGCAGATGGAAGAAGGAGGAGATTAAAGGGAACTGATATAAAAAGTATTCAAGAAGAAATAAAATATTTTGAAAATGATAATGGCAGTAATAATGTAAGAGCTCCTAATAAAATTACCAAGAAAAAATATGATAAGTAGCACAATTATGTATTCATGTTCTTCTCCCAGTATTGACCATAGTCATACTCCTCAGGTATAAACTAATTAGGAAGAAGATGATGATAAATTCTAGAGAAAAAGTTAAAGACAAAAATGTCATGCTCCTGGATAGGAAGAGCTAAAACTGTAAAATGTCAACATTATCCAAAGCAGTCAACAAATATAAAGCAATCTTGATCTATATTCCATTATCATTCTTTAAAGGACTGAGGGCCACACATTTCTGAATTTCAAAACCTAATACATAGTCATGGTATTCAAAACAACCTGGCAAGTACTGCATAAATGTAATGATAGTTCCCTGAAACTGGTCGCTTCTATGCCACCAGGGTTCCTGCAGTAGAGCATGCAGGGGAGAAAACGATACTACTGCATTAGCAACAGTTAAACCCCTGGATGAAATGAGTCACTCATTGGGCTTGGAAATTTAGGACCGCAGTTCCCCACAGTTTCAGGAACACCCAGGTTAATTACCATAACAAGACTCCACAGACTCAATGTTTTAAATCCTACTTTGGTGAATAGCAAGCATCTATCTATGAAGTTATAATTAGTT
Organism: Tenrec ecaudatus; assembly: GCF_050624435.1. Lineage (NCBI taxonomy): Eukaryota > Metazoa > Chordata > Mammalia > Afrosoricida > Tenrecidae > Tenrec > Tenrec ecaudatus. Next base: position 87,738,025 of record NC_134531.1, read on the forward strand.
GCTCACCATCAGGAGCAGGGAAGATTGAGAAAATCAATGATTCAGGAAATTATTAGTCCAAGAGTTCAATACACAATGCAACCTCAGCCCCACCCTGAACTACATGGAGCCTGGCTACCACTGCTAACTACTCTGGTCTCACAATAGAACATGCTAGGAAGAGTATGCAGGGGGGCAGGAGGAGGGGCCTTTGAGTGGAACAAATGCACAGTCATCAACACTAAATTAACTGCTCTTATAGAGACTGGTAAAACCTCTGAGCCTGAGGCCCTTAGACACCCTTCACTTCTGTAACTGAGTGGATTCCATCTTTCTTCCAAGCAATAGACAGGATGATAAAGTTAGCAATAACCTGAGAGAAGATACTCTTGAGAACCATCAACCATAATAGACCAAAGTGTAGCATTTGTCTGAAAACAAAGTTCAGGCAGTAGGTACAGTTGGTAAAGAAGGATAAATAGAAATGGAGAACTCTGAAAGAATTGGGAATAGTGCTATTAAATTGAGGGAATTGTAACCAATATCATGAATTAAAATGGGTATAATTTGTTGAGTGAAAAAATAATTTGCTTCCTTAACTTTTACCCAACTAACAATAAAATGTTCAAATACACAGCAAAAACAATCCAGTATAAGGAAAAACATTATTTGTGTTCCTAATAAGATTTAAGCTTATTCTTAAACTATCAAAAGGAAATTTAAATTTTCATGAAGCACGATGGTGTAATATAATTCTTTCATTTCCAGAATAGCAAGTTTCATAAAAATGGTTTTGCATAAAAATTAATCATTTTCAGTTTTACCTACATTGTATGGGAGATCCTATATAATATGGCTTTCAAAAACACAAGCACATATAATTCCACAGGATTAAAATAGTTAAGTAGATTAAAATAATTAGTCAATGTCTCCCCCAATAAGACATTTGAATTAATTTCAAATTACTTAATTTAAATTATTTTTCTATTTGAAATTTCCTGTTTTTTTTGTATTTAAATTAACTCAAAATCATTATTCATGGTTATATATTTAAAAATAACTTTAGTGCTTTTTAAAAATATATATGTAAATGTCCATGGTATCCACATCTTGTATATTTGTAAGATATTTGATTGTAACAATACGAACATTGTAAATGGTGTTAAATGGACCTTGTTTCATATTAATATTGCCTTTTTGGCCAACCCACATATTATATATACATGAATTAAGGGAAATAATAACTTTAACACCATCTTAGTGAACTCAAGATAGTCAGGGAATTTAGTAGGGGATTTTGAAAAGAAAACTCCCTACCAGATTTAGCCACTTTGCCTTGTTCTGTGTCTAAATTAAGAGTACTGTTAATTCTATACTAAGAATCCCCAAACTCTGAGTGTTTCAGAAGAAATTCCGATCAATGAGCATTCTGGTCACTAAAGTTGTGGTGCTCCCTTAGACAGTCCAGGTCAGAGGAGCAGAGATAAAGGGGGTTTGCATTTTCTGAACACTCACACTAAGCCAGAGCCATTGTTTGTGTAATTTACATGTATTATCATGTTTAATGCCTGTAATAGAAGTCTGGCGGTACAATAGTTCAGTGCCTGACTGCTCACCAGAGGGTTGGTGGTTCAAGCCTACCAGTCCCAGCAAAAGAAGGTCTACTTCTGTTAGAATTGCAGCCCAGGAAGCCTATGCTCTTCTCTGGCCTACAGAGCCAGTATGAGTCCGAATGCACTCACTAGCAATTAGTATGATTTTTATGTTTTCTTAATATCCTCAGTAGTTCCATAATGAAGCAATAATTATGACTGTTGATTACCAGGGAGGAAACTGGTTAATTTAGCAGTAGACATATGCCTGATAAGAAATGTCATTGTTTATTTCTATTTAATTTATATTTTTAGGTCTATGTGTCTTTATTGTCTGCATATGACTATATTATGTTGCTTTGAAGAAATTCGAATGGCTGCTTCAGTAACTTAGAGTTTATTCTCAAATTTGTTTCCTGCAAACAGTTGGCTAATTATTTTTGTCTTCTGAAATTAACTAAAAATACATATATTAGATATATGTTTCAAATTCTCCACCCAATTTCTATTCTTCAAGAATTCTACATAATTAGCTGAAAAGAATTACTGTAAAATATAATTTGGGAGACAAAAAATGTGCAAGAAGTGCTCTACCCCTGGATGGCTGCTTTTAGCTTCTGTCATATAGAGTTGAACTGACCTTCAGAGTTCAATGTGTTTACTCCATGGCCTTTCTTCCTACATCTTTCCTTCTCATTTTTATTAATAGCCAGACATACTGGAGATGAAGCATTTTCATAATCCCTTCCCACTTACCCAGGATTTATGAAATTATCTTTTAGGACTATAAGTTGCTCTTTTAACGTCAACCAAAAGGAACCTATATACGTGGGAGCCTTTTATCTGCTGTTTTTACGGAGTTCCACTGCTCTGCTCCTGCGTCCATTCTGAATCCGATTTCACACTCATCCCTCCTGCTAACCTAATGCTTTTTAGAGAATACTGTGCTTTTTCCTTCCCAATTTATACCAAATCCTTTAAATGTTTCCACTCATGTTTAGAAGTCTGAATTTGAGTTTGGCATGCACATTTAAAAAATATTAAAGCAAGATTTTTTTACTGTACTTTATTCCTGCTTTAAAATTTGTTGAAAGATTCTAATTAACAGATTGAAAAACAAAAGAACCCACTGAACACCCACTAGATTTTTTTAAGGGGGAAAACATTCTCTAAAAAAACCCACTGAGCACAGTAAGACACACACTGATGAACACCTACTTCTTAATGAAATTCATCAGCACCACCTAAATTCAGTTCCTTCTTCCTCACCTCATCGCCTCTTCCTCTGCCATCAAGAAATTAAAAAAAGCAAGTAAAGAAGCCCCAGAAAACCACTTTGAATAGTATATACAATACAATATACATGAAGAGAAAAATACATGTAACAGGAAACCGTGGTTTATGCTTAAACCGATGAAGACTATCATTTCTCAGACGTATGGCTTTAATACAACGCAACTCGTGCAGTTTATATCACCTCAAGTTCTACGCCACTTTTTAGACTCTTATTTCAAGAGATTAAAAAAAATGAGTTGGATAAGCTTTTTGACAGCTCTTTTAATAAACATAATTTTCAGAAAATAATCGCACACTAAGTAGCAAAAGAGTGAAGGCATGCAAAGAGACAGTTCTGATAAATAAAACTGTTGAACTAAGTTTACCCTTTAATGTAAAATAAGTATTTTTCATTATTTAGTCATTTTGTAACTTAAGTCCTTAGAAGACATTATTTGGGGCTACATATAGAGCAGGTATAAAAATTAAGAAGCACTTTTCTATACATACTTTTTTAAGTTTCAGAGAAAAATTATACCTGACAAATTTTACATAAGCAAAGTTTAGTTCTTTGAAAGATAGGAATATCTTATCTTCTATTCAGTTAACAGGTTTTAGCAGTTTTCTGAATGCTTATGAGTAGCTCAGAAATTCATATAAGTTCATGTAATTCACACAGCATCTGTTGTGAAAAATAAAGTGATAATTTACATCCAATTAAAATATTTTCCATTAGATAAAAATGCCTTAATAAACCAACAAATTCATATAAGAAAATTGTATTCATTGGTAATAAAGCAGGTCAGTGTCCTGTAGACAATGCCAAAAACTAGAGAGTGGTCAACTCAAAAAGGAATGGATCAAAACTTCATGGAAAATTATAATATTTTTATTACTTTTTAAAAATTTGTGGATCCTTACTGACTGAAGAGTTTGCTAAGTGAGGAAAACATACCTGTTTACTGGGTACATTCTCAGTAAAGGATTTTTAAATTGTCCAAACTCCTCTAGCTCACAGCAGCAGTGAGACTCTCAGGGGGGGCCTGGCACGTCGTCATCTTCCTCCTCGAAATGATGGGCACTGGCACTGCACGGGAATGTATAGAAATGACTTTAAAAGGAACAGATACTTAATGTTTTCTGCTATAAGGATTCTTTAACCTTCCAAATGAGCTTACTACACCTCATTTGGCAGGTACTTATAAAAATGAATTCTCTTAGAGTAGATTCCAATGGTAAAACATGAAATATATTTAATAAAACAGGGAAGTCATGGAAAGAGAAAGTTGGTGGGTCTTGCTGCTTTCTTTCTTCTTCTTCTTGTTTTATTTTTATTTTTTTACTTTAAATATTTTTAGGCCTCTTCACCACTGCTGTTGGGTCATTTCTCTTAGCTCTACTGAAGAGCCTTTGTCAGTCTGGAGGAGGCAGCCATGTGTCCATGAATGCTTATTTAGTCCGCCTAGGACAGATGGCCTGGAATTGCTGAAGGAGACCTTAAGATATATTTAAAAGAGGAAAGGAAAAGAAACAATAAGAGATGAAATAAACTAGAAAGGAAATAAATATGTGGCCAAGAAAAGTATACACACATAAAAAGACACAGAGGTACTTGCATACACAAATGAAGATCGATTTTAAAGGTTGTAGGTGAGACTTGAAGAGATTTGCTTCTTATATAGAAATTTCAGCTTTAGTTATTTTGAATTTATTTTCTTCTTTTTTCTTTGGGAGGGGGGCAAAATCTGACAACCCAAACCAATGCTGCCATGGTTAAAATACAGCCTACCTTTAATTTCCTTTAGATTCCAAATTTGAAATATGAATTTTTAATTATAAAAGCTTAAAGGATTTATTAAGTGGAATAGAATTTCAAGTAGAATTTTTTACACCTGAAAATCAATGATTTAACATGGTTTCTTTTAGAGTCTTGTATAATTAAGTTATTGTGCTTAGAATTAAAATATATAGCTGTTATTTTAAGAAAATATACACTCTGCTCTACCTAGTGATGGTATGTTTCGAGTGGTCTTTAAGCAGGAAAAAAGTGAGAGTCGGGGCTGGATGGAGTGAGGCCATCAGAGAATAATATATTTCCAAATGAGAAAGGTGTAAAACCCTGTTACATGATTTTTAAAAAGTGACACCTCAGAGGATTTATAATGTATTTTTCTATCCAAGATATCAAATTAGCCTTCCCTCATTTTTTTTCAGATTTATTCTATTTCAATAATTCCCTGACCATGCCAGGTAACAGAGGACTGTTACTTAAATTGCCAAGTTTTCTATTGCTCCTAAGACAAATATCAAATTCCAAATTTCTCCTCATTGCTTTCTGAGTTGTCATGGTTATCAGATGACACCTTCTCTAAATTCTTTCTCATTTTAACTCTTTTCCATAAACAGCCTGCTTGAAAAATCAAGAGGGCGGGGGAAGACATTAAATTCGGTTGCTATAAGCATAAAAAGTAGCAAACACACACACACACACAAAAGGACAGAAATATTTTGTTACCCACAATTGATGTTTTAAAAGATTTTATGCAGAATCATTAAATGTCATTAAATATGAGTCTAAAAACTACCTGCTTTATGTCATGGGTCTCTGAGTACCTAGTATGTGACCGTGCGGTTAGAGGAATTTTACACTTGTCTCTTCCTAACCACCACCGACAATGTCACAGGCAGCAAGGATGGCAGATCATTCTAAAGTAAATAGGAGGGGGGGTGGGTAGGTTGTTTTGTTTATTTATTTTTCTTTTTTTAATACAAGCACCTTTAAAAATAGAATGGCAAAAAGATGCATAAACAGAGCCTTTGAAAATGTACAAGGCTTTTGTCTTACAAAACATCTGTTACTCAGATGAGTATTTTGAACACAGAGAACTTCAGATTAGCCTTTCGAAGGTGTGTTGGGTGGTGTCCTTCTGTGGACTTGGCTCTGGGGGAGGGCAGCCTGACTCCTCAGCCTGTTGGCTCAGCAATTTCCCAGTGGTCAGCCTGTCTTGCCATAATCACATGCTGGCGCCCCAAGACTGTTTCTTAACTGTACTTTGTACTTTCTAATGAAAGCGTCCCAAAATATCTCCAACCACTCCAATCCTGAAGAAGCCATGACCTCAGACTGGACTGCTGGACATACTGAGTTTGTTCAGAGAGACTGCCTCCCAGCTATCACTCTGCCATGATGACTGAAGGCTTCCCTCTCTCATTTCTAAGTTTTATTACCACGAGGCAATTGTTATTGTGAGTTATCTCTTCTTCAGTTATAACTCACAGGGAACCTATGTATAAGAGCACACCGCCTGGTCCTGCAGCATCCTCACAGTGATTGCTATGGTTGAGCCCATTGTTGCTGCCACTCAGTGAGTCTGTCTCTTTGAGAGCCTTCCACTTTCCACTGACCCATGCCATTATGTTGCCAAGCGTGATACACTTTTCAGGGGCGGATCCCTCCTGACAGCATGGCCAAAGTAGGATGAAGTCTCCCGGTCATGCATTCTGGTTGTACTTTCAGGACAGATTTGTTTTTTACTTCTGGCAGTTCATTCAACATTTTGCTGACACCATAATTCAACAGCTTCAATTAATTCTTTTATCCTCCATTTACATTGTCGAGCCTTCACATGCATAGGAGACTATTGAAAACCCCACGGCTTTACCAAGTATAAATCCGTCCTCAGAAGGGCATCTTTGCTCTTTAACACATTATGGAGGTCTTTTGCAGGAGATTTGCCCAATGCTGTGTGCCAATTGATCCTGCACTACTGTTTCCAGTGAACACTGATTGTGGATCCAACTAAACACAAATCCTTGACAACCTCAATCTTTTCTCAATTTATTATATTGCTGCATAGTGTTCACTTGTGAGGTGTTTTTTTTAACCTTAAGTCTTTGATCTTTATTATTTAAGTGTTTCAAGTCTTCTTCCCTTTCAGCAAGCAAGGTTATGCCATCTATATATTATAGGTTGTTAATGAGTTATTTTCCTATCTAATTTTGGATTCTTTTTTTATAGTTCAACTTGTTGGATGATTTGCTTGAAAAAATATGGTGAAAAACAAATATGGTGAAAGAATACAACCCTGATCCACGCCTCTTTTGATTATGAACCATGTAGTATACACTTGTTTTGCTCTTGGTCCATGTATCAGTTGCACAGAAATACAATTATGTGTTCTGGAATTCCTATTATTTATAGTTTGTTATGATCCCCACATTCAAATATCAGAACATTATCAATAAAACACTGGTAAATATCTTTCTGGCTTTTTGTGGTTTCTGTCATGTCTTATTGGACATCAGAATTCTTGTAATTCCAGCTAAAATTTCTGGTGGTTTCCCTGTCCATGTACTGCTACAATAATTTTTGAATTATCGTCAGCAAAATTTTACTTCTGTGTGATATTCATAATATGATTTTATCATTTTCTCTCTGTGCTCAAAACTTATGATGATGATAACAGTATTTCCAGTGAACAACTTGTTGGTCTTGAAAAACTCCATCATGAGATTTATGGTATTGTTTCTAATCACCATTGCCATATTTTCCATCTAGTGATCCTTGTTTCCAACTTTTCATCCGAATCCCAGTAATGATCAATGCATCTTGATTGCCTGTCTGATGAATTCAGACTGCGGAAGTTGGTAAAAATATTCAATTCTTCATCTTTGGCATTAGTGGTTGGTGCATAAATTTGAATAATAACAGGCCTTCCTTAGAGTCATTTAGAAATTGATCCTGTCACATACAATGTTGTACTTCAGAATAGATCTGGAACTGTGCTTTTTAATGATGAATGTAATGTCATTTCCCTTCAGTTTGCATAGTAAATCATGTGAGTATCTGAATCAAAATGGCCAATACCAACCTATTTCAGCTCACTGAGCCTAGGTTATATATCTTTAAGCATTCTATTTAATATACAACAACTTTAATTTTTTCTAGATTCACACATCCAAGACATTTCCAGCTCTTTCTTTAAATTTTGAACTGTACTACACCAGTAAGGCAAGATCCCCAAACTTTACATCATCCATGTCATTCAAGTGAACTCTGCATTGAGGACACAGGTCTTATTCCACTTATATTTTAAGTGCTTCCAAGCAGAGGGCTCATCTTCCTGCACTCTAACAGTGTTCCCTTGTTATGCATCAAGTTTTCACAGATCATTTATTTTCTTAAGAAGTAGATCACTAGGTCTTTCTTCTTGACCTATCTTACCTTGGGATCCCTACTAAAATCTGTCCAGCGTGGATCACCCTGCTGATATTTTAAATACCACTGGCAGAGCTTCCAGAATGAAAGCAACACACCAGCAACACACAGTAGGACAAACTGACAAAAAGCAGTGAGGTATATGGTCAGAATTACATAAATGACTTTCACAATCACTGACACACAGTTGATTAGAAAGTCAATCCACATACAATACAACAAGTTATGTGTTGTGTATTATTTAATTTAAAAAATTAGAAAAAGTAATTATAAAGAGATTATAGTTTTAGAGTAACAAATACAATAAAAACAACAAAAAGGAGCTTCGTAGCTCAAAAGAAAACTATTTGGATATTTGAAAGCTCTTTGAACTCTATATTTATCACCTATAAAAATAAGACATCACATGACACTGATTACACATGAGTAACACTCCCAGTATTAATTAACTTATCAATGGGCTAAGCTAAGTTGACTTTACTAATATGTGAAGTAAACATTTAGGGCCTTTGAGAAAAATAAAAATCGGAATGTGTCACTCTTCATAAATGTTCACCTGAAATATCTTACAAATGAACCAAAAGAATTTGTATTGAAACTCAATATGATTTCCCCTGGACACGCCATCTTTTCAAGTCCTTGTGTGATCAAATACCATAACTCGGGTAATATGTGGATTTGGCCAGGAAGACAAACAAATTATTTAACAGGCTGTTAAAGAAAGGTGAGAAAAATAAAACGGAGAAATCTGAGAGACTGGTGTTCTTACTCTGCCATGTTTTATATTTGTTTTAAGAGACCTGAAACCTCTTTGCAAAATAGTACTCACAGGTCTATAACTCGATTCACTCAACTTGATCCTTAAAGGTCCCGTTTGCACTTGGCTTGAACATATGCCTGGACTGTTGTTCTCGGGTCCCGTCAAGTCCGTTCTGACTTGGAGTATTGTGTTGTACAACAGCATGAAACATGGCTGCATCTTTACACACATTATGTTTGAGCTCACTGTTGTAGTTACCGGGTCAATTCAGATGCCCAGGGCGTTTGCAGTGCCCTTCGATTTTACCGGTCAGAATCCCCTCCCCGTCCCTGAACCCGCCTCCTGGTATTAAAGCTTCTGTTGTCTTCAGGAGAAGAGGAAATCAGAAAGAAAGGTTTCCCTGCTAAAAATTATGAAATATATTGACAAGGGTTTTGTTCAAATACATGCAAAGCATTAGCATGTCTAAACCCTTCCTTGACTTTAAAGAACATTCTGACTGTACTTATTCCAAGACAGATTTGTTTGTTCTTTTGATAGTCTGTGGTGCTTTCGTGCATCAATTCTTGTCTGGTTTTTCTCCATGTTCAACCTTCCCACACACATAAGGCAACTGAACACACCCTGGCTTGGGTGAGGCACGCTTTGGTGCTCAAAGCAGCATTGCTGCTTTTTAACACTCGATAGAGGATTTGTGCACTAGACTCACCCAATGCAATGTTTTCTTTGATCTCTTGACTATTGCTTCCATAAACCATTGATGCTGGATCCAAGCAAGATATCCTTGACAACTTCAATCTCAAGAATAGATTTAGGGTATAAAACAATAATGACAGGTGATCTGATGAGCTATGGGATGACATCAAGAATATTATTCATAAAGAAATCATCATAAAGGCAGGAAGAAAGGATCAAAGTGAATGTCAGAAGTTCCTTAGCTTGCCCTTAATCATGGAGTCACCAAGGAAAATAGAAGAAATGATAAAATCAAAGAGCTGAACAGAGAATTTCAAAGGGAAGCTCGAGAAGATAAACAAATATATGTGCAAAGACCTAGAACTAGAAAAGCAGAGAGAGAACTCACTCAGTCTATCTTAAACTTATAGGACTAAAGAAAAAATTCAAGCCTTGATCTGTGACCTTGAAAGGTTCTATGGAGAAAATGTTGAATGATGCAGGGAACATCAACACAAGGTGGAAAGAGTACAGGGAGTCGCTGCACCACAAAGTCATAGTCATCATTCGACCATTTCAGGAGGGAGCATATGAACAAGAACCATTGCGCAAAGGAAGAAAGCCAAATGGCATCGAAAACATTAGCCCAAAAGAAGACTCTAGGAATTGATGGAATACCAATTAAGATGCTTCAACAAGTTGATGAATTACTGGAAGCACTTACTCATCTAGGGCAAGAAATTTGGAAGACAGTAACTTGACCAAGTAACGGGAAAAGATCTCCATATTTGTACCCATTCCAAAGAAAGGTGACTCAAACAGAATGTATGTATTCTGTGTCCATTAAAATACATTCAAAAGGTTAATGGAAAATCCCATTGTCTTTTAATTCTATGTTCCATTAACTATTTGAATACGCTGTTTGAGTCCCCTCATGCTTATTTTACTTCTGGAGAAGGATGGGGCAGTCCTATTAAGAATCTTAAGCAGTGTTGAAATCAAGTAGAATAAAATTCACTTTGCTAGTTGGCATGCTTTATTTCTTTAACTGTAAAAATCTTTTTTGATTTTTTTCTTTTCAAAATCTCTTTTCTATAATCTGGTTTCCCCCCAGAAGGTAACCCCTGTGCACTGCCTTAAGGTCCTCATTGAATGATCTCTTTTTCCTTCTAATTATATTTCTTCACCTTGGGAGGAACTCACACCGCTTCAGGATAAGCAACCTGGTAGAGCCTAAGGTCAGGTGTGCCCTAGAATCTAACTCAAGAAATTACAACTGTGGAATAAGAGGAGGATGGGGAGAGAGGGGACAGAGGAGGGAATTCATAACAATATTGAGGTACATTCTCAAGAATAATTAACTGAACCCCATCCTGTGTTGTATCATTTGCTTATTGAACCCTCAGGGACAGAAAATGGTCTAAATTTACTTCCCCAAAGTCATGGGGTTAACAATTACTTGTACTCAAAAATAAGCTCTTAAGCTGTATTTCCCACATTTTTCTTATTCTGAAGTCCAAAAACAAAACAAAACAAAAAACCTAAAGTGGTATTTATGAGCTTCTAGAAAAACACACACACAAATGTAGGAATGACATAATATACATTAAAGATACTCACACACATTTAAAGATAGGTGACTTTATCCCCATTAAAAAGAAGACCCAGGGAAGCAACTAATGGGAGTCAGCAAGGGAATATTTTTAAAATAATTCTTAAAGTGAAAAAGGAGTTCTATTTTGGGAGCAATATGGAGACCTTTTTGGATATTATACTCTTCAGGTAGAGAAATTCTAGGTGAAAAAGAGAGAAACATTAGCAGAGATTTTAAACCAAATCTTCAGCTGGGCTTTTGTTTAACAGATATGCAAATTTGTGCACTGCTTCATTTGAATATTTATTTACTGCATTTGTAAAGGAAATTGGGGGATTATAGCCTCTTCCCAGCTGTGTTTTAGTTAATGACTGGTCAGCCTATTAGCCTGCTCCACAAAACCGATTCTCTGCACAAGCAACACCTTTTTTTTCACCCTGACTAGAAATTCTTCACTTAAACATCAAGGGTGAGAGATGGGGGAGGCCAACAAGCTAGCTCCAGGGAGGGTGGAACACCAAAAATGAAAATACTGCCCCCCCCCAACCATTAACCAAAGCAGGAAAGTTATTTGACAACTGTGACTTTTGCATTTTTATAATACACAAAGCAAACAATCTACTATCAAATGCTGTGGGGACAGGAGAGTAGTTAATAGATGTCTATGTTTATGGAGGACTGTTTCAGGATGCTGCTCTATTCATCTCTTCCTACGTGCTCATTTACTGTATAAGTATAACCACATCAATCAATGAGTGATTTATGAATCCACAATGGACAAGTGCACTGAAAAAAAAAAAAACAGGTTTCACTAGTCCCCCGTTTTCTCACATTTAGAAAAATGCAGAAGGAGAAATAATAAATACTATCTCTCTAGCAGCCTACTGTCACCGTTCACTGTTCAAAGCAATGTATTTTGAGGTGCCAGGGCTGATTCTAAGATTAAAGGCTTTTATGTTGACATGTTCATTTCTAAGAACCTACTTTGGAGCAAAATTTTAGATCAGGAAGTTCTAATAGCCTAGGTGTAGAATTTCGTATCATTTATTATTTGTTATAAAGGATAGTCATTGTTTTCTGAAAAATGTATGTGCTTCAGTAAAGGGGGAAATTTTTATTTTATGTCCAAATGCCTTTCTTCTTTGTATTCCTTCGATATAGATAGATACAGATATAGAAATAGATATAGATATAGATACAGTCATCTTGGCAAGAACATGCACTAATTCTTATATAGCCAGAATGAATCCAAAGAATTGAGTGGTCCAAATTACTACCATCAAAGTTTAAAAATTTTCTGGCCGGGTCTAAAAATAAACCAGCACTTTGATTTGTTTAATGAGTAATGAGATCTGTATAGAGCAAACGTAAACTATTTATCAAAAGTATTAATATTTTAAACAATGAATTAGAAATTCATTTAGGCTTATTTATGTGTGAAATATTGCTGTAAATAAATAGATAACAACAGAAAACCTGAAAGCAACTTGGGCGTGAGATATTCTTGGAGCAAAATGATCATTTCTTACGGTTGGAAAAATTGAACGTTATTTGTTCGACTAACTACTCAAATATTTACAGAACAATATTCAATAATAAAGGCAAAGATATATCCCATCCCAATATAAACAGAGAACTAAGATTTACAAAATAACTGTATGAAAGAATATTACAGAAATAAACATTTCACTTCAGAATGCTAATGTAGCTATTCCATTGCTAAGATCCCATTAGTTCTGTCCATGATACTAAAAACCATCTACTGCTACCTTCAAGACAGAAGAAAGGTTACATTCTCTTGCAATAATTCTACTTCAACAGAGAATGGCCAGTATGCCTCAATGGCATCTTCTCTCCCTCTCTTTTTCTCCCTTCAAACACGAGTTACTAAACCATTTCATGAACTCATCAGGAATATTTTTGTTCATTCCTTCTGTGGGGCGATGCGGGCAGATTGCTGGATCAGATAGTGCAGTGCGCTGTACACTGCATTTGAAATGTGCCTTTTTTTAAAGCAGCAGATTTATTGATTTTCTTAAGTAGAAAATATGCACCCGGACATTAGACAAACACAGACTAAACACAGACTGAGGAAAAGCTGATAATTTGATTAAACTGACTGAGCTTTTGTTGTCTGTGTTTGGGGAATTTCCAATAATGTTCAAGTGCCAAACGTCCTTCTTCTTCTGAATTTAACAAATGTAATTCCTCAGCGTGATGCATTTAACAATTATCCTGTATTTGGAGAATTGCTTTTCTTTAGAAAACTGGTTTGATGATCTCATATTTTTCTAATTTGTAGGCTGAAAGGTAGGTAGGGTTACAACCATGCCATGCTCAAGATAAAGCACTTTACTAAGAAAACAGTGAGAATTGACCAGGCAAAAAGCACTTTTATTACCAGTGCATCAGAAGGATTAGAAATTTCATTTTGTAGTTATCAATGTTCTACTTCATTCAGTATCATCTTAAAAATATAATTTGCCAAAATAAAAGTCTATAGGGATACTATTTGAGATTTGTTTATATTTTTATGACTAGAAAAAAACATTTTGAACATTTTAAAACATCTTTAAGTATTTGAATAATCAAGATAACTAAAGCATGATTGATTAGATGCAATTACCTTAATTTAGGCAACAAATTGAGTTAAATAGTTAAAGTTACAATGCTTCACAGTGTAGGTGTCATTTCACGTGTCTCCGTAGTTTTGATTGTCTTGGAATGCCAGAAAGATCTCTGGCTCTTTAATGTCCCTTCCTGGACGGCTGCAGTGGAATTAGCGACAGCAGGTGTGTGTGGGGGTGTGGAGAGACCAGGTGAGAGAGGAATTGTTGAAAGTCTGTGAGGATGATGGAGTTTTCTGAATTAGTGAAATGAGGTCTTGTGAACTCTTTATTGTGAACACCTTTGCTTTCAGAGGTATACCGTGGTTTTCAGAACCAGGTCTAATTCTTTTGAAGCCTGCCAAGACTACACTGTGAAATAATTCTTTCTAGAAACTTAACCATAAAGAGTTTTTCTTTTATTATCCTGTAGGCCTCTATTTGCTAGGTTCTTAAGCATCATTTTTTTTTCTTCTTATTGTGCACCTTCTGTTAACCACTCCTTCTCAGTGATATTTGCTCCTTTTTTTTACTGGCTCCATGCTCAGGGTTTTATAACTCATCATAATGAAATTTTCTCTTTTCAATTTCCGACTACACCAGTTCATATTGAATATCTCTCATAGAGCTCTATACTGTAATCTGATGAGTGAGGTATTTCATCATAAAGTTTTCATAAATTTCTAACGCTTATTTTGGATTTGTTTATTTAGTCTGAACCATGTAGTGACTCATAAGTAATCGATATTCTGTTTACAAGGCAGTAGATCTTTACGGGAGAAGGGAGGGGCTGGGGTTGCAACCACTAACCTTTCAGTTAGCAGTTCAGAGCTTAAACCAGGCCACCGGGACTATATATATAGTTACGTACAAACACACACAGACACACACACATATATATTCCTAATGCATGCATATAGACACATATTTATTTGCAAACAGAGATTTAGACACAAAAATAGAAAACTGTGATAACAATCAGATAAAGTTACAAACCAGAAGGCCACAAATTCTTTAACAAGAGCTCGCTCATCACTAATACAGAAACTAATGTGACAACTTAGAAATTCATTATTGTTTTTAGCTACTGGAAAAAATTCAATTAGAGATTTTACCTTGAAAATATCTTCTGAGTCAAGGATATTTATGCCCAAATTAAGGTTAACACTGAAGTTAACCATTTTCATTCTATGAAGATAGAAATTTATTTAATGATTGATCTCAGCTGGCCTAAACAAAGTGACATAGGAGCTAGATTTCAAGATCATTTAAGTCCGTCTTCTTTCCGATCTCGCTCTGCCTTCTCACGTGCACAGCACAGATAATCTGCCCGCACTCATTTTCACCCTGCACGAACTCATTAGAGAAATAACATTAAGGAAAATCAAGCTTACTTCTCTTTTAGATAGGGGACATTTTATCAGATGTGTGAGTTTTATCCCCCAAATCCAAAGCCAATTTAAATACATTTCATCTCATTCTATCATTTTAAATTTTAGAATTTATATTTATTAAAAGACTTATAGTACATATTGATACATGTATGATATATAATCATATATATCAATATATGTTATGTTCCCTTTTAACTTAACACTCTTTTTTATCTCTCAATTTTTTATCTTTCTATCTTTGGTAAAATTAAAGCAAGCAAACTAAGTAGTGACATATTGTTTACTGACAACTTAAAATTTGACATTCTGATGTTCCATGTTGAATTAGTAATATTCTTTATTGAAATAAGTCTATGGGGTTGAATTATTAGAGGCAAATTAGCTTACCTCTGTCTTGTGATTCTATTACAGTAAGTTTGAGTTATTTCATTTTTCTCATTCTCAATTTCCTCAGTGTGCTGTTTTATGAAACCTGTATTCTAGATCTATGAGCACTCTTCAACTTTCCATTTTTAATTTTTCGTTGTAGGATTTTTTTTGGTCATTCATGAGAATCTTTGAACTCATAACTTCACTATATGTATGTTTTTCTGATAATTGAGTCAAACTCCTACCACCCACCCTCCATGAAACCTGATTGAAATCAAGAAGCTGTGCTGTAGGTGGTGAAGGCGGCAGTCTGGCAGCACAGAGGAAGCGTTACCGGAAGGTGCCAACTGAAGGGATGTCCTGTCCCCTCTACTGAAACCTGCCACAGCCGACTGAGACCTCTCATGGGCTCTGCCAAGCATGGCCACCCACCACCACCATCTCATAAGTCAGCTTCTTATCATGTGTTAGGGGTGGGGAAAGTCAAATATAAATTTTCTTATGACATGTACTTTGCTGAGAGGAGCCCTGGTGGTATAGTGGTTAGGAGTTGGGCTGTGATCTTCTAGGTCAGCAGTTCAAAACCAACAACAGCTTGGCTGGAGAAACACTGGGATTTCTACTCCTGTAAATAAGTAGGGTCTCAGAAACCCACCGGGGGTTGCTATGAGCATTGACTCAATGACAGGGAGTGTTTTCTGCTTGTTTGTTTTGGTAAAGAGCTGCACTCTCACAAACTCACAGGCCGATCCTAACCTGCCCTGTAAGGTTGCTGTAAATGGTCACCTATTTGATGCCAGTGGGTTTGGATTATTATTATTGTGTGTGTGTGCTTTGCTGGAGATGTATTTCTAAATATTTAAAAATATATGACACTTCTTAGAAAACTTTATTGATTTGCTTATTTTGACCTAGTACTTTTACATAGTGATTCTTTACTGTATTTGATATTGTAAAGTTAAAGGAAAAGGCAATTTTGTCATCTCTATTATAAAAATAATACTGGCCAACACACTTTTTGGTGCCTCAAATATTAGACTTGTTTTTGAGTATATTTGCCCTGCTAATTCCCAAAATAACACTATTTCCCCATCAGCTCTAGCTTTTAAGATGCAGACCTATGACATAAACCACCCTTCCCGATGCTCACCCCAAAAGTATCAAGATATTTTAATGTAGTGTTAGCTATCCTGAGATGCAGGAAGTTCTTGCTGGTGGTATTTAAAGTAATATGTGCTGTACTAGATACGGAAGTCACGTTAGACTTCCCATGATGCTTTTGAGCTTCAGATATACATGTACAGTAAAAGTTGTGTGTACCTGGAATTTTCCAAAGGTATCACCTCACCTCTATTGCAAACCAAATATCAGGCAGTTACAATTTGTTGTCTTAAAAAGGGGCCGGAAAAGGGGCCTTGGACAATAAACCAGGAGCCTGGATGGTGTAGTGGGCTATGATTTTGTCCGCAAACCACCAGGTGAACTCTGTGAGCCTACCGTCTGGTTGGCAGGAGCAAGGTGAGGCTCTCTGTTCCCCTGAAGATTTATAGCCTCAGGAACCCGGGGGAGAGATTCCACTCTATCGGACTGTAAGGGTCATAGTAACTGACTACTAGTGAGTTTGTTACAACAATTAGAGATTCAAATGTTCTGAAAACCAAAATGTGTTGGTCAGATTTCAAATGCCTTTCTTAAAATTTAAACCTTCCAGTCTTATTATAAAATGACACAACTTCTCCCACTGTGCACAGACTCTCTTAAAGCAATTTCAGAATTTTTCTTACAAAGAATCTTGGAATCAATCCCAATTCTGAAACATTAAAAACGAACTATCCATTGATTTCTATATGGTAAAACATGTTCTGGGATGTTTACTACATACTTTGAAGAATGAAAGTTTAGATGTTTAAAGTATTTTTGATAGTTTCTTTGAAGTTTTAAAATTTCCATACTCCAAATCGCCCTCGCACCTTCCATTTATTCAAGTTTTTTTAAAAATTTTTTATTTCCCATTCTTCCCGAGCTGGTTTCTGGCTGTGTGATATTCAATGTGCGGTCTCTGTAATATGGCACAGACTCCCATGCCAGCAGAAAACCTTGCTGCCCTCCCAGCGGCTTTCACTCAAAGACAACTCGTAGGACACAGAAGAACTTTGCTTTGCGTTTCTGAAACTTTAAATCTTTTAAAGGCTGCATAGTAACTGTTAGGTTTGAACTACTGACCTTATGATTGGCAACTAATGTGTGACCAACTAGCCACCATAGGTCCGAATACAGCTTCCCTTTGAAGTTCCTTAATATCAAATTATTTCTCAAATATTTCTTACTGTTCGACATATTCTGTATTTTGTGGGTCTGAGTTATTCTAATATTGAAAAGTAGAATGATAAATATGATTTAGTATAACTTAATAGCTAAAAATACAGTGGAACGGCTTATGTAAGAAGCTAAAAGGGATGTGGTCTGCCCAGTGCACTTTTCTGAACCGGCACTCTGAATAATCCCAGGACCAGGGTGAAACCCCAGGTTCTATGACCAGTGTAATTATATTTTGTTATCAACAATGAGGAAACACAGTACTCTACTCCACTCACTGCCCTGAATTCAATTCTGACTCAGGGACTCTATAGCCGGGAGCAAAATTATGCTGGACACAAAATTGTTATTAACATATTAGAGGAGCAAAAGAAGGAGGGAAAGTGACATAAGACATGACAATATGAAGTGTTTTAATATGTTAATTGCTTAAAAATGTATATGTATTACTATGAAAGTTCTGACAGTGTTGTCTTCAGTAGTGAACATTTAAAAATAGAACTTTCCAATCATTGAAAAAGGCCAGGAAGCCTGTTGATCATGTGACATTACCAATATGCCATTAAAACAAATTATTTAAGAAGAGCCAGTAAAGAGTATTTCTCCGTAATGGTGAAAGGGTATGTGTTTGAAGGCACATGGTTTCAGATGGCACACTGCAAACATCAGGGGAAATATCATTGTTAAAAAGAACTTTAAATCAGAGCATGGCTTTAGGTTTTGTATAATAAGTGGCTGGAAACCTGCAGATGAAATTAAACATATAAAAATGGTTACTTGCAATGATTAATTTTGAGGCAACAATGTGTAATAAGAGGGTGATCAGAAACAGGAATATTATTTAGGGAGCTAATACAAATACAGTAAAAATAGTAAATTATTATTTTAAAGAAATTAATGTTGATAGAAATTTAATGGCAGTATTGGATGCAATAGAAATTCCAAAAGAAAATAAAAGACCATGATGCCCATTCAATATATGCTTATGTAGAAAATATAGCAACAGCAAGGAGTACATTTGAGTCTGGTTTATGGGCACATGACATGCATGGCAGCGAAATAAAATTCACATACATATTTAGATGACATGCAAATGGAAACTGAAAAAGTGTGTCAGCTGAATGACCGGTTTGTGATAAAATGGTGTATTGAATTCTGAACTTTCTGGACTGTAAGAGACAGTGCCATATCAAAGTGTTGCCTACGACGAAGTTGATAAGTTATGGATGTGGTAGAGAAGGCTGTGAAAGGCATTTGTCTCTAAAGTTATGGATCTGGTAGAGAAGGCTGTGAAAGGCATTTGTCTCTATTCCTGAAGTTTTCTATCAACAGTTTAATGCTTTTTCATGCCTTCCCCTAACTCTTACCCTTCGTCCTCCTAACTATCTCAATTTCTCGTAGGTGAACTCCTGATGATAGTCCCTGTGGTTGAAGAAATAATCAAATGTCACCCTTACAAAGGCGCAGGTCAAAACTTTGGAGGTGAATGACATCTCCAAATGCTCTAAATGCAGGAGGGGTGGGTGGGACCATAGGGAAGAAGATCTCAAGGGAATATCCAGATTCAGATTCCTAGAAGGAAGTAAAATAGCAGAGAAGACATGATAAAAGACGATGATGTCGAATATGAGACAAAGGTATTCTAACACACACGCATACATATTATAATCACATCCACTTCCTAGTATGAGATTCCAACTCATTATCCCTCTGTAGGACAGAAGAGAAGTGTCCCATGACATTTCCAGGGCTGTAAATTGTATGGAAGTCAACTGCCACATCATTCTCCCATGGAGTTTTCCTTTCAATAGCAACTGAATACTTTCACGGCTGTCCTATGAAGCCTCCTCCAAATTAATGCACAGAGCTAATCAAAACTAAAAGTGTAGTTGTAATCTTAGATTGGAATCCTTATCATCAAAGATTATTGGTACTTTGAAAAATGTTGTCATCAAGCTCAGGAAATCAGTTGTCAAATTTAAGAACTACATTCATTGATTTTAATTTGGTAGAGTTAGAGTATAGTATTTTATTATGGCCTGATTTAAGATTATCCAATTCTGTAAGCAAATAAACAGAAGACTGAATCAAATAGATTTCATCTTTGGTGAGGTTTAAATAGAATTACAGGAATGAAATTTTAAAAAGAGAGAGAAAAGGAAGGAAAGCAGCAAGGATACACCTTTTTGAAACACTGAAAAAGTCCTACAGTTACTTCAACCAGAATAAAGAGAAAGATCTAAATTTGAGTGATCTATTACTATGTTCCAGGCACCTACTCAAGCTTCCTCATGTCACTCTCAATACAACCTGTTAGGTGGCAATGTACCCTGATTGGGAAGACCGAGGACATAGTGGTTGTGAGTCGGGCTGCAATGCACATGGTCAATGGCTGGAAGGTACCAACCTTTCTGTGATAGGTAGGTTTATTGAGCAAACCCTGATTAATGTGTGTTTAATCAGGTCACAGTTTGGAGGGCAAAGAGATAAAGGGCTTGTCAAGGCCTGCCCCTTGCCCTTGCTCTCTGGTGCTGGAACCAGGGTACGGCTGCTTAAGCTAGTTCTCTGCCTTTTCTTATGAGCTACACAACTTGTGGGACAAGCTAACCTGTGAATTGGGTTTCTAGAGCTTGAGGTTCCTTCAAGACCTGCTTTGCCAGGCTGCTGGTGTGTACATCACTTGAGCTTGAGGGTGATGGATCCTGTCATCTTGCATTGCTTGAGTTCAATGTCTCATCTGAGCCTGCTTCACTAAGACCCTGAGCTGCTGCTGACTGTTGGTGACCTGCCCTCTTGTTTGTAGCCTGTGGGTGGATTCTGCCTGCATTGCCATAAGGAAGACTCAGTTGTCTACTTCTTTGGCCATGGACACAACAGCCCTTGTGAGTTGAAGGAATTCCATTATATTAATTGTTCCATGGAAGTGAATTGAACTGAGCCCTCTTACTGCTGTGTGGACTAATTAGTTGTTATATTTCTTTGTGCTGAATATATCTATCCATATATATAATCATAAGTGTCCTGGTTCCTTTCTCTAGAGAACCCTGCCTAACACTCTTTCCAAGACAGAAAGACAAGGCGGTCTACTCCCACAAGGAGTTACAATCTCAGAAACTCACAGAGGAAGCTCTACCCTGTCCTACGGGGTCACTATGAGTCAAAATCAAATTGATGGTAGTAAAGAAATATAGCATCAGCATCCCTTTTTCTAAATTGAAAAAAGATGGCTAGAGAGAGAAAACAGAACTTTGCTCAGTGTTACAAAGCAAGCCAGATTAAGGCGATAATATCATGTTCACAGCATCTCGTTGAAGTACTAGTTAGGGGTCTTACTATGGAAAAGGGAAATTTGGTTTATGTAATATAGACAATGCACATGCTTTGGAAGGTTTGTCAAAAACCATTTCCTCCTAATTTTCTCATGTATAACAGGGACTTCAAAAGTATAAAGGAAAATTCCATTCTCCTTCAATTTAATTTTTCTATGAACTTTGTAAAGTCCCCTCATACATCGCGCTTACTAATGTAAAATAATCCACGTTTGCATTTACTTTCTATCCCTCAGTTGCAAACCGAAAGGTGTAGAAAGGCCAGGGAAAACAACAAAAACCTCACTGCCAATGAGTTGATTCCAATTTATAGTGACCTATACAGTATTTCAAAACTAACTCTTTATAGGAACAGGCATCCTAATGTTTCTCCTGCAGAACTGCTGGTGATTTCAAACTACTGACCTTTCTCCTAGGGTTACTCTATAAATATATATGGAATTAGTCAGGTCACAGTTTGACTGGAGGGCAAAGAGATAAATGGCTTGGCAAGTATACACACACATATACTTATACTCACATATATGTGCATATACATATATCCATAAACATGTAAAATATGGTATATAGGACAGTATTTTGTTTTTCAACTTTGAAGATTGTTTTAGAAATGTCTACCAAGTTATTGAACTCTAGTTACCTTTCTAATACGCAATAAAACTAAAATTCTTTAAAAAAAAATTAAAAAAAAGAAGGGCGCAGACTTACCTGACCAGTTGATGGCCTAAGATCATTATCCTGAGACATTTTTTATACCATGAACTGAAACTATCCCAAGATTTCCTTAGCGAAATATCAATGTTGCATACATAATTAAAAGATATTATCCATAACAATGGTGTGCAATGAAGTAAACCATCCGTATGAGACAAAATGAGGCATTTACTGTAATGCAAAGATGTGAAGACAAGAAGGTATGTACATTTTACACAATTCCAAATTCACTGCCATCGAGTCAAGGCTAACTCATAGCAACCCTGCAGGACAGGGTAGAACTGCCTCTGAGGGTTTTCACAACCATAAGTCGTTCTGGAAGTCCAGAGCCTCAGTTTCTCCCACAGACCAGTTGGCGCTTTCAAAGCACTGCCTGCCAGTAAGCAGCCCATCGTGTCACCACCAGGACTCATGTAAACTAGACTGCTAGAACACACAGAGCATATCTAAAGAGGATGTGAGCACATTATATATATAATATATATTACACATAATTACATATATAACTAATGTTGCTGAACTATTTGTATGGAAATTGTCAAGTGGAATTTACTGTATAAAATTTCCCTTAAATATAATAAAATATTTATAAAACAAATTGGAAAAAAACAGCTATCTTTCTATCCTATATAAAGTCCCAGCAAAGATCTAGTGTCTGGACTAATTTAAAACAAAACCAAAAAACTAAATCCTTAAAGTGTTTTTTTTTTACTTCTTTCCTAATTTCAAATTTTAAAGAAGGGTCGATCCAAGACCATTTGTGACTTTCAAGCTTGTAATTTGAGAAAAAAAAAAGGGAAAATAAAAGAAAATTCAAAGTGGAATTTTCAGTGTGTGTTCTGCCAATTGACAGGACAAGTAAGAAGTTACTACCTTATTTCTCCCAAACACTTTCTACACTTTAACAAACTATTATTAATACATGAGTTCTTTTGATTCCCCCCACCCCACCACCTCAACTCCTTGCTGGAGAAGTAATTGAACTTATCTGATTTAGCATTTTGAGTGACAGCAACAAACTTCCTTGGGGTTTGTGTGATGGAGGCTCATCGATTTGCACCAACTGTCCTGGGAAACGTGTGGCTTTAACCTTTCCTGGGAGACAAAGAGCATCAAGGAGTGACTGGATCCCACTGGAGGCATTGCCCACTGGTCCGTAAGCAGTAGTGTGTGTCCAGGGCCAAGCTGGCCAATTTTAGTAGTGACCGATGGCATTGATGTGGTTTATCAAGAGCGTCCTTATGAATGGTCCTGAGGAAACAGGATAGATTCTTTAAATATCTCCTACAAAACTAGAAGGAAACTGCACCAAAGTATGGCATCTGGGAATGAGGTACACAGCTGCTCCGGACAGGAAATTTAAATTAAAACTTCCTTTTCCCCCCATGATTAGATTCTTTCATTTTCTCTGACCCCCCCGCCCCCACCTCCCCGCCGCTCCGCAGATCCCGTGATAATCTGAGATGAATGCAGGATGTTGAAGGGATTTCTGAATTTCTGATTTCTAATCAGTCTAATCCAATGTGCTTCAAAAATCCTATTGGTGGTTGGTTTGATGATGCAAACTCAAGAAACGGGTTGATGGTTTGAAGAAAAATTAAGAGAAGGCAGAAGATCTTC
This sequence comes from Tenrec ecaudatus, assembly GCF_050624435.1. NCBI lineage: Eukaryota > Metazoa > Chordata > Mammalia > Afrosoricida > Tenrecidae > Tenrec > Tenrec ecaudatus. Next base: position 87,761,466 of record NC_134531.1, read on the forward strand.
CAATTGCTTACAGTTTGCAACTGGCCGAGCGGTAAAAAAAACTTCCAGGCAAACCAGCTCTCACAAACTGGCCATTTGTATCTCCCTTTGGCCACCAGTAGTTCAAAACCAGACTCCAAAGTGTCCTGACACAAAACCACTGAAGGGTGTGGTCTCCGTTTCAACTGGGCATTGAACAGGGAGGCTATTTATTTCTAGGGCATCTCTGTGCAGTGACTCATGTTTCGCCTGGAAAATTGGCCACAGCTTTCTAGCAGCTCCTTCGTGCCAGCCCTCCTGGCATTCCACCCAGCGCTTCCACTGCCCCTCCCCCTTCTCCGCACTCACTCAGCTTTTCTATTCCGAAAGCCCCCACTTAATAATAGTCATTGTTCCACGTTAACCTTGAGGATCTGGGAGGAAGGACAGTGAAGGGCGTAGCTGTATGCTATAATGAGCGTTTGGCGCTATAGCAGGTGGAAAAGGCTTTGGGGATCTGGGCAGATTAGGAGGAGAGGGGGCTCTAGCAGATGTTGAAGCAAGATGATGTATTGCTGCTCACTCTGGGATTCAGACAATACCAGTGCAAAAGTAGAACAGGGAAAAGGGGGAAAAATTGATCCCTTCTGATACAAACTGGGCGAGAAACCAGACACACTTGAAAGTGAGCATTTAAGAAAGACAAATTTGTTTCCAGGCCCTGGGTTTTCTCCTAACCATTCTTCAGTGACCAGCAGATCAATTGTCAAATTGGGGTTTTGTTGTTGTTGTTGTTTTAATATGAATGTTAACTACGTCCAGGGTTGGACGCTCATCGTTTGAAAGTTCATTAATCTGACTTTTTGTGGTAAAAGAAACATAAAGATCCACACACCTAGAAGTTCACTTTAGCACACTATCAAAGTTAAGAAGCCAAGTACAGCAAAAGCGTCGGCATTTGTTAAGTAATTAGATTTACTATTTGTAGGGATGTATATTTAAAGTTATTTTGCTTTAAGGTAGGTAATAAAATAATACATCGGCCATTCTAATATAAATAAAGGTTGCAAACACTTTATAAAGGAGAGTAAGAATACAGCATTTAATCTTAACAGTAAAGTTATTCCCTGCTCTGATTTTTATTTCTTAGTCCAATGTGCTTTATGGAAGTCTAGAAATAAGGATAATGTACATCCCTTACTTAATTATTGGACTTGCATAATTTATTCACACATACATGCATATGCATGATTATATATATATAAGGAGCCTTCGAAAAGTTCATGAAAACGTTCCATTAACATTCAATTACATTGTTCCATGAACTCCCTCAGATGTGCGTGTACATATATATTTATATACATATCCATCGTACATACACACTTGCATGCTTATATGTGTGAAGCAATTATGACCAATCATACTTTATTAAATATTTAATATTTAGGAAATATTTAATATGACAAGTGAGATTATCAAAAATTACTTCCAAAAATTTTAGTTCCTTTCTCTTTTCCCAAAATGCACATTTTGGTATCTGAAATGTTAGGCGTGTTTCTGAGTATATTTGACCTGCTGATTCCAAAGATGGCACCAGCTTCGCCCTGTCATCTTTAGTTTTTGAAATATAGAATATTTATCATGTTGCACTCTTCACTCTGCACCCCCATATAAAGTCAGGCTAAGACTACACAGAGTCACTGTACCCAAAAGAATAAAATTGATATTCCACCATTTTAAGAGGTAGCCTATAAGCACAAACCAATGGTACTGCAGGAAGAAGTCCAAGCTGCACTGATAGAATTAGCCAAAAACAAGGCCCCTGGAATTGATGGAATTAAAATTTAAATGTGTCAACAAGGTGATGGAGAACTGGAAGCACATATTTGTCGATGCTAGAAACATTAGAGAAAGCTACTCAAAAAACTAAAGAAGAGACCCATACTTGTCCCCATTCCAAAGAAAGGCGAGCCAACAGAATGTTCAAATTATAGAACAATATCATTAATATCTCATGCAAGTAAAATTTTGCTGAAGATCATCCAACAATGGTTGCAGCAGTACATTGAAAGAGAGCTGCCAGAGGTTCAGGCTGGATTAGGAAGAAAACATTGAAAAAGAGATTCACAGCCTAACAACAACAACAACATTATTTTATTTGTATCCTACTTTTTAAGTCTCTTTTGACTCAAAAAATTTCATTGGATAGACCGCTTTCTCCGTAGTTTTTTATATATGTTGTTCCACTATATTTCACTCACTGTTATACTTATTTATTAGTTTTTCATACTAGATTTGAATATGAGAAAAATTCAGATCAACACATTATAGGATAAGACAAAAAGGTCTCTCTCTATATATATAATTTATATATATGAATTTAACTTTACCTACTGCAGTAAGAGCATCACTTGATCTAGCTCTTTTTTAAAAACCATTTTATTGGGGACTCTTACAGCTGTTAAAACATTCCATATATAAAAGTACATATGTTGGTATCATCATTTCCAAAACATTTTCTACTTGAGCCCTTGGTATAAGCTCCTCATTTATCCCCCTCCTTCCCCCACCCTACCTACTACCCCATGAATCCTTGATCAATTATATATTGCTATTATTATTTTATATCTTACACTGTCTCTTGTCTCCTTCCCCCACATTTCTGTTATTTGTCCCCTTTTGGGGGGTGCTATATATCCAATTTTTTGATGGGTTTCCCCTTTTTACCCCCTTACCCCTCCTGACCTTCCCCCAACCCTCATAATATCTCTACTCCCACTACCATTACTGAGGGGTTTATCTGCGCTGAATACCGTGTGTCCAGAGTTCTTATCTGCACCCATGTGTGTTCTCTGGTCTAGCCAAATTTGTAAAGTAGAACTGGGTCATGGTATTGGGTGGGTGATGGTGAGGGGTGGTGGGGATGGGAAAGAAGCATTCAGGAACTAGAGAAATGATGTGGGTTTCTTCAGTATAGCACCATGATAGAATCATCCCTTGCCTATAACACTTTTTTTTGAGTGTGTGGGGGATATCCACTCCAAACCACCCTGTTCACATCCATATAGTTGTTTGGATCTTTTGATATCTGATACCTAATCTTGTCAACCTCTCATGATTGTACAGGCTGGTGTGCTTCTTCCATGTGAGCTTATTCACTGCCCTGCTGAATGGCTGTTTTTTTTTTATTTCTAGCCTTTAAGACCCCAGATGCTATCTCTTTTGATAGCCAGGCATCAGCCTTTCTTTTCACCACATTTCCTTAATGCACCTATTTTTTCTTCAGCGATCAAGTCAGAAAGATGAGTATCAAAGAGTGCCAGTTTATTAGAACAAAGTGTTCTTCTGTGAAGGGCGAGCTTGAGTAGATAAAGGAAATAGGAGGCAAAAGCTATTTATAGAGGTATAGCTAAAGCCATGTACATATATAAATATACTAACTTGTAACAAAAGGGATAGAGAACAATGTACATATATTTAAATGTTAAATATTAAGATAGCAGATGGACTTTGTGCCTATTGATCTCTTGACTGCTTTTTCCATAACCATTGATTGTGGATCCTCCAAGAAAGACAAAATCTTTGAGATAATCAACCTTTTCCCCATTTATCATAATGTTATCTATTGGTCCAGTTATGAGGATGATCATGTTCTCTACATTAAGCTGTGTTCCATACTGAAGACTGCAATCCTCGGTCTTCATCAGCAAATTCTGTGTGACCAGAGCTAGGGAATATTGTATGGTTTAAAATCAGGAAAGATGTAATGCAGAGTCTCATCTTGTCACCATAATTATTCAATCTGTATGTTGAGCACATAATCAGAGAAGCTGCTTTATATGAAGCAGAATGGAGCATCAGGATTGGAGAAAGGTGTATTAACAACCTGTAGCATGGAGATGACACAACATTGTTTCCTGAAAGTGAGAGGCACTTGCTGAGGAAAATCAAGAATTTCAGCCTTGAGTATGGATTTCAACTAATGTAATGAAACCCCAAATCCTTACCATGGGAAGAAGAGTTAACATCTTGATGAAAGGAGAAATTATTGAACTTGTCAATGATTTCATCTTGCTTAGATGAACAATCAATGCCCTTGGAAGAAGCAGTCAGGATACCAGAATAAGCATTGTTTTGAGTAAATGTGCTGCATGGGACTTCTTTAAAGTGTTGAAAAGCAAGAATATTACCATGAGGACTAAGGGTGTTATGACCCATGCCATAATATATTCAATTGCCTCATAAATATGCAGACGTAGGACATTAAATAAAGAAGACTGAAGAAAAATCAATTAATTTGAATTATGGTGCTGGTGAAGATTATTGAAAAGTACCATGATTGCCAAAAGAACCAAAACAAAATTCAGTCTTGCAAGAAGTACAGCCATAATGTTGCTTATAGGCAAGCATGGTGAGAGTTCATCCATGTACTTTGAACATGTTGTCAGGAGAGATCAGTCACTGAAGAAGGACATCACACTTAGCAAAGGAAAGGGACAGCAAAAAGAAGGCGGCCATCAATCAGATGGATTAACACAGTGGTTGCAGCAATGGGTTCAATGAGCAGAACAATGGTGAGAATGCTTACAGAGGGGGCAGTGTTCCGTCCTGCTGTACTTGGGTGGATACGAGTCATAACAGACTCAATGGCACATACAACAACATCATTGAAAGCACATACAAGTCAGTGTTTGCTGAAGCTACCTTACCATGGTTGCAGCAGTACATTGACAGGGAACTGCCATTAATTCAGGTGTGATTCGGAAGAGGATGTGCAACAAGGGATATCATTACTAAAATCAGAAGGATCTTGACTAAAAGCAGAGGAGACTATAAGGATGTTTACTTGAGTTTTGCTGACTATACGAAGGTTTTCGACTGTGTGGACCATAACAAATTGTGCATAGCCTTGAGAAGAAAAGGAATCCCAGAACGTTTCATTGTGTTTATGCAAAACTTGTTCATGAATCCAGAACAGTTCTAGGTACAGAACAAGGGAACACAGCAAGTTTTAAAATCAAGAAAGACGTGTGTCATCTTTCTTTGACAGGGTTGTATCATTCTTATTGAATCTGTGCCCTGGGTTGACATCATTCTTATTGAATCTGTGTCCTGAGCATACAGTCAAAGAAGCTATATTATATGAAGACGAAGGTGGCATCGGGATTGAATGGTTTATTAAAAACATTTGCTATGCAAACGGCACAGCTTTGTTTACTGAGAGTGAGGGGAACTTGAAGCATGTGCTGCTGATGACCCCGGCTGGCAACCTTCTGTGTGGATTATACCTCATTGTAAGGAACCCTGACCCTTGAAACTAGACCACTAGGTAGTATTATGATAAATGGAGGGAGGTTTGAAGTTGTCAAGGATTTAAATTTTCTTGGATCTGAAATCAAAGCACATGGAAGTAGAGGTCAAGAGATCAAAGTATGCATTGGGTAGAGCTGCACAAGACCTTTTAAAGACCCTGTAAAATGTTGACACGCAAAGATGTTACTTTTAGGACTACCAAAGCAGTAGTATTTACAATCACCTCATATTAAAGTCGGATGTTGAATAAAGAACACCGGAGAAAAATTGATGTACTTGAATTATGATGCTGATTAAAAATATTCAAGGTACCATGGACTTCCCAAGTAAAAAAAAACAGATCTGTCTTGGAAGCAGGACAGACTGTTCCTTATAGGCAAGCATGTTAAATCTTCATCGAATATACATTGGCCATGTTATCATGAGAGACCAGTCCCTGGAAAAGGACATCACCTTTGACAAAGTAGAGGGAAAGCGGAAAAGAGGAAGATCCATGACCAGATAGATTGACCCACTGGCTGCAACAAAACACTAAAAATAAGAACAGTTATTAGGATGGCAGAGGAGCTGGCAGTGTTTAGTTCACTGGCACTTGAATTGTGGCACGGCCAGAGGTAATTCATTCACCCATCCAACAACGGCTATTTTAAGGCAGGCCCTAGTTAACCACTGCTAATGAAGATGGGGTCGCGTTCTCTTTTTCTTTTAAAGAGGGCTTCCAGGTGTTGCGAATGGTTGAAACACTCAGCACTAACCAACTTGAGGTTGGACTCCTCAAACAAAAGGAGAGATGGTCTACTTTCAAAAGTTTAGTCCTTGCAAACTCTATGGAGTCGAGTTCTATTCTGACTCACATGGGGTTGCCATAATCCAGAATAAAACTGACAGTAGTTTGGACTGGCACAAATTGTGGGAATGAGAATAACTCATATTAATTCTGACTTGCACCAGGTGGTAGGAAGGGTTTTGCATGATAGAGCTGACCGAAGAAATAAACTCACTGACTTTGAGTCGATGCTAACTTATAGCAACCCTATAGGACAAACTGTAACCGCCTCTATGAGTGTCTGAGACTGTAACTCTTCATGGGAGTAGAAACTCCTGTCTTTCTCACTCAGAATGCGTGCGGGCTCAGCCTTGCTGACCCTGTTCCTCTCCAGAGCACCCCTCCAAACAACTTGTAGCCACTACACCATCAGGGCTCCTGATGATGGGACAGACACACACAAATTATTTACTGCAAGCAATATTTGACTGACTAGTAAATTAAGAGGTAGCCTGGTGGCACTGTCAGTTTGGACTGCTTACCACCAAGTCTGTGGTTCAAACTCACAAGCCTCTATGTAGGACAAAGCGAGTCTTTTAAAGATTTTTAGCCTCAGAAATCCTATATAGGATTGCTATGAATGGTAATAAATTCAATGGTATCAAGTTTTAAACTAAGATGCAGCCTTTTTCCTAAGAAAAACTAAGGAAGAATCAATTCATTTGAATTATGGTGTTGTACAAGAATATCAAAAGCCCCTGAGATTATGAAAAGGACAAACCAATCTGTCTTGAAAGAAGTGTGATCCAAGTGCTCATTAGAGGCAGGGGTGACCAGGGTGAACTTACATGCTTTGGACATATTCTCAGGAGAGGGCAGGTCATGGAGAAGCACATCATCCTGGTAAAGTGTAGGGACAGGGCAAAAGAGGAAGGCCATCCATGAGAAGGGTTAATACCATAGCAGCAACGATGGGCTCAGGCATGGGATAATGATGAGGCTGTTGCCGGCCTGCGTGGTATTTCATTCTGTTGTGCATGGAGATGCTATGAATAGGAAGGAACAGACTTGTTGGCACCGAACAACGACAAATCATTACTCTCTGTTTTTAAGTTTGGTCTTAAATAAAAATTTTAAATCAACTGTATGAATTCGATTGGAATAGGGGAATATGGGAATAAAATAATTTATATTTCAATAAAACATATTGAGAATTTTCTCTGATATTAGACTACTTGTATAAAAAATTGTATAATGGGTCATTTATCTACATCAGGGAGTTTCACACAGATCACCATTCAAAGACGGTTTTATAGTCCAAATGGAGGTCATTCTGATGTCTGAATACCTTAATATGTGGACCAATTCAAGGACTGCGTGTGCTAGGGAGAGCCACTTCAACCAAGAAACACTTTTTTGTCAGAGTTAAAAATGTTAATTTTATACATCTAATTCCTCCTTGCATGTTCATTCCCTTAGTCTTCATGTCAGTAGCCAATGGTTGATATGGATATGGGTATAAAGACATGGCCATTCCTGACCCATCCTGAAGGGACAGTTTAGCTTCTGATCTCTCATTAAGGTCAGAGAAGGCTGATATAGGGCATGCCATTCTGTCAAACTTCATCCAAGGCTTTTCCTTCCTTCCACTTTCAATAAACTAAGAACCTGTCTTAAATTAAGATCTTATTTCGCTTTTTCAGAGTCTCCACATGGAGAAACACAACCGGCGATAATATGTTACTAGGAGGAAATTCTAAGGGGGTTTATTGTAAAAAAAATTTTTGTCCACTGGATCCCTACAATGTATTTCCCCACTTTATGTTTTCAAATTGAATGCTCAAATATTAGCGCATTGGTCTACAGTGTAGAGATAGTTGCTCCAATTTGGTTGAAAATATACTTAGAAAATAAATCACAAAGCTTGGTTATAGTCATGAATCTCACATTCATTTATCATTTAATCATATTTTTGAATAATTTCTTGCCTGAGCTAAAAATTTTAATTGATCCAACTTTGAAACGGATGTCTGTAAAATCCATAATTCTTTATTCTGGTTTATTTTAATCATAAATAATTTTCAAATAGTCAACAATTTTTTTAATTGATTAATAAAATAACAGTTGATCCTTGCCAAGTTGACTTATACATTTTTAAAAATAATCATTTTATTAGGGGCCTTATAACTCTTGCTACAAGCATTCATCAATTGTATCTGACATATTCGTACATATATTCCTTCGTTATTTTGTAGACATTGACTCTTCATTGAGCCCTTGGGATCAGCACCATTTTATGGATGTTATTAGATTAATTAAGATACCATAAATTTTAGAAATTTATTTATTTTACTCTACAATTGAACAGCAAATGTTAGCATTGGTTACTCAATAAATCTGAGTAATAATTATCTTAAGATGCTTCATATTATTTATTATGATAATTTTTATGTTTCATTTACATAATATTTAAAATATTGTACACTTTTAGAGCCTAGTTCTTCCACGCATACTCACTGAGGACTTGTGTCTCATTTCACATATGACATGTTTTCATTCTAACCATGTTCACACTATTGTATAAGGAACACAGCTCTTTTGTTTTGCTACCTTGGCTTTGACTAACATTGATTGATATGGCCTCTGTTTAACTCCTCTTTTTGTCCTAGTCCTTTCTACAAAACCAAAGGGTTCATGCAAACAAAAGCAATACTTGTAACAATAATAACTATTAAAGCCAATAACAGTAACAACAATAAAGACCAATTCCTGGAGAAGGACATTGTGTTTGTCCAGGTTAACTCAAGAAACAAATCCAGAGACACTCATATGTGTGTAAAAGAGAGCTTTATATCCACAAGATATTGTATATTGAGAAAATATCCTAACCCAGTCCAGATAACGTCTCTTAGTCAGATACTAGCTTATAGGTTCAATACTAGCCCATAAATGCCTCTTCAGACTCACACAGCACATGCAATGTTGCCAAATGCAGGAAGATCACAGACTGGTGGGTGGAAAATCTTTTGGATCCAGTGCTGGTGGAAGCATCTCAGTGCTGGCTCCTTCAGCTCTCTGAGCGTGGCTCCTAAACAGGAAGGTGAAGCAGAGAGAGAGAGAGTGTGGCCCACCTCCAGGGAGTGAGAGGAAGTTCCCAGAATCCTCATGGGAAGGCCATGCCCACAGAGGCATTATCTGATTGTGACCTGATTGACAGGCTGAACTCCACCCCTAGATTTATTTATCAAGTTGACATGAAATACAGTAACTATAGTAGACATCATTCTTGGTATAGTAGAGCAGGGGTGCTCAATACATCGATCTCAATCTACTAGTCAATCACAAATGTAGTGTGGGTAGATCACATGGCATTAAAACAATTGACGTAAACCTATTATCAATTCCTCCACTTAACTGATATACAGCGCAGCGAATCAGATGCAATCTCAGGTGTCAAATGTAAGCACAAACAACTGCACTAAGTGCAGCAAAACTGACATGCTAAATTATCGCTAATTTTTAGACCTTGTGTCTTTTTTTCTCTTAAACATAAGAAAGGGTATTAAAATGAGTGGGCCAGTTGGACTAAGTAGGAAGACAAAAACGTATCACTTTCATATGGAATGGGAGTTTTTGACAAAACAAGCCGACATTCAGTTGAAGTCCAGAGGCAGGAACAGTTCTGGAATTTACTCGTGCAGGGAAAGTATCCAAACATGAGAACATGTGCTACCGCCTTGACTGCATTATTCGGTTCTACTTATTGATGTGAGTCAGCCTTTTCCCACATAAAGATCATTAAGTCCAAGTATCGTTCTACCATGACTGATGATCATTTGGAAGTGTGCTTGAGGCTGGCTGTCAGCAGCTACCGTCCGGAATATGCATCCCTGGCTCATTCCATTCAGTGCAAGTCATCAGAGTAAACTCAGGTCATGACAAAAAATGTACATAGTTAATTGTGTTGTGCAATATGGACTCATGCAGCTATGCAAGGTACATAAACATACATTGTACATATAGAGAATTCTAAGTGTGTTTATGGATAAATGTAATAAATATATAAAAACATGCTTGCATTTTTTGTAGGTGGTAGATCATTATGACTTGATCATTTTATAAGTAGCTCACATGCTGGAAAAGTGTGAGCACTCCTGTAGGAGCGGAACGGAGGAAGGCCCTGGAAGAAATGAATTGACATCGTGCCGGCAACAATGGCCTCAAGCATGGGAGCAATTGTGAGGATGGTGCTTACCGGGCAGTGTCTTTCTGTTGTGAATGGGGTCGCTATGGGTGGGAACTGATTCTGTGGCATATCACTGCAACAATATTGGTTCAGCTCTCTTTCTGGCATTCCTATAATTGCTTCTTGTGTATTTATTCATTTATTCCCTGTAACAAAACTTCAGAAGTGTTTGGTGCTATTGTTTTCCTTGTTTCAAAGGTGAGATAACAATTGACCTTTATTTTGAATGGGGAAGAACCTCTGAAGGGACATTGTGATCACATTGTGATCACTTCCATTTGGGGGTGAATTATAAGTTTGATTTGCTAATCAATTGAGATGCAAGTTTGAACATTTATTAATAGAGTTATGGAACGACAAGAGGGTTACTTCAGGTGCTTTAAACTCTTCTGAATCTGGTGTAACGGATTCACTGACACAGAAACTGGGTTATCGAGTTACAGTTTTGTTGTTGCACATGTTTTAACAGATTTCTTTAACATGTATAGTTTGAGAAAGGATGTTTGCATGATGAATGGAGCAGGGTATTGTTAGTGCATCATCTAAGGATCTTCCCATAGGTGCAAGAATATGTGATAATTGCAGTTGGGGTGGTACAATTTTGATTCACAGTATCATTCAGATATTTAATTCATTTGCCTTTTTATTTTATTTTGAGATGGAGAAAATTACATTAGATCAAATTCCATCCTGTAGTTGAGTTTTAGGGAAGAGCTTACAAAACTGAAGTAATACTCTAGAACTCAAATTGTGTATGGCAAAATGCTAATCAAATGGTGGCAGTCCAAACCCAAAATGCTGTGGAAAAGATGAAAACTTAGGACGTTCCATGAGGCAGTTCTACTCTAGCCACAGGGCATTTATGAGTCACAATCAACTGAAGGGCACCCACTAGAGCAATCAACTTTTCTTAGCATACTGCACCAGATTTCACAAGTAAAGCAAGTAGAGAAGACAAGTTCAGATAACATAGATGAAGGTGATGATTTTTCTTATTTTGTGGAAAATACTAATTGCTAATTGTTTGCACACTGTCAACTAGTAGAACTTCTGACACTGCTGAATGTGAAACTTTTAATGAATTTCATTTATCTATACAAACAGGCATATATATCTACCCTGAAATATTTACTGTCACTTTAAATTCAGTCAAAAGTCATTATGAACATGTGAAATTTTCTTACACCTAAGTGTTATTGCAGAGATGATTCCTTGCATGTCAATACCTCGAAGAGATGGACTTACTTTGTCTTCCCCCTGGCAAATACTAAGTGCCAGTAAACGCATAATAAATATTTGATGTTAGGAAATTCTAGAATAATAGAAAAAAATCTAATTCTTAGTCAAAAAATTGTACTCATGTTGTTCTAATTTGATTATCTTTATCACTATGAAATTTTATCCTAAAGTGCATTTGTTCCATTAATATAAATATTTGCTGTCTATTTGTGAGTAACACATATATATTGCATAAAAATAAGATATACATATATGGAAGAATAATATCCATATTCCACAAGAAGAAATTATTCCTACCATTTCATGTTATTTGCCTTGTAAATGTATAGTTTTGCACAGTTAAGGCTGTACTATAGATTCATTTCTGAATCTGTACTTTTTAAGTAAGCATTATATCTATTACAGTTTTTCTATTAAATTATTTATACCTCTCTTTGAAATAATTACAATTTAATATATGATCCTTTCAATATCTACAATGAAACATTGCATTATTATTTATTGTATCAATTTCAATCATTGCTTGAAGATTCTCACTGTACCACTCACTGTGTACATTTCAACTTCTGGCATGAGCATTCTTCTACAAAGAGGATAAGCATTTATCTAAACCTACTCTTATAGTTTATATGCATTCAGGATTTGAACCCAGAACTTACCTGACTCCTAAGTTCAGCCTTTTAAAAAATTTGCTATTTTGATTCCATTTTATGAAAGTCCTCTTGACAAACATCATTAAGTTATAGACTGTGTGCACATTTTGGACTATATTCTGGAAGAAAATTTCAGAAATAGAATCAAAGGAGAAATCCCTTTGTTTCAAATATGCTAATCAAATTCATATGGCCATATGAGTGCACAGTATCTCAGTATTGGTTAATTTCATTTTACATTTGTTCACTCACAGCCATATAGTCAATTCTGACTCAGAGGGAACCTATAAGACATTGTAGAACTACCCATGAGGGTTTCTGAAATTAACTCTTTATGGGAATAGAAATTTTCTGTATTTAATATATTTAATATTTAAGAATTTTCTTTTAGACATATTAGTTTTCTACAAGTAGTAGTGCAATTTCTTAATTGTAGAGATTCAAAAGATCAGATTTGATATTTTATGATTATTTCAAAGAAAGATATAAATAATTAGTCATGAAAATTGTCATATATATAATATTTAGTTAAAAAATATAATACGATAAGAAAATATCACAGGGTGGGAGGCCTTAGAACAATATGAATATATTACATCACAATTCTGGAGCAAAAAGCAGGACCATGCCCCATTGCCTACCCTCAAGACTGAGGTGAGGTCCTGTCTTCTTGTATCTGGGAGCCTCAAGAGCTTCTTGACTTGAAGTTGTTCTGTTACTCTTTCTTCACCTGGCCCCCTTATCTCTTTCGGTCTCTGTATCTCTTTTCTTCTGATGATAATTACACTATACTTGCTGAAGAAGCCCTGGCCATGAAGTTGTCAAAGTAAATGGCTATTAAACTAAAGGTCACCAGTTTGAATTCATAAGTTGCTTCATGGGAGAAAGAAGCTGCAGTGTGCTCTGGTAGAGATTTACAACCCGAGAAAACTTCAGAGCAGGTCTATACTGTCCTTTGGGTGAATGAGTTGGAATTGACTAGACAGGAAATGTTTTTGGTTTTGACAATTGTAATTATTTCCCAAAAATCATTTAACATTTATGGTGCTTATCATTATATGTGTTAAGGACTAGGTTTTCTGGGTTGGATTGAATTGTGTCCCCTCAAAATATGAAGATAAATGGTTTCAGCTGTTTTTTTGTAGTACGACCTGACAGAGTCAATTATCTTCACATGACTAAACAACTCTCCCAACATGAGCAGCACCATGGAAACAAGTCAAACTCAGGCCACAAAAAGAAACCAGCAAACAAGGAAAACAGGCAACAATAACTGAAAAGAAAAAGCTATATCCAAAGGAATATTCTGAAAAAAGAAAAGTAGCAGAAATAGAACTTGAAAGAATGATATTTGGGTACTTTCAATGGAGGGGGGAAATAGTTGAGAGAATAAAAAGAAAATATAGAAACTTTTACAGAAACTAGAGTTCTAGAAGATAAATATAAGTTAACAGAATAAGGCAACATGGTAAAAGAGCAAGATAATAGAGCTGAAGAAATGGAAAACCTAGTTTGTGAGCTTGAAGACAATTCTCTCAACCACAACCAATAAAAGAAACTGTCATCCAAAAAGCAAAGGAAAGCAAAGGAAAGCCTAGAGTTATGTGGAATCAAGAGGAACTATCAAAAGAAACAATCTATGTCTCCTTGGGGTTCCACAGCTGTAAGAAATAAAAAACAATCTACAAAGAAAATAGCATAACCTATCATGAAAGAAAATTTCCTAATACCATAAAAGTTAGAAAATAACTTTCCAAAAGCTGAAGGAAAGCAAAACAAGATAGACTTTCCCCCAGAAACATTGTGATATTTTATAGTTAAATTCTCCAATTTCAGGGAAAAGAGCAGTTAGGGGTAAAAGAACAGTTACATTCAGAAGAAAACCAATAATAAAGGTTGAATTTCCCATCAGACACAATCAGGTAAGAAGGCAATGGAATGAATATATATATAAAATTTTGAAAGAAAAAATTGCCCAACTAGAATTTTATATCCAGCAAAACTACTTTTCAAATATAAGTGGAAGATAAATTTATTTCCAGGCAAGGATTAATGAAAGCAATTCATAAATACAAGATTAGAATTAAAAGGGGAAAAATGTTACAACAGTTAACACTTTGAGCAGCGAATCAAGATCATAAGTCACAGACGACAAACCTGGGAGCAGCATACATCATAATAGCACCCAGAAATCAACACACTTAAAAAGTACTCAAAGCAAAACAAAAATAGATGTAGGACAAAGAAACCAATAAAACCACTAAACAAAAACAAAAATTTTTTTTAGCAAAATTGCAGCAACAAATCTGCAACTATAAGTCATCCTACTGGCATCCAAATGTAATCACTCACACTCAAACACATTGCCATGAGTCAGTGTTGACTCTTGGAGGACAGGCTGGAATTGCCCCTGTGAGTCTGGGAGGCGTTAACTTTTTATGCGTGTAGAAAGTTCCTTCTTTTTCCCTCAGAGTTGCTGGTGGTTTCATATTACCACCTTATAGCAGATAAGAGACGAATGAGTTACCACTACATCACCAGGGCATCTATCAATCACTGGCCAACTGGCAACAGAATGAAATAGACACTCCTGAAATGGTATGCAGTAAACTGTAAGAGAGATTCATGACCAGAAAAGTGGGGTAGAATATGACCAATTTGGAAACCCCACTAAACAAAGGATACTTTACCTTAAGTGTAACCACTGCTTTATCATGCATGTTCTTTATATGGTGCAGAAACCAAGGGTTTTTCATTTCCTCTTATATTCAGTTTTTCCAAAACTAGATTTCCAAATGAATTTGGGTGGTCAGAGGAAGTCCCAGTATTCTGACACCAACTGTGACAACGATATACTTCAGAAAAATTATACTGCATGAATCCCAAGGAATTGGAGATCAAAGATATTCCAAATGTCCAACTCTTTCAAGACGCTCTAAGGCTCCATTTCCCCCCATTCTTTTCTTGAAAACATTCCTTCCGGTTGCTGAGTTCTATAATTTGCTGCAATGTTCCCATAATATCTCATGATGTCTCACATGCTGGTAGAAACTGTTTAGCCCAAACTCAAAATCAGTCAGAAAGGAGTCATATACAGGGCCAAAACTGCATCAGAAGCCAAAAATGCCCCAAAAATCATATCGTGTCTTCTTTTTCCTACAAGCATGGCAGCTTTCCTGGTAATATGATATGTATAAGAACTGTATACTGGTACCAACTTATTTACCCCATCCAATAAAAACAAAGGACGGCATCTTAAATCATAATACCCTTTGTTAACATAGACTTAAAGATGGCCCTAAGGAAGCAAATGGTGTGGCTTGATTCACACTCTATCCTAAGATAGAGTCTAAAGCTGCTTCCAAGGAAAGTGGCTTGATTCACACCTTCTACTAGAGTCAAGTCTCAATCCCACCCTAATCCTGTCCATTAGTGTAGTAGAGAATGCCCTCCACAATGGGACGATAGCCAGGCATAGAATCCAGAACTACAATAGTACATTACATAAGGAACTATGGCTAGAAGAGCCATATTGATTGATGCAGAGAATATATTCCTTAGGCATTTACCTGGACATGTCCTTGAAGGAGATCACCATACTGGCGGTCCCACAATAGCACCCTAATTAGAGTTGAGATGTTATGCTCATATCAATTAAATTCATTAAGACATTCAAATAGCTATGAAATATACATTTAAGTGCACCACAATGTGAGCTTAGAGATTTATGATTGATTACTGCTGTAGTTT
Organism: Tenrec ecaudatus; assembly: GCF_050624435.1. Lineage (NCBI taxonomy): Eukaryota > Metazoa > Chordata > Mammalia > Afrosoricida > Tenrecidae > Tenrec > Tenrec ecaudatus. The sequence goes on from NC_134531.1 coordinate 87,777,391, forward strand.
CAGAACCAACATCAATGCTGGGCAGATATTCAGTGCTGAATGAATAGGATTAAAATTGAGTGAAACATTACTACTTCTATATGTGCTAGACATTGTTCTAGGAGCCCTAATGGCGTAGTGGTTCTGTGCTGAGCTGATGTCCTCTAGGTCAGCAGTTAGAAGCCACAAACCACTCTGAGGGAAAAAGATATGGTTCTCTGCTCCAGTAAAGAATTACAGCCTCAGAAACTCACAGGGACAGTGCTTATAGGGTGCCTATTTACTGACATAAACTGAATGGAAATGTGCTTTGTTTTGGAGATATTGTTCTAGTGTTGTATGTAAAATAATCTATTCCTTCTCCTAACTGATGTGTGTGTGTGTGTGTGTGAGAGAGAGAGAGAGAGAGAGAGAGAGAGAGAGAGAGAGAGAGAGAGAGAGAGAGAGAGAGAGAGAGAGAGAGAGGTGTTAGTGCTATCATCTTGTAGAGTTCAAGACAAAAGCACAGAAACGAAGAGACTTGCCTATGGCTTCCTAGTCATAAAATGCTGTGTGTGAGATTTGACACTATATGAGCTAGACTTAAAGTTTATGCAAGGAAGCTGTACTTTAAGAACATATCTGTGAGGAAACAGTGGCCACAGTCACGTTTACACTGTTCTATGTTCTATTGATACTCACATAATTTATTTAGCCAATAATTACTGAATTTGTTCCACATGTATATAAAGAACTGGGTTTCAAATGGTTAAATAAAAATCAGGTAAGGTTCCCTGTCACATAATTCTTACATTCTAATGGGGAAGGAGAGAAATAGCAAATGTGCAAACTAGGAAATAAGTAAGATAATTTTAGAGACTGATAAGTACTGTGAGGTGAGAGACTGGGGAGTGTGGAAATTTTAAATAGGCTGATCAGAGATGGTTTCTGTAAGGAAGAGGAGCCTGCCATCGGAAGGTTTAGGTTGGGCTGTTGATAGGAACCCTTGTGGTGCTGTCAGGTAAGTGTGTTGCTAACAACAAGGCTGGCACTTAGAATCCAAGGAAGAAAGGCCAGGCTATCTGCTTCTGTAAATATTTACAGACTGGAAACCTTTTACAGAGTTGCATTGAGTCAGAATTGATTAAATGGCTGTAGGCTCGCTGGTTGTGTAACAAACACAGAGTCAAATAGCAGGTGCAAAATCATTTTGTTGGGCATAAACTTGTACTATGCAATAACACAAGGGTTCTTAGAGAATCGGGAACCAGGAAGAAATGGTAGCTAGATGATGAATAGTTCTAAGTTATTTGTATTTCTGTGGAATCCTAAAAGCTGCCCTAGAATGTGTGTTCCAGTCTGTATTTTAAACTCAAAAGTACGTATAATAATCCATCAGGTAATATTTTTAAATAATTTATTTATTTACCCAAACAAAAGTTATTCCAATTTTCAGCAATTTTTTAAGAAATCTTTTCAAAATAAAATATAAATAGTAAAGAGAAAATATTTTTAAGGTAGCATTATAAACTTGGTGAAAAGGGACTTAAAATAAATCACCAGTGAAGTTAGACTGCTACCAAAAATGGTTGCTTCATACTAGAATTGGTTTTCAAGAGAAACCATGGAATCTCCCATTGGAGATGGTTTAAAATAGGATAAGATGCATTCCCTTTAGCGCAGCCTTGCCCGAAAGCCTACACTGACCCCTCAAGGTCTTCCCAGTCCTGTGATTCTATGATAAAATTAGACTCTTTCATTGGTGAAAAAAACCCAGGATTCACCACGCCAGCTGCAACCTGGAATAATTGGAAGGGACTGGTTCTGGAGCAGTACAGCTGAGACAAGATGCAATTAACAGATCCCAACCTCTCTTGTTTCATGCTGTACAGAGCACTCTGCTGGTTCTCTGCCAATAATGGCTGAGATCAATGACACAAACAAAGTCAAATGGTCCGATCCACGATTAGAGAGTAGATGTCTTTATTGGCTGCTGACTTTGCATTGAACAGCAGAGCTTCAAGAATTGTGCACCTATCAGTTGATTCTTTGATCCTTCAATCTAGGAACCAGAAGAAGGGATCCAATAAATGTATTTTTACTTGGCCTCTTTCCCACTACCCTCAAGATGAAATAACTCAAGTTCACATGTCATGAGCAGTTCATCTTAATTGTTCAGGTGCTTAATCATGAATATTTATCCACTGAATCCTGATTTAACAATTTCTATTTTGAAGAAAAAGTCACTCATAACCTCCCCTTCCCCACACCAAACTCAGTGAGAGGTAATTGGGCAGAGTGACTGGAGAACAACTTGGGGGAGATGCTGACATGGGCTCAATTCAGGATCCTTCTCACCTCAAAAGAACACCAACACCAAACTCACAGAAATAGAATAAATTCTGATTCATAGTAACCCTATAGAGCAGAGTAGAACTGCCCCTCCTGGATTTCCAAGTTTAGAAATCATTACAGAAGTAGAAAAGCTCATCTTTCCCTCATGGAGCAACTGGTGGATTCAAACTGCTGGACTTGTGGTTAGCAACCCAACACATAGTCAACTAAGCTACCAGGGATCTTCCTTCTTACCTAGATGTATGTAGTACTAATGGACCGTGCAGGTTAATACGAGTTACCACTCCCAACGTTGTAAGGATGAGCCATCTCAGTAGCAAGAACAGAAAGAAATCATGAGATGGTCCAGGTGGAAACACCACCAGAGGAGGACATTCAAGATCTCCGTTTGACATAGTCAAAGCCTAGACCAGAGCCAGAGAGCAGGAAGTGTGGAACCCATGGGACAGAGCAAATGAACCGGACACCCAGGCAAGGACACTGTAAGACAGAATAGGGGGATGGTACCAAGACTACGAGATTGTGGGGCAAAGCAGAAAACTGACTTCCTGGCACATGGAGATAGAAGCCAAAAGACCACATGGCTGAGAGGCTGAGGAACAGAGAGAGAGACGTGGTTGCCAACTGAGGAGAGGTGTTCCTGTGGCGCCACCTTGAATGTATCTTGAATGTTTTCTGATCACCTGGTTGGGCTAACTTGTTAATGTCACTAATAACCCCCCATTAATCATGAGACTATTGTCTGTGAGTTCTGTGTGAGCATTTGCGAAGATCATCAGATTAGGGGAAAGTGGTGTCATGGGTACAATCGATGATGTCAGTGTAGGGTAAATGAAAGATGGAGTGGAGGCGGGGCAGATCGCTGGCAAATGGTCTTGGTCCCTTAAGGACCTGGATTATCCTTAGCCTCTATGTAGCCAGAGGAGGTCAGATAAGACAGGGCCTTCGGGCTATTGTGTGCGCACAGGCATGCACCCATATATACACTGAGCTACATGGAGAATAAGGACCCATTGTTAGCTTGTTCACTGTACTAAAAACAAAGACTGCACATAAATGTTCTTCAATAACTAATCTCAGAGGAAATCAGGCACAGTGATAGCAGGTATATTACCAGCATTCCATAACATGCTACATCATTATTCTTTTAAAATAATGAAAAATAGGTGTGAATGCAATATCCCGGCGTGGAGTAGGGAACCAGTGGAGAGGTCCGGGAGGCTGGCCCCAGCACCAAAAATTAAGTGGATTCCTGCCCCTCCCCCGAGAAGAATTTGTTTCAAAGGACGACATTGATTCTGCAGCTCCGGGAGATGGACATATCTGATCAGAGCACACGGGAGCAGATGAAGGGGCAGGAGGAGAGAGTGGAACACAGCCTGGCCCACCAGGCCGTGAGGATGATGTTCCTGAGTAGAGCAGCCAGTCCACAGAGAGAACAACATGGCTGGCCCCACTATGAGACATGATGCCCCTCAGTGACTAAGGGCAATACAGGGGACAGCACCGGAGACACAGTGTGCGAATTGCACCTGACCTGATCCCACCACACTGAGGCAAAGCACTGGGGGAGTGCAGCGGGACAGCAAGGGAATGGAGTGGCAAGGTCCCCAGGAATGCAAAAAAAAAAAAAAATGAAGACTTACCTATATTACCAATGTATCACCTGAAACTGTCTGAGGCCTAGGAGGGCAGCAAAATGAACGTAGCCTGGACAACATACAATGAGCTTGGCTCTGCCTTTGACAAAACAGAAAGTCAATTTGAGTAGTCATCTTTTTTCATCAGCTTTCTCTCAGTCACATAAAAGGACTCGCGCATAGGATTGTGAGCTTCTGTAGAATCTATACAAGGAGGCTTCAGGAAATGCTAGCAATGGCTGTTACCTGGAAGGAGGTGTCGTGTGGAACCGCTTAGCTTTTGCATCCAGAGCTCCAAGAATGGAGTAATTAAAATTAGATAGAATTACCTATATATTCACCCTATTGAGGATCCATCAGTCCTCAAGATCCAGTCTCCTCAAGATTCCAGTACCATGGCCTCATTTTCCACACAGGTACTTCCACCTCTGATTTCACTGCTTTGGGTGCTGCCCATGATGGAAGGAAGGAGTAGAAGCAGGAGATGCGATTGCTGCCTTGTTTGGTGTGGTTCTCAGCATTACAGGGATCTGCCCTTGGTTAGGAGTATAAGCGAGAGAGAGAGAGAGAGAGAGAGAGAGAGAGAGAGAGAGAGAGAGAGAGAGAGAGAGAGAGAGAGAAATGGAGAGACTAAACTTTGAAGGGCCTCCTGAGAGAAACCAAATTGTAAATAACCTTGCCACTATTGAAACTATTAAAGCAAAGCTTTGATGTCTGAATGTCACCAAAGGAGCAGACACTAAATAGGGTGGTTTCTTTCACATGTTAGATGATTTCCTTGAAATAGTAATAAACTGATGTATGTTAAATGGGGGAAAGTGCTCTTCTCATATGAAAAATGTCCTGAAAAGGTGCAAGTAATCATTTGTATTTTCTAATTAGACAGGAGGTGTAAAAAATAGGATGATGGAGGCTGGCTTAAGAAGTCCCAGAGCACTTAAAAGGAAAGCAAGGAAGCTCTTGACCAGATTCCTGGGAAGCACCATTGTGAAGTAGTAATTACTGCCTCTTGAATCACCAAGTAATTTTTGTTCTCCATATTTTCATTGGATTTGTGTTTTGTTACATCTAGTTAATATTGTACTTGCACATCCAAATTTGCCAAGGAAAAAATTGAAACCTTTATTTCTTTGTAGGAAAAGTTTTCAAAAAATGTATTCAATATATCTACTATTGATATAGTGGAATGATTTAATGGTTAAAAACTTTATATGGCTGATGGTGCCCGGCTATCAAAAGACATAGCGTCTGGAGTCTTAAAGGCTTGAAGGTGAACAAGCGGCCATCTAGCTCAGAAGCAACAAAGTCCACATGGAAGAAGCACCCCAGCCTGTGTGATCACGAGGTGTCGAAGGGATCAGGTATCAGGCATCATCAGATCAAAAAATCTTATCACCGTGAATGAGGGTGTGTGTGGAGTGGAGATACAAAGCCCATGTGCAGGCCACTGGACATCCCCTTACAGAAGGATCTCAGGGAGGAGACGAGCCAGTCAGGTAGCAACGATGAAACATACAACTTTCCTCTAGTTCCTAAATGCTTCTTCCCCCCACTGATTGATCCCAATTCTACCTTGGAAGTCTGACTAGACCAGAGGATGTACACTGGAAAATATAGAAACTGGAAACACAGGGAGTCCAGGGTGGATGATCCTTTCAGGACCAGTGGTGTGAGAGATACTGGGAGAGTAGAGGGAGAGTGGGTTGGAAAGGGGGAACCGATTACATGTGATCTCCTACCTGAGGGATGGACAAAAGAAAATTGGGTGAAAGGAAACGTCAGACATGGCAAGATATGACAAAATAATAATTTATAAATTAACAAGGGTTCATGAGGGAGGGGGGTGTGGGGAGGGAGGAGAAAAATGAGGACCTAATGCCAAGGGCTTAAGTGGAGAGCAAATGTTTTGAGAATGATGAGGGCAATGAATGTACAAATGTGCTTTACACAATTAATGTATGGATCGATTGTGATAAGAGTTGTATGAGCCCCCAATAAAATGATTAAAAAAAAAAAAAGACCCGAGGACAGAGCTGAGAAATGTTAGGAAAGAAAGTGGGATGGAAGCAAGAGACCCAGGGAAGAGTTGGGAGAAGTCACAGTGTGTTGAAGGTATTGTAATAGAGAAGTGGACACAAAATGTGTACAAATTGCAGAGTGTAAACCTGATGATCTGCTTTGTAAACCTTCCCCAAATTCACAATAAAATGTTATTAAAAAAAGGTAATGGAAAAATTCATTGAAATTTAATTACACTTTCCATGAAATGTTGAAACCCCTTCTTCTTGTAATTTTATAAATGCTGGCACTGCTTTTATTTTAGATGTTTAGATCATGTTCCTTAGTGACACACCTGATTCCAAAAGTTCAAGACAAGCTGTAGACGCGGTAGTCAGTGACTCTAACCGCCCACCGTCTACGTTCCGGACAACCAAAATGTGAAAGTAGGAAGTAAATCCAGGTTAGGGCACCTGCATGGAGCACCAAGTATCTTTGCCGCTTCCTAGTGAGCAAGCTGCTCTCCACAACACAGTAACGTGAGGGGAGAGATTGAGGCTTAGATCAACCGATTACCCAGAACAGTCTGGTGTTCCTGCACCAGATCTGGCTGCTTACATCACAATATAGCTACATATTTTTGTTCCTTGTTTTCCTTTTGTAGAATTTCAATTTATTTTTTATTAACGTTTCACATATACCATACAGACCCACAGCATATGCCATATATACTTGAGTACAAGCCAACCCGATTATCAGCTGAGGTACTAATTTTATCACAAAAACTGCATAAAAATGTGCTGAAAAACCTGGCTTACATATGCGTATATACGGTATTCAGCCACAAGAGATGTATAAGGCAAGGTAGGGAAGGAAAGAAGTTAATGGCAAAGGCTTTATTTTGGAAGAATGGTGATGTTTTGAAACTGGAGATAAATGATGATTTTTCCCCTAAATGTCACTAAATTGTTCATTTTAGGATGGTTAATATTTTGTTCCATAAATCTTACCTCTATAAATTAAAGAAGTAAGAAATTACTATCCTTGGATGAAAATTCTGAGAGAATATTGTCAACTGGTGACACCAATACAAGTAGAAACTGTGACTTATGAATACATTTCAATTTTATTTTTTCATGTTTTTTTTCAGATTTTAAAAATTAGATGATGATTTGATTGAGGAGATGATTTGAACGCAGAAAAGAATGAATAGTAGATATGTCTAAAGATGCTGATTGGGAATAACAACAAAGCCAGCTGGCAAAACTGGGAACTGTAGGGGTTTGGGAGCATAAAAAGCTATGTTGAAATGTGCCCCCTCCATCCTGAATGTGCTGCATCAGACACTGAACATGCCGTGTCCTCAGCTCCCCACATTCACCCACGCATGCGCACAGCCCTGAAACTTTACCTTGTGCTCAGTCATAGAGGCTCTCGGTTTTTATCTGTGTTCAGTATGTTGCAAGATGAGTTTATACCTTTTGGAAATTCTTAATCAGTTAGAAATGTCTTATTTGAAAAATAAATCTATTGTCATATAATTGTCTGCAGCTCATGTAAACCCTCTACAGAGTTTCCTAGACAGGAGAAAACAGCCTCATCTTTATCTCTCAGAGCAGCTGAAATAATTATGGCCTATTAGGTAATAATTTTTAAATGATGATATCTATCTCTGTTAAGTTAATATTAAGTTAAAATATCAAGTTACTGAATAATTTATTTAATCCCATTTTGATTACTAAGTAAAACGCTTATGTATGTATTTGAAAAACCTAGAGATAAATGGGAAAACAATTATTTTTGTATTTCTGAGAAGTGGTCGGGGATCAGACCGGATGATAATGAGTAATTCTTTAATATATGTATTTATTATAGAAAAAATTAATATGGAAATATTTAAAGTTGCTTTGTAGAATTATTCACTTATATGGATTAGTATTTCAGGTGAATAATTTGGAAGTTAATATATAGCTAGTCCATATATAATCCCCGTGCTTGGCATTTACTCTATTGATAGTCCAGCAACTAGGAAAAACCAACAGCAGGGACCTGTTTAGACTCATGATGAGCCCTCAAAGGTCAAAGCAGAACTTTGCTCCAGGGTTTCAATGACACCCTCTTGAAAACAGATCTTTAGATTTTTGTTTTGAGGCACCTCTGAATTAGCTTAAATCCAGACAACTTTCATTTAGGTGCAAAGCATTTTGATTATTGCACAATGTAGGGACACTCAAAGCCTGTGGATGAAGTAATGACTAATTTATCCCACAGTCACTTTCTCTTCCTTATAACATGAAGGTCTATAAAAATAGGGGAGACAGCACAACAAGCTTTAAAAAAAAGCAAAGCACAAGAAACAAAATGAAATAAAATGAATCGAATCTCTAATCACACTAAGTAATTTGCTAGTGCAAAAAACTAGTACATTCCATGATTAACATCGAAAGATATGCATGAGGATTACATCCTCTCATCATATTTGTTGGCTCTGTCTGCTGAGCAAATCTTCAGAGAACCTGGATTACATAAAGAAGAATGTGGCATCAGGATTGGAGGAAAGTTTATTAACAACCTTTGATATGTAGATGGCACAATTTTGCTTGCTGAAAGTGAGGAGGAAATGAAGTACTTGCTGATGAAGATCAAGGAATTTAGCCTTCAGCATGGATTACAAATCAATGGAAGGAAGACCAAAATCCTCACAAGTGGACCAGTAGGTAACATCATGATAAATGGAGAAAAGTTTGACATTGTCAACAGTTTTGTCTCGCTTGAATCCACAATCAATACTCATGAAAATACAGCAGTCATGAGATCAAAAGACGTGTTGCATTAGTAAATCTGCTAATCTCAAGAATGGCCAGACTTCGTCCTACATAATTTGGGCATGTTGTCAGTAGAGACTTGTCCTGGAGAAGGGCATCATGTTTGATAAAGTGGAGGGACAGTGAAAAGTAGAAAGTTTTGAGTGAGTTGGATTGATACAGTGGCTACATCACGGGGCTCAGACATAGGAGCAATCGTAAGGATGACATAGGACCAGGTAGAGCCTACTGGATGGCACTTAACCACACCAACTTTACCTATATTTCATGCTAGCACCATAATTTAAATCCATTAATCCTTCTGTGGTCTTCCTTATTCAATGTCAAACGTTTACATTTTGTGAGATTGGATTGTCTAAAGAAACAAAACCAATAACAATCAGTTATGTTTAAGAAGGAACACTATATAAAGAAGTAATATATATTAAGATCTCCCATCCAATCCACCTTAAATCCATGGATTCAATGCTAGCTAGATATATTTTTAGGTTCACTTTGATAGTTACACAGTTTCATGTCGACCTGATAAATGAGAATCAAGGGGTAAAGTCTAACCTGTCAATCAGATTACAGCCTTGTGAACCCTCCTTGTGGGCATGGCCTACTCATGGGGTTTCTGGAACTTCCTCTCTTCCACGTAGATAGCAGCTAGAGCCCTGGAGATGCTTCCATGGCCACTGGATCCACAACTTTCCATTAACCGGCCTGTGATCTTCCTACATTTGTCATAATTGCATGTGCTGTGTGAGTCAAAAGAGGAATCCATAGGCTGATATCGGACTTATGGGCTAATATCAATCTTATGGGCTTGATCTGGATTGAGCTGGGATGTTTTATACTTGATCTAGAGTTCTCTCTTACTCATCTATGAGTGTCAATGAATTTATTTCTGTAGTCAACCTGGATTAACACTCATGTAGCTGCAGGCTGATAATGCAGAAACGGGAAGTGAGAAGCAAGATGCCAGAGTGATGGGTGCAGAATGGCATGGATGTAAGGTTGGTGGAAACATTGCAAGCACTGAAGCCTCTCTAGGTTGGGTGGCTCACGTGTGGCTGTGCCAGGACACAGGCAGCGTCCTAGCAAGCAGCAAGGCCAAGGGGAAGAGACATGACTGGTCCCTAGTGTCTATCTTTAAAAAGTCCACCTCTCCTAGAAGGCATCATGTAAGTCATTCTGTGACCCAATTTGCAGGTCAGATTCCATGCCAAAAATCCCATACAAGTTCAAGGTTATATAAAATCTAACAGCCACACACATGCATATGAAGCAATGAAAGACACCATGACTTGGAAAAGGTAACCCTTATTTCTCAAAATAATTTCCTTCTTCTTCAGTAGTTTAAAGAGATTTGTGTACATATTACCCACTGCAATGTATGGCTTGATTCATTGACTGATACTTCCATGAGCATTGGTTGTGGATCCAAACAACACAAAAACCTTAACACTGTCTTTTCTTCATTATCAGGATGTTACTTATTGATCTAGTGAGAATTTCATTTACTTTACACTGAGTTGTAATTCATACTGAAAGCTTCAACCCTTGATCTTCACCTAGTAATTCAAGTCTTTCTCACTTTCGGCATGCAAGGCATGATATCTGACTATTGAAGATTGTGAATAGACCTTCTTCCAATTACGATGACACCTTCTTCTTCATAGTTTCCAGCTTCTCTGATTGTTTTCTCAGCCTACTGACTGATGAAGTCTGGTGAAAGGATGCACATAACCCGACACACAGTTTTCCTCACTTTCAACTCTGCAGGACACCTTTGTTCTGTCCAAAGTACCGTCTTGTGATCCATGCACAGGTTCCACACGAACAACAATAAAGTTTCCTAGAATTCCCATTTTTCAATGGTATCCATAGATTGTTATAGTCCACACAATCAAATGTCTATCTCATAATGAACAAAACAAAAGTAAACATCTTTCTGGTTTTCTCGGCTTTCAGCCAAGATCCATCTGATACGAACAATGATATCCTTTGTTCCACATTATTTTCTGAATCTGAGGGGTTAGCCACTGAAAATTTCCTGAATAGTAGAGGAACATTGACAGATATAGTGCCAGAAGATGAGACCCTTGAACTGGAAATCACTGAAAATATGAGCGTGGAAGCAGAGTCAATCTTAAAGACATGGTTAGAGAAAAACCTTAAAGAATACTTACATTAATGGGAAATGACTTAAAATCGTGAGAATAGCTTCAAATAGCACTGAGCTCTGAGTGTATAAAAACTGAATTGAGGAAAGTTCTAAGCCATAAAAAAAATGGAATGCATAGAGGTCGATATCCTAAGCATTAGTGAGCTGAAACTGACTGGCATTTGCCATTTTGAATCAATCACATGGTTTATTATATCAGGATGATGAATTCAAGAGCAATAGTGTCATATCCATTGTCAAAAAGAGCATTATAAGATATTCTTTGAAATGCAATGCTGTATGTGACAGGAAAATATTTATATGCCTACAGGAAGATGAATGAAGAAAAATAGTATTGAAATTTATGTACCAAGCACTAAAGCTAATGATGAAGATATTGAAAAATTTTTCCGACCTCCCCAGTCTGAAATTTATTGAACATGCATACAAGATATGTTGATAATTATTGGTGATTGGCATGTGAAAGATGGAAAAAAAGAGGAAAGCTCAGTAGGTGGAAAATATGTCCTTGGTGATAAAAATGAAGCTGGAGGTCACATGATAGAATTTTTCAAGACCCATGATTTTTTTCATTCCAAAAATGGCAACTATACACATGGACCTCATTAGATGGAATACAGGAATCGAGTTGACTATACCTATTGGACAAGACCATTGAGAAACTAAACACTATCAACCCGGACAAGCCATTGGTCCATATTGACACAGACCATTCATATCCAAGTTTCAGCTTAAGTTGAGAAAAGTGAAACAAGCCAATTAGAATGAAAAACCAGCCTTAACTAAGTCACCCCTGACATGACATCTCAAGAACAGATTTGACAAAGTGAATACTGATAACTGAAAGAAAAAACAAAGAGTTGTGGCATGATATCAAGAGCACATGTGAAAAAAAGAAAGGAATCATTAAAAGGAAGACTAAATTAGATGCCAAACGAGGCTCTGAAACTTGCTTTGAACATAGAATATTTAACACAGAAGAATGACTGAAAAACATTCAAAAAGGCAATTTGAGAAGACAGTAAGCTTTATAACGAAACGTGAAAACAGAGTTAGAAAACTCAAAGGTAAGTACATGCTCAGATTATCTCAAGTTGAAAAAAAAACTGAATAAAAAAATGCAAGTCTAAAGGCGAAATACTGCAGGATTCTATGAGCAAAATACTGAAAAATCCAAGCAGCATTATAAAAAAGTAGAAGAAATATATAGAACCACTGTACCTAAAATAACTGGTTTATTTTCCACCATTTCAAAATGTATCATATATTCAAGAACCAATAACATCAAACCAAAAAATCTGAGAAACACTGAAAGCATTAGCCAAGAACAATGTCCTGGTTACTGATGGAATAGCAATTAGAATGCTTGCAAGGACCCATGCAGCACTGTACGCACCCACTAAGCTCTGCCAAGAAAATCGGAAGACAGTTACATCGTCCACCAGCTGGAAGATATCCATATTTTTGATTATCTCAAAAAAAGGTGGCTCAACAGAACACAGGAATTATCCAACACAATATCAAAGTAAAATTTTACTGAAAATACTTTTAAAATGGACACAGGAGTATATGAATATGGATCTTACAGAAATTCAAATTTGATTCAGATGAGGACATGGAAAGAATATAATTGCTGAAAGCAGATCTTGGTTAAAAGCAGAGAGTACCAGATTGTGTTAACCTTAATAAACACTGGATAACATTGAGGAGAGACAGAATTCCAGACCCTTTGATGGTATTGATGCCGAGCCGGTACACAGAGCAAGAGGCCATTGTTCAAAGCGAGTACGGTGATATTGCACGTTTTAAAATGAGAAAAACTGGAGGAGGGAGCCGAAAAAAAAAAATAAATAAAATAAAATGAGAAAAACGATGTCAAGGTTTTATCTTTTCATCACAATTATTCAAATTGTAGGCTCAGGAAACAATCCATGAAAACTAGATGGTATAAAGAAGAACTTGGCAGTCCCATTGGAATAAGGCTCCTGAAACCCTGCAATATACACATGATGGAACCTTGCTTATTGAAAGCAAACACGACTTGAATCCCTTACTGATGAAAGTCAAGGAGTACAGCATCTCACACTGATTACAACTCCATTTAAAGAAAACCAGAATTCCCACAACTGCAAAAAATTATATCCCGAAAATCAGAGAAAAGACTGAGGACTTAGTGTTCCTTGGTTCAACCAAAAACACTCATGGAAGTAACAGTCAAGAAATCAAATGACATATTGTCTTGGTCAACACTGCGGCCTATGAGCTGCTTGAAGTGTTAAAGCGCAAAGATGGCATTTTTTTAAGAGGTGGCATTTTCAATTACCTCAGATGAGCGAGAATGTTGGCCACGAGCAAGTAAAATGGCCGAAGGATTGATGCATATAAATTATGTTGTGGTGGAAAATATCGAAATCACTGTGAGCTATCAGAAGAGCAACCACAACAAAAACTGCTTGGGAAGTAAAAATGGGCCGACTTTGTACATTTTATCAGAAAAAGCTAGTCCCTGAAGAAGGAAGGTATGCTTGGCTAAGCGCAGGGCCTGCAAAGGCAGGAAGTCCTCAGAAAGCAGGATTGGCACAGTGGACTCCAACGTGACATCAATCAATCGTGAGGACGGCACAGCATCAGGCAACATTTCCGGATGGTGCACGTGGTCTCTATAAGTCAGCGCCTACCGTGGGACGCCATGAGAAGAAGCCCTTGCCACAGTGACAGAAAGGGGAATGCTCCACGAGGCTTGCGGGATTCCTCCTTTCTAAGAAAGACACGCAGTAGTTTATGCACCTGCCCTTTGCATCACACTCCTTCCTGAGTCCCCGAACATGGACGCCAGGGTTAGAGATGCATCAGTCGTTTCGTATCGGGAATTATCAGGTTAGTGGAAGCTAGACACTGAGGATAATGGGGACAGGGAACAAAGTTTGTGGATGACGACTACATGGTGTCACATGCACCAACCCTGGACTGCCTACTTCTGAATCATACATAGTTAAAAGAGAAACGTTTTTATGTGTATTCAATAGCTTTTCTTTAATTTGTGTGTGTACATGGACTTACCTATAATTGATATAGGCCAGCTACACAAATGTAACTTATTAGAAAAATACAGAATTGGAGAATCAGATTTTATAGCTTTGCTTTTATTACAACGATCTAGACGAGCTCTCCTGGTAAATAGACTTCATAGTAACTGTGACTATTTTCATAAACCACTTCTAATAGATAACTCTTTAAAACTCTCAGAAAAGCACTAGGTCTCTGGCTTTCTCATGCTGATAATAAAGACTCTTGAAGAATTGATTAAACAGAAATAAAAGTGCACTGAGGCAAGAGTGCTACAATCACTTAAACTTGTTTTAAAGGTTCAAAGTGCTAATCTGTGAGATTTCAGACAACAAAATAAGACTGTAAATAAGAAATCTGAGATGAAATTGAGCACAAGCTCTGTTCACTGACATGAGAACAGACCTGGAAGTAAAACCATCTAATGGATTCTAATTCCAGCTCTACCATCTAGTTATCATTTGTGCCTGAGTGATATCATTTAGCTTACTCATGGCTCATTAGGGAAATGGAATAACTGACCCATAGCAAAATTTAAAAAAAAAGATGTAAGAATGAAGCTTGGCTGAGGAAACATCATAAATGCCCTCTATGACAGTTTTCCCCCTCTGACTACATTGTGTCCAATATTATACCAATGCCTAAAGCATGGCTTGACAATTGGGAAGGAGCAAGTTTTGAACATATGACTACAATCAAAGAACAAGAAAGGTGGTAACACGGTTAGGATGTATAAAGGATCATGATGGGGAGAAACTGTTTCTCATCTGGATTGTCAATGGGTTTGCTTTGGGATTTATTTAATCATTAATTTTTAATTTTTAAGATACTTTTATCATGGGCATGATAGGCCAAAGTAATCTTAATCCTAGCTCCTTTTATTAAGGGAAAAATAGCTTATATTACAAAATTGAAATTATTGCCCTAAAACTCTATGTACTCTTAATTTTGTTTAAATTGAGTATGCAGATAATGGCAAAAATCCCAGTGTATTAATTAGATCAGTGACAAGAAACAAATCACCCTAGATCACCCAACAATTAAATGGCACAATTGGACTCAAACTACAATCTTTAGACTCGAAAGCTAGTACTTTCAATATACCACGTGCTGCTTTGCATGCAATATAGTTATCAGATGGTAAACATGAAACTTTTAATAGGGCACCTTTAAGAATGCAAGTATAACTCTTGCACTTTCTCAGGTTCAGAGCTTTAGATTCAGGGCAGGGTAATCTCTGGCCTGCAGGCATATAAGGCCCAAGAAATCATCCATACTAACTAACGTCACTTGCCTTCCAAAAGAGAAGCAGTTCCAGCCATACGGCTAGGAGAGAGTTAGTGAAATGTCTGACTTGTATGGCCTGCGAATGATGTTATAAATATCTAAATGGCCCTGGGCAGAGACAGGTTCCCCGTCTCTGATTTAGAAGGAAGAGAAAACTAGACTCTGGTCCTCCCAAGAGTATAATTCAGATCAGGATTTTTATGCAGATTCCTTTTTTTAATGTCAACAGTTCATTGTAGCCTAGGTTTACATCTATTAAATAGAATTTTCAGAGCAGAATCAATGATACAAATGGGGAAAACACTCTAGAGGATAAGACTCCCTTTTCCATTTTTGGCTCCTTAGTTGTTGACATTTAGACCAGGGAACATTTCAGACCACTGCAAGAAAATACCAAAAGAACATAACAGACCCCTTGCCAACAAGTGGATTCTCTGTAAATCTTGACAGGAGCAGACAACCTCAACTCTCTCCCCTGGAGTAGCTCTGGTGAGTTTGAAAGGCAGACCTTGTGGTTAGCAGCCAAAGCTTACTAAATGGAGCCAATGGTAGGATGTAAATAATACAGATATGTATAGAAGGACAGTGTTATACATTGAAGAATATGTCCCCAGAAAAAAAAGTCTCAATCTTAATCTTTATTCCTGTGGATATAAAACTATTTTAGAAAATGTTTTTCTCTTCGTTAAGTCAATGAGGTAATGTAAGTATAAGGTGTGCTTTAAACCAATGATTTTTTATATATAAAGAGAGTAGATTAGGTACAGAAGCAAGGAAATACACACACACACACACAACTTTCCAAACTCACTGCCATCTGGTCAATTCAAACTCATAGCAACCCTCGAACACAGTGAAGAATGGCCCCTTTTGTTTTCTGAGCCTTTAACCATTTGCAGTATCAGAGGTCCCATATTTTTCCCACCACTGACTTGGGGTAAGCAGCTCATTGCGTAGCTCCCTATACCACCAGTCATCCTACAAGGAGGCCCAGATGGGGAACAATATGAGTTGCCACATGAAGATTGCCAACTAACATAGGAACAGAAGCTGGAAAGAGATAGAACTCACCAAGAGAGTCAATACCTTCCCTTGGTGTCAATGTCCTGAATTTGAACTTAACATTTCCTAGACTATGAGCAAATATTTTTCTGTTTGCTGAAGCCACTCACTAGTAGTATTTCTGTTAAAGTAGCATTAGAGAACTAAGACAGACGAGATGCTTGACATATCAGTTTATATATCAACTGTTCTGCCTATAGATTGAGGCCTTTTGAAATACTAGTGACACTTGGAGTTTCCCTTATTCTGTAAGCCACCTAGTTTGGGTTCAGGTTGGATACAACTTGAAGTCTGAGAACCCACAGAATGAAACCCATAAGATTTTAAACCCAAGGAATTCCGAGAAACAGAACTTTCCTCTTCTTTGTTTTGTTTGTATAATCATTTTATTAGGGGCTCATACACTCTTATCACCACATATCCATCCATGTGTCAAGCACATTTGTACGTTTGATGCCATCATCATTTTCAAAACATTTGCTTTCTACTTGAGCCCTTGGTATCAGCTCCTCATTTTCCCCTCCCTCCCTTATAAACCCTTGATAATTTATGAATTAGTATTATATTTTCATGTCATACATTGACCAGTGTCTCCCTTCACTCACTTTTCTGTTGTCCATCCTCCCTGTGAGGGGGTTATAGATAAATCATTGTGATCAGTTACCCTTTCTCCCCCCACCTTCTCCTTCACCTCCTGGTATGGCTACTCTCAATATTAGTCCTGAGGGGTTTATCTGTCCTGGATTCCCTGAGTTTCCAACTCTTATATGTACCTATGTATAAGCTCTGCTCTAGCCAGATTTGTAAGGTATTGGGGTCATGATAGTGAGGAGAGGGAGCATTAAATAACTAGAGGAAAGTTGTGTGTTTCATGGGTGCTATACTGCACCCTGGCTGGCTTGTCTCCTCCCCACGACCCTTCTGTAAGGGGATGTCCAATTGCCTACAGATGGGCTTTGGGTCTCCACTTTGCACTCCCCCTCATTCATAACAATATGATTATTTGTTCTGGGTCTTTGATGCCTCATACCTGATCCTATTGATACCTCATAATCACACAGGCTGGTGTACTTCTACCATGAGGGCTTTGTTGCTTCTCATCTAAATGGCTGTTCATTTATTTTGAAGCCTTTACGACCCCAGAAGCTATATCTTTTGATAGCTAGGCAACATCAACTTTCTTCACCACTTTTGCTATGTACCTGCTTTTGCTTCAGCGATTGTGTAGGAAAGGTGAGCAACATGGAATGCCAGGTTAATAGAACAAAGTGTTCTTGCCTTGAGAGATTACTTGAGTGGAAGCCCAATGTCCATCTGCTACCTTAATGCTACACCTATAAATATATGCACATAGATCTATTTCCCCATCATGACATATAAATATCTTTACATATGTACATACCTGTATTTAGACCTCATTAAATGTCCCTTGGCTCCTACTTCTTTCCTTTGACTTTCCTCTTGTCCCACTCTCAAGCTCAGCCTTCATTTGTATTTCAGTAATTCCTCTCAGTTACATTACCCTCGATCATGCCCTACCAGGCCTTCTACACCCTCTGTGCCATCAATTTTAGATCACTGGTGGTTCCCTGTGCCTGGCTTTGTTAACACTCACTTCCTTCCCCATGACTCCCCATCTCCCAGGTAATCTAATTTATAAATGCAGAAAATATTTCACACTCAGGCCAGGCAATATGATATTCTTAAGAGTAGCACTGTTGGTCTGCTGTTTTCTCCTCCAGATGGTTTATCCCACCTACCTTTTCTAGATAGATATGCAGAGATAATAATATGCACTAAAATGAATCAGAGCAAACCAAAGCAACAAAAGAAAACCAAACAACGATAACAAAACCAATGACAAAAAAAGGAAAAGAAAAGAAAAGTCTTTAATGGTTCAAGGTCTGTTTGTTGACCTTTAAGCAATGTTTTCTGGTCGAATCTGATGTGGTACCACACCCTGGCCCCATACTCTATTTTTGGTATTCCTCAGGGACTCCATTGCTCTACCCCCTTGCTGGTTTTTTTTGCATGCCCTTAGTGTTTCACCTCGGTGTGGTAGGGTCAGATCAGGCACAATTCCCTCCCCGTGTCTCCAATGTTGTCCCCGTGGCACTATGGATCAATGAGGTATGTCCTGTCTCATGGTGGGGCTCATCCTATGGTCCTCTCTGTGCATTGGATACTCTGAGCTGGAATATCATCCTCAGGGCTTGGTGGGCCAGGATGTGCTCCACTCTCTCTCCCTCTCCTTCGTTTGCTCCTGTGTGCTCTGATCAGACATGTCCCTCTCCCTGCGCTGTAGTTTCAGTGCTACTCTTAAGAATATTATAGTACCTGGCCTGAGTGTCCAATGTTTTCTGCATTCATAAATTAGATTACATAATATTCTGATAAATAATAAACTTTCAGATAAAACACCCCTCCAATAAAGTGATATGCTACTAATTACACATCCTATTCTAATAAGGAATTTAATCTCACTCATAGGTTGATAAGTTACAGGCAGGTCATCTAAGCCAAGAAATCTAGTCTTTCTGTAAACCAAGATCTGATTGTTAAGTAAGAACATTCTTTCTTTGAAATGCACTATGGTGTCACTATGTAAATAAGAATTTCACCATTTAAACTTGAAATAAAATGCTGTTGAAGAGTTAATGCAGCTTTCACACGTGCCTAGTTTACACATGGTAATAATTTTGGTACTATAAAGTTCAGATTCCAATGGGATCACAAATTTATGCAGAATTAAGAAAATCTTGACAGAAAATTAAAAGTTGATTTAGGCCATCACTCAATATTGCTTTGAAGTTTGACAAAGGTAGAAAAGAGATATACCTCTTTCTATTGTCTACTTCAATTTCAGCACTAATCTTTATCAGAATTGCTCTACCTACAGGTAACAAAGGAATTATTTTTGTTACTGTGACTACATGATGTTTCCAACACTCCTGAGCTATGGAATTTCCCTGAAGCAGATGGGAAGCCATTTACTGTGGTGAGGGCATAACCCTCTTTAAGATTTAGATCTGACAGGAGAGCTGTGTCAGCACCAATGAAAGAAAGCTGGTGACCCTGGAGCAATGTCCCTCTGCCAAACAGGCCGAGAGGGAGGTTCTTTGGGAATCTGACAGGAAAAAAGCCTGCAAAGGATGAATAGTAATTCAAATCCTTAGCTCCTTCCAACTTCTGCTAAGGAAAAGTATTAAACAACTAAAGGAGTCAAAGGGAATTGAAATTCTGGAAAAATTGAGCTTAATTATCCTGCTTATTTTGTCTGCATGAGACCTTTTCTCCACTGAATAGAGAGACATGGGGCCTTTCTTAGCCAGAGACCCAGATTGGGTCAGAGACTGTGATTTAAACCTTGCAATGTTAGAGTAGGAAGCACCTTATAACAATACTAGGCAAACCTGTCCTTACAGGTGAGAAACTCTAGAAGCAAACAGGAAGAAATGAAGTAGTCAAGATTACTCTATTAGTTTCTTGAAGAACTGACATTAAGCAGTCTTTAAAAATTCTGGACATTTTAAGATGGTAAAAACATATTATTTTGAAATAAGACGACTAGACTTCCCACCGAAGCGAGTTATTTTATCTGTTATGTGCCCACAGGTCATTTTTTTTCCTCATAGCAACCTATGTACAAAGAATAAGATGTGGGCCATCCTCACTGTTGTTCTTATATTTGATCCCATTGTTTCCATCAATTTTTAGGGCCTTCCTCTTTTTGCTGCTTCTCTAATTTGATCAAGTCTGAAGTCCTTCTCCAAAGCCTGGTCTCGTCCAACCCATTGTCCAAAATCCTTGAAATGAACTCTCATCACCCTTGCCTCTAGAAAGAATTCTTTCTTCCAAGGAAGATTTGTTTATTCTTTTGTCAGTCCATGCCACCTTCAATATTCTTCCACAGCACCATAATCCAAGTGCATGGATTGTTCTCCTGTCTTCCTTATTCAATGTCCCACTTTCATATGCATACGAGGCAATGGAAAATGCCATGGCTTGGATAAGACATATCTTATTCCTCAACGTAACATTCTTATTTTTCACTTTAAAGAGATCTCATACAGCAGATTCACCCAATACAGTGCGTTGTTGTATCTCGTGACTGCTGCTTCTGAGAGCACTGACTGTGGCTTCCATGGGCCTGACTTGATTTTCTTCAATTTCATCCTGAACTTACATATGAGCAATTGGTGGTCTGTTCAACATTCATTCCCTGACCTTGTTTTAGTTGTTGACATTGATTTTCTAAAACATTTCATCCCAGAAATGTAGTCAATATGATTCTATCTGGAGAACTCCATGGGGATAGCTGCCTTTGGGTTGTTGAAAGAAGGTATTTGTTATGAACAAGTCATTGGTCTTGAAAAATTCTATCATGTAACTTCAACTTCATTTCTATCACCATGACCATATTTTCTAACTACCAAGTTTTCCTCTTTTTTTGGTCCAATTTTTGCATTCCAATGGCTAATAATCATCAGCACATCCTGATTTCATGTCTCCTGATATAATAATTCGTTAATTGTGCCAACCTGGATGATAAACACATGAGGGGTTAATTGAAGGGTGGAGAGATAAATGACTTAATGAGCCTCGCCTTTCCTAATTCTCAGGTCTCTTGCTTTGTGATGGTCGGACCAGGGTGGAGGAGCTGCCTTAGCCAGGTCCTTGCTTCAGCTGAAAAAGCTCACTTTCTGAAAGACATCCCCGAGTAGAAGCAACATGGTCCTATCCCGATGCAGCTCCGAGTGCTGGAGCAGCCACTTGAAGACCCCTGCCAGCACTGAGATGCTTACACTCTCACTGACTCAGCTTTCCTCCTGCAGTCAACATCATTGTGTCTGTTTTGTGAGATGGAGAAGGACTTTGTGGATTGGTGTCGGACATAGGGGTTAATGGTGGACTTGTGGGTTTGGGCAGCACTGAGTTGGGATGTTTTCTTGATGGGCACTTAACCTTGATATAAAACTCTCTCTTATACATGAGTTTCTGTGGATTTCTTTCTCTAAAGTACCTAGACTAACACACCTGACAACATATTGAAAATATGTAAGACAAAGTTTTTCCATCTTTGCCTCTAGGAGCCTTCTGGTCTTACTTCTTCCAACACAGATCGATTTTTCCTTTCAGCAATCCATGGCACTTTCAATATTCTTCTCCAGCACCCCAATTCAATGCATTGATTCTTCTACAGTCTTCCTTATCAATGTCCAACTTGCAGTTGCTTAGGATGCAAAGGAGAACCCCATGTCTTGGGTCAAGCCCACCTTCCTTAAAGTCACATTCTTGCTTTTCAACACTCTAAAAAGGTCTTCTGTAGCAGTTACCTAATGCAACACATATTTTGATTTCTGGACCACGCTTCCATGAACATTGAATGTGGATCAAAGCAAGACAAAATCCTTCACAACATCAACCCCTTTCCAGCTATCATGATGTTACCTATTTCCCAGTTGTGAGGATTTTGGTCTCCTCAGCAAAACATGCCTAGGGAAATTCCTGAGGGCAAGCTTTATTCTCTTTGGGCTGGCCACATGCATCACAGCTATCCATATTCAAAGATGCTCTGTCAATGGAAGACCAAGCCATGTAAAACTTGGAATAGATTGAGGGAGTCCCGTGGTAAGCCATTGCCATGCACAGACCTTGTGTTTAGAATTCAAGCTGCGATAGAGTACAACAGTGAAACATAGCCCACTCCGGTGCCATTCTCACAATTACTGTTACATTGGAACTCATTGTTGAAACCATTGCCTCAATCTCTCTTCCAGGGGCTTTCTCTTTTCCTTTGATGCTCTACTTCACCAAGGATGATGTCCTTTTCCACGAATTGGTTATCTTCTGGTAACTTGCCCAAAATATGTGAGATAAAGTCTCATCATTACAGCTTCTGAGAATTAATCTTGCTGTATTTCTGACAAGTCTTTGTTCTACTGGAAGTCTATGGTGCTTTCAATATTCATCACCAACACTATAATTCAAATGTATCAATTCTCTGGTCTTCCTTGTAAATACCATTTTTTTACATGAACATATAACAATTTCATGGCTTAAACCTAAAAGAATATCTTTACTCTTCAGCACTTTAAATAGATCTCATGTAGCCTATTTGCCCAATGCAGTACACCATATAATTTCTTGCTGGCTACTTCCTTGAGTGTTGATTGTGGATACAAGTAAAAGGGAAGTAGGCAATTTCAATCTTTTCACCATTTATCATAATGTTGCTTATTGGTTCAGCTGTGAGGATTGTTATTTTCTTCATAGTGAAGTATAATCCATACTTAAAACTTTCGTCTTCCTCAGTAAGTTGTTCAATCTTCTTCACTTCAGTCAGTGCAGTTTTATTATGAATTTGTTAATGACCATAAAATGTTTGCATTTGAAAAAAATTCAAATGATAATTTTACTCTCCCAGGATTTTATAGGAGCTTGCTGTGTCACATGTTCTGTGATAATCCAAGGTTTTATAGTAATTCTTACTATATAGTGTTGGAGCTAGCCGACGAGTTGAACAGTCCTGAAAGGGGGAGTGAGGATTAAGGAAAAAAAAGAGAGACAGAAAGTATTGGTAGGGCAACGGTGAATACTGAAGCCCCGAGTTTATCCTCCATACTCCTTTAATCCATGCAGAAACAACCAGGGTTAATTATTTCATTGTCAAGTAAGCACATTTGATGCACATAGCAACTCTATCTTCTGCCAAGCCAGACATCCTTGAGAACATTAAACAGCCTGTTTTCCCAGACCTTGCATACCTCCTTGTTCTTGTTTTTAACAGTCTGTTCAAAACGTTAAGTCACAGAAGAAATCAGCAAACACTGACACATAGGTCAATGAGACTTCTAAGCTGTTTCAAAGTTGAGTCTCAATGGCCTTCAACAATGTAGCTTCCAGATTTTCACATTGTTAAAGTTTATAATTATCTTTAAACTCACAGTCCTTATGTTTGACTGCTGTCCAGTGGGCCATCTCATTGCCTTTTGGACAGGCAGATTGAACAACTCATTTATTTTCTCATGAAATTTCACAGTATTTCTTCCAGTTTTTCTCAAATAATTTAAGGTTATCTTAAAGATGTTTTCAAAATATATGGCTATCCTTATATATTTAAAGAACTTCAAATTTCAATAGGACTTAGAAGTTATTTAATTCAACTACCTTATCTAATTATAAAAACAAACTCACTGCCATCATAACTGATATCTAACTGATATCTCCTGAGGAATGACTGGGGAGTTTCAAACTGCTGACCTTGTGACTAGCAGTCCAATGCCAAACCACTCTACAACCTGGGCTCCACTGCAAATGTAGGACATTTAGTTTAAGACCTAGAGATGTTAAGTGATTTACTGGAAGGATTTGGAATAGTACAGCAATAAATATTTTGTTAGAATCGGCGTCTATTGGCAAGTACTGTGTTAAAGATTATAGAGAAATAATATCATTTAGTCTTCGCAATAAATGTATAAAGAAACTTCCATTTTGTTTACTCTCTCAGGCCCAGTTTGAGTGTTATATCTACTAAACACAAGCTCATCTATTAAACTTGGAAATGAGGACATCTTTTGTGCTGTAGCTCATTTTACATGAGAGAAATGATAACATGCTACAAAAAATTTTGCTTACTTTATTTTTTCCTTTTGAATATTAGCTACATGATAACTATATCATGAGTCACACATAGGGGAAAAACTAGAAGCTTTTAGCCTAATATTATTTTGCTACTAGCCTTTGACCATTGTAATTTATTTTTATATTTTATCCATATAAGTCATTAACCCAATCTTGGAAGTAAAAGTCAATGACTTTCATTAAATAATTCTGATGTAATCATTGGTTGCATTTTCATTTTCTGAAAATTAGCTGGTTTATGTTAATCCAGAGGTCTGCTGAATATGCATAATGGTCTGGTTCCTGAGTTTGGGATGCCATTTCTGAAGCCATTTCTGGTTTTAGTATCAAATTAATCTCCGTTGTTGTTGTTGTTGTTAAGTTCTATAGAGTCCATTCCCACTGAAAGTTCTCCTATGTGCACCGCCCAGTCCTCCGCCATCCACACAAGTGTACGTTCATTTGAGGCCACTGTTGGAGCCGGTGTGTTAATCCATCGTGTTGAGGCCCTTCTTCTTTTTCACTTTCTGAGCATGATGGTCTTCTCCAGAAGCTGATTTCTCCAAGTGCCCATTAGTAGAAATGCAAGCATGTCTCTTGGCTTTCTCCAAATCTCTTAATATTTCAAGAAGCCTGGGGGACTTCCTCATTCCAAGAAGACCAGCTTTGATTCACCTGATTCAGAAAGACAACTTGAAAATTTCATCAATTAAATGAAAGTGGGAAAAATAAATGATTGGCAACTCTTGGGAAAAATCAAAAAGTTGCATCTAACTGAGTTCCAGAGTCTACATCTATTACATACAAATTGCCTTAACTTGCATTTTGATATTAGATACCATAAGTGTATCTAAAGGATATCAGCCCAATACAAAGATGGTTTTTTTAAAAAAAATTAAAACAAATGTATAATGTGGGGCTTTAAAAAGTTTATGGACAAAATCTGTTGTCTTCCGATTCCATTTTCCATGAATTTTTTGAAGCCTTTCATAAAATCCATAAAAATGATTCACTCCAGTCTTCCTTAATACAGTTTTCCCCCGTGCTGTTGCTGTAGAACCCTGGTAGCCTACTGGTTCTGCGTTGGGTAACTGAGACGTCAGCAGTTTAAGACCACAGTCTCTCCAAGAGAGAAAGATGGGTTTCTACTCCTTTTTGCCTTACAGTCTGACATTCATGGGCAGCAGTTCTTCCCTGTTTTGTGGGGTCTCTGTGAGGACACATTGAGTCACTGACAGTGAGTTTGCTTTGGCTTTGGTTTATGCGATTGTTAAATCAGGCAAAAGCAGACTAGAATTTCACAGGCTAGTAAAATTATTCACAAAGATGACTTAGAACCTAACTCCATCTTATGGAAATATAATATCCCTTCCAGATCATACCTGCCCCCTGCCTGTTCCTCCCAGTAATATACCCTACACTGAGCATGTGCATCAGGATATTTGATCCAATCTATTCTACTTTGGGGGAAAGATGAGGCTTTACTACTTCCATAAAGAGTTATACGGTCACTGAAATTCATAAGTGCAGGCCTACCATGTCCTACAGGGTCACATTGGGTTCACAGTGACTTGATGGAAGTGAGTTTTTTGTTTTTATTAAAATTTTAAATGATATCTTGTCACTGCAAGTGAAAGTGATATCCATAAGGTCTTTGTGTTATCTTTCTTAAAGAAATGCGTCTTTGTATTATCTTTCTTATAGAAAAGGGACCATGGTTATGAAAAAAATGTGTAAACATTATGTGATAAATGGTGCTCATACTATGGAGTAGTCACTAATGATTAGTAATCCATACTACTTTCATACAAACAATAAATTGCAGAATAAAGAACATTTATTTCTTTAAAGTTTCCATGTTGTAAGACGCAGGGGGTACAAATATACTTTTCTGAAGGTGGAGAAAAATTGTTGAATTATAGAAAACCATTAGAACTTACACGAACCAAATGCTGCCATGAAGTCAATAGTGACTCACAGTGACAGAGCGGAACTGCCCCTGTGAGTTCCCAAGGCTGTAACTGAGGCATATAAACAAGACACTCTACTTTCAAAATCTATGGCTATTGCTTTTTATGCTGATAATACTTCCACAAACATGAATGCTATTCCAAAAACCCAGCAGACTTTCTGTAAAAACTGTGCCTACCACCAGGCACACAAAACGACGGAGTCAAAGAAGGCAAGGAATTCACTGTATGCCCTGGGAAAAAGGGGTTTATGCGTGGCTGCAGGAGAAATTAGCCCATCTGCTTATGGAAAGATACATCTCCTCAGAAATGCTAGATAGGGTTGCTCTAGGTAGAAAGCCACTCAATCGTGGTGGGTTTGGGGTTTCTGTTTTACACGGGACTGACAATGCCAGCTTTCTGGAGGGAGGCTAAAATTCCCAGGATTGTGTTGAGGCTTCAATCCATTGAGCCACTTGTAGATCTAAGATACGGTAAGACCTGTAAGCATTTTTAACTGAGAGGAGATATAAAGAGAATGAATCATTCGTCAAATTCTAAGCTTCACCTTTTTGTTTACTTTAAAAAAAATGCAGTTCTCTCATCTGGTTACTTGAGAATCAATTGTTGTTGGTTTATAAGCATGCAGTGGTCAGGACATTACTTTTAAGGAAAAACCACAAAATCCTTAAGTGTGAAAAGTAGCTGTGTATTGCTTCCAATATCCATTTATGACCCAACAGACAGCATCAACATTCCTTTAGCTGTCGCTGCAGCAATCCTACCACGAGGCCATCAGGAGAACCAAACCTTGGTAGTCTAAGTTCATGGATATTCTATTATAATATCATTATGGTAGGAAAATGATTTTAGTGTGAGTTAATGGAAACCACATTACACTAGTAAGCAATTTTATTGTAAGTCTATGAAGACCACATTATGATGGTCAAACAATTTCCCTATAAGCCTATGGAGACTGCATTAATAATACCATTATAAGAGCAAAACAATTTCAAATAAACTCTATGGGGACTCGTTTCACTGTCATGACGGTGGCAAAATGATTTCAGTGTATGTTTATGAAGAACCCCTTACAATCCCATTATGACAGCAGTAGTAAAAAGAAATTATGGGGAGCCCATTATAATGCCATTATAATTCCATTACAGTGGTGGAAAGATTTCAGAGTAGATCCGAAGCAACACCACTCCAAGAGGAACAATTAAGTCATAGATAATCTTGGAGTGCAGTTTGTGCATTAAAAGGAAAAACCAGGTCTAGATTTGGAAAAATTACATTAATGTCCACAAGTTTGGAAAGATGACATTAATGTACAGCAAAGAATCAAGTCCACTGAAAAAGAGTTATTATACTGAGTTTACATAGTTTATGAAAATTTTTCTGGATGTGGTTGCAACGGCTCAAGATATTTGAGTCAAATAAAAAAATCAGCCTCTCCTACAAAATCAAAATTATTTTATGGTCCCTACTCTGTTAATAATTAGAATATTGTGCCCTTGGGAATCCATGCTACCAACAGATGTCTTTAGGAGCTCAGATGGTGTAGTGGTTATGCATTCGGCTGCTAACCGCAAAGGTCAGCAGTTGAAACCACCAGCCAATCTATGTGAGGAACATGAGTCTTTTTACTCCATACATGATTTACCATCTCAGAAACCCACACGGGCAGTTCAGTCCTGTCCTAGAGTGTCTATATGAGTTCTGTTCAAGGGCAGTGAGTTTTTTGTTTGTTGGTTTTGGTAATCACCTCAACTCATCAAAGAGATTTTTCTAGCACTGAGTTTCAAAATGGAAGTGGTATCGATCATGATCCCTTTACTTTTAAAGGGTGCTTTGACCTTTATAATTTGTATCTACTTCTTACCCAGTCATCTTTATTGTTGTTGGTGGTGCCATTGAGTTGGTTCCAACTCACAGTGGTCCTATCAACAACAGAACAAAACATTGCTTGGTCTGGCACCATTATCACCACTGTTGTTGTGTTTAAGCTCACTATTGTAGCCGCTGTACTAATACATCCCATGGAAGATTTTCATGTACTGTGTCTTAAGTTGGTATTTTTTAACCTATTTAAACTTGACTATTATTAAAGGTTTTTACTACCATACCAACCACTTAGCTACATGAAGATGATTCTATTATATAACAATACAATATATATCCATCTTCATCTACTTTGTTGACAACCATAGGTTATAGACAATTATATAAATTAAATGAGAAAATTGCAGATTTATCAGGATGAATAATGGTCTCCAAAGAGTCCACCTCCTAATTAATGAAATATGTGAATATATAGATATGGCTAAATCAATTACCTTGGTCTTGATTAAATTATCATGGGTTATCACAATGGGCTTAAACACAAGGAGGGTAGAGTGCATTAGGAAGCAGAGATTGGAGTAAAGTGGTCATGTACCAGGGAATGCTGTTTGAACTAGATAAATTTAAGAGAGCTACCCTAAAATGGTAGAAAGACGAGGCTGTCTGCTTTCATAAGATTACAGCTTTGCAAACACTGTGGAGGACCACTGAGCATCGAGATGGACTTGATGGCAAAGTATTTGGTTTCCGTTTGTTTGTCTACCATGGAAGGCATTTTTTTTTTTCAGACTAGAGAACGAATATGTTTTGAAATCATTTTGTGTGAGCCAAAGAACTCAAAGCAACCAATAATTCCAAAGGAATATTAAAGATACATTTGTGAGCCTCAGTCCTATCCCTGAAAGACTCAGGTTTTAGCAATAATCAAGGGTACGGTTGCAGTAAAGATGGCTACTCAGGGAAGTAGGCTTACTTTTAACACTGTAAAAGATCCACTGTGTCATTCACACTCAGGCCTTTATTCCACCAGATTGCCCCAATCATTGATTGAACATAATGTGCGTACTTCAGCCAAGTCATTCCCACTCCAGTGCGACATTTTCTGCTGAGGGGTTCCTCATTGGCCTGGTTTCTTAAAACTATTATGAATCTGAAGTTTTTTCTAACCAATTTTACCCCATTATCTTTTCACAAGTGTCAGACTTGCATTGTGCCTGAGGCTCTTCCTGCCTTCTTCTTCTCCTCGCCCCCTTCACTTTCCTGACATTTTAAAATCTTTTCTTCATCTAATGCAACTTGAAAGATGTGAACTGACACAGATACTTAAATTTGAGTCCTATGATTGGCGCACTCCTAGCCCAGATCACAATGAGGAAGCCAATCTTGAGTAGAATATGGTGAATGATTAGCCTTTGGTACAAGGTGGTTGTTAAATTACTGGAAAATTCCCAGGTGTAACCTTGGAAAAGATGCTTCTAGAAGTAAACCCTCTGGGTGATGTGGTTATGAAGGCATTTCAGTGGTGTAGGGGAAATGATGCTTAAAAGTGAGTAGAATTAGCTAGTTATCACGAAATATTATTGTCTTCCACATGAATATTGAAAAATTGTCAACAAACACAGTATAATTGTGTAATTTAAAGGTCATTTCAGAAAAATTAATAGAATCATAGATCCCAATATATGTTGAAATAATCAGCCAAAACTAAAATCAAGGTTGGTTTCGGAAAATCTGGGACCCTAAAGCATGAATTGGGTACTTTTGAGAATTTTTGCTCTGCAGATTAACTTGAATTCTCAGAGCTTACAGAAGGAAGCAAACCTCCTCCATATGACTTAGCTTTTCTTCCATGTGTGAAGACTTTGTTTAGGCCTAGGAGTAGCCCAACTCATCTCCTGCTAGACTGATCTTTTTGGTTCACTGCCATTGTGTCAATTATAACTCACAGTGACCCTATAGAGAAAAGCAAAACTGCCCCTGTGGATTTCTGAAACTAACTCTGTTTTTGTTTGTTTTTTTGAGACTAACTTTTTATGAGAGTAGAAATTTGCATCTTTCTCCCTACAGAAGGGCTGGTGGTTTCAAACTTCAGACCGAGTGATTTGCAGCCCAATGTGTTTGTAACCCACTATGCTGTCAGGGTTCAGATTGACCAGGGAAATTGCCCACACCATTGTGAATACATAGTTCACACAACTGTATGGGCTCAAAACTCAGGAGTATGCAACTGATTCTGACTCAGAGTCTCTGAGGGTCCGGGTAGTATTGCCCCTTTGGATTTCCAAAGCTGTCAATCTTGATGGAAGCAGAAAGTTCCATCTGTCTCCTGTGTTTATGGTTTCCAATGTCTAACCTTTCAGGTAGCAGTTTGGTTTGTAATCTATTATGCCACAGGGTTTCTTACTGCATGGGCTGGTACATCCCAAATATGGTGATGTGTGTTGACTTCTGTATATTTGTATCAATGAGTGGCTTCAGGGACATCCTGGAGGCTTCGGCTGGCAGTCTCTGTTGGCTTACATCATAAGAATAGAAAGTTACATGTCAAGAAGAAAGCAGAGGAGAGATACACTTAGAGAACTTTGCCATAATATTACTTTATATGATAAGTCAAGCAGTATTGCTATAAAAATCAAAATATTTAATAAACAAAAAGATTAAAATATGGAAAATACTGTTTCTCAAGATATTTTTCGTATAGGCCTCTTTGCTTTATGACTCTTCCTTTCAATTAATGTCAAGTCAAAATGGCAGCTTTGGCATTCCCGAGAGAGTAAAATTGTATTCCTTTGGAAAGGTCTTTGATTTTTGGTAACAACAACAATTGCAAACAGTATATATGTGTGAGATCAAGGCTAGATGGGATAAGTTTTCCCAATGTAAAACTTTGCTACCCTCAAAGACGAATCTGGTACATCATAGAGATGAGAAAACAAACTAACAAAACCATCTTTCATAACCATTTCTTGGCCTTGGTTTCAGCAGTGTCGTTTCAATTTTCTTAAAATGCCTGCTCAATATGGTAATCCTTGTTTATCAATATTATCTGTAATATATATCAATATGATAGCTTTGAAATCTCACAAAATAGTTGTCACAGTCGTCTAAGCTGACCTCGCTGGGATGAATCAAACTGGCCCAGCAGATCCCCTCGGAACCCACTGTTTTCCTTGGACCTTCCGTTGAAGGCACCGTAATGACAGCCCCTTTACTGAGAAAACTTCTCTTCAGCCTCCACTGACGGCAGAGACACAGGTAAATATGCTTCTCTTTGAGCAAACCAATGCCCACGTGAATGGAAACCCTAGGAACAATGCACTTCGACTTATTCTTCTATTTTGGATGCAAGCTTTGTCCCCAAGAAAACTTCTCTCCTAACTAATTGGCTGCTCAAATCTGATCACAAAATGGCACGTTATTATATACTTTCTACAAAACCACCGAGACTTCACTTAGTGAAGTTGACACATAACATTAACTCCAAAGGGCAGCAACAGTTAGCAAGATCCAGAGGAATGTGCCGAGGCTTCTATTTTGAGAGTGATGGATGAAAGAGTTCCAACTATACGATGGAATAAGCCATCATTACGTGACTGTGGGATACCTTGACTCATAGGATTCAACAAGCTGGTGAGGATTCCAGGGAGAGGAGCACATTTGATGCCATGGTATCTTATAGAAGACTGGAGGAAGAGGTAACTATGGAGCAAACTACTGCCGGAGTTTGCCCTGGAAGATGGTAAGGGGACCATTCATTCAACAAGAGAAGAGCATGCTAGAGTAGACCAATTTTATGAAGTCAGAAGACCTAATAGATACATATGTGTCAGGAGAACTGGAGGATGCGTCATTATGCAAAGCCATGAGTGCTAATTATAGGGACAATGGAATCCTGTAAAAATTGAATCAAGCTTCAGAAACAGTCCTCCTCCACATAGCTCCAAAGTAACATAGTGAACACACACACAACAAACAAGATCCTTCAAAAGTCAAGACTGATGATATTGCCCAAGAAGAGATAATCAAATGTATCATTTTCATAATGAGGTTGTTTGGAAATAGTAAGGTGGATTCACAAGAAAGTTCAACTATTACTTGAAATATCAGGTAGGAATCAGGTAAGCATTCCTAAGCATCGGCCAGAGCATGCGCAATGAGAAATTCTACCTACTGCTAAACGTAGTAAGCGGACTTTTTGAGAAAATGATGTGGAAGCCACATCTGACCTCTGTGTACCTCAGTCTGTGGAAGAGGAATCCACGTCGACCTCAGCCCATGGACTACTGCCACAATACCGAGAGGTCAGACTTTCCTTAACCCTCCATCCTTTTTTACCTGATTCCAACATAAATAGTTCCTCCTATTATCCTCTACTTTTCTGAAGGGTTTGTTAATTCATTGCAATGGCCTTTCGGAACTCACAGACAACACTAAAAATTATTTGTGTTTAGTAGGGAAATTAATAGGTTACCACAAGCTAGATCAGAAAATATAAGGGATGCGATCATTGGTCCACAGCAACACCTCTCCTGAGCTTACAACAGGGTTTTCTCTACATCTTCCGGTTCTCCAGCTACTAGATGCATGTTTTCTTGACTCTGCCTCCATGGGTTAGGCAGACAACATCACCCTCTGTCTCACAGACAGTGTTATCACCGAGAGGAAAAATACATGGATCTGGTAACAATGTCTTGGAAGTGGCTATGGCTTCTTTTTACCAAAACTTACAATAACTCACTGAAAGTTTCTCATATTTTAGATCTGAATTTTGGAAACTCTAGATGTATAAGATGTGGTCCACAAAGGGAACACATTCTTACCAGACAACATAGCTAGTAGCCTAATAACACACGAGAGTTACAACAGTCCCTTGTAAACTTTGTACTTTTTGTAGTTAAAGGACGAATAGATGATGAGAGGAGTCATTATATTTTCAGGTTAACTACTCTCTTCAGTAGGATAAAGAGAACTCTTTTTACATAATTGAATAAGGCTGAATATATATATAAGTAAAATAAGCCATCATTTTTCGCTCGATGTGTCATACTGTGGTAACTTCTATGTTGCTGGGAGGCTGGAACCTGTGTCATCAGTATGACAGCAGGAACACTCAAGGTGAACAGGTTTCAGCAGCGATTACAGCAAGACCAACAACTTTTTCATTGCAAATATGTATTTTCAACAACATAATCAGAGTTTATACACATGGGCTTCTCCTGATGAAATACACAGAAATAAAATTGATTGTATCTATGGAAAGAGCCAATAGAAAAGTTCAAAATAAGCAAAGGAAGCTCGGGGCTGACTTTGGAACAGACCATCAATACTTATATGGAAGTTCAAGTTGAAGTTGAGGAAAATGGAAACAAACCTACAAGAGTCAAAATATGACCTTGGCTATAGCCCAGCTGAAGTTCACGAACATCTGATAAATATATTGACTCGTTGAACACTAATGATCAGAGATCAGAAAAGCTTTCTTTGAGATGATATCAAGAACGTAGTATAAGAAGAAAGCAAAGGTCATTAAAAAGACAGAAAAAAAAGGAAAAGATAAGAGTGAATGTCAGAAGAGAACTGCTCTTCAGTACAGAATAGCTAAGGCCAGTGGACATTTGATGAAGAGAGCTGAAAAGAAATTTTCAAAAGGGCAACTCAACAAGAAAAGGCACAACTCACAACCTGAGATCAAATCCATTCCAATTCGTAGGGAGCCTATAGTACAGGGCGGAACTGCAGTGAGGCTTTCTGAGATTGTACCTTTAGGAGAAAAGATAGGTGTTCTTCTTTTATTGTTGTTTTTCAATTGCGCAATCATTTTAGGGGTAACTCTCATCATAGTTTTAATTTGCATCTCTCAGATGGCTAGTGATTGTGAGCATTTTTTCACATGTTTGTCAGCCACTGGAGTGTCATTTTGGGTGAATTTCCTGTTCATGACTTTCATTCACCTTTTAATCAGGTCATTTGTTGTTCTCTCGGGGTGTTGTAGAGTTCTGCAGATTTTCATAAATAGACACTTGTCCACTTTGTCATTGGTGACCACCACCACCACCCCCAAACTATGGGCTTTTATTTTACTCTTTTGATGAAGTTTTTGGATGTGTACAAGTGCTTTGATTTGAGTAAGTCCCAGTCATCTATGTGGTCATCTGCAATGTGTATAATAGTAATCTCTAGTTTCATCTGTACAGGTCATTTATTTGTTTGATTAGACTTATTCCTAAGCAATCCATTCTGTGTGTGGTTATCATGAATGCAATTGTTTTCTTAATATCTTTTTCATAGTTCCCTTCACTGTAAACATGAATCTACATCATTTATTTCTGCTGTTAATCTTGCATATTTACTTTGCCAGCAGTCATTCCGTGGAATCTTTTGGGTTCCCTCTCTATGGAATCATCCCATTTGCAAGTAGTGGAAGTTTCCTTCTTTGCCTGTTTGTATTCCCTGCATTTCCTTTTGTTGTCTAGTGGTTCTGGCTAAGATTTGCAGTGTGATTTTGAATAAGAGTGATAATAGGGTGCATCCTTGTCTAGTCCCCATTTCTAAGGACAATGTTTCTAGTTTACCCCCATTGAGCATGATATTGGTCAGAGGTCTTTCATCTGTGGTATTTATTTATATCTAGGAATTTCCTTTCTATTCTTATTTATTTATTTATTACCAAAAATGGGTGATGGATATTATGAAATGTTTTTTATGCACCTACTTATAGGATCATGTGGTTTTTGCTCTTAGTCTTATGCGGTGGATTATGCTGACCATGTGTTGAGTATTGAACTATCCCTGCATCCCTGATATGAATTCCACTTGGGTATGGTGAATTATTTTTTTGGTATGTTGTTGGCTTCCAATGGACAGAATTTTCTTGAGGATTTTTGCTTGTAAGTTCATGAAGCGTATTGACCTGTAATTTTATTTGTGGTTCTTCTCCTTGTATGAATACAGGATGATGCTTGCTTCCTAGAATATATTTGGGAGTTTGTTGCCCTTTTCTATATTCTAGAGTATTTAGTGGTATTGGTTACAGTTCTTTACTAAATACTTGGTAGAATCCCCCATATGAAGCCACCTGGTCATGAGATTTTCCTTGTTGACATTTTCTTAATGACCTTCTTTATTTTTTTGGTATGCATCTTTTGTTTTTCAGCATCTGGCTGCATTAATTTGAGTGGATGATGAGTTTCTAGGTATTTGCTTATTCTTGTAAATTGTCAAAAGTGTTGAACACAAGTTTTCATAATACTGTGCTATTATTCTTTTGGATCTGTTGGCATGTAACTGTTTTCATCCCTTATTCTAGGAATTTGGAGCTTTTCTTCCCTTTGTTGAATTTGCCAGCAGTCTAACATTTTTGATAATCCTATCAAAGAACCAATTTCTTTACTTATTGATTTTTCCCATTCCCCCAATTCATTTGTTTCTGCTCTGGTCCTTATGAATTCTTTTCTTCTGTTGTTGGAGGGTTTATGTTGTTTCTTTCATTCCACTTGTTGATTGTGCTGTGTTAGGGTGTTCATTTTAGATTCTTTTTTCATGAGTGCATTGACTGCTATGAACTGACCTCTGATAACTGCTTTTGTTGTGCCCCAAAGCTGTTGATCTAATGTGTCATCTTTCTCCTTTGCTTTGAGGAACATTTTTATTGCATCCTTTAGTTGATTTGTTATTCCATTATTTTTAAGTATTATGCTGTTCCATTTTGATGTGCTTTGTCTATGCTTCTGCTCCTTCTAGTGTTGATTTCAAGTTTGATGCATTCTGATCTGAAAAGTAGGTTATTGAATTGCAGTTTTTCTGAATTTAAGGAATGGTTTGTTCCCATTATGTGGTCCATTCTTGAAAATTGTCCATGTACATTCGAGAAGACATTCTGAGTGTTTATTGAATGGAGTGTTTTGTATATATCTAGGAAGTTGAGTTTGTTGATCAAGTTGTTGAGTTCTCTTGTGTCATTATTGAGTTTCTATCTTGATGTTCTGTCTTTCCTAGAGAGTGGTGCAGTGAAGTGTCCCATTATTATTGTCAGGCTATCTATACCCTCCTTAATTCTGCGAGGATTTGATTAATATATCTCACAGGTCTTTTATTGGGTTTATAGAGCCCAAAACAAAACTGACTACCACAATGCACTGCTGACTGATAGTGACCCTTATAGGACATGGTAGGACTGCCCACATGAGTTTCTGAGACTATAAAGCTTTATGGGACTAAAACGCCCCATTTTTCTCCTGAGGAGTAGCTAGTGTTTTTGACCTTGGGGCATTATGGCTTACAGCAACTTGTAACCACTCTTCCACAGGGTTCCATTTGAGTACATACATGCTTAATGTGGTTATGTCTTCTTGGGCTATTGTTCCTTTAACCATTATGTAGTGTCCTTTATTGTCTCTCATTATGCCATTTGCCTTGAAGTCTATTTTTTAAGAGATTAATATTGTTACACCTGCCTTTTTATTGAAATTTTCTCGATTTGCTTTTGTCCAGCTTTTGATTTTTACCTGAACTCGTTTCTATTGAGGCTGTCTTAAAGGAATAGACCTATGGTGTATCAACATGGGTGGGCTTCATTCTTTTCCTATGATGATCTCCAAGAAAGGATAGGGGAGAGTGGGCAATATTTGGTCCCCGCCTCTCCCATCCTTGTTTTACAACCTATGATAGAGGGCTTGTGCAACAGGTTTACCCAGTGCAATGTATCATTTGAACTTTTGACTACTCATTCCACGAGCATTGATTGTAGATCCAAGCAGTACAAAGTCCTTGGTAACTTCAAGCTTATCTATTTACCATGTTGTTACCTGATGGTCCAGTTGTGAGGATTTTACTTTTATTTACATCAAACGACACATTGCATTGAGTAAATCTGCTGCACAAGATTACTTTAAAGTGTTGGAAAGCAAGTAGGTTACCTTGAGGACTAAGTTACAACTGGCCCAAGTCATGAGATTTCAATAGCCTCACATGCATGTGAAAGTTGGATGTTGAATAAAGAAGGCCTGAGCAGAATGAATGGATTTGAATTATGGTGGAGGTGAAGAACATTTAAAGTACCATGGACTGCCAAAAGAACAAACCAACCTCTCTTGGAAAAACACCGCCAGAATGCTCCTTTAGAGGCAAGTGTGGTGGGACTTTGTCTATTTAGTTTGGATGTGTTTTCAGGACAAACAAATCCCTGGAGAAGGACATCATGCTTAGAAAGTAGCAGGGCAACAAGCAAGAGGATGACCTGTGAAAGATGCATTGATATAGCAGGTGCATGGGTGGGCTCAAATGTAAGAACAATTATGATGATGACTCAGGATTAGGTGGTGTTTGTTTTATTGAACACGTGGTCACTATGAATTAGAACTGAATTGATGGATCTTAGCAATGATAACAACATAAATACACTAGGTGAGCTATTATAACTTGTGAAAGTGACAGATTTGGGCAAAGAAATATAAGCGGCCATCTAGCTCAGAAGCAACAAAGCCCACATAAAAGAAGCACACCAGCCTGTGTGATAATAAGGTGTCGATGGGAATAAAATCATAACCAATGTGAATGAGGTGGGGCATGGAGTGGAGATCCAATGCCCATATTTTGATAATTGGACATGCCCTCACAGAGGGGTCATAGAGAAGAGATGAGCCAGTCAGAGTACAGTGTAGCACCAATGAAATATGCAACTTTCCTCTAGATCTTTGGTGCTTCCTCCCCTCCATTATCGTGACTTCAACTCTACCTTACAAGTCAGATTAGACCAGAGCATGCACACTGCTACAGGTAAGAGCCTGCAACACAGGGAATCTAGGATAGATAAATCCCTCAGAACCAACAAGGAGAGTAGAGATACAAGGAGGATTAGGGGAGGGTGGGGGTGAAGGGAAAGGGGGAATTGATCACAAGGATCACACTCCCCGGGGGATGAATAAAAGAAAAGTAGGTGGGGGATGAAAAGGACGATGTAAAATATGGAAAGAATTATCTATAATTTAACAAGGATTCATGAGGGAGGGCGGGGGAGGAGGGGGGAAGAAATGGGGAGCTGATATCTGGGCCTCAAATGGGAAGAGAAGGCTTTGGAAATGATGATGGCGACATATATACTAATGTGCTTGACACCTTTGAGGAATGTATGGATTGTGATAAAAGATGTAAGAGCCCCCAGTAAAATAATTAAAATAAAAAGATGAACAAGGAGAACTAATTCAGCAATAAGGGTTGTGTTTTCATAATTACTTCTTATCCAAGTTTCCCTCAGAAACTGAATGCCATGTAATCACGAAGAAAAGTTTCACCAAATAGGCACAAAAACGTGCAGGGTAAACAGTACATTTTACTGACCATAGAGCAATGCCATTCAGATTCCCCATGGGAAGAATTTGCCAGGGACATCAGTTGATGGATAGAATGTAGTTGCCATGATTTTGAACCCACCCTTGCATTCCCTTCAGATAATGCTTTTCAGAGAATGACTAGGCGTACAGACGGACTTGATCCAAGCTTTACCCACAGCACTCTTCTTATGGGAAACCTTACCTCCTGAACTTCCCAGTGGCTTTCCTTTGAAGTCTCAGAAGTGTACTTCAATATGATTTCTTTCCCTAGCTGGTTTTCCTCCTCCCCAGTCTCTTCCCAAAGATGTCAAACCTGCATCATAGTAAATGCACAGCAACAACAAACAATTCTGCACTTGTGCTGACTGCACCTCATCTTTTTTCAGAGGCTTCTTTGCATCCCTTTTATTGCACATTCAGTTAGGTTTATAGGGTTGCTGTGTGTCAACTTGGTAGCTGTGAATTTGTTTTTCTCTGGAATTACATTTTAGTGTCTCCTTCTTAGAGAACCTGAACTGACACAGAGAAATTATATATATAATATATAATCTGCAATATATAGATATCTGCACATCAACAGAGATCATATATTATATATCTCTATACATCAGCAGAATAGGTAAAGTTAACTAAAATTGCGGCTAATGATCCAAAGTCTGTATGAACCTTATATGTGAAGTTGTGCTTCAGTTAATAAAACTGAATCATACGTCTGTTCATGTTTCAGTTGATTTATAGTTGATGACTTAGGATTCTCTAAACACTTAAAACAGTGTAGGGTTTGAATCGATGTCTTAGAAGTAAAAGTGATTTAAGATACAGGTAACTTTTTTTAAGTCAAACTTAATCCTAAAGTTAAAATTATAGAAAAGATTAATAATTTCCCATTGTGGGTACATTTTATCTGAAAGGCAAAGAACATATCATCCAAAATTTTGAAATAATTCTTCATATAAATGAGATACTACTGAATTTTCAAATTTGAACTATTGTTTTCAAATTCCATACTATCCACATTGAATTAGCTAATTCAAATATAAATAACTCTAAATCACATATATGTATAATATTGTTCACTTTGTAGTGCTGAATAAATTCCAGGATGATTTATAGCTTAAAATTATAACTTATTAATCAAAATTCACTTGCTAATTTTAATATAAATATATCCATTTTCTTATTCTTCTATTCATGAACTTATTCAGGTTGCAGGTATGTCAGATTTGGTATTAGGCAATCAAGACTGAAACCACATCAGTGAGATTTAGTACCAACAATTCACAATCATCCTACTGGTTTCATATTCAATTTAACTAAAATAATCTAAGAAATCTGACTTTCTCAAACCCCCAGCCCAAAGTTGTCTGGTAAAGCATTCAGAAATATATACATAGTATGCAAATTTCCTTTGCCCTTCATGTTCTGTATCTTTCAGATATTGATCTTAGAAGACAGGTAAAAGAAGGAGAGCACAGCAGACTGGTATATGAATCAATAAAGATGTCCTGTATGTCCTTTATATAACAACTTTTTAACCTACAGGCAGGTGAAGTATAGCATCTCTTCTCCAAGAAACCCACAGAATCACAAAAGAGGCATCTCTTCCTGGGCTCCCATGTTACACTTGACTGTGACAGCAGTAGTCTAGTAGTTAATCAAAAGATTTATAGGCCGTTTTGTAGTGCATGGCATGGTGGATGGATAGGGAAAACAGGAGAGGGTAACAAAAGGGATAGAACATTTGCCTTTTGAGAAAATTCATTATTTAATTTAGAACTCTGCATGAAAAACCCCCTTTATACTGCTACTCAACAGACCTATGTCCTTAGACATTTGCTGTGGAGAATCACTTAGTATAAGTTGATTGCACTTTTAAAATAATAAGAGAAAAAATTATGTACAATGTTAAAATTTTAAAGTGTGATACAAATGTTCTTTTAAAAATTCCATAGAGGTCCAAACAATAGACATATCTATAAGGGTGATAGTAATATGAGTGAGGCACACACCTTGAAATAATCAGCTCCTTGAGAATAAAAGGGCAGCATTTCCTCAAGGTCAAAGTTCAGAAGGGTAAGGGAATGGACAGGAACGGAAGCAGAGAACTCAGGAGGAAGTAAGTCAGTGACATCACAGTATGGGATTGCAATTAATTAGATACAATAAAATAGGTAGAAATTTTTCAGTGGAAACTTATCTTCTCTGTGATCCTTCGCCGAATTCACAATAGAAAGTTTCTATTTATTTGTTTATTCATTTAAGTCACCTAAAGAATTCCTGGGGTGGCGGAGTAACAAAAACTAATATTAGATTGCTCTTAGGTGCCATGAAATCCATTCTGACTCACAGTGAAAATTTGCAAGGCAAAGAGGCAGCCCAGTCCTGTGCCAGCCTTCTCTTTGCTGTGTTCTCATTGTGTTGTTGAGGCCATTGTTTCAGTCAGTAGGTTAATCCATCTTGTCGAGTCTTCCTCGTTTTGCTGCCCTTCTGCTTTTCCATTCACGGTGCGCTTTCCAGGGACCGGTCTCTCCTGATAACATGTCAAAAGTCTGCGAGTGCAAGTCTCACCTTCCTTACTTCTAAGGAGCACTTTGGCTATACTTCTTCCAAGACAGATTTGTTTGTCCTTTCGGCAGTCCATGGTACTTTCCATTTTCTTCTCCAGCACCATAATCAGAATGCACCAATTCTTCTTTGGCTTTCCTTATCCGATGTTTAATTGTTACAGATCTATGATGCACTTGAAAAGGACCATGGTCTGTGTCAGACACGCCTTAGTCCTCAAAGTCCTGCCCTTGGCCGTCCACCCTCACCAGAGGGTTTGTGCAGCAGATGTGCCCCATGGAATGTCTTCTTTGACTCCTTGACTGCTGCCTCCATGAGCATGGGTTAGGGAACCAAGCAAGATAACACAGACTTTGGTAGCACTTGAATTGGTTTCCACATGCCAAGAAGGTGTGAACTTGGCTATTCAAAAGTTTAAGTTAAGCCTACAATCAAACCACAAGAATGATCAGTAGAATCTGAACTGGGAAGATTCCCTTTTTTATTTTCTGATTCTTATCTGCTATCTCCTCAGGAACAGAAGGCAAATTTTAACAATAAATAAATCCGGGCATCTATAAAAATGCAAAATGATGGTCTTCTTTGAAGCACAGGGAAGCTGCGCCATAGGCAACCTCTCAAATTTTGAAGATTGGGGATGGGACAGGGCAAGTCTATATCTTGTGAGGAGAGTGTTGGCCCTGGGACCCACTGACACCTACACTCTCTCCGAAGTCCTGTCAGATATTAAGTTGTAAGTTAGATGTATTGCCAAGCCATATGGGCATCTAGCAGTCCATCCTTGTCAGCCAATTCTCTCCAAAATTTGAAATTTTATTGAAAATTACAAAGAGCTTTGTCCACATTCTCTTGATTCTATTGCAGCCAAAGTGGGTTTACCTGACCTAAAAATGAAGTTAATGTTGAATGCTAAAGAGTGCCAATTTTTCTGCCCCCCTACACCTCCACTCCCACCAAGGGCTTGGTTCCTTTTCTCTCTCTCAACTCTCTTTCTGTCATTTCTGAAAGATGATGATGTATCTGGCTGAATATATTATCTTAATAGCTCAATTTGTGACTGAAAGGTCATGTCTGGAACTGGGACCAGAATGGGTTCACACCGGGAAGGTTCTCAGGCATTTGTGCCATGCCTTTCTGCATGATTTTTCTAGGTCAACAAGAAGAACCAAAATGGTGTGCTGCTCTGAGACTGGCCCCGGGGCCTGCCGCAAGATTTTCCAGCATGATGTCAGTAAGGTGAACGGACTCTACTTGATTGCTGTTGTGTTTAAATGCAGGAGGAGAGAGGAGCAACAGTGAAGTGCTTCACGAACCATCTTACTGTTCAGTGCCACTTCTGCTTTCCTTGCTTCCTTGAAGTCGCAGGGTTAGGACAAAGTCCACCTTATTTTGTGCACAGTAACAAACATGACTGATCAATTCAAGACAGGGAAAAGAATAGAAAGGATTTGGATCAAAGTCTTAAAGTTTGGTTTCAAACCAGCCACAGACCAATTTTGTCTTTCAGCAAGTCACATAAAATAAAATAAAATACCAGTGTTCTCATTTGACAAAAAATGTCCTGGTGATATTTCAGGGTTTTTCCCTGTCCAAACAAAAATATGATGTCTTGTGTTTTTAAGCAGTGATGCAGGTATGGAAGAAGTCACAGAAGTGTCCTTACTAAGACATAGATTCCTTTCTTGCGAAGGACAGATTGGGTTCAAGTCAAGCTGAAATGGAAAAGGTATCCTATTTCCTAGTGTTTTCACCAAAGGGTGGACTCAGTGGTATTGTGTACAAAGGCAAATGGGTGGGGAAATCAACATGGACAAATATCCTAGTTGTATTGACAGTAATCACAAGCATATGGAAATAGCGCCCAGTGGGTTCATTCCATCTCATATTTGAAAGACCCTTTTTTTTTTTGTATCGCCAGCATATTATGCCTAAAAGAGCTGACTCAGGAGTGTTGTGACAGTCTTTAACTAAGAATTCTCTTATTTTTCTGGATTTCTGTCTCCTTCTTAATGGTATTTTAATGTAGTTTTTGTGTTCAATTATAATAGTGTTGCTAAATACAGTAGGTCTGATTCCACAGAAGAAGAATCGTTTTTTCAAAATCAGCGTTTTCCTGCTGATTTGCCAGCTGTTTCAATAAATACTCATCTCCCAACTTCAAACGCGTATATTGCACTCTTACTAAATATAAATGCCATGCACAGCTACTGTACTCTGGCTTTTTAGTTCCTAAAATCAAACGCAGAATCTGTGTTATGAAGGGCCTGCTCTCAGCCATGTGCCATGATTTTGCTGACTCAGGAGTCTTGAAGTGTAATCAATTTTTTTCCCAATCAAATGTAATTATGTAAGTATTTGGGAGCAAATTAGTACTTCCTCTTATGATTTTACCATTTCTAATACAACTTCCAACTATAAACTACAGAAAATGGTTAGTTGGGGCAATTTAAATAAATAATAACAATATCCTTGTATTTTATACACTCTTCCCCCAAACAACTTTTGAGCCAACCCATATATAGAATCAAATATGCAGTTTTCTCTGAGCATAACTTTTTACTTTGAGATAACATACACCAATAAGATATTTCAGTTTGGTAACGTTGTTAAAATAAATGAAAATGGTAGCATGTATATTTAAAATCGTGCTCCCACGTAAATAACAAGCACATATACATAATGTGAGGAAATATCAAAATTATGTTTAACACCGTGGCACAGTGAAACCCGGCT
The DNA here is from genome assembly GCF_050624435.1 of Tenrec ecaudatus. Classification (NCBI taxonomy): domain Eukaryota; kingdom Metazoa; phylum Chordata; class Mammalia; order Afrosoricida; family Tenrecidae; genus Tenrec; species Tenrec ecaudatus. Next base: position 87,820,795 of record NC_134531.1, read on the forward strand.
TGTAGTATATGTGTCTCATACTATTTCGAGATGTGAATTTCACCCTCCTTACCTCCATCCTATAACTGCAAAATGTTAATTTTGATTGTATTTGTATAGTAAAGGTATGCCATGGTCAAAATGTCATGGATAGAGTTTGGTAGTATCCTGGCAAATATAAAATAAATAGTTGAAATAGTTGTTCTGTTTCTATTACGCTATGTTGATAATTATATTCCTGTCACTTTTGAGTCATTAATCAGAACAATAATGTCCTATTATTTGGAAACATAATAAGTCAAATCCTGCACCAACATAAAATGGCATCAAGTAGCCATCAATAAGAAACTCCAGACTCTGCGCTGAGATAAGTAATCATGTTTTCCGACTCTGACTCTAAGTTGGAGGAGTAAACCAAGCAAAAGAGATGCATGGTAGCTCCGGGATGAGCATATGAATACAAAAACCTTAAGTGAAACCATGAGCCTTTTAAATCAAGGTCAGAGCCACAAGTCAATTCTGACTCACAGTGACCCTATGGGCCAGGGAAGACCTGCCCACCCTGTGGGTTCTGGAAACTACATATTGGCAGGAGTAGAAAGCCTCATCTTTCTCCTACAGAGTGGCAGGTGGTTTCTATCTACTGACCTTGTAGTTGGCAGTCTAACCCATAACTACCAGAACACCGGGGGATCCCTTAAGCTATATTAGCTCTGCTCATTTCATAGTGCAATTGTGTCTTGTTACCACCAAGTTCTTTGATCAATTATTATAAGCCCTTTTAGTTATCTACAAAGACCCATTCTTCCTATACATCTCATGTGTGAATTCGGATATCTCTTTACTAGAGCAGGTCAGTTATTAATAATTTTGACAGGTTTTTTTTCAGTGTACACATCTAAATCTCAGAATCCTTTAGGACCATGTCAGGAATTGAATCCAAAACCTATACTTCCAACTTCAGCGTGAAAGTTGAGATAACAGAGGAAATGATCAACAAAGTGGAAGTGAAAGAGTTCTAGGTCAGAGATCCATCAATTCACAAATGGAGGATGGAGGAATGACCTGGAGAAAATGAATCCATGAAAAGAGTACATCATCCCAAAGCAAAATGGCCTGAGGTGGATGGTGACCTAAATAATTTTTCCCAGAGGACAAATTAACCTGTCTCCACTGTTACAAATCAGATCAGAGAATAACTTCTGACAAATGAAAAAGGAATCCTCAATTTAAAGCCATTCATCTAGATTTGTTTAGTTTAATTGTGTTTTGCTAACACCAACGTACAAACAACTTTGATAAGCCGCTTGAGTTATGTAAGACCCTTTCTTCTTGTTTCTCTTACATGTGAATTTTGAGATCCCTTTACTAGAATCAGCAGGAACAGCATTTCTGTGAGAATGAAAATCACTGTTGGCCAGGAGCTTACGGATGACAGTGAGAAAAATTTAGCCAGCTTCTATGATTTTGATACCAGAGAAACCTTTAAACCTGGTATCTCTTCAATAGACATAATTAATATGATAATACTTCAATGTCTTTCTACATTCTAGTTACCAAGAGTGTATCTGCTTCAGGTAGGAACACTGTAGCCCTTGTAGTCACTGGGCACGAATGGTCTTGCTTCCCTGTAATGTTGGATGGTAACTTCAAGAGGGGGTGAAGTTAATGCCAATTTCCAAGAGAGTTACCATACCTGTGGTGAAAACACTGCCTATGATTATGGTGTTCACTGTAATAAGAAGAGATGGTATGAATATATGGATAGTTAACTGTTACAGGACCCAATAGAAAGCTTTGCTAATTTTGGACACCATGGATGTTCACAAATAAAAAAAATACATAAAAATTATATGAACTCAACTGTTGCCCACATAGCAGTCATACTTGCAAGTTATAGCCACGCATGTAGTATTCAACCAACTATTAAAGACTTGCCCTGGAAGAGAAATGGATAGATGGAAGCAATCTGGGAATCATGAGTTCACACCATCAGGTGACGGAATCAGGCAAAGCATAATAAAGCCCACAGGAAACTTAAAAAAAGGCTTGACATGTGATCCAGCAGCCTACCGATGATGACCTTCAAGATGACGAAGGTCGTGAAAATGAGGGAGTCCATTCAGAAGTCATAGTGGAGCAACTGCCATGAACTTGGAGAGAAAACAATGGTGATAGTGACAAGGCATTGGACGTTGAGGAGTTCTAGGAGTCAGTGAGTATGGGGAGGAGAATGCATGAGTTCACTAACACGGTTTACTTCGGATAAAACACCATTTCTTCTAGTGACTAATTTGTTGATTTAAAATACATTATCAAAATTGATATTTTATATTAAGTTTAAAACAAGCAATAAAATATAAGCATTGTGTCTTTGTGGTTAAAAGCCTAGGATGATTTCTTACTAGATTTTCATGAATCCATACTCTTTGGTTTCAACATCTATCACAAGTTCATAAGTTGGTTATACTTGATTTACAAAAATACTTATGTCAAATCAAGTTTCCATGAAATCATATTTATCCCAATAACATTTAATTCATTAATTAATTGGATAGAAAAAGAATCAAAATTGGAATCAATAGTGTGCAAAAATATTTGTATACTTCACTTATGCAAATATTTGTGTGTTGAGAACACACAGAAGTTTTACGGTTTGCAGGACTGTATCAATGGCATGTTATTTGGGTGAAATACGGTAGTATCCTTGCTGTAAATTTTGTATTGTTGTACACTAATACAGTAACAACCCTGGCTCAGGACCAGCAGGAACATAAGACTAAATTTTCAGCTGTACATTGTTTTTCTCACAGTCCGTGCTGAAACTTTTGTGTGCATTTTCTTATTTTTAATCAACATTACAAGAAATCCAAGCAATGAAGCCTTTCAATATCTACTAACAATAGTAAAAAGGCAGCTATAGTAATTTCAGGGAGCCTATTTGCTGATGTTTGTATTTAGGAAAATACTGGTTGGTCTTTTATTTGATGGAAACCAAAGCTGGGGAATTGTTTCAGAAATAAAGGGAATTCAAAAACAAAGTTGCTTCATTGAGGTTTTTTTCCCTACTTATTTTTTTTTAACTCTATGTCATTGGGCAAACATTCCTAGTCGATAGACCACTTAGGTTAATTAAAGGAAAGTATGAATTGTGGCATTCTTAGGTGTTAACATCACCTCTGACTAATGCTCACCTACCTAACAGGTAACTGTCTCTACCACCACTAGGTTAACTATTTTCTGATCGAGCTACTTTCTCATACCCTCAGAAGAGGAAAAAAAATGTGAGATTCAAAGATACTGAGCACAACCTATTACACTCTCAGATAAATGGGTGAACCCCGCCCCCCAAAAAACCACTCTTAATTGGTAGCTTGTTGCTTTAACAAAATGACATTAGTGACCTACCCTGATTTTTTGACACACAGACTATCTACTATATAAACCAATTTCAGAGGGCAAGTTGACTAACAACCAGCTATTGACTGAACTTGGCTTCTTATGGTTTTTGTGAAAATAAATGACTATTTAAGTGAATTCTGTCATTTAAAAATCAGTTTGTGGATGCAGACACAGCCACAATCTAACGTAGTTAGACTCTCTCTCTTGCAGCTGGAATTAGACATTAGACACTTTTTTAGATTCTCATCCATTCGCAGCCCATTTTCTATGCATACGTTATGGTTTGAGATTTGTGAAACAAATTTACTGGTAATATGCAACATTTGATTTAAAATGTTTAAGTCAATGTAATTGGAATTGTTTACAGAATTTTCTCCCACTTTTGTCAGATGATCATCATAATTGTATTAAAATATGAAGGGATACCCCCCTCAGAAAAATAGAAAAAAGCTTCCCTGGGCAGAGCTTTTGTAATACACATTTTTCCCTGCTAGCTGAGCATCAACCAGCTCACTCTTAGTTCACCCAGTGGCGTCACCTGGGAAGGTTCTCCAGGGTTACAGTGATTTTTTTTGTGTGTGTGAAAGCAGTTTCACTTGAACCTCATTCTTTATGATGATTGGTTTAAAAGGACACTGTGCGGCTGTGAAATTTTGTTTCCTGCTCAGGGAAAAATGCCACAGAAACTGTTGTGATGTTGAACAGATCTTACGAAGACAGCACTATGGGAAAAACTCAAGTATCTGAGTGATTTTCCCATTTCTAAAAAGGTAAAATCTTGATTGAAGGCAAACCTTGTTTTGGATGTCCATCAATTTCCTGAACAGACCAAAATGTTGACTCATAGTGTATTTGGAGTTCATTTCACCAGGTCAGACTGTTAATCATGCTCTGCATTTAGAGGTACAGAAAAGATTGCGCAACATTTACATAAAATAAATCTAATTAAGACAAAGACTATTAATGATTATTAGTGGTAGGAAAGGTATGACAAGCAGAATTTTTTGTTTGGAATGCATCAAGTTTATGTTCATTATGGTGGACCATCTTGAATATTTTGATAAAAGACTATCCTTAATATCACAAGATGAACAATGCAAGCAATGCCATTGAACAAAAAATGTATATATTTTCACTAAAGTAGTGGTAACTTTTTAAAATATGTGATATGCTAAATGGCAGTCCTTATTGGGGTCTATCAAGATCAGCATTACTGGATCCCACCTTCTAAAATAAATTTCACAGCATGATTCCCTGAGACGAAGGCCCAGTGGTGTAGTGGATAACACACGGGGCAGTCACTATCAAGGTCAGCCTTTGAACCCGCCAGCGGCTCTGTGAGAGAAAGCTGAGGCTTTCTTTTTCCATAAAGATGGACACTATTGGAAACCACAGGGTCACTTCTATTCTGTTCCATAGTGTCATGATGTGTTGGGATCAACTTGATGGTGGTGAGTCTGGAGTTTTTCAATCTTTCAAAGTTTTGATTTATTTGATCAATTTTATATCGTACAGTCTTCCTCCACAAATTACCCAGTGAATTTTCTCAAAGTTGTTTCAGAAAAAAATTGATGATTTGAGTTTTTAGAAAGCTACAAACTTATCGAAGTGAAGCTGATCATCTATTGGATATTGGCTGTGCCTAATATTCATCTAACTGCCATCTGAAAGTTGTCTTGAAAGTTAAAATCATCATGTTTATTCTTCTGGAGTTATTTTTCCCCAAATCAAAACAGGCAGGTATTGTAACATAAGATAATTTTACATATCCTTCATACTCAAGTAAAGTATATGCTTCTTATTATACAGATATTGTCAAAGTTATCACAGAATAAGTATATATGCATGTCTCTTAATACAAAAGTACTTAACTGCATAGTTTCAAATATGTAGAACACACTTATTTTTTATTTTCTTCCATGAACAGATGGAATTTATTATAATTTTTTAAATTTATACTTAAAAATCATTATATTGGGGGTTCATATAATTCTTATAATAATCCATACATGCATCCATTGTGTCAAACACATATGTACATTTGTTGCCATCATCATTCTCAAAACATTTGCCTTCTACTTGAGCTCTTAATATCTGCTGCTCATTTTCCCCCTCCCTCCCCACTCCCTCATACCTCATGAACTCTTCATCATTCATAAATTATTATTATTTTGTCATACATCACACTGTCTGATGTATCCCCCTCACCTTCTTCTCTGCTGTCCCTCCCCCAGGGAGGAGGCTCTACATAGATTCTTGTAATCAGTTCCGCCTTTCTACCCTACATTCTCTCCACCCTCCAGGTATCATCACTCTTATCACTGGTCCTGGAGGAGTCATCTGTCCTGGATTCCCTGTGTTTCCAGTTGCTATCTGGTCTAGCCAGATTTGTAAGATAGAATTGGGATCATAATAGTGGGGGAGAGGAAGTATTTAAGAACTAGAGGAAAGTTATGTTTCATTGTTGCTACCCTGCACCCTGCCTGGTTCATCTCCTCCCCACAACCCTTCAGTAAGGGGTGTCCGGTTGGCTACCATTGGGCTTTGAGTCTCCACTCTGCACTCACCCACATTTTCAGTGATATGATTTTTTTGTTCCTTGATGCTTGATACCTGATCCCTTTGACAGCTCGTGCTCAAACAGGCTGGTGTGTTTCTTTCATGTGGGCTTTGTTGCTTCTGAGCTTGATGGCCACTTGTTTATCTTTGAGCCTTTAAGACCCCAGATGATAGATATGTTGATAGCTGGGCACCATCAGCTTTCTTCACCACATTTGCTATGCACACGTTTGTCTTCATTGATTGCATCTGGGAGGTGGGCACCCACTGATATGGTTTTTAGCTCTTTGATGTCTGATAACTGGTCCCTTCTGCACCTTGTGGTCAGAGAGGCTGGTTTGCTTCTTCCATATGGGCTTTGATGCTTCTCAGCTCGATGGCCTCTTGTTTATCTTCAGGCCTTTAAGATCCCAGACGCTATATCTTTTGATAGCTGGGCACTGTCAGCTTTCTTCATCACATTTGTTTATGCACACATTTTTCTTCAGCAAAATAGAATAAAATAATTGCACATAAATGTAAACTTGTTATGTTATATTCGTGCTTCTAGTCACAAATTTGAAGGCAGACTTACTAACTGTTGAAAATAAAACACGGTATCATATTTATATAAAAATATTTCAAGTTTCACTTCCATTAACCCCTATATAGACTTCAGGTAACTATAGTTTTACATGTAATAAGGAGGAAAAATACTACTGTGGCCTTTCTTTGCTTTTATATCTTCTTAACAAGGTAGAACTCTGAGCAAAATTGAAGAAAAAGAAAAGAGAGGCTACGTCATCCCCAGACTACTCATTCTGCTCTCTCCATATGTGGGAACAAAGGTGTATGGGGCATTTTAGGGATCAACAAGACAGCAGGAATGCTGTCTTCACTGGCATTGAAACCTAATATCAAATTAAGGACTTGTATTGAAATTAATTTAATGTGCAAGACACCGACAAAGTTGGGAGCACACAGCATATGAACCCAAAAACCATGGGGCAAGAGTTATTCTTCTAAAAATTATTTATTAATTAACTTATTATTTCATTCCTAGGAGAGTTCTGGTCACACAAAATATGGGGGGATATGAATACTTAGAATTTATTTTAAACCCACATTGAACTAAATTCACTGTTAAATCACTTAGCATCTTTAACAGTTCTTATTCCTGGAAGTTTGGATGCTTAATTAATTACAGTGCCTGCATGTGATGCCCTTTCAGTAGCCATCAACTCTTAAAATCCAATGTTATATCTTAGTCATCTTCTATCCTAATTAGAAAGCACAGTGTCTGGGTCATAATAATGTTCCAATAATGTGAAAATAAATTAACAAATGAACTAATAAATGAGCATAGCTAGCAGTAGGGTCAATGGATTTAGCATACTCAAGTTTTCTTATGAATTTATGAACCGAGCATGATAGTGTTGGCCCTTGCCCCTGTGTGTGGATACTGCAATCAGTCTTCAATGAGGCTGTGTGCCATACTTGCCCTTGCTCTGAGAACTCATTCCCGTGCAGAGGAGTGTGGTCTCCCTCAGTTTTATTGATTCTTCCTGCATGTGGGAATTTGCCATGGCAATAAATGGCATGGGGTTGGACGTATATGACCTCCTCCTCTGGCTTCCTTGTTGCTATAAGGCAGAGGTCAGACATCTGCCGTGGCACTAGCTTTCCTCCCACGGAACTCTACATCTATGCCCAGTTTGACAACTCCTCATGGCCACAACTACCGCATAGACAATACTCATAATTAAGGTTGTTTATTTTATTTTTCATGGAAGTTAATAAGTTACCACAAGTCAAGATCAGTAAACAGTACGGATACAGTTATTGGTGTCCATAGCCATCAGCCAAGTTTCTCTCTAGTTCTCAGTCCCTGAGGAACATGGTATCTCTCCAGCTCTTATACTGTCAGCCACCTTGACCCTCGGCCTGCATGGGGCAGGAAGCCAGTCTACCTACCATTCTGTCCCACACATCCATGGCGTCTGGCCAGCTATGAAGAAGACACACCGCAGTCTCGATGCTTCTCCCCCGAGTCCATGTGCCACAGTGTGGGAGGCATCGAGGTGGAGCAGCCTTACCCACTTCAGATGGAGAACTGTAAAGTGCTCTTCCAAGTTCCTTGGGGTTTCTCTCCTTTCTACTTAGTGCTATTTCAAAGATGGCTCATCCTTCAAGGAAAGGAACTTGTAAGGAAAACTGACCAACCCTCAGTTTCATTCTTTGTTCTTGATGTTAGGTGCCATCAAATCAATTCTCACCCATAGGGACCTTTTGCCCAGCAGAATGAAGCAATGTCCTGGCCTGTGTCATCCTCATAACTGATTCTATGCTCGAGCCCCCTGTTGCAGCCACTGTGTCAATCCATCTCATCTGGGGACTTCCTGTCTCTCACTTCCCCTCTTTTTTAACAATCTGATGCCTTTCTTCAGGGACTGGCTTCTCTAGGTAATATGCCTACAGTATGTAAGAAGTTTTATGATCCTTGTCTTTGAGGCCTATTCTGGCCATACTTCTTCTAAGGCAGATAGAGCTGTCCTTTTATCAGTCCATGCCACGTTCAATATTCTTTGCCGACACAATTCAAGTGCATCGATTCTACTTTGGTACTCCTTATTCAATGTCTATCTTTGACTTTTGACACAACTGAAAATATGGTTTGGAACAGCTGCACCTTAGTGATCAGAATAATATCTTTGCTTTTCAATACTCTAAAGAAGTTTTGTGCAGTAGATTTACTCAATGCACCCACACTTTGATCTACGGACTGCTGCTTCCATGATTGTGGATCCAAACAAGACAAAATTCTGAACAACTTCAATCTTTTCTCAATTGATCATGATGTTATCTGTGTTAGTCTGGGTAGACTAGAGAAACAAATTCATAGACACTCATATGTGGATAAGAAGGAGATTTATATACAAGCAATTGAATATTGAGAAAACATTCCCAGTCCAGTCCAGATCACGTCTATAAGTACGATATTAATTCATATGTCTGATACCAATTTACAAATTACTCTTCAGACTCATGCAACACATGCAATGACACTGAATGCATGCAGGAAGATCACAGGTCAAGTCCTGTGGATCCAGTGGCAGTGTAAGCCTCTCAGCACTGGCAGGGGTTTCTGCATGACCCTTCAGCTCCAGGGCTCTACCATAGCTCCAAGTGTCTTGGCCGCAGGATGTGCCCCACCTCCAGCAAGCTACTTATCTCCTTAAACTAGATCATCTAAATGAGATCATCAAGCTGTCACCTGATTAACAGGCTAGACTCCATCTGTTCACTCTTAAATCTTAAATTCACAACAGGTTATGTAACTACCACATTATCTATTGGTCCTGTTTTGAGGATTTTGGTGTTCTTCACATTGAGTTGTAATCCATCCTGAAGCCGGTAATACTCAATCTTTGTCAGAAAGTGCTTCAAGTGTTTCTCACTTAAAGCAAGCAGAGATATGTCAGTTGCCTGTGGCAGGTTGGTAATAGGGCTTCCTTAAATCCTGGTGTCACATTATTCTTTATGTAATCCAGCTTCTCTTATGATTTGCTCAACATATAGATTGAATAAGTATGGTAAGAGAATATAACCCAGACACACACTTTTCCTGATTTTAAACCATGGAATATTCTGTTTTCTATTTGTACAACTGCCTCCTTATCCGTGTACAAGATTTACATGATCACAATGAAGTGTTCTGGAAATCCCATTCTTCTCAAGGCTATCCATAGTTCGTTGTGATCCACACATTCGAATACCTTGGTATAGTCAATAAAACACAAATAAACATCTTTCTAACATGCTCTGCTTTCAGCCAAGATCCATTTGACATCAGCAAAGAGGTCCCCCATTCCAAATCCTCTTCTGAACCTGATCTGAAACGATAGGAGCTCCCTGTCAAGGTACTGCTGCAACCATTGTTAGATAACCTTCAGCAAACATTTACTTGCATGTGAGATCAATGTTTTCATTATATAATTTGAATATTCTGTTGTATCACCTTTCTTTGGAATATATATATATTCCAGCCAATTGGCCAGGTAACTATCTTCTAATATTCCTGGCATAGATGAATAAGTTCTTCCATGTTTCATGAGCTTGTTGAGATATTCCAATTGGTATTCCATCAATTCCTGGAAACTTTTTGTTGTGGGTAATTCTTTCAGTGAAGCTTGCAATTCTTCCTTTAGCACCGTTAGCGTTGATCATATGCCACGTCCTAAAATGGATGAAGGTTGACTAGTGCCTTTTGGTACAATGGCTCTGTGTGTTCTTCCCATCATCTTTTGAAGCTGCCCGCATCACTAGTACTCCATATACATGCCCTAGTTGTGCAGTAACACCCAATATGGGTAAAAGAGTTCTATTACAAAGTTTCATTCCACAGGAGCCAAAGCTGAATAATATTAGAATAAATTCCTGTTTTAAACTGTTACATTAAAGTTTTGTCAGAATATTTAATAAAAATTCCAAGGCTGAGATTCATTGAAATATATTTTCATCAACAGTAAAGTAGCATTTTGGGAAGAAATATCTACATACTTTTCTATTGTAAGTTAGTTTTATTTTCTCAATTTATCATTTTTTTCTTGACTTTAGGTAGTTGTTGTTGCTGTTTTCTGTGGCCATTTTACTGTTTTCTTTTTTAATGCAATTTTTACCTACACTTTTTTTTAATGTTTTTCTTTTAAAAATCATTTTATTAAGGGCTCTTACAGCTCTTATAACATTCCATAAATCAATTTTTTCAAGCATATTTGTACATATGTTGGCATCATCATTTTCAAAACATTTTCTACTTTAGCCCTTGGTATAAGCTCATCTTTTTCCCCCAATTGCTCCCACATCCTCCCACTTTCCTGAAACCTTGATCCATTATATATTGCTATTATTATTTCATACCTTACACTGTCAGTTGTCTACCTTCACCCACATTTCTGTTGTTCAGCTCCTTTTTGGGGGGGAGAAGCTATATATTCAAACCTGTGATGGCTTCCCCCTTTCTCTTTCATCCCCCTCCCTAACCATCCTGTACCCTCATGATATCACTAATTCCATCACTGTTCCTGAGGGTTTTATCTGTCCCAAATTCCATGTGTCTAGAGCTCTTAACTGTACCAATGTGTGTTCTCTGCTATAGCCAGGTTTGTAAGGTAGAAATGGTCATGGTAGTGGGGGTGGAGGGGAATTTAGGAATTAGAAGGATCATATATGATTTGCCAGTGCTATATTACACCCTGATTGAATTATCCATTCCTTATAACAATTCTGTGGAGGGATAACAATTTGTCTACAGTTGGGCTTTAGGTCTCCACTACAACCCCCTAGATCACATCAATATAATTGTTTGTTTTGGATCTCTTGATAAATGACACCTGATCCTGTTGACACCTCATGATCACGCAGGCTGGTATGGTTCTTCGATGTGGGCTTATTTGGTTCCCTGCTATATGTCTGCTTGATTGACTTCAAGCCTTTATGACTCAAGATGCTATATCATTTGATAGCCGGGCACCATCCGCTCTCTTCTCCACATTTGTTTATGTACCCATGCAAAGTAGAATCAGATAGTAAACTCAGTTCTTAAAACAGTCAAGTTCATTCCTTATTTAGCCTATCTTAATCCTTATCTAAACTATTCTATTGATACAAAAATATGAGATTAGGCTGGAGCCAAAGTGGGTGAACAAGTAAATGTGGTGAAGAAAGCTGATGGTGCCCGGCTATCAAAAGAGATAGTGACTGGGGTCTTAAAGGCTTGAAGATAAACAAGCGGCCATCTAGCTCAGAAGCAATAAAGTCCACATGGAAGAACACACCAGCCTGTGTGATCGAGTGGTCCCAAAGGGATCAGTTACCAGGCATCAAAGAACAAAAAATCATATCATTGACTGCACACCTCCATGATAGGATCGCTGAAGACAAATGGGTGCATAAGCAAATGTGGTGAAGAAAGCTGATGGTGCCCGGCTATCAAAAGAGATAGTGTCTGGGGTCTTAAAGGCTTGAAGGTGAACAAGTGGCCATCTAGCTCAGAAGCAAATAAGCCCACATGGAAGAAGCACACCGGCCAGTGCGATCACCAGGTGCCCAAGGGACCAGGTATAAGGCATCATGCAAAAAAAAAAAAGATATAAGTGTGTGTATGTATGTGTATATGTATATATGTATGTGTATGTATGTGTATATATATATATATATATATATATATATCATATTAAATGAAGGGGGAAGTGCAGAGTGGAGACCCAAGGCCCAAGTGTCAACCAATGGAGATCCCCTCATAGAGGGGTTTAGGAGAGGAGATGGGTTAATTAGGGTGTGAGGTAGTATCGATGAAGAACACAGCTTTCCCCCAGATCCTGGATGCTTCCTCCCCCCAACTACCATGATCCGAATTCTACCTTGCAGGGCTGGATAGGACAGAGGCTGTACACTGGTGCATATGAAGGTTGGAGGTACAGGGAATCCAGGGTGGATGATACCTTCAGGACCAAGGGTGTGAGGGACGATGCTGGGAGAGTGGAGGGTGAGTGGGTTGGAAAGGGGGAACTGATTACAAGGATCCACATGTGACCTCTTCCCTGGGAGAGGGACAGCAGAGAAGGGGGGAAGGGAGACTCCGGATAGGGCAAGATATGACAAAATAAGGATGTATAAATTATCAAGGGCATATGAGGGAGGGGGAATGGGGAGGGAGGATGAAAAAAAAAAGAGGACCTGATGCAAGGGGCTTAAGTGGAGAGCAAATGCCTTGAGAATGATTGGGGCAGGGAATGTATGGATGTGCTTTATACAATTGATGTATGTATATGTATGGATTGTGGTAAGAGTTGTATGAGTCCCTAATAAAATGTAAAAGAAGAAAAGAGAAAAAAATGATTAGGGCAAAGACTGTACAGATGTGCTTTATACAATTGATGTATGTATATGTATGAACTGTGAAAAGAATTGTATGAGCCCCAATAAATTGTTAAAATAAAAAATAAAAAAATAAATAATAATAAAAAAATATGAGATTAGTCTTTAGAGTGTATCAAACCAGAGCCAAGCATTCTGTTAGCCATTTTGACTTTCTGTCAGCCATTTTCCTTAATCAGCACAGTTTCTGAGAAATTCAAATGATAATTTCTACTCCTGAGCACAAAATATACATTAATGATATTCATTCTTGCCATTTTACACAGTAATAACAAAAGACTACAACTAAACAAAATAATAAAAACTTTAACTTCCCTTATTTCTTTCCAGAAAACAACCCAATTAACTGCATGGACACGTTTGACTTCTGGCTAGCCCAAGAGAAAAAAATGCTACCATGAGGTGGAGGTCAAATTAACATCCACTTTCCATCTTTATTACTTGTTTTTCTAATACCCTATTTCTGGTACCATAATGTGTTAGTCCTGGTAGACTAGAAAAATAAAGTCATAGAGAGTCATATGTGAATAAGAAAAAGGTTTATATACAAGAGCAGTTGAGTATTGAGAAAATATCCCAGCCCAGTCCAGATCAAGTCCATAAGTCTGATATTAGCCCATATGTATGATACCAATCTATAAAGTCCTCCTCAGACTCACAAAAAAGCATGCAATGATGCTTAATGCAGGAGGATCACAGGCCAGTGGCTGAAAGTCTTCTGCATCTAGGCATTGTAAGCATCTCAGCACTGGCAGGGGTATTTATGTGGAATCTCTGGCTACAAAATTGTGGTTGCATCAGGGGAGGTCCATGTGGCTTCTCCGGATCCCAGAACAGAGTGCCATGTGCCTTCAGTAGAGCATCTCTCAGGAAGTGGACCAAAAGAGAGTCACTCCTCCCTTCAAGGAGAAAATCCAGGAATTCCCAGAATTCTCAGGAGAAGGTCATGCCCACATAGAGGCCTCATTAGCTAGCACCTGATTGACAGCTACATTTCACCCCTTCACTCATAATCCTCTCAAATTGTCAACAGATTACATAACCACCACATCCACAAAGACAATGTTCTACAACCTGCATTGTTGTGTAGCAACTGAGGTCTTAAAAGCTTGTAAACAGGCAACTCACATGCAATTATTGATCTCTTCTTATATGGAGCAAAGAAGATTGAAGAAAATCAAATATGCAAGGTATAACTAGTCTGAAAGATAAATGGATCAGGTGAACCTCAGCCTCTACAATCCTGTGACCAGAACTATAGTAGAACTCCCATACTCGATCATATCAGTACTCGATATAATTGGATTTCAATGCAGAATGTGGAGAAAAGTTTGCATGGGAGCTCGCACAAAACATTGGAACCTGATCTGACACATGTGATTTTTGTAAGCAAAAGCAATTCATATTTCAGTCACTCAGTGTTAGTTGGCATAAGTATGTGTTGTTTAAACCTTTTGCGGCTATGTTTCAAACATTTCGCTATAATTTTCTTAATTTTTCTGGCTTTTTGTACTGTTTTTAGATAAAAACATGGGTCCTAAAACAGAGTTTTTTGAAAAGACTCATCATGATAAGGAACTGGTTAACCATGCTATCAATATTGTTGATAATAATTTAGTAAAACCTTTTAGAAAACAGTTAAGGAAACACTAAGAGCGACACCACTAAACAGATTATTTTTTTAAGAGAAAGCCTGCCAGCTCCTAGTGACAAAAATCAAAGAAAGAAAAAACTCCTGAAAAGCAGCTACCAGTTGATTTTAGGGAAGATGATTCCCATTCCAAACAATGACTCTCTCCATACAACCTCTCCACATCTGTGTCCATAGATCCAGATACTCATCAGTCTCAAGTTATGGGCCACACTCTAGTTGTTAAAACTCGTTTTAAGAATGATGTGGGAAACAAATGTACAAATGTGCTTTACACATGGATGTATGCATGGATTGTGATAAGAGTTGTATGAGCCCCTAATAAAATGATTTAAAAAAACTCTTTAATGTTGTGTTTCTAATTTAACTTATATTATTTAACTTTGAACTTATTTCTTTTGAAATTTCTGTGTAATTTTTTTGTATAAAAAGGCAAAGTTAGCGTAAAAACTTGGTGGTTGAAAGTGGATTTATCTGTTTTCAGTTATGGCGCTTCTTCTAGAATGGATCAGCGTGCCTGGGTCCGTGGATCTATTTGTATATGGTGATTTCTACAACTGCTGGCCACTCTGAAAGGGTCTACAACAAGAGATCTTAAATAGACTAGGATGAAAATGTAAAATGAAACTCAAAATCACAAACAAACAAATGAGCAAAAACAGGCTGCTGTTCTGGTAGAGATTATGGCCTTCAGACATCCTTGAGGCCTGTCCCAACGGCTTCACTGTCAGCCAAACAGTAGGCCTATGGAGTGAGCCACAGCACCAAAGAGGTACACATACCTTAGAACAAGGAATACTATGAGACCGAAAGGACAGCATGTCCACAGATAAACCTGGGTGAAAAGAGACAGCAAATTAGGACAAATGGAAGGAAGTAGGAAGAGTGCTATGACTTTTGGGAATTGCAATAAAATGCACATGGATTGTTGACAGAAAACCTTTTCTTCTGTAAATTCACCAAAACAAAAATCAAATGAGTCCCCCATGTTGTCTGAGTAACATCTTTGTATTTTAATACTTTAAAGATGACTTTTGCAGTAAATTTGACCAACACAATACATTTTTGATCTCCTGACTGCTGCATCCATGAACATTGATGGTGGATCCAAGTAAAATGAAATATTTCATAAATTTCAAAGTTATTCATAAATATATGCACTGAAAGCATTTCTATAAAAGGGCATCAAGAATTGCCAGAATACCAATTCAAATGTTTCAAGAATTAATTGAATATTAATTGAAATGTTTCAACAAGATGATAAAGCACTGGAAACATTTGATTGTCTATGCCAGAAAATTTGGAAGTTATTGGCCAACTTACTGGAAGAGATCTATATTTGTATCCATTCCAACATTCCAAAGAAAGGAGGTACAACAAAATGTTCAAATAATGAAGCAATATCATTGATATGCCATGCAACTATGATTTTGCTGAAAGGCATCTCATAATGGTTGCAGCAGTACAATGGGAGGGAGCGGCCAGACTTTCAGGTCAAATTCAAAAGAGAACTTGAACCAAGAGACATCATTGCTAATGTCAGGTGGATCTTGGCTGAAAGAAAATATAAGAAAGATGATTACTTATGTTTTATGGATTATGCCAGAGATCATAACAAACTATAGATGAGAATGGGATTTCCAGAATACTTCTTTGTGCTCATGTAGAATTTGTACATTCACCAAGAGGCAGTTGTGTGAACAGAACAAGGTAACATTACATGGTTTAAAATCAGGAAAGGTGCTGGCATGAAGGAGGGAACCAGTGGAGATTTCTGAGGAGCCGGCCCCAAGCCCAAGTACGTGGATACCTACCCCTCCCCGAAGAAGAATCTATTTCAGAGGACAGCACTGAATCCGCAGCTCTGGGAGAGGGACATGTCTGATCAGAGCACACGGGAGCAAATGAAGGCAGAAGAAGAGAGAGTGGGACACATCCTGGCCCACCAGGTCTTGAGGATGATGTTCCCACTCAGAGCAGCCAGTCCACAGAGAAGACCACATGGACGACCCCCTATGAGACATGACATCCCTCACTGACCCATAGCCCTACAGGGGACAATGCTGGAGACACAGCTTGGGAATTCCACCCGATATGATCCCACCACACTGAGGTAAAATACTAAGGGTGTGCAACAGAATAGCAGGGGAACAGAGCAACAAAGTCCCCAGGGAATATCAAAAATAGACCATGGCGCCATAACTTGGCACCCCAAGAGACTCAACTGGAAAACACTGATGAAGGCCAAAAAATATTCTTGAAGTAACTACAAGCTTTTCTTTCTTGTTGTGTTTTGTTTTGTTTGTTTGTTTGTCATTGGCTTGTTGGTGCTGTTGTTTTGTTTTATTTTGTTGCTTGGTTTTGCTCTGTCTTGTTTTTGTGCATGTTATTATCTCCGCATGTCTGTCTAAATAAGATAGACTGGATGAACAATCTGGAAGAGAAAACAATGGGACCAACAGTTCTGGGGGGACATGGGAGAGGGGGAGGTGGGGGAAAAGGAAGTGGTGTTAACAAACCCAGGGACAAGGGAACACAAGTGATCCAAATCGGTGGTGAGGAGGGTGTAGGAGACCTGGTAGGGCATAACCAAGGGTAATGTAACCAAAAGGAATTACTGAAACCCTAATGAAGGCTGAACATTATAGTGGGACAAGAGGAAAGTAAAAGGAAATAGAACAAAGAACTAGAAGGCAAAGGGAATTCACAGAGGTCTAAATAAAGGCATGGATGTGGAAATAGATCTATGTACATATATGTATAGGTTTTGTATTAAGGTAGCAGATGGACATTGGGCCTCCACTCAAGAATTCCCTCAATACTAGAATACTTTGCTCTATTAAACTTGCATTCCATGATGCCCATCTTCCCAACATAATCGCTGAAGACAGAGTGGGTGAATAAGCAAATGTGGTGAAAAAAGCTGATGGTGCCTGGCTATCAAAAGATATAGCATCTGGGTCTTAAAGTCTTAAGCAGCCATCAAGCTCAGAAACAAGAAAGTCCATATGGAAGAAGCACATCAGTTTGTGTGATCATGAATTGTCAAAGGGATCAGGTACCAGGCATCATCAGAACAAAAATTCACATCATTGTGAGTGAGGGTTAATGTGGAGTGGCGATCCAAAAGCACATATGTAGGCAATTGGACATCCCCTTATGGAAAGGTCTCATGGAGGAGACAAGCCATTCAGGGTGCAGTGTTGCAACAATGAAACATACAACTTTCCTGTAGTTCCTATATGTATCCTTCCCCCACCCACAACTATTATGATCCCAATTCTACATTACAAATCCAGCTAGACCAGAGGATGTACACTGGTAGTTATCAACTGGAAACACAAGGAATCCAGGGCGAATGATCCCTTCAGGACCAGTGGTGAGAGTGGCGATACCAGGAGGGTGGAGAATGGGTGGGGTGGAAAGGAGGAACCAATTACAAGGATCTACATATAACCACCTGTCTGGGCGACGGACATCAGAAAAGTGGGTGAAGGTAGATGTCAGACAGTGCAAGATATGAAAAAATAAAAAATTATAAATTATCAAGGGTTCATGAGGGAGGGGGCAGTAGGTAGGGAGGGGAAAAGGCGAGGAGCTCATGTCCACAGCTTAAGTGGAGAGCAAATGTTTTGAGAATGATGAGAGCAATGAATGTACAAATGTGCGTCACACAATTGCTGTATGTATGAATTGTGAAAGAATTGTATGGGCCCCTAATTAATTTAATTAAATCATTTAATGCTGAGATAAAAAAAATGAGGAATGGTATCCATGAGGGTTGTATCCTATCTCCATGTTTATTCAATCTATCTACTGAACAAGTAATCAGAGCAGTTGAATTATATGAAGAAGAATAAGGCATAAGGATTGGAGAAAAGCTTATTAGGAACCTGTGATATTCAGTTGATGCAACCTTGTGTTGAAAGTGAGGAGGACTTGAAGCACTTGCTGATGAAGATCAAGGATTTCAGGCTTTAGTATAAATTACAAGTCAATGTAAAAAAGTACAAAATCCTCACAACTGGGCTGTTAGGTGATATTATAATGAATATAGAAAAGTTTAAAGTTGTCCCAGAGTTAGTCTTGCTTGGTTCCACACGCGATGCTCATGGAAGCAGCAGTCAAGTGAACAAAAGAATGATTGCATTATGTAAATCTGCTGCACAAGACCTCTTTAGGGTATTGAAAACCAGGAATATTACTTTGAGGAGTTAGGTAAACCTGACCCAAGCCATGGTTTTGTCAGTTGCCTCATAAGCATACGAAAGTTGGACACAATAACGAAGACTGAAGAATGATTGATGTATTTTAATTGTAGGAAGAATACTGAGAGTATATTAAAAACAAAACCTCACTGCCATGGAGTCAATGCTGACTCAGAGTGATTCCCTGTGGGTTTCTGAGACTGTAACTGTTTACCAGCACAAGGCATGGTCTTTCTCTGTGGACCTGCTGGTGGTTTCTAACCGCCGACCATGAGAATCACAGCTCCAACCTGTAACGCCTCCACCACCACGGTTGCTTATGGACTGCTAAAAGGACAAACTGATTTGTTTTGGAAGAAGTATGGCCAGAGTTCTCCTTAAAGGTAAGGATGGTAAGACTTCATCTTACATACTTTGGACACATTGTCAGGAGAGCTCAATCCCTGGAGAGGGACATGATCTTTGATAAAGAAGAGGGGCAACAAAAGAAGAGAAAGTCTCTCAAGGAGACAGACTGGAATGATGGAGTGACAGCTATAATGGTCTCAAACATAGGAGGACGTGTGAAGATAGTGCAAGACCGGCAGTGTTTGTTCTCATGTGAATGATGTCCCTGCGGGATGGAGTCTATTCTGTGGCATCTAAGAACAACAGCAAGAGAGTCAAGTATCTGCTTCAAGAGGTCATTTTTAATAGGAATACTATATAGTCCTGGCCATAATGCACTTGTAATGCAAACAGTAACTATGAAAGGAAAAGGAAACCTTACTAAGCTTTTTGAGATTGTTTCCTTACTAAACATACAACCAGGGAAACATTTATAACATAATATATGACAATATAATAAATATTATAAGAATAGTACAAGCACTCTGTTCTTAGACTTCAGGGAAAGGAAATGTTTTTGAAAATAATTATTAATAGTCTACATCTTTCAATAGTTAATAAATTCCTCAAATCTACTTTATTCTTTAAATCCCTCATTTTTCATTATTCCAGCTTATTTTTAGTCAAAACAGAACTTTCCATTAACTTATGATCAAATGCAAAATTTTGCCCTTTGGTAGCTTCATTACTCTGTTGGATACAGTATGATTGCTAACTAACATTCTTGTAATTATTATCCAACTTATTATATCTCATTAGCTATTGCTCCACTAAATACAAAAAAAAAGAGTTCAAAGTTAAACATCATCACGTGGCTTCAGGTGTTTATGGAGGAATGTCATCACCAGAAGAATATCATGTTGACTCAGGACCTGCTCCTAGATACCATGAGACTCAGGTCAGATTTATAATTCCTCTCCCCCTTCTCATCACACACACACACGCACACACACACACACACACACACACACACGGAGAGACAAGCATGGCTCTTATGACCTATTGATAAAACTCTCCTACAGCTCAAGCTGTTCTCCCTGTAACATTTCCAACTTTGGAAGCTGCCTCTCTGAATCCACGTGGGAACTGCTCTATCTAGGTCACTCACAAGCAACGTTTATAAAATAGTGCACAATTCCCTGATTCAGTTTCCTATCCTCTATGTATTTCAAATATGAAGTTCAGACAACAAGAAATTCTGATTTTATGTGTGTGATTTTGATTTTAACAGTGTATTGGTTAGCCTTTCTTCATGTTAACTTTATTGTTAATTTACGGACACATTTTGTTGTACTCATTCTCTCAATAAAACAATTACAAGATTGTGTAGTAATATTGTATCACAGCAAACTCCTATGTGTGAGAGATGAAATATAATTAAGATATGTAATATTGCAAGAACCATGAGCCATGAACAAAAATGTGTGTGTATGTGTATGTTTTTTTTATTCTCAGTGGTAATTAGAATAATACTCTAAACTACTACTTTCTGTTCCAACAAAAAGATCCGGCAAATGATATCATTCATAAAAGAAGAGTTATAGTCATTAACAGAAGAGTTATAGTCACTAAATGTATAAAAATCTATCACATTAGTATTCAATATTTTAGATTAAAATTATATGTTATTTTTATCTGTATTTCATGATGCTTTTTATTGGCAAGGATACAATGTACTTACTATTGTGCACCTCTGATGTAATTTTAAACTAGATTAATTTTTCTAGAAAGCTATTTTCCATTTTGAATCAAGAGCCTTGATATCTACATGCATAAGAGGGAGGATATAGAATGCCCTTCCCCCCCTCTTTTTACGTTGAAATTTATAATTCTTACTTGGCATCTGAGAATCTTAGTTTTATCATTTAATTAAAGAAGTTATACCAGAATATTGAAAGGAAACCAGAATAGTAATGAATACATTGAATTTAGACTCAGGGAGGTGAGTTCATGATATGTAGATAGAGCAGCAGATACAAATTTGTACAATTTCTCACTGGGGAGAGGAATAAGGTGTGATATTATTATTTATATTATGTTAATTACATATAAAAGAAAAAGTGGAGAAAATGTGTGTAAGACAGCCAAAACTTTTATTATATGACATATCAATTGTTGAAGACCACTGACATCAGGCCTCCCTTACTCCAATCTCCACAGTATCAGGGACTTGGAAGAACTGGCCCCTTTTTTGTGGAATAAAATTCTAGCAACAGTTCAAAAATTAGTATTGTCTCTCTCATTAATCACCAAGATAACATGGAAGGGAGCAAGAACCAAGTTGGGCAAGGAACTTTCTTTTTATTTTAAAAATTCCATTTTTCTTTCATTGAATCACAGAGGTATACTTGGAACTAAGTCCCTTGTTGGCCTTAAGGAAGTCCATTCGTTTTTATGGATGGACGTCCTAGGGACTTTTCTTGCTGCCAGGATCTGGAGATGAAGCTCTTTTATTCTGTAAGCGATTGCTATTCTTCCAAACAACTAGCTTTCTTAATTTTAAGGAAGAGAAGAAAGAAAGGGATCAGAAAGAAGAAGGTCTGATAACTAGGGTATTCACAACCTTGCCAATGCAAGCCATGGCTTCTTTTCATCAGAAATAATGAAGTATGCATAAGAAATGAATACAAGGAAATCATTTACTAGAACCACTGGTGCAAAATAAAATGGTGAAAAATTAAAAGAAATGAAAATGGCATTATACAATACTCACAAAAACATCATCGAGTAAATGCTGAGCCTGGACAACTCCATAGAGCTGTACTCTCTCCGACAGAGTCTATAGGATTTAAAAATCTCACAGAAATGATGGTCAGTTCTTTCTTCTTCCTGAGAATTGATTTAAATCCCTACCTTTTTGGTTAATATGTGGTTACTATTTAATAGGATTAAAATGCTTTCTAAGCACTGTTATAGCACTAGAAATTATGATGTCAGCTATTATCAAACAACCATCGAATAAAAAATCTATGTACCATATAAATGAATAAAACACAGACACATACACATGTGAAGACAATCATATGGTATCCTGAAAGAAAATCTACCAAGAAATGTATAAATTACCAATTAAAATAAAATATTATTACTCATTAAATTATATCAAAGTACCTATCATTTGCTTATATATTTTATTGATTTTTTTCTTGGTACAATGTATATTTATTAAGAGATTTTTTATTTCTATATAAATTTATCTCTTTTGTCACTTTACTGGGATTTCTTACCAATATCATACCATTCCATAATTCAGTCACATCAAGCAGTATTGTCCACTTCTTACTACAATCAATTTCAAAACATTCTTCTTCTTCTTGACCTCCTTGTTATCTGCTCCCCTATATCCCCCCTCCCCTACTCTAACCCTTATTATTGTTCATATATACGTATTTTTTTTTCATATCCTACACTATGTAAAATATGCATTCACTGCCATTCTGTTGTTGACTCCCCTTGAGTGGGGTTGTATAGTCATCATTGCCATTAGCTCCCCTTTTCCCCCCACCTTCTTCCCATACCCTCAGGAACCATTGCCCTCATTACTTTGATCTCGATGGGAGAAAATGTGAACTTTTTACTTACAAAAACATCCCCACACGCACTGCTATTGAGTCAGTTCTAACTCACAATAATGCTATGGGACAAGGTAGAACGGTCCCTGTGCGTTTCTGAAGCTCTAACTCTTTATGTGACTAGAGAGCCTCCTTTCTCCTGAGGAGCCACTGGTGATTTCAAAGTTTCCCTTCGCAAAGAAAAACCAAACTGTGATTTACTTTCCTCAACTTTCTCAGTGACTCTATGTACTTCTATCATTTCCGCCTATTGCCAATCTCTTTACAACTTTCATAGTGATTTCATGAACTTTTCCCAATTTTATCTCTTTCTAATTGATTTCATCTGATTGAAAAAGTATTTTTTTTTTCCTTTCCTATATAGTTGCATCAGCAATAGACCCTGGGGGAATGGTCTATGTTTATATATCAGTTATTTAAGCCTCTCTCCTGGGTCTATCTTTACTGCTAACCCTGTCTGTGCAGCTCAACTCTCAGACTACACACCAATTCCTGCATCTGTGCTTTAGCAGCTTTACACTTCCGTCCAACAACCTCAAGTGTTCATATGATCATAAATATTTTGAATCTGGTTTTCATAATGTATTTTGCATTTAAGACTCAAGAAGATTCAATTAAATTAAAGCGTTTGCAGTTTTGTTTTTCCCCAATATAGCTAAAATGTTTTTATTAGTATATATTTTCATTTACTTGATATATTAAGAGAACTTTCCTGAAAACTATTATTTTTAATAATAATCTTAGAAAAAGGATATTACACATTAAATATACAAGTAAAAACCATCCTTCCAAAAACCAAAAAGAGAGATGGAAGCTTTGTATATTCAGTTTATTTAGAATATTTTTCCATATAAGTATATGTAACAAAATCATAAGTGGTCTACTACCATCTGGTTACATTATCTCCTCAACCCAACAGTGGACTCTTTGAAAACAAAGACTACTATTCCATTTCCTGTGTGTCCTTTCAAGTGCTCCGCTGGCACGATGGGATAAACATTGGGTTGCTAACCACAGGGTTGATTGGTCAAACCCACCAGCCGCTCTAGCGCAGAATGATGAAGCTGTTCGCTCATCTAAAGATATACAGCCACATAAACCCAAAGGAGCTGTTCGCTATGATTCAGAATCAAATTGATGGTAGTGAGGTCGGGTTGTTTCCCTACATAGTGCTTTACAGATTATAACATACAGAAGAGTAGGTTAAAATGTATTCTTGCGTATACTTCATTTTCTTTTTATAGCGTGATTTAGCATTTTATAACAACTTGTTTTCAAACTCATTGACAGCAATACTTGTGGAAACAGTGGGCACTAAGTAAACCATAGAGCAATCTTTACCTGTTCCTTGTATGAATAGATCTACTGATCTCATATGTGGGCCATTTTAGTTTAGTCTACTCCAAAATGAGCTCAACTTGACCTCAAAGTTTTTCCCTTTATAAAATAAAATATTTTAGCTTTGAAAACTAAAATTAAGAGCTAAATTAAGCCCAAGGAACATAGTTTCTAAAGCTCTCGTTTGGAACAGGGAAAATGGCAACTAGTTAAGTCTCACCAGTCCGGAGCTCCTCCTGCCTGACCAGAAAATTGGGAGGGAAAGAGGGACCGGACTTGAATCTAGTGTTCTGGGATGTGAATGCAGCATGACTGCATGGAGAGGGGAGCCAGTGGAGGGGTCTGAGGGCTCGGCCCCCATACCAGCTACCTGGACAACTGCCCCTCCCCCCAGAAGAATTTACTTCAGAGGAGGCACTCAGGGAGAGGGACATGTCTGATCAGAGCACACAGGAACAAATGAATGGGGAAGAAGAGTGGAACACATCCTGGCCCACCAGGCCTGGAGGACGATATCCTCTCTCTGAACTGCCAATGCACAGAGTGGACCATATGGCTGATCCCACTATGAGACACGCCACCCATTGCTGGCCCAGGGCCCTACGGGGGACAGCACTGGAGACTCAGTGTTGGGATTGGTTCAGACTGACCCCTCTATACCCAGGCAAACCACTAAAGGCGTGCAGCATAGCAATGGGAGGAACAGAGCAGAGAGCTCCCACGGGGAGTGCAAAAGATAGAGTTGGTGGCCAGAACATGGCACATCATCGTACTTGACTGGAGGACACACCTGGAGGTCAAAATTCAGACTTTGAGCTATTTACATGTTTTTCTTTCTTTTTAAAAATGTTTTCTTTTTCTGTTTATTATTATTATTATTGTTTTCTGGGTCAAAAAAAGAGCTTTCTTTTGGGCCTCTTATTTAGACTTTGATTTGCCTCTTGATAAGCTTCAACCTCAATTTGAGTTATGTGACTCAATCTATTTCAGAGAAAATGAAAAAAACGTTTTTAAGAATCACTGAATTTACACAATAAACTACTATTACTACTGCTATTATGATTCTACCATTGAATAAAGAAGACTGAAAAAGAATTGATGCAGTTGAATTGTGGTGGTAGAGAAGAGTACTGAAAGTGTGGGGGTAGGTCACATGCTTTCAGGCCTCTTCCCTGAGGGTGATCAGCTGCCAGACTGCAGTTGCCCTGCTCCCTGCTGTTAAGGACAATGGACAGACCTGCAGTCATCTATTTGGTTCCTATAAGTGGGGTTTACACCCTACTGATAATGGTTCCTATGGAGATCCAGAGAACAGGTAGAAGTTAAATTGCCGCCCTAAATCTAGGTTCCGCCCATCTTGTCACATGCATACCCCCAAAACCTCCTCTTCCTATTGCGTGTATATCCCTCTCATTGCTGTATAACCTATAGTGAAACCCCTTCCTGTGGTATACATCTTTACCTGTAAGCAGTGGGCTTGCAACCCCTCAGAAGGACTATAGGCCTGGGTTAGCAATAGAGATTTCTCACTTTTTTGGCTTCTCCCTTGACCTCTCCTCAGCTCCCTCTCCTCCCCTGTTCCCTTGTTCCCTTTGCCCTCCTTCCCTTCCCCCTCTCCATGTGGACCATCAAGTGGAGCTGAGGTGAGCAATGCTACCATGAACTGTGTCTGACTGCATTATTGCAATATCTCTTTTATCTCTCATGCTCTCGATGACTTTAATATAATATTTATATGTCTCAACCATACAATTGCGCTTCCCGAACCCATGATTAGTGGCGGGGGGCTGGCACCCCCAACTCAAACCACATGAAAGTACCATGGACTGCTAAAAGGACAGACTGATCTGTTTGGGGAGAGATATGTCCAGAGTGTGTCTTAGCAGCAAGGATGGTAGTGAGAGTTAGTCCTACATACTTTGGACATGTTGTCAGGAGAGACCTGTCCCTGGAGAAGGACCTGCAAGATAGAGTATAGGGGCAGTGAAACAGAAGAGAGCCCTGAATGAGATGGATGGACACCGTGGCCGCAACAATGAGCTCAGACACAGGAATAATTGTGACGAGGGCACAGGCCCAGCTAGTGTTTCATTCTGTTGTGCGGAAGGTCTCTATGGTTCAGAACTGACTCGATGGCACCTAACAACAACAAAATCTGTCGGTCTATCCATCTACACTTCGTCTGCTGCCTATCTATCGAGCTTTGATGGAAATGTGTTCTCCCCAAGTATATGCTGACTTCCTGTCCCTGGTACCTGTGTAGGTGATCTGTTTGGAATTAGAGTTTTATTTATTTATTTTAAGAGATTGCTTACTTAAAATTTTCAAGACCAATGACCTTTTCATTACAAATACCCTTTTCACAACAACATAAATCTAATAGCTATTATAAGGATGCTTAGTTCTGTTTTAAATAGAATGTCTATGTCTCAGAGTTCCCAACAAGTACAAACACTTCTGGATGAGGAAAATACGTTAAGATCAGTGGATTTAATAGCTTGAGATTCATTAATATTTCTATCAAAATGCATTAAACAACCTAAAGAAACATTGTACAGGACTTTATATTAAAAAATCTTGTTGTCATATCAAAAGATTTTAGTGACCCAATTTTTATGTGTGATCCTAACCGTACACAAAGCAGTCTCCACAAACCTGAGACCAGATAAATTAAATGGCCCGCTGCTACCACTACCAAACTTTCTGAGAGGTGTCACACTAAAGATACTGGGTACTGTGTGGGAGAAAATATGACAGAAAATTCCAAATCATGACGATGACCAAGATTATTGGTTGGATAGAGAGAATCCGAGCCTCGAAGTGTCTGCTTCATGTCCAGAACTGAACTCACCCACATGGTGGAATAATTAAACGTCTAAGACCAAAAGAGCAGCATTCACTCAAGGAAAAAGTTCAGAACATTTGGAAAGAAAGAGGAAGAGAAACAGGAAAATACAGGCAGAAAACATACCCACACTCAAGTATACTGAGTTAAAACAATGTGCATGTATTGTTGAATGTGGGACAGATGATCTACTCTAAAACTAAGTAACAGTGAAATGTAATGTCTTATCATTTGATTTCTCTTTAGACACAATTTAAAGCTGTTTCAGTTAAAAAAATGTGAAGGAGAAATACATGTAGATTAAGCCCCTCTTAATCCCCTCTGACCATGGACCAGGGTTGTGGACAGCCCTGCTAACATACAGAATGCATTGGAATATAAATTGTTGAAGATGCAGTTAGGTTAAAATTTAGCATCCTACCATTTGATCTTCCTTATGATTTATCTTAATATACGCTAGTTTTAAAATATTTTCTGCTTTCTTTTAGATGGAGATTTTTATGTGTTTACTATATTATTCTTGTTAGTGTTTGTTTAATTAACATTTTCTGTCTATGAAATTCAGGGTTGGTTAAATCAATGGGAGTTACTGAATTGATGGTTTCTTGTGGGTGTAGCAGGGGTGCTTGGGGGGAAATGAGAAGCTAATAACAACAAGTAAAAAAATGAGTAATTATTTTGGTGTTTGCTTTTCTCTTTTAATAGTGATAGAAATGTTTTAAAATTACATTTTAGTGATGCTTAGTTGTATAAATATATTTTTAAATTAATTATATACTTTAAATGAACAAAATAAATGTTGGTAAATAATATTACAATAGAGTTGTTAATAAATGTACCCCAGTTAATAAAGGAGAAATGATTAAATTATAATAGCACTAGTTCACAAGAATTAATATGCAGGCAATAATCACCAGGGATTGCTAAAATTCAAAAATAGGCAAATAGATGTCATAAGCTTTTTTCATGGAGTTGAATAAATTACTCCATGACATATCCCTCTTAAGAAAATTATATAAATTATAATTAACTAGAAGTACAAAGAAAGAGAGGAATAAGTTCACCACTATCAAGACAATATATACAACAATATCGGGTCTGGGAAATAATCTCCATGACAAATAACACGTTTTTTAATTAATACATTAATTGGAAAATGTTAAAGAAGAAACTTATTAAGAGACTCAAAAGACACATTAATTCATTCTAATTTAAGATAAATATTATAGATATTTGAGGAAATTAATACCCTGACTGGATAGTTCATGCTATTAAGGATTTTCATTATTGTTTTAGTTGTGAAAATCAAATTTTGGCTTTGTTTTTTAATTTCTTTTCTTATGTATAAAAGCAGAAGATTTTATGGATAAGATTACAAAATAGTTTATACTTCCTTTAAAATAATCAGTATTGTTGAGAACAGATATTTACTAGATGGATAAGAAAATGATGAAACAAGAACACAAGGGACTGATAATTCTTAAAGTTGAGCAATAGCTATGTAAGATCACCTAGTGCCATTCTTTCTACTTTAAATGTGCTGTGAATTTTTAATGAAAAATCTTTTTAAAATTACCACAACTAAATTTTAGCAAGCACGTAGTGTAAACCTTATATATTTATGGGCAATTACAACGGAAAAATATTTTTCTTAGCAATTAGTTTAAGAATTCCTTGTTAAGAAAAACACCTTCTATTATGTGGAGCAGATAGGCATCATTTAGAAAAATATTGTGTCCTTGACAGCAAACTAACAACAATAAGAAAGCTTTAATAAAACTATGAAAAGTCATCACACTCCTAAATTCCCTGGAAAATCTGATGACTGGACTTTGAGTTAGAATTGAGGATGTGACAACATACAGTCAATCAGGAGAGAAAAAAGGACAACAGGTGGAGTTAATTATACAATGTGACAGGTCATTTTCAAATAGAGTTACCATAAACTCGCCCTTAGCTTGAACGTAGTTAAAGATCCTTGGAGTCATAGTAAGAAGTCCTGGTGGCACTGTTGGGTAAGCATGAGGCCACTAACAGCAAGGCCATTGATTCAAATATACAAACAGGTCCAAAAGAGGATGATAAGGCTATCTAATCACATATTAATTACAGCCTCAGAAACCCTATAATTTTATATAGAGTCATCATTTATTGGAACAGACTCTTGTAGTAGTATGACAGTAGAAGAGTGATTAAATATTAAGTGTTTAACCTACATGTTGGTAACTGAGCCCACCAAGCACACCCTTAAGAGAAAAGTTGGTATTTTGCATCCATATCAACAATTGTCTTAGAAACCATGTGGGGCAGTTCTATCCTATCCTTTAGGGTTTCTATGGATCCAAATTGACTTGATGACAATGGGTTATAAGCACTTGCTACTTCATCCATGAAGAGGTAAAGTCTATTTTCACTGACTTTGAATACAGGGTGCTTCTTCAATTTGCCTTTGTCTAATAGGATGTAATTAAAAGGTGAGAATAGGTCCGGTTCCTGTCTTAGCCTCTAAAGATCTGGAAGTTTATGCTATTGCTCTGGGGAAACACTAGCCACCTTTCAAGAAACCCAAACTTCTTACAACCCCATTCGGTCAGGAATCTCTAGTTAACTTTGTGAATAGTTCATATGGAATAGAACCAAGAATCCAAACATAGGACTTCAATCTCAAAATATCTGAGAAAGCATTACCAGTCATTTGGTAAACTTAAGAAATTGAAGAGATGTGGGGCCAAAACTGTCCCCATTGTGTTCTAGCTGAATTCCTATACCATAGAATCACAATCAAATAAAATAATTGTGTTTTAAGCTACTAAATTTTGGAATAGTTTGTTATGGAAATATACATGATTAAAGTCATAACAAAAAGGAAAGTTGTTGTATTTGTTAGGTGCTCTAAAATTAGTTTCAATTCATAGCAAACTCATGAACCAGAAGGAAGCAATTTCATTCCTTAGTTGCCCTCGCAATGGCTGCTGTATCTGAGTGCGTTATGGGAGCCACTGTGTCAATCCATCTTGTCCAGAAGCTTCTTTCCCCCATGTCTGTTAGTTAGCGATGCAGGGTGTTCTTTTGCTGGGACTGGTATCTTCTAAGAATATGTGTGCACTGCATGAGAAGAAGTAGCACCATCCTTGCTTTGAAGGAGGGTTCTAGTTGTAATTTCTCTAAGACAGTTTTGTTTGTTCTTTTGGCAGCCCATGACACACTCAATATTCTTCACCCACACCATAACTCAAATGTATCAGTTCTTTAATATCCCTTGTTAAATGTCCAACTTACATGTGCATATGAAGCACATGAAAACACCACAGTGTGGGTCAAATATATCTTAGTCCTCAAAGTAACAACCTTTCTCGTCAACCCTTTAAGCAGTTTCATGTCTGTACTGCTTGTTCCTTGAGCATTGATTGTACAGCCGATTAAAATGGAATCTTTGATAAACTCAAACTTTTCTCAATGTATCCTATGATGAGGATTTTTATTTTCTTTACATTGTGTTATAATCCATAGTGAAGGTTGTAATTCTTGATCTTCATTGCAAGTGCTTCAAGTCCTCTGCACTTTCAGTAAACAGTGCTGTCGTCTGCATATAAAAAGTCGGGGTCACAGGGACTCTATGACCGCAGCCTGGACCCTCCCTCACCATGTTGTCCTGGGTGGTACTTTCTGCCACCGCCACAGCGACCCCCTCTCTGAAGAACACAGCTCTCCTAGGTCCAGGGGCACTGCAAGCCACAAGGATCTTTCACACAGGGCAGCCAAGTCTTGCCCCTGTACCACCTCTTCCTGAGTATGGAGTAAGAGTTCGCTTCGGGCTGATCCCTGAGGAATTCTTCCAGTTCCTTTATCCTAAAACTGGGGTCACAGGACCTTACATGCTCGGAACTGGGCTTATTTTGTATTTTCTATGCAAAGAAATATATGTGGTCACCCCTGAAACATTCTCGTCCATAGCAACAGTAGGGTTGCTTATCTGTGGCATTAAAAAATATGGTCCCTCTGTCGCTGAATTTGCTGATAAACTCAATGAGGAAAAAATTGCCAAGCTAGAAGAGGTCAAGCAGGCCTCCATCAAAGACATACAGGATGCGATTGATATGGAGAAGGCACAGCAGGCCCTGGTTCAGAAACGCCATTACCTTTTTGATGTTCAGAGGAAGAATATCGCTATGGCCTTGGAGCTTACTTACTGGGAACGGCTGCACAAAGCATACAAGGAGGTGAAGAATCGCCTGGACTATCACATCTCTGTGCAAAATGTGACACGCCGAAAGGAACAAGAGCATATGATCAACTGGGTGGAGAAGAGTGTGTTGCAGAGCATCTCAGCACAGCAGGAAAAGGAAACAATTGCCAAGTGCATTCAAGACCTAAAGCTGCTTGCAAAGAAGGCTCAAGCACAGCCCGTTATGTAAATGTGTCTGTACCAATCGAGACAGCTACACCTGACTCAATGGAAACTTGTCTGATGAAGTCGTTCTTTGTATATTGCTGTCTACTCAAGTTACAGTTTACCTTACTGAAAATGAAGTTTGAGGTGGAGGTATTCAGAGAATAAAACACAATCATTGGCCAGTGGAAAAAAAAAGGGGAATCAGTTTTCCTCCCACCTTGCTCCTGAGACCTCCATGTGGTCCACCTTCTCAGATTATTTGCTCACCATACAGACTGAATATGGTGGAAGGACACAGCTCTATCAAACACCTTTTGTGATGTTGAACCATGCAGTGCTCCCTTGTCATTCCCAACACTGCCCCTTGACTGTACATGTGCCATGTGAGCACGTCGAAGGGTTGGGGATGCCTCTTCTGAATGCAATCCCTCCTTTATGATGAGCTACAGAGTCAAAGACCTCTACACTGAGCACAAGGAAATGCCTTTCTGTCATTCTCTAAGTTCTACAAATAAGAAAGGGTGTAGTGCGAGTAATCAAGTCAGTTCTAACTCACAGAGACCTTATGTACAACAGTAGAAATCCCAGTTCCATTCAATTGTTTGAACACAAATGTTTGAACCCAGGTAAACCATGGTTGGTAACTTCAAAAATAAAAAAGACAAAGAATTTGGTCTTTGGAATGATTAACAAAATTTATAAACCACTGGAAAATTTATCAAAGGAAAATAATGAGAAAATATTACAAATAATAAATTAAATGGGTAACATCACAACAGAACCAACTGAAATAAAATATCATTATACAATATTATTTTAAAAGTACCCCCAACAATTTTTGAAAAACTAGAAGAAATGGACAAAATTCTAGAAGTATATTATCTATCTAAATGAATTTTGCTGATATAGTAAATCTTAGCATATTTGTAATAAATAAGAAATATATTAGGTTATTAAAAACTTCACAATAATTAGTCCAGACCCCAATAACTTTATTTGAAAATAGCACTAATTCAGAAAAAAACTTAGCTGGGTTTTGTTGCTTCTGAGCTAGATGGCTGCTTCCTTATCTTCAAGCCTTTAAGACTTCAGATGTTATATCTTTTGATAGTCAGGCACCATCAGCTTTCTTCATCACTTTTGATTATGCACTTGCTATGTTTTCAGTAATCCTCTCCGGAAGGTGAGCATCATAGAATGCCAGTTTAATAGAACAAAGTGTTCTTGCATTGAAGGATTACTTGAGTGGAGACCCAATATCCATTTGCTACCTTAATACTAAACCTATAAATATATGCACATAGATCTATTTCCCCATCATCAGGTATAAATATATCTATATTTGTACATGCCCGCATTTAGACCTCTATAAATGCCCCTTGCCTCCTAGTTCTTTGCTGTATTTCCTTTTATTTTCCTCTTGTCCCACTATCATGCTCAGCCTTCATTTGGATTTCAGTAATTCCTCTCAGTTACATTGCCCTTGATCACAACCTACCAGGCCGCCTACACCCTCCTTGTCACCAATTTTAGATCACTTGTTCCCCTGTCCCTAGGTTTGTTAACTCCCACTTCCTTTCCTCTGCCTCACTGTCTCACATGTCCCCCTGGAACTGTCAGTCCAGTTGTTTTCTCTTCCAGATTGTTTATTCGTCCGATCTTATCTAGATAGACCTGCAGAAATAATAATAAACACAAAAAACAAGACCGAGCAAAATAAAACAAAAGAAAACCAAACAACAACAGCAACAGCAACAATACAATGATTTAAAAAAAGAGAAAAGCCTATAAATATTTCAAGATGTTTGTTGACCTTTAGGGGTGTTTTCCAGTAGAGTCTGATGGGGTTTTTGGTGTTCCCTGGGGACTCCATTGCTCTGTTCCCCTTGTTCTGTTGCATGCCCTTACTCTTTGGTCTCAGTGTGGTGAGGTCAGATTGGGTGCAATTCCCACACTGTGTCTCCAGTGTTGTCCTCTGTAATGCTATGGGTCAGTGAGGGATGTTGTGTCTCATAGTGGGGCTGGCCATATGGTCCTCTATGTGCATTGGCTATTCTGAGCAGTGATATCCTCCTTGGTGGACCAGGATGTGCTCTACTCTCTCTTCCTCCTTCATTTGCTCCCGTGTGCTCTGATCAGACATGTTCCTCTCCCTGAGCTGTAGCTTCAGTAGTATCGTCTGAAGTAAATTCTTCCTGGGGGAGGAGGGGTTGTCCACGTAGTTGGGATTGGGGCAGGCCCCTCAGACCTCTCCACTGGTTTCCCTACTCTATGCTGGTATATTGCATTCACTGGGCTGAAGTCTGGTCCTTATTCCCCTGGGGAGATATAAACAATACCCTCCCCTTGGATGAGTTAGTGCCCTGTTCCCCCACTACCCATGTCTTTTTTTTCTTCCCTCCCCATCCTTTTTAGTTGACCACCATATGTATCCCTGGGTTTGGTCTGGCCCCTGCCATACTACCTGGACCTCACCCCAGGAACTTCTGTATACAGTAGCTTTTTCCCTATGCACCTTTTGCATTTTTTTAAAAGCTCAAGGTGCACTTGTCATTTTGTGTTTTCTTACTTCACTTAGCATGATTTCCTCCAGTTCTTCCCATGCAGTGAGTGTCCCATGCATTCACCACTGCTTTTTAGCGATGTGTAGTACTCCACTGTATGTACCACAGTTTTTAATCCATTCATCTGTTGATGGGAATTTGGGTAGTTTCTAACTCCTTGCAATTGTGATCTATGCTGTGATGAACATTGGAGCACAGATGTCTGGCCCTGGTTTGTTTCTTGCCTCTTTTTTTATATGCCCAGTATGGGGATTGCTGGTCGTATGGTAGCTCAATTTCCATCTGTTTTAGATATCAGTAAATTGATTTCCATACTGGCTGTACATACCTACACGTCCACCAGCAGTGGATGAGAGTTCCTACCTCACCACAGCCCCTCCAACATTTGTTGCTTTCTGATTTTCTGAATTGGGCTACCTTTGAGGGTGTTAGATGGTATCCCATTGTTCTTTTAATTTGCATTTCTCTTATGGCTAATGATCAGGAACATTTTCTCATATGTTTATTGGCCATTAGGATTTCTGCCCTTATGAAACTTCTGTTCAGGTCCTTTGCCTACCTCCTTAGTGGGCCATTCGTTTGTTTCTTTTTGGAAGCTAGCAGAGTATTAAAGATTGTAGTAATAAGGCTGATTTGTCATTGCTAAAAATGTTTTCCTTGTCCATGGACTCTCTTATCCCTCTCTTGGTGAATTCTTTCAATATACACTGGTATTTTATCTTCAGTATATCCCACGTGTCAATTTGTGACATCTTTGTTTGTGTCCTTCCCTATTTTGATAGCCTATATATTCCCTGCACCAAAGTTCTCAGGTTGGTCCCAATTCCCTTACTGATGGCCCTAATAGTTTTGGGTTTTACCTCCAGGTTTGTGATCCGGCTTGAGTTTATTCTTGGGCATTAAGTGATATAAGTATCTTGCTTCATCTTTCTGCAGGTAGATAGCCATTTTTTTCCAGGACCACTTGTTGAAGGCCATCTGCTTCCCATTTGATATTTTTTGGGCCCTTATCAGAGGTCAGTTGTCTGTATGCTAATGATTTTATTTCCGAGTTTTCACTTCATTTTCATTGGTCTGAATATCTGTCATTATGCCAATACCATGCAGTTTTGACTACTGTGGCTGTATAATATATGCTAACGTCAGGTAAAGCAAGCCCTTCCACTGTGTCCTTCTTCTTGATAAGCTCTCTGCTAATTTGAGGTTTCTTCCCTCTCCATATGAAGTTGGTCATCAGTGGTTTCATTATCTTTGAAGAATGATGAGGGTAATTGTATTGGGATTGCATTGAACTTATACAGTGCGTTGGGCAGAACTGACATCTTAACTATATTGAGTCTTCCAATCCACGAGCATGGGATATTCTTCCATTTATTGAGGTAACTTGTGGTTTCTTGTAATAGTGTTCTGTAGTTTTCCTCATATAAATATTTTGTTCTTTTAGTCAGGTATGTCCCTAGTTATGTCAATTTTTGCTTGGCTATTGTGAAAGCTACCGCCTTTTTGATATCCTCTTCTGTGGCATTATCTGATGTGTATAGCAGTCTGATAGACTTCTGTTTGTTTATCTTGTATAATGTCACTCTGCCATATTCCTCTATTGTTTTCTAGTACTCCCCTCGTGGAGCTTTTGGCATTCTCCATATATAAAATCATATTATCTATGAATAAAGATAGTTTCACAACTTCCTTCCCCAGGCAAATACCTTCTATGTCTTTTCTTTGCTTTGTGCTAACTGAAACCTCCAGTATGATGGCTTCCTTTGCAGTGGGATTGTGTTTGTCTTTTTTCCACAGACTACCACGTTTTTGATATATAGCTTGTATGATCTTGAGGAATGTTCCTTCCATTCCTATCTTGTTGAGTGTCTTAAACAGGAATTGTTGTTGGATATTGTTGAATGCTTTTTCCAACCACAATTCAATACAATCTATTTCAGAATATAGAAGAGAACATTACATGATTAAACTCATTTTATGGAGCAGATATACTTGATTAACACTGAAACCATCTAAAGACATTACCAGACTAGAA
The DNA here is from genome assembly GCF_050624435.1 of Tenrec ecaudatus. Lineage (NCBI taxonomy): Eukaryota > Metazoa > Chordata > Mammalia > Afrosoricida > Tenrecidae > Tenrec > Tenrec ecaudatus. The sequence continues at coordinate 87,856,646 of NC_134531.1, forward strand.
AAATATAGACCAATATCCTTTATGAACATGTTTTTATTGTTAGGTGTCATATAGTCAGTTTTGAGTCAAAGTGACCCTGTGCAAAACAGAAAGAAGCACTGCCTTGTCATGCGCCATCCTCGCAATGGCTCTTATGTTTGAGACTATCAATATAGCTGCTGTGTCAATCCACCTTGTCCAAGGCTTTCCATTTTTTTACTGCCCCTTATGAACAAAGATGCAAATATACTCAACAAAATCCTAGCCAATAGAATTTAAGAAAATATTAATGAATAATAAGTCATGGTTCAGTTGGGTTTTACCAGGTGTACAAATATGCTTCATTAGAGAAATGAATAAGTTATCCACCATAAAAATAAAACAAAAGGAGATAACTATATTATTGTATCAGTTGATGCAGAAAAGGAATTCAAATAATCCAACATCCATTTTTATAACACCCAATAAAATAGGAATTGAAGGGAAATTCCTCAGCATAATAAAGGCCATATTTTCAAAATCAATGGGAAGCATTTCGTCTATAGAGAAACTGAAAGCAGTCCTCCTCTGAACAAGAACCAGGCAGGGATGTCATTTATCACCATTCTTATTTAATATAGTCCTCTAGGGACACCATATTCATTAAAAAGAAACCAAAGACATCCAGATTGTAAAAGAAAATGTAAAATTATCTCTATTTGAAACCTTGTGTACATGCCACCTAAATTTTGAAAGCATCTCAAAAATAGATTTTACTCCTTGAACATTAATGACAGAAGACCTGATGAAACATAAGAAACAAAAAACATGAAAACATAAAAAAGGGTAAACAAGATATATTTTTCCTCTGTGGGAAAGTTATCCAGAAGCAGGCAATATACAGAGCTTAAAAAAACTATCAAAACAAAACAAAAACAGTGCTTACAACATCATCTGGGAGCCAGGCTCTGCCAGCCTTAGAGAGGACACATGGTTAAAGGATTGGCATAGTGGTTACACATTGGGCTGAGAACCACAAGATCAGCAGTTCAAATCCACCAGGCAGTTCTGTTGGAGAAAGTCGGAGCACTCTAGTCCCATAAACTTCTACTGGGTCAACTCATCTGATTGGGGGCAACCCTGACTGTCATTGGCCCAGTACTTCACCAAACATGAGATCTTTTTCTAATGACTGGTGTTTCCTGGTGGTGTATTCAAAGTTGATGGGTTGCAATCATTGCTTCTAAGGAACAGAAAATTTCAACGGGCATCTCAATAAGATAAAACAAGCTATTGTAATAAAAGGAACAAAGGCCTAGAGTTAAAAAACAAAAACAAAAAATAGGAAGGACGTGTTCCTTGGATATGCTTGATATCCTTATTAAGCTGCAAGAATAGAAAAAATTAAAACCTTGTTACAACTTTGAAATATTTTCTGGGCCATGCAGGAAGTATCAAAAGAAGATGGAAGGGATATATTGAGTCACTATATCAAAAATAACTAGTGGACATGTCATTATTTCAAGAGGTAGCATAAGATAAAGAAGTGATAGTCCTAAAGGAAGAAACCCAAGCTGCACTGAAGATACTAGCCAAGAGCAAGTCTCCACGAACAGACAGACTATCCTATCTATTGCAATATTTCAATACGCTGATACAGCACTGGAAGCACCCATTAGTTATTCTACAAAATTTGGAAGAGAGCTACCTGGAAAACTTCCTGATAGTGATCCACATTTGCACCATTCCATAGAAAGGTGACCAAGAGAATGCAGGGATAATATAACATTATCATTGTATTACATGCAAGCAAACTTACCTAATGATCAGTCAAGAAAGTTGCAATAGTACATTGACAGGAGCTTCCAGAAATTCAAACTAGACTAAGAAGAGAACTTTAACATGTCTGGAATCAGAGAGATTTTGGCTGAAACAGAAAATAGCAGAAAAAATGTTTACCTATATGTTATTAATTATGCAAGGCATTTGAGTTTTCATCAGATAGCCTTGAGAAGATTGGGAATTGCAGAATCTTCACCTATATCAAGAGACAGTCTTTCAAACAGAATAAGGGAATACTAGATGACCTAAAAACAGGAAAGGTGTGCCAAGGATTGCATTCTCTCAGTGTACTTATTCAATCTATATAATGAGCACATCATCGTAGACACTGGATTCTGTGAAGCAGAATGCAGAATCATCATTAGAGGAAAGCTCATGAACAACCTGCTATATGCAGATGACACCTTCTGGCTTGCTGGAAGTGAGGACTTGAAGAACTGGCCGATGAAGCTCAAGGTTTGCAAGCTTCAATATGGACTGCAACTCGATGCAAGGAAAACTGAAAGACCCACCACTGGGCCAACAGGTAACATCATGATACCTGGAGAAATCATTTTGTTTGGCTCCACCGAGGTGGACGAAGCGGCAAAGGAGAGATCGACCAACAACTTTGAATTAGGTGAACTTGCTGTGCAAGATCTTTTGAAGTGTTGGGGTGCCAGTATGTCATGTTGAAGACTAAGGTGCACCTAACCCAAGCCATGATAATTTCAATTGCTTCATACGCATGTGGAAGTTGGACATTGAATAAGAAAGCCCAAAGAAGAATGGATGCATTTGAATGAAGGTACTAGCAATGCATAGGGAAAGTACCATGCACTGCCAAATGAACAGACAGAAGGGCTGCCAGATACTCTTTTTTTTTTTTTTTAACAATTTATTGGGGCTGATACAATTCCTTTCACAGTTCATACATATACATACATCAATTGTATAAAGCACATCTGTACAGTCTTTGCCCTAATCATTTTTTTCTCTTTTCTTCTTTTACATTTTATTAGGGACTCCAACAACTCTTACCACAATCCACACATATACGTACATCAACTGTATAAAGCACATCCATACATTCCCTGCCCCAATCATTCTCAAGGCACTTGCTCTCCACCTAAGCCCCTTGCATCAGGTCCTCTTTTTTTCCCCCCCTCCCTCCACTTTACCCCCTCCCTCATATGCCCTTGGTAATTTATACCTCGTTATTTTGTCATATCTTGCCCTATTCGGGGTCTCCCTTCCCCCCTTCTCTGCTGTCCCTCTCCCAGGGAAGAGGTCACATGTGGCTCCTTGTAATCAGTTCCCCCTTTCCAACCCACTCACCCTCCACTCTCCCAGCATCGTCCCTCACGCCCTTGGTCCTGAAGGTATCATCCACCCTGGATTCCCTGTACCTCCAACCCTCATATGTACCAGTGTACAGCCTCTGTCCTATCCAGCCCTGCAAGGTAGAATTCGGATCATGGTAGTTGGGGGGAGGAAGCATCCAGGATCTGGGGGAAAGCTGTGTTCTTCATCGATACTACCTCACACCCTAATTAACCCATCTCCTCTCCTAGGCCCCTCTATGAGGGGATCTCCATTGGCCGACACTTGGGCCTTGGGTCTCCACTCTGCACTTCCCCCTTCATTTAATATGATATATATATATACACATACATATATACATATACACATATATACACATACATACACACACTTATATCTTTTTTTTTTTGCATGATGCCTTATATCTGGTCCCTTGGGCACCTCGTGATCGCACTGGCCGGTGTGCTTCTTCCATGTGGGCTTATTTGTTTCTGAGCGAGATGGCCGCTTGTTCACCTTCAAGCCTTTAAGACCCCAGACACTATCTCTTTTGATAGCCGGGCACCATCAGCTTTCTTCACCACATTTGCTTGTGCACCCATTTGTCTTCAGCGATCCTATCATGGAGGTGTGCAGTCACTGATATGATTTTTTGTTCTTTGATGCCTGGTAACTGATCCCTTTGGGACCACTCGATCACACAGGCTGGTGTGTTCTTCCATGTGGACTTTGTTGCTTCAGATACTCTTTTGAAGGGAGGATGTCAAGACTTAGCCTCAGGTACATTGAATGGGTTCTCAGGAGAGACCAATCCTTAGAAATAGACACCATGCTTAGTAATGTAGAAGGACAGGGAAAATAAGAAGCCCCTTGATGGGATAAACTGGCACAGTGACTGAATCAAGGGGCTCAACATAACAATATTAAAGATGGCACAGTACCTGGCCATATTTTGTTAAGTTTTTTATTGGTTGTTATGAGTGAGAATTCATTTGGGACACTTAATGAAAATAACGACTTCATGAAAAGTAAAGAAATCTAAGATAAGCAAAAAAAACTACAAAACATATAAAACAAAACAATAGGCCATGTACTCCCTAATTTTAAAACCAATCTCATAGCCAAAAGTTGTGAGAATAACTTGGTATTGATACATCCACATATGCTCAGAGCTATGGAACAGAACAAGAAAAACCTTAATAAACGAAGGAAATCCCAGAGAGCTGATTTTTATAAACTGCTGAGACATATTTCTTGGGAAACTGATTGTATTTCCACAAATGGTACTGACAATATTCAATGTACATTTGCAAAAGCATGAAACAGGACCTATACCTCTCACACTATATAAACTGAACTCAGATGGATTAAGACCTAAATAAAAATCCTGGAAATTTAAAAATTACCATTGAAAATATAGAAACAAACCAAATGGCCCTAATACAGCTTATAAACATATTGCCAAACATAATGAAAATCATCCATATTTTAAAAGACAAATTAGATGACTGAGACTTACAAACTATACAACATTTATGGATGTAAAAATTTCATCAAATGAGTAAAAAGAGATTAGGAAACCATTTGGGGCAAAAGTATTTTGGATACTGAGCTATTCTTTAAAATCTTCAGAAGACTGAACAGCTCACAAAGGAAAACACAAATAATAAAATTTAAAATTGGTCCAAAGCACAAATAGACAATTCACCAAAGATGGCCTCCAGGGTGCTAACAACTATACGAAGAAATCATTATGATCACTGCCTGTAAGAGAAATGCAGATTAAACATCACATTGTCATTGAAAGCAAAATTTAAAAAGCAAAAAAACAGAAAACAGCAAATCCTGGAGAAGATGCGGAAAGTCTGGAAACTTCATATACTATGGGAAGTGGTATGGTGTCTCCTTTAACAAAGGCAAATGGAAACATTGTATGACTCAGCAATCTCTCTATTTGAAATACAAAACAGTAAAACAGGAATAGATATATGCATGCCAATGTTTATATAAGCCCCATCTATAATAGCCCACCACTAGTCAGTCAGTTTGTCATCATGTGGTGGCTTGTATGTTACTTTGATGCGGGAAGCTATTATTTTAAATGACAGCAGGGTCACCCAAAGTAAAGGGATTTGGTGGAGCTTCCACATTACGAAGGACTCAGATGCCCCCTTTGGAGGAATTGGCCACTGAAAACCTTATGTGCCATGTGGAACCATTGTCAGATCCTGAAGGCCCAATGTAGGGATCAGTTACTACGGGTTAGAAACGACTTGATGACACGTAACATCAACAACAGTGAATGGAAGCAGAACACTGTCAGAGATCATGCCAGAGGATGGGCCCCTCAGGGCAGAACAGATTTGCTGCATTGAATGTTAATGATAGAAGATGAACTATGGGAGAATATCAAGGACATCATTCATGAGGAAAGCAAAAGGTCATTAAATAGACATAGAAAAACTCAAAATGGATGTCAGAAAAAACTCTGGAACTTCCTCTTCAGTGTGGCCAGAATGCTCCTTGGAAGCAAGAATGTGAAGACTTTGTCTTACATATTGTTGACATGTTGTCAGGAGATAGCAGTTCTTGGAGAAAGACATCATGCATGGTGAGATAGAAGGGTAATTTGAAAAGAGGAAAGCCCTTGACCAGATGGATTGACATAGTGGCTACAACACTGGGCTCAAGCATGGGGCAACTGTAAGGACAGCAAGGGACTGGGCGGGGTTGCATTTTGTTGTACATTGGGTTGCTGTGGGTCAGAACCAACTCCATGGTATCTAACAGCAACAACATTCACCAGAGCAAAAACACACAGACAGCCAAAATGTCCATTTGTGGAAGAATAGTTACATAAGCTCAGTACATATTTTGTACTTAACCTGCAAGCACTTTAACCACTGCACAGTGGAATACCATGCATGCCAAGAGAACAATGATGAAACTGCCAAGCATTTCATGACAAGGACAAACTTGGAAGACATTGTGTTTAGTTAAGTTTGTCATTCCCATAAAAACAAATACTGTATGGAACCAATATTATTAAAGAAACAATGCACAGAAATTACTTTCACACCAAAAGAAGCAGCATTGATAGTTCAGAGGAGGCCAGGCTGGTGTGAAGGAGGGAGGAAATAAAAGGAATGGGAAGAAAAAAACACATACAGATTAAAACACACACAGAGTGTGCAAAAGAGAGAAATGGAGGGAGGATGGAGGGAGGAAGAAGAAAGAATGAAAGGAAACTGTAGAGAAGGAAGCAAGGGAAGAATCCTTCCAGAATATAAATATTCTCGTTACTTGATCTTTTTCTTTCTCTTCCGAGATGAGATGAGCATAAATGAAGCAAGACTAATTTTCAATTCACTAAGCGTATGTCATATATGTATATCTACACTCATACAGATGTGCACAACAAATGGCATATTCTTATTTGTCATATATTATTATAACTATTTCTAAGGATTGTACAGACATTGTTTTACATAATCAACTTCAAACAGGAAGAAAAAGAACCTGAGAGACGAGTAGTGTTTCGTTTTCTTTGCAGTCTGTTCTTAATTTGGAAGCTCTGCTGAAACCTGTTCACCAGGAGTGACCCTGCTGTATTTGAAGAAACAGTACGATAGCGTTCACCATCACAGTCACACGCCAAGCCCCACAGTAAAACAAACTAACACAGCAGTGAGGATAAGAAATGTTAATAAATGCATATTCACAAGACAGAGTTGTATGCATCTATTAGAAATGATGGAAGGATATATCACATAACAACTGTTTAAAATTTGCATGACGATTACTGATGATCTGTAATAAAACTTATTTGTGCACTCAAAAGTCAGACACACAATGACAATGTTGACAAATTCAGAAATATTACATCCATGAATGAGCATCCAGGTGTACGGACCATTTCAAAGTCTCTTCTGACCTAAATGATGCCTGCTCTGTGACCCAAATCCTCAGTGGCTCAAAAGTAGACTCGTCTTGTCTTCTTCTAACAGGTCACAGCCTGAAAACTCCATGAAGAACAACATAATAGATGCAATTGAATTGTATAAATTAAAGTTTTTTTATTGACATATATTGGTTAGTTATCTTCTGTCACAATTAAAAAGTTTAGCACAACCCTGTGTAGCAGTTCTACTGTTCGCTCATGGGTCACCATGATTTGAATGAACTCAACATTATCTAGTAGATATAATCACAATAACACAGGGAATAATTGGTCAATTTAATAAATGTGCTTTAATATGAAATTATATTTTATGTATAAGGTATCTTGGACATTTGCCTTACTTGTCTTATATACACAGAAAAATTAAAAATTTGAATATGAAAAGTTAGCGCAATAGTTAATTCACTATTTCATTTTCTGAATAACATCTGTGGTGTGTTATCAAAATATATAGCATCTGGGGTCCCATAGGCTGGAAGATAAACAAGGAGCCATCTAACTGAGAAACAAAAAGCCCACATGGAAAATGCACACCAGCCTATGAAATGACAAGGTGTCGAAGGGATCAGGTATCAGGCATCAAAGCCAAAAAAAATCATATCATTGTGAATGAGGGGGTGTGCAGAGTGGGGACCTAGGACCCATCTGGGGGAAATTGGACATCACCTTGCACAAGGGCTGTGAAGAGGTGACGGGCCAGTCCGAGTGCAGTGTAGCAATGATGAAACATACAATTTTCCTCTAGTTCTTAAATGCTTCCTCCCCCGTCCCCCACTATCATGATCCCAATTCTACATTACATAACCAGCTGGACTGAAAGATGTACACTGGCACAGATAGGAACTGGAAATACAGGGAATCCAGGACAGATGAACCCCTCAGGATCAGTGATGAGAGTGGCGATATCGGGAGGGTGGAGTGAGGGTGAGGGAGAAACGGGGAACAGATGACAAGTTCTACATATAGCCTCCTCCCTGGAGGACGGAGTGTAGAGAACTGGGTGAGAGAGAGTCGGATGGTGTAAGTTATGATAAAATAATTATTATTTATAAATTATCAAGGGTTCAGGGGGAGAGGGAAGGGGGTAAGAAGGGGAAAAATGAGGGGCTGATACCAAGGGCTCAAGTAGAAAGCAGGTATTTTGAGAATGATGATGGTAACATATATACGAATGTGCTGGACACAAATGATTGTGTACGGATTGTTAAAAGAGTTTTATGAGCCCCTAATAAAATGATTTTTTTAATAAACCAACCTTGCATAACACAGTACCTGACCTAAAAATCAAAAAACGCCAACCACCTTCATGCCACTGAGTTGATTCTGACGAACAGCAACCCTAGAGGACAGGGTAGAACTGCCCCCATGAGTTTCTGAGACTGTAACTCTTTATGGGGTAGAAAACCAAGTCTTTCTCCTGTGAAGTAGCCGGGAGGCTCAAAGTGCTGTTGAAAATATAGGAGAGGAAGTGGGGTGGTGATCATTTTTAATCTTTGGTTTAAAGGAGGATGCAATGTAGTGTAAAAAGTGAAATTCAAGGAAGATACCATGCATATCAAATATGTACATAATATTTCAAAAGTATTTAGTTACTATTACTAAATGAATAGTAAACCTACCCAACCTTTGTTCTGGAGTTCATTTAGACTTATATCGCTATCATAAGAGCAAAGTAGAGCTACCCCATAGGGTATCCAAGGCTGTTTATCTTCATGGAAGCAGATTGCCATATCTTTCTCCCGCGGAGCAGCTGGTGGGTCTCAAAAGCTGACCTTTGGATTAGCTGCCAAGCACTTTAACCACTGCGCTAGCAGGACTCCTTGTGAAATTGCCTGTAGTCTAAATAAGTAAACACTATTTCTTTACTCATGCTTGTGTGACAAATCTTTGTTTTAAAATTAGTTTGCTCCATAGTGGAACACATTTTTCTATAGAAATAACCTCATTGTGACAAAACGCCAGAATGAGGTTTGGCCCTGTTATAGAGGCACGAGATTTGCTAGTTGTTATAAAAACTGAAGAAGGCCAAGCCATCAGCAACTCAAACTAACCACATTGACTTCAGCATGTTTCTGGCCTCGTGGTGCAATTAGGTTTGGATATCTGTGAGTGTTATGAAGTCTGTAACTCCAGAAACATTTTGACACTGTCAGGATTTAACAGATTTATAATTATACTAGTTAGCGACTTGTAATTGAGCAAGTCTTTCTCTTTATTGATAAATATATGTGGGGCCTTCTACTAAAGAGTAACATAGTGTACAACATTTTCTTTCATTTGATAAACCAAAAATGTATTTATAAATAACAGTTTAGCAACATGACTAATTAAGAGGAATATCCTTATTAGATTTGAATGGTCATTAGGGGATTTAAGTTTATGGCTCTAGGTTTATGACAAACATTTGTAAACATAAAATTGGAAATATAAAACATATATAATTTACGTGATAAATATATAATTTAATTGGAAGAAATGTACTTAACCTACTACTGTATGAAATTTACATTCATTACAAATCTGTTTCTTTTCTTTATAAATACGTGGCCTACTTAGTGAACTTGAGTAGATGTAGGCTTTAAACTAGGTCCCAGTTTTGCTCCAGTGCATTCTGGCTACATGAACTTGGGGAAATTAACTTCTCTGTACCTCAGTTTTACTTTTCTTTGATGCATGGATAATAATAACCTTCCCCTATACTAGCCAAAAAGGAGCTCTTGCTAGCTGCTCCACAGAATGCAGCAGCACTCTGCCTCTGGAAAGATTACAGCCGTGGACATACTTTGAAGCTCTTCTACTCTGTTCTGTGGGGTTGCTTTACGTTGAAATCAACCTGATTTGGATTTAATATTGTTCTCAGTGTATCTTAAAGTGTGTCACTTGAGGTTCAATTCTTATTCAAGGGTGCATCTGAATTGAAATAGAAAACTCCATAGGAGGAGGAAGCCTGGCCTTCTTTCTGAGGAGGGGCTGCTGGTTCCAAAGTGCTGGCCTTGTGGTTAATAGCCTGAGAGTCCTCACACCACCAGGGGTCCTATAAGCAAAACACAGGAAGTAAAAATCCCTTTAACTAGAACCAGACTGGAACTTAAGCCATACAAAGTATTGCTAAACAAGGAATGTATCAAATATGTACATAATATTTAAAAATTATTATGAGACTATTTTATCAGTTATCATTTATTATGCTATTCAACCAGAAAAAGCTACTCTAAAGAATAAAACAGGTAAAGCAATATTCCTAAAATTGTAGAGAAGCTAGATTATAATTCCTGGTTCCTTAAAAGCCTGAATAGCTTCTTTGACTATAGGGTTGGTTGTTTTAAATTGGCCCACATTGAAACCTTGAACAAAATATATTTTGTCATTGCATTGATATTTCCACTGTATTGTGAATGGCCACTCTTAGCAAACCCCCAGAATATTTAATAATTTCTAATATAAATGTTCACTGAGTATTAACATATTATCATTCAATGTCAAGTAATCTAATTTGCTTCCTGGCACTACATATAAAATCCTGATTTAATATGAGTAGAAATTAATTAACATATAAAAAACAAAACCCAAGAGATTGTAGAAGTTATTGAAGTCACTTTTCAGAATCCAGAGGGTTAGTTTTTTTCGATTTCGTATTATCACCCAACTGGAAGATTTACTCCTAGAATTTCTGTGTGATCATGGTTTCTAAGAAGAAGAAAATAAAGCTTCATTTCATGATAATTAATTTCTTTAGAATGGTATATTATGTAAAAATATAAAACTTCAAAATTATAATACAGTTATTTCTCCCTGCTGCATGGACAAAACAGGATTCAGAATATGTGTTAGTCTGGGATGATTAGAGAAACAAATCCAGAGACACTCATATGTGTATAGGAAAGAGATTTATATAAAGAGCAATTGGACATTAAGAAAACATCCCAGCCCAGTCTAAAATCAAGTCCATAAGTCCAATATTAGCCCATACGCCTGATATTAGTCCCTAAATTCCTCTTAGACTCACACAGCCAAGCAATAATGACAAATGCAGGAAGATGACAGGCCAGTGGGTGGGAAGTCTTGTGGATTCAGTGGCGGTAGAAGAATCTCAGCACTAGCTTGGGTCTTCGCATGGTTCCTCCAGCTCCCAGGGCTCTGGCTGCATCAGCATAGCTCCATCAGGCTTGTCTTCAGTAATGTTTCACAGGGAGTGAGCCTGTGCCCCTCCTCCAACAAGGTATTTATCTCCTCAGTGCCTCCAAATGAGGTCATCAAGCTGCTGCCTGCTTGACAGGCTAAACTCTACCCTTTCCCTCTTAAATCTCAAATTGACACCAGATTATGTAACTACCACAGGATATTATTCTTTAAATTTTTTTTTCTGAGCGTTGATTAAAACTATGGTAGAATCACTGTGTTCACTAATAGCCACATTGATGTCAATGTTTTCATAATAATCCATAGGAGTGCATATGAATGTGCACATGAACTTTTATTGAATGCCTTAAAGAACACATACCTGAAAGAATACACGTGTATACCAAAATCTGCTCACACCAAGTAGACCATCTGTGTTAGACTGGGTTGTCTAGAGAAACAAAACCAGTGACACTCATAGATGCATAAAAATAAGTTTATATCAAGAAGTAATTTTATAACAAGAAGTCATTTTGGCCCTGTCCAACTCAAGTCCATGGGTTCAATGCTAGGTAGAGCCTTTATCAGACTCAAGCAGCTGCCAGCTGATTGAAAAAGTTGGTGTGGCTAGCATGGAAATTATAGACCAGAGTGTGTGGATCCAAGGCTGATGGTAACTTGGCCGTGTACTGAAGCTCACAGAATGGCTCCCAAAGTCAGCAGCCCACATGGGGCTGCCTATGGAGGCAGACACAGAATCTCAGCATGCAAGGCGGGTAAACAGGCAAAAGAGAGAAATTCCCAATCTCCCTTATAAAAAGCTACACCCCCAAGAGGCATTATCAGGCTTACATGATTGATAGGTTAATTTCTGCCCCAATCTGATTTGTACACCACTTTAGGCTTAGGATGAAAGGGTCATGCTATATGTGAGCAAGATGATATTCCAAATTATTTAATAAAATACTCTTACTGAGTCAATTTATGAGCAAGAAACCATGGTAGAGTGCTTCCCCAAATCCAAGTCTTATGTATTACATCTATATATCCACTCCATATAGAATGATATTCTTTCCCTTTGCTCATTCCTCAATTGTGGTCCCTCAATATTGCAAATCAAGGGAGAGAGGTAAGAGTTTACAACATACACAGTTAAATGAGTGACAAAAAACTATACACAATTAGATGAGTGAAAAAATCTATAGTTTCTTTGTAACTATAATCTTATCAAACATGCAAATTTATCAAATATTTCTTAATATTTAATTGGGATCGTGTCATTCTTACTGAAAATACATTCACCGAACAATTCAGAACAGATTTGATGAAAATAGTGCTGTCAGAAAATACCACGTCCCACTATGAAGATGCTGGTGTCCTGAAAGTACACCCTGGAATACTTTAGTATTAGTGAATTTTTATGTTAAACTCTTGAGAACAATTTATTGCTATATCATCATTTCAATAACATTAATTTATAGAGAAAAATTTGTTAATGATGCTAAGGTAGTAATTTAATAATAATAGTTTCTTCCATGGAAGAGGAGCTTCCTTTGATAATGCATCTTTAAAACTTATATTTTCTAGTGCATTGAAGTCTACATGAATGTGTAAATGTGTATTTCTCTATTTTCTAGTGCATTGAAGTCTACATGAATGTGTAAATGTGTACTTCTCCATTTGAAACTAGACTATTGTGGTAGTTTTATAATCTGGTATCAATTTGAGAGGCTTACGAGTGAAGGGGTGGAGTCTAGCCTGTAAATAATTGTATAGCCAATGAGGCCTTTGTGTGGTCATGCCTTTCCCTGAGGATTCTAGGAATGGCTTTATTTCCTTCTTGGAGGCAGGAGATCCTCTCACTCTCTGCTCAGTCCCTGAGAAATGCTCTACTGGCAAGATACATGGCACTAGGCTTATATAGCCTGTGACATCTGGAGCCTGAGAAGCCCCATGGAAACCACTGCTAGCGCTGAGATGCTTACACCACCACTGGATCCACCAGGCCTCCCACTCACTGGCCTGTGATTTTCCTTCATTTGCTATCATTGCATGTGCTTTGTGAGTCTGAAGAGAAATTTATAAATTGGTATCGGACGTATGGACTAATATCAGATTTATGGAATTTATCTGGACTGGGCTAGGACATTCTCTCAATATTCAATTGCTCTTGTCTATAAACCTCTTTCTTATACACATTTAAGTGTCCATGAATTTGTATCTCTAGTCTTCTGGGACTAACACAACTCTAGAAGCCAAAAAACAGAATTTGGTGAGCCAGGTCCAAGGTTTTCTTTGCCACTAGCTGTTTCACCTTGAAAAATTTGAACAAACCCAGATGCTGATATATTTTTCATTTCTAAAATGCTGATAATATATACTGTTGAAAAATGCATTCATTGATGTCTGGTTTTTGCTTAGGATGTAGAAAACAGGAAAGAACATTGCATCTTCCTAATAAAAAGATATAATTCAGAAAGGATCCTTTCTTAAATTCACCAGGTTGGTGAGACTGTCGGGCAGTATGAAATCAGGAGAAAGACAGAGACTTCCAAAGAAATATGAGTCCCAAGCACAACTTTCTCTGAGTGGACCGGAGGAAGGAGGTGGGAATGGAGGTAAGAAGCAAGCAAGGAAAAACTGATTGACAAAGTCTGGACTAATATGAGAGTATAGAACTCATGAGAGGCAAGCACCCAAGGAATTCACATCTGTATGTATGTTCTTCACAAGCAGCCTCTAGTATGCATATCTGGAAAAGTTTGAAAAGAGCAAAGCAGAATGAAGAACGCCTCTTTCATTATGCAGATTTGGAGAGAGGAAGGACCATGCTTGTCGGTGAAACTGGAGGTCCTGTCCCTATCTTTCTCTTCTTTGGAACAGGTGCCTAAATTTGCCATGGAAAAGACAACACACCCTGTCACCTAAAGTGTAGACTCATCATGGCTGGGCCAAAGAGAAGGAAAAGTTGCCCTCCAGTGTAGGGAGGTCAAGAAGCCATAGGAGGCCGAGATCAGTAGAGGTATTCTACCATGAAAAGAAGCTCAGAACCTTAGATAAATGTATGTCAAGTTCAAGCACCTGGTGCTGGGTAAAGACAGTGGAGAACCACTTGATCTCCCATCACGAGGATAGACAGCACAGAGTAATGGTACCAGCTGTCTTCCTCTGAGGGAAGATCAAAAGCATGGAGAGAGACTCTCGCTAAGTATAGGCACACAGGAAGCACTAACACTGAGAGTGAAGTACAAATTTTGTGAAAATGTTCCACTAAATTAGTCCCACTTGAAGGATAAGGTAATGGCAGGAGAATGTGAAGTTAGTGATACGCAAAAGATAACAAATACAGCGACTGGAGTTAAGCTCAGCCAACAACTGACTGCGTTAGCATTACGAGTCAAAGAGAATCACACTTTCGCCTCCTTGTAGTCAAAGGAGCCTTGGTGGTTTAGGGACTTGCTTGTGGGGCGAATACCCTCAAGATGATCAGTTGGCACGCATCGCTGCTCCTCCGTCACAAAGGTTATATTTTAGCTTTTGGTTCCCTACAGATTTACAGTCTTGAGAATCTAAAAAGGGCAGCTATCATTTGCTCAAAAAATTGTTATGCATCAGAATTGACACAAGGACATTATTTTCCGTCAAGGAAGTTTGATGGACAAGTTAAACATTGGGCTGCTATCCAAAAGATCAGAGATTTGGACTGACCAAGGAGAAAAATGTTGTAGTTTAATTCCATAATGGTTTACAGATTGAGAAACCCTATGAAGCAGTTCTACTCTATCCTAAGGAGTCACTATACACCAAAATCAATTCAACAGCATTGGCGAGGTGGTTAGTTTATTGTGCCAAGCTGGCCTATAAACACATGTGGGTTAATTGAAGGGCGGAGAGATAAATGATTCGGTGAGCCTTGCCTTTGTGGCTCTCAGGTCTCTTGCTTTCTGATGGTCAGACCAGGGTGCAGCTGCCTTAGAAGTTCCCTGCTTCAGCTGGCAAGGCTCACTTCCTGCAAGTCATCCCTGAGGAGAAGCCACATGGACCTACCCCGATGCAGCCCTGGGTGCTGGGGCACCATGTGGAGACCCCTGCCAGTGCTGAGATGCTTACACATTCACTGACTTGGCTTTCCTCCTGCATTCGGCATCATTGTGTCTGTTTTGTGAAATGAAGGAACATTTTGTGGATTGGTGTCAGACATATGGGTTAATGTTGGACTTGTGAATTTGAGCAGCACTGGGTTGGGACATTTTCTTTATATGCATTTACCCTTTATCTAAAACTCTCTCTTATATATATGAGTTCCTGTGGATTTGTTTCTCTAATGTACCCAGACTAACACATGTGGGTATGGTTTATTTCTAGTCAGAAAAATTACTTATAAATCATATTAAATAAATTATTTCATTATAAAAACAACTAGAGATTAATAACAAAATTCAATCTTAAAAGCATCCTCAATTGTGTAGAAATTTAACAACATGCAACTATAATTCATTATGTAAAAAGTAAGTTCTAAGGGAATTAGGAAAGCATTCTAAATTGAATGAAATTAAAAAGTATTACATACTAAAAATGTGGAATGTAATTAAATCAGTACTTAAAAGGGAATGCTATTACTTATTTAAAATACTTATTTAATGCATTACTACATAGAGTAAATCTATGGAAAGCCAGATCCATTTAATACAGAAATCTGTCAGAAAATGAAAGCTAAAACATTTTCTATGAAGATGAGCAACAGAAAATTGGTAAATTTGTACCCTAGACATGCAGGAAATGTGCCATAACCTGGGTGGGGAGGGGCCAGATAGGGGAGCAAGGTTGTACATATATGTGTCAAGAGATTCATTGGTTTTCAACATACAGGCCATGAGTTCTACAGCTGTTCTTCCATAGATTGGCAAGAGAGGAGATGGCGAAGAGATAGATATCATATTTACTCACACCCATTGGACACATCTGACACCAGAGCCACTGCTTAAGGGAGGCAGCAACGTTTAGACATAGCATCCACCTGAGCAATAAAGGAAAACTTCTATGTTGATTCTAGGATGTCTTCTACATGGATTACAATTAATATGAAGAAAAGCAGCCTCCTCACAACTAGACCCATAGATAAGATCACGGTAAAGAAAACAACAAGCATCAAAGCAGGCGAGGATTACTCCAGGCTTGGATCCACAATCAATACTCATGGAAATAGCTATTAAGACTCATACGACACATTGGTTTGGGCAGATGTGCAGTATAAAACTTTTTTAAAGTGTTGAAGAGCAAGGATGTCATTTTGAGGACTAAAGTCCCTGGAAAAAGACAATGTGTTAAACTGGGTGTGCTAGTGAGTTTATTGTGCCAGCCAGGCCAATAAACACAAGTGGAATTAATTGAAGGGTGGAGAGATAAATGGCTCGGTGAGCCATGCCTTTCTTGTCTCTCGCTCTTTGATCATTGGACCAATGTGCGGCTGCCTTGTTTGTTCTATGCGTCTGTACTACCTGTGGGACGCTTAGCTTGTGGACTGTGTTGCACTAAGTTGAGGTCTCTTTAAGACCACATGATTGGAATGTATATCTCGGGAGTTGGGGACTGATGGTTGATGACCTGGCTGACAGTTGGTGACCTGCCTTGCTGTTTGCTGCCTGTGCTGAGACAGCCTAGCTCTCTCTACAGAGGACTACCTGGCAGCCCTCAAGACTTGAAGAACTGCCAGTGTCTCGTAACTCTCTCACGGGAGTGAGTTGCACTGAGCCATTTGTACTGCTTAATAACTTAGCTGTTCATTTCTTGTATTATATATCTATCTATCTGTATATAATTTAACAGTTCATTTCTTGTGTTATATATCTATCTAGCTTTATAAATATATATAAAATTATCAACAATCTGGTTTTATCTCTCTAGAGAACCCTGTCTAACACACTGGGTTTTCTAGAAAAGCAAAACCAGTGTTCCTTGTATACAGAAATAGACTTATATCAAGAAATGTCTTACAATCATAGTAGTTCAGTCAAGTTCAAGTCTGTAGGTCAGATGCAACCTGAAGACTTCAGGAGTTGACAAAAAGGTAGCAGAAAGATAAAGCAGGAGGGCTACAAGCTAGTGGACAAAGAGCTGAATAATTCAAGATCAGTCTAATAAGTCCAAGGGCTGCTTGCAGTCCACTGATGGCCCCTGGGATTGACTCATTATTTAACAGGAGTTCAACAAACCAGGTGTAAGATCCAAATCAAGCAGAAGGCAAGGGGACAAGAGAGCACATGGGTTCTGCTCAGGATTTTTCTTATAGAAAAGGCCACCCCAGTACACAGAGAGGTTTTAGCATGCTGTGATATGATTGATAAGTTGGGCTTCACCCCGGTGCTTGCTCAGGTATGAGGAGTTGGCATTAAAGCTAACCATCAAAGATCTAATACTACGTAATGTAGACGGGCAATGAGAAATATGACAAGATGGATGGACACAGTGGCTGCAAACATAAAAAATTTAAGGATGGCAAAGGCCTGGGCATTGTTTCATATTGGTGCACAGAGGGTGACTCTGAGTCGGAACCTGTTTGATGGCAGCTAACAGCAGCACTATGTGACTAGTTACCCAATTAGAAATAAAGTTTGGTCGTAAAAATCAAACAAGGATCGAATACATGCACACACAACAATGGCCATTATGGCTGTTACTATATTTAGAATGTTAAATATCTGTGGAACATTTCTTCTTGAGTTATGCTTGGAAAGTGGTCCAATTAAAAGCATATATGCATGAAGTGCCCACTTATGATGCTATTTTACAATAACATCATAATTTGTGAAATTTCCTGATCTACAGTTCATGTCCTAGGCATACAGTCTTCATAGCCTATGTTACCTGGAGGACTAAGGTGCGCCCGAACCAGGCCATGGCATTTTCAGTTGCCTCATATGCATGTGGAGGTTGGACATCTCATAGGAAAGACTGAAGAAGAATCAATGCATTTGAATTGGGGGTCCTGGTGAAGAATAACAGAAATACTATGGTTTTCCAAAATGACAAACAAGTGGGTCTTTGGAAAATTGTATCAAAGTGCTCCCTAGAGGCAAGGATTGTGAGACTGTGTCTTACATACTATGGACATGTCAGGAGAGCCAGTCCCAGAGAAGGACATCATGCTTGGTAAACTAGAAGGACGGAGAAAAAGAGGTGTGCTAGATTGACATGGCAGCTGAAAGAGTGTGCTCAAGCGTGGAGAGAATGGTAAGGATGGTACACGTTCTGTTCTGTTGTGCATGGTGTCACTGTGGGCCACAGCACACTCGATGGTAGAACCTGACAACAATTGCCAGACTTTATCCTTTAAGTCACCTTGCCTCTCCACACTCAAAGAGAGGCACACTGAAATGTGGACATTGCCTCGGACCTGCAACTTTGTGTTGGATGACATGGGATTTCCATGAACTGGGGACCTAATTGATAGCAGCTAACAGCCGCAATGCTGAACTAAAGCAGAACTCCTGAAGAAGAAGGTAAAACATCATTTTAATTTGACATAGCTAATCTTTAAGCAATGTGTCCGTCTATTTATCCAACATTGTTGTTATTTTGACTCCTGGTGACCCTATGCACAACTGAAATACTGCTCAGTCTTGGGCTAGCTTCACAGTCACGGCTAAGTTGAAGCCCATTGTTGTAGTCACTGTGTCAATAAAGACCT
Source organism: Tenrec ecaudatus (assembly GCF_050624435.1). Lineage (NCBI taxonomy): Eukaryota > Metazoa > Chordata > Mammalia > Afrosoricida > Tenrecidae > Tenrec > Tenrec ecaudatus. The sequence continues at coordinate 87,875,515 of NC_134531.1, forward strand.
TCCTCATTTTTTTCCTGCTGCCCCTCTACCACAATGATGTCCTTCTCCAAGACTTGCTTCCTCCTGGTAACATACCCAAAATATATAAGATGACATTTCACTATATTCACTTCCAGCAATATTCTAGCTTTACATCTTTAAAGAGACATGTGTCTTCTTCCAGGGGTCCTGGAATATCCATTATTCTTCACTGTCACCATGGTTCAGAGCGATCAGTTCTTCTGAGGTATCCCTTATTCACTGTCAGTTTCCACATACATAGGAGGTGATTGGCAATGTGCTGGCTTGTGCCAAGTATACCTTAATCATCAAAGTATCATCTTTGAAACATTTGAAAGACATCTTTTGCATCAGTTTTGCCCAATAACTACATAATTTCACTTCTTCTATTAAAGTTTTATTTCTATTTATTAACATTTTCCCCAAACTGTTTTATTGGTACATAATTCACATATACAATTCAAAAGTTAAATCGTCCAATCATATCAAGGGGAATTGTACAGTCATTCCCATATCAGTTTTCCATCATCCCCCATGCCCCAGTGATTAAGTCACCTTTAAAATGAGTGGTGCAAACACAATCCATTCTGATGCTCCTCCCCCTCCCACCTTCATTATGTGCTCCCCAAATCCCCTTCTCTCCCTATCATGCACTCCAACCCCTGTATTCCCTTATCTTCTTGCATCAGTTATTACCATTAGGTATCCATTCATCTTGTGCTTCACAGCTGGAAGAACCAACAGAAAACAATAAAAATCAAAATTTCACTAAGCTGCTAAGGATAAAATCATAATAGCATAAAGACAAAAATACAAATCATACGTAAGAAAGAAAAGACCCCATTGACTTTCCATAAGCCGGGGAAGAAATTTCTGTCACGGCATCAGTAAGAGATCCTTGCACTCAGAACAAATCCAGGTCCCATCTACAGGCAGGTCAGCTGACCTTGTATCAAGTTGGATCCAGCATAATGAAGATTACAGTGATCTCCGCCTGATAGTCAGGCTGTGCAAGACTCTGGTCTGTGACCATAGCAGATCTGCCAGTGGCTCAGTCAGACTAGATGCTCTGCAGGTGGGATTGGGGCTCCCACCGTCTTTGACTGTTGCTTGTTGGGAGTTTTAAGTGTGCATTTAATTCCTTGTTCATTTAATTAATTGTGCATTAATTCCTTGATAACTTCAGTCTTTTCTCCATTTACCACCATGTTCTTTTTGGTCTACTTGTGTGTTTTTGTTTTTTGGACACTGAGTACAATCCACACTGAAGGCTGTACTTTTTCATTTCACAGCAAATACTTCAAATTCACTTCACTTTGAGCAAGCAAAGCTGTAGATTGTTACTGACTCTTCTTCCAAACTTTATGGAGCATTTCTTTCCCCATCGTCCAGCTTCTCAGATGGTTTACCTGGCATCCCTATCAAACAAATTTCATGGAACAATGAAACTCTGACAAACCCACTTCCTGGTTTTAAATCAGGAAATATTCACTCATTCTATTTGAACAATAGCCTCTGTCTTAATAAACAGAATCCATATGAGCACAATGAAACATACTACTATTTCTGATCTTTGCCACAAATTACTCATAATTTGTGATGATCTGCACACAGTGGAATGTCTTGCAAAGTCAGTAAAACAAAGGTAAATATCTTTCTAGTATTCATTCAGCATTAGCATTCTAAACAGATTCCATTCTGAAACTGCTTTGCTCCATGATACAAAGTACATGGGGCTAAAATATGACAATTTTGTAACTGGTTCAAATTTGGGAAGTGTTCAAAAATTGATGTACTTTATTTTCCTTTCAAAAGATCAGGAAATCTACCGAGTTTTGAATGAAAGCAAATACAGTCTAATTTAGTTTCCAAATGATAGCTCATGCTCTTGTGTGTTTTCCAGCTGATTCTGACTCGTAGTGACCCAACAGGAGAGAGTGGAACTCTCTCATGGGGTTTTCTGGGTCGATAGTTTGATGACAGCAGATGCCACATCTTCCCTCTTCTGGAGCTGGACTCGAATTGCCCAGCTTTTGGTTAGTAGCCAAAAGTTGAACTATAACATAACCATTAAAACAAACAAAAACTCACTGCTATCAAAGCAATTAGTACTCACAGAGACCCTACATGACAGGGAAGAACCACACCTGAGAGGACCCAAGGCTGTAGATGTCTACTGGAGCGGACGCTCTCCTCTGGTGAACACAAACTGCTGTGCTGTGATTAGCAGCCACTCGATCCCCAGCTCAGCGACAGCATAGATTGAAACATTCTGATTATTGTCAGTTTTCTAAATTCTTTTAGGTTTTGCTAATAAGGGTGGCAAAGAGGATGGGAGAGGTCTGGTAGAGAGTCAGCAAGGGCAAGGTAACCTAGAGAAATTACTGAAACCCAAATGAAGGCTGAGCATAATAGTGGAACAAGAGGAAAGTGTAAGGAGATAGAGGAAAGATCTAGGTGACAAAGAATATTTGCAGGGCTCTGAATACTGGAATGTACATATGTAAATATATTTATATAAGAGTGTGGGGAAACAGATCTGTGTGCATACACTTACAGGCTTAGCATTAAGGCAGCAGATGGATATTGGGCCTCCACTCAAGCACTTACTCAATGCAAGAACATGTTGTTCTATTAAATTGGAATTCTAGGATGCAAACCTTCCTGACATGATTGCTGAAGAAAAATGTGTACATAAGCAAATGTGGTGAAGAGAGCTGACGGTGCCTGACTATCAAAAGATATAGTGTCTGGGGTCTTAAAGGCTTGAAGATAAACAAGTGGCCATCTAGCTCAGAAGCATCAAAGCCCACATGGAAGAAGCACACCACCCTGTCTGACCACGAGGTGTAGAAGGGACCAGTTATCAAATTTCAAAGAACTAAAAGTCATATCAGTGGGTGCCCACCTCCCTGATACGATCAATGAAGACAAACGTGTGCATAAGCAAAAGTGGTGAAGAAAGCTGATGGTGCCTGGCTATCAAAAGATATAGCATCTGGGGTCTTAAAGGCTCAAAAATTAAAAAGTGGCTATCTAGTTCAGAAGCAACAAAGCCCACATGGAAGAAACACACTAGCCTGTCTGCCCCTCGGCAGCCAACCGTACACCCCTTACTGAAGAGTTGTGGGGAGGAGATGAGCCAGTCAGGGTGCAGTGTAGCAATGAAGAAACATAACTTTCCTTTAGTTCTTAATTACTTCCTCCCCCCCTCACTATCATGATCTCAATTCTACCTTACAAATCTGACTAGACCAGAGGATGTGCATTGGTACAGATAGCAACTGGAAACACAGGGAACCCAGGGCAGATGACTCCTCTAGGACCAGCAGTGAGAGTGGCAATGCCTGGAGGGTGGAGGGAATGTGGGATAGAAAGGGGGAACTGATGACAAGATTCTACGTATAGCCTCCTCCCTGGGGGATAGACAGTAGAGAAGAGGGTAGGGGGAGATGTCAGACAGTATAACATATGACAAAATAATAACAATTTATGAATTATGAATGGTTCATGAGGTAAGGAGGAGTGGGGAGGGAGGGGGAAAATGAGCAGCTGCTATTAAGGGCTCAAGTGGAAGGCAAATATTTTCAGAATGATGATGGCAACAAATATACATATGTGTTTGACACAATGGATGTATGTATGGATAGTGATAAGAATTGTAGGAGCCCCCAATAAAATCATTTAAAAAAATAAGGGTTTTAGATTTCATAATCTCAGAAGTGATTTCATTTTAGATTCAATTTTAAAATTATTTTCTATTGCCCTTTTCACTTGGCTGGAGTATTCCCATGGATCAATGATAATGATTTACTAATCTTTTGTAGTGAGAAAAAATATTATATATATATATATATATCAGTCCATAAATCTGACCAGTTGTTATTTGAAGGAACTTATTAGAAGACAGTAAATATGCATAAAAGATATTCCTGTCCTTTATAGGATAGGAAAAAAGTAAACTGACATGATTATCTACCTTTCTCATGTATAATAAATTAGGTATTCCAACATAGATTCTGGTCCTTCATTATAAATGCTTATTTGGTTCTACAACACCACTAAATTTTATTATTCAAATTATTTCAAATCTATTAACTGATTTTTTGGAAAGATTATTGTCTTATGAACCCCTTCTCTCAGCCATTCTCCATGGTTGCTAATGCAAGGGATGCGGCATGTTTGTGTTAAGTTGGCACAGCATGAAGCGTGAATTTTATGATATATTTTAAACTCCATGTTCATGAATTGTTTTCTTCTGAGTGGGTGGATCACAGCTATATAAAGACACGTTATGTTTCAAGGTCTGTCTCAATTTGAAATATATATATTTATTTAAAGCATAAATAAGAAACAAAATGAGAAAAATTAAATTTGAAGAACTCAATATTTCAAATGGTTTGAGCAATATTTTAAAAATGAACTTTGAAAAGAGACTAATCAGTGGAACAAAGATTAAAGATAATATCAGGCTGAATCTAATGGAAAGTTACAGTGTCAAAAATAATGACAATAATGTGACCAAGCAAAGAAGAAAACAAACAAGTAATGCAATGAAAATAGTTTTGAGTGGGTCTTTGTGATTCTAGGGGTGCTTCTCAAATTTTATGCTGTCTTGTTTGACTAAGTAGCTCAGTTACTAGTCAATCATTGTTTAAATAACGAATATGCTATTCAAATAAATCAGTCCAATATTCATCAATTTTGGTCAAAAGAATTCAAAGGTTTAACATGTTTACTTCTAAATAATCGCTTTTGCATTTATTAAATATACTGTAAGCATCAAATTGAGACTAATTCATGCCATACAGCTTCAGAAAAGTGAATTTTATATACACAGAACACTTTCAAATTTTATTCTGTCCTTGTTATTTTCCCTCCTCTGTGTTACAGTTATATGTTAGATAAAAAATAAAACCAACAGTATATTATTGTTCTATTTCAATAATAGCATGATTGATTAAAAAGAACTGTCAACTGATGTCTGCTTCATTCATTTATTCACAAATATTAATTGTCTGCCCATTGTTTCTAGGTGTCATAAGATAATAGTGGGAGCTGATTTAATATGGACCTGGGCAGAAAGCCGACAATCCCAGAAAAATGTTTGTGGTAATAATTTATTTTAGAAGAATTAATACCAGACTAGTCCCAGGGAGCTGGAGATTAAAGAAGTCTCAAATGTCCCACTCTTCCAAGATTTTATTCTGCTTCATTTTCCCCCTACTCCTTCGTTAATATATTCCTCATGTTTTTGGGGTTCTGAAATTTGCTGTAATGCCTCACAGAAACTCACAACATTTTAAGGAAGTGTCTTTCTTACATGGAACATGGTGGGTGCTGTTAAGTTTCAATGTCCCACGGCCAGGCAGAGGCAAGCCAAATGCAAGGACAAGAGCCAGAATCCAAAAATGAGTCAACGTCAGAGCAAGTCTTCTTGCTTTTACCAAAGCCCAATCAAGAAACAGAGGTTAAAAAAATAAAGAAGACTGATGGAAATGTGTGGCTTTTGTCTTACAGCATACCCCACCTCCAGAGAAAACAAAGGATGGTGAGGTCACCTCCACCCCCAGTAAAGTAAGGCCTAAAGATGCAGCCCAGTTAAATCCTATCAAAAGAACTCTCTCCAAAATGGGATCCTAACCATAAACACAGAGGCTAGAATTTACTAAACTGAGGTCACTGCTTGCTGACTCTCAGCGACCATTTAGGATGGAGTTAGAACTGCCCCATGAGTTTCTGAGACTGGAAGGATTGACAGGAATGGTTAGCTCCATCTTTCTCCAGCAGAGCAGATGGTGGGTGTGTATTGCTGACCTTGTGGGTCGTGGCCCATTGCTAAACCACTACACCACCAGAGCTCCTCTAGAATCTACATGACATAACAAACTAGGTTATGATGAATAAGAATATAGCTAGAAGGGCAAGATTTACTAATAGACAAAATGTCGGTGTTTCCTATGTTTTAGGGTTGACACATAGTCACTGCACCATGTAGATCTTAACACATAATGAACATCAATGCAAAGTCTGGGGATTACAGAACAACCCTTTGTTTGAAGCCTGGACAGAAGCCAAGAGGCAGTGGTTGGAACAGAATTTACAGTTTATTTATTTAATCTGAGCAAATAATCCAAGAAGCGACACTGCCTGAAGCAAAGCGCAAAACCAGGAATGGAAGAAGACTAATTAATAACAACTTGTAGTATGCAAATGACATAGCCTTGTTTGAAACATCTACCGTTGAAGATCCGAGATTATAGTCTTCAGTATGGATTACACTTCAACATAAAGAGAACAAGGAATCCTAGATATTGAACTAAAAAGTGACACCATGATAAACAGAAAATATTGACATCGTCTAGGAATTCATTTTATTGTGTCAATAGTCAATGCCCATAGAGTAAGTCAAAAAATCAAATGCTGTAGCTGCCATATTTGCTATAAAAGACCACTTTAAAATGAATAATAATAAGATAACAGAATGCCAATAGACGTGTGCTCTCTAATGTTCACAGCAGCGCAGTTCACAATAGCACGAAGCTGGAGGCAGCCCAAATAGCTATCGATAGAAGAAATGTTCAAGAAAACTTGGCACATACACACAATGGAATGCTAGCATCCCTGGAAAGCAACAACGACGAAAACATGAAACACCACCTGACATGGAGGGACGCATAAACCATTATGCTGAATGAAGTAAGACAACTCCAAGAGGACAAATATTGTATGAGTACACTACTTTTCAGGATAAATACCAAGGTGAAGGCAGGCTATGCAATCTTCTAATTCCATCTCTTAAGCAATGAGGTAGAAAGCCTACCTAGTGTCCACGACCCATATATCATCCCCTCTATATTTGCATCCTTAAAAACACTTTTACAGAGTAGACCTCACCTCAGCTGGGGTCAATTTCTCAAGATGGGGGCAGAGGGAGAAGACAATCCAGTTGCTGCCATAAATATTGTGCTAAGGTCACAGAAAATCAACAGACTCTCCTATAGGACTAATACGAAAATATCACTGGAAATTCAAGTCCAGATAGGAGGAAGGGGCATGAATGTCTCAGTGGAGGCAATTACTTTTCTGTTGGTAGGTAAGTTTGTGTTAGTATGGGTAGACTAGAGAAACAAATTCATAAACACGCATATGTGTAAAAGAGAGAATTTTATAAAAAGGGTAATTGTACATTAAGAAAGCATCGTAACCAGGTCAAGTCCAAGCCCATAAGTCCAATACTAGCCTGTATATTCAATATCAATATATATAGCCCTCTGCAGACTCACGAAACATAGGCAATGACACCAAGTACAGGAAGATCTCAGGCCAGTGGGTAGAAAGTCTTTGGATCCTGTGACATTGTAAGCATCTCAGTTCGGTCAGGGGTCGCTACATGGCTTCTCCGGCTTCAGAGGTCTGGTTGCACCAGGGTAGGTCCATGTGGCTTCTCCTCAGGGATGTCTCACACGGAGTCAGCCTAGTCAGTAGAGAATCTCCACAGATTTAGAGAGAGAAGTGTCTCCTGCCTCCAAGGAGGAAATACAGGAATTCCCAGAATTCTGAGAAGAAGGCCATGTCCACACAGAGGCCTCATTGGCTATGACCTGATTGACAGACTAGATTCAACCCCTTCTCTCTTAATCCTCTCAAGTTCCAAATTGACACCAGATCATATAACACAGTGTGTTCGGTTGGCCTGTATTGAAAACAAATCCAGTAACATTCATATATGTTTGAGAAAGAGCTTTTTATCAAGAAATATTTATATATCAAGAAGGCTTCCCAGCTCAGTTCAAATAAAACCCTTATGCCAACGCTAGTCCCTACATTCCTCTTCAGACTCACATTGCAGTGTGCCAGTAATGCTGAATGGGGAACTGAGAAACAGGAAGATCACAGACCAGTGGGTGCCTAGTCTCATGGATTCAAGGTTGGTAGACACGTGGCAGGGCTCTGACAGCTTTCAGGGCCGGGTGGGCCACATGGGGCTATGGAGTTCCAGAAGGCAAGAAAGTAGAGTGGAAGAAAGCTAGATCACCTCTATTCATCTTGCTCTTATATAAAAGCCTTATGACATCCAGGAAGCGTCATCAGACTGTGACTTGATTGACAGGTTTAACTCCGCTCCTGTCATAATCCCTAGTTACTATAGTAGGTAACACAGAGGAGCAGGCTCCCCTCAGGAACAAAGAAAAAAGAGAGAAAGAATGGAAGAAAGAATAAAGAAAAATAATAATAACATTACCTTGATATCAGAAAGTTCTCTAGGAATTCAATATATCATCCTAGATCTAGGTTATCCTAGTTATAGCGTATTAATCTAAACTTTACAAAGTTTAGAATTTCCCTAAAATGTCAGCGAAGTCCTTAAATTGTTCAGAGAAGCAAGGTGCCACTTTGACCCCCAGGGTGTGCCTGCTAGGTAGCCAGAATAGGGACTAAGTAGGGTGGGGGTTGTCTTCCCAGGTAGCTGCATACGGCCACAACAAAGGGACTCCAGAGAAATCAAGTGCTCATTAGACATCTGTGGAAAGATCCAAACTGAACATGCCCACACCCAAGTCAGCTAGACCCAGGTGGGAGGTCCACCTGGGCGCACAGACTGGGCACCAGCAACACGACATCTCATAGGTGAGCCTAAACTGAGCCAATAATATCAGCTAATACCCTCAACCACGCCTCCCCAGGCCCTTTGACTCTTTCTCTCTCTCTCTTTCTCTCTCTCTCTCTCTCTCTCTGTCTCACATTAAATAGTTTTGTATTTTGTTTGGGGCTCGTACAAGTCTTATCACAATCCACACTTACATCCATTGTGTCAATCACATTTGTACATTTGTTTCCCTCATTATTCTCAAAACATTTGCTTTCTACTTGAGCCCCTGGTATCGCTCCTCATTTTTCCCTCCCTCTCTACTCCCCACTCCCACATAAGCCCCTGATAATTTGTAAATTACCATATGTACTTGAATATAAGCCAACCTGAGTATAGGCCGAGGTACCTAATTATTACCTGGGAAACCAGAAAAACTGATTGACTCGAGTATAAGCCTAGGGTGGAAAATGCAGAAGCTATTGGTGAGTTTTGATAATCTAAACAAATGAAAATAAAATTACTAAAAATTGAGACATCAGTGGGGTAATGTATTTAAATATTTATTTTAAATAAAAAACATAAATAAAAGGACAACAAGTCATTTAACATTAGTAAACCAGCACAGTAAGTGGAAAATAGGCTCAACAAAACCAATAATGTATTAACAATGATACATTAAGAATACTATTCCCTGAGTTCAATCAGCAACCAAACTAAAATGTAGAGTTAAAATCCTTCAAAACTGGATTCCTCATCATCATCCGTATCCCAATGCAGAGCTTCAGCTGGTGTGAGGTCATCATAGATGCTGTCCTCCTGAGATCGCCGTCATCACCATCACTGCTGTCATTTTCATATAAAGCGCAGTCTTCACTGCCATCCATAGCATTACTAATGCTACATTTCTGGAAGCCATGTCACACCATGTCTTCTGGAATGTCTTCCCATGCATCTCGAACCCACTTTGCTATTAACTCTATGTCAGGCTTCATGAGATTGCCTCCTTTTGTTAGTCGGGCTTGACCAGATGACATCCATTCATGCCACATCCTTCGCACATGGTCTTTAAAAGGCTTAGTCAAAGATACACGTCATAGGATGACTCTGATTGGTTAGATGTGAGTAAACAAACATTCAAAGCCCTACAGTGTCAAGTATCACTGACCCGTGTATAAGCCGAACCCCAGTTGAAAAACGCAGCTTATACGCGAGTATCTATGGTATTATTATTTTGTCATATCTTACACTCTGCGATGTTTCCCGTCACCCACTTATCCACCATCTGTACCCCAGGGAGGAGGCCATATGTAGATCCCTGTAATCTGTTGCCCTTTCTACCCCACATTCCCTCCACCCTCCAGGCATTGCCATTCTCACCAGTGGTCCTAAGGGTTTCATCTGTCCTGGATTCCCTGTGTTTCCAGTTCCTATCTGTACCAGTGTACATCCTTCTGTCCAGCCAGAGTTGTAAGTTAGAATTGGGATCATGATAGTGGGGAGCTGAGGGGCTGAAGGGGTAAGCATTTAATAACTGGAGGAAAGTTATGTTTCATCTTTTCTACAGTGTACTCTGACTGGCTTGTCTCCTCCCTGGGACCCTTCTGTAAGGCGGATGTCCAGTTGCCTATATATGGGATTTGGGTCCCTACTCCACACTCCCCCTCATTCACAATGATATGATATTTTTTTGTTCTTTGATGCCTGATACCTGATCCTTCCACACCTCATGATCACACAGGCTGGTATGCTTCTTCCATGTGGACTTTGCTGTTTCTCAGCTAGATGTCCACTTGTTTATCTTCAAGCATTTAAGAACCCAGATAGTATATCTTTTGGTAGCCCAGCACCATCAGCTTTCTTCACCACACTTGCTTACACACCCGCTTTGTCTTCAGCAATTGTGTTAGGAAGGTGAGCATCTCAGAGTGTCATATTTATTAGAACAAAGTGCTCTTGTGTTGAGGGAGCACTTGAGTAGGGGTCCAATGCCTTTGGCTCCTCTCTTGTTCAGGTGCTCTGCAAATGGAGGGCAGGAGTCCAGTTCCAGTATTCTTTCCACGTGATTCGTTCCCATTCAGTTGTGAATTCCTGAGTGGTTCCCCATGTGGCCTTGCACACTTTCCAGAAATACCATGTACTTTCTGAGACTGTGATTCCTGAATCTTCACTTTCTCTCATAACAGTCTTTTGGGTATAAAAGTGCTTTTGCTGCATGATTTCTTTTGGTGTTGTGAAGCAAGGACTGAAGCATACCATCCCAGAAAACTAACACACCTAACCCAAGCCATGGTATTTTCTGTTGCCTCATGAATATGCAAGAGTGGGCAACAGATCATGAAACCTAAAGCAGAGGCTAATTAATGGCTAATAACTATGGTGCTGGAATGAATATTAAACATACCGTGTACTGTTCATAGAACAAACAGCTCTGTGTCGGATGAAGTATAATCAAGGTGATCTTTATAAGCAAAGATGGTGAGACTTTATCTCAATTACTTTGTACATGTTATCAGCAGAGAACATTCTCAGAAAAAAGACAACATGCTTGGCCATGTAAGGTTAGTGAAAAATACACAAAGTTTCACTAAATAAATAGACACCTTGCTTGAACTATGAACTGAAGCCTAACAATGATGTTGAAAATGGCAGTGGACTGGGTAGATTTGTTCTGTGGCACATAGGGTCACTGTGAGTCAGAATTGTGTAACGATTTCTTTTAGATGAATTAATGTGGCATCATGTTTGCACATTGGGCTGCTGAATGTAAAGTTAGCAATGGAAGCCATCGGCCACACCGAAACAGAAAGATAAGGCTTTCTATTCCCATAAGGAGCGACAGTCTCAGACACTCACAGCGGCAGCTCTACACTGTCCTATAGGGTTGTTATGAGTCGGCATAGACTCAATGGCAGTGAGTTTCATTTGGTTTTTGGAGTACCAAGAAATTGGAGATTAAAGCTATCCCAAATATCCAACTCTTCCAAGATGCTATTCTGCTCCATTCCCCATCCCCACCCCTCCCTTAAGTCTATGCCATCACATCCCTGGATCCTGTGATTCGCTGCTGCATCCCACACAAATTCACAAAACTTTGAGGAAATGTCTCACATCGTTGTGGGGGAGGGGAGAGGTAGCATTCAGTTCCAGATCTAACGGTCAAACAGAAGTGATGCAAATGCAGAGTCCAGAGACAAAAGCTAAGACTGCCCAAAAGTGAAATCAAGTATTCTGGCTTATATCAGTCAGGATATAGGGGTGTGGCTTTTCAGGTGACCTGATTTGTATTAGAACTGGCATTTATATGCTACAGTGGACGGTCTCTTGAGTCACCACAAAGGCTTTCCAAATTCACTGCCTTCAAGTCGATGTCCACTCAGAGTAACCCAAGATCACAGGGTAGAACTGCTCCCATATATATCTGAGACTGCCAGTATTTGCAGGAATAGAAAGTCCTCTCTTTCTTCCTTAGAGCAGCCGGTGGTTTCGAACAACCATGAGGTTAGCAGCTCAAGCACAACCAGTGAATCACCAAGGCTCCTCACCCTCCACTAAGGTTAAGTCAAAGATGCCCCAAGGAAACAAAGGGTTTGGCTTGGTGGGACTTTAAGATAACTTCAAGGAAACAAAGTATGTGGCTTTACTTATATCATCTTCCATGGTCAAGTCTTAATCTGACCCCAAATCTGTCCGTTAGAATAGTAGAGAATTCTCCCCCAAAGGGAACTACATCCACATGAAATCCAGAATGATAATATATCATATATCATATATAAGGAATTTTGACTAGAAGGACCATATTCATGAACGGTGACGCAGCTACACACAAACAAAGGTGCCAGGTAAATGTGTAAAGGAGAACAAATTGGACACTGTCAACCCTGAAGGAAAGCGAGATGATCTACAAAGTGCACTGATACAGCAGAAACAGGGGACTAAAGTCCCACACACTCACTTCTGTGATTGGTTGATTTTGATTCCAAGCAATGATATAGGATAGAAGTAGAACTTTGCATTTCTGAGATTTCACCTCCTTTAGGGACAGATGGGCTCAGTTATGTCCTGCATAGTGACTGGTGGGTCTCAACCACTTACCTTGTAGTTAGCAGCCCAACAATTAGGATGCTATCAGTGACAGTAACACTGTGTATTACCAAAGCTCAGTGTCAGACAATGTAAATGTGAAAGGTTTCCTGGAAGTTCGTGGGATTTTGGACAGACATGTGATAAGGAAGGGCTCACTTTCATTGGAGTGCCATGACCTGAACTGACATTAGGGTTATAATCACAATAAAAGCAATGCTCCTTTAGACTGGCAAGATTCTAAATATAATCCAACAAAGAAAAAGCACAGATAACCCATAACATTCTCTAACATTTGTTTAACTTAATTACATAACATTTATTTGATATCTTTAATAATAGAACATATTTATAAATTTCTTTTTTTATTTATAAATTTCTTAATAGAGTCTTTCAATTCTATTCAATAAACAGAAGGTTATCTTAGTTTGGATCATAGAATTTATGGGAGAATAGAGATGAAATGTTGGGGAGATATTTTGGAGAAGTTATTGAAGAATACTGGAAACCTAGCAACACTAGATAAAAACTTGAAAATCTGAAGTAGGGGAATGTTTTTGGATTCTTTAATTTGTCATATGTGACTATTCGCAAGGCATATTCATGCATCAGTAATCAAAATATTTCAAGGACTATTTGACCTCTTAGCTTTTGTCATGATTGACTACTATCTTCTTGAGTTTTTTTGTTACCTGTAATGTGAATTGTTATGACTCTCGAGTTTGTCCTTGATAAATCTGACTTCTATTTCTTCTTGATAAGTGGTGATTTTTAACTTCCTTTTCTGACTTTGTCTTGTTCTTCTTGCTCATCTACATCTTTCATCCACTCAAGTTCACTGCCATGGAATAGATGGGGACTCAGAGCCACCCTCGAGGACAGGGAAGGACTGCCTCTATGAGTTTCTGAGACAGTAACTCTTTATGAGAATAGAAAGCCCCCCTTTCTCCCTCAGAGTGGCTCGTGAACTAGTGGAATTTTGGTTAGCTGATCAACTCATAAGCACTGTTTCACCAGTCTGCTCTAGTGACACAAATATAGGCGTTCCATATGCATCTCATCTCAATGATTCCACTATACATTTCTTATCATTCCTTCCCCCAAATCCATTTTTCCTTGTATGTTTGACTTTGGTTAATGATGCTAACTTAGACTTCTACTCAATTACCAAATTTGCCTACACCAATTATTTCTTAGCTACATCTTCTTTTGGAATTCCCAGGTAGATCAGACAGTTAAACACTCAATTACTAGCCATAGTGGGATAAGTATGTTACATTGTATGGTTTTTCATCAATGAGATGAAATAATTAGTGCATCAATTATTGAATGAATAGAACTGATTTTCTTCATTCAATTGAATAAAGAGTAAGAAGTATATAAAGAAAGATGACATCTAATCTCCATTAAATGACAAAGTCATCTTTTGGAAATGTAAAACTATTGATCAATTTTCAGATCAAAAGCTTCCCCCAACACAAATCCAATGAAGGTCATATTCCATAGTATGTATAGCATTCAATACATCTGTCTCTTTATCTGACCAATCTTATTGTCCCTTATCCCTTAGTTTCAGTCAATGTAAAGACCTTGCCCACCAACACATGCCCCATGGTGTTTGAAAGACCTGTGCCTTTGTTCACACAGCTAATCCATTGAAGTGCTTTCTGACTCACAAACAATGTCTCTGAAGCCTTTCATCCCTGCAGTCAGCAATATATGTATTTAGGGGCTCAGTAGGATATTTGCTGGGCTATTAACCACAGCAGTTTGCATCCACCAGTTGCTCCTGGGAGTAAACTGAGAGTGTCCGCTCCCATGAGAATTTATCATCTCCGAAAGCCAAAAGGGCAGTTCTACTGTGTATTTCTATGAATCACAGTCAGCTCAATGGCGGTTGGTGGGTTTTATGTTCCAAAGGTGTATGGAACAGTTTATCTTCTCATTCTATTTTCCATGGAGTTTTTCAAGTCCTTCCTAATATATTTGTGTATGCACTGTTGATTCCAAATGAAACATGCTTAAGTGTGTCTCCTTGATCAGTGGATGGCTGCAGAGCAGTTCTCTCAGTAAACATGTTTCTCCTTAAATTACCTTTAAAATGTCCAATCAAAAGAGTAGCATCTGTGGGGAACTCTAAGTTAGTTCATTCAAGACAGAGAAGTCAGAGCAGAATGTTATGATGCTTGTCTTTTGAGATTCTGAAAGCTTAATCTTTGAAGAACACAAGAAAAACATGAGGGTTATTATGAAGTAGTTTTAAATTTTTTCTAAAAGTATTGGTGAAGAAAAAAAACATGAAAGTTGTTCTAAGAACTCTGCCCCCCCACCACCCCTGCCCCATCATCACAATGCATCTATTCAATCTTCAAGGTAAGAGCAAGAAGAATTTGTGAGAATTTGTTTTGGGAAATCTCAACCAAGAGGTCAGATATGTCCATGCAATTTACTGGGCTGTTTTCTGGAAAGAATATGGGAAATTAATGTTTTTATTCATTTGTTTGTTTTTTTGTCTTTGGTTATTCCTCTTTGAAATGGTGAAAATGAATGCGATTAGTGTATATTTTGAGCTCAGGGGACAAAATTGCCTTTTGAATTTCTCAGAGATGATGACCTTAGTGTAAACAGCTGACAGAAAGTGAAAATGGCTGTCAGAAGACTTGGCCCTGGCTTGAGGCAATGCAGCCAGAGGCCTAAAGTCATATTTGGTATAAATGAAATAGTTTAGATAAGGATCAAGGTAATTTAAATAAGGATTAAACTTGACTGTTAAGAATCGAGTTTAGGATCTGATTTCACTTGGTTTATACTAATATCTTCTGCTTATTATTATTGATATAATGATTGATAGAAATGACTATTAAGAAGTATGAAAATAAAGAGCTTGTAAGCCCACTTGCTTTGAACCATTAAAACTTGAATCACTAAATGGGTTAGGACACACCTGCAAAGAAGGCTCTGAAAATATAACCCCCACCCAGTGCTTTGGAGTACTCAGGATGTTTGCATTCCAAGAGCTATGCCTAGGGGATATTGACAGATTGAGGGGAAAAAAGGAATTCCTTGGATATTGGAATTTTGAACTAGAGGTTTTTATCAGAAGATAGAAAAAATCTGGAACCATGAAGTAAACTCATCTCTAAGACTGAGTATTAAAGGGAGCCTGTAGCAGTCTACAAAGCTTGTTAAGTGGAAGTGAGAGAAATGCAGCAATAAAGAGATGGGTTGAATCTGGTCACTGAAACCAGTGGACCTGGTTTACAGGAACAAAAGTAGAACATGAGAGCAAGTTGGCTGTTCTGAAGTTCATGACCCCAAGGAGGCTAGGGTTGCTGAGAATTTGTGTCGGGCCCATAGTCTAAGGCATGGCAACCAATGCATATCCTCACGAGGCTAAGTGAGGCAGCCCACATTGAGTTAACCAGACCTGAGCAGATGAAGATAATAATTTTCAGCCTGTGAACAGGTGAATATTTTTGCAGACTTTCTGGGGCCTGCCCTGATTTGACTTTACTTATGGATGCAGACTCACAAGCTTCCAACTGAAACGAAGATTCCTCATGTCAAAGAATATAATTGTCTCCTCAGATCATTGGGTTGATGTAAGTGGGCAGTACAGAAATTGAATACCTAAAATTGGGTAGATAAAGGCATGAAATGGCTGGCTTACAATCCTTAATTATTGGGGAAATATATTCATAGGGATATGTTCATAGGGTTATGGCATAGGTGTTATTTAACTGCAATTGTTAGGCATAAGATATTATTTTGTTTTGGTCATTTATAGAATGCTATGTTTAAATGAAGGTGGTACATATTGAACGCATGCACTTTTTATTTATCCTGTTAGGTACAGATATGATTATATTATTGTTTGTTTGAAAATTACATATGGTTACAGAGCTGTGTGGAAGTGTCAAGTTGACAAGTGATGGTCTCTAGGAGATACATAATCTGTGGCCAATTTGAGACTTAAGATGAAGGGATGGAATTTAGCCTGTTAATCAAATTACAGCTTGATGACCTCATTTGGAGGTGCTAAGGAGATAAATAGCTTGCTGGAGGTGGGACACACACTCACTCCCTGTGAAGCATGCTTGCTGACAAGACACAAGGAGCTATGCTACGGCCCTCCGGAGCTGTAGGAGCTGCCTGGAGACCCCTGTCACCGCTGAGATGCCTCTACCGTTACTGGATCCACAAGACTTTCTACCCACTGGCCTGTGATCTTTCTGGATTTGGGATCATTGCAAGTGTTTCGTGAATGTGAAGAGGAATTTACAAATTGGTATCGGACATATGGGCTAATATCTGATTTATGGACTTGATGTTTTCTCAATGTTCAATTGCTCTCTATATAAAGCTCTCTCTTATACACATATCAAATCACATATAGGTTTGTCTGTCTGTCTAGTCCACTCAGACTAACACAGGCCTTATGTTTTAAACCTTTCATTTCTAGAAAATTATAGTAGTGTATGTAGCTGATGGATTTTAAATGACAAATTAATGGTGGAACTGGTGAATATTAGAATGAGTTGATATCCCTGGTCATTTTGAAGAGTCCCGATGGAAAGACACTGTGTTTTCATTAGTTGCCATTCTTTCAGTGCTTGTGACTGCCTCCCACACACTAATCATCAAACAAGTCTGATGAGCCTATAAATTCTTGAACGAATCCTGATTGACACAGACATCTTCACCCTTGGATTCTTTGCCACTTGGCTCTTCACGGGGCCCAAGCATTTCAAACTTTGAGTTGAATGGTAGGCGAAACTTTTTACACACATAGCTGGTCTCATTCTTAAATATACAAATCTCCCCATTTCAAGGACAATTTTACATTTAGCTTATGAGAGTCAATAGCTCCGAGTACAGTCATCCATAATGTACCACTTTTTTCTTACTTTTATTTGTTATTTTTAAAGGGTTATGGATTGACTCAGATACTTACCAAAAACATGTTGAGATCCATTATAATAACTTAGTACTTATGAAATCTCTGGTTTATAAATGAATTCCAATAGATAAGCCAAGTATGAAATGATTACTAGGTGCCAGTTTGTAGTTTACTTGTATTAACTCATTTACATCTTAATAAGACCCTTATAGGCAGATCCTATTAATATCCCATTCAGTAATTATAGACTGTGCAAGGCTGGGAGATTAAGAAACTTGACCAAGGTCATAAATCTAATACATGTCAGATCCAGAGTCTGTGCTCTAAGAAATGGAACCAAAGGCTTGCGATCTTAATCACTTCTCTGTTCTAAACAAACATAACAAATAACTTGTTTTATTTTCAGAATAGTTCCCAATGGGGCAATGTACTTTTTCAAATGACATGGAATTTTCTCACAACATTAAGTTGATTCCCCTTTTGGAATCACCGATAAAAGTAGTTCATTTGTCTCATAAACAGCTCCACCTGCCTTTTACTTTGCAGGTGATTCAGAGTGTGTGCCATAATCTAATACTCATTCTCACCTTTCCCTTCCCTTTCTGATTTTCTCAGCTTTATTCTGCTTCTTCATTAAACTTTTTTCTCTGTTTTGTTTTACTAAGAAACCAAGGAGAGAGTCATGCTGGTGTAGTGGAGCAACTGCAAGGTTAGCAGTTCAAAACAAGCGCCTTTACCAGGAAAAGCTGGAACCTTCTTCTCCCAACAAGAGCTATGCTCCCAGAAATCCACAAAGGCAGTTCTGCCCAATCCTCTAGGGTCTTTATGACAATGAGCTTGGTTTGGAAGGGACCAAGGAAGTCTGTCCCAAAGCCTTGGAAGAAATGGTGAAGTGTGACACTGGCAGGAGCATCTACAGATGTTTGAATAAAATCCTTCAAGAAGCAGGCTTTAAAGGCAAGTATGCTTTGTTTACTGATCCTCCTCTCTAGAGGTGCTATAAATAGACAACATAATAGCAATTGATAGCTATTTATTCCAACAATCCATTAAACCAGCTACCATTGAATTAATTCTGACTCATAGTACCCCTATAGCATAGAGTAGAACCACCTCCCCCCTTTGAATTCTAAGGCTACAAATCTATCGAAACAGAAAGTCTCACGTTTTTTTTTTCCTCACAGGAGATGGTGGGTTCAAACTACTGACCTTGTAGCTAGTAGCTCAATGTGTAACACATTACACCATCAAGGCTCTGATCCACTAGATAAAGCCATCTTAAATTATGACTCTCTGCCCTGTAGATTCTGTACATAGCCATACTAGATGAACACCTGCAGTTGTTAGGAGCCATTGAGCCCATTGGGACTCATAGGGACCCAGCGCACAACAGAACGAAATACTGTCTGGTCCTGCACCATCCTCGCAATGGTTCCAATGTGTGACCCTATCATTGTAGTCACAGTGTCAATACATCTTGTTGAGAGGGTCTGTGGCGTTACCTGCTGAATACCCTGTATTATAGTCAGAACACACTAATTTTCTTTTTGGAAACACACATCACTCCTATTTATCACTCCTGGGTGGCCATGGCTTGACCTGTACATTTAAAAGCTGCATTTGTGGCAGAGGACTGACTGATGGCTGACAGGCGTGGAACTTTCGCTGCAACTCTTGAAAAAAGAAATCTACCAGAGAACAAGGTCAACAGAGTGTCCAGAGACAAAAAGAAAAAAATTACTAATTGAGTTCCTATATCTACATATAGCTACAGACAACTATCCCCTTAGTTTCTTTAGTTAAATGTATTGACAGATCAGTAAGGCAGAGTAAATTAGTTTTGTAAACAGAGTTATCACTAACAAATAACTTAAAAAACCCCTAGCTGCTAATCCACTAATGTGCATTCTAATTGATTATTAGGTTGGACAAACCTTAAATGCGGAATCACAGCTAGTCTCTTGGACTCAGGCAGTATAGGATCGTAGGCTTTCATTTTATCATAAGCAGGTTACAACGTGACAGAATGTTCTTATTTAATTCATTCTTTCATTTAACAAATATTGTCCAGACATCTATTCAATGGCCTGTCAGTGATTCTGGAAAGGTAATAAACAGTGAACACAATCCAACTTATCTTCTGGACCAATTGCGGTCATAAACTCTTATCAGGGTCAGCTTCAATTACACAGCCACGCACGGCAGCATGCAAGTGGAACTGTTCAAGGGTTGTCACGTAATGAGCAGAGAGCTTATGCTAATGACAGAAGCATTAGAGCCAATCAGGGAGGCTAGGGAAGACATGCTTCTGGTTAAATAATAACAAGCCCACTCTACTTGTGGATAGATATGAGTTCATTCCTTTATATTCTGTTGACATACCCTTCAAAATTTGTAAACCCCTGTGGAAAACCAAAGGAAGGGGTCTGGGACACTATCCAAAAAGGACCTGATGTGATCTTCAACCTAGATGGCAGGTGTGGGTTCCAACTAGACCTGCTCTTTGACTTTGTTTCATGGACTCCAGGGGAATGAAGGAAAAAGCATGCGGCAACATTTTAGTAAGAAAGGAATTCTAAATCATTGGTGTACTAGCTAGCCTGTACTTGGTTGCTTGTTTATTATTACACATGTATGGAAATGAACAATGCAAAAAATAAGAGTGAATGCCAGAGGTGGCTAAAATTGCTGCGTGATATCAGCTTTGCACTAAATTGTTTTATTAAAATAATCATATTGCACAATGAGAGAGAGCGAACAATAAGCAATAGTCCTCCCACTCTCCATGAAAAATAACTTACTTTGCTTTTGCAAAGGGGCCATATTTGGTATGGTCTGCACTTGCCTGATCATTTAGGGGCAAGTTCACTTTAAGGACAGTCAGCGACTGTATCTGCTGCCCAAACAGTGACAGGAGCAATTTACCTGCTATTTCTTGTTTCATTCAATAGTAATCCGTGGGTGGTAATTGGACCTCTGTATTGGCATTTGTGACTGTATGATCGCATGTTTGCTAAATCCTGAGTATTCCTATTCGATGTACTGGCTAAATTTCTGTTTCATGGCACTAAGTTAACCTTGCTGTTATTGGACTTGAAAAAAAAATTGTTGCTTTAGGAGAGCCTGGATTTGTTAAAATGACATATTAGACCAACAGATACACAGGTGATATCGTACATAAAGAGTACTTGTCTGTAAATACTGGGACATAAACTCTCCACAATATTTTCAGCTTTGACTCTCAATGTCAAAATAGTGGTAGTTAACCAGAGAATGATTTTCTTTCTCTGTTTAACAAATTTCACAAAATGTTCTGACGGTACCATTACTGATGAAAGCACTGGTCTGTGAACAGAGAGGTTGGCAGCTCAAACTCAACAGCTTCTCTGCAGGAGAAAGCTGGCTTCTGCCAGTATGTGCAGCAACAGAGGCTACAGAGCAGGCTCCGATGTCCTGTAGCTGCTGTGGGTTAAACATCAGTCAGTGGCAAGAGGGTTTGGCTTTGGAGTTTATCCTGTTTTATCAGTTACTGTTTTTAAGAATACACAGTTTTCATTAATAGCTATCTATCTATCTCTGAGAGTTCATAGCCTGCAGAACATTGCCAACATAACACTTTAAAAGTACTCCCTTTTCACTCTTAACTAGCTAGAACTTTAACCAGATGAGGTTTTAGCAGATTTTCTTTTAAAAATGTGTATATTCATCAGACATTATCATAGCATCCAGCTTAGCAAATTTTGTCATTTAAATAATTTCAGTTATAAATTCCTGTTTTCCTTTCCTATGTAAATAGCCTCAAAATGGCTTTGGAGCAGAAGTTCTCCAAATATGGTCTCAGCCTAGAGGTGATTATTTTTTTTAAGAGAGGATTTTCTTTTCTTTCTCTTCTTTTTTTTTTAAAGTCATATTAACTCTCCAATGTAAAAATCCATGAAACTCAGTGAAAAGAGAATCTGAGAAATTCTTTCACTTTGATAAATCTGAAATGTTGGGACTTTCAAGTTTAAAATTTTCCCTGGGGCTCTGTAAGAAAACTGTCAGGAGATTAAGTTTGAAAAGAATGTTATAACATTTAGAAGTTATAAATAAATTAAACAACATAGGTCATTGCATAAATGAGCATTAACTATTTCTATCACGCTTGAAAATTTCATGACCTACATTTCTTCGTATCACATTATGAGGCCTATTCATTCCCAGAGCTTTTTTTTTTTTTTTTTTTTTTTGAGAGCTACAAGAGCTGTGTAGGAAAGAGGTGAAATGAGGGAAGGTTAATGAGGGTGACAGTGCAGGGCTGCGCTCCTGCCACCTTTCATTCAGCACCCATTTCGGCAAAGGGGTCTTTCCCTTCCAGGGCTGACAGTTTGGCACCTTGTATCACTCAAAAATGCAGCCAGATTCAATTAAAGCAGAATTGAGACATTGCATATATGGCGAAGGAGGCCAAACTCTGAGAACCTCACCACTCTAACTAAAGACACCAGGGAGGAGGCACGTACCAGCTGCCAACTCACCAAACACTGTATGGACCACTTTCCATCTATTTTATATAGTCCATTAAAGGGTGCTTTTCCGCTGAAACATGGTTTCATGATATTCTCCTTCAGGTTAGACTCTGAATTCACTTTTGTGAAAATTTCAAATGAACAGCCAGGCAACGTTGCAATGACTCAAATTACCATGTGTACTGTGCTTAACTAGGACATTCCAGGGAAGTGTGTCTTTAAGCCAGGAAAGCTATAAAAGTAATGATTATATTTATTTTAATATCTGTGTCCTTCCTCGGGGTAAAAAGGGGCTGGAATGTTTTGAGTGCATACCTTTTGAATGGACAATGGAATGATTATTGGCTATTTTCAAGGACAGCCTCTAATAAATCCCATGGAAAAGAACAAAGCAGAATCCGAAATATGCAAAGCATAAGTGTTCAGAGTTCCAGAATGTTAACTTACTCAAGCTTCTTAAGTAAGCCATCCACTAACATTTTCAGAGTCTGACTTCCCCTCTGTTTCTGACAACTCCCAATTTTATATCATTTGCAAATTCAATTAGCCTGCTCTTTACCCCTGTCACATCACCCATCTGACCTCCGCTGCCATTCTGTCCCATCTCACCCTTCAATTCCCACAGACTCTCCTAAGAGCACAGGAAGATGTTTTGTGAGAACAACCCATCTCTGTCTCCTATTTTTCTGCTGGGCTCAATGGACAACTATGAGGAAAAAAATAAAATGTACATTCTGGTAATGAGTAGAAAATCTCTGAAATGATTTCTCTTCCCCACTCCTTAAAAACTCGTCTGTGCAATAACCCAGTATGTTCATAAATGATTAATTATTTTTACACAAGACATTTCTATGTGCATTTAATATCTACAACTGCCCTAGCCTCATTTTTAATTGCCATGTGTGGATTTGATCTGAGACGCCTGTGACATCAAACTCATGCTGTGTATCTCAGTGGCTCAGCAAAAATAAATTTGTCTTGGATACGTAGCTACCTGTGTGGTTGTAGGCACAAATATTATCATTAAATAAAAAAGTATTTATATGTCGGTGTTGACCTTTTAATTAAATTGAAATGGCCAGAGTCAATCATCTATTGACAGGTATTTACATAGCAAGTAATTATAGGGTAAAGAGATTATTTCAGTTATAAAATCAGAGGGAAAGTCATACCAAATTTTAGAAAGAGTGTCGCCAAGCAATCTGTAAGAACATGTAATTGCTGTTTTTTAACTGGTATAACCAAGGAAAACTAAATTCTGACTCTATGTTATATTATGAAGTGACTTGTTGAAGACATTAGCGTGATTTCTATCTTCTTAATAGTTAGGAAACTGAAATCTCTAATAATATTTTTATTCTAATCAGAATTGGCTCTTTGGAAATAGTTTTGGTTTTAATTACATGAAATAATTTCAGAGAAACTCTGCAGTGAACATTTGTACAACTCTTTTGTTCCACGGTGAGGAAGCCAAGGCCTTTCAAAGTGGCTGGGAAATTGTCAGCTCATACTGGCATGTCAAGTATTTTATCACCATTGACCTCCTACAGAAGAATATTTCTTGAAAATTCTATGTCCAGTAGTGTCCAAAGACATTGAGAAAGTTGGGAAAATTATTACAGCAGGGTTTCTGATAATTTGAAGATTTGATATAATACATACATAAATATAGAGTCCCTTGGTAAAAAAAAAAGTTGAGAGCCATGTGGTACAGTGAATAAATACGTATATTCTAACTAAAAAGTTGGCAGTTCCAACCTCCCAACATCTCTGAGGAGAGATCTGGTCATCTGATTTGTGAAACTGTATCCTAAGAGACTCTGTCAGGGAAGTTCTGCTCCATGGGCGTCTGAGTCGAAAATGACCTGAGAGCAAAAACATCATCACTATGTATTTGGATTCTAGCAACAGACACTGGATCAAATGGAAACCATTCCATTCTTCTCCTTGTCTTTAAACTCACCTGAATAATTCTTTTGCTTTTTTCTGGACTTACCTGCGTCTACATCTCTGCACCCATTTTTGTGGTAGAAATGTCTCTCTTTCTCTAGAGAAGCCAGCCTAAGACACTCATAAAAGTACAAGTAAAGATCTTCTGGTATTATGTTTTCAGTTAAGATCAATTCGGCACCAGCAATGATAGCTCCTGTTCCACATCTTCTTCAGAATCTGCTTTGAATTTCTGGATGTTCCCTGTCAATATACCGTTGTGATATATATTTTTTGCTAAACACAAAATTTCAAAGGGCAGCTCAAGAAGATGAAGTATTACAATAAAATGTGAAAAGATCTGGATTAAGACAGCCTAAGAGGAAGAAACTGCTCAGTTTATTTGAGGTAAAATGGTGAAAAAAATAATTCTGTCCTTCATGTGCAGTATTGAAAGATTCAATGAGCAAAATACTGAATGAAGTAGAAAGCAGCAAAAGTAGAGAAAATGAATGTAGTGTGTTACTATACCGAAAAAGACTGAACTGAAGCTCAACCCATTTCAAGAGGTAGCAGATGATCACAACCAATGACATTAAAGGAAGAAATTCTTTCTGCATTAATCAAAACCAAGTCTCTAAGAATTGATGGATTACCAATGGAAATATTTCAATAAGCACTCATTCCTTTGTTCCAAAATATTTTAGACTATTACCTGGTCAACAGGAAGTAAAAAGATCATAATGGTGCCCATGCAAAAAAATATAACCCAGCAGAATGATAAAACTATCAAACAATATCATTAATATTATGTTGAAGTAACATTTTTAGGATTATAATTCAAAAATGGCTGCAGCAATACATATCAACTGGAATTTGCCAGAAATTCAAGGCAGATTCAGAAGAGGACATGGAATAAGATATGTCATCAACTGAAAGCAGAAAATTCCAGAGAGTTGTATATTTGTGTTTCCTTGACTATGCAAAGGCCATGGACATTGTAGATCATAGGAAATTATGGATACTATTGAGAAGAATGGAAATTTCAGAACATTTCATTGTGCTGATACAGAACCTAGTCACAGACAAAGAGGCAGTGTTTGAACAGCAGAAAGGAACGCTTCGTGATTTAACATCTTGAAAAGTGTGGATCAGGGTTGTATTCTTTCACCACACATATTCAATCTGTAAATTGAACAGATAATCAGAGAAACTGGACTATATAAAAAAGAACATACAGTCAGCATTAGAGGAAGACATGTTGGCAACTTGGAATAGGCAGATGACACAACCTTGCTAGCTCAGAGGAGGATTTAAAGTATTGCTGATGAAAGTCAGACTGCATACATCAGTACAGATGGGAGCTCAGTGTAAAAGCCAAAGCTCTCATAACGAGACTAGTAGGAAACATCATGAAAACTGAGCAAAGATTGAGATTGTTCCAGATATCTTTTGCTTGGATTGACAATTAGCGCTCATGGAAATATCAGTCAAGAAATCAAGCTCTGTATTGCATTGGGCAAATCTGCTGCACAAGCACTCTTTAAAGTACTAAATATAAAGGAGTCACTTTGAGGACTAAGGTATACCTGACTCAAGTCATGGCATTTTCAATCGCCTCATATGCAGGTGAAAGCTGAACAATGAATAGGAAAGACTGGAGAAGACTTGATGTATTTAAATTATGGAATTGGTGAAAATACTGAAAGTATCTGGGACTGTCAGAGCAGCTAACAAGTCTGTCCTGGGAGTAGAGCCAGAATGCCCTTAGAAGAAGGGCTGGCAGGACTTACTCTCGAGTACTTTTAACTTACTCTTAGGAGAGACCATTTCTTGAGAAAAGCGCATCATGTTTGCAAAGTAGAGGCTCAGCAAAAAAGCGGAACTATCAGGTGCATTGAAATAGTGGCTCCAAATTGGCCTCAAACGTATCAGCACTTAGGAGGATGCAGCCGGACGGGACGTGCTTCCTTTTGCTGTCGCTAGATAGAGGAACCAATGCAGAGATGCCTGACATCATGACTGTTGTGGAAGTCTATCCAGGAAAGTTTTACTGCCTTATAATACAAAATATATCGTTCGATAATGTACAGCTTCAGTTGGATCACCTTTCTTTCGAATGGGCACAAAGATGGATCTTTCAGTTCATTGTCAGAGTGTTGTCTTCCAAATATCTTGGTAAAATAAAAATGAATGCTTCCAACACAGCCTCAGTTTGCTGAAACATCTCAATTGGTCTTCAACCAATTCCTGTAGGCTTGTATTTTGTTTTTGTTTTTCAAATCCTTTCAGTGTAGCCTGGGTTTCCACATTCAGGTCTATTGGGTCATGCGGTACATCTTGAACTAATTGCTCTTCAACCAATTACTTTTGGTGTAATAAATATATGGATTTGTTCCATTTCCCTATGATGCTTCTTTTATTGGTTAGTGTTTTCCATAGAAATCATTAATATCAAAACACAAGGCTTGAATATTTTCTCCACTTCTCACAGCTTGAGAAATGTGGATTGAGCTCTTCCTTTTTGGATTTCTAACTCCAAGTTTTCATACATCTTATTACTCCCCTAGGAGCAGTATCTGTCTTCTGGAACAGCCCTTTTGAAAGCTTGTGTTCAGTTCTTTACTTCATTTCTTTCATTTGTTTTTGCTAGTTTACCTTCCAGAGAAAATTACAGAATTTCTTCTGGCATTCATCTTGGTATTTTTTAGCTTTTAAAATACCTTTTTCTTTTATTCAAGTGTGGTGTCCCAGATGTCATTCAACAACTCACTTGGTCTTCAGTCAAAATTGTTCAATGTGTTAAATTTATTCTTGAGATTGTCTCTAACTTCAGATGGAATACACTCTAGATGGCACTTTGGCTTTCATGGACTTTTAAAAATTTTATTTAACTTCAATTTTAATTTCCATATAAATCCTGACGGTCAGTTCCACAGTTGGCTTCTGACCTTCTTCTGACTGATGACGTGGAGTTTCACCACTGGCTCTTTCTGTAGATGTAGTTGATTTCCTTTCTGTGCGCATCCATCTGGTGATGTGCAAGTGAACAGTCATCGTTTATGTTGTGGACAAGAGGTATTTGCAATGAAACAGTGGTTGTCTTGCAAATTTCTATCATGTGATCTCTCTATCTCCAAAGCAATATATTCCAGAGACTTGTTGTTTCCAACCATTCCATTCCAATGATCAGTGTCAATAAACTTGATTACATGCTTGATCTTTTTCAAACTACAGACTCAAATCAAATTGAACTCATTGCCACTGAGCCAATTCCAATTCATAGTCACCCTACAGGACAGGATAGAACTGCCCCTGTGGGATTTCTGAGACTGTAAATCTTTACAGGAGTAGAAAGCCTCATCTTTCTCAAATCCTTCATTTATTTAGTTTGGTTTTATTGGTTGATGTGTGCATTGGAATAATTGTCATATGAACAAAGTTTCCTTGTGGGGATATGGATATGATGCTCTCACCCACAAAAGGCAGTGCGAATAGCTTTATACTTTGTCACATGCTTGGCTAATTTCAAGGTTTTCATGTATTTTAATTATTTTAAACAAATGAGTAGAGAAAGGCTCATTGCAGTAAGGATCAATTCTAAGACTTGTATTCTTATGGTAAATTTCAGCGGGCTTCTGTTTCTACCATTATTGGCTTCAGAGGGACCTAGGGCTTCAGCTCTTACTAAATCTAATTCTTATGTTTCCATAATCTTTGTCTGTGAGTCCAATTTATAGAAAATTAAAAATCATGGTACTAATCTGGCTTCATGCACTGAAGAAAAGCTACAGGAAAATATTCATTTAGCTACAAAAATATACACACAATACATTGTTAAAAGTAGTGCTCCCCTCCCCTTTTTCCATCTTTTTCACTTAAGCACGCCTCATAAAAAATGGTCTTTCTTGGCAAGAGAAACCATTTTTCCTTTCGACCAGAGTCACTGTTAAGTTCACATTGGTGTTTGGGAGTCCTATTTCCAACTTTCCACTCTAGTTCAGTCTCCCAACGCAAGAAGAAATTCACGCGATTTGCATATGGAGTCTGTGGAGTTGTGTGGCTGTCTCAGAGGGCTTAGAAATCATGAACACACACGTTGTTGCAGAATCCTACACCAACATATTTGTCCTCTACTTTTATATATTTCTCTGCTTTCAATTAAGATGCCTTATTAAATAGCAGTCAAACATGTGAAAGCAAAGACAGAGCCTGACAGAATTTCAACAGGTTCTGTGCATTCATACTGTATGTCACCTCTTAATTAGCAACCAAAATGCAGTGAACAGATTGTACCGTTTACCATCCGAGCCCAGCTCCGACACTTGCTATTTGTGCGCACACAGCATATTTAAAGAGACCCCCATCCAGCGGGATTTTCATATTTGCTCCATCCCTGGAACAGAATCACCGTCCACTAAATGCCACTTCATGGATGCTTTAGCCTGCAGCAGCAGCTGGCATTACCAAGCAGTTGAAAGGACATTTTAATCTCCTGTTTAATGCATTTTTCTCCACCTGGGATAAGAAGCCAAAATTGCTGTTAGCAAAAAATGCCTTAGTCATTAACTGAAAGTGCCTTTTTTAAAAGTGTTCCATTACTCCCCTACTGGGAAATTTCAGACTTTATTAGCATTTTTTGAATCTGTATTAGTTGTACCTGAGTGGTAAAATGCTAAAGGATGAACACGTAGCTATTTTCCACTGATTGTGCTGTTGGGTTCTCCATGTACACGAGCAAAGAACGAGAAAAGGGTCGATCTATCGCACCCTCACCTATTTCTCCAGTCCTGAAGCCCAGAGTCAATAGAATCACCTGAATTTTCCATTATTCCATCCCTGCCGAAGCACAAAAGAATGGATTTAGAGACTCTCTTTTACCTCGGGGCAAGTAAGAGGATATTAAATGTTCTTTAAATACAAGTCTTGTGTATTTAATCACACACATGCTGGGCTGGTATTACTTTTCTTTGGTGATAAGACTACATTGAATTTAGGCAGCAAGAAAATAAAAAAAATTCTCCTATCAGGAACACATGCTGTTAGTGAGAGTTGGTCTGTCATTTTGGTATGAGAGATCTAACAATGGAAAAATAAGAATCATGCAGACAATGATTTCTATCAAATATAATTTAGATTGGAAATTATGCACCTTTTAAATTTAGAAGTTGCTTTAGCTTCCGGCAAGTTGGTTTGTTTTGTATTGTTTTAAATCTGCCATGCACCCATGTAGAATTTTTGATGTCTTCTGAAATAATAAGTAAGCCTCGTAGAGTTGTTCTTATTTATGGGATAGTTTTATTTTATCTAGTTTGATTTGGTGTCTGTTAGGGCTGCACAAATTAATCATGGCCAAATATATTATATATATTTCTATTACATGTTTCAACTCACAGTGGCTCTATGTGTAACAGAGCAAAACACCGCCCAGTTGTGTGCCGTGCTCAGAATCATTCTTCAGTTTGAGCCCATTGTTGCAAACACTGTCAATCCATCTCCTCAAAGGTATTCCTACTTTTTTTCTTTTGCTGCTCCTCAACTTTACAAACATGATGTCTTCTCAAGGGGATTGTCTCTCCTAATAAAATGTCCACAGTATGTAAGATGAACTCGTGTCATTCTGGCCTCCAAGGAGCACTCTGCCCTTACTTCTTCCAACGTGGATCTGTTTGTCCTGCTAGCCGACCATTCTGGCTGTTCTTCCTCTAAAACCGATCTTTTAACTTTCACCAGTCCAGTCCTTTCAATACTCATCGCCACCAGCATGGTTCAAATGCAGTGGTTCCTCTTTGGCTTTCCTTAGATTATACCCACGCTCACATGCATATGAAGTCATGGAAAACACCATGGCTTGGGTCAGACGCATCCTACTCCTCTAAGTAACATCCTTGTTTTCAACACTATGAAAGGTTTTTTAGCAGTAAATTTTTGTACTTGCATCTCTTAACTCAAATCATTGCTTCTGGAGCAATGATTGTGCATCAAAGCAAGACAGAATCCTTGACAATTTCAAACTTTTGTGTATATCTATCTCTAGCTCTATTTTTAGCTTTACCTCCAACATCTCCATCTCTATCTATCTATCTATCTATCTATCTATCTATCTATCTATCTATCTATCTATCTATCTTGTAGCCCCTTGTTTCCTAGCTGAACATACATTGACATCTACAAAGTATTTGAGGACTCTCATGAAAAACTGAAAGAAAAAAACAGATCAAACTATAATATGAAAATAGTTTGGCCAATAGTTTCCTTGTTTCATTACCATATTCAAATAATCAAGCAGAATATTGTCATCTGACATAACCACTTCAGAGAATATTTTTTTTGTCTCCTGCTATTTCCCATCTTGGTACCAGTGTAAGCAAAACTCTTTTGATATGCAGAAATTTATAGTTTTCTTGAGGTAGAAATGGAAATGCCATCCTTTCGTAATAATCAAGGAAGGTGGAAGAGATGAATTTTAAAAAAGGAAGAATTTTGGATTTAACTGGGATTAAGGCTACCAGTATGGCCCACATCACCAGGATGTTGAAGATGTATGACCGTGGAGTACTGGGCTTAGTAAGACAAAATTAGGATATTATGGGAAGAGAAATGTTTAAGCATTTTCTAAAATTGATTTTTACTATTTGGGGGCTCAGGTATCATAATTATATTAATATTGTAAATCACTAAATGGTGGTTTTCCAGTGGTGTCCCATAGTTGTTCCATACTAATTAAGTATATCTTTCTTGCATACCTTCCTCAAAGGCTTACCAAAAATAAGTAAACAGCTTACTCAGATGTGTTGAGCTGCAAATAACTAGTTTGGATCACTTATTAGAATATGTTTCGTATAATCTAACATTTTATTTACTACAGAAATAAAAAATCAATTTAAATCACTTTGAAGCTGGGTAGACGTCTATGTGATTTGAGCAAAAAGTGTCATCCTCCAGAGCCCCAAGTCCTCAACCCTTCCCATTCCATCCCCCCCCCCAAATCTTGAATGTGAATAAAATGAAAAGAGGAAAAGACTGGGCCCTGGGGCCTTCGATCATTAACCTACATGCACGCAGGTTAGGGCTATCACCGTAGCTACGACTTCAGGACAAGAGTCTGTAAGAAAGATGGTGTAGAGAGGTGATTCATTTTTCTACAATTCCAAGATATTCTTTTTGCAAAGTTATAGGTTCTAGGACCAGTAAGCAATGACCCTGTGTGGGTCAGCAATTCCCTGGGGACTAAGAACTCCATCTGGGCCAGAGTGGAACATGTCCCCAATATGGCTTCAGATTCTCACCAATGAATCTGGTCTGTTATTTGATATGGCACAAGTGTACCTACTCCACCAAATGCTGCATTCGAGGTGCTAAATTGATGAACAAGCTGTGGACACAGTTGCAGGGAGCTGACCCATGGGGTCACTTCTGAAATGACTCCTAGAGTCTGAGGACTGTTTGCTCACTGAACTTTTGAATAACACTGATTTTTTGAAGAAAGGCCTGCTCTTTGGAGCCTATTGGGATATGTGCATGCATATAATATGTACATTAAATGCACATATCACATACTAGTGAAATTTTGCTGAAGATCATCCAACAAAGGTTACAGCAGTACAGGGAATTGTACAAGCTGTTTTTGACAGGGAGCTGCCAGAGGTTCAGGCTAGATTCTGTAGAGGGATTAGAATATGAGATGTTATTTCTGATGTCAGATGGATCTTGGCTGAAAGTAGAGACTATCAGAAAGATGTGAACTTGTGTTTTATCGACTATGCCAAAATATTTCACTGTGTGGATCCTAACAAACTGTGAATGGATTCAAGAGTGGGAATACCAGAACCCTCTAATGTGTTCCTTCTGAACTTGCACATGAATCATCAACAAGGGGCACACTGTGTGGTTCAATATCAGGAAAGGTGTATCCTGTCACCAAGCTGTCACCTCTTCAATGTATAGGCCGAGCAAATCATCAGAGAAGCTGGAATATATGAGAAGAATGCGGCATTTGGATTGCAGGAAGACTTATTAGCAACGTGCAAAATGCAGATGACATAACTTGCTTACTAAAATTGCGGACGAATTGAGACACTGGCTGATGAGCATCAAGGGTTTTAGTCTGTGGTAAAGATTATAACTTAATGTAAAGAAGACCCAGATCTTCACAACTGGAACAAAAGAATAATTGGGGAAAAGATTGAAGTTGACAGGATTTTTCCTTGCCTTGTTGATCCACAATCAATGCTCATGGAAGCAGCAGTAAAGACATCAATAGACAGTTTGCATTATGCAGATATGTGGTATGGGACGGACTGACACAATGGCTGCAACAATCGGCTCAAGAATAAGAATAATTGTGAGGAGGGTGCCGGATTGGGCAGTGTTTCCTTCCGTCGTGCATAGGATTGCTAAGGTCAGAACAAGCCGGATGTCATTAAAAGATAGGATGTACATAGTTTCTGGGTATGCACACACATACACATGCTTAGATTCCATTGAAATATCAACCTTCCCAAAGCATTCCCACGAATGAATCATGGGAAAATTCATCTGCAGTTGCTATGCAATATGGCTTCATTGTGCAATATCCAAAATTGTAATAGAGATTTACAAAGCATTAAATTATGATTTTGCATTTATTATCTAATTTAAAGCATTTGTTATCAGAAGATAATAAACACATTGTGGCATTCGGAGTGAAAATCTAAAAACTTTATGTAGTATTCAAATGCACCTTCCCATTCTATGCTCAATTGTAGAAGTGCAGTGAGTTATTTAATCTGACCCTTCCAACCATCATCTGTTACTCTGACCCAAGGAGTTTTCCTGATGGGTCTGGGAAGGAAGGAGGGGTAGTGGGGTGGGGGTGGGAAGAATTGAAAGCATAACATGTTTCAGCTGTGACTGAGTGCGAACAGCATTGTTTCTGCTATCCTGATGAATATCAAACAAACCATCTCAAAAGGACATGGGGTATTACAACTCGCAAGGAAGAAGAGCACTGTTAGTTGAAGGCCCTTCACTCAGGAGTCAACCCTGACATCACCAGAGCTACAGAAGAGTGGCAATCACAAAATAAAAAAAGAGCAAGAGTATGAGATGGAACAATGGATTCCCCAGGAGTTTAGTGCCTTTGGGCGGGGTTCTGGCTTGCAGAGTGGGGGTGCCTTTTATGCTCTTTATTGAACAAATTAGGCTTGTTGATCCTTGATTTTGGAGCCTTGGAACTGAAACATATGTTGGAATGGTGGGGTGTTTGGTGATTTATTGGAATCTCAGGCATGTTGCTCAAAGGCCAAACCAGAGAGAGGGCTGCCCTGTCTGAACAATTGTATCCTGAGCTTCTGTAACTTGTTAGCTTCCCTCATAAACCACCTAATCATGGTTAATATCTTCTGTGAATTATTGTGGCCATTGCAGTGACTGTGAACATGATTGATGTCAAAATTGGTAAAAAGATGGAAGAGGCACTTCTGACCTTAGCTTTGGGCTTGGAATTAACCTTGGGCAATGCTGATGTAGCATTTACCTTTCCTTCCTCTTTTTGAAGTTACAGTAGGTCAGATGCAATCCAATATCATTTGTTGAAACTGTGTGTATTTTTCAAAATTTTAAGTTAATAATTCCTTTCAGGAAAATATATAGTGTTAAAGAGCCCCATTAATAATTTTGAAACTCGCTTTATAGTGTATCTACGTATAGAATGTGACAAAAATGTTTTTAAAATTTTAAGACATTTTAAAATTATAGTGTTATATTAGAAAACATCAAAAATTGATTTTTCCCCCAAAATTGATTTTCATATTCTTATAACATGTATGACAAATTTTAGATTCTCCCATTTAACAAGTAAATCATGAAATCTAATTTGCTTTAAATCAATTAGAATAGGGAACATTTAACTGATTTTAAATCCTTTAATAAAATGCACATCATATTTGAAGTAGATATTGAAAGTATTTTGAAATAGGATTGTGAGTTTTTTTTTTAACTACTGTACCTTCTGTGTGTTGTTTATGGACATGTTCTAGTAAACCAGTGGTTTTCAACCTGTGGGCCACAGCCCCTTTGGGGGTTCGAATGACCCTTTCACAGGAGGGCGCCTGATTCATAACAGTAGCAAAATGACAGTGAAGAAGTAGCAACGAAAATAATTTTAGGGTTGGGGTTCACCACAACACGAGGAGCTGTATTCAAGGCCGGCAGCATGAGGAGGGTTGAGAACCACTGAAATAGTCCAGGCTCTGTCCTCTTTATCTCAGCATTTACTTGGCTTACTGTTTGAAATGTTTGTATTTTTCTATTTTTCAGTAAAAAGATTTTAAAACATAACTTTTGTAAATGCTGGGATAAAGAGAAAAGAATATGGGCTGTTTACAAAAATGACACGCAACAAATGCAGTTGATCTTTAGTTCAGTGGATAAAAATTAAAAATATTTTAATTAAAAAAATATTAGTATATTCATCACCATATTTTGTCTCGCTTTTAGCACTGGTTTGAGTAGTAGTTCAAACATTTTAATTTTGTTTTTGGAATTCTGGTCAAATGAAAGAAACTGAATATCCTATTTAGAGATTTCTATTTTTTACATTTTTTTCTCATATTTATTTTGTGAGAGTTATGTTTCCTATTTTTATTCAGCTTTGTATTAAAATGAGGAACAAAGTATATGAATATGATTAAGAATGCAATTTTTTATTTTATATAGTAAACCAGGACAGTTCCTTTGGGTTTTTGGTTGATTCTCAAATTAAATGATTTAATCATGATGCCACTCATAAGATATTTGATATGCCCTAGGAAATCCTCTATTTCATTGTAAGGAAAAAATATTTAAAAGTCTGCTTTATTCATTTAAATGTTTAAGTTGATATATATCATTATCTCCACTAGATTGTAGACTCCATATTTACACGATGCTCACCTTCATAAAATTGCTTGGGCTCTTCAAATTATATTGGGATTCATAAAATTTAGACAGCATCATCTAGGGTAGTGGTTCTCAACCTGTGGGTTGTCACTTCTTTGGGAGTCGACCAACCTTTTCACAAGGGTCACTCAATTCATAACAGTAGCAAAATTACAGTTATGAAGTAGCAATGAACATAATCTTGTGGTTGGGGGAGGGGTAACCAGCACATAAGGAACTATATTAAAGGATCGCGGCATTTGGAAGGTTGAGAACCACTGATCTAAGGTATGTTACAGGCTTTCATACTCTATCGTCCCTAGGGTTTTATTGCTGAAAGAATAAAAGACCTGGTGAAACATGTATTTGTTTCCGTGTGAATTTTTTAGTTCTTTTATTCAATATTTAATTTTGAACTTCGCTCTGTTTCACCAACTAGTGAGCTAGGATTGGGATGAAGAAAAGTTCCCAGGAATCAAAATTGTACTAGTTAATTGGTGTATCAGAAACATAGTGAAGTAAGAACAATAATCCTTTCCTAAATGAAAAACTACGACTCCGGTGAGTGCTGTTTATGCCATCTGCCAATTTCTCAATTGGGATATTTGCATTTTTCGTGTTGAGGTGTTTAAGTATTTAAAATAAATTTCAGATATTGGTCCCGTGACTGATAGAGCATTGCCAAAAATGTTTTGCAGCCTGTGGATTCTCTTGTTACACTTTTAGTAAAAATTTTGTACACATAGGGCCTAATTTATAGGAGGCCTTAGTCATTTTTCTGTTTGCATATATTCAGTTATGCTTGACAGTGAGTCTATGCTGTTTTAGGACACTTGTGTTTCCCCTACATCCTCGTTGGTGTGAAGGAGTGCCCACCAGCAAGACAAGAAAGGGGCAAAAAGATCCACTCAACAGAGCTTTCATAGGATGCATGTTTCCCACGAGGGGAGTATCAGGCAACTCAGTCTCAGTTAATTCACCCAGTGGCATTGCCTGGAACAGTCCTCTGTAATCACAGTGAACTTTTCCATAGAAGCAGTTTCACTTGAACCTCGTTTTTTGTGTGTGTGATGGCCAATTTTAGAGAACAGCTTGCGGCGGTGAAATTTTGTTTCCTGCTTTGGAAAAATGCCACAGAAATTTGTGATGTTGAAAGATAGTGCTGTGGGAATGTTGGAGTGTTTTCTCATTTTAAAAAGGGTGAAATCGATTGATGACAAACTTCATTTATTTGGAGTTCATTCCACCAGGTCAGACTGTTAATCAAGCTTTCTATGTAAATTTTCTGAAAAGACTGCTGAACAGTGTATGATAAAAAAAGGTCTCATTTGTGGCAGACAGGCAACTGGTTTTGCCCCCATGACACTGTGCCTGCTCACGCAACCACCTCACTGTTACAATTTTTGGCAAAAAGCAGCGTGCCTCTCTTGCTGCATGCACCATATTCACCTGATCTCAGTCTGTGCCACTTCTATTTGTTCCCATGAATGAACACGACATGAAAGCACAGCTATTTGATGTGATGTAGAAGAGATGGAGAATTAGATGAGGGAGGTACTGTCAGCGACCCAAACAGATGAGTTTAAAAAGTGTTTCTGAGATCAGAATCTCAGATTGAACAATCGTGTGATGGAGAGTACTTTGAAGTTGATAAAATTGTTACATGAAAAAATTTTAAATACCACATTTGCTTATGCACCCATTTGTCCTCAGGGATGGTATCAGGAAGTGAGCACACACTGATATGATTTTTTTTTTGTTCTTTGATACCTGATACCTGATCCCTTTGACATCTCGTGATCACACAGGCTGGTGTGTTTTTTCCATGTGGGCTTTGTTGCTTCTGAGCTAAATGGCCACTTATTTACCTTTAAGCCTTTAGGACCCCAGACACTATATCTTTTGATAGCTGGGCACCATCAGTTTTCTGCACCACCTTTGCTTATGCACACATTTTTTCAGGAAAGTGAGCATCCTGTAATGTCAATTTAATAGAATAGAGAGTTATTGCATTGAGGGAGTACTTGAGTGAAGGCCCAATGTCCATCTGCTACCTTAATATTAAATCTATAAATATGTATACATAGATTTTCCCCATAACTATATATAAATATATTTACATATGTACGTACCTGTATTTAGACTTCTTTAAATGCTCTTTGCCTCCTAGTTATTTCCTCTATTGCCTTTTACTTTCCTCTGTCCCACTATCATGCTCAGCCTTCATTTGGAGTTCAGTAATTCATTTTGGTTACATTGCCCTTGATAAATCCCTACCAGGCCTCTTACACCTTCCTTGCCACTAATTTTAGATCACATACTGTGTGATGAAGAAAGTTAATGGTGCCCAGCTATCAAAAGATACAGCACCTGGGGTCATAAAGGCTTAAAGTTAAAGAAGCGGCCATCTAGCTCAGAAGCAACAAAGCCCACATGGAAGAAGCACACCAATCTGTGTGATCACGAGGTTTTGAAGGGATCAGGTAGGTATCAGGCATCAAAGAACAAAAAATCAGATTGTGAATGGGGGTTAGTGCAGAGTGGAGACCCAGAGCCCATCTGTAGGCAATTGGACATCCTCTTACAGAAGGGTTATGGGGAGAAGACAAACTAGTCAGGGTGCAGTGTAGTAACGATGAAACATATAACCATACAACTTTCCTCTTGTTCTTAATTGCTCCCCACCCCCCCACTATCATGACTCCAATTCTACCTTACAAATCTGGCTAGACCAGAGCATGTACTGGTACAGATAGGATCTGGAAACACAGGGAATTCAGGACAGATGATCCCTTCAGGACCAGTGGTGAGAGTGGTGGTACTGGGAGGGTGGAGGGAAGGTGGGGTAGAAAGGGGGGACCTATTACTAGGATCTACATATAACCTCCTCCCTGGGAGATGGACAATAGAAAAGTGGGTGAAGGGAGACATCCGACAGTGTAAGATATGACAAAATAATAATAATAATTTATAAATTTTCAAGGATTGACAAGGGAGGGAGGAGGGGAGAGCGGGGAGGGACGGGTAAAATGAGGAGCGTATACCAAGGGCTCAAGTAGAAAGCAAATGCTTTGAGAATGACGAGGGCAACAAATGTACAGATGTGCTTGACACACAAGGATGCATGTATGGATTGTGATGAGTTTTAGGAGCTCCTAATAATATGGTTAAAAATAATTTAAAAATTTAAATATGTAGTTTAAAAACAATCATTTTGGGAGTGTATCCCTTGTATACATTATAGTTCTAGGTTTTACATTTAGTTCTTCAATCTGTTAGATTTCTGGGATGGTTTTCCCATGTTCTTGTTTCTCAAAGCTGAAAGAACTGACACGGCAGAAGCAGTTTTGTAAACTCAAGTTGTGTTTGTGAGGGAAAGAGCAGTTTGAGGTAGTACACTCTCAGATAGGACACACTACCTCTGGAAAGCATGCAAGGCCCGTTTCGCAGGCTGTAGGTGACCAAAACTGGCCACACTGGAGGAGCACAAAAAAACACGTGCCAAATGGTTTGTAAGAGGAGGCAATGGAAACAAAAAAGGAGTGCTGGAACTGAGAAAGAACACCTCTGACACTAAGTGACAGAGAGAGAAAGAGAGAGAGAGAGAGAGAGAGAGAGAGAGAGAGAGAGAGAGAGAGAGAGAGAGAGAGAGCTCTGTGAGTACACCCGTGTGTGTGTGTGTGTGTGTGTGTGTGTGTGTGTGTGTGTGTGTACGGGGTTGGTTGAGGTTTTGCACCATTCTTAATGGTTGAATTTAGGCATAAGTGACATTTTAGTACCTAGTGTGCATGCCCAGGTTGACCTTCAGAATTTCCATGTGGCCTAGGTCTGCACATGTCCAGCTTTGGACCTTCCACATAGT
Source organism: Tenrec ecaudatus (assembly GCF_050624435.1). Lineage (NCBI taxonomy): Eukaryota > Metazoa > Chordata > Mammalia > Afrosoricida > Tenrecidae > Tenrec > Tenrec ecaudatus. The sequence continues at coordinate 87,914,286 of NC_134531.1, forward strand.
TGTCTAATGTGTGCCTGATTTGTTTCAAATCCCTTTATGTGGCTTGTCAAAGTGCTGTAGGCATTTATGGTATTTCATTTACCATAGGCATTTAGTGGAGACAACCCCCTGTATCCCTAATCTTCCTGTCACTCAAAAATCCATTTAATTTTTCTTAAATGGTGAGCTATGAATCAGTTTTATTCTAAATATATATCTATGAATGTGGTGTAGCATACAGAGGAAAAGTTATGAAAACTCCTTAAATATCACCTAACACTTTGAGGTGATGTGTTGTTGGGTCTGGGAGCCCAGGATCATAGTTTGGGGAAATACCAAATTCAACTGGCATAACATGCTCAACAAAAACCACGTTCTAGATCCTACTCTGGTGAATAGCAACAACTATCAGAAAAGCTTGGGAATAGACATCCAAAGTGCAGATCTTGGTCTCTTCTGGTGCAGAAGAAAGCCCTGCCCCCCCGCCCCCCCCCCCCCCCGTCCCCAGTCAATGGAGCCCATTCTGACTCATGACTACTCTATTGGGAAGAGTGTAGCTACCCCACCTGAGTTTCCCAGCCTTTACATCTTTACAGCAGTAGACCGCTTCATCCTTCTCCTGCGGAGGGCCTGGAGGGAAAGAGCACACAGTGGATGGGAGCTGAACACACGTGGAAACAGTCCAATGGATTGCGTTCATCAGTCTTCGTGGTCTTGAGGCTACTGTGATTCCAGGCCTTTTTCGATTCTCCTTGGTGCTTGAATTTAAATTGACAGCTTGCTTGATCTTTTTCCATCCAGTGTTTCACCATACAAATTAATTTTTACCTTCTCAATCCTGTTCACATTATTTTCTTTTAATACAAGATCTTAGTTTCATTAGTTATTAGGAACAGGACTATTTACTCCTGTTTGAATGATCTCAATCACAAAAACTGTTCGGTCAATAATGCAGAGAGAGAGAGAGAGAGAGAGAGACAGAGAGACAGAGAGAGAGAGGAGAGAGAGAGAGAGAGAGAGAGAGAGAGAGAGACAGAGAGAGAGAGAGAGAGAGAGAGAGAGAGAGAGAGAGAGAGAGAGAGAGAGAGAGACAGAGACAGAGACAGAGAGAGAGAGAGAGAGAGAGAGAGAGAGAGAGAGAGAGAGAGAGAGAGAGAGAGAGAAAGAGAGAGAGAGAAGTGGGTGTCACAGTCATGTGTAACTAACATCATTGGCAATTAAAAAAATAAAGACAATATAGGACAAAATTATTTTAAACTGATTTTTAAATGATATTATTTTTTTAATTTAGGAAAAATGTCCAATGCTTACTAATGAAGAGGAGAGGGAGAAGAGAAATAAGGGAATGTTTTTAAGAATACTTAGATAGCATAAAGAGCATGGGTATAGGTTGAAGCAAAGTGAGTTTCTGTTAAGACATTTCTGTAATTGCTGTGCAACTATAAGTTATATTGATTCATGCTGTTTATTAAATAAATCATATTTATTCACACAGTTGCTTTGAGGATTAAGTGACCTAATATGTGAAAAGCTCCTGGCCAAAGTAAGAGCCCAGCGATGATAAGAAGAGAGGACGGCAGAGTATTGTTCATTTGTTGTTCATTTCAGGGAACACATCTTCTCATCAATATACAATACACCTGACTCGCTACACTTCCCGATAGTCATTCTTCCTTCCCATGTAAATGTAAAACCCTTTAATAAACATAGATGTAAGAAGTCATTGAGAATGTAGATGTATACTGTGTAATTCAAAGACAACAAATTGAACAATATCACTTTATAAATTTAGTCTTTGAAAAGTTTCTACACACCCTTGGCTGGTTGTTACAGGACGGCAAAATATTTAATGTAGTTCTTCTAGCCTTAGTCTCGGTAACTCCCACCAAAGGATCATTTCTTAATGGGTAGGAGAAGGTGGGAGATATACAACTAGGATTCATTTGTGAGTACATGTTAACAGGATTCATTGTGATTGCCATCCTGCTGCGCATAAAAAAAATCCCTCTCAGCAGCAGCATGAAGGATCTCATTACCAGCAAGATCCAGGGGTGCAGTGCATTCTCTGGACCCCGAAATTCTTACATGGTGAACTTCCTTGATTCAGAAGACAATTTTAACAACTTAAGAGTGGCCAAAGCAGAGAAGCAGCCAAAGCAGAACCAAGAGCCAGAGCATGAGACACCGTGGTGGACTTGCAGCCACAGCAAGTAAAGGAAGTGTTTGGGCCATAGGAGACTGGCTGGTGCATCAGGGTGCCTTGAGGGTACTTCCTTCACCAAGGTGAGTTCATGGACCCATGGCTCTGGAGCTGTGTACTTTCGGGTTGAGGCTTACTGTGGAGTGGCACGCCCTTTGGGCACTTATTAGCAGCCCTGAAAGCACTTTGCAACAGGTCCTGACAACAACTCTCTCCTGAGCATTTCCATCTGAATTGTAAGCTGTTTATTTCCACAATGAACCCTGCACTTGTGATCATTGTCTGTGAGTGCTGTGTCACCATAGTAACTGCTCATAAAGTCTGGAAGAAAGATAGAGACTACTTTTGGAAACAGTACATGAAAAGTAGATAGTGTTGCTTGAGATTGACAAAGTGGTAATCATTTTTGAAATAATTTTTTAAAGATACTTCTCATTTGAAATGATACCTATATGAATACCTGAGATGCCTCAGAGAAATATCAAAATTATCCGCTCCAAAGCAATGAAGCTCAATGGGACTGAAATCTGAACTTATAGAAAGCAACATGTTCTAATGGCCATGGTGGAAGAGATTGTGCAGCAGAATTGAGAAGTGTCATAAATCTGCTTATTAAATGCACTACAATTATCTAAGGCACTAGGTGCCAAGTATTAAGAAAATTAACTAATAAAACTAATTAATTTTAATTCTAGCATGTTATGGGTTAGAAAAACCAAGGGCTATAACTCTTGTAGTACAGATAAGAAATCTAACGTTCAAATAAGTAGCCTGACTAGAGGCAGGCAGTTAGTTAGCAAATTGTAGATCTCTTTAACCGAGTTCAGCTGAACTCAAATACATGCTTTCCGATTTCTCAGCTGTCAACTATGCTTCTTGAGCTGATTTGGCCAAATAACCACTGCAGTTGTTTTCAAGTGCTGTCAAGGGGATTCCAACTCAACCAACAGAGTGCAGCACTGCCCAGGCCTCCATCATCTCACAGTTGTTTGCGTGTGTGAGCCCATTGTGGCAGTCACTGTGTCAATCCATCTCTCTGGAGTGATTTCTCTTCCCTGCTGACCCTATACTTTACCATGCATAATGTCATTCTCTCAGGCCTGGTCTCTCCTAATGAATTGTCAAAAATATATGTGATAAAATTTCATCATCCGTGCTTTTAAGGGAAATTCTAGTCATTCAATGTAGAGAGAGAGAAATGAGTGCTTTTTCCCACACAGAGTTCTCATGCCTCTGGCTGTCCATGGTAGATTTAATGTTCTTCACCAACACCATAATTTGAAGAAATCAATTATTCTTTGGTCTTTCATATTCATTGTCCACCTTCTGAAGGCACAAGAATAAATTGGAAATGCTATGACTTGCTTTTTAAACTTCTGAAGAGATCTTTTGCAGAATATATGCCCAATTCAATATGTTGTTTGATTTACTGACTGGTGTTTCCTTGGGTGTTGATTGTGGATACAAGTTAAATGAAATCTTTGACAACTTCAATCTTTTCCTTGTTTATCAAACTGTTCCCTATTGGTCCAGTTGTGATGGGTTTTGTCTTCTTTTTGTTGAAGTGCAAAACTACCCTGAAAGCTGTTGACCTTGATCTTTATCAGTAAGTGCTTTAAGTTTTCTTCACTTTTGTCAAGTAACATTATATCATCTATACATCTTAGCTTGTTAATAACCCTTTCTCTGATCCTGCTGATGACTTGTTCTTTATATAATCCAGTATCTTGAATTATTTGCTCAGTAGACATTGAAAAGCAGCATAAATTCACAATAATACAGCAAACTGACAGATGAGTTGTGAATAACTGCTATACGTCTAAGTATCAAAATACACTTTGTAGATGAAGCCTCTTACATACATTCTTTATGAGAAGTATTTGATTTGGACATTAAAACGTTGGTAGTCCTCCTTTTCTTTCTTAGGAAAGTCATTTTTGTCATCACATTTCCTTTTCAGCATCTATTTGTTTTTAATCTACAAACATTATGAGCTATTTGCACTTGTACATTTTGCAAATCAGAGTTCTAATACTTCAAAATATAGCCTTTGTAAATTCTGGAAATACAGAATGTAAGTGTGTTTCCTAATAACAAATAATGATGGTTTTCCAACTAATAAGTTCTATGAGAAAAAATAGCTAATGTAAAGCATTTATAAAAGCATTTGTTGTATAAAATCTTGGTGACAAAAGTAATTTGAGTCAATATTAGCAGATTTCCCATTCAATTTTCCTCACCCTATTTTCTAAACCCTCAAAAGTAGAATACATTTTATTATTTGATGATCATTTCAATTAGAGGTAGAAAATTTAAATATGAAAACTTTTTAATTTTCTGTTTTTAGTATCAGAATATTAAATGTGTAAAATATTTCACATGAGAGAAAATTGCTATTGTTGTACAAGTTTCTATATGGTCAAATAATATAAAAAATAAATAAAATTTAAAATGAAAAGCTAGTAAAATGATGAGGAAAACAGGCTTTATTACAAATAATGACTACTCAAAATGCCCTGACTTTACTGATTTTTAAGATGCAAATACATTTCTTGATTTTTTTTATCCTTACTCCAAATAAAGTTGTTAACTGCCACATTCTTTGTTTATATGCTTTTGCCACAGAAAATGCGATTTTACTTGGCATTCTAAATACTGTGTTCAAAGCAGTGGTGAGGTATAGTCGTGGCTTCTACTAGATATTTGTACGTGCTGCTGCTGCTGTTGTCTTTGTTTTCATAACCTCTTTCAGATTGCAATCAAAAAATGAAAAAGGATGGCTATCGCCTAGCTGAGCGAAGGGTTCCAAACAATGCCCTGTACAGCACTCCCCGAACCCATTACCACTTCCCAAGATGACAGCGTTATTGCAGGCAAAGAAGGACAAGTCCTGGCTGTCCTGCCTTTTGACAGACGACATAAATCACTCTACACACTGGAGGATACCTCTCCAGACTGCATGCTGGGAACTTCATTACACAAGCTGTGCCATCTATTACTATGCATATTGTGGCTGATTGGACATAGACCCATAGCCACAGCCTACTTCTGTCATTGTCTTATGGAGGTGAGATCCATTTTTCTTCATCAACAGATACAGGCATGAAAAAGACAAGAAGAAAATGGTACTGTGTGCCCCGAAGATCTCACAATGTAGCAAAATATATTCTTGACTAATGATTTGTCTAACCTCACTTAACCCAATCTCCTGGTATGTGAACCATGACCATATTAGCATAGTTGGATATGCAGTTTCTCTTGATCTAAACATGATTGCTATCAAATGGAAGGCTTCATGCTCATGACCTTGGCTTCATTGAGATTATGGCAATGATTTTATACCATAATGGCAATGGCAATGAAATTATGAAAATCTCACCAGGGACACATTTTCTGATCCTCCTTTGAAAGTGGTGATCCTTTTTTATTCATTCATAAAAGGCCAACGCATTTACTCAGTTTTACTTGTGTCGTGTGGATGTGGCTGGATCGAATTTGGGTTAGTGGTGGTAATGAAAGCGTGCAAAGGAAGGCTTATAATCTTCGGGCTGGGAACAGGGTGTCATTTTTGAAGTCAACAGCATAAAATTAATGAACCAAGGGAGATAAAATTAATGAACATAACTATTAGCAAGCTTCCTGTAGTTTGACAACATTAATGTAATTTTTTTGATGTAGACTCCTCATCATTTAGCCTCTTCTTGAGGAATCCTTTGTGGGAAAGTGCTTCTTCCATTCCTGCTTTGGCTGCATAACCTTGTCCACTGAAGAGATGCCATGAGCTTGCTGCAGGGGACCACTGGCTAATGCACAGGTAGAGGGAGGTGTGTCCTAAAACCTGAAGTCAAATCCGTTTTCTCAATAAAGTTAAACTTCTGTAAGTTCTTTATTTTTTTTACTGTTTTATTGACTTATAATTCACATATCATATAATTCAATAGTTCTTATATACTTTTAATGCTTACAATCCACAGCATAGAAAAAACAACCATAATTGGGGGTGTAATTACCGAGTCTTATATGCGGAGCAAAACTGCTCCTAGAGTTTTGAAGGCTGTGACCTTTCAGAAGCAGATGCCTGTCTTCTGAGGTACCTCTCAATCGATTTGAACTACCAAACCTGTGGCTAGTAGTCAAAGACCTAATCAGTTTGCACCAATCAGAGATTCCTTTTGAAAAATTACTTATGAGTAGATGGTAGAAATAATTTAAAACCTAGAGTCTTTTACTATTGGGCTGTCATAAGATTTGATAATAGACTGTATTTATGGTCTTAAGAGAGATGCTTGACTTTATATAGAGATTCCATTTTGATTGGCTTCAATATATTGCTGAGCAGACAATACTTCTCAAATTCTGTGAGATGCCAAAGAACAGCTTCAAGTTCTTTATGCGACTTAATTCTTTTTTCTGAAGTTAGACATAGGCTGGTGGTTTATTAAAACAGAAGTATACAAAATTGAATGCATGTCTTTAGTGATAGAATGATGTCAAATGATGCAATAATATAATTATATAATGATATAAATTTGTGAGACCAATGACTTAATTTATATATATTTACATATGAATGCATATATAATTAGGCTCATTGGAATATATATCATATATCACACAATTTAATCATTCAATTTATTAAGAAATTATTTCAATCATCGCCACAATCAATATCAGAATATTTTCTTCTTGTACTCATTGTTAGCTCCCCCTCCCCGCCATGTTTGCCCTTAGGTAGTTATTAATCAAGTCATACTGTCTGTGTAAATTTCATACAAAAATTCATACAAAACACAAACAGGAAGCAAAAACAAACAGAAGAAATTCAACAACAGTGACTAGATTAAATATAGAAAAGCCTAAATGAAAATAAATCTTAAATTATTAATACAAAAACAAACTTAAAATGGGTTAAAAGGGAAATCAAATGATAATATATTATTTAAAATAATAATAATTTTATTGGGAGCACTTACAGATATCATGACGTTCCATAGTTTAATCACATCAAGCAATATTGTACAATTGCTACCACAATCAGTTTCAAAACATTTTTTTTCTTCTTGAACTACTGATATAAGTTCTCCTCTATCCCCTCTCTTTCCCAGGAACCCTTGTTTATTTATTTTCCCCATAACAGTCTTTTTTTTTGCCATATTTTATAAAATCCAATATATCCATTCACATATAATTCTGTGAAATCCCATTGAGTAGGGTTGTACAGTCATCAATGCTATCAGCTCCCTGTGCCCTCACCCCCACCCCACCCCACTGCTCTTCCCATAACCTCAGTGAGCCATTACTCCTGTATCGAAGGAAGATACTACATTGTAACCAAAATACATCTGCCATTATTGACTTTGCATTCACTGCTCTATGTCTCATAGCCAGGATATTCACATCCAGAGGCTGTTTCATAGGGGATTCACCAGAGCCTTAATCCATATGTGGACCTTGCACATGGAGTTTGGGCTTCTGCTGCCATCCACACCTTTCTGCAAACATGATGTTCACAACATAAGCTCTGATATCTCCTCCAGAGTTGGATTTTACTATTTACAATCCTTGAATCACAAAGGCTGGTGTGCTTCATTCAAATGGGTTTAGCTGATGAGTGGCTTACTTCGATGATTGCTTATTTTGTGAGAAGCCTTTAAGATTTGAGACGCTCATTATATGCTAGGTGCACCCCCTCTGCTGTTTTCACCACACTTTGCTGTAGTAGCCATATCTTCAGTGATCTCTTCACGAGGGCACGTATTGAGTAGTTCCATGTAAAAAGAACTAATTGTTCATAGATTGGGGCTAGAATTAAGTTCAAACCCCAAATCCATTCATATATCTACATTTATATATGTTTCTGGTTAACTTTGGAGACATTATTATCATTTTATGATTGGGAACATTATCAATTATTCCCCTGTTGCATAAGGCAATTGTATTAATAGCAGCATAAATTTAGTCCATGGTAAAAATTTAAAACACTGTTGAGAAAAGGAAATTATATAAATATAGGCTGCTTCAGATCACCGTATATAAACAATTGACTTATACTAATTAAATTATTACATGGCTGGATACTATTTACATAAACAATGGGATAGAGGAAAATTTTCAAGAACACTTATTCATAAAGGCACAACCATGCCTACCATTTATGCATCATTTTAATCACAGATACCATGAAATCAAACTTAAAATATACACATAGTTTATAAAGTCCATCACTAACATGGATTTTGAATGAATTTTTAGTTCCTAAACGTATTATCCAAAATTGCATTTTACCTATAAATATAGTAATGTTGTTGTTGTTGTTGTTATTGAACACATACTGTGGAAAAAGATGGCCATGTCCTTTGATGGCAATGTGGAAGCACGTTATATCTTGGTAGTATCTATCAGTCAAGTTCATTTTTCTTCTCTCCATGTCCTCAATACTTTATTAAAGGTAGAACTTTTGATGATTTTATGCTAATGAAGAAGTAGAAACACTTGACTGCACACTTTTAATCTTTGTCATGACACCAATTAAAAAAGATATATGTGCATTGTTGGTGGTGTTTCTTTGTGTATGTTTTGTGAATGAAACTTTTGGCGGCAGAATGAAATTAACCAGCAAATGTGCAAGGGGTGGTAAAGTTTTCAATAACATGGTCAATGATTTTAAAATGGCCAGGAAGGAAACTTGTTAGCCAAGGCCACACGCCTTCCTTCCACATCATGGATCATTGGAGATCATGAGCTGCTGTCAAAAGTGTGACTCATGGTCTTTTCATGATGCACAAGACCTGATTCGTTCAGTTGACAGCACAAATGATGATAAACACGGGGACCATTCTCAACTGTTCTGTGATAATTCTTTGTCTTATGTAAGATTTTGTAAAAAATAAACATTCACAAAACTACCCAAGTTCAGAGAATGTTTCAATAGGTGTGTTATCCATTGAGCTACATCAACTAATGTGTAGGAGCGCAGGATTGTTCGACATTGGTCTCTTTGCACTTGAGTTTCTGATGGAATTATTAGTATTTGGGCATATAAATGTTATCCTGTGTTCTGTAGATGTGTTTAGATACCTGCACAGAGAGATCTTTCACAGCCGAGATCCTTTTCTTCAGGAAACAGTAACATATTCTCCTTAACTGCAGCTCCAAGGCTCCTGAAGAACTTCAATCTAGACACCCAGAGGCAGCCTGCCACATTCATAAAAGCTGTACAACTGTCCAAAATGGTGGCAGAAGGAGCTTGAAAACCTCTCTTGTCCTTAGATGTTCATTTCTGTAGATAACATACAACTCCATTTCGGTCGAGTTGTGCCAAGTTATATAACATCCTTATGATTGTTTTCACATGACTTCATGACTGTAAATTCCTTATAAAGAATAATAACATCGGGCAACCTTCCTCAGGATTTGTTTAAACAGACTAAAGAGAACCTGAGAATCTTAACGTGATTCATAAGAGACTTGTGACCATCTCTCGATACCTTGCAACTGTAGACTTTCTACGCAGATTAGCTTTAAGGGAAACACTCTCATTATGAGTATTGGTTTGGAGGTAAGTATGGAAACCTTCTTGTAACAGCTCTTCTCTGAGGCCTGTAGCTTTGAGAGGATCATCCAGAAATACTTACCCAGGGCCTACCATAATCAGAGCTATAGGTGATGTTCAGGCACTTCCAAACCACCTCCAATTACTTTTGCCCAGATGAAATACCAGCAACACTATGTCTGAGTCATTATTGTCTCAGTCAGAAGAAGAAAATGTATGCTCGTTGTTAGGTATGACTGAGTTCTGAAGGCTCTGAGCCTTAAGCTTAAATACTTTTTTCTTAAAAAATAATGTAATATTAAAAAATAAATGTAATAGGTATGAAGAGGATTTACCAACGCCTTTGGAAGAAGTAGTCATGAAATCTATTGATGCACTGCCTTGGGTAAATCTGTAAGAAGCATATTTTAATTATTAAACAGCAAAATTGTCCCTTTCATGAAAAAGGTGTGCTTTATCCAAACAATGATCTTTTCAATCACTTCACATTCAAGAAGGAAAACAGGAGATGACTTATGCACTTGAACTTTGGTGTGGATGAAAAAATTGATTTTATCATGGGCTTCCAATCTGTCTTGGACGTACAGCCTGAAAGCATCCTACAAGTGATGATGGTAAGGCTTTATTTTAAGTAACAGGCATGTTTTCAGAAGAGACTAGACCTTGAAAAATGAAATCATGCTAGGTATAAGGTCAGTGATGTGGATGTAGGCCCTCAGTGAAGTGTCTTGACAGAAAGGCTGTGATAATGGGATAAAACATAACAAAATTGTGCCATGATGCAAAGTTAGGAAACATTTTGTTCTGTTGCACATAGAATTTTAATATGTATTGGGATTTATGACATGGAATAACAGCAACAGCAAAAGGATTTTAAAAGACACTGGGCTATTTTTTAGATAACCATATTTTTAAAAGAAATACATTTATTACAACTTTTAAAATATTTTAATTTTGTTTTTATAGGTTTATTTTTAGCCTAGAGATGTATTAATCTCCCATTTTATTTATTTATTGGGAATTAGTACATATATCATATCATTCCATAGATCAATCACATCAAGCAGAATTTTACAGTTGCTTCTTACTGGGAATTCACATTGGATTTAATGAAAAAATGTACTGTTTGAAATGTCATTTAAAGAATTAATAATAGTAACAATTAATTACCAATGGTTATATAAAATCCAAGAAATTTTTATATAAAACAAATTCAAAAGAGCAGAAAATGCATGTTCACAAAATTCTGTACTCTCTAGCTGGGCTCATTGATTTTAGTTAACATGAAATTGATTCTGCTTCATGGCAGCCCCATGTATGTTCAAGCAGTGTTTTGCTTCATAAGGAAGCAGATCACCAGGACTTTTTTCTGAGGCATCTTTGTGTGAATTCAAATCCAATGATTTAGCTATTAGAGAAGTATAGACCCCATTTGTGCCATACAGGATAGGGATAGGGTAATAAGCATAGGATACAAAATGACTTCTGGGAAGATGGTGACAGAGTAACACATACCGAGGGATGCTTAGAATTCAGTCCAGGAGAGATGCTTAGACAGAAATTCATCGCTGTTGGAGAGCAGGAGGAGCATCATAAAGATAAGTAGACACAGACCTACAGGGTTTTGAGAGTATGGGGGATTTTGGCTTACCTCAGTGAAGGCCGCATGGAGCTTGACCGTGGCCCCACCACTGTCTCTGCTGGAGCCGTGACCATTTGGAGCTTGTAGGGTGCTTGGTCTCAATCCAGCCACAGTTTGCCTCCACCGGCCTTGGGGCAGGGATTGGATCCTTGCAGGTCCTCTCTGTCCCCCCATCCCTTGATCTATCATGACTCAGCTACATTGTTGCCTTTGTTTCCATCTCTTCACTATATCCCCCCCTTTACCACCCCCCCACAGGCTAAGCAGGCTTGCTTTTTAACTTTTTTTCTCCTCTTTGTCACTTTCTTGGTCTCTCACACACTACAGATAACCTCCAGACCACTCCACTTAGCCTAGGGCATTTATGCCCACACCACACCCAGCTAGGTGAGCTCCACCCTGTGTGTAGCTAGCCCAAGGATGAGAAGGTCCTGCTGACCTCAACCAGGGGATACTCTGCTCAACATCTTACGGGGGAATTCCTGCCTGTGTGCTGGGGTCCTAAGGTAGCTCGGCCCACACTCCTCAACATTCCAAGCTGCTGCAAGAACCTCCGCAACACCAAAGCAGGCAACCAACCAGCCTTCTGGGTCACTCCCCCGAGAGGGAAGCCACAGGAGGATAAAGTGGTAGGTTAATTGCATAGTGAAATAGCTGTAGGCAGTTTGAAGAAGCATTCCTACAAGTCTCCCACAGAGGGCCAGTGCTCTTCAACTCCCTGGAAAATAGCAACTGGCTCCTCTAAAACAACGCAACACAAACAGCCATCAACCCCAATGACCTCAACGAAAAAAACAGGAGAAACAAAAGGCAATGGCAGAAGATGTCCTGAACATAATGACATGCATAAAAGAGGCAGACATGGAACTGCTACAGAAAGAAATTTTCAGAATGCTATTTGGAATCATACAGGATATGAGGGAAACAATACAGAAAAAGGATGAAATGATAGAAGAGGCAAAAGTCATAAACCTAAGGGAAATACAGGAGCTTAGGGAGGCTATAAAAAAATCGGTAGCAGACTCACGGGCATTGAGAATCGACTGGAGGAAGCAGAGGACTGCATCAGTGACTTGCAGGACAGCCAAGCAGACTTTAACAAACGAGAAAGAAAAAAAAAACTCTAATAAGATCATCAGAGAACCTGAAGGAAACTTAAGAGCTATGTCTGATGATACGAAGCGGAACAACAGAATTATTGGCTTTACCAAAAGGAAGACACAACAAATAAGTCATCTGCCAACAACAGTGAGAGAATTCTTGGAGAAAAACTTGCCCAGCTTAATGAATGAAAACAAGGCAACCATCCAGGAGACTGAAAGAACACCAACTAGACTGGATCCCAAGAAGTCACCAAGGAACATAATAGTTAAACTACCCAACTTTGATGAAAAGGAGAAAATCATGAGAGCAGCAAGGGAAAAACAAGCAATTGAATATAAAGGTTCCCAAATAAGAATATGCTCAGACCTATCAGCAAAAACTCTGAAGAAGAGGAGAGAGTGGAGCAACATATTCTAAAAATTAAAGGAAAACAATGCAAACCCAAGAATACTCTACCCAACCAAATTATCGATCAAGATAGACAGAGAATAAGAGTCTTCCCAGACAAGGAAAAACTCAAAAGAATACGTTAGAAGAAACCCAGTATGGGCAGAAGAACAACACTCACCAAGCATAAATGAGAGACCACTATATAGAATAACCTCACCCAGAGGGCAAAAAAGAGAAAACAGATGTCAAGATAGCATTGACTTAAAGATGGAAAGACTTCAAAGGCTGCTTAGGTAAGCTTTAAAAAAAAAAACAAAAAAAGGCAAAAGGGCATAGGGAAAATGCTATGGTATACTAACATTCCTGTGGTGAGGACCAGGTAATATGGCAGGGACCAGACCAAATACAGGGATACACATGGTAGACAACTAAAAAGGAGACAGGGAAAGGAAAAAATAATAATAAAAAGGAAAAGAGTAGTGGGGACACAGGGCACTAACCCACCCAAGGGGAGGGTAATGTTTGTGTCTCCACAGGTAAAGATGGACCAGACTTTAACCCAGTGGTCCAAGATGTGAATTCAACATGCTGGTGTGGAGTATGGAACCAGTGGAGAGGTCTGGGGTCTGCCCCAACACCAACTACTAAGTGGACACCTGCTCTTGCCCCCAGAAGAATTTATTTCAAAAGACGGCACTGAATCTTCAGCCCTGGCAGAGGGACATATCTGATCGGAGCACCCGGGAGCAGATGAAGAGGGAGGAGGAGAGAATGGAGCACATCATGGCCCACCAGACCAGGAGGTCAATGTTCCCAATTAGAGCAGCTAGTCAGCAGAAAGGACCACATGGCCGGCCCCACTATGAGACATGATATCCCTCACTGACCCATTGTCCTATAGAGGACAACACCAGAGACACAGTGTGGGAATTGCACCCAATTGGATCTGCCACACCGAGGCAAAACACTATGGGGTGCAACAGAACAGCAAGGGGATGGAGCGGCTAGGTCCCCAGGGAATGCTAAAGGTAGACTTTGGGACCAGGGCATGGTGCCAGAACAGACTGGACTGGAAAACACTCCTAAAGGTCAAAAAACAATTCTTGAACTAACTACAAGCTTTTCTTTCTTGTGTTTTTTTTTTGTTGTTGTTGTTGTTATTGGTTTGTTGTTTTTTGGTTGTATTTTGTTGCTTGGTTGTGTTCTGTCTTGCTTTTGTCCATGTTATTATGTCTGCAGGTCTGTTTAAATAAGATAGACTAGATGAACAATTGGAGGAGAAAACAAATCAATGGTGAGGTGGGTGTGGGAGGTCTGGTTGGGCATGATCAAGGGTAATATAACTAAGAGGAATTCCTGAAACTCCAGTGGGAACTGAGCATGATAGTGGGACAGGAGGGAAGTCAAAGGAAATAGAGGAAAGAGCTAGGAGGCAAAGGGAATTTACAGAGGTCTAGATAAAGACTTGTACATATGCAAATATATTTATACATAAGGATGGAGAAATAGATCTATGTGCCTATATTTATAGGTTTAGTATTAAGGTAACAGAAGGACATTGGGCCTCCACTCAAGTACTCCCTCAATGCAAGAATACTTTCATCTATTAAATTGGCATTCTGATGCTAACCTTCCCGACACAACTGCTGAAGACAAAGAGGGTGAACAACCATATGTGGTGAAGAAAGCTGATGGTGCCCGGCTAGCAAAAGATATAGTGTCTGGGGTCTTGAAGGCTTGAAGGTAAACAAGCGGCCATCTGGCTCAGAAGAAATGGAGCCCACATGGAAGAAGCACACCAGCCTGTTTGATCACGAGGTCCTGAAGGAATCAGTTATCAGGCATCAAAGAACAAAAAAAAATTCATATCATTGTTATAAGGTTTATTTGGACGCAAAAACAGAATCAAAGACCCAATTAACGGAGTTTTAGAAGCAGGCTTTACAGAGAAGCTTGCGGGCTGGTTCAGCAACTCAGGGTATTCAATACAGGGAGGGTGGGTTGGAAAGGAGAAACCAAGTTCAAGAATCTACATGTGACCTCCTCCCTAGGGGACAGACAGCAGAAACGTGGGTGAAGGGAGACTGGGACAGAGCAAGATATGACAAAATAATAATTTATAAATTATCAGGGGTTCCAGTGGGAAGGGAGGGGAATAAGGAGAAACTGATGCCAGGGGCTTCGGTGGAGAGCAAATGTTTTAAGAATTATGAGGGCAGTGAATGTACAGATGTGCTTTACACAATTGATGTATGTATGGATTGTGATAGGCATTGTATGAGCCCCTAGTAAAATGATTAAAAAAAAAAAAAAGGTTAGAAAGGTTGAGGCAGAATGGGCCAAAATAAACAATGTGATCCGGTGGGGCAAAGAATAATCCGGCAAACAGTATGGAGTCAGAAGCTTGATCTGAGGATATTCTAGAGCCCAACTCATGGTGAGAGTGACTGAGCATGAAAAGACAGTTGTGGCGGTGATCAAAGGGACAGACAGTGGAGACTTGACCAGTGTTGTGGCAGGGATACAACCATGATAGTAGTGAGAACAATAATAATCAGAGCCACGATGTGCTTCCTTAAGCTCCGTATATGCAGTATAGCAGCAATGGTTACAACGTGAGGCATGTCATACTTCAATCCTTGTTTACATGTGGAGACATTGTCAAACACGACAGAGTAGAACTGTAGTTTATACACAGCTTGCTTCATTCTTGATCCTGATTTTGGAATTATGATAGTAAACATGAAATATCAAAAGGATCCTCACCTTGTTGTTATTAAAATGCTGTCGAGTCAACTCCAACATATAGTACCACATGTACAATAGAGTTAAAGGCTGCACAGTCCTGCGCTCTCCTCACAATTGTCCTTACGCTCCAGCCCATTGAGACAGTCACCGTGTCAATTCATCTCCTCAAGGGCCTTCCTCTTTGTCACCGCCCCTCAACTTCATCAAACATGATGTCCTTTTCCAGGGACTGGTCTCCCCTGACAATATGCCCCAACTATCTAAGCCTAGGTAGTGCAGTGCCATCCTAGCCTCTAAGGAATACTCTGCACATACTTTTCCCATACATATCTGTTTGTCCTTTTAGCAGTCCATGGTACTTTCAATATTCTTCTCCAACACCACAATTCACATGCCTGGCTTAGTCTATGGTTTCCTTATTCAATGTCCAACTTTCACATTCATTTGATGCAATGGACCTTACTTACCAGGGCTTGGGTCAGGCATAACTTAGTCCTCAAAGAAACATCTTTGCTCTGCTATACTCTAAAGAGGTCTTGTGCAGCAGATTTACTTAAGGCAATATGTCTTTTGATTGCTTGGCTGCTGCTTCCATGACCATGGATTGTGGATCCAAGTAAGACAAAATCCTTGACAACTTCAAACTTTTCTCCATTTATCATGATATTACCTGTTGGTCTTCCTTACATTAAGCTCTAATGTATAGTGAAGGATACAATCCTTGACCTTCATCAGAAAGTGCTTCAATTCCACCCTACTTTCAGCAAGCAAGATTGTGTCATCTGCATCCTAAATTTAGAGTTATTGAAAATTTAAGGAAAAAACTGTCTGGGGATTAAATTGATATAGCAGTTAAGGCATAAATCAATAAAATACTCAGGAATTGAGCATAGAATTAGTATTGAGGATGTGGGGAAATAGGGAAGAAGATAGTACTAGTGGAATACTGAAACATGATGTGTAATCATAGTGGAAATGTTGGACAATTGGAAGAGAAATCAAGGTTTCAATTTGAATATACATGGCTGTTACTTTGTTACTCTCTAAGAACAGGATCAAAGGCTCCCCTTAAACTCTTTATTTTGTGCATCAAGTAGCTGAAGATGCAGCATAGATTTTCACTAACGTTTCGTTGTTGTCCCTATGATA
Source organism: Tenrec ecaudatus (assembly GCF_050624435.1). Classification (NCBI taxonomy): domain Eukaryota; kingdom Metazoa; phylum Chordata; class Mammalia; order Afrosoricida; family Tenrecidae; genus Tenrec; species Tenrec ecaudatus. The sequence goes on from NC_134531.1 coordinate 87,931,050, forward strand.
ACTTTAAGTACACCTCTTCATAAAGGAGATGTTGTCCTGGTTTACCTTTTCAGTAAGAGCATTTTCTTTTTTCTTTACTGGTAAGCTCACTGCAATTTGTAACATTTTGTATACTTTATAAATAGCAATTATACACTCTAGTTCCCTGCTTACCTTAATTGATGTCTAGTTTGTTTTTTTTAAAAAAGGAAGTGCCTTCAGCTTTACTCTCAGGTAAGGACCAAACTACTACAGACTACTGACGATGGATCAGCCTGGGGACTGCTCGTTAGGTATATCTCAGCGGCGTGAAGGATTAATTTGTCTTTATATTATTTCATGAAAATGGTGCTTGTCCCTCTTTATATTTTTAATCCGTTGTTTTATTTCCATAATATGGAGTTAAGAAATCATCTAGTCAAAAGTAAAGATACTGAGGGGGGAGTGGGGAGGGAGGGGAAAAAGAGGACTTCATGCAAAGGGCTTAAGTGGAAAGCAAATGCTTTGAAAACGGTGAGGGCAAAGAATGTACAGATGTGCTTTATACAATTGATGGATGTATGGATTGTGGTAAGAGTTGTATGAGTCCCTAATAAAATGTTTAAACAAAAAAGTTGAGATACTAGTTACAGCTACATAAGTATAATTCTATGTGTTATGCTAATAAGAGCCAACATTATCCATGCATTAGGCAAGGTATGTTATAAGGACTTCACATACATTAGTGACTTTAATATGTTTATATTTTTTGAACAAATACTGTTATTCTTGGCAATATATACTTGGAAAAATACTGAAGTATTGAAGTCTTGTGGAAGCTGAGTTTCAAATCAATCACTTTGATTACAAAAACCTGTGTTGTTAAACTGCCGTGTAGATTTATTTCTATCAAACTCTGTACCCTATTTCATAAACTTAATAGATCTGTTTGCATAAAACAAAGGAGAAAAAGAGTCTTAGTTAATTTTCTATAAATTTCAAGATGAAGGAAGAGGAAACCGCAGAAAAAGAAAAGGTAATAACTTGTCTTGAGTTATTTGCTTACTCCAATGCAACTCATTGAGTACTCCCCCAGTGCCTGATTGTCTAAGTAAATAATGAACTTCCTCTTTGTGCCCATCCACATAGTAGAATCGGCAATTTAATTACCATACAGCATTGGTCTCAGAAAAAGTAAGTAAATGTGTTTGTTCTTACCCAGGCTGTGGACCATTTTCGTTGCCAATATGGCAATCACTAACGCTTGATTTGTTGGCACACTCAACATGCACTGTAGACCTTATTGCTCTGAAGAACTGGTTCTGAGGACCCACATGCTTTACTCTTAAGTCTTTATCGTCTGTGGAGTGTTTGGCCAAAATGGGGAGTAAGGAAGGATCAGGTATCATGACATCATTTGAAACCTTCCAGAATCCATTTTGCATGAAAGGGTTCCTGTCTCCTGACTCTTGAGGTTCTACCTGCTGAACCCCAGTGGCTTCCTTTCTCCAATGGGAGAACCTCGAATCATGGTTGGTAGCATTTTAAAATGGGGCCTTTTCCTGTTTCATCCCAAAGTCTGTACACATGTGGTTCAAGGGAGGTACAGGTCTTTCTTTTGTAATCTTTTCAGACTTTCATCTTTCTCATGTCTTAACTTTGAATATCTAAACATCAAAGAATTTCTCCTGAGATCAAAAAGAAAACAATGCTAATACCCAAAAAGCCCCCACATTATCAGTAAGTCACAAAAAATTCTATCAAGATTAAAGTTAGACTATGATACTCGAGCCATTAGTTCCTATCCATATCCCTGTGCAACATGACAGCTAATCACACTAAATGTGTTTTTGATGGATTGAACATTAGACATCTTCAAAATATGGCTAGAGAAGACTAATTTATGAATAGTACTTTGGCCTCCTATTCATTGCCAGATGCAGTGAGTCATGTCCTACTCATAGAGACCCATCTACTGCAGAGTGAAACACTGCCCAGTCCTACCCGTCTTCACAAAGCCTGTGAATTACTCAGCCTGGGGTCAGTCCATCAGGTCAAGGGCTTTCGTCTTTTTCACTGTGCAGTTTACCAAGCAAGATCTACTTTTCCGAGGATTGGCCTCCCCTGAACCACGAGGAATTCTTGCCCTCCTCTCTTCAAAAGATCAGTCTGACTGTACTGCTTCATACACAGATTTGTACATCCTTTTGGAGTCCATGGTACTTTCAATATACTTTGATAATATCACAATAAAAAATAATCGATTCTTCTTTGATATTCTTTAATCACTGTTCAACTTTCACATACATACAAGGCAATTAAAAATAGCCTTTGAGTCAAACACACCATAGTTATCAAAGTGGTATCCTTGTCCTCTAATATTTTAAAGAAATCTGTGCAGCATCTTTGTCCAATATAATATGCTCTTTGATTTCTGGACTGCTATTTCATGAGTATTGATTATGAATTCAAGTGAAAAGAAATCTTAAGTAATGTCAGTGCATTTTCTGTTTATCATGATATCAGTTGTGAGACTTTTGGTTTTCGTTACATTAGGCTGCAATTCATACTGATCCCTGCAGTCTTTGATTTTCATCAGCAAGTGTTTCAAGTACTCCTTGCTTTAAAGCATAGTACAGATTGTTATTGCGTAGTAGTGCTTCAGTTCTGCTGCTGTGTTCTTCTTCCTATAGTCTAGCATCTCAAATTATTTGCTCAGTATACATATGGAGGAAATATGGTGACAGATGTTCACCAAAACACACCTGTCCTGGTTTTAAAACTTCATTCTTGCCTTGTTGTGTTACAATGATTGCTTTTGGTTCTATATACAGGTTTTGCATGAGCACAATGAAGTGTTCTGGAATCCCCAACTTTCTCAATGCTACTCATAGTTTGCTATGATCTATATAACAATAAACACAAAGTAAACACAAAGTCAATAAAACACAAGTAAACATCTTTCTGGTAGTCCCTGTTTTCAGCCAAACTCATTTGGTGTCAGGAAATGATACACCTCTTCTGAATCTGAATTGATTTCTGAGAGCTCTGTTGACAAACTGCTACTCACTGGTGAATTATTTTTAGCAATATTTGACAGAAATTTCTTCTCTGCCTTTTTAAGTATTATTGGTGGTCTTTTCTTTCTTAATCTTCATTTTTATTTTATCATCATATTATTATCTTTATAGTATTATTTGTACCTTAATTTAATTTTAATTTTATAATAAAAGAATTATCTCTATTTTAACTTCATACTATTATTCTTATCTTTATTCTGTTTCATTTTGGTTTTGGTTTTGATTGTTTCTTTTAGGTCTCCCAGTTTAAGCAGCACAAAGGGAGTGGATATATAGAGATAATAATCAATGTAATGGTTTGTCAGGAATGAGAGCATGGGAGGGTGAGAGGAATTGGGGAGTAATCAATGAGTGCAGGAGGGAAGGTAGCATTAGAAATGATTATGATAATGTACATATAACTCTTTTTTAAAACAACTTACCTATGGCAGTGCATTATATGTGAATATTTTATCAAGAAAACTGCTAAGGAAGAAAGTGAGAAAGAAAGAAAGAACAAAAGAAAGAAAGAAACCAAACATGACCTACGGTCAATACCAGGGCTGAAGGAGGAAGATTTTTTGGTAATATGGCATTAAGTTTATGTTAATGGTGGTGGAGCAATTTGGAGAGCAATATCAATAGTGGTTGACCAACATGGAGAGTATCGTCAATGGCACTGAATAATACATGTAGAAGGTGTTGAATTGGAGGCTGTTTTGTTGTGTATACTTTTGCCAAAATTGAAAAAAAAGGAAAGAAAGAAAGAAAAGTACATGAATAACCATGAGTACAAGGAAGAAGAGGATGTTCTAAATTTGATTGTGGTAAAGATTGTACAACTCCTCTTGATCTGACTAAACTATTGAAATGCATGATATACATGAATGACGTGTCAATGAAACTGTTTGAACAAACATTCGGTATAGCTGCACTTCCCAGCTCCTCTTGTTAACCCCCACCCCCATAATAGAGTTTATCTTCTGCCCTTCCATCCATCCTTCTTCCAGAAACTCCGTAATCGTGTTCCTCCCCTCTCCCTGCCACAGCCTTGATCCTGCCACCTTGCAGTCTTTAGAGTCTGACCCGTCCCTCGGTGTGAAAAATCCCACGCATCCCCCTTCCTTGTTTCCTTGTACTAATTGTGCCACTACTTATTTTTTTTGTGAGTTTGACTGACTTTATAAGAATTGCCTTCTCTAGTTTTGTCCATGTGTTCTGGTGTTTAGGAGAGCTATTGGGATTTTCAATTTAAAACATTTTTCATGCATGGTGTTCAATTGCATGAATGTAGTAGTGTTTGTGTATTCGATTCTCTATAATCAGTGTTTTTGTTTGTTTCTATCTTTTTGCTGCTGTAGAAATGGCTGCAGTGAATATGGGAATGAACTTTTAAAAATAACTGACATGTAAATATTAGTATTAACTTTAATTTCCACATTCCATGGGGTCATTTTACTTTGTAATTAGCACAAAAATAAATTCCTTCCAAGCACTTTTCCAGGTCACTGTCTTTCAAATTTCTCAGAAGAAATTTATGTCAGTGAGTGCTTTATTAACTTTTTGAAACATTTATTTGGTACTCTTTTAATTTAAGAAGTCTAGTTATGTGGTAGAATGCTGGTTACAAATTGGCTCTGAATCATATGGTCAGTGGTTTGAAAGCACTTTCTCCATGGAAGAAAGACTAGGTTTTTATATCCTTAAACAATTATAGTCTGAGAAGCCCATGGAGGGGTCACTGTGAGTCAGCATTGACTCGATGGCAGTGAGTTTGAGTTTTTGAGTTGAGGTTTTCTGTTAAGGCCACCGGTGAACCTTGGCCTTCCTTTTCCAATATTGCTCACTCTTGATCATAGGTTCCTTTTTGAAATGACTGAGGGTTGATCAATTGTTGTTCATGCAGTATTTCTGTATATTTCTTCCACCATCTTTTGATACTTCCTGCATCATTCAATATTTGGTCAATATTGCAACTGAAGGAAATGACTTTTTTTTTGTTCAAGTGTTTAAATTTGAGGTGCACTAGGCATTAAAATGGTGAGCATTTAAACTATAATTCAATGCTATGTATTAAGTAAGACACACTGCTTATCTGTCAGTTTGTCCAACTATGCTAGCTTGTGTATTGCTGTGACACTTAAAGTTATGGCCACCGGTATTTCAAATACCAGCAGGGTCTCATTAAAGTAAACAGGATTCAACAGAGCTTCCAGACTAAGAACATACTACGAGGGCAAAATGGGCTCTCTACTTCCGAGGACTTGCCAACTGAAATCCTATGGATAGCACGGAAACTTTGTCAGATACTGAAAAACGTTATGAATGGAAGTAGAACATTGTCACAATTGGTGCCAGAATGAACATGCAAAATATGATTAAAATAGCACTCAACATATGATTACAATATAGCTGCCTTCTCAAAGTAGAATCGACCATAATGATGTGGATGGATTAAAGCTGTGAGAGTAAAGGCTTAAATCCCAATTTGCTGATGGGGAATGACACAGGAAGAAACAGCTGCAACAATTGATTAATAATTGAACCTTGTAGTATATAAAACATGAATCTATGAAAATTTGAAGTTGCCAAAAATAAAATGGACCTCAGAAATATTAATGTGCTAGGCCTTCATGAGCTGAAACAGACGAATATTGCCATTCTGAATCAGAAACACATATAGTTTACAATGCTATGCATCACGAACTCAAAAAAAATGACATTGCATTCATTGTCAAAGAGGATATTTCAAGACCTATCTTAAAGTATGCTGCTGCCTGTGATAGAATAATCTCTATCCACATATAATGAAATACATCCAGGACATTTGTTATTAGAATTTACAGCCCAGCCACTAGAGCTAGTGATGAAGAAATTGAAGAACTCTATGAAAGTCTTTAATTTAAAATTAATCCAACATGCCATCAATATGCATTAATAATTAATGATGATTAGAATGTGAAAGTTGGAAAGAAGGAGGAAGAGACAATAGTTGGAGAACATGATCTTGATGATAGAAATTAAGCTGGAGATCACATGATAGAATTTTTCAAGATCATGGAATGTTTCTTAGCAAATAGCTTTTATCAATAACATACAAATGGTGACTATTTACATGGATTTCTACAGATGCAACACACAGAAATCAAATTGACTACATTTGTGGGACGTGAACACAGAGAAGCTCAACATTAGCATCTAAAACCAGGCCAATAGCAAACTGTGGAAGAGAATATCAATTGCTCATTTATCAGTTATGTGGAAGCTAAAGAAAATTAAAACAAGTTCACAGGAGCCAAAATACAACTTGAGTATATTCCATCATAATTTTTGATCATCTCAAGAACAGTAGATGCATTAAACATTCACGATAGAGACTTGATGAGCTGTGAGAGGACATCAAAAATATCATTCTTCCAAAAAGGACTTGTCAACATTTATTCATTTCAAAAGGTAGCCTATTAGCAAAAACTAATGGTACTGAAGAAAGAAGTTCAAGCTGAAAGCATTTGCTAAACACAAGGAGCCAAGAATTGATGAGATACCAACTGAAGTCTTTCAGTAAGCTGATGAAGCACTGGAAGCACTCACTCATATATGGCAAGACATTTGGAAGACAGCTACTTGGTCAATGAGTAGATGAGATCTATATTTGTATACATCCCAAAGAAAGGAGACCCAACAGAATGCACAAATTATAAAACAATATGATTAATATCAAATGCAAGTCAAATTTTATTGAAGACCACCCAACAATGGCTGTAGCAGAATTTTGACAGGGAGCTGCCTGAGGTTCCAGCCAGATTCAGAAAAGGACTTGGACTAAATTATATTATTCCTTGTGTCAGATGGATCTTAACTGAAACCAGAGAGTACCAGATAGATGATTCCTGTTGTTTCATTGACTATGCAATGGAACTCCATTGCATGGATCATAATTAATTATGGATAACCTTGAGAAGAATGAGAATTCCAGAACATTTCTCTGTGCTCATGTGGAACCTGTACAAGATTTCAGAGGCAGTTATGTGGACAGAACAAGGGAGTACTGCATAGGTTAAAATCAAGAAAAATAGGCATCAGGGTTGTATCCTCTCACAATCCTCATTCAATTTGGATTATATGTAGAAGAATGTGGAATCAGGATTAGAGGAAGGCTTACTAATGATCTGTGATCTGCAGATCATGCAACTTGACGACTGAAAGTGAGGGGAGCTGGGAGCACTTGCTAGTAAAGGTCAACGATTGCATCCTTCAGTTTGGATTACAACTCAAAACAAAGAAAACTAAATCCCCGTAACTGGCCAAATAGAAAATATCAACATAAGTGGAGAAAAAACTGAAGTTGTCTAAGATTTCCTCTTGCTTGGATCCTGATTCATGGAAGTAGCATTTAGGAAATCAAAGAGTGCATGGCATTGGACCTGGCTCCTGCGCAAATGCTCTGTAAAGAACTGAAAAGCAAGGAGGTTAATTTGAGGATTGAGTAGCAAGTGATCAAAACCATAGCATCTTCTATCCTCTAATATGCATATAAAAGTTTTACATTAAATTTGAAAGACTGAAGATGAACCAGGGCATTTGAACTATGGTGTTGAAGAAGAAAATTGAAAGCATCACGTCCCCACCCCCAGCCAGTCCTGGGGTTATTGGGCTCCGCTCAAGGGGAGTCCGTGTGGGACATGGGAGTACAGTGAATTGTGTGACCCTTTGCAGGGCATGCCTACACAGTAGAGTATGCTAGGCCCCTCTAGGATTTCCTGTATGGGCTCCAATAATTTTTTTTCCCTTTTGCTTAAAAGAAAATTGAGAGTATCGTTGACTACAGAAAGATCAAACGTATCTGTCTTAAAAGAAATATGACCCAAATGCTAGTTTGCTCAAAGAAGGGGAGGCTGCCTCTCAGGTGCTTTGGACTTGTTGTCAGGAGAGATCGGTCCATGGACAAAGATATCATGCTTAATAAAGAAGAAGGGCACAAAAAGAGGAAAACCTCAAACAGGATGGGCTGACACATTGGCTGTAATGATGGGCTGAAATACAATAGCAATAGTGAGGAAGGCCCAACACCAGGCAGTGTTTCATTCTGTTGTACACAGGGTCTGTCTCGATGAGTCAGAGCCGACTTGACCACACTTAACAGCAGCAACATCTATTAGGATGAAGATACAATGTTCGCAGATTGGTAACTGTTGCTGCTCCATGTAGCACGGGGCAATCCGTAGAGATCCTCCTTCAGAAGGTGTAGACTAACTCTTACAATGGCCAAGGCCTCCACTTTGGCTGATTCCTTTGTCTCCCTAACTCTGGAGTGTTGTGTTGTTTCTGTTCTTATACCACGCAATCTTGTGTGAATATTGCTTTACTGTCAGGATTGTACTGCTGTTTGCATGGGACGAAATTTCACATATTATAATAGATATTTTTTATTGTATCACTGTCATTTCCTGGCCAGAATTGTACATTGGCATTGTTATCAAATAGATGCCAACTTTTACCTTTGACATAAGGTTCAGTAATGAAAAAAATAACTTGACTAGTTAAGCTTTCAGAAATTTTAAAGGATGAGCAGGATTATAATAATGAACACAATTTCAAGAAAGAAAGTTACTAGTCTCTTTTTATCAGTTTTAGAAATACCATTGATTGATATAAATAACATTGGTATATGTCCTCTGGAGCGATCAAGACACATCATTTCACTAATAATAGTTCTTACATATATTTTTGTTTTCAAAGAGTAAAAACGTACCATTCAATTTGTAATTTAATCCCATGAAAGGGTCACATCCAATGCAGTTTTCAGAGCTTAGAGAAGTCATCTAAAGGAGGGTATGGAATGTAAAGTAGAATTTTTAAATGAAATTAACAACATATTTTACACAAAAATGCATACATATATTTATACAAGCAAAGTTAAAAGCCACAAAAACAAAAACAGTTGGTGTGGCAATTCCAAAGTGAGTGGAAGAAGTATTCAGTCTAACTATCCAAGCAACCAGATGATAAATGCATGTTCTCTTGCATTTTCTGCTACTTGTGTTGCATTCATTATTTGTGGAAATGTTGAGACTAATGAACCTAAGTGGAAATAAAGTCTCCATTTCCAACAACTGAAAGTAAATTCAAAGGTTATGTTAGCAACATGAATTAATCATAGTACAACGAATGGAAACAAATCCAAATTTGCAACTAAATCCAAAATAGCTATATTTTAAGTTATGGTGAACTGGTTATTTTAATTTCATTGTAACCAATACAAAGTATGTGGTTTATTGCTTAATTAACTGCTTGATAGATATTTTATGTTGTCCCTCACTGAGGTCCAATCACAAATTCCAGTGCACTGAAATGACTGAGCATACAACCTTGTCACTAAAACACCATCTAAATCCAAAGAAATAACTGACATTTCAAAGAACTTTCATAAAGGTCATAATTGCCCATGATCATCCCTCGGGTTAAAGCAGTAATTTCTTGCACTCTAGTAGTAAAATTGTGATGATATAGCAATTACAAACAATATTCAATGGAAAGAGCTGTTTTTTCATGCTGTTAATAAAAATTCTTTGGCCCCAAACTTGTTTTTACAGAATCATTCTTATGAAACAAGATATTAAGGAAAAGCAAGTGTTTTGCCATTGTCTGCAAGGCGATGGAAATACAGGGAGGATCAACGCCAGCACATCTCACATTTGTTATATCAACTAACTTGAAGAGTAGCATTTAGGTGGATTACAATAGTCTAAATCATTCTATTTGCGTCATCAACATATCACAGCCTCTTTTGCATTGTAGTTGTTTTTGCTTAAGCCCCCTATAAAAGTGAAAGTGTTGAGAGACAATGACAAATGCAATCTCAGTCATCAATATTATCATTTCTTGTGACTTGATTGTGTGTGTATAAACTTGTCCAAATAATCTTATGCTCTATTTTGATGTCACTTAACTGTAAGTGAGGATTAATATATTTGCTTGTTACATCATTATCGACAACTCCCTGACCTCCTCCCCCCAACATAATGAATATCATGGACATTAGCTACCCTTAGAATTCCCCAGCTAATGTGACTTTAGACAGAGTTAGCTGAGGTTACTGTGACTCAGTACAATCCAGCCGGAGGTGGCTCAACCTTTCTTGTGAGATAATAATTAGAGGTTGTGATAAAAAAACGACTTAAGCACACAAATAGAAAAACCAAATTTCTAGTGTTCAGAAGGTATAAAGCTCTCTTCATTTTTACAGAGAAAGATGTATGGGACTAATATTACATGAGTTGCTGTTTAATTTTGGCTTATCCAGCAGGCTCTGCACCATGAAGTTTCTGTTTAGCCTATCAGAAATAAATCCTTTTTCACATCCTCCTGTTATTTGAAAAGTCTATTCTTTTATTTTTATTTTCTTCTTACCATGTTAAAATAACACCCTCAAATCACTCTCAAAATACTTGCAGGAAAAAAGAAATAACAGCTTATATTAGTGAACAAGCTAAAATTAGTTGAATTGTGAACTAGATATAAAGATAGACCAGTAGATCTATCTTTCAGTGAATTATACCCAGTCAATATCAAGGGTATCATAGCAATTAGTTCACTACATTGATCATCTCACAACAAACATTTTTACCTTTAAGCAAATATTTCAGTACTAGTATTTCTTTGTGTATCAACCTTTCCACTAAGAACTGTGAAAAATAATTATATCATTATTTGTTCCAAAATGGAAAGTAAATTATGCCATCTGCAATGCCTTTCTGGAATATATTCTCTGCACACTGACAAGGATAAGTCACTAATACTATAGTCAAAGAAAGGAAATGAAAAAAACACACACACACCAGGTAAGAATAACTCATTTAAATGAATTTGAACTTTCTTCATATCATGCGAAAAGAAGCAGCTTGTTCTCTTCTGCCCCTCTCGACCAAGATATACTAGGCCCACAGAAGAGCGGCTTTCCTTGCCTCCACTCCCACTTTGCTTCTATATCTGTATCCAGCCTGTTTAAAAATCTACTGAATCTCAGACATTTGTTTGTAGCTGTAATGAAAAACAAAGAATCAAGAGGCCGACTTAGAGGAAACTGGGAGAAGCAAATTTATTTTCTTGCCTGGCAACATCTGACACTTTCCTTGTCTTCGTTTCAGGGATCAAATCCCTGCAATATGTAGGTAGAGTGTGTGTGTGTGTGTGTGTGTGTGTGTGTGTCTACACAAGTTCATTTGCATTATTATAATATAACAAGAAAGGCAGGTGAAGGTAAATAATTTTCCCACAGTGTGTGCAGAACCAGGCGCACGGGTCCGTTAAACTAAAGCAATGTGACCTAGAGCATTGAAAATGATAATTTTCCACACATAAGTATCCTTTCATGCTGTGTCAACTGGTGGTGCATTTGAGAAAGCCTGTCAGGTTGGCTTTTGATGTAAAGAAAATGCAAGAGTTGAATACTCTGTCAAGAGAAAGGCAAACCCTCCCCCCTTTACTTTTTCTTCAAAGATGTGCTTTAGAGCTTCCTTTTATGGCAGAAGGCTTGTTCAATATTTTTCAATTAATGGTTTGGCAGTGTTGGTTTAGTCGGAGAGGGAGTGCTTGTTCGCCAAGAGTTAAACTGAAGCATAGGCTTCGGAGACTGGCAGGTTGCAGGGAAATTGCTCCTTCACCTGTACTGTTTTGCCTTCCCAGGCTCCAAAGTGTTTTTCTAAAGTCTTAGATAGGTGCTTAGAGCCAAAATGTTACAAAGAGTCAGTAAAGTAATGAATTTTGACATTTAATCCTGAGGAGTTCTCTGAGCAGAAAAAGTCTAAACTGCTTCCACAAAAGGATAGCGATTAGAGACCAAGCTCTAGGTTTGGGCATATTCAGACCAAAAGACTACAAGAAAAGAAGACTATAACTTTGTAGATAATAAAGTAGGACTTGAAGAAGTTGTAAGTCCATACAGGTAAATAAAATTTCGTTTGACTATATTTGTGTTATAGATAGTGTGCTGAGAAGTCCATGTGACGAGATCATCAGGATTGATGATGGCATTGGTGAGAGATGTCCTTTGTTGCTTACTTAGCTCAAACTCAGTGACTTCAAGCCTCCTTAGATTTAGCTTGGGTTCAATGGTACAGAAACCAAAAAGTTTTTTGTACACTCACTGATTAATATGGCCTTCATTTTTAGGCATTTTTAGGCATTTGGATAACACAGCATATATGACCTCCTTCCTCATGTGTTTTGATGGCAGAGGCTCAGAGACCTTGGAGGGAAGGAAGTCAATATGTTCTCTCATCACTGAATTGCGTAGAAAGCTGTGTGGTTTCCTAAAGAGCATCAATCTGCCCTCTGCATCTCAGGGGAGAAGTTAAGACTATCATTACACCATTTTAAAGAATTGTATGGGATCAAAATTAGATCTTTAAAGCTTAATTGAGAACATTAAGGAAGTGACAGCCTAAGTTAACACTGGTGAAACCATATGAGCAGAGATCTGGATAACAGTGGCCCAGTGATAAGTGTGAAAACATTGTCACTGAAGTATTCATATAAAGGATGTTCAGGTGTCTGCTTTGTTGCTTTGTTTTGTATATTTTCACTGACTAGCACCACCAAAAAAATATATAGTCAAATGAAGTTGAGAAGGTGTCCACTCTTTATTTTAATCACAACCACATAGAAAATGGTGAATAACCAGTGGATTCCCTCATTCCTTTGACCATGAATGTCAGAAGGAAAAGCTATGGATTCTATTCAGGAAATGTTTTAGTGCCAGTTCCAGGAAACTGGCTTGGTGTACGAGAATGCTTGCTGGTGTTACCATGTTGACAGGGAGCGTTGACTCAGACTCCCTTCCCCACTCTCATTCCCTCAGGTTTTCCACTACTTTAATGTCCAGAAGAGTTGGGCTACAGGCCCCTGTTGGTATGTTTCCAAGAATGCCTTCTCTCTTTTATCATTCCATTGGAATGTAGAGGAGCACTCGACTGATTTGGAGGGTGATCTCTCTGTCCTGCTCCGAGCTCCCCTTGTAAAGCTTGACCATGTTCCATGTAGGAATGGAGAGAAGTCATCAACCACATGTTCGTTCATGAATAGTATGCCAGGTTAGACTCAGGGAGCCAAGACTGAAGGTAGTCTTCTAGCTCCAACATATTGTTCAGGAACACTGTAATTCTCTCTTTATACAACCCTACTATCAAGTAGCATGTACCTCATCACCCAGTAAGATAACCAGGCCAATTTTTTACCACTGATTATTTATGCACCACATATTTATATTCTTGTTTTTGTTACACTGATCTGCAATACTGAATCACTGACTATGAGTTACATCAAGTTGAATACCAGGAGAACAGAAATTGAGTTACAAATGTGTGTGTATTATATTAATATGGCATACTATATATAAGATGTAATGTATTCTATATATGATATATTATACATATTCCCTATATGCACACACACACATTAAATATATATTAATTGAGAAATCAATGATTGTGAGTGTACATTAATCCAATTAATTATTCTACCTATAACCTATGCAAAATGCCTAATAACAAGTACCTTCATTCATCTTAATACAACTTAATTGATTATTTCTACTTTGGTTTTAAATTATTATTCACTTGAGTTACACCTTTAGTCATGGATTGGACCCTAAATCTCAATATGTTTCATTTTATTCTACCACATAATTAAGAAAATTCATAAAAATAAAAACAATAGCTAATATTTATTTGACACGTAGCAGTTCTGAGTCAGTGTTCTGCATGCTTTATTATGCACACATTTCCCCAAGCTGTATGACACCCCTCTAGGGAAAGTTTGCATATTTCCATGGATGTGTGTGTGTGTGTGTGTGTGTGTGATTGAGAGAGAAGAGAGAGAGAGAGAGAGAGAAAGAGAGACTCAACCTGGGGATTATTTTAACAATTCACTATTTTTTCAAACATTCACCTTCAGTTTCGTCCGCACATTTGACAAGTTCTCTTCTCCCCTCTGATTCCCATAACCAGACTATATCACCGACAGTCACAGCTTTCTAGAAATTTCATGTGTTTCTGGCTTTTTACCCCTTCAAATTCTGTCTATCGCAAGAGCATAATTACAGAAGTCCTTTCTATACACTATGACTCCAACGATCTCTTCCTAACTATTTTCAAAATTAAAACAAAATAAACAATTGCCATGAAGTCAATAGAGCCTAATGATTACCCAAACCTATCCCTGCAGGATTTCCATCAATTTTCCTAGCTGTTTTGTAGGCAGATCCTTAGGTTTTTCCTTCCAGTGCTTTGGGTGGACTCGGGGGTCAGCTCTCGGTGAGCAGCCACAAGCTGAACTGGCCCTGCCTTCCACGACCTCCTTCCACGCGTGCACAGAGGAGCCTGTTGCTCTGGTTACGCTTCTTCACTTTTCTCCCTCCTAGGAATTTCCTCCTAATTTAGCCCCCTATATTTTCTTCACCCTCCATACATTGTTCGTGTTTCAGACAAAAACTTGGGTTAATTTTCTGAAATTAATAACGTTAACTAGTTATAAAGGGAAAATATAGGGGGTGCTGAACAATCAAATTTTTCAAAGCTTTAGATTACATTAAAAAATCCAAGTTATAGATTGCATTTCTTTCACATCATGTTGAGGGTAAAATCTTCAAAGAACGCCATAGAAAAGGACATACAAGGAAGCTCAAATATTCAACAAGTGGCTGGGGGTGGGGCACGGTCTGCTGTGGGTGACCCACACTGGAGCAGACTTTCTCATGACCCGCAGGAGGTAGCCATGCTGATGAGCGTTTCCACCACAATGGAGACATCCTGTGAACATCGTGCATTCCTAAGAGAATTTGTGCTATTCACGACAATGTTCATAATAATAGATGTAAGAAACCAGGAGTCCAAAGCAGCCCTAATTACCGAGCACTGGGGAGTCGGTGCCAGCGTGGATTTATGCTCCCTTCCAAACCAGAATGTCGCATCACAATTGATTTTCCTTTTTCAATTCTAATTTTCCAGACCTATTAAAATTACTCTAAACTACACGGCGATGAAAGAAAAAAATATTGGCTTTCCCCCATTATTCCTTTCTTTTCTCCCGTGTCCCCTTTCTACTAAATCAAATTAATCTACTTTAAAAATAGAAAAGATAAGTGATTATATAATCTTCTAAGGCAGGCAGGAAGCTGTGGGACACAGCACAGCGAGCGGATGACATGCTCTTACGTGCAGTCGTGTGTGAAGACAATATGCAGAGCACTCCACGCCTCTTGCTGCCCAGGGCTCTGGCAGGCGGCAACGCCCCTGGAGAAGTTTCCCCTTCAGAGGCCTCCAGTGGGGTAAAGGTAGCTCCTTCTGAGGAAGAAGAACTGCTTTCCCCAAACCTGAGGAATGCTAAAGTGTTACCCAGAGCTCCAGGTACAGACGTATAGCTTTGGACGAACCCCTTCGAATTGATCCTGACACAGGCAAGAAAGGGTCAGTTTCTCCCTCCCCACTGGCATCTTCATGAGGGCTTGTGGGACCTCATCTGAGTCATGCTTTTAATTTGTACTGGAAAAAGCAACCCCTCCATGAGAAAACCATTTAATCCTCTCAATTACATATAGGGGCCTCACTATAACAGCGTCTTCTCAGCCCCTACACTTGAATCCCTAAAGCTCAAGTTCAATTCCACCCACTGCTAAAGCAACCAGACTTTGTCCAAAGAAAAATCAGTTGAGGGGAAAGATGATATTCGGTGTGAACGGCTATTTTAAGAAGTCCCCAGCATTTGCATTTCTAAACGATTAGGAAACAAAACGAAGGGACAATTTAAAATGCACATACATATATACATGTTTTAAAATCTAATTTGGGGTCACAGCTGTAATTGCAGAAGCTTTGGATTGTGTGTCATGCTGGAATAATGTCGTGTTAGTGAATGTAAAGCATTCAGCATTGCTTTATGCCTCATTGCACCCTAAGTGCGATGCTATTTCAATACAACACCTACCACTTTTAGGTCTTTATGCTTAAGTATGTCTTGCTGGATGAAATCAAGCTACAAATTGGATGAAATTAGGTCCTCCCAGTTGATTCGACTGCTAGAAGCTCCAGAACCCAATTGTTTCCTGAGTCCAATTCTACGAATTCAGAACTGAAATGAACATGATTTTTTCCACTGGAAAATAAATACAAAAGCTCAACTTGCTGTAGAGATGAAAAGCATTTTTTTTTTTTTGCCACAGGAAAAAAATAAAGTTAGTGCCTCTCCCTTGGGAGGATGTTGAAAATCATTCAGGAATGAAACAAGAAACACTATAGCAAACATAACCATCCGGAATTTGGTCGAACAGGGGTATCATGCTGGTAAGTGGAGGGTCAGTGAAGATGAGCAGAACTTTCAGTGACAGGAACTGGCATAGGGGCGGGAAGAGCATGCTCACCATATAAAGGATGCTGAGATGGGTGCAGGATCAGGCAATATTTCATTCTGGTTACAAAGGATCACTTTGAGTTGAAAGCAACCAGTTGTGCCATAAGAATAACAACAGCATGTCTTAATTATTTAGTGTCGCTGTAACAGAAATACCACAAGTAGATTGCAAAAAGAAATGGACTCACTCATAATTTAGGAGTCTAGAAGGAATTTATAGCACCAACTGCATGGAAAGAGATTTTCTTTCTGTTGACTCTTGGGGAAGCTCCTTACCTCTTTTCAACATCTGTGGACCTGGTGTCTCATCTCCATTTCTCGGTATCAGTTTTGTTTACGGTCTAGGGGGTTCTCAATGCAGGGACCCTGAGTCCCATAGACTGACAG
The DNA here is from genome assembly GCF_050624435.1 of Tenrec ecaudatus. NCBI lineage: Eukaryota > Metazoa > Chordata > Mammalia > Afrosoricida > Tenrecidae > Tenrec > Tenrec ecaudatus. Next base: position 87,947,858 of record NC_134531.1, read on the forward strand.
ATTCTGTCCCTGTTCCTTCCATCTTGGTAGTAGCCTCTGCTGACTTCACTTGGCATTTGTCTCTTGTAAGACCAAAGATATCACTCAAGCAAAGAGATGAGTTGAGTAAGGGTGCTGACTACATTAGGTGGTGACTTCAGTAGGGCTTGGGTCAGACCCCTTGGACCCTGAGTCACAACCCACCCTGAATCTGTCTCATTGATATAGAGTAGAGGATTTATAGGCACAAAATGGAGAAAATGTGTATCAGATCAGAAAATGGAAGGCCAGTATTCAATGCTATTGCCCAGCAGAGTTGGCGCTTGGTTTGGTGATCACAAATCAACCCATCATGGTAGTGTATCCACTGTTTAGACAAAAACAAACAAGGCCTTCACTCGAATGGATACATCCAAAATATTTCACAGAAATATTTTTGTAAGTTCTTTTCTAAATATTTTCTTATCCCTGTAGATGGTTCGGGTGAGTTCACTGCCATGTAAATCTCTTGCAGTTGTCTCTAGGTTCCAGCCAGCTCTGATTTGTGATGCTGTGTTCAAGGGGTGACACTGTCTGACCCTGGGCCACCCTTACAATCCTGCCATTGTTGGAGCCCATTGTTGCTGCCACTGTGTCAGTTGGTCTTTCCAGCATAATGTCTATCTCCAGAGCCTGGTCTCTCCTCACAAGACAGATTTGTTTGTTCTTTTGGCAGTTCGTGATATTTTTCAGTATTCCTACCAGCACCACAATTCAAACACATCAATTCTTCAGTCTTCCTTATTCAACGTCCAAATTTAACATGCATGTGAGGTGATCGAAAACACCATGGTTTGGGTCACGTGCACTTTAGACCTTAAAGTAACATCTTTGGTTTTCAAAATTCTTATGAGGTCTTATACGGCAAATGTACCCAATGCAACCCATCCTTTGATCTATTGACTGCTGCTTCCATGAGCATTGATTGTGGATCCAAGCAAGATGAAATCTGGACAACTTCAATCTTCTCTCCATTATCATGAGGGTCCAGTTGTGAGGATTTAGGTGTACTTTATATTGAGTTGTAATCTATAATGAAGGATAAAATCTCTGATCTTCATTAGCAAGTGCTTCAATTCCTCCTCACTTTCAGCAAGCAAGGTTGTGTCATCTGCATATTGCAGGATTTTAATAAGCCTTCCTCTAATCCTGATGCTGCATTCTTCTTCATATAATGTACCCTTTCTGTTATTATAACACATGTATCTATTTTTAAAAGGAATACAGTTCACAATGTCCTTCCATTTGACAGTTAAAATGCAGTAGAAATGACTATGTTCAGAACCTGAGAATCTGCCCTCACAACACTTATATTTCATTGAATTATATACAGGTTGATAAGGATCTGATCAGATTGTCCATGATACAGAGAATTAAAATCTAATTTAACAGAATTCAATCTAGGCTTCAAACAGCAATTGCTATCGCTATTTTTGAAGAGCCTTAAATTAATACATCTAAATTCTTTTCATTGAAGACACAAAAGATTTCAAAAGCGCAATGCTGTGGCTGGCAATATTTGAGGGAATCTCTAATAAAAAGTATGCTAGAACACTCACACCATTCTGTTTGATGCACATATTTGAATTATGTTTTTATGGACTATGTTCTTTAATCGTTTTATCGACCTTTGAAATTCATGCAGTTCAATATTTCAATCATATTCCAAAGAGTTGTGCGACAGTCATCACAATAAATTTTATAACATTTTCTTCTGTCTCATAGTCATTGTTGTTAGGGCCTCACTTTCCTGCAGCCTGCTCTGTCATGCCTTGAAGAGACTATTAATCTAACAGAGGTACCTGTTTGGAGTTTCATTTACAGAAAAACATAAAACAAAATCAACAACAACAAGAGAACCAGTTAAACAATAAACATTCCTTTTTGCCCATGGGTGGTGAGTATGATACCTTATACAACATGTTGCTTGATCTAAGTTAGCAAAGATAATGTAATTTAGCAACTATACTCGGAGATAACATTTTATAAAATGCCATCAAGCACATACACTTGTAGTGGTGCCATTCTCAATGAATGAGAAGGCACAGTAAGCGTGCAGGGAGCAGCACTATTCAGATGAAGGACAACAGCATGTCTATAGATCCAGGGTCAGGTGGGACCTTGAGATAAAGAAAGAACTAAAGTCCTGGGTAACACGAACAGTTAACATACTCCACTGTTAACAGAAAGGTTGGAACTTCAAATATACTAAGAGTATCCTCAAAGGAAATGCCTTATGTTCTACTTCTGAAAAATCAGTCATTGAAAACCTTGTGGAGCACTTTCAACCCTGACATCTATAAGTTACCTGGAGTCAGAGTTGACTCAATGGCAAAAAGTACTAGAAGAAGTAATGTGATAAATACTAGGAAAAAAATAAGGAATTAGAACCAGGAACAAAGACAACATGAACAACACGTTTAGTTGGTACAAAGGGAAAATGCTGAAGAAAGCCACAGAACAAAGCAACTGATCCTGAAGCTCCCCACTTGCTCCTATACCTGAAGCAATCCCAATTGATGCTTATGAGTTTGCTCCTAGCTTATGATACCTACTGTTAGACTGCGTCTAATGAACCAGTTTATATTTTTCCCTTTTCTCTCCCATAACTGCCTCCTCATCTCAGTTGTTGATGCGATGATGCCTTTTCAGTGAACTCATAGCTAACTGCAGACCCCACCTCCTTATCCTACACTTTCCAACTCAGCTCCTGGCTGCCAAGTCCTTTCTGAGCATGCACGTAGACCCTTCCCCAGAGATAGCTGGGTCTAATTCTTGACCTAACTTGTGTGTTGATTAATAAAATTAACATTGTCTGTTGGCTCCCCCTGTATAGTTCCCCACCAAACAAACAAGTAAACAAAAAACACAAATAATTCATTACTATCGAGTTGATTCTGATTCATAGTGTCCTATAGGACACACTACAAATGCCCCTTTTGGGTTTTTAACCCTGTAAATATTTACAGGAGTAGAAAGCCTCTTCTTTTACCTTCAGATGGACTGGTGAGTTCAAACTGCTGATCTTGTGGTTATCAACCTACCTTGTAATCTACTATGCCACCCAAGCTCCTCCCTATACTACCCACAGAGTTAACTTGGAAACATTGTAGATATGAGAAGTAATAAGACTCCCAGAAGCTAAGAGATAAAGACTGGGTCACACACACAGATGTTTCTGGAAGGCCTTCACTTTTGTGTGAAGAGCACAAATGGGGGAAAATATGACAGCTTTTATAGATGAGGCAAAGTTCCAAGAAATCTAACATGTAATCATAAGTTAGATAAAAATGTTTCATGCACTGCACTTGCATCTATCCCATATTATCTTGGAACGCCCTTTTCTTTTGCCTCATTGTTATTGAAATTAGCACCCAGTAGGAATAATATCAAAATTCATTTCCATGAAGTCTACTACAATGTAGTATGACCCTATAGGACAGAGTAGAACTGCCCTACAGGGTTTTAAGGAACAAAATCTTTATGGAAGCAGACAATCAAATCTTTCTCCCCTGGGATGGCTGAGGGTTCAAACTACTGACCTTTTGCTTAGCAGGTAAAAGCTTAACCACTGAACTTCCTAAGAGTCATATCAACACACTGCAAATCTAGCTGGATTGAGAAAATCCACCAATTCAACTATCCTCTAGTACCATAAATCTACTCTTAATCCATCAAAAGCGCTAGTATTTATGGTTTTCAACTTAGAAAAATTGGAATATATAATTAACACATTCAAACTATTATTTAAGACTTATGGATATTTAAATTCGTGGAAAATGAAAATGAAGGATTAAAGGGCAATAAAAATGTCCCACAAACTGTTTAATCACCTCATATGTATTTGTAGCTTGTTGGTGTTGTTGGTAGGTGCCACCAAATGAGTTCCAATTTACAGCAACCCTATGTACAAGAGAACAGCGCACCACCTGGTCCCGTGCCATCGGCACAGTTATTCATATGGTTGAGCCCTTTACTATAGCCGCTGTGTTGTTCCATCTTGCTGAAGGGCTGTCTCTTTTTCCCGACCTCTCCACTTTACTAAGCTTGATGCACTTGTCTAGGGACTGGTCTCTCCTAATAAAATTTCCAATGGATGTGAGGTGGTGTCTCACTATCCTTGCCCCTAAGAGACCTTCTGGGTGTATTTTTTCTAAGAGATTAATTATGTTTTCCAAGCATGATGTTCCACTCCAGGGACTGATCTCTCCTGATAATGGTTCCCAAGTACATGAAGAAACTCTGACCATCCTAGCTTCTAATCCATATCCTGGCAGTACTTCTGCTAAGATAATTTGTTTGTCCTTTTAGCAGTCCATGGGACTTTCAAAATCCTCAAACAATGCCATAGCTCAAAGGCATTGATTTTTCTATGCTGTTCTTTAATAAGTGCCCAACTTTCACACGCATATAAGGCCATTGAAAATACCATGGCTTGGGTCAGGCACACCTTAGTCCTCAAAGTAATATCTTTGCTTTTCAACATTTTAAAGAGGTCACATGCAGCTGTAACTGACAATGTTTCGATGCCTAATTTCAAATTAAAGAGCATTTCAGTGCCTAATTCCTCAGCAGTGGATAGCCTGTGGAAACCTGTTCCAGCGGCAGGGTCTTCGCAATTCCAGCATTACACAAACCACCACAGTACGACCAACTGATGTATTTATATAGAAGTATACACATGTATAAAATAGCATGCATATGTGTCACAGACTTGTAAGAATCATGGGGCGAGTTCCCTGACCTAACTCACCTGACTTGTTGGGTCTCAGAACCCAGAGGCTCATGCCCCCGCCATCCATTTCTCTGCTCTCCCTTCCTTCCCGGGAGTTCTTTCCCTGCCTCAATAAAATCTTTACTAACCTCTTAGAAAAAAAAAGAATCATGGATAATGACAAAAAGCAAACATGCATTAAAGTATAAGTAAATCTCAATAAATCGCAAATATTTATTATATTATCAGCTATACTTTCCAACACTGATGCCATAAATGAAAAAATAATAATTAAATACAGGGTTTGTAAATAGCATATATTTGGAAACATATGATTACATATATAATAAAATGTTACTATTATAGATAATATTTGAGATTTAAAAACCCATAAGAAATAAATATTAAGAAATAATCATAATAATGAGTACATGGCAACATTTGAGAAATGTACTAAAAGGTAAATCTCTAAATACATATATGTATTTAGAAATTTGCATAACATTTTGGCATGAAAAAATATGAAACTGTCATAAGATTAAACATGATCTGCATAAAATCAGTTTACTTCTTGGATGGGCAAAACATGTTATAAAGTATCAAATATCCTAAATTAATCTATAAATTCTATATAATTTGACACTTATTTACAGCTGTGTTTTTCATAAATATAGTTAATAAATAGAAAATCAGAGACCATAATTAACTGAGACAAATATTAGAAAATAAATGAAGAAGAGAATTTCTCAACTAGATATGAAGATAAACTATAAGATTATAGTAATAAAAATCATGCATTAGCACAAGTACTAACAAATAAACCAATGGATTGAAAGAGAATGTTCAGTGATAAAACCAAACATAACTGGACACTGATTCATGTGCAGATGTTGAGGTGTTTTTCCTAAGTGACGTGGGGAGAGTGGCCCATTGTGTGGAGTAAAAGCAAACCCGCTCACACTGTAACAGTGCACACAAGCTGGACTCTAAACACATTAAAAACTATCAAGTCAATAAAAGAAAATGTAGGGAAACACATTGTGACTGAGATGGTTAAAAACAATATTTTAATCAAAACTTCAAAAAATATAAATTGTGGACCAAAACATGTGAATGAATAAAGTGGAAGATGCGATAAAGTGAAGGGAGATGTTTTCAACGTTAAAACCAATAAGCATTCAAAATATCTTGAGAATTCCTAAAGCCATCGAGAAAATAGTTGGACCTCCAATGGAAAAGGAAATGCAAAGGAGATTAAAAAGCAGTTTAGAGGAGATGAGATTTTTGAACCATCACCAACATTAGCCCATGTCCATATTCTCTGACATATAATTAAAATTCAAACACTACAGTGTCGAGAAACTATCTCTTTGAATTGGGAAACCTAGGAATCCCATGTCAGAAGGATGTTTGTCAATGTCCCTGGTACCTCCAATCAGGTCACCTAATCACAAACCTTGACCCACAGCATTCTTTGATAACGGATGCTGGAAACGGAGTTCTATCTGCTCCTACTGCTCCTTGTTCTGGGCAAAGGGTAACTTCTTCTATTCCATTCATGCGTGGTACCATAGGACACCTCTCCAACCTTATCTATATGGGTTTTCAGGGAAGCAGGAAAAAAGCCCCCCTCCACCTGTAACTCAGGAGGTGTGCATGCAGCATGCTTGTCCTGTAGTAAATGAGCGAAGAGCTCTCCTGGCAAGCCGATGCCCGCTCCAGAAACGGATCTTGCTCTATCTCATCTCTACGTGAGTAAATTATTATTCCATACAGTGACCCTGTGTGATTCATGTATTTTGTTGGCCCTTTGGATCCTGTCTCCACACTGGAGTACAACCAAATGTGGGTGAGAAGGTAGGAATACAGAGACTCTTGGTGTTTAAATGTAGATTGTTGTAGTCATTCTGAAAAGCAATCTGGATTTATTTCCTCAAATTCAGTATACTTATACTCATGGTCTAGCAAGCCTCAAATTTTAACATGGGACTAAGAAAGTTCATCACAGCATCTTTGCTGAAGTGGAACATTGAAGTGATTGGGGGTCTATCTTTCAGAAAGCATACCGGTAAACTTTGGTGACTGCATATCCCGGATTTCTGTTCAGCAATTAGGTCCGACACACTAATGTCCGCCCCGTCACACAGACCATTTAAAGATGGAGCTGCGTAAGAAAAAATGGAATACAATAATATACAATACCATAAACATAAATTAAAAATGCGTAAATGAAGATATACATGTGTTTTCAAAAATTACGCTTGCAAAAACATATACAAATTAAAAAAATCCCCATTGAAACGGTTTGTTTTTGAGGAGTGACAAGATAATGGGAATGAAAAATATGGTAACGTGATTAACAATAAAAAAATATATCCTTGCATTGATGGTACCATGACAATGAAATTCCTTCAACCCCCTTATATTTGATTTACACATATCTAAAAGTAAAAATAATATTTTAAACTCATGACATCATTATAGATTCCAGATATCTTACTGTGTTCATGAAGTTAGGTAGTTTTGTTTTTTTTTAAAAAAGGCATTATGCTACTTGCTTGTCTGAATCTAATGGAAGCATGTAGTCTAGTCTTAAGGAGATTTGAAGCAAAATCTGATTCAATAGCAAAATATATTTTCGGTAACTAATTTAGTAGGAGAAGACTGAAAATCACCCACTGTACAGAACAGAAGGGTGGAATAAAACCACCTCACCTGGAAGCACAGCAAGTATGTGTGTCTCTCTTCCACAAATGATGAACACTTGTGGAAAAGTGAAAATATATTGTATACTACTTCCCTTCTTAACAAAAAGAAGTGGATTTAGGCTGCAGGCAAATAGATTTAGAATGAGACAAAAGGAGATTTTAACAGAAAAGTTCAAAATGGACACTGGTATAGAATGAGTCTTTGCTCAGCATTTTCAAGCAGAAGGTAGATGTGGTTAGTTATGTGGTAGTTATATATAATCATTTGTCAATGTGAGGATAAAGAGTATAGGGAAGAGTCTAGCCTGTCAATCAAGATATAACCAATGAGACCTCTGTGTGGATATGGCCTTCTCCTGAGAATTTTGGGAACTCCTGTATGTCTTTCTTAGAGGACTAGACTCTCTCTCTGTTCACTGCCTTGGAGAATCTACTGACAAGACACATGGCACTTTGCTGATAGACACTCGTGCTCTGGGAACTGGAGAAGCCAGTGGAGACCCCTGCCAGTGCTGAGATGCTTACAATGCCACTTGATCCAAAGACTTTCTGCCCATTGACCTGTGATCCTCCTTCATTCAGAGTCATTGCACGTGTTTCATGAGCCTGAAAAAGACTTTATAGACTGGTATTGGACATCGGGGCTAATGTTAGACTTATGGGCTTGGACTAGACTGGGTTGGGATGCTTTCTTAATGTATAATTACCCTTTAGATAAAACTCTCTCTTAAACTCATTTGCATTTGAGTTTCTGTGGATTTGTTTTCCAGTCTATCCAGACTGACACAGTAGACATCATCTGTCAGGAATGCGGAGGAGATCCCTGACTTTTTAAGGAGGGTACATATATGACTGGCAATTCCCCTGAGTGCTGGGTGTCATTCTGTGGTGCTTGGGGCTGCCATGGGTCTGAACCAGCTCCATGGCACCTGCTGACAACAACAACAACAACAACAATGCCCCAACAACTTCTAACGTTTTATACTTATAAAGGTGGGTCAAGGCTCTATGTAAGGAAAAAGTAAGCATGAAACCTTTTTTCCCTTTTCCTCAAATTGCAAAAGCAATTTGAATTGTGAAAGAAAAAATTTCACAAGCAAAATGAGTGATAGAGTTTTAAGAAGATGAAAACACAGATAACCAAGAATGCTTATTTATCTATTTATTTTCCGTCCCGACTATCCTCAGGTGGTGAGTGAATGGGTGATACCTCGGGCTGCTAACCATAGTCAGCCGTTTGAACTTAGCAGCCTGGAGAAGTATGAATGAGGCTGTTCGCTTTCTCACTTTTCACAAGAGGAAACATTAGTCTCAGAAACCACAGGGACTGTTCTACTTTGTCCTAAAGCATCTGGTTTCGGTTAAATGTATCTTACTTATTCATCAATCAGTCTTCACTGGGGTTCTTAAGATGTTACTGATGGTTCCAGGTATTTACTCAAAAGCCAATCTCTTTCACACTTAAGAGTGAAGCTACCCACAGTTATGATCATGTACCATAGGCATCTGATTTTCTTTAACAAGGATGGAGAAGCAATCCAATGGGTGAGATATTCAGAGGTAGAATCTCCCCATGTCAATCTTATGATTCAAACTTCTATAATAAATTTGTATTCATAGCTTGTGTTTCCTCAGAAACTCACTAGCATCAACAACTTTCCAATGTTCAGGGTTTATTACCATGCAGTCTGAAAGAACAGGATTAATTCATTCTTTTATCTTCATGTTAAATCTCACTCCTATTATGCTCTGTGTCCTTGATCAAATTCAAACTGTACCTTGCGGTTATATCACATTTTCTTAGAAATAGTTATGGCAGGATTTGTATGGTGAATTTTTAAAAACTTGATTTGTTTTAAATAGAAAGACAATTGTGAGCTTTTCTATCTCAAAACCATTGATTGAATACATGCCGATAAATTCTTGGTATTATCGCGACATGTAGTGAAAAGAGGACTCCAGGTTATCCCATTGTCAACATGTGCATTCAAACTCACAGTGATCCCAAGAATTATTTAGTAGGACTTAATTTCATACGTTTGTTTGTTTTTCCAAAAAATCTTCATGGAAGTAGGTCACCAGGTCTTTCTTTTATGGTGTTATTGGGTGGGTCCCAATGGTGGAATTTTGGGAAAAGTAGCCGAGCACAAACTGCACATGAACATGAATCTTAATTCAACTGTGGATCCACACTTCTTCATGTATTGATCATTAAAAATTACAGGATTATGCTGAATTATATTTCATTCTTGGTAAGACATTCTTACTCACATAACAATGCTTCCCATTTTCCAAAACTTAATGAAAGGATCAAAAACCTATATTTTAAGGATTATGATAAGAAGACAATAATGTTATCACTAAAATGAGATTCATGACTTCATTGCCTAAGCTCTTTGTTGAGTATTGAATTCGGGCTAGTTCTCTTGGTAAGTGCCTGAACAATATACTTATTGATGGCCTTAGGCCAGGGGTCAGCAAACAATAGGTCAGAGGTTAAATTCTACCTTCTGCCTATGTTTGTAACTACGTGTTATAGGAAGTTAGCCATGACCATTGACCTTTGGTCCTTTCCTGACACTACAGCACAGTTGAAGGGACCCTGGAGTCACAATGGTTAAACACATGCTCTAAGGTAGGAGAGTTTAATTTACCAGCCACGCCACCAGAGAAAAGCCCTGGCTATGTGGGTCTATAAAGACGACTGCTTCGGATATCTACAGAGCAGTTCTACTTGGAATTATAGAGCTACAATGGGTCTGAATATATTCTACCACAAACAAACAACAACAACCACTCTAGTGGTGCTGTGTGAGTCATCAAGTTGGTTCTGCATTCAAACCTAAAGCCAAACTCAGTGCCATGGAGTTGACTCCAACTCTTCATGGCCCAACAGGACAGACTAGCACTGCCCGTGGGTTTCAGCGACTGCAGCACATGCCGGACTCGTCTTCCTCCTACCGAACAGTGAGTGACTTTTACCTCTCGTCCTGTGGTTAGCAGCCCAACATGTAACCCACTATGCCACCAGGCCTCTTTGGTTCTTGCTCTGAATACCTGTGAAGCTGAATACAATCATGACTTTGAGGCCTTTAATTAACTCTCAAATAATGAGATAGTTAAGGTTATTGGGCCAACCTGAATGGTAAACACATGTGGAATCAATTGAAGGGCGGAAAGATACATGGCTTGGTAAGTCTTATTTTTTTAGTTCTTCAGTCTCTTGCTCTCTGATGGTCGGATCAGGGTCAGCTGCCTTTGCCAGTCCCCTACTTCAGCTGTCAAGGCTTGCTTCCTGTAAGACACCCCTGAGGAGAAGCCACATGGACCTCCCTTGGAGCCATAGGTGCTGGAACAGCCATGTGGAGACCTCTGCCAGCGCTGAGATACTTTCATACTCACTGATTCACCATTCCTTCTGCAGTCATCGTCATTGTGTATGTTTTGTGAGATTTAGGAGGACTTTGTAGATTGGTGTCAGACATATGGGCTAGTGTTGGACTTGTGGGCTTGGGCAGTACTGGGTTGGAATGTTTTCTTGATGTGCACTTACCCTTTATATAAAACTCTCTCTTATATAAATGAGTTTCTGTGGATTTGCTTCCCTAGTTTACCCAGACTAACAAAAATAGTAACCCTGAGTAAATACAGGTAAGTAAAATATACCACAAACCCAGATCAAAGGCAGGGCAGGGAACTGTCCTTTTATTCATTTGAATGAAAAGTATCCATTTTTAATTAAGTAATTCAAAACCCAACCCCAATATGGGGTTTCTGAGACTGAAAATCTTCCGAAGAGCAGACAGCCTGGTCTTTCTGCTTTGGAGCCCCTGCTCAGTCTAAACAGTGTGATTAAGCCGCCCAACATTTACAGAACCGTGTTATAAATGTATGTTAATAAGGGTGTGCTATGTGCTAGTCAGTCTCTGTGGACAAAAACATGAACAAAGGAGAAAGACTCTCATCGTTTTAGAGTAGTGTCTCTCAAAGCAACCCTTGAGGTGCTGAAATGATCTGGGGGGACTATAAAAGCAGATAGCTCTACTTTGTCCTTGATTATGGGCTAGAGTACAAACGTTTTTAATTGCCAAGTGAGCCCAGAAGGGCTTCCCATCACCCTCTGAGAAGACAGCAGTAGGCCTAATAAATTTGAGAATTAGTTTTAGAGTCTAGTATAGAACTTGCAAGAACCAATTTGACCACCCACGATAAACAAATTCTGAATTACAGTACAATCTATAGAGAGTGCTATGATTACCAGGGGATGCTATTAAAAAAAATAACTAAAAACTCTTGTGTAAGGTAGGGAGCATCCTCTTTTCCTCTTACAAAATCCATTTATCCTTTCTGATTGCAGTAGCATTCTTCCTATGGGGGACTATCCTTCACTCTAAATATGGGCTTCGAGAGAGGATAACCAGACCACCCACCACAAGTGCAGAAACACGAGAGCAGCTAGCGCCACGCTCCAGTTACAGTGATCCACGCTCCAGTTACAGTGATCCACGCTCCAGTTACAGTGATCCACGCTCCAGTTACAGTGATCCACGCTGCAGTTACAGTGATCCACGCTCCAGTTACAGTAATCCACGCTCCAGTTACAGTGATCCACGCTGCAGTTACAGTGATCCACACTGCAGTTACAGTGATCAGCGCATGAATGTTCCTACACCTGAAATCTCTCCACTCATAAGCCTTCCTCACTACTTACGGGTTGAAGGAAAAGCTAAGAAGAGCTTCTGTAAAGATGAGTCAAATTCACCAGGCTCTCTATCATGTGAGCATCAAGAGAGAGAGAAAGAAGCCCCACGGAGGAGGCAGGAAGACCACAGGGACTTTGAGATCCTGCCTTTAATTGCCCCTAGAGGCAATATCTGAGGACCCCCTGGGGCATAGTGGTTGCATATTTGTCTGTGACCCGAAAGGTCAGTAGTTTGAAATTACAAGCCATCCCAAGGGTGAGAGAGCTTTCTACTCCTGTCTTAAAAACTTGTTAAAGGGTCACTATGAATCCGCATCAACTCAATGGCAGTGGTTAGTTTTGGGCAGTCAATACCTAGCCACGATGCTGAAACATTTGGTTGCTAACCAAAAATTTGGTGATTCAAACCCACCAGATACTTCGTGGGAGAAAGATGTGGCAGTCTGTTTATGTAAAAGCAGAGCTCAGGAAAACAAACTCACTAGCATCGAGTGGATTGCACCTCATAACCAACCTTATAGGACAGGGCAGCACTGCTCTTGTGGGTTTCTCACATTGTAAGTCTTTGCTGGAGCGGAAAGCTTCATCTTTCTTCCAAGGAGTCACTGACCTTAAAAAAGAAAGTAATAACAAAAGAGAAAACTTATTTAATGAAAAAGAGGTTGCACAAATTAATTAAAATCAATTTTTCTTCTGCAAATATATTTTATGAATTTCTTTCACCTGTTTTTTGTCCATAGTCTTATTTTATTATTAAAAGACCATTTTATTTGGGGCTCTTACAACTCATAACAATCCACACATCAATTGTATCAAGCATATAAGTACATACATTGCCATCATTCTTTTCTAGACATTTACTTTCTACTGAGTCCTTGTTATCAGTTCCTCTCTTCACTTCACTTCCCCCACCACCCTTGTGACTCCTTGACAAATTATAAATTATTATTTTCATATCTTATACCAACTGCTTTCTCCCTTCCTCAGTGGTTTCTGTTGTTTGTCCCCCTGGAGGCGGGGAGCGTAGCTATTGAGATCGGTTTCCCCTTCCTCCCCTCCCCACCTTACACTTCTCTTCTGATATCACTGTTCCCATTTCTGTTCCTGGGTTCTGGGTGTTATAAGCTCTTGTCCATTATCTGTACCTGTGGACATGCTCCAATCTAACTCGAAGTGAAAGCCAGTACTGAGGTCATAATAGTAGTGGGTGGGGAAGCCTCAAAGAACCAGAGTAATATTGTGTGTCATTGGTGCTTTATTGTGCCCTGGTTTACTTATCACTTCTCTGTGAGGGGCTGTCCCATTGTCTACAGAAGGGCTTTGGATCTCTGCTCTGAGCCCCCTCATTCTCAACAATATGGTTTGTTTGTTATGGATCTTCTGATGCCTGTTAGCTGGTCCCAATAATACCTGCTGATTGCATAAGATGGTGTGCTTTTTCCATGTGGACTTGTGCTTCTCTGCTAGGTTTAACTTGTTTAACTTCATATCTTTCAGACCCCAGATCTTTTGATAGCTGGACACCATCTACTCTCTTCACCACATTTGCTTATGCACCCGCTTTGTCTTCAGCAATTGTGCCGGGAGGGTAGCATCACAGAATGTCAGATTGTTAGAACAAAGTGCATGAGCAGAGGCTTAAAGTCCATCCACTACTTCAGTGTTTTGCCATATAAATGTATGTACTTGGTCCAATACCTCTACTTTTATGAATTAATGTATTTGCATATGTACACCCCTATGCTTATACCTCTATCCATAATTTTGCTTCCTAGATCTTTCCTCTGTTTTCTTTTACCTCCTCCTGCCCCACCATCCTGCTCGCCCTTCTTCTGCCTCTTAGTAATTCCTCTCAGCTAGATTGCTGTTGCTCCAACACCCCCAGGACCTCTATGTCCTCTTTGTTGCTGATTTTAATTCCCTGCTGTTCCCCTGTCTATGGTGTTGTTTGCTCACAACTGCCTTCCCCCGCCTCCTTCTCCAAGTCCATCAGGGATCATTGGTCTTGTTATTCTTTGCTGCCTAGAAAGGGTAACAAAGAGACATAGTGGATATTCTCCTCTCATACTTTGGGTAACTAACAGCATTTTAGATGATTCTGTAAGGAACCCTGGGGGTACAATTGTTAAGCATGTTTGTTAACAGAAAAACTGGGAACTTCAAACTCACCAGGAGCTCCATAGGGAAGAAATCTTGGCAAACTGCTTCTATAAATATTGTAGCCTAGGAAACCTTCTGGAACATTTCTGCTCTGTCATATACAGTCCCTATGAGTAGAAAAATTGCTCTACAGTAGAGAACAGCAATGTGTTTTTGTTCTACAGTATCAGGACTCCTGTTTCATGGTGATGGCTGAAGGAAACCTTGCTTTGAAACTTATTTCTGCTCCGATGGCATAGCAGATTGCCCAATAATTAGGGTCCCAGGTTGCCAGTTCAGAGCCCTAAGTCTTCCTGAAGCCTATGGCTTGACACTGTTTACAATCATCTCAATTGATGAATATATTCCAATTGCCACCAGGGACAATTCCAACTTCATGGTGTCTCTCCTAGACAAATGAAGTACCTTTAAATGCATACGTAATCACTATACCTCAGAGCACTGGAGGTGTGCTAGAAGGACTTGACGCTTAGCGCATCGATTTACTAGCTATGCAACTTTAGGCAAATAACTTCTCTGGGCTAGCATTGTTAGCTGAAACACAGTCAAGCCGTCACTTTTTTATCTCGTTTGAGTCAGAACTGACGGTGGCCAAACCCCAGACAAACTCTTGGTGATTGAATCAATGGCAACTCATAGAGATCCTATAGGTCAAGGTAGAACTTCCCCTTTGAGTTTCTGAGCCTGTAGCTGTTTACAGGAGTAAAACATCCTAATTTCCCCCCGAGGATTCAAACTGTTGACCTTGCAATGAACAACTCAGCTATGCCAACACAACCCCTTATTTTTTTGTTTGTTTTACTTTTTGTTGAATTGAGTCAAGCAAATCAGTTTCCCATTCATTCAGCAATTCATGCACATTTTCTTTCATCCCCTTCATTTCAATCCCCTTAATGTAATGTTGTTTATCCCATTAGGGTTGTGAGTGGTAGATCTGATACTACGGTAGTAAATGACACACCAGTGATTTATTTTTTGGAATTCCAACAGTCAAGCTCCCAAATGAAGTAAAAAATGTGTATTGCTCGACAAAGACCCAAACGCTTTGGAAATGAAAAATAACTCAAATTATTAAAAAAATGTTTAGTTTTATTGAGGGCTCTTTGGGCTCCCTCCATAATCCATCCATCTATGCATTTTGTCAAACCCATCTACATATGTTGTCATCTCTTTCAAAACATTTTCTTTCCTTTTAGAAGGCACAAATACCAGCACCATAACTTATGGCCTGATGATCTCTCAAAGACCCTCCTTCACAAGTAAGAAGTTAAATTTAGGACCTAGTTGTCTCCTATGACTATGCAATTTTAGGTATTAAAAAAAAAAAAAAATTCACTGCCTTTGTATCTATTCTGACTCAGTGACCCTATAAGACAAGGTAAACTGTCCCTGTGAGTTTCTGAGATTCTTTATGGGACAGAAAGCCCATCTTTCTCCTTCAGAATGCCTGGTAGTTTCCAACTGCTGGACTTGCAGTTTGCACCCAACAAGTAATCCCCAGGGCTCTTTTAAGTATTGAAGTCAGAACTAAAAGCAGGCTTTGTCATGTTTGCTCCCATTTGTATTGCTACTTATGATTTAAATAAGGAATTTCTTGCTATTTTTAGGGATGATGAGAATATGTAAAATATGACAATGCATAAAATATGGATATAGTTGTAAAGAACATCACATATTTTAATAAGTTTTAAAATATACTAAACCCACTAAAGTACACTTAGGAACCTTAGAGACCTAGTCCTCTATAATACTGAAGAAATATCATAGAATAAGAGAAAAACTATGAATTTAAGAGGACACAGATATAACGATTAGCCCAAAGTATTAAAAGGAGTCAAGATCTTAAAGTCCATTGCATACTTGTAAAAATAAGAGACTTGTAAACAATATATATGTGATGGGACATTTACTATTTTATGCTAGTGCCTCCAATTGTGAAACCTTCCAGCATGTAGAAAGTGTAGGCAGCACTTTATAGGTCAAACCAACCTCCACACACACCTAAAAATGCCAGTTTAGATGAACAGCTGCTTGAGCTGAGTGAGTCAATGGATGAGTCAGAGGACTGTCTCTTCCTCTGGCAATCAGGTGAATTCTGTAAAAACAGTGTAATTTGTTTGCATTTAGTGAGAGTGTGGAGCATGTAAGGGAAACTATTATGGTAGCAGCTGGAGGAGAAATCTGTAGGAAAATGTAAAAAAAATCTTTCAACACTTGGAGAATGTAGGTAGAGTGCTTTTAATCTGGACACAACCCTAATTATCTGAGCTTCAATCCTGGTTTTTGAAAACACAGTCTGCACAGTGGTATTTTTATAGTCAGTGTCAAGCACAGACATTTTTAGTTACAGCTTGCATAACAGTTCAAGAAAAATCAAAGTGCACTGTTCTGAAGAGAAAAGAAATCCATATATATATATATATATATATACACACACACATATATCACAGAATTGCTAATACAGTAAGCATTGCTTGGCCAAAGGCTACTTTACGCTGTGTCTATATAACACTCATTCAATAAATATTTATTAAGTGTTAATTATTTGCCAGATACTGTTCTAGGTGTTGAGTATATATCAATGACTAAGACACCATCCCAGCATATGACAGGCACAACATCTCCTAGAGAGAGAAGTCTTGGCAGTACAGGGCTCTAAATGCTCAAGAGCCATGAGGACTGTGTGTTCTGGGTTTGGGGAGATGAAGCAGTAGCTGTCCTCATCTTGGGAGAGGGAAACCAGAGTGAATTCAAAGTGGAGAGTTCAAATCTGTCAAAGGGGCCAAGAAAGAGTAAGTTACATAAGGAATCAACAGGAAGATCCTTCATAAACAGGAGGATGCAGTATGTGCTAATTACTGAAGGTAGGGAAAAAGCATCGCCATGCGTGGGCAGTGCTGGGAAAATAGTGTTGTGTGATAAGCCTCATAAGGGATGTGAACATACAAAGAAGAGTTTAGATTTCATTCTGAAGCAGATGATAGCGTCTGAAGAATTTTAAGAAGGAGAGTAATATATTGTGATTTTTTTTTAGAGAAAAGTCTCAGAGTCACTCTGGCTATAGTGAGGGAAAACGGATAGGTAGAAAGACTAGACAGGGGCTGGTTCATGCAGAAATATTAAGCTTAATATAGTGGCAGCCTAAACAAAAGATATAAAATTAACCAATCTGAGAAATGTTAAAGAGACAATATTGAATGAATCCGTCATTGGCCAAATGTGGAAATCAAAGAAAAGGAAGACCGAAATACGCCCCAGTTTCTGAATTTGAAAATATATAAATGATGATGCTATCAACTCAGAACAAGGGGGCAAGCACTAAAGTAAAGACAAGGTGCCAACGCTCTATTTTGCTTTATTTAAACGATCTGTCTGAACCCCTACTCTGTGCATGGCATTATTGTATAAACATTAGATTCAGGGTAGTGCTAAGCAATATAGATCAATTCCTGTTATTCACACTCAAGCTTTTTATGTTAAGTGTCAACAAAACACAGTTCAACATCTTTCTGGTATTTTCTGCTTTCAGCCTAGATCCATCTGACATTAGCATTGATATATCTTGTTTTATGTCCTCTTCTGAATCTGACCTGTACCTCTGGCATATCCCTGTTAATGTACCATTGTACCATTGTACCAATGTACCATTGTACCATTGTACCATTGTACCATTGTTGGATGATCAGAAGCAAAATTTTACTTCCTTGTAAAATCAATGATATAGTGCTATGGTTTGAGCATTCTTTGGGGTCACCTGTCTTTGAAATGGGTGTAAATATGGATCTCTTCCAGTCAGTTGGCCAAGCAGATGTCTTCCAAATTTCCTGGCAAGACAAATGCTTCCAGTATTTCACCAGCTTGTTAAAACATTTCCAAGGGCATTTCATCAATTCCTAGAAGCTTGTTTTTCATTAATGCATTCAGTTGCATCTTGAATGCCTTCCTTCAGTACTGTTGGTCCTTTGCATGTGCTAGCTCTAGAAATGATTGGATGTCAACTAGTTCTTTTTGTTACAGTGACCCTGTGCATTCTTTCCATCTTCTTTTTATGCTTCCTGTACCATTCAATATTTTGCCCATAGAATCTTACAATTTTGCAACTCAGGGCTTGGATTCTTTTCTTTAGTTCCTTCAGTTTAAGATATGTTGAATATGTTTTCTTTTCAGTTTTCTAATTCCAGATTTTTACATATTTCTTTATAATACTTAGCTTTGTCTTCCAAGATGCTCTTTGAAATTTTCTGTTCAGCTCTCTTGCTTCATTATTTAATTCATAAACCTTAGGTATTCTATGATTATGAGCAAGTTTCAGAAAATGTATGCTTTTCATAACCAGATAGAAAGATCTAGGGGTTAATTGGCTCAATGAATGTCAGGCTCAGAACAAAGAGTTGGTGGTTTAATCAGCTGTGGTATTGTTGGTTTGGTGAAAGTCATCAAGTTGATTCTGACTCATGATCTCCTCATGTATGCAGAGTCCCACTACTCCATAATTTCTAACGCAGATAGCAGGTCTGACCTTTGAGGTTCCTCTAAGTAGATTCCAGCCACCAGCCATCCTTTAGCAGTCAAGTGCATCACGGTTTATGTTACCCAGGAAGCCACTGTTGGATATAAGACATTGGTAATGTTGATACCATAGAAGAGGATAGATCATGCAAAGAAAATAGTGAACAGAAAAGCCTGGGCAGGGAAAGGAAAATGAATGAAAGAAGTTACACTTTATGAGACACATTAACGTATGATGGGAAAATAGATAAAACCTCCAGTATAACTTGTAAACAATTCCATAACACTGACAAATGCCTCTAACAATTATAGTTTCGATTTTGCTTTCTTTTATTTCTTCCTCAAAAGTTTTGGAATAGCTGTTCTCCTAGACTACATAGTAATCATGAAACCTGATGCCAACTAAGTTTTATTAAGTGTTATATGCCAGACATTAAGCATTCTATATGCATTCTCTTAATTCAAACATCACAACAATATTTTGAGATTAGTACTTAGGAAACAGAGACTTGGCGACTTTGTTGAGTAACTTTTCCAAATTCATGTGGCAATTTTAAGGTGGGAGCATCATTTGAAACAAGAGAGACCTGACGCCAAACACGTGTCTGAAGCCAAGGTGTGTGGCAACGCCTGCATGCAAATGAAAAGGCACTAGGTTTGCTTTCAGCTGGGAAGTTCTGTATTATGTTCGAAATCAATTGTTTATTAGATCACATTGATTGTATCTGATATGTGAAAAAGGATGGTGTTTCTTTTTTTAATTAAAAGATCATGTTACTGGGGACTCTTACAACTCTTGTCACAATCCATACATCACTTGCGTCAGTTGAATTTGTAAGTGTGTTGCCTTCATTCTTTTCTAGACCTGTGCTTTCTATGGAGCCTTAGTATCAGCTCCTCTTCTTCCCCTTCCTCCCCCCCCCGAACCCTCATAACCCCTTGATAGATGGTACATTGTTATTATTTTCATATCTGACACCAACCTCTGTCTCCCTGCCTCCATGTTTTCTGTGGTTCTTCCCCTTGTAGAGGGGTGTATGGTTATGTGTCGATCATTGCAATTGGTTCCCGCTTTCTCCCTTCCTCTTCCCCCTACCCCTCTTGTATCGCTATTCTTACACCAGTTCCTGGATTCTGTGCGCTGTGAGCTCCCATCTCTTATCTATACCTGTGCACATGTTCCAGTCTAGTCTGAATTGAGAGGCAGCACCAGGGTCATGGCAGTGGGGGGTAAGGAAGCCTCAAGGAACCAGAGGAATGTAGTGTGTTTCATTGATGCTTTACTGTACCCTGGTTAACTCATCCCTTCCTTGTGGTCCCTCAGTGGGGGATTGTTTCATTGTCTACAGACAGGCTTTGGGTCTTTGCTCCAATCCCTTCATTCTCCACAATATGTTTTTGTTTGTTTGTTTCTTATGTGTCTGCTGATGCCTATTACCCGGTCCCTATGACTCCTCATGATCGAACCAACGATGTGCTTCTTCCATGTGGACTTGTTGCTTCTCTGCTGAATGGCAGCTTGTGTAACTTCAAGTCTTTAAGACCCCAAACACTATATCTTTAAATAGCTGGGCCCCATTTGCCTTCTTCACCACATTTGCTTATGCACTCATTTTGTTTTCAGAAGTTGTCGGAAGGGTGAACATCTCAGACTGCCAACTTATTAGAACTAAGTGTTCTTATATTGAGGGAGGGTACGAGCAGAGACATGAAGTCTGTCCCCTACCTCAGTGTATTGCAGTTAAATATATGTACATAGGCCAATCCCTCTATTTTTTTTAACATTTTATTAGGGGCTCATACAACTCTTATCACAATCCATACATATACATACATCAATTGTATAAAGCACATCCATACATTCCCTGCCCCAATCATTCTCAAAGCATTTGCTTTCCACTTAAGCCCTTTGCATCAGGTCCTCTTTTTTTTTTTTTTGCCTCCCTCCCCGCTCCCCCCTCCCTCATGTGCCCTTGGTAATTTATACATCGTTATTTTGTCATATCTTGCCCTACCCGGAGTCTCCCTTCCCCCCCTTCCCTGCCGTCCCTCTCCCAGGAAGGAGGTCACATGTGGGTCCTTGTAATCAGTTCCCCCTTTCCAACCCACTCACCCTCTACTCTCCCAGCATCGCCCCTCACACCCTTGGTCCTGAAGGTATCATCCACCCTAGATTCCCTGTGCCTCCAGCCCTCTGCCCTATCCAGCCCTGCAAGGTAGAATTCAGATCATGGTAGTTGGGGGGAGGAAGCATCCAGGATATGGGGGAAAGCTGTGTTCTTCATCGGTACTAATGGAGATCCCCTCACAGAGGGGTTCAGGAGAGGAGATGGGTCAATCCCTCAATTTTTGTGAATTAGTGTATTTACATATGTACACTGCTATGTTTATACCTCTATCCATTGCTTTGCTTCCTAGGTCTTTCCCTGTTTCCTTTTACCTTCCTCCTGCCCCACAGTCACTTTCCCCTTATTTTCGCCTCTTGGAACCTCCTCTTAGCTAGTTTGCTGTTGCTCAGACACCTCCCCCCAGATCCCTATTCCTCCTTGTTTTTAAATCTAATACCCTCTTTGTTCCCCTGTCCATGGCACTGCCTGACCACTATCACATTCCCCCAATGCCTTCACCCCCCAGGTCTCCCTGGGACTGTTGGTCCCACTACTTTATCCTTGGGTATGCTTCCCATGCCTGTCTTATATAGGTAGGTACACCAACTGTGATACAACTCGAACTGATAAACAAAAGAGTAAAGAGTGAAAAGAGAAAAGAAGAAGAAACAAGAAGAAGAAGGAAGAGGGGGGGAAAGGATAAGAGAGATACAAAATTCCAAGTCTGTTCACTGACCTTCACGACTGTTCAGGAGCTGCCCCTCCAGGCCTGGAGTTTCTTTTGGGGGCCTCCACAGGGGTTTTGTAACTTTGCTTTGCTCCAGCTGCTGGTCTGGTATTTTCCCTTCTTAGTTTTTCCAACTGTGGGGGTTCAGAGTGCACTACCGCCCCACCGTGTGACCATTGAAATGTTCTCTGCCGCAGTCTAATCCAGTAAGGGGACAATGGGACACGAGCTGTTGTAGGCTGACCAGTCCCCACTGTGTCCCATTAGCACCCTGCAGGGTGGTCATCCTTCAGGCCTGCTGTGCCAGCATGGGGTCCAGCCCGGCTCTCTCTTTCTCTTCCTCCCTCTTGGTCTGCTTCCCTGTGGGTATTGAATGCTGTCCCCTTTCCCTAACCAGTAGGTTGAGTGTTGTTCTCTATCACACCTCTTTCTAGAGAAGGGGTGAGTTTGGCTGTGGTTGGGGCCAGCCCTGTAGCGCTCTCTTTTGACGCATTCTTCCATGTGTTCACGTGGTCCTCATGGTTTGGTGCACCGTGGTAGGGT
The DNA here is from genome assembly GCF_050624435.1 of Tenrec ecaudatus. Lineage (NCBI taxonomy): Eukaryota > Metazoa > Chordata > Mammalia > Afrosoricida > Tenrecidae > Tenrec > Tenrec ecaudatus. The sequence goes on from NC_134531.1 coordinate 87,970,047, forward strand.
CTGCATGCCCCCTCTTGATTCTGCGGAGACAAGACCAGTACTCTCCCTTTGGGTGGATTAGTGCCCTGCTCCCTCCATCATCATTTCACTTTCACTCCCTCCTTTTCCCCTACCCCTCTATCTTTTCCCCATTTTTGTGTTGGATAAACATATACTTACGTGGGTTTGTTCTAACCTCCTCCCAACTTCCTGTATCTCAACCTTAATATTGTGATATAGGTGTCTTCTCTTTTATACCTACTGTGCTGATTGCACGTACCTCAGGGGACTCATGCTGTACTTCCCCTTCGGTGATTGTCTGACTTCACTTAGCATAATTTCCTCCAACTCTTCCCATGAAGACATGTGTCATGTGTGTATGTGCCAGAGTTAAATGATCCACTCGTCTACCGATGGAAATTTAGGTTGTTTCCAGTTCTTTCAAATTGTGAATTGTGCTGCAATAAACATTGGAACACATATGACCGGCCATGGTTTATTTCTTACCTCTTCTGGTTATATGCCCACTACAGGGGTAGCTGGGTCATAAGGAAAATCAAATATTCACTTTTTTAAAATATCACAGATCACTTTCCATAGTGATTGTACATATCTATAAGACCACCAGTAATGTAGAAGAGTTCCTATCTCACCACATCCCCTCCAACATTTGCTGCTCTCTGATTATCTGATTTGGGCTAGTTTCACAGGTATTAGATGGTATCTTGTGGTTGCTTTGATTTGCATTTCTCTGATGGCTACTGATCAGAAGCATCATCTTGTATGCTTATTGGCCATAGTGAAACTTCTTTGCAATCATTTTGTCCACTTCTTCAAGGGGTTAACTGTTTTCCTCTTTGTGCAGGCAAGGAGGGTATTGTAGATGTTTGAAATAAACCCTTTATCTGTTGTGTCACTGCTGAAAATCCTCTCCCAGTCTGTGGGTTGCCTCGTTACCCTCTTGGTAAATTTGTTTAAAGCACACAGATGTTTTCTGCTCTTTTCCATTGGTCTGTGTATATGCCATTATGCCCGTGCCATGCTCTTCTGACCACTGTTGTTGTATAACAGGTGTGAAAGTCAGGTAAAACAAGTCATCCGACTTTGTCTTTCTTGAGGAGTTTTCTGCTAATTCTGGGCTTCTACCCTCTCTATATGAAATTGGTGGTGAGTTTTTCCAATTATTTGAAAAAGGTTGTTGGTATTTGAGTCAGGATAACTTTAAACTTATAAAGTGCCCCAAGTAGGATAGATATCTTTACTATATTGAACTTCTGATTATGAGCATAACATATTCCTACATTTGTGGAATTTGTTTTGGGTTTCCTGTACTGGAGACTTGTAGTTTTCCTTGTATAGGTCTTTTGTTTTTCGGTTTAAAAAATCCCTAAATATTTTAATTTGTTCTTGGCTATTATGAAGGGTACTGCCTTCTTGATCTCCTCTTCCAGTCAACAACTGACTTCTGTTTGTTGATCTTATATCCTGCCACTCTTCCATATTCCTCTATCACTGTCAGTACTTTGGTTGTGGACTTTTGGGATTTTCAATGTACAGAATCAAGTCATCAGCAAATAATAATAATTTCACCTCATACTCTCCCAGTTGGATAACTTTGATGTTGTTCATTGTCTTATTTTATTAGTTAAGACCTACAGTATGATATTGAATAGAAGCAGGGACAAAGCACATCCTTGTCTGGCCCCCTTTCCAGGGGTATTTCATCTTTTCTCTATTGACTATGATGCTAGCTCTCAGCTTTTTATGGATAGCTTGTATTAACTTGAGGAATTGACCTTCCATCTTTATCCTCTTGAGCGTCTTAATTAGGAATGAGTGTTGGATGTTGTCAAATGCTTTTTTATGCATCTATAGATATTACCAAGTGGTTCCTATTTTTTTTATCAATGTGGTGTAGTATATTGATGGGTTTTAAGATGTTAAGCCATATCTGTATCCCTGGGATGAATCCTACCTGATCCTGAGAGATGATGTGTTTTATATACTTTTGTATTCTATTGGCAAATATCTTGTTGAAAATTTTTACATCTATATTCATTAGAGACAAGTCTATAATTCTCTGTTCCTGTGGGATCCTTGCAATGTTTGGGTATCAAAATTATACTGGCTTTATAAATTGAGTTTGGGAATTTTCCATCCTTTTCCACACTCTGGAATATTTTGTGGAGCATTGATGTCAGTTCTTCCCTGAACGATTTGTATGCTTTTCCTATGAAGCTGTCTGGTCTGGGAGCTATTTTTATTGGTGGCGTCTTGATAACGATATAGATTTCTTCTTCTTTTTAAAAATCATTTTTGGGGGCTCATACAATTCTTATCACAATCCATACATTGTGATAAGAACATATGTACATTTGTTGCCATCATCATTCTCAAAATATTTGCCTTCTACTTTAGCCCTTAATATCTGCTGCTCATTTCCCCCTCCTTCCCTATTCACCCCTACCTCATGAACCTTTCATCATTCATAAATTATTACTATTTTGTCATATGTTACACTGTCTGACGTCTCCCCCCACCTTATTCTCTGCTATCCATCCCCCAGGGAGGAGGCTATTCATAGATTCTTGTAATAAGTCTTTTGATATAGGTTTGTTTATTTAAGTTCTTCAGCTCTATCTGGGATAGTCTGTAGAGGAATTATTTTTCCAAGTTCTTGTCCATGTCTTCCACATTGTTTAATTCATTAGAGTACAGACTGTCATAGTACTTTGTGATTATCCTTTTAATCTCATTGGAGTCTGTTGTGTTTCCCCGTTTCATTCCTCGTCCTGACTATTGTTTGCTCTTTCCTTCCTTTAGTTAGGTTTGCCAGAGGTCTATTGATTCTGTTGATCCTTTCAAATAACCAGTTTTTTGCTGCATTAATCTTCTGCATTGTTCTTTTGTCTTTCCAGTGGTTCCACTCTGCACTAATTTTTATGATTTCTTTTGCTATTAGAGGTGTGTTAATCTGGATTCTTTATAGAAAAAATCCTCAGAAACTCATGTATAAGAGAGAGTTTTATATAAAGTTTAAGTGCACATCAAGAAAACATTCCAGCCCAGTGCTACTCAAGTCCACAAGGCCAATCTTAACCCATATGTCCAACACCAATCCACAAAGTCCTCCTCCATCTCACAAAACACATGCACTGATGCTGACTGTACTACGAAAGCCAAATCAGTGAATGTGTAAGCATCTTAGTATTGTCAGGGGTCTCCACAAGGCTGCCCCAGCACCCAGGGCTGCATTGGGGTGGGTCCATGCTGCTTCTCCTCGGGGATGTCTTGCATGAAGTGAGTCTTGCCAGCTGAAGAAGGGAATTGGCTAAAGCAGCTGTACTCTGGTCTAATCATCACAAAGCAAGAGACCCAAGAACTAGAAAGAGGAAGCTCATGGAGCCATTTGTTCCTCCGCCTTTCAATTAACCCCATATGTGTTTATCAGCCAGGTTGGCACAACAAACTAACTACCTCAAGAGGGATTGTCCTGTTGATTCTGTTCTAGTTTCTGGAGGTTTTGTGAGAGGATATCCATCATAAGTCTCTCTTCCTTTTTCATATATGCCCTTATTGCTGTCAAGATACCCATAGGTTTTGATGCAATGTATTCTCATTCTCATTGGCTTCTGGAAACTTTCTGATCTCTCTAATCTGGGTCAGTACCCACTCGTGTTGCAAAAGATCATTATTTATCCTCCAATTTTCTGCCCTTGTTTTTCTGGTTGTCCTTTGATTGATCTCCAGCTTTACAGGATCCGAGAAGGTCGTCTACATAATCTCTTATGTGTTTGAATTTACTCAGACTTGCCTTGCGTCATAGCATGTGGTCTATTTTTGAAAATGAACCTTGCGTGTTCAAGAAGAATGTGAATTAGTTTACATTTGGATGGCAAGCTCTAAATATGTCTATCGTGTTGCCTAATTGTAGTGTTTAGTTGTATAGTCTCTTTTCTGAGCTTCCTTACCAATCAATGATCTATCTTTGAGAGTGTTAAAGTCAGCTACTATAATTGTTGAATCTCTGATATCTTTTTTCATGTTTTGAATAGTTTGACAAATTTGGCAGGTCTCTCATTTGGCACATATATATTTATTATACCCACTGATTCATTGTAAGTAATCCTTTGAGTTTTATATATTGCCCCCCCCCCCTTATCTCTTTTTATCATTTGAATCTTGAGATGAATTTTGTCTAAGATCAGGATTGTGACTTCAGCTTTTTTTGAATTGCCGTTGCCCGGTATATCTTCACCAACCTTTTATTCCTAGTTTATTCTTGTCTGTGAGCTTAAGATGTGTTTCCTGCATGCAACAATTAGATGGGTTACATTTGCCAAGCCAGTCTGCAAGCATCTTTATTTCAGTGTAGGAGTTAAGGCTGTTGACATTTAGAGTTATTATCATGATCTCTGGATTCATTGCTATCATCTCATGCCTTTTGTTACGGGTGTTTTCCTATCACCGTTCTTATCACTGTGCTGTGTCTTTGTGGGGGGCTTCTTTATAGCATTTATTTCCCTCGGAGACTATGTTATCTTGGTGATTGTTACCTGCTCATTGGCTTTTGGTTGGAGTTTGGCTATATGGTGTTCTCCTGATTGTGCTTGGTGGGTGTTGGTCTTCTGGCCATAGTTGGTCAGCAAGGATCATCTCCAGGGTTGGTGTCTTGCAGTGTACTGTTTAATTTTTCCTTGTACTGGAAGACCCTTATCTCTCCTTCTATCTTAATAGATAATTTGGCAACATAAAGGATTCTTGAGGAGATGTTTTATTCTTTCAGCTTTTGGAAGCTGTTACTCCACTCTCTCCTCCTCTTCATGGTTTCTGTAAATAAGTCTGAGCATATTTTTACCTGAGAGCCATTGTATGAGACTGTCTTCCTTTCTCTTGTTACTCTTAGGATTTTCTCTTTATCCTTGAAGTTGGATATTTTAACTATTCTACGCCTTGGTGAGTTCTTCCCGGGGTTTAGTCCAATTAGTGTCCTCTCTGATTCCTGCATGAGTGACAGATTCTCATTCATTAAGGTGGGGACGTTTCTTCTAGAAAATCCCTTGTTAGTTTAGTTGTTGACTTCTTTGCTGTGTCTTGTTCTGGTAGGCCAATAATTCAGATGTGGTTCCTCTTCATAGCATCTGTCATTAATTTCAGGTTTTCTTCAGCTTCTTTTATTAATTTGTTTGATTATTTTTCTTGTTTGCTGAGGTCTGCCTGATTGTCTCTGAGAACACTGATATGGTTCTCAGCCTTCTGTAGTCTGTTTATGAGATCCGTGATTTTCAGTGCAGCTTCTGCTACTTTATCTATTAGCTCTTGTATTTCCCTTTGGTGAATCAACTTCTTCCTCTCTATCATGGACCTCATCTCCTCTATCATTGCATCCTTAGTCTGTGTAGCTTCCCTCATCTCCTATATTATTCCAAGCAGCCTTTTGAATATTTCTTTTTGTGGCAGATCCACATCAGATTCTTCTATAAGCATTGTTAGATCTGCTGTTATGGTTTGTCTTTCTTGTTTTCTTGTTGGGAGTGATGTGATATGCTGTTGTTTATGTGATTATTTCAAAGAGCTGGGCACCATATTTCTGGGAGAGTAAGAGGCTCTGTGTACTTTCTCTGTATGACTGGCAATGGTGTTTTCCAGGGATGCCTGTGGCCTACTACTATGGAGCTGGGTCAGGCTGCTATATAGGCAGGTGCTGGCGACTTAGTGGTCAAAAGTAATGAGAGGTTGCAAGCACTGGTGGGGGAAGCTGTGGGAGACTCAGTTTGACTGGTGATAGGGCTTTAGGGGGCTAATGGATGTGGTGACTCTGTTGGGGTCTAAGGTAGTATGGCCAGCGTGAGCTGGGGAGCTCCCAGAACTGGGTCACTGGTCCCCTATGTTCCAGAGTTAGGCTAGATTTGGGAGAAGGATCATGTCTAGACCAGGGATATACTCTCCACTGTTCCATATGCTGTGTGGGCTGGGAGGAGATGGGGCAGCAATGATCCACACGCTGGAATAGACCCAGGCAGTGCCTATCCGAGGCCTTGGGGGCTGGGTACTTGCTGGGCAGGGCTTCAAGGACCCGGTCTGGGACTCTGGGCAAGGCCCTTGTCAGAGACTCCACCTCCCCATGGTTCAGGCTGAGGTAGCACATTACACAGTGCTCTGGGAGGGCAGGGGCTGGGGTTGCCAGAAACTACAGTCCCAGAGAATTTGTAGATGGGAAGTGCAGGTGCCCAGTGGTGCAGAGAGGGAGAGGATGGGGCTACGATGAGCTAAAGCACCCTGGAAATAGTGGGGGCTGTGCCCTGTTGACATAGCAGATACGACTGTGCAGGGGTGGAGGTGACCCAGGTACTGGTCCTAGGTGTCCTCAGGCTCATGCGATCAAACTTGCTGCATGCTAAACCCTCAGGCTGCCCGGAGGGACCAGAGCTTGCAGACAGAATTGCTGTCTAGCCTCATGGAGGGAAGGGAACTGTGAGAGAAGGGTGCAGCTTCCTTGGATGGGAGCTCCGAGTGCACAGTTGGCCTGTGGTAGTCAGGGCTGGCTTTGGGGAGCTCTATACAATAATCATCCAGTTCCTGGGATGGCGACAGGTGGCAACCAGGCCAGCGGGTGGGCACTGGTGGATGGACACCAAGGCACACAAAAGTTGTACAGCCATCAGGAAATCCCTGGTATGTGGACCCAGATCTCTGGGGCTTGGAACAAAGTACATGCAGGGAAAGGCCATGTCCTGGACAGGGAGGGCCCCTCAGGTCTTCATGGGTATTTTTCCATTCACCAGAACACATCCACTTGATCTCCCAGACACCAGACTCACCACAGCTCCTGGTATGGGCTGCTTACCTGGGCATCATCTAGAAATTCCTCCTCTCAAAATCAATTTTAATCTTGTTATGAATCCAAATAATATGTTGTTCCATTTAATTCATTAAAATTACATAATAACCTCATCTCGATAAACTGATAACCTTCATAAAAGTGAAAACAACTTTACACAGTATTTTTATCCTATTAAATTTTTAAGGAGCTAACATTCATGAGCAAACATGAATAAAGTCAACTACTCACCAGTAAGGTCATGTTGTTAACATGAATCATATTTTGCTTGATGGAGTAAGTATCCAATAAGATGTTAGCATGAATCACATTTTTCCTGATCGAGAGAGTATCCAATAAAATTGTATTTTCTTTCACATGCAAGTGTCAATCAAGGAGCACAAAAAAAGCTGTTTTATAAAACTGATCATTAGTCATTATTTGCCTAAGCTACATTTGTGGGTAATACCAATATTTGTTTGTGAGAAACAAGTTTGAGGGAAATATGACCAGGACTTAACTTATAACACAGAATCTGGAAAACTAATATTCCATGGTAGGAAAGGCACCACCTGGCTAATTTAGAGATTAAAGTCTAAGCACATTATCCTGCTTTAATGTCATTCCCACTGATTATCCTCCAACAGCTATGTCTTAAAGTGAGCACATAGTTGATTATATCTCCCTGTGGAAGCAGACATTCTCTGATTATCTCCTCCCACCGACACACCCATCCCCACTTATGCCACCCCCCATGCAAGTATTGAGTTTCCTCACCTGTGTGCTCAGGGAATTTACTGTGATGACCACCCACTTTGTGATGTATATAATTCCCGAATATGCATGATTAATTGCTACTTATAAAGCCCCCAAAACAGTAAAGACACTCTCCCCTCTCCTCCTACCTCTCCTCTAGTCTCCCACCTCCACGTGCACCAAGAGGGGCTGAAGTGAGCATATTACCATAGAATGTGTCTGACCCCTTTATTTTACCTTCTCTCCTATCTCTCCTATCTCCCATGACTTCACTATAATCTTTGTATATTATCACCATACAATTGCACCTATAGACCCGTGATATTATCAGAGGCTGGGTACTCAGTCACTTGTTTTGCTTCCCTTCAATCATATGATGCTTCCTTCAAGATCTTCATCATCTACTTGCTTTACTGAAAAACTATTGGCATCATTATACCTTTTCTCCTTGGGGGATCACAAAAGCCAGTAAAACTTCCTCCCAACAGTGGTCCAGATCTTCCTATGGATCCTGTGGATCATAGGCATGGTTTGGGACTGGGCAGCATTTATTTCTGTTGTTCATGGGAGTGCTATTCACACAGGCTGACTTGATGTCAGCTAACAACAACAATAAGCACTAGTAGTTACATAAAAACTAAAAAGTCAAACTCACTGCCCTCTACTTAATTGCGTCTATTGTTAATCTATACATCAGGTAGAATTACCTCTGTGGATTTCTGTAACACTTTATTGGAGTAGAAAGCCTTTTTCTCCCTCATGGAGTGGCTCTTGGTTTTGAACTGCTAACCTCACACTAGCAGCCTGAAGTGTAACTCACTGCTCCACCAGAGCTTTAAAGATCACCCATACACAAAGGATGTCTTTATTGACCTAAAACACGAGGCTTCTGCTTCAATTACCAATAGACCAATACACCAGGAAAAATAGAGTTGACAGGAGCCATGAACCATTTCTTGTTCTCAGGGAACTCTTAATTCACATTAAGGAATGCATTTATTATAAATGATTAGTAAAACCAGTTGCTATGTATTTGAATCCACCTCATGCCAACTCCATGTGTGCAGAGTAGAAAGGGCTCTTATGGTTTTCTAGACTGTGACCTTACACAAATGAATCACAGGCTCTTTTCTTAGTTGCTTCCACGTGAGTGGGAGTTGCCAATATTTTTATTAATGGTCACATGCTTAAATGGCTGTGCATCCCTGGGACTACCAAATGCATTGGCTTGCTAATAGCAAGGTCAACAGTTCAAAACCACAAGCTGCTCCTAGGGAGAGAGATGAGGCTTTGTATTCCAGTCCAATCTATGGTTTTCTGGACAAAAGAATGGGATCTTATCATTTGTTATTCTGTTACCTTTTTTAATAAACACCCATAATTTGGATTATCTGTGATTTCTGTGTGATCATTGTAACCAACTATAGAATCCAGCAGAGAAGTAGACTGTCCTGCGATGGGACAGCTGGTGTCAGAATAAAGAAAAGACTGTCCAATGATTGTTGAGAAAAATTACCCATCTAACTTAAAGCTTTGGTAAGTCCTTGTCAGACTTCCGTTTGCTAACAAATGTCAAAGAATATTTAAAAGACTCACATTTAGAGTTCCTTGTTGTTGTTAGATGCAATCAAATGGATTTCGGCCCTCTGCCCAAGAGGACAAAACACCACCAAGTAAGTGTTGCACCGTCCCCATAATTGTCCCTATGATTGATCCCATTGTTGCAGTCACTGTGGATTAATTCATCTTCTTCAGAGTCTCCTTCTCCCATGCTGTCCTTCTACTTTGCTAAACACGATGCCCTTCTCCAAGGACTGGTCTCTCCTGACAACATGTCCAATGTATGTGAGATGAAGTCTCACCATCCTTGCCGCTAAGGGACATTCGGGCAGTACTTCTTCCAAGACAGATTTATTTGTCCTTTTTGAAAAGCCATGGTATTTTCAATATTCTTCCTTCTCCAGCAACACAATTCAAACATTTCAATTCTTCTTCAGCCTTGCTTATGCAATGTCTGACTTTTACATGCCTATGGCACAATGGAGAATACCATGGCTTGTGTCAAGTGCAACTTAGTATTCAAAGTAACATTCTAGCTTTTCAATACTCTGAAGTGGTCTTGTGCCACAGATTTACCTAATTTAATTTATCTTTTAATCTCTTGGTTGCTACTTCTAAGAACATTAATTATAGACCCAAACAAGACAAAATCCTTGACAATTTTAACCTTTTCTCCATACTGATTACATGTTTGTCCAGTTGTGAGGATTTTGGTCTTCCTTACATTAAAATATAATTCACAATGAAAGCTATAGTCCTTGATCTTCATCAGCAAGTGCTTCAACTCATCTTTACTTTCAGCAAGTAAGTGACTTAAGGTGGCCAAACATACTACTTTGAATTATTGTAAAGAAGCATTCAGAAAAGGGTGAGAGAGATGGAAGCACAAGACTACAAAGAGTTTATAGACCAGAGTCACTGAATGAAAACAGACTTCCAAAGAGTTTCCAGACTAAGAATAGACTAGACAGAAGGAAGAGTCTGTCCACTTCTGATGAGTTAACCCTTATACACCTTATGATCAATAGCATAGGATCATGTCAGTTACTGAAAAACCCAATAACAGAAGCAGAATCTTGGCAGAAATAGTGCCAGAAGATAAGCCCCTCAAGTCAGAAGACACTCAAAGAATGATTTAGGAAAGTGGAGTCAACCATGGTGGAGTCAACCATAGTGGAGTCAACCATATTGATATGACAGGCATAGAATCTACAGGATAAAACTTCTGGGACTTTCATTTGCTGATGAGACGTGACTCAAAATGAGAAGCAGTTGCAAACATCAATTAATAATTGCACCTTGGAATGTAAAAGATATCAATCTAGTTAAATTTGAAATTTAAAAAAAAGGTAAGCATAAAGGTCAGTGTCCTAGATAGTGTTGTTGCTAGGTGCCATAGAGGTAGATTCTTATGCACAGCAACCCTGTACACAACAGAAGGGAACACGGCCAGGCCCTACCCCATCCTCACAATTGATCCTGTAGTTGAGCCAATTACTGCAGCCACTGTGTCAGTCCAACTTCTGAGTTGAAATAGACTGGTATTGGCCATTTTGAATCAGAAAACTGTAAGTTTTACTATGTTTGGAATGACACAATCAAGAGGAATATCATTGCATCCATCCTCACAAAGGACATTTCATGGTCTAGCTGTGTGTGGCACTAGTATATCTATCTGCCTTCCAGGAAATCCAGGCACCAAACACAAAAGTTAGTGATAAAGAAATAAAAAATTTCAACCAATGTCTTCAGTCTGAAATGCATTAACCATGTACTCAAGATGCATTTCCATTATTTTCAATTGGAAAGCAAGCACTGGAAACAAACAGACTGGAACAGTAGGTGGAAAGTATCATCTCGGCAGAAAGAACGCTGGAGGTTGCTTGCTGGAATTCTGAAAGACCAATGACTTGTTCATAGCAAACACTTTTTTTTCAACAACACAAATGGTGACGATTCAGTTGGACTTCTGTAAATGGAACACATAGAAATCAAACTGACAATATTTGTGGGATGAGAGGTCTAGCCAGATTTGTGAGGAAGAATTCAGATCATGCCAGTGGGGGGCGGGGGGAGCATTTAGGAACTAGAGGAAAGCTGTATTCTTCATCAGTGCTCCATCACACCCTGACTGACTCATCTCCTCCTCTAGACCCCTCTGTGAGGGGATCTCCAGTGGCCAACAAATGGGCTTTGTGTCTCCACTATGTACTTCCCCCTTCATTCACTATGGTAAGATTGTTTTGTTCTCATGATGCCTTATACCTGATCCCTTCGACACTTCGTGATCGCACAGACTGGTGTGCTTCTTCCATGTGAGCTTTGTTGCTTCTGAGCTAGATGGCTGCTTGTTTATCTTCAAGCCTTTAAGACCCCAGATGTTATACTTTTTGATAGCTGGACACCATCAGCTTCCTTTGCCACATTTGCTTATGTACCTGTTTGTCCTCAGCAATCGTATCATGGAGGGGTGCACCAGTGATATGATTTATTGTTCGTTGCTGCCTGATAACTGATCCCTTCGGAACCTCGTCATCACACAGGCTGGTGTGTTCTTCCATGTGGGCTTTATTGCTTCTGAGCTAGATGGCCACTTTTTTATCTTCAAGCCTTTAAGACCCCAGATACTATATCTTTTGATAGCCGGGCACCATCAGCTTTCTTCACCACATTTGCTTATTCATCCTCTTTGTTTTCAGTGGTTGTGTCGGGAGGATGAGCATCATAGAATGCCAATTTAATAGAAGAAAGTATTGTTGCATTGAGGGAGTACTTGAGTGGAGGTCCAATGTCCTTCTGCCACCTTAATACTAAACCTATAAATATAGGCACATAGTTAAGGGAAATAGAGGAATGAGCTGGGAGGCAAAGGGCATTTATAGAGGTCTAGACAAAGACATGTACATATGCAAATATGTATATGAGGCTGAGGAAATAGATCTACTGATCTATTTTTTTTTTACTGTAAATTGAGTCTTGGTGGTGTTCAATCAATACTAGACATGACTGAGGGCCCTCTCCAGGATTCCACCAATTTTTATCTGACTAGTAAGGCTAGTCTATTTTATGATTTTGAGTTATGTTCCATTCCCACCTCAACCCCACCACCTAACCAGAACCCTCTAATGCAATTGTTCTCAACCTTCCTAATGCTGTGACCCTTTAATACATTTCCTCATGTTACAGTAACCCCCAAATATAAAATTATTTTCATTTCTTCTTCATAACTGTAATTTTGTTGCTGTTATGAATTGGGTAACTTCTGTGAAAGGTCGTTTGATCGGCAAAGGGGTCACGACCCACAGGTTGAGAACCACTGCTCTAATGTGATCCTTTGCAGAGAAGTTGGTGGTGGCAATAAGATACAACAGAGTTCTGGACTTGGAATCCAGTGCTTGCATTGTAGATGGCTGCTAATTACTTTTTCTGAATTGTTTTCAGCAACAATTCTACTTATATGTGTTATTAGTGTTTTTTTTTTAAATAATTTCTACATTTTGTTGGGTCCTCTTTCTTTAGCGAGGCACATATATTCCGATATGATCTCTTGTAGTTTATTGGCTAGGTAACTGTCTTCCATGTTTTTGACCAAAATGATTATTTCCAGAGTTGCATTTGATGGGTTAATATTTGCAATTAGTATTCCATCAATACCTGGATATGTCCCCCCGCCCCTGCCACACACACCCTGTCTATAGTGCAGTTTGGACTTGTTCTTTCAAGACCATCAACTCTTGATCACATTCTGACATCTGAATGGCAAAATAGCAGTCAAATATCTTTAATTCTTTATTTTACATATTTCTCCCATCTCCTTTGAGTACTTTCCACATCATAATTTGTAGTTAGAAATAATAACTAAGTTCCCAAGATATCAAGAAATAAAATGGATTTTTTCACTTGTAAACCCTTAATTTACAGTAGAGAGAAATCTGAAAGGCCAACTTTTTATGATAACTCAATTCCTTCTGGGCCTCAATTAACAAAAAAAAATCCTTCTCTGATTTTATTTCACTAAAAATTCCCTCCAACTTAGTTTATGTTCTGCATATTTGTCTTTTGTTTCCGTCTTTGTTTTAGACCCCCAAGCTCCTTGGGGTTAAGAACTTTGTTATTAATTTAGCACAGCTGAATATATTATATGGTGCCATGGGTATTTATAGAACTTTGCTAAGTAATGATGATTCAGATTTGGTAATCAGCACTTGCGATGATCATATGGTTATGCAGATCAACACTTACTATGCAAAAATCATTTCCTATAGGGGCAGATGTGCTGGTCTCTCTGTTTGTAAATTTTTAGATCAGTATATTTCTTGCACTGTAAAAGTCCATTTAAAGTGATGCCTGTGATTGTCCTGTGATTAGCAAGGGAAGCAAGGCTGCAGTGCTTTCGTCTGGGATAAGCTGCTGATGGTGAATAGTCCGGATAGCATCAGTGGCAACTAATTGTAACCATTTAAATGACACAAAATGATTCTTCTTGATCTAAAAGCATAGATATTTCACTTCTCCATAAAAACCAGTGGTAAAAACACCACTTAGAATGGTGTTATCTAAAGTTCATTCTGACTTGAGACAAAGTGAGATTATATTGGAAATAAGTTTTCATATATTTTTGGAAGATGATAAATGTGTCCATATTTCAGATTTAATTTCTCCCTAAAATTAGATGAAGAACCTTTCATAAATGCTTTTTTTAAAATTCCAGAAACATCTCTAATGCTGTTTTAAAGTATTAATAAACACTTGAGTACTAATATAGTAAATGCTTACTAAAGCAACTAAGTTAATATTACCTACTAAATGAAATAATGGCCATATCAACCTAAGATAAGTGGACACAACCCTTATTCTTAAAAATGAAAGTGAATGAGACAATCAAAAAGAGGAAGATAAAGAAAGGAGGAAGAAAATAATTTGTATAAATTGAAAATTTTGTGTCTAGTATACCAAACTGCCCAGTATCCATGTAAATTACTCTGGAAGGAAGCTGTGTGTTCTGAAGAAGTTTTCATGCACAAATCTTTCAACAAGCTCTGATAAAAATTTTGTTATAATTTTAAACCTGGCCTTTCAGAAATTCTTAGCCATTCCTCCTTATTTATCATAATCACCATTACCCGTTGATTGAAATCTTTGTGATATCTACTGATTTGGAGTTGATAGACAACTCTAACCCTATTTTTAAAATATAGCAATTAAGTGGAATTATATCATTCATCCCCTAAAGCATCCTCAATAATAACACGAATATGTTCAAGTATCCAATTATATTCTGGGGTGCACATAAAAATAAACATCAAGACAACAGTAAGTATTAACAGAAATGATGACGGTTCCTCAGTAATAGCGCTGTAAGCACAAAACCTTATTAAATCTGTTGTCCTAAGGTCTCCCTCCTTCCTCCCTCTCCTGTGGTGGGTGGGAAAGAAAGCAGAAAATATTTTTTGCTCCGTGTGCGCGTGTGTGTGTATTTAAAATATTCTTTCAGCATTCATCTCAGAATCAAGCAGAGTAAAATCTGCATGAAAAGAAAATCCTTTAATGTGAGTTAGATTTCCTTTGCTATTGATGTTTTGTGAACACTGTAAAGCAGCAGCTTCCATTTATTGTAAAGCAGTAGCTTCCATTTGTATATTTTTGAAGAACTTAGTTGGAAATATGGCTCTATCCTTTCCTGATGGGGTTAAGTGGTTATAAAACCTTGTGAAAGTACAGAATACCTGTGCCTATGTTCCAGTATTGTAAAGACCCTGAATTACAGATACTCAAAAAATGACATTTGCTGGCACGCAATGCTTTTCCTCTCTTTCCCCCAAACGGATCAGAGGGCAGTTTATTCTAAAAAGAGGTATATAAAGACTGGATATATAAAGACAAAACAAAACAACTTGTGTGTGGTCCATAGAGTTGAGCCTAATCACAAAATATCAGAAACCTAGATTGGGGTGCTGAAGCATACACAAAATATCAGAATCCTAGATTGGGGTGCTGAAGCATAGAGTAAGTCATGTGACAGCTTTCTGCTTCTCCCTCCTGCGGGGTACTCCATTATGTTTATCAGACTATTTCCACAATATAAGTAAAGGGAGGCTGAAAAATGTTTCTCGGATATGTGCACCTATCTAAAAACAACACCAGCAAAAGAATCAAAACAAACACACAAAAAAACAAAAGAAACTATATGAGTAGCATCCATTGTGCCAGAGTAAATTAAATTATGAGATGGCATCATACATTTTTACAAATTTCATAAACATTTTACATGAATTTGCAGTTCATTCTTTCTGAAGTTAAAATGTAGACACGATGAGATTGGATAGAAAGGAAAACTGTTTAGAACTTCATGAGAAATTTAGATCGTAGGTAAAAATGGGGAATTTAGGCTTATGGATGAACAAATTTAGAAAGTTGTTTAAAAGTTTCAGAATAATAGTTGTAAATCTATGCAATCTTTACTTGAAAAGTTTAAAACATAGTATTATCCATAATTTCATAACATGCTTATTTTATACCAATAACTCAAATGCAATAGTAAAAGAAAATGTACTTATTTTGTCAGATTCTCAGAAATAGTAATTTGTATATTAGTCTGCTGGGAATCAGAGGGTTTTATCCATTTAATATTTGCTCATTATCATAGATAAGAGTGGAAAAGATATTGAGTTGTTCTAATTTAAAGTTATTCTAATTTATATTTTTCTGGTTTTAATAAAACCCTGTTGCATTCCCAAATCTATAATGCTAGATTTCATTGCTTATTAGTAATATCCTTTCACCTTACCTTGTGCACGCAGTTGCTAGTAAATAAATGTTCATCACTCCGTTTCAATTCTAATAAACAAATGAGCAGAGAAAATGCACACAAATTGTTTTTGTAACTGTTAGATACTATCCAGCCAGTTCTGATTCATAGCAGCCATGTGTACAACAGAACTAAATGCTGTCTGGCGTGGTGCCATTCTCACAATTGCTCTTATGTTTGAAATCCTAGTTGAGGCCCTGTGACATGCTATCTTGCTGATGCCATCCTCTCTTTCACTACCTCTTCCCTTGACCAAATATTAGGTCCTCTGGCAACTGCTCTCCCCTGAAAACATGTCCCAAAGTCCCGACCCCCTCTTTTGCAATCCTTGATTCTAAGACCCATGCTGGCTGTACTTCCTCCCAGCTAGACGTGTCTGTCCCTTTGGCAGTCCATGGTGCTGTCAGTATTCTCCACCTGCACCATCATTCAGTCCATGGATTCTCCTCTGGTGCTCCCCATTCAATGGCCAGCTTCCACATGCGTGTGAGGCAATTGAAAATGCCATGTACGGGTCAGGCACATTTGGTCCGAAAAGTAATCTCCTTTCTTTTCAACACTGTAGGAGCCCAGGTAGCACATTAGTTACACATCAGGCTGTGATAAGCAAGGTCAGCAGTTCAAAATCACTGCTCCATGGGCTAAAAGCAGGGTTTTCTACTCCGGGAAAGAGTTATAGTCTTAGAAACTCACAGGAGCAGTTCTAGCCTGTCCTATCTGCTCTTATTGGATGGCACTGATTCAATGGCAATGAACTTGGTCTTTGGTTTTATTTTGTTTTCAGTACTTTAAAGAGGTTTTATGCAGCAGATATACCCAAGGCAACACATAGTTTGATCTCTTGACTGCTGCTTCCATGAGCATTCACTGGATCCCAGCAAGATGAAATCCTGGACATTAGTCTTTTATCCATTTATCATGATGGGACTTATTGGTCCAGTTGTGGGGATTTTGATCTTTACCTAGAGTTATAATCTATACTGAATGCCAAAATCTTCACTCTTCCATAGAAATATTCCCAGTTCTCTTCACATTCATCAAATAAGGTTGCTTCATCTGCATATATCAGGTTGTTCATAAACCTTCCTCCAATCCTGATCTTGCATACTTCTTCATTAAATCTCTGATGATTTGCTCAGCATATAGATTGAATGGCAAGAAAATGTAAACCTGATGTATTCCTATCATGAATTTAAATGATACAGTATTCCCTTCTGTTCACACAATTCCATCTTGATACATTTACAAGTTCTCCATGAGTTCAATGAAGTGTGCTGGAATTCCATTATTTCCAAGATTGTCCATAATTTCTTATGGTTCACACAGTTGAATGTCTTTTCATAGTCAATGAAGCTCAAGTCAACTTCTAGGAAGTTCTCTGCTTTCACCCAAGATCCATCTGACATCAGCAATAATGCCCCTTGTTCCATGTCCTCTTCTGAATCTGACATAAACCTCTTACAACTCCCTGTCAATATACTGCTGCCAACTTTGTTGGATGATGTTCACAAAAAATGTACTTGCATGTGAGAGCAATGATATTGATCTATAATCTGAACATTCTGTTGGGTTACCGTTCTTTGGAAAGGGTAGAGATATGGACCTCTTTCGGTGACTTGGCCAGGAATCTCTTTTCCAAATATCCAGCCTAGATGAGAAACTGCTCCCAGTGATTCAGCTGTGTTCCATCAATTACTGGAGCTTTGTTTTTGCTTTAATGCTTTAAATGAAGATTGAAATTCTCTCATTGGTACCATTGACTCTTTTTTCATATGTCACTTACTGAAATGGTGGCTTATTCTAGTTCTTTATGATAGAGGGACTCTGTGTAATCTCTCCATCTTCTTTCTGTGCTTCCAGAATTATTCAATATTTACTCTTAGAATCTTTCAATATAGCAACTTGTGACTTGAATTATTCTTGTGTTCTATTAGTTTAAGATATGCTGAACATGTTCTTCCTTTTTAGTGTTCTAATACTAGGCCTTTGAACATTTCATTACACTATCTTACTTTGCCTCTCTTTGACTTCATTATTTCTTCCATTTGTCAAAGCTACTATATGACGGAGAGTAAGTTTTAGAGTCTCCTCTGAGAGTCCCTTTGGTTTCTGCTGACATATACTTTGTTCTCTCTTTGCTGGTTTTTAATGAAAATTTTCTCTCTTTAAGAATGATGTTCTTGATGCCGCCCCACAGCTCATCAGACCTTCTGTCATCATTGTTCAATACATCAAATCTACTCTTGAGATGTTTTTGACAATCAGATGAGATATTCTCAAAGTTTGTTTTTTTTCTTGTAGACTTGTTTTAATTTTATTCAGATTCAGACTGAACATGCAGTGTGGTTATTACATGTTATTTGGTTGCTATGTGCAACAATGAGAACTACTACCTGGACCTATGCTATATTTCACAGTTGTTCTTATGTTTGAGACGATCCATGAAACCACTACCTCAAAGCATCTAATCAAAGGTCTTCCTCTTTTTCACTGCATTTTAATTTATACATCAGAAATCAGTGGTTATTCCATAGGCATGCCCTGCCTGGACGTTGCTCCTTATATTGAGTTTTCCCATCATCTCTTTTAACAGATGTAATTAATTTGATATCTGTGTATTGCATTTGGAGAAGTTCATACGTATAGTCACTATTTTGTTGTTGAAAAAAGGTATTTGTTATGAACAATTTGTTGGTTTTGAAAAATGCTTTTAAGTGATCTACAGCTTTGTTTCTATCACCAAGGTCATATTTTCCAAATACTGTTCCTTCCTCTTTGTTTCCAAATTTTATATTCCAAACACCAGTAATTATCAATACATCCTGGTTGCATGTTTGATCAATTTCAGACAAAGTTGGTAGAATTCTTCAAGTTCTGCCTCACTAGGCTTAGTGATTGGTGTATAAATTTGAATAATAGTTGTATTGATTAGATTTCTTTTTTAAAATCATTTAATTAGGGCTCATACAACTCTTATCACAATCCATACATACATCAGTTGTGTGAAGCACACTTAAACGTTTGTTGCCCTCATCGTTCTCAAAACTCTCACTCTCTGCTGGATGAGATTTATTTAAATTGGATAGACATAATGTTATCACAGATGTCAATGGCTTCAAGATAGAGTTCGAAATGTCTTGCATTTCCTTTTTGAGGATGATTGTGATGCCATTCCTTGGATGTGTAAAGCAGCACAGAAAACCGCATAATCCTCTGATTCTCAGTGGTCAAAAGCCATCCATTTCAGCTCACTAGGATATTGATGTTTATGTGTTCCACTTCATTCCTGGTGACTTCTAATTTTCCTAGACTCATACTTCATACGTCCTTTCATACTTTACTTCAAGTTCAGATTATTGGTACATGTTCAGCAGATCAGGTCCGAAAGGCTTTACTCCCAAAGACGTCACGCCATTCAGATCATTACGGTCAACTCTGCTTAGCAAAGGCACCACTTCCTCGATCATACTTTGAGTGCTGTCTGATCTGAGGAGCTCACTTTCTGTCACCATCTCTGACAATGTTCTGCTTCTACTCATCCTGCCTTAAATATCCGATAATGTCCCATTCTAGTTATAAGGCTTTCATCAACTAAGTCCTCTGAACTGGGCAACTGGTTCTTTCTTCATAGTCTGTTCTTAGTCTGGAAGCTCTGCTGAAACCTGTTCACTTTGGGAGACCTATCTGATATTTGAAGTACCGGTGACATAGATTTCCGCATCACAGCAACACACAAACTACCACAATATGTGCCAGAAATGGACCAGAAATTTTTCTGGAAGCAGATGTCAGCATCCTTTCCCCCAGAGAAGCTAGTGGATTTGAACAACAACATTTTAGTCAGTAGCTGAATTCTTAAAATCATGCACCATCAGGATAATTAAATGTATATATAATTTAGGAGAGGGGAAGAGACAGTATAACATGTTACATTTTAAAAAATACTCTATCACTTATGACTAAACCAAGAGTTAACTATTGAACCTTAAATCGAAATATCTCTGGAACTATTTTCATTGTCCACCTCGCAGCATGATGTCTTTGTTTTGGCAATGCTTGTTTAGTTTCTTCTGTAACTCTCCATGAGTAGAAGGACCACGGTTCGTGTGATCTTTAAAATGGAAGAGAATGGACATGTGTGTGCGTGCGTGTGTGTTTGTGTGTGTTCATGTGTGATTATTAGTGAAAATGTTGTCCTGGCGTATTTGTAATAAACAACTAAATGAAAGCTCCATCTTGGACTTTTAAGATGATATCAGACAGAATAAAAAAAAAGTTTATCTGTCCCTAAAAGATGTTGTCTTTTGAGTATTATAAAAGAAGCTGGACAACAGATAGAGGCATGTATGTGAGTATCCTTATTTCACTTCATATCAAAGTGTCTTTTCTCAGTGTCCAAATGTAATACTTGAAGGTTTGAATCATAATCTCCCTAGGATACTTCATTATAATGAAACAAAGGCAAGAAAATGAAACTAAAGTTCAAATAAGCAAAGAGAAATAAGGCATATAGTCTAGGGGAAATCTGGAGAGCACATTTTGTTGCTTTGGGGATTTTCCACAGGACAGATTAAATAGCCTTCTGAAAAGCAGGTGTTCAGAATTTAAGCTCTGATCCTCCTCCCTCGTTCCAATTTGTATTTTATTCTTTATAATCCTTGAACTCTCAGGCTGTCCTTCCTCTCCTGGGCTGACTTGGCTGGACCCTTACTTAGATGGTTGCTTGTTCTGAGCCAAGCCTTCATGAATCCAGGAGATATATTTTCTGAATGCCTGGTGCTGATTGTACAACTCTTCTTAATGTGACTGAATATTTGAATGGCATGATTTGTGAATTATATGCCAATAAAAAAGAATTTTATAAAAATAGCAAATAAAATATGAAATAATGACCACATAATCTGAAACGCTGAACTGTCTGAGATAGCACGTGGCATCCAGATGGAATGAAGTCTCATTAGCAATCTGGGATAATCAGAAGACATAACTTTGCTTGATGAATGCTAAAAGGATGTGACGTATTTACTGATGAGTATCAAAATCAAAGCCTTTATAATGTACTAAACTTCAATTTTAAAGAGAACAAAAATTCCTCTCAACTGGATCAACAAACAATATCATGACACGTGGAGAAAATATGATGTTTAGAAGGATTTCATTTTATTGGATCCACAATCAACATCCATGGAAACAACTGGCATGAAATGAAACAATGTATTTGCAAATGCAATTTTTAAAAGAATGATTAGTAAAAGACTGGGACCAATAAGATGAGGGTTAAAGATGTCCCCGTGTTTGTCTTTTCTAAAATGCTGTATCACTGCTCTAGAGCTGGCATCAACCCCAACTCCTCCCCTAAATAGTCCCCTTCCTGTCTCATGTCTCTACAAGCAGCTTCAACATCTCTTAGAACACACAGACATCAAGCAAGTGGTTCATGCACTTGAGGAGGCACACAAATCCCAAATCTGAGGTTCGGCTATCTGTCTGGAGGATTTTACATCATGCTGTCATGTCACAAGGCTGTGGAAGTTAGTGAATCAGATCAGGTGAAAGGCTGCCAGAGCAAATGCTAAAATCCCAAAGTCAAGTAGGCAAGCAGATGCAGGTTCCAGACCAAGAAAGCAAACTTTGTCAAAGTTACTCGGGCAGCTACATAGATATGAAAGATTTCATCTCTCATGCCAAGAAAATGTGCACCCAAGAGCTCACATCTAGAAGGCTACCCCCATCTTTGGCCAGCAGTCTTTAAGAGTGGTAATTGAATCCAACTGGTGACCATTGCTGGGAGATAGTCTTCTGAACATGCTCAGTCAGGAAGTAGGGGACATCGTAAAGATGACATCTTACCTGTATCCGAGGCTTTCATAAAGGTATGGCTTAGCCTTATGACATCACAAGTCTAGGTAGAGGACTCCCTGGTCACGGCTGAACATCTTAGGTGGGCCTTGTTTAGTCTCAACCAGTGCCATGACCCTATACTCTGTTTTTCTCTAGTAAGGAGCAAGAGGGTGGTTTGTCTATTAGGGGAAATGTTTTAAACCGGAAATTAGCTCTACTTTTAACATAGATGTCAAAGATGTTGGCTAATTTTAAGACCATATTTATAAGAAAATTACGGGTGGGGGCATGTATCATACCTTTTAGTAAGGTTGTTGTTGCTGCTATTAGGTGTCATAGCTTCTGATTCATATTGATCCTAAGCACAACAGAATGAAACACTGCCTGGTGCTCTGCCATCCGCACCATTAAGCGTGAGGATACTCTTGTAAATCATACTCTCCATGAAAATAGGTATTCAAGATATATTACACCTTAATGCTGCCTCATTAACATAGCAGACAACTCATTCCAAAATGCAACAATTACCACAAGGCAGTGACTAAGTGTGGTAGTGACACAAACTGTTGTCAGTTTGAGACTTAAGAAAAAAGGAGTGGAGTTTAGTCTGTCAATCAGGCTGCAGCTTGATGACCTCGCTTGGAGGTATTCAGGAGATAACTAGCTCACAGGAGGCGGGATACAGACACACTCCCTGTGAGACATTCCTGTTGGGAAGACACATGGAGGTATGCTAGAGCCCTGGACCTGAAGGAGACACGTGGAAACCCCTGCCAGCGCCAAAATGTTTCCACTGCCATTGGTTCTACAAGGCTTTGCACCCACTGGCCTGTGATCTTCCTGCATTTGGCGCCATTGCATGTGTTGTGTGAGTCTAAAGAGAAATTTACAGATTGGTATCGGATATAAGGACGTAATCTGGATGGGGCTGGGATGTTTTCTCAATATTCAATTGCTCTTGTATATAAAGCTCTTTCTTATACACATGTGAGTGTCTATGAATTTGTTTCTCTAGGCTACACGGACTAACACATTAAGATTAGCAATATATCACAAAATAGAGGACTAGGACAAGAGGGTTATATTAACAAATTAACTATGTCACAATCATGTGTTGGGGAAATCTACTCTGAAAGACCTCTTTAAAGCATTAAAGAGGACATATATTAAACTAATAACACTAATAAAAATAGTTTGAGGACTAAATTGTACCTGACTCAAGCCACGGTATTTTTCAATTGCTGCATATGAAGTCCAAAATTGGACAATAAATAAGGAGAACTAAAGATGAATCGACGCATTGGAATCAATTGGTGTTGGTGAAGAGTATTGAATGCTTCATAAAATGCTTCAAGAAAAATAAAATCTATCATGGCAGAAGTACAGCCAGAATTCTCTTTAGAATCGAGGATGACAAAGCTTTATTTCATTTACATTGAGCATGTTATCAGGAGGGGCCAGTCCCTGGAGAAGACCATATATGGCAGAGAATTAACAAACAGGAGGAAGGCCCTCAAGGAGATAGGTTGATATACTGACTGAAGCTTTTTTGGCTCAACCATACCAACAGTTGTGAAGGTGGCTCAAGACCTGCAGTGTTTAATTCTCTTATGCACAGGACCAATCTGAGTCTGAATCTATTTGATTGCACCTAACAACACCATTAGCTTATTTATTATTTTCTTCTGACTTTTCCTTTTCATATGTGTATCTTACACAAAAATAAAATATCATTTGCTTTGAATTCTTTATTTTAATCCATAAATAGTTCATAAAAATAAGACAATGAATCCTCTGTTTCTTTAAGGTGCCTGGAGATTGACAGCTAGAATTATCATGTAGTCAAATGTCCACTTCTATTTAGGAAGTTTTGTACTGGTCACAAATATCAATTTGTTTATTACTTTCTACAATGGAGAACATTAGAAAACTTCAAAACAAAAAACTAATCCAATAATGAAAAGAAGACATTGATGGTGACCTAATTAAAACTGTGTATGCTTTCGTACATTTTGAAAGGTTCAGTTCCACCAATTTTAGATACTGCAACACATTTTTAAGAAGTTTCCAGAACTAAATTTTGATGAATTTTTTAAACATTAAAAATCTGCTTTTTTTTAAATGGGCATTTTTATTGTTATTGGAGGCATTTAAAACCAGACTAGATAAGACAGAGAAGCCTCTGCCAAGGAAGAAGAACCTTTATTGAAATGTCTTGAAACATTTCTTCTTTTCTAAGCCTACTGTCATATCTCTGGAAAGTGAGCCATCCTCCAACCAATCCTTATTTTATTTCAAAATACCAACGATTATTTGAAAGAAACAAAATAACAACTTTTTCACCAGGCCAAAGAAACTGCGCTCATGCTAGAGTTTATGATGACATAAACTCTTCCTAGACACTAAAGCAAGACATTGCTCCTAGCATTCTACCATCTGCTGCAGATATTTTAAAATTCTAAAGCACTAACAATGAGGCAATTTGCTACATTTTGAGCTGCATTTTACAACTCTCTTTTCGCTGAATTACTATTGATGACATTAAAACCCTTTACAAATCAAGAAACATATTTGCTTGCTATTGCCACCAAAGAGCTGTCAGCAACTATCTTTCTTTGTTAAAACGTACCTGCTATCTCCCTCATGGACAGCAATGTCTAAATCCTACTAGAGAATGAGAAGGCAGAATATAACTTCATTTTCTGCATTCCTCCTCATGTATAACACAAAATGTCCAGAGACAACAAACACCAAATTAAAATTAATAACAATTAAAAAATAATAAACTAAGAAGCCAAAGAAATGACATAATTTTCCACTATCTTCTCATAGACAAAATGTGAATGTTTTCCAAATTTATGGACCTAAAAGACCAGACATCACCATCATAATACACATAGCATGGGAGAACCTGGAAATGAGAAACATTTTGTATAAGTACAGATGTACAACTTGCAGAATCACACCCAGAAAACACTTTCCCTCCCTGAAATTATAATTATATAATTTAATTATTTATTATATATAATTAAATGAATGATACTCTCTCTTAAAAGTTGAGCACATGATATGGCTTCATAGGTAGGTTTTTTAGAACTCCAAGTTCATGATTATTTTTCAGTGATAAATGATAGAGTGGCCTTAGGTTTTCTGCAAGAGCACCCAGTAAAGGAGTCAGAGAAATCTCTTCAGAAAACTACCCCCAGTATATGAAAGTATATGAAAGAGCTCAGCCCAACACCTGACGGACCGCGGTCACTGGTTTCAAACTTTTCAAATTATTAGCAGCTGTTATTTTCTAAAAGTGACTAAGAGATTCAAACATTTCCCCTTACTAAAATTGCATCTGTCAGAAGAAATAACAGGATATAATATATGTATTCATTTATTTTATAGAACATATTTTTACAAGGGATTTCCATGTAACTAGAAACAATCATTTTGGACATTCTGGTTCATTTTCTAGCCCTTTCATTTCATATCTTCTTAAAATATCTTATTTTCAAATTGCTCATGGTAACTTATAGCATATCTTTGTTAGAAAATTAATTTTACTTTTCATTAAAACCTGTTATGAAATATACATCTATAAGTATATTAGATTAATGCACAGGTACTTATTTATATGGTAGTAATAATATTTGGAATTTTTTATTAAAAGTAATTTACACATTTTTATCTACTTTCTCTTTTATTTTTGTAAATTAAATATTTTATTTCACAGAAAAGGAAAGATACTTAGAAAATTAACTTATTTTAAAGTTAAAAAATAAAGCCCAACCGAGAGTGTATCACATAGCACTCTTACTCCCAACATTCTAGTGCATAAAGTGAGAGAAGTTAGGTGACTGAACAAACAACACTGAAGGCTGCGTCACTGCACTTGAAAGTGGCACTGTTTTATGTTTGTCATCTTATTTTTATTACTAAACACACCTAGTGAAAGTGAAAGAATGTCAAGGTTACAAGCAGGTGGCCAAGCAAGATGTGCATGAATCACTTAGAAAAAAAGCACAAACATAGCTTGTCACAATAGCAAGGTATTTGAAAAAGAAGACACATTTATCATATGGTAACAAGGGCATCTCTTCGTTGCTGGGATAAGTAACCTTTCTCAATAGACTCTGTGCACTATGGCAAGACAATACAAATAATTTCACTCTCTGTGTACCTAATGTAGGTATCTACCCACGTATCTATGTTAAAGTGTATATATTATATCAAAACCCCAAATCAATCTTAGAAAGTGGATGGTATTCATTTTCCTTATGCAAAAGGAAATTGAGGCTCAGCCAGTCAAATGACTGTCTAATGTTATACCACAGATAAGTGGGTCAGCTGAGTCTGATTGCAAGACTACCCAATATCAAAGTCCTCACTCTACTCAATGTAATGTGCTGCTATACATTTGGTGTGCATAGAAAGTGGTTTATCAACAGACTGGGCTAAAAAGGAAGGGCACAAGAATTCAAACTTGGATCTTTTTAAAATTCAGTTATTTATGCATCTACTAAGAAAAAGAGGTGGGGAACAAATACAAACACAATAGGCACTTAAAATGCTAATTTCCCCCAAAAGTGAATTTACTAATTTGAATGTCAAACTACATTCTGTAGCACTTTAAAATGCACCAAACCCACTGCCATCAAATGTATTCTGTCTCAGAGAGATCCTATGTAAGGTTTCCGAGGCTGTGAGTTAGCATCATCTTCTCCTCCATGGTGACTGGTGAGTTTGAACTCCCTACCTTGTGAGCAGGGCAACTTACCTGGCAATGGCCACAAGGACTCCTAAGGAGTTGGATGATCTTAATAAATCAAATGAATCATCTCCTTCCTTCTTTTACCACTTTACTTTATACACATCAATCTATGCAGGGAGTAGACTTTTTCTAGTTTTTGGACCAGTGACTGGCTTAGAGCTGACATTGTTTTGAAGGTAAGGGGGGAAAACAGTTGAAAAGACTGGAACAAGTCATCGCCTCCGGTCTTTCCTTGTGGTTGCTGATTGCTCTAGAGTAATTTATGACTCATGGCATGCTCCTGTCATTCCATGGGTGTCATAAACAGTTAAACCCTCCGGAAGTTTGATGGTGTGAACTGTTCAGAGGTATCTCGGAAGACAAGCCTGGAACTTGGCTCTGCAAACTCCCCTTGGGAACCTAGGAAGCACCCCTTCTCAGCACACCGGGACTTGTCAGGAGGCCATCTTGTGAGAACCTGCGATTCTTCCAATTCCCCAATGGCAGAAGAAGCCAGGCGCCGGCACCTATGACTCAGCCTCCGAAATCCTGATGCCCAGAGGGAAATGCTTCTAGGGTTTTTATAACTTGCCATGTGTGATACATTAGAAATAATATCCATGCAATCGTTCCTAATTTAACATTTAGTTCTACACATTTCTTCAATAAACAATTTTAATTTTAAATGCTTCTAAAAGTTTTATTGAGTGGTGATTTTCAGCTTATAATCAAAGAAGCCCACATTGGACTCAAAGAAGTATTCTAATTGCTTGGAAAATGTGTGACCTCCCAGGAGACATTACAATAGATTGACAACCCAAGGGGGAACTCTACAACCTAACGGAGTAAAGCGCCTACAATTACAATAAGAGAGACACCCAGCCCCCTTCCAGCAGTGCATATGGAATCAAGGTGGCCACGTTCTCTCAAAGTGAATGCTGGATAACCAGGAAGGGAACATTTACGTTAGGGAACCTCTTACCTTTTGTTTTCTTTCATTTCAACCTTATTTTTCTTTCTAATTATACCATAAACAGCTCATCAAGGGCATTTGTTAATACACTGCAGATGGTGAAGGGATCCTGGAGTGCTTTATTATTCAATATCTTGGTTGCGGAACTCTCATTAATATAGGTCCCAGCATTACATTTAAAAAGAGGTATTTGTTTTCTAAACACTTAGTTTTATTGTTCACATAAGAGGAAGCATGAGTCCCTTGTTAGAAGCAAGCATTGAGAACCCAATATCTGGGTCTGGGACTTCTCTGGAAATTTTATCTGACTCTGTGTTATTATTTATCATTTTGATGTTTAAGAATGTTAAAAAGAATATACTTATACTTAGGTCACCAAACCGTGTAAAGCTTAATAAATAATATTTACAAATTTTAAACTTCGTAATGTTCACAGAGTTTTTAAATAATAAAACAGTGTATGCTTTTGAAATTCATGTTTTAATCCTTTTATTTTATTTAAAATAAATATGTTTCTTCACAAGTATTAGTAAAAACCTTTAGAGTAAGCTGAGTAACAGATTTCAGCATTGTCAGTGAGACAGTTTTCTTATTGCCTTGCCAATATCTTTGTAAGTCTCCTTGTTAATCCTTTTACTTTATTATTTATTCCATATATATTTCCATGAAGAGTTCTTAACTTGATGAAAATCTGATTTCTTGATCCACAATCAAATCTTACTATGGCCAGCTGCTATGTCTTCATAACTGTGAAAATATTACATCTCTTTGCAAGCTGGCTCTAATACAAGGAAGGTTACTAAACTAACCCAATTAAACCGAGCATATCTGCAAGTTTAGATGATTATTGCTGTTGTCTGTGAGGGCTGGGATCCAAAGTGATGGATTGCTGGCTACTCCAGTGAATTCTAAAGGGGAAAAATAGCCCATCCTGGATTAGCTTGAATTGGCTTACATAAAGGTTTTATGATGCAAATTGGAGATATTGGACTTAGTAACAATCTACACTTTCTGTTATATTCTCCTGTCTCACAGTCACAGGAAGCTTCCTTGAGTATGACACTCCAATCTCATTAATAAGCTCTGTGTTGTACATCTTTGTCTGATATGAAGCTGCCATACCTTGTCACCAATTATAGACTCTGAAAAGACCCGTCTCATTATAGTACTTAAATTGCATGTTCCTGAAGGTGATGCTTGGTGTGTCTCTTCTGCCTCTTGCCAATAAGAAAATCACCCTTGAAGTGAATGGATGTCAATCACAAACTACAAAAGAAAAGCAAAAAGAATTAATAATTTAAAAAGGCTAGAATATTTATCAGCTTATTGTACAGAAAAGAATATAGATCTGACAAATACAGTGCAAGGCTAAAGAGACAATTCTGAAAATTTTAATCATGTGAAGCATATATGTCTATAAATTTAAGACTAGGCAAATAGTTTGAATGTGAAACACACATGTGAACAAAGTAGATTGTTTACCACTCTGACATTGCAATGCTGAGGGAAGGGTGCAATGTCTGAAACACTCCGTTTCTTTTGCCTCTCGGGGGAGTAGGAAACTGAGCATGATGCCAAAGATGTCTTACCTTTGGAAGGTATAGCTCCTGGACAATTGAAGTGGTTTTTCAATAATTTGTATTGATCAATTATATCATTTTTAATTTAGTTCAGTTGAGCCAAGATAGGACATGGCAGGGTGTTCTTGCCAAAGGTAGCTAGTATATTAAATTTGAAAGTATGCAAAGAAGATTTGAAATGCATTCAAAAAAGCAACAGTCATTCCCAGGTGCTAAAAGTTCTATTTATTCTAATCCACTTGAAAAGAAAAATTCCTCACAAATGTCTCTAATTAACAATAAATCCCATTATAAGGGACTGTAGTGAAAATGTTTATTTTCTCTTTTCTGCCTCTTAACTTCAAATGTGTTCACAGGTTAAGCCAGTGAAGACTATTTTAATAGTGGAGACTCCTTGGGGGTGCTCTCATTCAAATATCATACCCCCCCCACCCCCAAGCGATAAAATTAATTCAGTCAGATGGACTCTGACTTGTTGCCCTTGAGTTGATTCTGACTCCAAATGAACCCGTGTTGCTGTTAGGTGTCTTCAGGTCGGTTCTAGCTCATAGTGGACCTTCCATGCAGCAGAAGAAAATGCTGCTCAGTCCCGTGCTCTCCTCACAGTTGTTCGCCGGTTGGAGCTCATTGCGGCAGCCATGGTGTCTATTCATCCCGTTGACGGCTTTCCTCTTTTTCACTGCCCCGCCCTTTTGCCAAGCATAATGTCCTTCCCCAGGAACTGGTCTCTCCTGGTAACATGTCCAAATTATGTTAGAGGAGACTCACCCTCCTTGCCTTTAAGGAGCATTCTGGTTGTCCTTATTACAAGACAGATCTGTATGTTCTTTGGGCAGCCCATGGCACTTTCAATATTTTACCACCACCATAATTCAAAAGAATGAACTCTTCTTTGGCTTTCTAGCTTTCACATGCAGAAGAAGCTCTTGAAAATACTGTGGCTTGGATCGGGGCACTTTAGCCCTCAAAGTAACATTATATAGTGACCCTATTAAAAACAAATGAATTCCATAGAGTCCATGCCTACTCAGGGACCCTATATGCCAGGGTAGAACAGACCACTGTGAGTTTTTGAGACTGTAACTCTTTACAGGAGTAGAAAGTCTGGTCTTTCTCAGAGCCATGGTGGTTTCAAATTGCTGACCTTTCAGTTAGCAGCCCAAAGTGTATCTACTAAGCCACCAGGACTCCTGTCTTGAACTTAAAGGACAGAGTAAAACTTCATAATAGAGATTCCAAGGCTGTAATCTTTACAGAAGATTGCTACTTGATTTTCCTATGAAGTGGTTGGTGGATTTGAACAGTTGACCTTTTCATTAATAGCCAAGTGCTGAGCCACTGCATCCTTGCATCAGATTGAAGGCTCAGAGCTATTCTCAGAAATGAGTGTCAGGTAGATTTTACAATGGAAAGAAAGAAGGCAAAGGCAGAAAATAGTTTTGAAGGTTTATTTCAGAGCTCCTGAGTGAGGTTCATGGGTCCCTAGTGGGGGCCAGTGAAGTCATGCTACCAGGAAGGAGGGGAGTACATAGGGATGAAGTTCATGGGTCCCCAATTGGAAGGGTTTTATAGTTCTGGTCTGGGGTAGGGGCAGTTTGGAAATTTTCCATTGCAGTTTCGCTGTTTTGTAAAGTTGGCAGT
Source organism: Tenrec ecaudatus (assembly GCF_050624435.1). Classification (NCBI taxonomy): domain Eukaryota; kingdom Metazoa; phylum Chordata; class Mammalia; order Afrosoricida; family Tenrecidae; genus Tenrec; species Tenrec ecaudatus. Next base: position 88,000,746 of record NC_134531.1, read on the forward strand.
TAGTACCATAGTACCAATGTAACAATGTAATAATGCTATCTGTATCTGTCATCCATCTGCATCAGGGCTTCAAAGGCCATAATCAAAGGTTGTTGCCCACCTTTGCGTACTGTCAACAGGATATTGCTCCACTTGCCTGTCCCACGAGTTCCCATTTCTGCCTAACAGTCCAGCCTTTTTGATTATAAGGGGAGCCATAATATATCTGGATGCTTCCTGCTGGTAGGGGATGTCGTGGGGCTTAGACACCTGAACATGCAGAAGGAGGACTGGTGGGCAAGTGGATGTACGTGTGGAGGAAAAGCTGATTTACTGTGACCTTGGACAGGTCCGGTCTGTGCCGCTAGATAAATCTGAGAAAACATGGAGCAAAGAGAAAAAAAAATTAAGAGATAAGGATTAGTGGTCCTAGTGTGGGCAATATCCAGGTGGCTAAGGGGGATTGTAGCCAGTCAAACGGGCAGTAATTTTTCCTTCCATGACTATGGAGGTTTTCATTTAGGCAGGTTAGTGTGTCTATGTTTTCCTCTATGAGCCCTGACTCATTGATGTAATAACAGCATTATTCCCTGAGGAAGAGGCAGGTGCCCCCTTTTTCAGTGGTAAGAAGGTCTAAGGCCCTTCTGTTTTGTAAGGCAACTTGTGCCAACTTGGTGCTGCAATGAGGCTAAGGAGGCCGAGGTGGATTCCAAGGAGATCTGCAATCGGTCTTCAAAGCCTGGTGCTGAGATGACAGAGAGGCTGAGTGCGCCTCCAGCTATTCCAGATGTTGCCACTGAAGATGCTGGGCTTATACCCAACATTATACGAAGGAATACCTCTCTCCTTGGTCTTGGACTTTGGACGGAGAGTAACTATGCTAACAGACTGACCATGTAGGGTGAGCTGAGTAACTACAGTAACTGGAAAACAAGGTCTTGCTGTGGAAGAATTCACAAATGTAGTTAAAGTTCCATTGCACCAAAAGAATTATCTGAGGCATGTTAGCAGTCATATTATGTTTGCAAATTCCATGCAGAGAAAATCCATCTACATTTGGATCTGTAAAGTAACAGACTCGCTGTGGCTGAGTCTGATATACTTCCTCTGGCTCCCATCGTGGGACCTGACTCAGTTGGGTGGTACATTCTGTTAGAGGGGTTTTGGGGGGAGCAACCCTACCAAAGTTGACAGGGACAGCGGTTAACAAAGGTCTTTGGAGGGAGGCGCACAGGAAGCAATGAGTGACAGCTCTGAGCACATGGGTTTGATTAAGGAAAAGTAGAGTGTGTTGGATTATTTGGACCCACAAGGACAGGGCGATAGTCTGAGTTGTGTGAAGTATTTGATCTTGAAGAGTTTATTCTGCCTGGAGGATGTTGGCAGAGATTTGTACCTGGACTGGAGAGGCTAAAATGTATTCCCTGTAAATATTAATACTGCCTGAAGGCAGTGAGCTGTATTGGGAATTATATAGTTCGCCTGTGACTTCCTTGACACACCTCTGGTTCCAAGGGTTAGAAATACGGAGGTTGAATGCTCCATTCTGAATAAACAAGGGTGAATCAATAAATACTCGTTTGTTGTAGTTGTCAAGTTTATTGCATAACCAGTATTGACACCCACCATACTGCTCAGGCCACAACCAACAGTGGGACTGTTTTTGGTGGTATAGGAAGCAGGCATGTGGTCTAAAATGAGTGTGACTGCCTTAAGGTGAGGGAAATAACAAGCTTACTGTGGAACACTTAGAGAGAGCTATCTCAGCTGACTGTGAGGTGAAAGTTTCGAAACCAAATGTTAGGCTTCGAAGACCATCATCAGGAGTTGTTGCGCACCATTGCGCGCTGTCATCGGGATGTTGCTCCACTTGCCTGCCCCACGAGTTCTGGTTTCTGCCTAACAATGCACCATGCAGTTCCTAGATCAGTTGCACTAACACGGTCCTTTACATCATATGCCAAGGTTAGTGGCAGTCTTGCGGATGCTATTGAAAAATAATTTCGTATATTAACACCATCAGACAGCTTGCTTTTGATAATAAATCCAGGAAGTTATACCCATCATTTTAAGAAGCCTACTTAGTCTATGTAGCAATATCCTTAGGTGGAATGTGAACACTAATTTTATCTTTGATATACTTTTATGTTTACAAAATTTCATGAAAAATACCCATAGAGAGAAAGTATAATTAGAAAAAACAAAATATATGTGTCAAATATAAATGTGTTAAAAGACACATTAATCACATATAATAACAATTTGTAGTTCCAAATTTGGTATTGTGTAACCATTTCTTCACTGCAATTCACAAAATCTTGTTATTTACTCTCTGAGTCTGTACATGAAGAAGAGACCCCACTGCTCACTCCTCTTCAATTGAACAATGTGATTTGGCGTCCTTTTCGATGTGAAACAGTGGTCTTCCAGTCAGTGGCATTTAGGAGCAATTGGCATCCTTTCATCCAAGCAGAAAATTAAACATATTATTATCACTATATTTTCCCTTTTAGGATTGTCACTCAAGGGCTGGCAAAAAAGGTTTTAAGTACTGGGCTACTCACTGAAAGCTTACTGATTTGAATCCACCAAGATACACCACAGAAGAAAGGTCTGGCAATCTGCTGCCAAAAGGTCACAGTCATTAAGAATCCTATGGAAGAGCAGTTCTACTTTGGCTTTCATGAGGTCACTAGAATGGGGATGACAGTGAAGGCAAATAGTTTGGTTGTTTGTTTATATTATATAAAGTATGTTATTATCTATTAAGAATCAAATATTAGTAAGATCTTATTACTATTTTATGAAAGAGTTGAATAAACACATTTTGGCATTTAAGTAAGTATATGATCATTCTTTGTACTATATTGTTGAACTATTATAAAGAAAAATTAATTAAGTGTTCATCCAATGCACATACATGGACATCACATCACCCGTGGTACAAATAAACATAAAAGAACAAGTGCTCAACATAATAGAGCAAAAACAAAACAGTTGCTAATTTTACTTAGTGTGAACTGAATACATTCTTTCTATCAAAAATGTTATTTCTCGCGTGGGTACTGATGCTAAAGGTTGCCTGTTTGTTTTAAGGGGTAGGAAGAAGGGCTTCTCACATCCCAACCTCCTTGTGTGTGATGCTCGTAACTGCATGCTGCCCAATAATGACCACTGGAGTCACTGCGATTCCTTCTCTAGCTATCAATCGGTTAAGGTGGTAAACAAAAGAATTTGTAGTCCTCTTGAGAAATGATGGCCTCAAAATTGAAACAGGAAAATATATTAGACACACGTACCTTTTAGAGCAGCAGTTCTAAGCCTGTGAGTCATGACACCTGTGTGTGGGTCGAAGGACTCTTTCACAGGAGTTGTCTGATTCATAACAGTAGCAAAATTACAGTTATGAAGTAGCAATGAATATAATTTTATGGTTGGGGGTCCCCACCACATGAGGCACTGTATGAAAGGGTCGTGGCATTAGGAAGGTTGAGAACTCCTGCTTTAGAGGCAGATGAGGAACAATACTTGCTTCACTTTGTGAGATTCAGAAGTCAAAGCAAATCCCTAAGTGACCAAAGGCACACTTAAATTTAAAACAGAAATAACCAGTGCTGATATTTTTATATAATTAAATATGGCCCCTAGTTTTAAACTTTGCTTTTGAAGATGAATATGGGGATTGTCATCTGTTTTACCTCTCCTTGAAAGCTACGTGTCTAAATCTTGTGGAGGTTTAGGTAAGTCCTCCATGAGCAGAAGATAAGCAGTTACTCAGATAGTTTTCTGGACAATGAATAAGAAAGATGAAAGGAATATTGGCACATTTTTTGTAATGTTGATGTGTTAGTCTGGGTAGACTAGAGAAACAAATCAATGGACACACATATGTGTATAAGAAACAGATTCATATACAAGAGCAATTGAACATTGAGAAAACATCCCAGCCCAGTCCAGATCAAGTCCATAAGTCTGACACTTGTCCATATGTCCAATTGCAATTTTTAAAGTCCTCTTCAGACTCACACAACATACGCAATGACGCCGAATGTACAAGATCACAGGCCAGTGGGTAGAAAATCCTTGGGACCTATTGGCATTGGAAACATCTCAGCACTGCAGGGGTCTCTGCATCAGGGTGGGTCCATGTGTCTTGTCAGCTGCCATGTCTCCCAGGGTGTAAACAGAGAGTCTCCCACCTCCAAGTAGGAAATACCAGATTTACCAGAATTTTCAGGAGACCAGGCCCACACAGAAGCCTCATTGGCTATGATCCGATCGACAGACTAGACTCCACCCCTTCATTCATAATCCTCTCAAATCGACAAATACCACATATACTCGTGTATAAGCTGAGTTTTTCAGCACAAAAAAATGTGCTGAAAAACTGGGGTTCGGCTTATACACAGGTCAGTGGTACCCCAGCGAGGTGTAACATCTTGTCCCCCCCCCCCCCCCCGCCAGTCTGAGCTAACTGTACGAGCACCCATTATCTTGTGGGTGATTGCTGTTTCTCTGCTGTTCATTCAAAGCCCCACTGACACTGCAGGGCTTTGAATGTTTGTTTACTCACATCTAACCAATCAGAGCCATCCTATGACGTGTATCTTTGAATAAGTCTTTCAAAGACTGCGCGAAGGATGTGGCATGAATGGATGTCATCTGGTCAAGTCCGACTTACAAAAGGAGGAAATCTCATGAAGCCTGGCATAGAGCTAATAGCAAAGTGGGTTCGAGATGCATGGGAAGACATTCCAGAAGATGTGGTGCGACGTGTCTTCCAGAAATGTAGGATTAGTAATGCTATGGATGGCAGTGAAGACTGCGCTTTATATGAAAAAGACAGCAGTGATGGTGATGACGGCGATCTCAGTAAGGACAGCGTCTATGATGACCTCACAGCAGCTGAAGCTCTGCATTGGGATGCGGATGATGATGACGAATCCAGTTTTGAAGGATTTTAACTCTTTACATTTTAGCTAGGTTGCTGATTGAGCTCAGGGAATAGTACTCTTAAGGTATCATTGTTGATACCTTATTGTTTTTGTTGAACCTATTTTCTACTTACTGTGCTGGTTTACTAATGTTAAATGACTTGTCCTATTATTTATATTTTTATTTAAAATAAATATTTAAATACATTACCCCACTGATGTCTCAATTTTTAGTAATTTTATTTTCATTTGTTTAGATTATTGAAACTCATCAATAGCTTCTGCATTTTCCACCCTAGGCTTATACTCGAGTCAATCAGTTTTTCTGGTTTCCCAGGTAATAATTAGGTACCTCGGCTTATACTCGGGTCGGCTTATATTTGAGTATATGTAGTATGCAACCCCCACAGTTGATGAAAAATATTGTACCATTTGCAAGCAGAATCAGAAAAGTAGCCTTAATGGAAGTACAAGCAGAACACTACTTAGAAGTGAGTATGGTGACATTTTTTTCCTTGTTTACTTTGTACAGAGGGAGCAATTATTGGAGAAGGACACCATATTTGGTAGAAGTTGAAAAAAGCGGGAGATCCTCATTGAGATTAATTGACATGGTGCTGGAAACCATAACAACGATTGAGAGTATTGTGCAGGGTTTGTCAACAATCGGTACTATTTTATGGTACATAAGGATGTTTTGATTTTTTTAAAAATATTAGAACATCATGGGTACAAAGAAAAAGTCACTGCCATAGTAACCCCATAGGTCACAGCAGAATGACCCGCGTAGGTTACCAAGGTTACAAATCTTTAAGGAAACATAAAGCCTGACCTTTCTCCTGTGGAGAAGTTGATAGGTTTGAACTGCTGACTTTGTGTAGTAGACGATGAGCCACTTACATCAAAACACTCAAAAAGGAACTGAGGAAAAACCACCTCTTCAAAGAAGTGGCCTTAATGACTTGGATAGAGTAAAACTTTTGGAACTTTCATTTTTTGATGTAACAAAAAGCAAATGAGAAGAAACAACTCAAATATCTATTAACAATCAGGGTGTGGAATTCATTAAGCAAAAATCTATGACAATGAAATGACGCACATAAAGATCAATGTTCTAAACATCGTTACTGCTGTTGTGCGGTGCCAGCCCGTCAGTTCTGACTCTTAGTGACCTATTTACACAGAAGGCCATACTGCCCTGTCCTGGACATCCTCACAACTGTTGTGATGCCTGCACCCATGTTTCAGGCATGGGGTCAATCCATCTGATCAAACGTCTTCCTACTTTTCATTCTCCTTCTACTGTACTAAGGGCAATGTCCTTTCCCAGGGACTAGTCTCTCCTGATCACACGGCCAGACTATGTGGGACAGAGTCTCACCATGCTTTCTTCTAAGAAGCTCTTCTTCTAGCTCTGCTTCTTCCCAAATAGACCTATTGGCTCTTTAGGCAGTCCACAATATTCTTCACCAGCACCCGAATGCAAATGTCTTTCTTATTTAATGCCCAACTTATTCATGCAAAAGAGGTCATAGAAGATACCATGGTTCAGTCAGGCACACCTTAGTTATTCAAGTAGCATCTCTGTCAACACATTAAAAAGATCTCGTGGAGTACAGTTATCCATTGTAGTGAGTTTTCTTTTAATTTTTTTTCACCAAACTTACTGAATATGTATGCCAAGCACATATTCTGATAATAAACTGAACTATATGAAGAAGAATATGGCATCTGGACTGGAAGAAGTCTCATGAAAAACCTGCTATCTACTGATGACAAAATCATGGATGCTGAAAGCCAAGAGAACTTCAGGCACTTACTGATGCAGATCCAAGGCTGAATCCTTCAAATCAACATATGGCTAACAAATAAACATAAGGTAAACAAAAATCTTCACACCTGGATCAATAAGCAAGCTCAAAATAAAATATATATAGTTTTATTATACTTGAATTCCCCATCAAGAACCATAGAAATTGTCATCAAGAAATCAAATAATGTGTTACCTTGGGAAAATCTCTTCCAAAAGGTGAAGACCAAGGTGCACCTGACCCAAGTCAGAGTGCTTTCAATAGTTTATATGCTCTTGAGAGATGGGCAATGAGAAAGGAAGACTGAAGAACTAACTCTGAATTCCATTTAAATCATAGTGTTGACCAAGAATTTGCAGAGTCCCCATGTGCATTAAAGCTCCATTAGATTCCCTTAGACCATTCACTGGGAATGAGGATGGTCTTGTCCTCTGACAGAGTGAATTGGGAATTGAATTACTGCAGATATATTTAAGTTAAAAATTAACATATCATCATGTCCTTTCCCTTTGAACTCATTTTAATTTTTCCTAGTCTCTATTTTAGTCTGCTTTTTTATTTTGAACTGAGGTCTTTCTGTGTTTTATTATTTTCTTGTCACTGCTGACTTGGTTCAGCAATTGACTGAAATATTGCAATAATTCTGAAACTTGTGTAGAACCAAGTAACATTTGGTACTGTGAGACTCAAGAAAACTTAATAAAAAGCATACTTATGTTTCCCTAGGTAGCATCATGCAGTGTTTGACTAGGAAGAAGACAGTTGGGTTTGTACATAGTCTGGCTGTCTATGTCCATGAGATTACAGACATTGAAACTTCATGGTGCACAGTTCCACTCTAAAACATACTGAATCACCATGAATCCCAATCCTCTAGATGGCAACTGAGGACATCCCTCAGTAACATAAAGGATCCAGAGAACTTACAAATGATATTTCTACAGAACCACTAATGTAACAGCCAACAGTAAGGAGAACTACACGCGTCTGTACCAGGATGGCTTCCTGAAATGGTGAGTCTTCATAAAGACGGCTTAAAAACCCTTCTTGAGCCAATCTGAGTATGCGGATCAATCTAAGATTATGAATTATATTAATTAAATGAAAGCAGCAGTATTGTTACACCACTTAAAATCAGTCCCAAATGAAAATATGTACAATGATTTGCATTCCTAGGAATTCTGTAAATGCCATTATTCTCTCACTGTACCCGCTAATCACTATCTGATTGATCAGGTAAACTTGGCTGATATATCAGTTCATGTCTTTGATACTTTAATTACATAACTGATGATGAGAAATTCCAGTGTTTCATGTAAAGAAGTGAGTGGGTAGTAATTTTTATTTAATTTTAAATATGACTAAGCAGAATTCTAATGTATATCATTTTAATTCTTACTATATCCTCCTAGCATCCAGCTACAAATGACGTGAACTGGCAGATTCTAAAGGCCTCTTCAGATTTACGTTTAACTGAGCTGGCAACTTGTTGCTGAGAATGCATAGATTTCTTCATTTCCTGACTAGGAAAAGCTACATGTACCGTAAGTAGATTAGTTTTCAAAATTGGTTGACTAAACACATGTAAGTCAGCATCTAATAAATAAGTACTGGCACAATATAAGAATTCTACAGCTGATGGGTTCAATAATATTTATAATGTTTCCAATGGGAAAGGAATGATAAGTCTAGATCTCATGTGGGTGGGTACTATTATCTTTGCTTTGAAAATTGGATCATTCTGTGTTTCTGTACTGAGGCTTTAGATTTTTCTTTTCAAACTACTTAACATTCTTCATAGACAACCTGTAGTCCGGACATGTGAACAAACTACTGGTCATTAAGGAAGCATTGTAAAGTGGATGATGTAGTTATAGTTTGAAAATGTAATGCCCCATTATTTAATCTTCTTCTTGACACATTTTTAAGTTGTTGCAGTTTCGGGTAATTTCTGCGTTCTCTTTGATGTTTTACTTACTGTTTTTCTATCCATTGTTGTTGGAGTTTTGTTTGGTTGTTTGCTTTGATTTGTGTTTTTTTATGATTTTATTTTGTATGATTTCTGTGTATGAAATTCAGTGTTGGTAGACCAATCAAGATAGAACCTAGATAAGAGCATGACAGGGGAAGATGTGATGAAATGAACCAGCAACAAGGAGAATGAAAAGAAAATGCTTTGACATTGATTGTGGTGATTGTGGCAGTTACATCATCTGGTGTCAATTTGGGACTTGAGAGGATTAAGTGTGAAGGGGTGGAATCTAGTCTGTCACTCCGGTGATAGCCAATGAGGTCTCTGTGATGGCCTGGCCTTCTCCTGATAATTCTGGGAAATCCTGATTTCCCTTCTTGCAGGAGGGAGACACTTTCTCTCTCTTCTCACTCTCTGTGAGACATCCCCGAGGAGAATCCACCTGGCCATACCCTGATCTAGCCCTAGGAACTGGAGGAGCCACATGGAGACCCCTATCAGCACTGAGAGGCTTCTACCACCACTGACTTCGCACCCGCTGGCCTGTGATCTTCCTGCTTCGGGGTCATTACATGTGTTTTATGAATCTGAAGAGGACTTTATAGATCAGTATCAGTCATGTGGGCTAATATCAGACTTATGGACTTGATCTGGATTGGGCTGGGTTGTTTTCTCAATATTCAACGGCTCTTGTATATAAACTTTTTTCTTATTCACATATGAGTCTCCCTCTATGAGTTTGTTTCTCTAGTCTACCCAGACTAACACAGTGATCACTTCAAAAATCTTAGTATGATTGAATAATTAAATTGTATGATATGTGAAGTAAATGTAAAGCAAGCTATTTAAAATTTTTTTAAATAGCCTTAATAAAACTTCTGGCTCTTGTTTATTTTTCACATTATTATTCCCTTTACTTTTGATGGTTTCTTTGCTTTGTATCAGTGTAACTCAGACAAAATAAAAAATCCCCATAGTTGTACAAAGTATGGCCAGAGAACATTTCAGCAGCCTCAATTACAACTGGATCCAGATCCTAATCATCCAGGAAATAACATTTGGAAGAATGAAGAAAGCAGTTCTCATAAAGCCCAGGAGCTTTGCATGTTTGCGTGTCCAAGTCTTAAACACGAAAAATGACTCGATAATTTATGCACAATTAATTGTATTCATTGGACAAATGTGTCTACCTGGTTTCCTTGGAAACTTTTATTTCTTAAGATGACATGGTGGAGCCCAGATTTGATTCAAGAAAAGAAGAGCTAATAGCTGACCTATTGGGAAATAATACTTTAAAGTTAAAGGAAAAGACACACTGAGTCAGGATAATAATTTGTCGATAACCATTTACATAGAAACAAACGACCTCAGTGGTAGTCAGGTTATCAAAGCATTGGAGTTCCTACAAAAAGCTAATGGGATTAATTATGAGCCCAATTAGTCCAGAATATATTAGATATTAATTATACACACTATTTAATTTGGAAAAGATTGTCCATAAATTTATACACTCAAATTTATGCAAAAAGTAAATAATTTCAAATATTAACATTTAAAGGGGGGTGAATTTTAGGTATTAGAAATGTTTATTATCTGTAAACATCTCAATTCCCAACAATAAAATAATAGCATTTTTTCCAATACAGCTTAATGTAAACAGTAGAATAAACTGAAGCAAACACAACTAATTAGATGACATTATTTAGTGGTAACAAGATTTGAACCCATATCTATCTAAGATAAACCAAGCCATACACCCAGCCATACCAGTTAGTCATGTTATTAATAAAACAGCAGTAGAATGAAAATAATATAAAATCAAACTTTAATAGCTGTTCCATTAATCTCTAATTTTAAAAAATTAGTTAATTTCATCCTGATGTCATTTATATTTTTGCTCTTTCAGACAGTATATCTTCATACTTCAAATTGGTTTGGCATCAAAACACCTCAGGCAGTTCAGGCTGGCATGATCCTAATTATCTCTTTAGCTATCTCAGGGGTAGGTATTAAATCTCCCACTTCTATGAAAGTCTGATGGACTGTCAGCATCTGCTTCCATCTTAGTGCCAGAATGCTCCCATATATATGAGTATTGTTCTCTGGTGTCTTCAGTTTCCTTACATACATAGTGCAGTCTACTTGTCTCCCTACAAACTTTTTGCAAGTCTCTAACCCTGTACTTGCTAATCTCCTCCCATATTAAACTGACTTAGAGAATTAATATTCTTCAAATCTAGTGTTTGTACATACTTGCTCTTTTTTGTTCTTTAATCTTTTTTGTTTTTTAATCTTTTTATTGGTGGCTCATACAACTCATACATCAAATATGTAAAGCACATTTGTATATTCATTGTGCTCATCATTCTCAAAACTTTTGCTCTCCACTTAAACCCCTGGCATCAGCTCCTCAATTTTCCCCCTCTCTCCCTGTTCCCCCCTCCCTCCAGAACCCTTGATCATTTATAAATTATTATTTTGTCATATCTTACACTGTGTGGCATCTCTTTTCACCCACTTTTCTGTTGTCCGTCACCCAGGGAAGAGGTTATATATAGATCCCTGTAATCAGTTCCCCCATGCTTGTTCTTTAACAGATAGATGAAGTCTTTAAATGTACACATTTCTTGTACAGTCCAGTATTTATTTATCTATCTATCTATCTATCTATCTATCTATCTATCTATCTATCTATCTATTTATCTATCTTCCTTCCTTCCTTTCCACTCACTGTAAAAATAATTTATCTTAAAACAATTGATTCTCAGCTAGGCACATGAGGTCGAGATTAAGTTCTCCCCAAATATTCAACTTTTCCTAAATGCTATCCTGTTCTATCATCCCCATCCTTGTCATCACTCCCCCATTAGCACAGTGGTTCTCAACCTTGGGTCACGACCCCTTTGGAGGTGGAACGACCCTTTCATAGGTGTTGCCCTGTTCATAACAGTAGCACAATGATAGTTATGAAGTAGCAATGAAAATAATTTTATGGCTGGGAGTCACCACAAATGAGGAACTGTATGAAAGGGCCACAGCATTCGGAAGGTGCTAACCACTAAGGCTTAGCACATCTCACAGTTCTACAATTCACCGCAACATCATGAACTGTGAAGGAAATGGCTCACATGGCTGTGGGAGCTAGGATTGCTGTAGTTTTTTAGGTGCTAACACTTTTCAGTTCAGCTACACAATTCTGATCTTTCCTGCATTGTAATCCCGGTGTCCGTGTGTCTCCTTAAGTGCCTTCCTCTGCTTCACCCAGTCTGTGTTCCCTCTCCAGGCATCGATCTCACCTGACATCATGTCCAAATCAAAATGTAGGTGTCCTTCTGGAGGACCCTCCTCATCCACAAGGTTTTGGAAGTCAGGTGAGGTGACAGACTGTAATTTAAGACCTAGGAACTGGATGTTAGGCAGAGGCAAGGCAGACACAGAATCCAGAGGAAGAGAGCAGAAAGGCAGAAAGTAAAAAAATTCTCACAAGCTTAGCCAGGCTGAAAAAACATGCCAGGACTCACAGCAACATGACCAGCAAGTCAGCATTCCCTTGAGGTCGATCTGTTAAACATTCAGGCGACTCTCCCTGTTGAAATGCCAAGTTTGGACCTTGTTAATTGAAAATTCATTGTATAATTCAGCATACTCCTCTGCGCTCTATATTTTCTTTAAATTGACAATTGTACACAGAGTCATAAGTGGACTTGTTTTCCACAAACTGGCAATCATCTAAATGGTGCTACATTCTTACACCTGGAAGGAAATAAGGTTTGTTGCCTTTTCTGTGATGTTATCATTTATATTAATTCAAATATATTTTATTAAAGATATTTTTATTTACTATATGGTTATTCAGATCACCTAGTGATACTGTAAGGTAAGTGTTAGACTGCTAATCACAAAGTTGTTGGTTCAAATCCACAAGTTGTCCTACAAGGAAAAGATAAGCCTATCTGTTTTCATTAAGATTTACCCCTTCAGGTTTTTTTTTTAAGAATTGGATTGCTCCATTTCTCGTAGACAACCTGTGGTATCTTTATCTTACTCATTGTATAAGTGTTCAAAATATATCCAAATTTGAGATATTATTCTCAGGTTATTCACTCCCATTGAGTAGATGCTGACTTCTTACCATGTCTTTTTAAATATATGAGAATATTTTCTGTGGTGCTTGTCTATGGTGTTTCCATCTGTTTCTACACGCAACCACAGTGAGAGCGTGCAGATCCTGTCCATGCAGGTGATTTTTCACAAGCACTGTTTTCATAGGAGTGTAGGTATCTTGGGCCACATTTTTATGGTAAATCTTGCACACACTTTCATTGTCGCCTTTCCTTCTTTCCTTCATCCAATGTTGGAATTTGCAGAGTTAAAACTGATGATAGCATTGCTATGGTAGCGATAGCATTGGTCATCTTCCTCCAAAGCCAAACCAAAACCCTCCAAATGGACGGCCATCAAGACAATTCCAGCTCAGAGTGACCCTATAGGACAGAGTGAAGGTGTCCTTGTGGATTTCAGAGACTGTAACTCTCTATAGGAGTAGAATGCATTGTCTTTCTCCCATGGAGTAGATGCTGGTTTTGAATGATTAAAAATTTACTTAATAGACAAACTCATAACCACTACAGTGCCAGGGATGGATTCTCATCTTTCCAAAGCTCTACAAATGATAATTTCTTAGTCTGGAGTAGAGTCAGAGCATTGTGTGTGCATTAAAATATATAATTTATAACATATAATATAATTATAAGTACAAGTATCATATACAATACACCAGTTGCCTGTCATTTTGTCTGATTGTGGTTGCCTGTGAGTTTCTGTGATGCTGGAAACTATGTCATTGATATTTTGAGTGGTACCTGGGTCACCATAGGGAACCGGTTTCACCAGAGTTTCCAGGATAAGAACAGATCGTTGAGACTGAATCAGTGGTTTTCAGGACCTTCTGAAAACTTTATATAGAGCTTCTTGACATTGTTGAACACTGAATGCCCAAGAAATGGAAGCAGAAGTTTGTTGGAGATAGTGCCAAAGGGAGGACTCCCTGATGTTAGAAGGTACTCAGAATATAACTGAGGAGGCGTATCTTTCTCACAGTTTAGTCCGCTGGTGGCAGAAATGGAGCAATGCTTGCAGGAATGATCTTCCTACAAGGGCTGATGGGACACAACTCAAGGTAAGAAGAAACAGTTGCAGAAATCTAATAATAATCAGAAATTGGAATGCATGACTTACAAGTCTAGGAAAACTGGAAATCATCAAAAATGAAATAGAATGTATAACCTAGGCATTGGTGAGCTGACAATTTTGAATCAAAATATCAAATAATTTACTCTTCTGGAGATGACTGAATCAAGAGGAATGGCGATACAATCATTGTCAAATACAATACTCCACAATCAGTCTTAGAGTACAATATTGTCTGTGATAGAATTATATCTATCTGCCATAAAGGAACATAAATAAACTACAATTCAAATTAACACACCAACCATTAAAGCAAGTGATGAAGAAATTTAAGATTTTATGAAAATCTTCCATCAGAAATTGGTCAAAAGTGCAATCAAGATGCACTGAATATTATTTGCAATTGGAGTGCAAGATTTGATGGAAGTGCAAGAGGAAGGAAAAATGGTTTGAAAATAGGATCTTGGTCATAGAAATAAAGCTTGAGATCACATGGCAGCATATTGCAAGATCAATGACTTGTTCATAGCAAATAGTCAACATGCATGTGCTTCTACAGATGGAATACACAGAAATTAAATTAACTACATCTGTGAGAAGAGATAATGGAGAAACTCAATATTAGCAACTAAAACCAAGCCAGGGCTCACGGTGCAACAGACCATAAATTACTCATATGTAATTTCAGGTTAAAGATGAGGAAGGTTAAAACAAGTCCCTGACAGTCAAAATATGACTTGTGTCTATCCCACCTTACTTTAGAGAACATCCCAAGTCCAAATTGGACACATTGAACACTAATGACAGAAGGGCCAATGAGCTGTAGGAGGGACATCAAGAACATCATTAATGAAGAAAGCAAAAAGTCATTAAAAATACAAGAAAGAAAAGAACAAGGTGAATGTCACAAGAGACACAAACTTAGAGTCACTAAAGCAAATAGAATAAATGATGACATCAAAGAGCTGAATAAAAAATGGCAAAGGGCAGCTTGAGAAGAGAAAGGCAATATTATAATTAAATGTGTAAAGATCTAGAGCAGTGGTTCTCAACCTTCCTAATGCTGCGACCTTTTAATATAGTTCCTCATGTTGTGGTGATCCCCCCAAGCTTAAAATTATTTCATTACTACTTCATAACTGTAATTTTGATACTTTTATGAATTGGATGACCCCTGTGAAAGGGTCATTCGACCCCCAAAGGGGTGGCAACCCATAGGTTGAGAACTGCTGATCTAGAGTTATAAAACCCCCAAAGAGAAACACATTCAACATAAGTGAAAGAAATGAAATGGAAAATACTCAAGAAAAAAATCAGGCATAAGGTTGATTATTGAAATATTTTATAGGCAAAATATTGGATGATGCAGGAGACATCAAAAGAAGATGGAAATATTATATTGAGTCACTATACCAAAAAGAATTAATTGACACACCATCATTACAAAAGGTCGCATATAAGGAACAGCCACTAGTGCATGGAAAGTAGCCAAAAACAAGGACCCAGGAATTAATGGATGAACAATTGAAATGTTTAAACAAGCTGGTGAAGCACTGCAAGCACTTGCTCATGTAGGTCAGGGAACTTGGAAGACAGCTATTTGGCCAACTGACTGGAAGAGATCCACATTTATACTCATTCCAATGTAAGATAACCCAACAGAATTCTCAAACTATAGGACAGTGTCAATGATAGCATATGCAAGTAAAAGTTTGCTGAATCATACAGCGATGACTGCAGCAGCACACTGCAGGAAGTTTCCAGAGATTCAGGCAGCATTCACAAGAGGACAGGGAACAAAATGTGTCATGACTGAAGTCAGATGGATCTTGACTGAAAGCAGAGCATACCAGAAAGATAGTTAAGTGTGTTTTGCTGATTAGTTAACAGCATTTGACAATGTACATAATAAAAAATAATGGAGAAGCATGAGAATAATGAGAATTATAGAACTTGTGCTTATATGGAATGTGTTCATTGATCAATGGGGAGTGTGTGAACAGATCAGAGGTGTAGTGAATAGTTTAAAAACAGGATATATCTATGTCAGCATTGTATGCTCTAACCAAACTTACTCAATCTGTATGCTGAGCAAATCATCAGAGATTGGATTCTGTGAAGGAGAATGTGGCCTCAGGATTGGAGGGAGGCTCATGGACAACCTGAGATTTGCAGATGACACAACCATGTTTGTTGAATGTGAGAAAGGCTTGAAGATCGATAATTGCAGCCTTCGGTATGGGTTCAACTCAATGTAAAGAAAAAGAAATTCTTGCAACTGGACCCCTAGGTAACATCATGATCGATGGCAAAAAGATTGTAGTATACAAGGATTTTGTCTTGTTTAGATCCACAGTCAATGCCCATGGAAGCAGTTGTCAAGAGATCAAGTGGTATGTGGCATAGGGCAATCTGATGTACAAGACCACTTTAATTTATTACAAAGCAAATGTGTAATTTTGAGGACTGGTATTCACCTAGCCTAATCTATCATATTTTCCATTGCCTCATATATATGTGAAAGTTGGACACTGAAGAGGAAAGATAGAAGAATTGCTGAATTTGAATATGGGTGATGGTGAAAAGAATTGGAAATCCATGGACTGCTAAGAGAACAGACACATCTGGTTTTAGCAGAGAGCTCCTTAGAGACAAGGATGGAGAGATTTCATCTTACGTGCTTGAGACATGATTTTAGAGACACCAGTCCCTGGAGAAGGACATCATGCTTCTTAAAGCCGAGGGGTAGCAAAAAAGTGGAAGGTCCTCAAGGAGATGGATTGGACAGTGGCTGCAACAATGGGATAAAGCACAGGAGCAATGTTGAGGATGGCACATGATTGTACAGTCTCATTCTTCTGTGCATGGGGTATCTTTGAGTCACAACTGACTGGATGGTACCTAACAACCACAACCACATAATCTATAATCTAATATATATAATACATCATATCATATATGTATAAAAATGATGCTATATTATAGAGGCTCTGTGCTGTCCATTAAACTACTAACCACAAACTCAGCAATTCAAACTCACCAGGTGCTCTGAGGCAAGAAGATGAGGCGTTTTGCTTTCATAATGATTACAGCCTCTGAAACCTAAAGGGGAATATCTATTATGTTCTCAAGTAGTGGTTCTCAACCTGTGGGTTGCTACTCCTTTGGGGGTCAAATGACCCTTTCACAGGAGCTGCTTGATTCATAACAGTATCAAAATTTCAGTTATGAAGTAAAAACGAAAATAATTTTATGATCAGGGAGTCACCACAATATGAGGAACTTAATTAAATGGTCGTGGCACTAACAAGGTTGAGGACCACACTTCTAAAGGGTTGTTGTGAGTCAAAATTGACATGGCAGTGAAATACATATATTTTATATATTATAATATATATTCAAAGACAGCTAATTGACTAACGAACCGGATAAAATCCATATTTGTATCCATTCCAAAGATAATCCAATTGAATGCTCAAACTATAGAACACTATCACTGCTATCACATGCCAATGAAATTTTGCTTAGGATCATCTGACAACAGGGAGCTTTGATGACCAAGTTTAGAGAGGACAAGGAACAAAGGATGTCGTTGCTGATATCAGATGGACCTTGGCTGAAAGCAGAGAACACCAGAAGGTTGTTTACATTTTTTTGACTATGGAAACACATTCAACTGTGTGGCTCATAACAAACAATAGACAACGCTGAGAAGAATGGGAATTCCAAAATACTTCATTGCATTCATGAGAAATGTTTGCATAGAACAGGAGGTAGTCCTAGAGACAGAACGAGGGACACTACACAGTTTTAAAAGAAAGATGTATGACAGGATTGTATGTTCTCACCATACTTATTCAATATATATGCTGAACAAATAATCAGAGAAGCTTGAGTTGATGAAGAAGAATGTGGCATCAGGATTGGAGGAAGGCTTATTAAAAACCTGTGTTATGCAGATGACACAAATTTGCTTGTTAAAAGGAGTGGCGATATTTGCTGATATAGATCAAGGATTGCAGCCTTCAGTATGGTTTGCAACTCGATATCAATAAGACCAAACTCCTCACAACTGGACCAATAGGTAACATTAGGATACATGAAGAAAAGATTATAGCTGTCAAGGAGTTTTTGTCTTGCTCACATTCATGATCAATGCTCGTGACAGCAACAGTCAAAAGGTCGAAACACATACTGTGTAGGGTAATCTGTGGCACAAGATGTCTTCAAGGCATTGAGAAGCAAGGATGTGATGTGGAGAAGGTGTGCTTAATCAGAGCCATGATATATGCTTCAATGGTTTCACATACATGTGAAAGCTGGACATTGAAAAGCAACTGGTGAAAAATTGATGCATTTGAGCTGTGGTATTGGAGAAGAATATTGAAAGTGCCATACGCTGTTAAAGGGACACGCTGATCTGTCATGGGAAATATGACCGGAGTGCTCCTTACATGAAAGGATGACCAAACTTTGTATTATGTATTTGGACGTGTTGTTGGGAAAGGCTGGTCCCTGCAGAAGGACGTCATCTGAGTAGGATAGAGGGGACTGAGTTAGAAGGCCCTCAAGGAGACGGATTGAGACAGTGACTGAAACAATTGGCTCAGTCATGGGAAGAGTGTAAGAACAGCGTAGGACCGGGCAGTTTCCTCTGTTATTCTTGATGTCACTATGCATCTGACTAGTTGGCTCATCATAACAACGCCCTCCTTTTTTTTTTTGCCATTCACTCTCTTGTAGAACATTATCTTCCCCTTCAACCAAGTTAATAACTATCTACTCTTTAGCCTATTAGTTGCCCTCTCCTCTTACCCTTTCCTATTTCTAGTAATCATGAAAATGTTCTTTTTGGTATAAAAACATTTATCTTGACTTTTTAGTAGTTGTCTTACAATTTTTTTTTCTTTTATGATTGACTAACTTCACTCACCCTAATGTCCTTCAAATCCGTCTATGTCACGAGGTGCTTGATTGTTTCATAATCATTCTTTAAGGACACATAATATTCCATTGTGTCTAGGTAATAAAGTTCCTTTTCCACTCTTTAATAGATGGTCATTGAGTTTGTTTCCATCATCTTGCTATTGTAAATATGGATATGCATATAGCTATTTCTGGTAAGTCCTCTTCCATTAGGGGCTATACCACTTGGAAGGATTGCTAGGTCATAGGGTATCTCTGTTCCCAACTGAGAAGGAGCTACACCACTTTCCAAAATCGGCTTTACCATTCTGCCCACAATTGACCAGGGTTCCAATCTCTCAGTACCTTCTTCTGTTTTTATTACTTTCATTTATGTTAATTTTGTACTCACTGCTGCCATGAGGTTATTTCTCAACACTGTTTTGATTTGCATTTTTGGAATACTAGTGATGGAAAACATTGCTTTAAATGCTTGATAACTACCTTGATCTTGTCTTTAGTGAATTGACTGTTCACGCCCTCTGACCTTTTAAAATTAGATCATTCATCTTTTTCCTGTTGCGGTGTTGGAATTTTTTTTGAGAGTTTAGTAATTAGCCTCTGTCCTATACAACACCGGAAAAAGTGTTCCCATTCTATGGGCTTTCTTGTTATTCTTTGGATACACTCTGTTAAGGATCCAGCATGGCATAGTTCATTGCGCATATGCAGATGCGGATTTCTAGGCCTGTAAAGAGGTACACTTCAGGCACTCACAGAGACACTTTTACACTCCTATGGAGGCCCTATGGGTCAGAATGGATTAGGAGGCAGTGAAAGAGAAGCGCAATAATTTTGTTTTCTTTGGTGCGTGTGATTTTTTGTTGTTTGATAGAGTGCTTGTGCCATATATTAGGGATCCTAAGTTTGTCCCTTGTTTTCATTGATCCTATTTATAGTTCTAGGATTTACACTTAGATCTTTAGTCTTTCTGTGTTTAATTTTGTGTATGGAGAGCGATATGGATTTTGTTCCATTCTTCTGCCCATGGAAATCCATTTTTTCCCAACACCATTTGTTGGGAAATTTGAGACAAGGACAGCAATATTTTGTCTTACAGATTTTGGAGGAAAGACCAGGTCCTGGAGAAGGACATCATACGTAGGAAAGTGGAGAGGTGGTGACGGAGGAGAAAGATGGATTGGCACAGTGGTGGAATCAATGGGCTTGGTCAAACTGGCGATTAACTGTGAAGATGACACAGGACCGTGTAGTGTTTTGTTCTGTTGTGCAGAAGGTCATTGTGGATCAGGGCTGATTCAGTTGCAGCTAACAACAACCGCAACAGCTGTTCAAGAGACTGTCTCGTCCCCATTTAATATGTTTTGGTCTTTTGTCAACAATCAGATGTCTGTAGATGGATGGATTTATTTATGATTCTCTAATCTGTTCTACTGGTCTGCAGATTCACTGGTGAATCTATACCAGACCGTTTTGACTATTGTTGCTCTGTATCAAGTTTGAGGTTGGAAAATACTTTGTTCTTCGACAGTAGCACTTTAATTGATTCTTTCCTTTGCATAAAAAGTTGATGATTAATATTTCCTTCTCTTTACAGACGGGTGCTGGTATCTGGATCCAAATTATATTATATTTATAGACTACTTTGGATAGTGTTGGCATTTTCATAATGTTAAGTTAGCCTTTCCATGAACACACTACATTCCTTCTTTCAGGAGAGTCTCTTCTGATTTCTTGTAGTGTTTTGTGGTGTTCTTTGTATAAGTCTTTTGTTTCTCTGTTAATGTTTATCCCTAAGTATTTCATCTTTTGGGTGATATGATAATTCAAGATGTCAATTCACCTTGATATTGCACCTTGGCCTTGGAGATTTCCTTCCAAGGTCCTTGCACTTTTCAGCCCAGTGTGGCAGTCTGATGATGCCTCATTGAGGATGTGCATACTTGTAATTGAATGGCTAAAGGGAATTCTCTCTCTTTCTCCTCTTACTGGTATGGGTTTACTCTGCATTGGGTGCCACCAGCTTCAGCGGCCCACCATGACCTGTTGTTCGCACCTTCTTTTCATCCACAACAGCTATCCAATGAGCCACTACTGTAGCACTGCCTGCGTTGCACTTGCATTCATCTCCTGAGTCATTGCCGTAACTATCACCACTTCCCACTCCTGCCCCTCTGCTTTCTGATCTTTGGCTCTTTCGCCTAGCAACCAGATGAGTAGGGAAGAGCCTGCACCTCTCCCAAGCACCTCTCCCAAGGAAGTAAGCCTAACTGGTCATCTTTTCCGTGACTATGTGAGTCATAATCTTGATATACATTATTTCCTGATATAAACTTCTTGCTTTATATACACGTAATTATGGTTTTTATTTCTCTAGAAAACTCAGCCTAAGACAGGTGGTTAATGTAAATTCTATTATTTTCTTGATTTCCTTTTCAGAGTCTATAGCAGTGGCTCTCAACCTTCCTAATGCCGCCACCCTTTAGTATAGTTCTTTATCTTTAGTATAGTTCTTTATGTTGTGGTGACCCCCCCAACCATAAAATTATCTTTGTTGCTACTTCTTAACTAATTTTGCTACTGTTACGAAGGGTCATTCGACCCCCAAAGGAGTTGCGACCCACAGGTTGAGAACCGCCAGTCTACAGGAATCCAATTGATTTTTATCTGTTGATCTTGTCCCCTACCACATTGCCAAATCTCTCAATTATCTCCTACAATTTGCCTGTCCAGTCATTGGAGTTGTATACATGTAGAATCAGGGGATCCACAAATAACGAGAGTTTTATTTCTTTGCCAATGCTGATGCCTTTGAATTATTTTTGTAGACGAATAGCTCTGGCTAACACTGCCAGCACAATATTGAATAAGAGTTGTGATAAAGGGCAACTTTACCTAGTTCCCATTCACAGAGGGAATACTTTCAGTTTGTCCCCATTGAGAAACACATTGACCTTCAGTTTTGTGCATATACCTTTTATGAGAGTTATTAATTTTGCTTCCATTCCTCTTTGTTAAGGACTTTTATCAGGAATAGGTTATGGATTTGTCAACTGTCTGTTCAGCACCAATTATATGATCATGTAGTTCTTTTACTTTATCTATATGGTGGATTACATAGATTGTTTTCTAATGATTAACGATGTCATTCTGATTTTATTATAATTATTACATTGGCTAGATTTTTTAAATACTTGTATTTAATGAGGGAAATGGGTTTATAATTTTCTAATCGGGTAATGTATGCCAGATTTTGGTACTAGAGACATTCTTATTTCATAAAGTCAGTTTGGGTTTTGCTAATCTTTTCTATATTCTAGAATAGTTCGAGTAGAAATATTATCTGAATGTTTGGTAGAAATTTTCTCTGATTGTTTGATAGAGTTAGTTCCTCAGTGAACCTCTATACTTTTGGACTTTTTTAATTGGATATTTTAATGACCTAATTTATTTATACTTTTGTTTGGGGCGTGTTGACATTTTCTCATCAGTGTGTGTTAGTTTAGGTAGTTAGTAAGCATTTAGAAACTTTTATTTTTGTTTAATTTTTCAAATTTACTGGAGTATAATCCTTTAGAGCATTACATTAGTATCTTCTTTTTATTTCAGTTGGTTCTATTGCAATTTCACCCATTTTGTTTCTTATACATGATATATGCCTCTTCTCCTTTTATCCCCAAGTTTTCCAGTCATTTCACAAGTTTGTTAATTCATTCAAAGAACCAACTTTTTCTCTTGTTGACTATTGTTTTCCTGTGTTCTGATATATCCATTGCTGCTGTAATTCTTGTTATTTCTTTGTTCTGTTAGCTGAAGTTTTGTTTAGCTGCTCTCATTCTAATTACTGAAGATGTTGAAATAAGTTGTTGATTTTGTTTCTCTCTCTTTTTATATATGTGTGTGTTTATTACTATAAAATGTCCACTGTTTGTGTTTGTTTTACTTTAAGTACAACTGGGTAGTGATGTTTTGTATATTGATCTCAGGTTGGTGTCTGTTGTGGTGGTTGATTCTCAGTCCAAACAATTCCCCTTAGTGGTGTTTCTAATAGTGTATTTTTACTTCAACTTATCCCTATTTTGAAATACTCTTCTTTATCCTTAATACTTGCAGGATGATTTGACTGGATTTAAGATTCTCATTTGGAATTTTTGTTTACTGTCAGAATTTTGTACATCTCTTTCCATTGCTTGGCTGCTTGTATAGTGTCTGCTGAAATATTGTAAAATATTCTTACTGGTACTTCTTTGTAGGTAACTTTTCATTTCCCCCTTGTTCTCCTTGAATTTTGTCCTTATGTTTGATGTTTGAAAGTCTAATTAAAATAGATCATGGTTATTTTCTTTGTTCAGAGTTCCTTCAGTGCCTTGATTGTTAATGTATTTCCCTCTAATGAAATCCTGGAAATGTTCTCCCAGCAGCTCTGGGACAGTTTTCTCTGTGTTTGTTTTTGTTGTTTCTTTGTCTCTATTCTGGAATTCCTATCAAGTATATGCATGTGGTTATTATACTTGATAGGCTTTCCTTGGATTTTTTTAATCTACTTTTATTCTTTTTATGAGCTTTCCTCCTCAAAGATTGCTACTAATGATATTTATTCAACCTTACTAATTCAGCCTTCATATTGCTTTGATTTGATCATTTTGCTCTTTCAAAGTGTTATCTGTTTCTAATACCTCAATATTGCTCTTGATTTCCATTTCTATTGTTGCATGGCTCCTTCTCTTTTGCCTTTTTAATTTATTTGGTTACATTACTCTTTTAGTGTATTTATGAGTCCTTCTAATGTTTTTCCATAGCTGTCTCAATCTTTATGTCCATCCATTGAACATTCCTAAGAATTATTCCTCTGAATTAATTTTCCAAAAATTATAGTGTATTTTCTTTCTCAGATAGGCTTGTTGACTCTGTATCTTGGTCATTTTATGCCATTCTTATTTATTAATGTGAAATGACATTGGAATTTTGCTATCCTTTTTTCCATATTCTGGAATAGGTTGATTCATGTGAATGTTGATTCTCTATTGTCTCCAAGACATCATGTTGTTATTTTACTTGTTGATCAACTGGTAAGAGTTGAGCATGGCCCTTATACACAATGGCTATGGCTATTGGAGGTGTGAGATTGACTGAATCTATGGAGATTGTTGAGTCTGTCAGCTGGAGACAGAGTGGAACAATAAAAAACAAACAAATGACAACAACCAAAAAAAAAGGAAGCAAAAAATTGAATCTCCCCACCCTTCCTTGTACACACAAACACAGAACGCCCAAGTTGGAATCAGTAGACGTTTTCTCTTTCTTCTTCATCAGCATGTGCCTATCCGGGTACAGCCAGGTGTACACAGCAAGAGTGGAGTCATGAGTGAATGAGACGGGGAGTCACAACTTTTCAGGTCAGTAGGCACTTAAGGGGTCTTATTTAGGGATGAAAGAGAGAAAGAGAGAAAGAGAGAGAGAGAGAGAGAGAGAGAGAGAGAGAGAGAGAGAGAGAGAGAATGAACAACTAAACCTAAAGTCAGAAATGACTACTGCTTTTTCTCAATACTCCAGTACAGTGGCTGACTTCTGTCATGATCAAGGAGTGTTGATAATAAGGTTGATTCCTCTCCTATTGTGGCAGTAGTGGCAATTTATCAAAACAAAAGCAAGAAGAAGGGGAAAAAGGTAAATGATAAAACACACAGAAAGCCAATCTTTGCAGTTGCTTATAAGCCCAGAGCAGAGTGCTGTGTCAGAGTGCTAGCCTCTGCCACAGCTGAGCACATGTATGTGTGGACCTAATAATCCCCTGATAAGATCTAATACAACGTAATTAACTCTGTCATTGGATCTTCTGAGAGCAGCCAATCAAGAGAAGATTAAGGAGATTGTTAGGATGGAACAGAAACAAATAGTGTTTCAGTCTGATTGCTACAAGTTAGAGCTGACTTAGTGGCAAATAGCTAACTGACTGGCTGATTGATTAACCAAATAACTAACTAACTAGAGTGAGAAGAAAGGGAGGGGAAGACATTTTAAGGAACTGACCCATGTGAATATGAGGTCATCTCTGTCATTGATTCCATTCCTACTCACAGTGACCATATGGGACAAGGGCGAACTGCTCCTGTGGGCTGTTGAGGCTGTCACTCCTCTTTATTGTTTAATCATTTTATTGGGAGCTTGTTCCACTCTTATCACCATCCAGGCATCCATCCATCCATCCATCCATCCATCCATCCATCCATCCATCCATCCATCCAATCATCCATCCATCCATGTGTCAAGCACATTTGTACATTTGTTGCAGCATCATTTTCAAAACATTTTCTTTCTACTTGAGCCCTTGGCTCCAGCTTCTCATTTTTCCCCTTCCTCCTCTACTCTCCCTCCCTCATGAACCCTTGATAATTTATAAATTATTATCTTTTTCATGTCTTACACTGACCAATGTCTCCCTTCACCCACTTTTCTGTTGTCCATCCCCCTTGGAAGGGGTTCTAGATAGATCATTTGGATTGGTTCCCACTTTCTCCCCAGACCTTCCCCTTACGTTGTTTGATTCCCGATGGGTTTATCTGTCCTGGATTGATTCCCGATGGGTTTATCTGTCCTGCATTCCCTGTAAAATGTGTTAGACTAGGTTGACTAGAAAAAAAAATCCAGTGACACTCATATATGTGTAATAAAGAACTTTATATCAAGAAGTAGTTAAATATCAAGTAAACTTACCAGCCTAGTCCAATTCTAGTCCATAAGTCTGATAGTAATTCATAATATCCTCTTAAAACGAACACAGCCACATACAATAATGCAGAATGCAGAAAGAAAACTGGTCAATAGATGCAAAGTAAAGTGGATCCATTTCCGCAGAAATAGTGCAGAGCTCCCTCACTCTCACAGTCTGCAACCAAGAAAGAGAACAGCAGAGAGAGTGGGAGATATTCTCAGGGTTTTCGTTATGAGAGGACTATGCCTCCAAGAAGCCACCACCAGGCTGCGACCTGATTGACAGGTTGGATACAACCCTTACACCTTCACACATCTTCAAGTTCACATGGCATTACATAGCTATCATAGCAACAGAATGAAACACTGCTGGGTCCTACACCATCCTCACAGTAGTTATTATGTCAGAATCTATTGTTTCAGCCTGTGTTAATATGTATTTTTGAGGTCTTTGTGAGAAACAGAAGCATTTCTCCCTAAGTTGTCTCCCCCAAATATATGCCAAACTTAGCTGTTTGCGAATGACTGTACACTTGGAGGTCATCAGAAGTAGGTGTATGAAGTGTATGTCTATTGTACTACCCCTTCCTGTGATGTGTGGTTACCTGTAATCATGCCCCCCGAAGGAGCTATAACTCTTGGTTAGTAAAGTGGAGGCTCCCTCCTGCTCTCGGACCCGGGGTCTTTCCTGCTCTCAGGGCCGGACTCCCCCCACGAGGACCACCAAGCGGGGCTGAGGTGAGCATCTTACCATGAATTGTGTCTGACTCCATTATTCCAATCTCTCCTCCACCTCACATGCTCTCCATGACTTTACTATAATCTTTACAACTTTACTATAATCTTTACTTATTATCGCAATACAATTGTGCCTACCGGACCTGTGATGATTTGTTGGGGACCCTCCTCTCCCCATAGGTCTTATTTTTCACCCTTCTACTTTACAAAATATGTCTTTTCCCAGCATTAATTTCTCTTAATAACATTCCCAAAGTATACGAGACAAAGTCTGGTCATGCTTGTTTCTAAAGAGTAGTTTAGTTTCACTTCTTCTATGTTAGTCTGAGTTCTCTGGGGAAGGTAAACCAGTGACATTTAAATATATAATACATATAAAGAGATAATTTATATCAAGAAAATAGCTCATACAAGTGTAGAAGCAATTAAGTTCAGTCCAGTTTCAAGTCACTAAGTCAGCTGTCAAGCTGGAGGGTTCTTTTGACTCATGTGACTTCAGGGGCTGATGAATCCGGGAGCTTCAGGAATACCACAAGCTATAAAGGCACTTGAATCAGACGTCAGCAGGGCAGACTTGTGATTTGTGAATAAACTGAAGTCGGCAGATTGGGTACCAGGCTGCTGATGGTTTTGATGACAATGTTCTGGCTCCTGGTTCTGCTGCTACTGCTGTCCCTTGGCCAGCCCTCTGATGTCAAAGTTGTGTTCTGTGTCAAGGAAGTTCCCTGCAAATACAATATTTGAAAAATATACATCATTGCATCCAGGGGGCTAGAGGATGCACTACACTCCTGCCTCAGGATCCCCTTGATCTGTGTGAGTGACTGTCAGACCATGAAAGTAATAAAAAATCCGGAATTCTTATTCTTCTGAATGCTATCCATATTTTATTATGATGTACACCATTAAATGTCTTTGGATAGTCAATAAAACACAAATAAATGTCTTGCTGGTGTTCTCTGTTTTCAGCCAAGATCTGTCTGACAGTAGCAGTGACATCCCTGTTGCCAAATAATCTTGTGTGCCAGGTCTGGATTTCTGGAAGCTCCCTATGGATGTACTGCTACCACTGTTGAATGATCTTCAGCAAACATTTACTTGCTTGTGATAGTAAGGATATTGTTCAATAATTTCCAAATTCTGTTGGCTACCTCTTCCTTGATATGAATGGAACTGTGGATCTCTTCCACTTGGGTGGTCAAGTCCTTTGTCAAATACCGAGCTATAGATGAGTGATAGCTGTCAGTGCTTCCTCAGCTTGTGGACGCGTTTCATTGGATATTCTGTCTTTGCCTGGAGTCTTGTCTCTTTTTCTCATGCTTCAGCGCAGCTTGGGTTTCTGACTTTGGCACCACCACTTTTTGTTGTTATTACTTTATATCATAATCTAATTCTTGAAAATGCTTGAATGGTGACCAGATGTTTAGTGTGATGATTCTATATGCTTCCTAGCTTCTCTCGATGCTATGTGTATTGTTTAATATTTTGTTTCTAGGAAAAATATTATTTTGCAATATGATTTCCAAATATAATATTTGAAAAATATTCTTCATTGCAATTTTAGGCCTGTGGTTTTTCTTCAATTCTTTCTGCTTTGTATACACCGAGCTTTTAATTCCTTGTAGGCTAACTCTAAGTCTTGCACATTTCATTCTATTACTTTATTTTGTCTTCTCACGGTACCCTTTAAAATTCTCTGCAGCTCTTTTACTTCATTGCATACTTAATTTACTTATATTTTGACTTTTTAGAGCATTTCCCAGAGTCTCTTCTGACATCCTACTTAAAGGACTAAAAATCTGTCTTGGAAGAGGTACAGCCAGAGTGCTCCGTAGCGACAAGGACAGCAAGACTTTGTCTTACAAGCTTTGGACACATTGTTGAGGAAGAATAGTCCCTGGAGAGGAACATACTGTTTGCTAAAGTGGAAAGGCAACAAAAACAAGGAAGGCCCTCATGAAGCTGCATTGATATGGTGGCTGCATCACTGAGTTCAGGCACAGGGTCATTTGTGAGGCTGACACTGGAGCATGTGGTGTTTCCCGCATTGTGCGTGGGGTTGGTGTGGCCTGCAGCCAACGAACGCAACCCACCAAACAACCGCATTCTCAATATCATACTTTATTTCTCATGGGATTTTATTAATTTTCTTGAATGTAGACTTCAACTTGCAAATGCACAAGTTGCGGTTTATGCAGCAGTAGGCTCCTGGCCTTGTTTTGACTGATGATATTGTGTCTATGCCAAATATTGCTTTCCACAGACTGATTTGATTCCTATGAATTGCATCTGGTTAGAGGTAAATATATGTTGAGAGTTGTCATTTATGTTTTTAGAAAAGGTATTTTAATGTATAAATGGTTAGTTTTATAAAATTCTATCATTTAATATGTAAAATAATCTCTATTACCAAAACCATATATCTTAGCTCTAATCTTCCTTCTGTGTTTTAAATTGTTGAATTCCAATCACCAGTAATTATCAATACATCCTGATTACATGCTTGATCAACATTATACTGCGTAAGTTGGTGATTAGTCTCAAATGAGGCAATTTTTCTTGCAAATAAATATTTCCTTATCATCATTTTTCTTTGTTCTCCTTTGCTTGAAAGTGTAGCCAATGGTTTAATAATTTAAATGACACTGCTCGCCTGATGACTGGCAGTTTGACCCAATAGTTGACTCTGAAGAGAAGGATGCTGTTTTGCTCCCACAAAGATTTATGGTCTGAGAGTTCCCATGAAATGGACTCAGTGGCAGTGGATTTGGGTCTGTTATCACTTATTGGGCTACTACCAAATGCCAAGCATTGTAATTAATGTTTTATATATGTTACTGTTTTGCAAAATTAGCATTACTTTCCATATGAAAAATAAAGACTTATAGATATTAAGTGAGTTTCTCAAGTTAATATAAGTAGTAAAATAATATTAACAAGATGTATTATCAAAGATAACATGTAGAAGACAATACATATTAACAAATAATTTCTATATTCAAGGTATGAATATACAAACACATAAATAGATTGATGCATACGTACAGGTACATGACTATATGTACCTATAATTTTTCTTTTTTATCCTTTATATATAATGTTCGGACATGTATAATGAGATGTAAGTTGAGGGAGAGAAAAAGGGAAACAAAGTAAATTCTACCTCTTTGTGTTTTAATGAACCCAATGAGAGCCAAATGTTTAAAAAATTATAGGTAATTTCAACTACTTGGAAAATAGAGGACAAAGTACCATTGACTTATATATAAGGGGGAGACAAGGAGATTTTCCCATGAATTCATTGAAAACCCCTCATACTATTATAAATGCTCAATATAAAGAATCATTTATTAAACTCTGATATGAGATGTGATTTTGCATGAAGACTGCTTTTCCAGATGTACACCTGAAGGTAAGCTTTGATATTGCTACCGCTTCTGGAAAAGAGAGGACATTGACTAGCATGGAAAATGGATCACCAGACAAGTCTTATTATTGTTAATATAATATCCAGTTCACTCAAGATAGAGAGGCTCATTGAAGCAACAGTTTTTTTTGAAGATTAAATAATTGTGTTAGCCCTCTTTTTGAACAAAAGTGATAGTATTGCATAAGACAAGTTTAAGACACCCTCCATGCTAGATACCTTCATTCAAGGAAATGCTTACTTGTTCGTCATTCTGTATCTTTTCTCTGCTTATGGGGGGTGGGGGACACATGTAGAGTTTCAGCTAAACATCAATGACCTGGGATTAGAAAGAAAGAAAACAGAAAGTATGTCCAAAGGTGACAGGAGAATCATTTGATGAACCACTAATGGAAAACACCAAGATATCAAAAATACATTTTTTGTTTCTTCCTCCTGAGGACTAGTATGCTCAGTTTTTTTCTAAAGCTGGGTGATTTATACATAAAAAGTAGCACAAAGGTTCGCAAGTATAAACATGGAAGAACAAATAAAAAGGTTATTTGTGCTGTGTACTTCCACTTACCATTGTAGGATTTCAACTTTAAAATTAGTGAAACAAGATATACTTAACCCACAAAATGAAGTAATCCATTCTATATTTGTTAATGATCAAAATACTGTATTTACATGTTTGTGCTTTGACTTAGTCTCTCAGTGTGCAATCTACTGTTAACTTGATTGTGAAACTTTTCTTTTTTATAAAAAGAAAATGTCTCTTCAAAGATTTTTTCACCTGGTCAAGGGAAATACTACTATATTTTTAGTTTTTCTTTACTGAAAGTAACAATTTTGAGCAACACGGTGTTCTAAATGATAAATTCTATGAAAAGAAATAGTTATAGAAAATGAAATTTCACAGATAATATTTGAATCCAAAGTATTTCATATGAAAGAAAAACAAAGGATTGAAATCAATGTCTTCTATTTTAAATAGTTTTTAAAGGAACATAGTAGGTTTGTAATACCTGTCAATGCATCCTGAGAGCCTTCTATAGCTGCATAATTTAATCATTCCGCCTGAAAAGTCAAGTATGCCGAGGTATTATTAGTTAAGAGTGAATAGTAGTTTAATTTGAAATTGGAAACTTGCATTTTGTTTTTAACTATTAAAACATAAAAATAAAAGTGAATACTTTTGTAATTTTAAATAACCACATTTGTTGCTATTTTAACTTTCACCAAGGTGCTTGTCATAGAAATAGCACCACATTTATTTTGAGCACTATCAAGTATTTACCTTTTGGAATTAGATACGCTAAATACCAGCCCAGAAACCCCTAACCTCTGAAATTCTTATTGAGAGTTAAATCCAGGGACCGATAGGGTTGAAGTCATTTCAGTAAATATATAGTTAGTCATTATTTTATGTCAAATGTTATTTATTATTGTGTATCAAGGAATGTATATATTTAAATTCCTACTCGAGTATCTTATGAGTTAATGGGGAAGATAAACATTTAAGTACATGCTACATACAATGGGTGTTTTATTTCAAGAAGTAATCTTATATCAACAGGCATACCAGACTAGTCCAACTCAAGTCCAATGGAAGCCAGGGCCCTCTTCAGAGACACACAGCTGCAGGCTGATGGTGCAGAGGTGAAGTGTGACACAAGAAGCTCAGAGGCTGGTGGGTGAACTCATGTGGATCCCTAGTGGGTAGAAACCTGGCAGGGCACTGACAGCTAGCCCTTGAAGCAGGCAGGCAGACTGCCAGCAAGCAGTAAGGTGAAGAGGGAGAGAGAGGGGGACATTCTGGTTTCTTCTTTGTGAAAATGGCCACAGCCTCCAAGCTCTTAAGCATCATCAAGCTGTGACCTAATTGACAGGTTGGAGTCCACTCATACAGGTTTTTTTTTTCTGCTTTAAAAAAAATCATTTTATTGGGAGCTCGTACAACTCAGCACAATCCATACATCCATCCATTGTGTCAAGCACTTGTGCATTTGTTTCCCTCATCATTCTCAAACATTTGCTTTCTACTTGGCCCTTGGTATCGGTTCTTCATTTTTTCCCCTTTCTCTCTGCTCCCTTCTCCCCCATGAACCCTTGATAATTTATAAATTATTACTATTTTGTCATATCTTACACCGTCCAACATCTCCTTTCACTCATGTCTCTGCTGTCCGTCCCCCAGGGATGAGGTTATATGTAGATCCTTGTAATCTGTTCCCCCTCACGTTCCCTCCACCCTCCCAGTATTGCCACTCTCACCACTGGTCCTGAGAAGTTCATCTGTCCTGGATTTCCTGTGTTTCCAGTTCTTATATGTGCCAGTGTGCATCCTCCAGTCCAGCTGGATTTGTAAGGTAGAATTGGGATCATGATAGTGTGGGGAGGATGCATTCACGAACTAGAGGAAAATTGTATTTTCATCATTGCTACACTGCACCCTGACTGGCTCATCTCCTCCCCATGACCCTTCTGCAAGGGGGTGTCCAATTTCCCACAGATGGGCCCTGGGTCCCCACCCTGCACACTCCCTCATTCACAATGTTAGGGGGGGACTGGTCTTTGATGTCTGATACCTGATAACTTCAACACCGTATGATCTCAGACTGATGTGCTTCTTCCATGTGGGCTTTGTTGTTTCTCAGATAGATGACCACCTGTTTATCTTCAAGCCTTTAAGACCCCAGATGCTATATCTTTTGATAGCTGGGCATCATCAGCTTTCTTCACCATATTTGCTTATGCACCCACTTTGTTTTCAGCAATTGTTCCAGGAAGGTGAGCATCTGAGACTGCCGAATTGTTAGAACAAGGTGTTCTTTTGTTGAAAGAGTACTTGAGTTGGGCCCACCGTCCATCTATTTCCTTAATACAAAATCTATTAAAATATATTCATAAATCTATTTCCCCCTTGTATATAAATATATTTACATCTGTATTTGCCTGTACTTAGATCTCTCTAACTGCCTTTGCCTCCTAGTTCTTTCCTCCATTTCTTTGTACTTTTCTCTCATCCCACAATCATGTTCAGCCTTCATTTGTGTTTCACTTTTATGCATATTCAAGTTGAGACAAAATCTGACTGCTTTAACGAGTGACATGGGAAGAGAGATGCACATACAGAGTTCAAAGAGAGAATAGACTGGAAAGTAGATAAAAGTGTACA
Organism: Tenrec ecaudatus; assembly: GCF_050624435.1. Taxonomy (NCBI): domain Eukaryota; kingdom Metazoa; phylum Chordata; class Mammalia; order Afrosoricida; family Tenrecidae; genus Tenrec; species Tenrec ecaudatus. The sequence goes on from NC_134531.1 coordinate 88,033,594, forward strand.
GTAACAAATTAGATCCCAAATCAAGGAAAATGCACCTTTAAAATTTAAGAAAGTTTTGTGGCTTTTACGTGCTCATCCTCCCTCTTCCACAGCCAACTCAGTATGGGGCCCTGGTCCTGCCCCCAGAGGAAGCAGAACAGACTGTTTTTGGAAACTATAACTCTGTTTTACACTGTCTGGTGAACAAAAGTACTTATGAAATATACGTATCTCTATTTTGGCAATTTTGGAATTCCCTTGACTTGAACAAGGATGTACTGTGCTTAAGATAGACCACCATCCTATTGCCAAAATATAATGTTGAGACATGCAACCGGCAAACAAGGGCCATGGAGGAAAAGCTGGGGAAACATTTTAAAAAATAAAATATGATATTCAAAATCACCTGTATATTCAAAAGTGTAAACAGCGATTTAAAAATTATCACTTGTGCTCGGAAAATATCAGGGATCTCACTCTTCAGCATTACTATTAGGTTCAGTGTAGGCCTGTCAAAGCACCGAGTTTCTCAATACATACTCAATCTGCAAAGACTGGGAAACTATTTGTGTTTTGTTTTATTATTTGTTTTTAAGCTTGTGGCATTCAAAATGTTATCTGTTAAAAGATTCACTAATCACAATTTAATGGGAAAAAAGGCTTCAGTGACCATACATGGACAAGGAACATAATCTATGAAAATGATCAAATTGGTTTATAAAAGTCAATTAACCAACAGACTATTGGATTCAAAAGAATAGAAACAAACAAGCAAAAATCAAGTCTTCAGTGAAACTTGGACTTCATTTTTCAATATCATCAGCTCTTGATCATATGCTACCCCTTGAAATGGTTGAATGTTGATCAGTTCTCTTGGATATGACTATGTATTACTTCCATCTTCTTTTAAGGACTCCTGCCTTGGTCAATATTTTGTCAATAGAATTTTTCAATATTAAGGCTTAGATTTTTCATTAGTTCTTTCAGCTTGAGAAATACTGAATATTCTCTATTTTGGTTTCCTAAATCTAGGTCTTTCCTTGTGGCATAATAATACCTAACTTTGTCTCATCGACCACTTTTGTTCAATTCTTTAACTTCATCATTTTTATGCTTGCTTTACTGACTCTATGAGTAATCTCCCACCAGTAGATCAGGCAGTTAGATGAAATGAACAAGTTGCTGTGTTAGGCCAGGTTGACTAGAGAAACAAATTTAGAGACACTCATAAATGTCCAAAAGAGCTTTATAAAAAAGAGTAATTGTATGTCAAGAAAACATCCCTGTGCAATCCAGATCAAGTCCATAATCTGATATTAGCCAGTAATCTCATACTAGTCCATAAATTCCTCTTCAGACTCAAGCAGCCACATGCAATGATGCAGAATGCAAGATGACCACAGGTGGATGGGTAACAAGTCTTGTGGATCCAATGGCAGGGGAAGCATTGAAGGGCTGGTACAGGTCTTTGACACATGGCTCACTCAGATCTCAGTGTGGTTCCACATGGCTTGTCAACAGAAGGTGAAACAAAGAGAGAGGAAGTTGCCAGGATCCTCCATAGGAGAAGGTCCCATCTACAAGGACGCATCAGAGGACTGTGACCTGATTGACAGGCTAAACTCCACCCCTTCACTCTTAATACCTTTAAATTAACACGACATTATGTAACTACCACACTTGCTGAAAGCACAAAAACTGACCTAAAGTCACTCAAAGAGAAATAGAGCACACAATCAAATGTCTAATTTGTTACGTTCTTTGGCGTTGATATTTAATGTGACCGTTTGCTCACACTTCACACATGCAAAAGTACAATAATCCAATATCACTATTTCAGTGTTTGAAATATCTTGTCATTCTGTGTGTTGTTAGTTGTATTTACAGAACTTTTATGCTTTTTATTTTAAAATAAAATTTTAGAGCACATATTCCAGCAAATATTGTTTATTAAGCAATATATAAAAATAAAAGCTAAAGGAATACAAAACATTTGATTACTATAAATTTTAAATCTGTAGGGAATGTTTAACTTGGCAATATATTAAAAGTTGAGTGTTTTTCTACTAAGAAAATGATGTAAACATTTTCAATATTAAATAAAGTTTTGTGCAATTAATTCAAGAATATTTTAATAACCGTTGAAGTTTTGAAGTGGAGTCTTGGAATTTCTCTAGTACAAATACTTCTGGGATCAAGAATCAGTAGCCAATAATTTCCCATGGACTACAGCAGAAAACCAAATAAATATCAAGAGATATCATGTACCCCAAATAAAAATATTAAATACTGCTAAAGTGTCAATTTTCTCCAAATTAATCTATGAGCTTAATATAATAATAAAAAATTAGAGGGCCTTTATTTTTCTTATCTGACAAAATTATTGAAAGCATACAATTGTGCTTCAAAAGTTTATGGATAAATGCTCATAAAATATAACTAAATTTTTCCATGAACTTGCAAAACTAATATATTGCCACTTTGTTTTTTTAATAATTTTTTAATCATTTTATTAGGGGCTCATACAACTCTTCGCAATCCATACATACATCAATTGTGTAAAGCACATTTGTACATACATTGTCCTCACCATTCTCAAAACATTTGCTCTCCATTTAAGCCCTTGGCATCAGGTCCTCATCTTTTCCCCTCCCTCCCCACTCCCCCTTCCCTCATGAGCCCTTGCTAATTTATAAATTATTCTTTTGTCATATCTCTCCCTGTCCGACATCTCCATTCACCTATTTTTTCTGTTGTCCGTCCCCCAGGAAGGAGGTCACATGTAGATCCATGTAATCGGTTCCCTCTTTCCAACACACTGTTACTCTACCCTCCCAGTATCGCCACTCACATTACTGGTCCTAAAGGGATCATCCTCCCTGGATTCTTGTGTTTCCAGTTCCTATCTGTACCAGTGTACCTCCTCTGGTCTAGCCAGACTTGCAAGGTAGAATTCGAATATTCGAATATGATGCGGAAGCATTTAGGAACCAGATGGAGGAAAGTTGTACTTTTCAACTTTGCTACATTGCACCCTGACTGGCTCATCTCCTCCCTGAGATGAGGAAATATCCAGTAGCCTACAAATGGGCTTTGAGTCTCCACTCTGCACTCCCTGCCTCATTCACTATGGTAAGATTTTTGTTTTGATGATGCCTGATACCTGATCCCTTCGACACCTCGTGGTCACACAGCCTGGCGTGCTGCTTCCATGTGGGCTTTGCTGCTTCTGAGCTAGATGGCCTCTTGTTTACCTTCAAGCCTTTAAGACCCCAGACACTACATCTTTTTATAGCCAGACACCATCGGTTTTCTTCAGCACATTTGCTTATGAACCCATTTGTCTTCAGTGATCATATCATAGAGGTGTGCACCCAATGATATGATTTATTGCTCTTTGATGCCTGATAACTGATCCGTTTGGCACCTCGTGGTCACACAAACTGGTGTGCTTCTTCCATGTGGGCTTTGTTGCTTCTGTGATAGATGGCCGCTTGTTTACCTTCAAGCCTTTGTGACCCCAGATTCTATATCTTTTGATATCTGGGCATCATCAACTCTCTTCACCATATTTGCTTATTCACCCGCTTTGTCTTCAGTGGTTTTGTTGGGAAGGTGAGCATCATAGAATGCCAATTTAACAGAAGGAAGTATGCTTGCATTGAGGGAGTACTTGAATGGAGGCCCAATGTCCTTCTGCTACCTTAATACTAAGCCTATAAATATAGGCACATAGATCTATTTCCCCATCCTCATATATAAATATATTTGCATATGTACATGCCTTTATCTAGACCTCTGTAAATGCCCTTTGCCTCCCAGCTCTTTCATCTATTTCCCTTGATTTTCCTCCTGTCCCACTATCATGCTCATCTCCACCAGGGTTTCAGCAATTCCTCTTGGTTACATTACCCTTGATCATACCCTACCAGGCCTCCCACGGCCTCCTCACCACCGATATGGATAACTTGTTGTTCCCTTGTCCCTGGGTTTGTTAACACCACTACCTTTCCCCTCACTTCCCCTCTCCTATGTCCCCCCGGAACTGTCAGTCCGTTGTTTTCTCCTCCAGATTGTTCATCTAGTCTATCTTATTTAGACAGATGCATGGAGATAGTGACTTGCACAAAAACAAGACAGAACAAATCCAAGCAACAATATACAACAAAACAACAACAAACCAATGACAAAAAAACAACACAAGAAAGAAAAGCTTGTAGTTAGTTCAATGATTGTTTGTTGGCCTTTAGGAGTGTTTTCCAGTCCAGTCTGTTGGGGCACCACACCCTGCCCCCAAAGTCCACCTTCAGGATTCCCTGGGGACCTCACTACTCCATTCCCTTGCTGTTCTGTTGGGCCCCCTTAGTATTTTGGCTCCGTGTGGCGGGATCAGATCGGGTGCAATTCTCACATTGTGCCTCTGGTGTTGTTCCCTGTAGAGCTATGGGTCAGTGAGGGACGTCATGTCTCATAGTGGGTCTGGCCATTTGGTCCTGTCTGTGGACTGGCTGCTCTAATTGGGAACTTGGTCCTCACTGCCTAGTGGGCCAGAATTTGCTCCATTCTCTCCTCCTCCCCCTTCATCTGCTCCCGTGTGCTCTGATCAGTTATGTCCCTCTCCCAGAGCTGCAGATTCAAAGCCTTCCTTTGACATACATTCTTTTGTGGGGAGGGGCAGGTGTGCACTTAGTAGTTGGGATTTGGGCCCGTCCCCAGACCTGCCACTGGTTCCCTGCTCCACGCCTACCTGTTGCAGTCACATCTTGGAGCGCAGGGTTGAAGTCTGGTCCCTCTTTCCCTGTGGAGATATAATGCCACTTTTTATGACTTAAGAAAACAGTAAAACAAAAGCAAGCAAGGCAATGGTAAATTTGAAAAAAAAAGTAAAAATAATTTTAATAAGTTAGCATATTGTAAATACTATATGCCAAATAAATGTCGAAAGAAATCTGTAGCATTGCTTATTGAAAAATAAAATAAATTTAGTTGCTGCATTACATCACTATATGTAGATGAATTAAATACCTACTGAATAGAATAAATGATTAATTCAATAATTTGGAATGGAAATAATTTTATTTCTTGAAACATACTATGAGGTTTTGTTACACTCTTAAGCTGGGCTTTCTAGAGAAGCAAAACCAAAGATATTATATATCTATATAATGTGGATAGAAGGTGATTTATCCCTAATAAATGGCTCAAGTGATTATAGATGCTTCCCAATCCCTTGGTGAAACATTAAGCTGGACACTTTTCCTGATGCACATGGCTGCAAGGCCTGATGATTTCAATACTGGCGCCTAAGATGACAGAGTACTGACTTTTGTACTTCACAGGCTCACAACATCCCATCAGGAAAAAGGGCAAGCTTCTGTCTCAAGCCCAAAAACCTGACAGTCAGGTAATGAAGAGCCAGATACAGAATCCAAAGAGGACAAAATGACAGACTATTTGTCACAATATTCACATATATTGGATATAGGTCATAGTCACAAGTAAATTCCCTTTCAACTGATTGGCACTTCATAGCCAAAATCATCATGGTGGTGACTACATTATATCAGATTACATCATAAGAGATAAACACATCACTGCATAACTGTCAAACTACATCATAACTACAAAACTACTGAGAATGATGGCTTAGCCAAGCTGATAAGCGACCTTCACCAGCACAGCTATAAGAATGCTTATTGTTTTCTGCTTATTGTTTTCAATGCTACAAAATTGATGCTCTTCAAAGGGACTGCACACGTTTAATGGTATAGATTCCATTAATAACATGTAATATTAAGAATAGTACTTCAGAAAACATTATATTTAATGTAATAACATGAAAAATATTTAAATTTTATGTAGTGAACTACCATTTCAACATGTGTCTGACTTGCGTGTCTTTGTATTCATCGCTGTAAATGTAAGTAACCAGCTATTCACCGTGCACGGCTCTGTAAGTACTTATTTTCTTCCTTTACCGACCTGTGCTGCCTCATGCTTCAACAATTAAATGTAAAATAGGGGTACATTACAGATTGCTAAAGTTATTAAATATACATCTTTTGAATAGAAAATCTTCCATTGCCAAGTAGGATTTCTATGTATGTTCTTCAGTGTCAGTGTCATAATAGAGTCAGTTTTAATGACATCTGGCTCATCTTTGTGTCCACTGCTCGTCTTTAGCACGCTCATCTTTGTGCCCAGTGAAAATGGACATCACATTAAGCAAATCAGTGTACATCCAGGGATCCTTAGCTGAATGAGAACGTCTCAAATGTGCTGCAACACTCGGTCACCACAGTGGACTCAAACATAACAATCAGGAGCACGGTGCAGACAGCGTGCTGCTCAGAGGCGCTTCTTGGGCCAGAACAAACCCAGCAGCATCAACAGAACGAAACAAACGCGCATGTGCTCTCCCATGTCTAAGCTACACTTCGCTCTCTCTGATGTCAGAGCAACTTCCTCAATGGGGAAGCATGAAGGCAGCACCCCATGCTCCACCCTGTGGCTTCCCTCTTGTTTACCGGAAGACGGAGACAAGGATTATCACCTTAAAGCACTTTAACATCTGTGCCGTTTCCAGAGTGTCTTTTATTCTGTAATTAGAATGTAAGCGTCTTGAGCACTAAAAAGATACAATGCTTTAAAATGTGTTCTTTTCTCTATCAATAACTATGATTCACACAAAATGAACAAAAGAGACTACAATAAAAATCATGAAATTATTCAGAAAATACAATTTTCTTCTGAACTACTTTGCTATATCAATTTATACAGGAAGATTGTGCACTTTTATCTGTGAAATCATGGACAAGTATGATGTGTACACGTATATTGTACTTTGTCAGCTTTATCATAGTTTATTCGATAATATTACTCTTAGCTCTGCCACAAGTAAACTCTTTAAAGACAGGGTATGTATTTCATTCATCTCTATATTTCTAATCCCCAGTACCATATTGTGACTACTTAATAAATGAATGGGTGAATGAGAGGATCAAATGATCAATCTATTAGGTACTGTCTCAACTATTTACCAGTGTTCTGACTTTCATTTGGTATATTAGATCTTTGGTTATTTTTCATATTTGCATTATGGATATAATATGATCTATGTGACAAGATTATTAAGAGAATGCATGAGATAAGTAGATGCTGCTGTTTCTTACTTTTTAAAGTAATATTTGATGGAATGCTCAATAGAAACACATAAAGCATTGCAGTTCTAGCAGTAGTACTGACCCGTCTTCCTCTGGTTGAACGCCTCCTTTCACGGACGGTTCTTACCCAGATTTAGGCAGCTTGCTTGTTTTCTTCCTTATTTTCACGTCCTTTCCAGCCATGCCATCACTGTAGAATGTGACACCACATTTTAGTAAGGAAATCAGACTCTCATTATCCTATTCACATCTATAGACACTTAGCTGTTCTTCCTTTTTTATTAGACCATGGTGCTCTCTAGAAAATATTCTCATTAATAGTTGTGGCCTCAGGACTAAATATGAACTATCAGGATGTGCCTGGGTTCAGCAGAGGGAGGCTTAATGTATGTTCTCAAATGGAAAATTAGAATGAATTATACGCTGAGGCTTTGCATCCTAATCATGCTCTCTCTGTTCATCTGGAGGGAAGTTCACACGCTTGGTAGTGTCAGATAGATTATAAAGGTGATTGAGGAACTGGACTCTTAAAGCTGCCCATTTTAAAAAATTTATTCTATTTTCTGAGTCGTTATCTTAAAATTGAACTTTAGCAAGTAGAAAGTATGCTCTAGTTATTTACTACTATCTCGTGGAAGGAAGACCATGGGATTCCAAAATTAATTTTGACAGATATGACAAATGGGGGTTGCCATTTCACACCTAGAGCGTGAATATTTCAATGGCAGAGATTCAGCAGCTGTTAATTAAAAATGGTATTGTTAATTGGGCCCAGTGTTGTGGTTATGTCAGCAACTCTAGCCCATTACAGACCTATTTCCTTTGATTCTTAAGGTTTGATAAGATGAAAATCTTTATTTCTGGCATGTATGACCCAGATTTTTTCCCCATAATATTACTTTTATCCCCAAATCTAACCCACTGCCACGGAGTAGATTAAAACTCATGGCTACCCTATGGGACAGAGTGAAACTGCTCCATAGGCTTCCTTGACTGTAAGTCTGTACAGAAGCAAACTGCTCCATCCTTTGTCTTAGGCGTGGCCGGTGGATTAGTTTAGCTTTGTAGTAGTGATTCAGTGTTCAAGTTACTGTGCCACTTGTAGTCCTCATTGATGCCAACGGTGTATATAATTGAATGGAGAGGCTTGCAGGGATTGACAATTGACTTCTTCCTTTATCATATTCTGAAATATCCAAGAAACCTAATATAATAGGTGTTTATTCACGTCACAATCTTGTACAAAGTAGCAGTTAGGAGTAGGCAGGCAAACTAAAGGTGTAGGAAATCAAAAGGTTCTTGCTCACCCCATCCCTCAACCTGCCTAAGCATAGAAATATTTTGGTATAAAATAAGCAAGATTAATTTCCTTTGTTAATTAAAATTTATAAATGCTTCAATCTTATCAAAATGTACAAATGATACAACATAAACTTTGCATATAGAAGTAGTACTTCTATAGAGAAAGAAAAATCATGATTAGAGGAGAATGTATATTGGAAGACAAAATTAACTGGGCTAATATTAACTGAATTATCTTATTAGTATAAAGTGACTGAAATTAAAAAGAAACCTGGGGTAAACATTTAGATTTTAGCTTCCATTTGAAAATAATGTCCTGGTCTACGAAGGCCAACCTTAGTATTGCACCAAATGATTTCTCTCTCTAACAAGTATGAAAAGGTCACTGAGTTTGAAGTGACTAAGGGCCCCTCCAGTGACCAGAAAGTAGGCAGCTGCCACCCGGCTGCAGCAAAGGCTGGAGTTCTGCTCCTATAAAGATTACAACTCGAAAGGCCTCCAGACCGTACTCTTTAGTCACTGGGTGACGATGAGTCAAAGGGGCTCCGTGCTGCTTACAGTGAGTGCAAGACAGCAAATCAGAGCATGGGGGTATCGATAACCTTGAGGGGAAAGAAAATGTCTTTTGCTCAAAGTGAAATTAACATTAAAAGCAAGTTACTCTCAACTATCTACTTTATTTTTCCAACTTCTGTAGTATTTTCCAACCCAGTTAGTTTGTGAAACTGTAGTCACTATTGTGCAAATAGAAACACTCCAGATGAGCCAACCAATCAGATGCCATAACCATAGAGAGAGACATTCAAGTTCCATCGTGTAAAGGGTCAAAGAAGTCTTTGCTGTTCTCCGCTCTAAATTAGGTAAACCCTACAAAGTTTTCATAGACCCTTTTCATTTTCTTTAGAATTTTTCTACATATTAAAATTATACATATGCTCATACACAAAGCTGTTCTGAAAGCTTTGTAAAATAAAGTAAAATATAATGCTCTGTATATTTGTGCATAACTGGTTCCAAGTACATTTACATTTACATTCTATTTACAGAGTCAGTGTTCAGTGACCTCTTTTTGAAAGAATATTGAATTAAGTATAAACCACCCATGGAAATTTTGTATATTACATTAATCTGAGAAGCGTAACCTTTACACATTCAAGCACATCAAATATTATCCTTAGAATTATTTGCTCATAATTATGGTATAAATTATTACACAAAATACAGAAAGATGATGAAAACTATCAAAGAAACTGCTATAGAGGGATCTGACCTATATTTTAATAAAATAATTAGATACTTAAAATTCTTAAATATTTCTATTTTAATACTTACTCCAAAACAAAATGAAACAAAGCACATGAGAACATGAAGATGATGCTTATAACAGATATTAGAATCCATCTTTCTGCCCAGTTTTGGTAACAAATAGGAACTTTATTTGCAACATGCTCTTTCTCTGTCTCCCTCTCTTACACACAAACACAAAGATCACTGATGACATGAATGTTGCTCTTCAGCAACCAGGAACAAAGCATGAAATATGAATAAGCTATTCCAAGAAGATAAGGTTGAGCACTACCCCTACCGCTTGCTAACACTATCAGAATGAGATCGCAAATGATGGCCTCTGCCCCTGCCAGGTGGAAGCATATTGTTAAATGCTTTCTCCATCGCGGGTCTTCTGCAGCTGGAAGCATTGGTGGTATTTAATGCCGATATAAAATCAATGTTGTTTTTCTTCTTAAATATTAGGATTTGTTAGAAAGCTACTAGTTGATTTTATATCCACTACTAAGAGCTACCAAATAATAATCATTATGGGTCTACATCAATCCAGTTTGGGCTCAATATTTTTGTGAGCCACAGGAGACACCAAAATAGAGTTACTCATGACCAATGTGACTTGGACTGATACCCCAAGTATGGTGGCAAGTGTAGGACTGACAGAGTTTTGTACAGCATTTTGTCCAGAATCCTAAAAGTAGGGTACTTGGTTTGCCTGCAGTTCTCATTAGCGTACATGTGGAAGTGGTTTATGACAGCAGCTTAATCCCAAACAAATGTGAAAATAAGCTCACATTGTTTTGTAGAATGATTTACATTCATTATCATCTACTTAAAATGTTTTAAAAATTATTATTCCTCCCATTAAATTCATGAGTAAAGCATTTCCATATTTGTACTTTTGAAAATTCTTTCCACACAAGGTGATGTTTCTTCTAATCAAAATGAAGAATAAACTTTTGTAAAAAGCTTATGGTTTTCAACTTCATTCAGATATGAAGAACTTTTTGAATGATAGGATTCATGAAAAGAGTGGTTCAGTAGATTGCATGACTGTGCATGGACTAAGAAATAACAAATCTCATAGTTTAATATGGCTTGTAAACACCAAAACACTCTCATTATTTGTTTGTGACTATGATGTTCAGTGCACAGTATTTGACCAGAGATATTGTACATAAGGGTTAGGCCTTAGATGCAATGGTGAAGAAGAGATTTGGGGTCTTTTTTCCCTGAAGGATTGCAGTCTCATAAAATAAATAATTATGTGATAAAAATTACTAAGTACAGGAGACATTTCATAACAAGGAAACTATACATGATTATAATCCAGAAGAGATCCACCTAATAGAAAAGAACGGTGATGTTTTGGGTTAGTTTTTCAAGATAACTAAATCAAAGTGTAAATAATTAATAATGTTAATTCTGATTATTTGTTAGTTTGTCTTGCAATGGTGACTTGCTTGCATGTCACTATGATGCCAAACCTAACTTGTGTATTTCAAATAGCAAGAAGGTGAATGGGTTTCAGCTCAGCTTCCAGATTAAGAACAGATTACAAAAAGGGAATCTAGAGAAATTGTGTCCTGGGCCACTGAGTCAGTTTCAACTCTATGTACAGCAGAATGAACTACTTCCTGATCTGTCCCATCCTCAACAGTGTTGTTATGTTTGAACCCATTGTTGCAGCTATTGTGGAAAGCCATCTTGGAGAGGGTCTTCCTCTTTCTTACTGCCTTCTACTGAAAATGTTCACTTCTGTTCATAAGGTTTCCAGTGGCTAACCCACCCCCCGCAGAGTGGACAGCCTATTTCTTCCTCATAATCTGTAATCTCTGCCAATATCTGTGAATCTTGGTTAGCTCTGTTGGTTTGGGGAATACCGGTGACATAACTTCCAGTATCACAGCAGCAAGCAAGCCACCACAGTACTACCAACTCACGTGCACATGGTGACTAAGGAAATTAAAAACAAAGCAAAAATATCATTGCCATTGAATTGATTCAAAGTCAGACAAAATCGAACTGCCACTTTGAGTTTTCAAGACTAAACTTTATGGGAGCGCAAAGCCCCATCTTTTAGGAAAATTCGTGATCAACCATTTCAAGAGGTACCACATGAGCAAGAGTCAGTGGATCTAAAGGGAGAAGTTCAAGTTGCACTGAAAGCATTAGCCAAAAGCAAGGCTTCAGGAATGGATGGCAAACCAACTGATATGCTTCAACTAAATAATAAAGCACTGGAAACACTTGTCTGTGCCATGAAATTTAGAAGAGATCTAGTTTGCCAACTGATTGGAAGAAATGCGTTTTTGTATCCATTCCAAAAGTGACCCAATAGAATGTTCAAATTAGAGGGGGGTATCAGTAATATCACATGAAAGTAAATTCTTGTTGAAGACCATCCCACAATGGTTTGTAGTATGGGCAGGGAGCTGCCAGAAGTTCAGGACAGATTCAGAACAGGACACAGAACAAGGAATTTCATAGCTGATCTGAGAGAATACCAGAAAGATGTCTGTGTTGTATCGACATTGCCAAGGTATTTTATGGGATGGAATGCAACAAACTCTGAACAGTCTTGTGAAGAATGGAAATTCCAGAATAGCTCACTGTGTCAATGTGATATCTGGACCTCAAGGCAGCTGTGCGAACAGAACAAGGGTATGATTATTAGAATAAAATCTGCAAATGTGTGTGTCACCATACTTTTTCAATCTGCAGAGCAAATCCTCAGGGAACCTGGGTTAAAAGGAGAATGAGGCATCATGACCAGAGGAGGGCTTACTAACAACCTGTGATACGCAGGTGACACAGCCTGGCTTGCTGAAAGTAAGGAGGCCGGGGAGCACTTGCTGATGAAATCCAAGATTGCAGTCTTCAGTATGGATTATAACTCAATGTTAAGAAAACCAAAAGCCTCACGAATGGATCAGTAGGTAACATCATGATAAATGGAAAAGAGATTGAAGTTGTCAAGGATTTCCCCTTGATTGGATTGGCTCCTCAATCCATGCCTATCAAAGCAGCAGTCAATAGACCCAACAGTGCATTGCATTGGGTAAATCTTCTGCACAAGGCCTCTTGAAAGGGTTGGAAAGGAAAAATTTAAAAAAATGTTATTTTGAGAATTAAGGTACTAACTCAAACCATGATATTCTCAATACACTCATATGCATGTGAGAGTTGGACATTTAACAATCGTGAGGAAAAATAGATGCTTTGAAACTATGATTTTGGCAAAGAATATTAAAATTGCCATGGGATTCTAAAAGAACAAATAGAGCTGTCTTGCAAAAATGATAGCCAGAATGCCCCTTAGATACAACAATGGCGAGACTTCAACTCAAGTACTTTGGATATACAGTTAGGAGAGACAGTCCCCGGAGAAAGACATCATGCTTGGTAAGGTGGAGACGCAGTCATAAAGCAGGGGGCTCTTGACATGATGAACTGACACAGTGGCTGCAACAATGGGCTCAAACACGAGAACAATTGTGAGGCTGGGGCAGGACCAGGCAGGGTTTTGTCCTATTTACATAAGGATGGCACCTACCAACAATCAAAACAACAAGTAATACTTATAATGCAGGTTAGAGGTTAATGTGTGTTTCAAGGTGACAATTTTAAAACATGGCTAGGACTCACGTGTACTAGGACTTGTGCTCCATTGAAGTGGTGGAGGCAGAGGTACAGGGTTTTGGAGAGTTAAGTAGAGGCCAGTCCTGGAGGCATACTAAGAACTTGGAACTCTATCATTTGTCTTCACAACTGCTTGCTGACATTGATGTCCCTTTTCCGTGATTTATTAAATGTTTGCCATATGCTAAAAGATGCACTTAACGCATAGCTTCATGCTAAAAGGAGCCCTGATGGTTTATTGGGTTCTGAAATGCACTGCTAATCACAAGATCAGCAGTTCAAATTTACCAATTACTCCTTAGGAGAAAAATGAGGCTTTGTGCTCTTCTAAAGATGGAAGATGAAAGAACAGACGTGTTTGAGATGTGGTTCTGATCATGAATCTAGAAAGTGCCATGAAATGCCAAAAGAACAAACAGATCTGTCTTCAAAGAAGTACGGGTAGAGTGCTTCTTAGAGGCAGAAATGGTGAGACTTCATCTTACATACTTTGGACATGTCAGAAAAGCCAGTCGCTAGAGAAGAACGCCATGTTTTGCAATGTAGTAGCACAGTAGAAGGGCAGTGCAATAGAGGAAGATCCTTAACTAGATCGATTGGCACAGTGGCTGGAGCAATGGACTTGAGCATGAGAATAGTTGTGATTCTGGTGAGGGACCTGGCAGTGCTCCGTTCTGTTGCACATGGGTCTCTGTGGGCTAGAACCGACTCCACGGCACACCCAACCGCAACAATAGTGATTTGAGGCCTTGGAAACATAAAGGGGCAGTTCTATCCTACTCTGCAAGGTTACTATGCATTGGAAATGACTCAATGGCAGTGAGCCATTGACCCTTAGAATTGTTAGAGATACTGTCTGTAAGAACCAACTCAATGGCAGTGAGTATTTGGTTGCATGTTAAAATTACCTATTCTCTAAATTCTAATTTTAAATATAATGAAACTTTCTTAAACTCCAGACAATAGTGCAGGTTATAGCTATTTTAAAAAGCAGTGCCCAACCTCCTAGTTTCAATTATATTTATTTCCACAACGTAGACTCATAGGAGACCATTCTTCGGTGCCACCTAGTCAGCGTGACTCATAGCAACCCTACGTAAAACAGTTCAAAACGCTGCCCGGTGCAGCACCATTCTCACAATTGTGTTTGTGTTTAAGCCCATTGTTGCAGCCACGGTGTCAATCCATCTTATCAAAGGTCTTCTTGTTTTTTGATGCCCCCAGGAAACTATGAAAGTAAATTAACACAAGTCTGTGAAATGTTGCCTGCCCAAACTGTGCCATGCTTTAATACAGAAATATTTCAAATCACTGATATGCTATTACTCATTGTAAGTTCTACTTTCCCTGGAAGACAGCTAGGGTAAGGAATGGGCATAGATTGAGAACATCAATTTGGATACATGGGAATGGATTTATAATGAGCACATATATTTAAATAATCTTGATTTGTGTGTGGGAGTGGCAAATTGTGTAGCAACTACATAATGTACTTGATTTTGAAAACGAGATTCAAAGGAACTACTCTTACTTATAATAGACTTGCAGTTTAGCTATATTTCCCTTTTAAGAGATAATTTCCCTCACTTTGGCCTTTCCTCACCCTAACATAAGAATTGCAGGAATATTATTTAAGTCAGTTTGTTTACAGAAGCGGGTGTTTTTAAAAAATAATATAGTTACAAGCTGCTGATCTTTCTGTTTAGAATTCTTTTTTCACACGGTGTTATTATAAGAGGACATTTTGAGATTTCCAAGAACAAGTTGATCCCTTGAAAGTCTTTTACGTGAGGTCCGGATAAATGCGGAATGCCTGTTTTTCATCGAGCCTCGTGGGTGCTCTTACACTTTCCAGAAACCAAGGAGTTTGGGGAAGGCAGATCCTACAAACAGAATCACTTGTAATACTTTTCTGTGTCCTCCTTTTCAGGCATAAACGTCCTCTGAGAAAGCTTATAACATCTGCCCTGGATTTTTAATTCCAGCGTTCCCCTTAGTCATGCAACTGGGTAATTCCAAACCCACACAGACATAAAAGGCACCATGATTTGGGTAGTGTAAACTAAGAAGTCTGTATTCCCCTTTGGAAAAAGTAGCATTTCAATTCCATGATTTTTTTTGGCCAATGTTATTAACAAATGAAAATAGCTTAAAATATGCACACCTTTCTTGGTTATTTCTTTTATCAGTTTTCATAATTTGCTTTATTAAAGAGGACTTCCTCAGAGAAATACTTAGAAGTGTCGCACGAGAGTGAAATGCATCCTGACGTTAGGAACACTTTCAATCAATAACAAATATGTGGCAGTTTTCTCATTTCTTATCTTCTTAAATAGAAGCAAACACCTGTGTCAAAATGCAACAATAATTTGTATAATTAATTTTTATATAATTTAAACTACAGCACTAGTTGATTTCCTTTTACCCCCTGAATGTGAAAATCCCTTGGAACTTCCAAAGTGAGTTATTTTTATTGGTAAAAATTGGTGAGGGAGATGTTTTTGCCACAAGGCTATATAAAGTAACTTTTTCTTTTTCTAATTTTCCCTGCTTTGAATCCGTATTTTAATATTTTGGGTGTTGATGTGAATCTAAGTAAAATGAAATCCTTGGCACTTTCAAGATTTATGTTTCTCATGATGCTGTTTATTGGTACAGTTGTGATGGTCTTTATCCTACTGATGACAATCTATACTGAAAGCTAAAGTCTTTGTTCTTCATCAGTACTTGAAGACCTCTTCATTCTCAGCAAGTATTGTCCTGATGCCATGTTCTTCTTCAGAGAGTCCAAATTCTCTATATGCTCAGCATACACATGGAGTAAGTATTGTGAAAGGAGATAGCTCTATTTCAAACCTTTGTTGATGGTGAACCAAGCAGCATCTCTGTTCAGTGTAAACAACTGCCTCTCGGTCTATATGTATGGGTTCTCCTGAGCACACGTAAGAGATGTGGAATTGTCATTCATGTGTTCTGAGATACAACCCATGCAGCAGAAGTCAGGAAACCAAATTATATATCTCATTAGGTCCATTTTCTCAAAATACTTCTTTAACCTGTTAAAAATCAAAAATACCACATTAAGTTACTAAGTTGCACCGGACCCAACCCCTGGAGTTTCAATTCCTCATATACATGTAAAAACTGGGTGTGGATAAAGAAAATAAAAGAATAATTGATGTCTTTGAATTATGATGTTGGTGAGTAATATTAAATATATATGTGCTTCCAAAAAATGAGCAAATCTATGCTAGGGGAAGCTCAACAATGTTCGAGGGGAGGATATAAGACTTCAACTTAGTTCTTTGAATATGTACCAGTTCCTAGAGAAAGACATCATAGTTGATAAAATAGGTAAATTTAAAAAAAAGTTGATCCTCAATGACTTGGATGGATGGACTTAAAGGTTGCAAAAAAGCACTCAAATATAGCAATGATTTGGACTTCCACTTTGCTAATAGAGATGTTTTTCTTTTTAAACACAAATATAATCAGGTCACTCTACTGCTTGCTGATAAGCCTTTAATACATAGATTGCAGTTGTAATAAAATTCTATCTTTAGCATTTTTGAAAACAAACGAACAAGTTCTCAATCTGATCAATGGATAAATAACAATATGTCATAATTATAAATATTTATTTTCTAAAAAACTTAAATTGAGAATAAAATGATCCTGTATTCTAAGTTCAAGAAAAGAAAGTCTAGTTGTTCTATGGTCATAGTAACAAATAATTAGGAACACCCATTTTAAGCACCATCCCAATTTGCCAACCAACTTTCCATCAGTAAGCACACTTCTGTCCACCACAGATCAATACCAGTCCCAATGAATGAGTATACTTTGGAGATTCAGCCAAGCAGCAAGAACCTCACTGCTGAAGCCATCCTCCCATGGCTACAGGTCAGCCTAACTACCTAAACACTTCACCTCTCAAAGCTCAACAATTTCTAACCACCATGTTGCCCTCAAATGCTAATATTTTGCTTTATTCAGAGTCACACCATTCCATAAGGATTATTCTTTTTTTTGTTTGCCAACTAATGTATTCATTTTTTGTTTTATATATCAATTAATGCTCTCTTCTTTCAATAAGGTAAATTCATTTATGCCTCACAATAGTGCTTTGAGGTGAGCCCATGGTGATGCCCATTTTACAGATTTAAAAAATGGTGTCACAGACACATTTAATAACTTCCCTGCTTCACTTAACAAATAAGCAATACTGTAGCAATTCAATCCAGAGGACCTGGTTACTGAGCGCATACTCTTTAACAGGGTTTCTTAGCTCTTGGCTGACTCTTTAGACTCCCTTCTCAAAAGTCACCACCATTTACAGATCCTCTGCTTGTAGCAACTTATGGACTTAAAGTTTATGAATGTCCCATATCTGCCCCTAACTCTCATCTTTATATATGTCTATCTTTCCCTTAGCAACTATGGCATAGTAGTTATATGTTGGTCTGTTAACCACAAGGTCTGCGGTCAGAAACCATCATCCACTCAGTAGGAGAAAGGCAACGCTCTTTTGTAAAAGCAAGCCTCAGAAACCCACAGGGGCGATTCTACCCTGACCTACATGGTCCCTGTGAGTCAAAATTCACTCAATGGCAGTAGGTTTGGGTTTTGGGAGTTTTCTACTAGCAGAAAACTTATCCACCTCTCAGCAATGTTTGTGGTACTAATGCATGCTTCCTTTATCTTGTACACTGATTCTAAGTGACCTCCAATATTCATGTTTTGCAGATGTGAAAATTGATATCTAAAGAGATAAATGGGTTCAAAGACACATAGTTAGCAAGTAATGAAAGCAGCTCTATTGTTATTAATTACACTTATCAAAATTATATACACCTATTTCTCATTCACCGTTATCTATGGAAGGACTCGTGTGTTTTGGGTGAGATAATGTCTCCCGCCTGAGCCCAAACACATCTAATCCGAGTCTTAGATGCAAATAAAATCCAAATATGTGATTCAAGGCTGGTACCAAGACTTTGGGCCACTGCAGCCTGCATGCTTGCTCGCAGCTTCAGAGAAGCTCAGGCTGAGTTACAACTTTTGAGCGTTGAGTCTGTGAGTTGGTGGTACAAGGTCACAAGTAGGACAAACAGGAGCCACTTCAGAGCGCAGCATTTGAGCTCGGGCACACTCTAGTCAGTTGGATCAGGGGTATTCTTCAGGCAGGAAGGGCTCCACGTAGATCAGAGTAAGACAGGTTCCCTATTAAATGAAAACCTTGACCCAATCATCTCTGCCTGTGGTTTGAGATGGCAGAGTATGCCCACCCAAATATGGAAACTGTAGTACAGAGACAATCTGACAAGCTATGCACAGCAGCTGCAGGTGAGGGAACAGCCTGTCAGCCGGCTTCAGAATGACACCTGGAACATAGGAGCATTCAATCACTGGTGTTCCACCTGACAATTTTGTTGAGAAGTGAGGAATGCGCACACCCACAAAACACACACAGTGTTAGCTCAGTGGTCAGAGTCAATTCATTCCACATTTGTGTTTGGACACTGGAAATTTGAGAACTTAACAGTTTCCCCATAAGAAATAATGGAAAACCAACAAATGGGTTCTGAGGCCCCGAAACTACACTTACAAATGCATTTTTCCAGGATGTTAAGTCACTCTGGAGGATTTTAGCTTTCTTGCATATCACCATTATTGCCATCACGTTGTTTCTCAGTTCATCCAAGCTAACAGGAACTTTTCAACTGTTTCAGTGGTCAGGGTTCTTTGTTTTGTGGTTAATGATTTCACACCATTCACCACATTAACCACTTTAATCACATTTTTTAATGTTGATCATGTTGACTAAGCATGTTGTATTTAGTTGATAAATCAGACCAGTGGCTACCAGATTCAAATTTCACCATGATTTCCTTCTTTAACGCTATTGTGTTTTCACAGTTTCCCCCTTAACTCTGCTGCTGGTATCACCCTAGAGCCATGGTCACAGTATTTTACTCAAATAAAACAGAATGAACAGCACACTGCTGACTGCTTTAATGCACTAACACAGCCACCATGCGGTGTCTGAGCAGGAGAGGGGCTTGGGATGAAGCATCACCCCTTTGTGCCCAAGGCGAGGCCCAGTGCACGCCTCACTCTGGGCTGTGCAGCTTTTCCCCTGTCTGATTTTCACTTAACTATCAAGTAAAGTTATGAAAACTAAGGGAGTTTTTCGTTTTTCCAAAATTTGCTGTTTGGAAAGTTTGAGCTTAGAGACCTTAGACGACCAAGGTTCCACTGTGTATCTATGCGTCATATATATGTATATATATGTTTGTAGCCGTTGTTAGTTATTCAGTCAGTTCTGATTCATAGTGACCTCACGTGTGCAAAGTAAACCTAACATGCAGGATTTTCAAAACTGTCACCTCATAATCAGATTGCTAGGCTTGTCCTCCATGGTCCCTCTGCATGGGTTCATACTGCCAACCTTTTGGCGAGTGGTCAAGTTCTTAACCATTTGAGGATGACTGGAGGTTTTAGTATAGTTAAAGGTACTTGTCTAATTTTGTTAAAAACTTCAACCTTGAAAATTGAGTCGTGGATTTACATGAACTAAGCTTTATTATGTGCTCAGTAAGAAAATTTATCTAGCCTATCATCCTTTAAAAGCAACCGTTCCTTGGTTCTTGTGAAAGAAAGGAAATGGCTCCAGAGGACCAAAAACCAATCTGACCCACAGGGGTTTTGTGCTTATTGTAGATTATAAGGAAGAAGATTCAGACTCAAAGCAGAGAGAGTTGATGTCTTGTCACTCAATCGCTCTCCCACTCTTCCGTTAGTTCTCTGTCTTCCAGGATCTCATTTCCAAAGCTACTTTTGACTAAATTTTCTTTGCTTAATCATCTTTATAATATTATGTGCTACTTCTTTGGATATTTCCTTCTCTCTCCTACACAAAATTCTCAATTCATTGCTGTAGGGGTAGGGCGGGGAAGACACCACACATTTCTTTCCCTTACAGTGCAGTGAATTATTACTTCATATGGCCCTTCTGGCCATAGTCCTCTGGTTTGTGATGTCTTATAAATCCTAAACTCTATGCCTGTGCTTATGGTCCCACTTTGGACGGAGTTGTCTGTTGTGTTAAAGAGGCAGCGTTAAGATGGGGTCTATTTCAAGTCCCTGATTTACTACATGGGTGACTCAAGTTACCACCTTTACGCGTGGTCTGCAAATTAGCTTTCATCTTTGATATCTGTGTTAAAGTGAAGCTAACTCCCTGTTTTAAACGGCACCTGAATTAGGCAAATTGTCAACTTTCTGCTTAACAAAGAAAGCAGGAGGTTGGGACTGCAGAAGTGGCTGAGGCAGATCAGCCCCAGCTAGCATGCTCAGGAGCAGCAAACATGTCTGTGTCTTGAACTTGAGCTTTTGACATCATGACCCTAAAATCACATCTCCCTTGGTGGCCAGGGCACAGGGAAAATGTCATCTTTGTGACCACCTTTCCTAATTGAGGATTCATGGAAAGCTAGTTCGTATGTTAAATCATACTGATGGACACCAGTCACAGGAGTTACTGCCTAAAAGACCCTAGTCCAGAAAGGGAGCCATCTCGATGAATTGATTCCCAAAGAGCTGTGTTTCTTAGTCTACCAAGTAGTAAGGACTTATTCTTTAGGTTTGGACATTTTCTCTTTCTGTAGCTGCACTGAGCTAGCCCTAGGATCCCATGGTAACAGATTAGCAAAGTTCATTCTTTTGCTCTGGATCCTGTATCTGGCTTGCCTCAGTCTGACCTTTGGTCCTTGGGACTTGAGTCAGTGGCCTGTCATCTGACCCAATTTCTCAAGCTCCACAGCACATTGGCCATTTCCTTATTGCTTCCTAAGCCCTGTGAGATATTCCATCGAAGTACAGAATCATCAAATGTGAAGTAGAGGGGCTCTGCTGGCTTAGGGACTACATATTGGGCTGCTCATCCCAAGGCTGGTGAGAAGCCCACCACGCGCTCCATGGGGAACAGCAAGGCTCTCCGCTCCTGCACAAGCCTATTGACCGCCTCTCAAGACCCACAGGACAGTGCTATTCTGGGCCATAGGGTCACTGGGAGTTGAAATCAACTCCATAGCAGTAAGCTTGTTTACTTGTTTTCTGAAGTTTTAGGCAGAATATCAAGGGGAGGAATAGTAGGTGACAAAAAGATGAGGGAGTGGTACACCTTTGTCAAAAAGTTAGACATTTGGGGCATTGTTAACCTTACTCATGGGGATAATCTTCATATCGAACTTTCTAAAGGACGTTATTCTTGTATCTCCCCACTCCACTTATTTTTTTTCCTAGAATACTATTAATACACATTTGATGCATATAAGGGAGGTTTTACTGAGCATTGTAGAGACGAGTGATGTATATTGAGACAGTCATAAAATTTAAAATTATGTTATATTCATAATTGAAAGAAGGAAGTGTGCCACCTTAGTGTTTTGAACCATCCTTTTCCTCCTACTCTCTAGTTATCTGTCCCTTTTACAGATTTTAAAGGACATTCCAATCCCCTCCCCATCCCATCCCCTGCCTCTAGCAGTTTATATCTGTTAAGTTTGGCGCATCAACAGAAAGCTATATCAAAGTATTATCTTCAACCAAGAGACTTCATTTGCCAAGAGGAATCTTGGTGCCAACTCTCAATGTGGTTATAAAGCCAGGGACCCTTGTTCACTTGCCTCAGCCACACCCCGACCATGCCTTACCTGTGGGTGATTTGTTCATATCTGTAAATGTAGCTGTAACTAGCCTGCCCTTTTGATATCAAGTAGGGCAGTATTGCTTGCTCTTTCTTGTTCCTACTCTCAAAAAGAGGCTAATACTGTTCCTTCTGTTGGGTTTTCATGTTAGCGATTAATATTCTCTTACTTTTATAGGCATATATCTATTTCCTGTCTCTTAATGACTATATTTCCATACTCTAACCTTTCGAATAAATCCTCACTCTGAAGCGCTTCCACGGTGAAAGAATCATTTGATTGGTGTGAGACAAACAACTTACTTAAGAAAACAACAACAAAAAGCTAACTCTTTCCCTCACTGGCTTTCTTTATCAAGAATATAAAATTATGATTTAAAAAAAGTCAACAAGAGCTTGTTCTTATTGCACTTCATGCTATTTCTGAGTTTGTGAGCTCTCAGCAGCCTTCCATGGTGTCAACCCATTATATACCTTAAAAAAAAACTGCCTCCATTAAACTTTAAGCTGTCAAGGATTACAACGAAAATATGCAATTTTTTTCACTGCAGGAAAGGTCTGATTTAGTAACAAGCTATAAGCTAACAGAGTAGCAGAATCTACATATAATGTTTCATTGAAAAGAAAAAGGCAAAAAACACACTGCCTTTTCCTGGGCTCTGACTTTGTTTTTCTTTTTTCATAAAAATATCACATATATACACGCATCTAAATATTCCACTTACCTTTCAAATACAACAGAGATTAGGATGTGGGTTCTTTTAAAATGTGGGTGGTTATACTCCTTCGCACGCAAACACGTACCAGCAAGCAAGTGGATTCTATGTCCTTCCTATTGGAAGGGACATCCTGGAGAAATGGATGTTAGCCTTCATTGCTGTCTAGCCTACATGGTTAATATTGATTTAATTAGTCATTTAATTCCATGTTTGAAATTATTATCTACTTGTTTGAAAAGGCTATTTACTCTCACCACAAAGCATACATTACAACCAGTGTTGGGTGAGAAAGCCAGGCTCTGGCCTGGTGCTTTCTTGGTGCAGAAAAGATATCTACCTCCCCCACTGTAGCTGAAGCATCACAATGTCAAACATTGCACACACGTTCCCTGAGGAATCGGCAAGGCTAATTAGGGTGAGCTTCACCATAAAGAATACAGTTGTTAAAACAGCTTCTGTGCACACTGGAGTAATGAGCATTCTTTACACACGCTGTGATTTGTTACTGCAATTTGCAGTCATGTGTCTCTTAGGAAATAAGTCATGTGTTGTTATTTATTGCATGTATGATTATTAATGATGTATTAACAACTGTTGAAAGCAACTTATTTCACCTCAATAACTCATGTACTTAGCTCAATGTCTAAAGACCCTAGGAGACATCCATTTTTTCAGGAGAGTGGGCCTCTCCCCTCCCCCCTCCAAGATAGTAAAGTAAATATCCTAAGGCCTAGGAATATGTGGAACACCGTTTAACTCTCCTCAAGAAATATTTGGTATTGTGAAGGATACTTTTGAAAGCCATTTTAAAATATCTTTTATAAATTCAGAGCACCCCTATAATCAAATTTCTATTATCAAAGTGAAAAATTAAATACCAGGTGTCAATTTATTTTAATGACTAAAGAGGGAAAAATATCAAGCACAAAATTAATTTTATTACTGATGATACCAGGAGAATTAGACTTCTGCTCTTAAAGCTTAGTCCAATCTCAAACTTATCTACCTACTTCAAAATGCTGTGTTGATCAATTATCTTGCATTAAATATATAAGAGAGGTTAAACTATGGGCTTAAATATTATGGGTGAGACATCACACCATTCTGTATTGACAAACACTGAGCTTCTTAGTGCTTCACCCTCAGCAATGACAGATTTTTTAAAGTAACTATTACACAAATATCCTCTGATCATCAGAACATAGAAACAAGAGAGCGTTCATTTCACAGATTAGAAACAGGGTGTTGGCACTAAACGTTCATGCATCTTGGAGTCACTGCAGAGGGTGAGTTCAGGGCCCACAGATATGCTTTGCTCACCAGAAGTCACAGTCCCTGCATATTTGCACCCCTTCTGGGACCTTTTCCAGTGATGTAAATTGTATGGCTCGTGCACATGTTTCACTAGAAAATATTTTTCCTCTTGAAATCTTCATGGATCTGAAGAAAGTACCACACTTTTCTGGGAGTTCATTACCCAACACGTAGGTAATGTCATAGAGCTACATGATATCACAGGCAAATAAATGATTAATTCAGCTTTGATGATCAGAAAGAATGATTGTTGACACAAAGTGATGCCGTGTGATGAGACAGCACCTTAGGTCGCTAATTACTCAGGTTTTGAAAATCATTTCTGACAAGTGTTCATTTCATTAGAATTCTCGTGCTTTCCTGTGAAATCGAGCTTTTCAGTGAATATTGTTAGAGCAGTCTGAGAAGCTGATCTCAAATACTACATATTGCATATTTCACTGTGTTGTGTTTTAAGCAGGGTATACTAAAAAGTCAATTGAAAGTATTCAGTTCTCAAAGGAAAGTTGTGGTACCATTTGTCAAATGCTAGAGGTCTAAGGCAGCAAAGACTATAACAATAAACAAGGAGTCAAATAAGCAATCAAGCAGTAGGAGCATGTCTCTGGAGCAGTCTTTCTAACAGGACTGGAGGGACAGGACTCTAAGGAAAGCAACGCATCTGCATATCTAAGAAGAATGATAACAACATCAGATGAAACAAGTGAATATCAGGATTGAAAAGGCTGCAGGAGTTTGCAAGCAGATGTCAAAAAGCATACACGAAAATGTCAAGGAAAGCATAAGAAGCAGCTAAAACGGGTTGCAGAGATTAGGGTGCTAAATATACGCATGATAAGCACACTACTCCATGGCTTGCAGACCCCAGAGCTGCTTCGCAAGCAAGACGAGGAAAAAAAGAATTTCATGAATAATTTCTTCAGATAAAACTGGGGTCAGAATGTAAACAGAGGCAGAAAGCAAATAAAGCTCTGCCTCAAACTTGTTTGCAGAATCCCTGTGGCAGGCTCCTTCCCCAGATGATGGGAGAATGACCTTTGATTGTGTGGAAATGATTTTAAAAGTGAGATCTGAAAGGGAAATAGAGTGGGATGTCTAGAGGTAATTATTAAAATCTCTAACTTTTAGAAGTCTACTGCAGGAAAGGTTACACATAGGAAACCGAGTTGCAGATTGCATGATTGTATGTATTTTCTTTTTTCTTTTAAGCTCATTTTACTGGGCTCTTACAGCTCCTATGACAATCCAGACAACAATTGTATCAAGTATGTTTGTACATATGGTGTCATCATTAATTTCTAAACATTTACTTTCTATATGAGCCTGTGGTATCAGCTCCTCTTTGGACCCTCCCTCTGTGTATATTTTCATAAAAAAACTTTAGAGCAGAATTGTTTACATCTCTTAAACCCAACAAAATGAATCCTTGTTTAGTGTAGTTTTAACAACTCAATTTAAATTTCAAAAAAGAGCTAATCATCTATGACTAATTTATAGATGATAGGTTATCTGGTTTACCAGGAACCAATAAACCTTATAGGCAAAACACCATAGGAAAATTCACAATTAGCTTCATCCTTTAGCTTAAAGTTCATTCTTTTTGGAAACCAAAAGACAAGACAAAATCTTTTCTTCTTCAGACCATGCCTATAGGAGTTATTCCTTCCAAAAGAATAAACTTTACCAAGACTTATATTTAAACTCATTCAGAATAATGAAAAATTATTTGGGAAGCAGAAAAAGAATTACCACCAATTTCACACTTTGGTTTCTCTCTCAAGAACAAAATACATTTGGAAACATCACAAAACTCTTAATACTATAGCCTTTACATTTTCACTTATAAGCAATTGTGCAAGTTTCTCCTGAAGACACGTCTGAAAGGATAGACCAAATGCTACATATATATTTAGTAAATTCTTGTTTCTATATATTCAAATCCTTCTGGCATTAATTTTTCAACTTGATACTTGCTCCTGCTCATCTTAGCTCCAAGACTAACTTAAATGTTGGTCCTCAATCAGTAATTTCAAAATTTTCTTTTTTCTCATTCTGAAAAAAAAAAATAGTATTGTCTGAGGGCAAGGGCAGATTCATCTGTGTTGTCAGGAAGCCGGTGCTGCTTGTGCTGTCCATGCTATTGCCATTTTCATGTTCCTCATGCATGCCAAATCCAGATGAGAAATTTAATTCTTATAACCTAAAAGCACATCTTTAGAAAACTAGTTAACTCCTTTTATGAAAAGAGGTCAACTGAAATGGAGATATAATAAAATATTACCCATCATGTATGATAGATGGGAAGGTAGACAAGTGAATAAATACAAACATGCATGTAAGTAACATGTACAAACTAATACTAGATCACCTCTCTCCACTACCACTCAGAGCATCAAGTACATTTTTGAGGCTAAGCATTGGAAAATAAAAAGTTTTCATAAGCAAACAAGAAAAAAAGAATCAAACAAGACAACTTGATTCTGCAGAGTTGTAGTCTCTCACTCAGACCAGATCAACCTCAGAAATCTAGTTGCTATAACAACAGCTCAAAAATGGCTTTGGACATTGGGGGGGGGAGGGAGAAGTTATCTTATCTAGTGACAGCACTCAGAGTTACACAATAAACATATTTATGTTAAGTATACCTAATTTTATTCAAAACAATGCATATTTAAAATAAAATTTCATCTTGTGATGTGGACAATAACTTACATAACAAATTGAAAGTAAAACAAACTTCTCATCCCTTTTCTTGTCCTGATCTAAAGTTTATCTTATACCAACCAAAATGGCTACCTTTGAACATGGGAGAAAGAAAGAGGAAGGGAGAAAGTGTAAAGGTCAGGATTTGCTTTAAGAAGTATTCCTTTTTGAGTAAGAATAGTTTATGATCGCAAACATCTTTAGTCATTATCAAGGCGCTGTGGTTGCATAGTGAGATTCTCATTCAGTTATTAACTCCAAGGTCAAAAATTCGAACCCACCAATCATTGCAAAGGAAAGAGAGGTTGTCAGTTCCCTTAAAGATTTACAGTCTTGGAAACCCAATGGGGGCCATTCTACTCTTTCCTGCAATGCCAGGGTGAGTCAGAATAAATAACTATTGAGGTTACCCTATTGAAAATTCTTAGGTCTATAACTCCAATTCTGATTCTTATTTCTAAACATCATTAAATCATTCCAATTTAATGCTCCTTCAGCATTATGAAACCAATAAACCAATATATACTGCCTTCTATTACACTAAACGACAGAGAAATAACTGCCACATGGCTTCAAATATAGTAAGAATTGCAAGAATGATGTAAGACTGGGCAACACTTCATTGTGTTATACATTAGGTCACTATATGTCAGAGTTGACTTGATTGCAACACTAACCTAAACATCATATATCCAAAGTCAATTAGTGATGCAGGAAAAGGGAAATTGAAGGATGTAAGGCATGGTTAATTAATTATCTTCTAGCCATAATTCCATGTGTGATCAATTACTATTGTGTACCCTGCCTGGGACTATGATGTCATTTTGGAGGAAGTTCTCCAATGCAGTATTAAGGCAGGATTACATTCTGACCTTCAGACTCTGACCCAGAGTGACCTTCAGCTCAGCGGAAGGAAGCATGGCACCATGCCTGAGCCTACAGTTGCAGCCATCCTGTCAAGAGATCTCATTGAGGGTCTTCGACTGTGTCACTACCCCTCTACTTTACCAAACATGATGTCCCTCTCCAGGGACTGGTCTCTCCTGACAATATATCTCAAGTATGTAAGACAAAGTTTGATCATCCTCGCCATTAAGGAGCACTCTTGCCTCACTACTTCTAATCAGTTGGTTCTCCTAGTGGCCCGTGATACTTTCAACTTTCTACTCTAGCATCACAATTCAAATGCCTCTACTCTTCTACTCTCTTCCCTACTCAATGTCCAACTTCCATATGTACCTGATAGAATGCAAACTCCCAGAGCTGGGAAAGGTGCACCTTAGTCCCCAAAGAAACACCCTTGCTCTTTAGCACTCTAAAGAGGTGTTATGCAACAGGTTTACTTAATGCAATCTGTTTTTTGAGCTCTTGACTGCTGCTTCTATGATCATTGATTGTGAATCCAAGCAAGACAAAGTTTCTTAAGTCAGACCTTTACCCCATTTATCATGATGTTGCCTATTGGCCTAGTTGTGAGGATTTTTGTCTTCTTTACATTGAGTTGTTTTCGAGACTGAAGGCTACAATCCAATTGCTGATCTTCATCAGCAATTCCTTCAATTCTACCTCACTATCAGTGAGCAATGTTGTGTCATCTGCATACCAGAGACTGTTAACAAGCCTTCCTCCAATCTTGATGTCTCACTCTTCTTCATATAATCCAGCTTCTCTGATGATTTGCTTAGCATTGAACAAGAATGGTTATTGGATAGATACAACCCTGATGCACACTTTCCCCCTATTTTAAACTATATAGTTTTCCCTTTTCTGTTTACACAACTGCCCCATGATCTACGTACAATTTCTGAATGAACTCCAGTGCAATGACGTGTTCTGGAATTCTGATATTTTTCCAGGTTATATTACAGTTTATTATTGTCCACACTGGCAAATGTATTTCCATATGCAATGAAACACAAGTAAACAATTTCCTCGTAGTCTCTGCTTTCAGCTAAGATCCATCTGACATCAGCAATGATATCAGTAGTTCCACCTCCTCTTCTGAGTCAATTTGACTGCCTGAACTCCTGGCAGTTCTTGTCAATGCACTACAATAAACATTATCGGGTAATCATATGTAAAATTTTACTCTGTAAAATACCAATAATATTCTTCTATAGTTTGAGCATTCTACTGGGTCACCTTTCTCTGCAAGGGGCAGATATATGTATTTCTCCCGGTCAGTTGGCCAGGTAAATATCCTGCAAGCTTCCTTACATTGATGAGTAAGCACTTCCAGTACTTCTTCAGCTTTCTGAATCATTTCAATGGACATTCTGTCAATTCTTGGAGTCTCGTTTTTTGGCTTATATATTCAGTTCATTTTAAACTTCTTCTTCCTATGCTACTTCCTGAAATGCTGGGCTGTCAACTAATTCTTTCTGCTACTATGACTCTGTGGAATCTTTCAATCTTGTCTGTCAGTTTTTCATACTGCAGTGGTTTGTGTGTCAGCGTGATGCTGGAAACTATGTCACTGGTATTTTAAATGCCAGCAGGGTCACCCAAAGTTGACAGGTTTCATTGGAGCTTCCAGACTAAGGACCCACAATGAAGACAGACTCAAATTCCCATTCAGAGGAAGAAGCTGTTGAACACCTTATGCATAACCCCCAAACATTTTCAAATACCGAAAGCTTAAACAACAGAAAGGGAACATTGTCAACGATATTGCTGGCAGATGGGGCCCTTGAGCCCGAAGGCACTCAGAATGTGCTGACTATGAGATGACTTCTTGGAGGGGAGTTGACCATGGTGATGTGACTCAGGTACATCTGTAGAAGTAGAGCCTTTCAGGTCTTCATTTGCTGATGGACCATGACTCAAGGGTGAGGGAAACAGCTGCAAAAATCTGTTAATGGTTGGAACTTGGCATACGCAATGTATGAATTTAGGAAAATTGAAAGTGGTCAAAAATGAAATGCATGAAAATTGATATCCTAGGGATTAATGAACTGAAATGGACCAGTACTGGTCATTTTGAATCAGAAACCCACATGTCTTACTAGCCAGGGAATAACACACTCAAGAAGAATGGCATGGCATTCATTGTCAGGAAGGATCCTGCTAAATTCAACTTGAAGTACAGTGTTGTCTGTGATGAGATTACATCTGCCTTCAAGAAAATCCAAGCAATGTAACTATTATTAAAATTTATGCACCATCCACAAATCTGGTGATGAAGATATTGAAGAATTCTTCTGATGACTTCAATCACAAATTGACCCACTATGGAATCAGAGTGAATAGGTATTTGTTGGTAATTGGAAGGCAAAAATGAGAATCAAAGAGGCAGGAGCAATAGTTCAAAAATATGGACTTGGTGATAGAAATGAAACTGGAAGTTGCATGACAGAATTTTGCAAACCGAACTACTTGTTAATATTAAATACTTTTCTTTCAATAATACAAAAGAGGGCTGTACACATGGAGTTCCCCAGATGGAATGCGCAGAAATCCAAATAACTACATTTGTGGGAAGTCATGATGGAGAAGCTCAATATCAGTGGGTAAATCCAGACGAAAGGCCACCTATGGAATAGACCATCAATTGTTCCTATGTAAGTTCAAATTAAAGCTGAAGAAAATGAAAAGTGTCCACAGGAGTCAAAATATGACCTTGATTCAATCCCACCTGAAGTTAGAGATCATCTCAAGAACAAATTTGATGCATTGAACATTACTGACAGGAGATCTGATGACTTGTGGTAGGACATTCCTGAAGAAAGAAAAAGGTCATTAAGTAGACAGGAAACAAAGAAAAGATCAAAGTGGATATCAGAAGAGACTCTGAAACCTGCTATTAATCCTAGAATAGATTAAGCAAATGGAAGAATGAAGTCAAGGGCCTGAATAGAAAATTTCAAAAGTGTTTGCCTAGATATTTGTTATATATGAGATACTCTACTATACTTTCTAATAAAATGAGAAATGAACTTTCCCTTCCAAAAGATTCCAAATACTGTGGGAAAGATAAATAAGCAAAAAAAAATATGAGTCTTGTTTCATTCTGCTTCCAATGGAGATGCAATTTTTCCAGCACCATTAGTTCAAGAGAATGTCCCTTTCCCATGTAATGTTTTTTGGATTTTTGGCAGCATTCTTTGTAGGTGGATTCTTTTCTTTATGGGATTAATATCCTGTTCAATGGGTCTTTGTAGCTATTATTGATCAAATACCATGCTGTTTTTAACCTGTGGCTGTGCAGCAGGTTTTGAAGTAAGGTAATTTAAAGTTTCCTGCTGTGTTCTTTTTCAAGAGTTCTTTCCTTATGCTGTGCAGCTTCCCTATGCATATGAAGTTAGTAATCAGTTTTTCTAGTTTAAAGACTGAAGTTGGGTTTTGAATTGGAACCGTGTTGTATGTGTGATTGCTTTAGGTAGAGTGGATATTTTCACATATTAGGTCTTCTTATCCATGAACATGGAATATTCTTCCATGTGTTTAGGTCTCTTTTGGTTTCATGAAAAATGCGCTGTAGTCTTCTTTGCACAGGTCTTTCATTGTTGGGTGGTTAGATTTATTTTTAGGAATTTCAACTGCGTTTGGCTATTGTAAATGTTAGTGTTTTCTCAAAGTGTGTTTCGGACCTTTCTTCATGGTATATACTAATTTAATTGATTTCTTCTTGTAAATCTTGTCCTGTGCTACATTACCAAATCCCTCAATTATTTCCAATAGTCATTTTGTGGAGTCCTTATAATCTGCAAATAAATGAGAGTTTCACTTCTTCTTTGCCCAGTGTGTTTCCTTGATTTATTTCTGCTGTCTAATGGTTCTAGATAAGACTTCTAGCATGATATTGAAGAAGAGTGGTGATATGGAGTTCCGGCAAGATGGTGACTGAATAACACACACCAGAGGGACTCTGAAGAAATCAGTGCAGGAGAGCCATTGAGAGGGAAATCCCATGCTTCTAGGTCACAGGAGGAGCATCATAAAGATAAGTAGACACAGATTCACTAGGTTTTGAAAAGATGTGGGCTTTTGGTTTACCACTGTGGAGGCCAGCTAAGGCTTAACCTTAGCTCCCCCATAATTTTTATCTGAGCCAGGCTACTTTGACTGGGCCAAGGGTTTTACTTAAACTCAACCACAGCTTGCCATAGCCTTTTGGTAGTGTTTCAAACCCTTCAGTCACATAGTCAGGTGATTTGGGCTCAATTATTTCTTTATTTTTTTTCTTTCTCATTCCCATCACAATCTCTGCATGCTCCGTTGTTTGGGTTCTCTCTCTCTCTCTCTCTCTCTCTCACTTTTTTCTTCTCTTTCCTTTCACATGCCTCAGCTAGCCTCCAGGCCACTCCCCTCCAACTAGGGCAACTACATGCCCTCCATCCAGCTGGGGAAACTCCTGGCCACCCTCCTAAGCCTTTTAAGTGTCTGGGGGAACTTCCACCAACTTTTGTGGTGCTTCACCTGGCTGGGGGAATCCCTGCCTTTCCTTCTTGGTTCTATACATGGCTGAGGGAACTTCCTCCCACCTGCAAGAGTGCTTCACATGGCCTAAGGCAGCTCTGCCAGCACTCTCTAGTGCTCCACACTGCTGCGGGAACCTCTACCTATCCTACACAACAGTCTTGCAGACTAGGGTAATTCTGTCTGCTATCCGTTATGCTCTACACCAATGTGGGCACATCCATCCGCCCTCCATGACATTCTTGTTGCAGCAGAAACCGCCAAACACCCTCTGTGGCACTCCAAGCCACTTTGGGCCACAACACCAAATCTTCCTGTGAGATCATGCAGTGCAGCACTACCCTCATGGGCTCACAATCACCCAACCTGCATCCCTTGAAAGGACTATCCACCTTACTCTCCAAATAGCAGAATACTGGTTGGATAGGGAAAGAGTGAAACCACAGGAGGACAAAGCGGTAGCTGACACCCCAGTGCAGTTATCTGCTGGAAGTTCTAAGAAGCATTCCTTAGAGTCTCCCCAACAGAGAGCCTGTGTTCTTTGACTCTCAAAAATGGTGCTGGGCTCTCTGAAAACACACGAATAGCAATCAGGCTCAAAATCCTCAATGGAAAAACAGAAGAAACAAAAGGCAATGTCAGAAGAAGTACTGAACCTAACAACACAAGTAGAAAAAACAGACATTGCACTACCACAGAAAGACATCTTTAGAATGCTGATTAGAGTCATATAGGATATATGAGGAGCAATACAGAACAAGGATGAAATGGTAGAGGAGATAAAGACCACACACCAAAGGGAAATATAAGACCTAAGGGACAAGATAGCAAATGCTAGTAGCCAATTCACAGACAAAAGGTTTGACAAGGCAGAAATTCACCTAGGGGATAGCCAAGCAGACTTCAATAAATGGGAAAGCAGTCAAATAAGATAATAAGAGAAGCTGAAGAAAACGTGAGAGCCATTTCTGATGCTATGAATAGGAACAACATTAGAATAATTGGATTATCAGAACAAGACAAACGAAGTCAACAGAACAAACACTGAGGAAATTCTTAGAGGAAAACTTGCCCAGCTTAATGAATGAAAACCAGGCAACCATTCCAGAGGCCCAAAAGAACACTAACTAGAAAGAAGTCCAAGAAGAAGTCATCAAGGCATATAATATTTAAACTATCCCACTTTGAGGAAATGGAGAAAAATCATAAGAGCAGCTAAGAGGAAAAAGGAGTCAACTATAAAGGCACCCAAATAAAGAAAAGACATCAAAGATATTCATCTGGGGAAGGAAGAGATTAAACTATCCTTATTCCCATATGATATGATTAGATATATGGAAAATGCCTAAAGCTCCACAAGGGGTGTGCTGGAAGCAATTGAACTATGTGGCAAAGTGGCAGAATACAAGATCAACAAACAGAAGTCTATCGGATTGCTATACATATTGGACAAGAACACAGAAGAGGTGATCATAAAGGTAGTACCCTTCACAAGAGCCAAGCTCAAACTAAAATATCTAGAGATATACTTGACTAAAAAGACAAGAGATTTGTGCGAGGAAAATTATAGATGACTATTACAAGCAACCTCAACAAATGGAAAAATGTCCCAAGCTTGTGCATCAAAAGACTCAATATAGTAAAGATGTAAGTTCTTCCCAAGACACTATATAAGTTTAATGCAATCTTAATACAATTACCCTCATCTTTCTTCAAAGAAATGTAAAAGCTGATTACAAACTTCATATGGAGAGAGAAGAAGTCCAGAATTAGCAGAGAACTCCTCAAGAAGAAGGACACCGTGGGATGGCTCAGTTTACCTGACTTTAGCACCTATTATATAAACAAAGTGGTCAAAACAGTGTAATATTGGTATGATTACATATACTCAGACCAATAGAAAAGAACTGAAAACCCATAAATAAAATCATCAGCAGACAGAAACCTGATCTTTGATAAGGACCCCAAAAATATCAAATGGAAAGCACATGCCCTCTTCAATAAATGGTCCTAGAAAAAATAGATATATATCTGTAGAAAAATGAAGCAACATGCTTGTCTCACTCCATGCACAAGGATAAACTCAAGGTGCATCACAGACCTTGAATTAAAGCCCCAAACAATTAGGGCCATCAATGAGGAAATGGGGACAAACTGAGAACTTTGGCACAAGGAATACATAAGCTACCTGAAATAGGGAAAGACAAAAACACAACAAAGGGACAAACTGACAATTGAGATAGACTGAAAATAAAGCACTTGTGTACATCGAAAGAATTCACCTAGAGAGTAAGAGAGCCCACACTGGGAAAACATCTTTAGCACTGGCACATCAGACAAAGGCCTTATTACTAAAATCTGATACTCTTCTAGCTTACAATAAGAAAAAACAAAAAAACAAATAAAAACTGCCTACTGAGGAGGCGAGCAAAGAACCCAAACCAAAGTTTCACAAGGGCAGAAATCAGAATGGCCATTAAACACATGAGATAATGTTTCCCAATCATTAGTCAAATGAGAAATGCAAATTTGAACAACTACGCGATACAACCTAACACCCTCAAAGAAAGCCCAATTCAAAAAAATCAGAGTAACAAGAGTTAGAAGGGCTGTGGTGAAATAGGAACTCCTGTCCACTGCTGGTGGACCTGTAGGTATGTACAGCCATTATGGAAATCAATTTGGCGATATCAAAAACAGATGGAAATAAAGCTACCATATGACCTGGCAATCGCTCCGCTTGGGCATATGACCAGAAGAGGCAAGTAACAGACCATGGCCAAACATCTATGCTCAAGTGTTCTAGTGACACAGTTCATAACCACAAGGAGTTGGAAACAACCCCAATTTCCATCAACGGATGAATGGATCAAAAAACTGTGGTACATACATATAATGGAGCACTACACATCCATGTAAAGCACAGATGAACACATGAAGCACATTGCTTCATCAGAAGAATTCGAAGGAAATTATGCTACGTGAAGTAAGCCATGCACAAAAGGACATATACAACATGAGTCTACTGAGGTAAGCTTAAAAAGGCAAAGGGGGCATAGAGAAAAGCTGCCGTAGACATCCATTCCTGGGGTGAGGTCCAGGCACGATGACAGGGGCCAGACCCAATCTAGGGGTATGAATGGCAGCCAACTAAAAAGGAGAAGGAAAGAAAGACAGAAATTAAAAAGTGCATTGGTAATGGAGGAACAGGGCACTAACCCACCTAAGGGGAGGGCATATTTTATGTCTCCATAAGAGAGGGAGAGAGGGACCAGACTTCAACGTGGAGTGCCAAAAAGTGAATGCAACATGCCATCATGAAGCAGGGAATCAATAGAGAGGTTTGGGAGACCAGCCCTACTCTGAACTTGGTGGACCCTCTCCCCACCCCAAGAAGAATTCACTTCAGAGGACAGCACTGAAGCTGCAGCTCAGGGAGAGGGACATGTCCGATCAGAGCACACAGGAGAAAATGAAGAGGGAAAGAGAGAGAGTGAAACACATCCTGGCCCATCAAGCCCCAAGTACAGTATTCCTCAACAGAGGAGCCAATGCACAGATAGGACCAGAGGGTCAGTCCCACCATGGGACACACGTCCCTCAATGACCCATACTGCTACAGGAGATAACAATGGAGGCACAGTGCAGGAATTGTACCAATTTGACCCCACCACACGGGGGCAAAACTCTAAGGCTGTGTAACAGAGCAGCAAAGTAAAGAAGCCCCCAAAGTAAGCTTTGAGGTAAGGATGTGGTACCCCATCAGACTAGACTGGAAAACACCCCCCTAAAGGTCAACAAACAGACCTGAAACTATTCATAGACTTTTCTTTCTTTCTTGCTTGCTTTCTTTCTTTCTTTCTTTCTTTCTTTCTTTCTTTCTTTCTTTCTGTCTGTCTGTCTGTCTGTCTGTCTGTCTGTCTGTCTGTCTTTCTTTCTGTCTTTCTTTCTTTCTGTCTGTCTGTCTTTTTTTCTTTCTGTCTTTCTTTCTGTCTTTCTTTTCTGTCATTTTTGTTGTTGTTTTGTTTTTCTCTATCTTGTTTTTGTGCTTATTATTGTCTCTGAATGTCTATCTAGAGGAGATAGATGGGATAAACAATCTGGAGGAGGAAACAACAGGTCTGATGTTTCCGAGGGGACAATGCAGAGGGGGGAGAGGAGGGAAGGAAGGTGGGTGTCAACAAACCCAGGGACAAGGGAACAATGAGTGATGTAAAATTGATGGTGAGGAGGTTATAGGATCCCTGGTCGGTTTTGATCAAGGGTAATGTAGTTGAGAGGAATTACTGAAACTTGAATGAAGACTGAACATGATAGTCGGACAAAAGGAAATTAAAAGGAGATAGAGAAAAAAACTAGAAGACAAAGGACATTTACAGAGGCCTAAATTCAGGCATGTAAACATGTAAATATATTTATATATAATGATAGGAAAATAGATTTATGTGCATATGATAAGTATTAAAGTAGAAGACAGACATTGGGCCTCTACTCAAGTACACACTAAATGCAAGAACACTTTGTTCTAATAACCTGGCATTCTGTGATGCTCACCTTCCTGACACAATTGCTGAAGACAAAATAGGTACATAAGCAAATGTGGTGAAGAAAGCTGATGATGCCCGACTATTATAATATATAGCATCTGGGGTTTTAAAGGCTTTAAGATAAACAAGCAGTCATCCAGCTGAGTAGCAACAAAGCCCACATGGTAAAAATACACCAGCCTGTGTGATCATGAGGTGCTTATGGGATCAGGTATCAGGCATCACAGACCCAGAACAAAAAAATCATATCAATGTGAGTAAGGAAGAGAGCTGAGTGGAGACCCAAAGCCCATTTGTAGGCAATTGGACATCCCTTACAGAAAGATCCCAAAGAAGAGATGAGTCAGCCAGGATGCAGTATAACAACTTTCCTCCAGTTCTTTAATGCTTCCTTCACACCACTATCATGACTCCAATTCTACCTTACAAATCCAGCTAGACCAGAACATGTACATGGGTACAGGTAAGAGCTGGAAACACAGGGAATCCAGGACAGATTAAACCCCTCAGGATCAATAATGAGAGTAGCGACAACAGGAAGGTAAGGAGAAGGTGGGGCTTGGGGGAAGAAACGGGGAACTAATCACAATGATCTACATGTAATCCCCTCCCAGGGGAATGTACTACAGAAAAGTGGGTGAAGGGAGACAATGGTCAGTGTAAGACATGCAAAACAATTTATAAATTATCAGGCCTTCATATGAGCTGATACCAAGGGCTCTAGTAGAAAGAAAATGTTTTGAAAATAATGATGAAGGCAACATATGTACAAATGTGATTGACACAATGGATGGATGGATGGATTGTGATAAGAGCTGTAAGAGCCCCCAATAAGATGACTAAAAAAAAACACGTGGTGATAAGGAGTTTTTCCCCAGTAAGTGTGGTGTTGGCTGTTGATATTTCATACATGGACTTAATTATGTTGAGGAATTTCCCTTGTATGCCTATTTTGTTGAGGGTTTTTTTAATCTGAAATGGGTGTTTGATATTGTCGATGTCTTTTTAAAAAATCTATTGAAATGATCATGTTGTTTTTGTACTTTTGTCTTCTGTATGTGGTGAATTACATTGATTGTTTATCTAATATTGAATCATCCTTGCATCCCTGCTATGAATCCCTCTTCATCATGGTGAATTAACTTTGGAGAAGATGTTGGATTCTATTGAACAGAAATTTGTTGAAGATTTTTTTATTAATGAGGGATACTGCTCAGTATTTGTGGAATCTTTTCCTAGTTTTGGTATCAGGGTTATATTTACTTCATAGAATTATTTGTGGTGTTGGTTGTCTTTTTCTATATTTGATATAGTCTGTGTTGCATTGGTGACAAGTCTTCACTGAATTCTTGGTAAAACTCCCCTATGAAACCGTGTGGTCCTGAGATTTTTATGGTTGAAAAAAATTTAGTGAACTTTCTTATTAATTCTTTTGATATAGGTCTGTTGAATTTTTCTACATGTCTGAGTTAATTAGGTGGATGATGTATTTATAGGTATTGGTCCATTTCTCCTCAATTATCAAGATTTTTGGAATACAGTCTTCTGTAATGTAGTGTTATTTTTATTTCATTTGATCTGTTGTGATGCCACCCTTTTTATCTCTAGCTATAGTTTCCTCTTCTATTTCTTTTTCTTTGTTAAGTTTATCAGAGGTTTGTCAAATTTGTTTATCCTTAAAAAAATAAATTCTTGTTACTTTTTCCAGTGTTTTTCTGTTTTGTAGTTCCTTTATTTCTGCTCTAATCTTTGAGTTCTTTGTTCTTTATTGTTTAAACTTTTATTCTGTTGTCCTTTTTTCTAGTTAGTACAGTTGTTTCCTCTTGCAATTTTAAATATTTTGCCCATCGAGTCCTTCAGTATTGCAAGTGTAGGCTCAAATTTTTCTCGATTTATTTTTTCATTTGAAGGTATGATAAGCATGTTCTTCCTCTTTTGGTCTTCTAACTTTATTTATTTATTTTTGGTCTTGCAACCATAATGCACATTTCAACATAATGTTTTGTTCTGTCTTCTCAAGCTACTCTGAAATTTCCTGTTCTCCTCTTTGACTTCATCCTTTCTTCCCTTTGCTTTAGATAATCTACAATCAACAACAAGTGTCAGTCTCTTCTGACACACTTTGCCCTTTCCTTTCTTTCTTGTCTTTCAATGACCTTTGTCTTTCTTCATGCATGGTATTGCTGATGTCCTCCCACAGCTCATCAGCTCTGTAATCAGTTTTTAATGTACCAAATCTCTTCTTGACATGTTTTTGAAGTTCAGGTGGGATATACTCAAGTCAATTTTCTGTCACTCATGGGCTAAAGTTTTCTTTAGCTTCATCCTGAGCTAACATCTAATAAATTGATAATCTATTCCCCAATTAGCCCCTGAACTCATTACAGCTGCTGATATTGAGAGTCTCTATCACTTCTCCCCACAGACACAGTCAGTTTTATTTCTGTGTATACTGTCGGGAGAAGTTGACACACGTAGCCGCCTTTTTATTGTTGATAAAGGTATTTGCTTGGAATAAGTTGTTGATTTTGCAAAATTCTATTACGTGGTCTCCAGATTCATTTCTTTCACCAAACTTATAATGTATAGCTACTGTTCTTTCCTCTTGGGTTCCAATGTTCTCATATCAATCATTAATAATTATCAATACATTTTGAGTGCATGTTTGATCAATTTCAGTAGGAAGGTGTTGTTAGAATTCTTTATTTCTTCATAACAAACTTTAGTGGTAGTGCATAAATTTGAATAATGGTTGTTTTGATTGTTTCTTTTCAGGTGGGTAGATATAACCATATCACAGATAGTACTGTATTTCAAGATAATATTGAAGTGGCTTTTTTGATGATGAATGGAAAAACATTCCTCCTGAATCTGTTGCTCCCTGTATAGTAAATCATGCAATTTTCTGATTCAAAATGTCTAATACCAGTCCATTTCAGCTCACTAATATGGAGAATATAGACCTTTATGTATTCCATTTCATTTTTTACAACTTCTAATTTCCTGCATTCATATTTTGGTCCATTACAAGTTCTAATTATTTGTAGATTTTTGCACCTGGTTCTTCTCATGCTGAGTCATGCCTTATCAGCAAATGAAGGTCCTGAAGGCATTAGTCCATTCACATCATTATAATGCTTACTGTAAGAAGACACCTCTTCCTGAGTCATTGCATTAGTCTGGGTAGACTAGAGAAACAAATTCATAGAGACACTTATCGGTGTATAAGAAAGAGCTTTATATACAAGAGCAATCAAATATTGAGAAAACTTCACAGCCCAGTCCAGATCAAGTCCTTAAGTCAAATATTAGCCCATATGTCTGATATCAATCTATAAAGTCCTCTTCAGACTCATGAAACACATGAAATGACACCGAATACGGGAAGATCATAGACCAGTGGGTGGAAAGTCTTGTCCATCCAGTAGTGGTGTAAGCAGCTCAGTGCTGGCAGGGTCTCTATGTGACTCCTCTAGCTCAGGGCACTAGCATAGCTCCATGTGTCTTGTTAGCTGCAATGTCTCCCAGGGAGTGGGTGTGTCCTGACTCCAGCAAACTATTTATCTCCTTGGTGCCTCCAAATATTGTCATCAAACTGCGACCATATGACTGGTCTGCTTCTCTTCCTTAGGGCTTCCGTTTTTGATGTTCCAGTAATCAACATAAGATTTTCAGTCACTAATTCCTCCAAAGTGGACAGCCCATTTCTTCTTCATAGTCTTTGCTTCGACTGAAAGCTGCACTGAAACCCTGCCACTTTAGATGACTGCTGGCATTTGGAATAAAAATAGCATAGTTTCCACATCACAGCAACACACAAGCTATCACAGCGGGACAAGCAAACAGACAAGTGGTGAGTTTGTCCATAGAATCTTTCAATATTCAATTCAGGGTTTGATTATTCCTTTCTGCCTTTCAGGTTGAGATATGCTCATTATGGTCTTCATTTTTGTGTCTGACTTTCTAACTCCAAGTCTTCGGATATTTAGCTATAAGACTTTACTTTGTCTTTTCGATGTGTTTTTTAAGTTTTGTTTTCAGATCTTTTACTTACTGTAATCATTTCTTCTCTTCATTTTAGCTATTCATATTCAAAAGCAAATTCGGAGTCTCTTCTAATATCCATTTAGTCTTTTCCCCCATCCTGTCTTTTTAATGTCTTTATTCGTGCTTCATGGATGATGTTCTTAATGCCATCCTACAACTCAGCAGGTCTTTATCATCTCTGTTCCATGTGCCAAATTTGTTCTTGAGACGGTCTTACATTTGCGTGGACACACTCAGTTACAGCTAAGCTGTGGCAGACTTACTTTCCTTTTTGTCAGCATCAACCTGAAGTTATATATGAGCAAATGCACTTACCTATGATGAGTCTGTTCCACAGATGCATGACTAGTCTATTGCTAGCCATGTTTTAGCTGATGTCTGGCTTTATGGTCTTGTTCCACTGATGTAGTGAATTTGAGGCCTGTGTATTTCCTCTGGGAAGGTACACATGTATAGTTGCCATTTATGCTGTTGATTAATGAATTAAATGGTCTTACAAATTTCCACGATGCACTATGTAGCTCTATTTCTGTCACCAAGGCCTATTTTCCTACTACTGATCTTTCATTGTTTCAAACTTTCAAATTATAACCACCAATAATTATAGATTCATCTTTATCAGGTTTTAGATTTAGTAGCTGGAGTGAACAATACTTGTATCAACTAGAGTTTCTGGTATGTGTATACATATTATCCTATTACTGATGGTATTGTACTTCAAGATAGATCATAAAATGTTCTTTGTGATGATGAATGAAACACCATTCCTCTTGAATTTGTCACTCTCAGTATAAACCTTATGACTCTCCAACTCAAAATGGCCAACCTCAATAAATTTCAATTCACTAATGTCTATATTATTGATCTTTTTGTACTTATTTTTATTTTTGATGGCTTCCAATTTTCAAAGATCCATATTTTTTGCAAACTCCACTTCCAAATTGTTAATAGATGTCTGCAGCTGTTTCTTCTCATTTTGAGTCAGGCCCATGTGTTTTTCTGAAATTGTATCTTCAGTTTCTTTTAACATAGGGGACTCCTCTTCTTGCATTTTATCCGGCAATGCTCTCTTGAAACTCATACGTTTTCAGTGGCTCGTCCCTCAGAAATATGCAGTGTCTTCATTCTCCCTAGTGTGCCTTAGTGTGGGAGCACTGCGGAAACCATTTTGCAGGAGCTACCTTGCTCGAGTCAGCTTTTATCTCCTATTATACTTCTCTGAATTCGTCAGAATATTGATCTTTTGTGTAAGCCAAATGTATGGCGAATATCCCCCTTTGTGTCAAACATTTATTTCTCATACCTACATTTTCTTTCCTTCCCAGTTCATATCATGAGCAGCCTGACTTCAACGCCTGGCATTTACAGAGCTATAAGCTCCCGTAACTTCTCCAGGAGCTCTGCGGACACAAGCATGCCAGATCAAGCCCGTCAACAATTCCACAACTAATTCCTACATTAAATTTTATGTGTAGCGACCTGAAGTTGAGTTTTTATCTTTTAGGAACAGTCAAATCTTCTCTCATAGCTCGTGAGTTCTCGCTTTATGATG
Organism: Tenrec ecaudatus; assembly: GCF_050624435.1. Classification (NCBI taxonomy): domain Eukaryota; kingdom Metazoa; phylum Chordata; class Mammalia; order Afrosoricida; family Tenrecidae; genus Tenrec; species Tenrec ecaudatus. The sequence goes on from NC_134531.1 coordinate 88,075,974, forward strand.
TTAAATTCAAAGTTTACTAGTATGATTAGTATACATAATCTATGGCACAAAAAGTGTAACTGATTAAGGCAAACTGAATCTCCATAAACAACTCTGAAGCACACATAGACTTTTGCTTTGAAACCCCTTATTTTTCAAATTGTGTCTTTGGGCTGAGGGTTCCCTCTGACCACAACATGATGTGTTTGGGGCTTCCAAGGTCTGTTTTGGCATTTCACACATGGAGCACTTGCATGAGGTAGTCTCCTTGACTCCACAAACAGATTGCAGGGTAAGAATTTATTATTGAAAGAATATTATTCTTGCTGTTTAAATGAAAGGAGGAACTCCACTAATGGTTTCTAAGGCTTAGTAACTAGAGTATTTCCCACCATCTACATAAGGGACTATTTCTCTCATGCTGAAGTTTTGACACTAATACTACTTAAATGAAATTTTGTGGAATTTTTTTTCTTTCAACAATTAACTTTTGTTCTTCTCACAAACCTCTTATAAACTTTTGATTTTCTCCTGATATTCTTCAGACAAACACTTTCAAGAAAATCAAATGATATCAAAAAGGAAGAAGAAAGGAAGAGCTGGGATTAAAGAGACTGAGAAACAACATTATGCAGCCGCTTGAGGAAGAAAATATGGTGAGTTACACTGAATGGTTTGTAAATCATTGAAAAAATATCCTTAAATTTTAACTTTCTAAATATATCCCTATCTATCCCATGAAGCACTACTGAAAATCCAGTTCCTCCCTCTGCCGGTTCCATTGAACCTTGTGGTCATAATGAATCAGTAAACTAATAATATGAAGGCAAGGTTTTTTACTTCCTTACATGATTCCAAGTAACGATGGAAGGAATATGAGGATATTTCACAAAGTTTATTGTGTAAATGGAATTAGGAGATAACACTATCTAAACTTTTTTCTCAACACGAGCTCCATAATGATCAAATGCTTATATAAGTGAAGGTGCCAGCCATTTAGTTCATCTCAGAGAACTAGAGGTTCTGTGAACAAAACCATGTCAGGGAGTTCTCTTTAGTTAGTGACTGAAGGAAAACAATTGTCCTTGAAAGGTATCTTTTAAGATTAGGAAACAAAAATAGTCAAAAAATAGCCCAATCAGAATCAGGACATGGACGCCAAATGGTTTCCCATTGAAACGCTTCTAACGTGCATTATTTAATGGGAATTATTAGCAGGAACTTTGTGGTTGTGGAAGATAATTCTCTGATGACACTTTCCCAGGTGTTTTTCAGCTAAAGCATTGGCTAACTTTCTTAAAGCATTCATAAAATGAGGAGTTATTGTTCTTAGAGTCTCCTGAAAATCAGCAAGCAAAATGCTTGAACATCTTCCAGATTGTTGCCATGATCTTTGCTCTACCCCTGTTGATTTTCACGAAAACTGGACAACGTTTATCTCTTGGCAGCAATTGTTACGAGTGTGGTTTGTCTTCAGGGTAATACTGGTTAAGTCATATTTTATATCCTATGACACTTCTTCTAAGAAATGCTTCAGAATCCTGATCCCATTTCCATTGAGAGCTATTGTCTTGGCTTCAGTTGATCTTGACATACCTTTGGCACCCAGAGTAGAAAGTTTATTTTTCAATCTTTAATTTCTACTTCAATTTTCAGTCAGAATCTCATGATCTGAACCACTAGAGATTTCTATGGTATTGGCTATTGTTTCTGTTGCTAGTTGCTAATCCTCTTTAATCAGGCCAAAAGAATGATTGCTTCTTAGAAAATTGATGTGGATGGCCTGCCACCACTGGCTTCATCTTCAACATCACCTTTCCTCTCATTGAAAATTAGTTAGCTATTTAGAAACTGCTGGTTTCTTGGAGGCAATGTGATCATAGCGTTTAAAGGCACCATTTACTGAATCATCCTTCCATTGCAGCTTCACTCCAAACTTTGTTTGTTCATGCTTCAATTTTAACGGAATTGTTGTTGCTTGGACAGGGGCTCTTTTCAAACTGAGATCTTTTCCTCTGTCTTTTGCCACATGTCAGTAAAATTTATTTTCTTGCTAATATGTTTTGAAATCCATGAATAATTCCTTTAACCGATGCATTTTCCATCAACTTTTTGAAGATGCTTCGAGTATTTCTCCTTTATATCCACAAAGGTGTTCTAATTTTTCTTTCTACTTCTGCAATCAAGCAAAATTGTAGTTCAGAGGCCATGGTGTGCTGAATAACATTCATGTATTAACATTTCTTTCCTTAGCTTTCCATCCATCATAGATTGTGGGGTTTAGGGGAGGTGGATATATTAATATATACAAATAAAAATTGTCAATTAATATTATATAACAACTTACACCCAAGGCCGATCTCACAACATTTGTGAGATAGGTAGGCTTATTGTGCCAACCTGGCCAATTGGTGTATGTGGGATTAATAAAGTTGCCGTTTAATTTAAGGGAGAAAAGATAAATGGCTCAGTAAGCCTCGTCTATCTGTCTCTTGCTTTCTGATGATCAGACTAGTGTGAAACTGCTTTAACTAGTTCTCTGCCTCAACTTGCAAGCTACACTACCTGTGGACACCCAATCTATAGACCATGTCTCATAGTTTCTTAAGGTATTTTGAGACCTACTTCACAACACTGCTGGTGTGTACATCACTTGAGCTAGGGACTGTTAGACACTGTCATCTGGCTGACTGTTGGTGACATGCCCTGCTGTTTGCTGTCTGTAGCTGGATTGTCTATATTGCTCTACAGAAGACTCAGCTGTCTTCTTCCTTGACTTGCACCCAGCAGCCCTCATGACTTGAAGGACTGCCAATATATTAACTATCTCATGGAAGTGAGTTGAACTGAGCCCTCTGTACTGCTCTGTTGGCAATATATATATATATATATATATATATATATTACACAATGTAATAGATGGCTAATATATATATACTCATAAGTGTTCTTATTTTGTTTCTCTAGAGAACCCTGTCTAAAACAGTTTGCTCACTTGTTTTTACTATTTTTGAAGATATAATAATCAACTCTTATAAACTTATATCACAGTGAAAAATTAGTTTCAATTGAACTTGGAGAAAGTGGTGCAGTGGTTAAGCACTTGACTGCTGACACATGGTTTTGTAAAGATTATAGCCTTATAAGGTACCTTTGATATAGCAGTTTAAGCACTGGTCTGTTAACCAAAAGGTTGGTGATTTTAACCCATCAGCCATTCTGAAGGGGAAAGTTTGAGTCTAAAAATAATAGCCTCAGATTCTTTTTGGAAATGGTATATATTATTCTATATAGTGATTGTAAATTGGAGTCAGTTTGACCACAGAGCGTTTTCTTTTGTCTTTTTAATTACTACATGAGTGAATGCTGTCGTCATTAGGTGCCATTTAGTTGCTTATGACTCAGTTACCCAATATACAACAGAAGTAAACACTGGCCAGTCCTATGTCATCCTCATTATTGAATGAAATGCCCTTGTACATTTCTTAAATCAGTACTACTACTTCCCTAATTTATGTACTAGTCAACACACTTAGTGATGAAGATTGAAGAATTCTACCAATGTCTTCAGTCTGAAATGGATAAAACATGCAATTTAGATGCATTGATAATTATGGTGATTAGAATACCAAAGTGGGAAAAAAAGAAGAAGTAACAGTAGTTGGAAAATATGATTTGGATGAAAGACATGAAGCTGGAGATCACAACTAATCATGAGTACCAAATACCTTCTGTCAATAACATAAACAGTCACCAGGCACATAGAGTTCTTCAGATGGAAAACACAGAAATAAAATTGATGGTATCTGTGGGAAGAGATGATGCAGAAGCTCAATATGAGCAGCTAAAATCAAACCAGGGGCCGACTGTGGAGCAGACCACCATTTGCTCATATGTAAGCTCATGTTGAAGCTGCAGAAAATGAAAGCAATTTCACAGAGTGAAAATATGACTTTGAATATATCCTATCTGAATTTCTAAAACATTTCAAGAGCAGATTTAATACATTTAACACTAATGGCAAAAAATATAATGAGCTGTGGAAGGACATTCAGAATATCATCCATGAAGAAAGCAAAAGGTCATTAAAAGCAGAGGAAAGAGAAAAGATTGAATGGATGTCAGAAGAGGCTCTGAAACTTGCTCTTACTCATAGAGTAGCTAAAGTAAATGGGGGAAAATTAAAGCCTTGGATTGCAATACTGAAAAATTCCAATGGAAAAAATATTGAATGACATAAGAAGTGTCAAAAGAAGATGGAAAGAAGGCACAGAGTCTCCGTACCAAAAAGGACTAGTAGAAATTCCACTACTTTAAGAGGTAGTATATGAGGAAGAACCAATTGGTATTGAAAGAAGTTAAAGGTGCACTGAAAGCATTAGCCAAAATAAGGCTCCAGGAGTGTATGGAATCCCCAATGAAATTCCTAAACAACCTGATGGAGAACTGGCCACGCTCATCTATGCCAAGGAAACAGAAGACAGTTACTTGGTCAACTGACTGGAAGAGATCCATATTTGTACCCATTCCACGTTAGAATGACTCAACAGAATGCACACACAGAGTGATGTCATTAATATCATAAGCAAGTAAAATACTGGTGAAGATCATCCAGTAGTGGTTGCAGCAATATAGCGACTAGGAGCTGCCAGAAGTTCAGGCCGGATTGAGAAGAGGGCTTGGTACAAAGGATATAATTACTGTTTTTTAGTCTGAAAGTTCTACTGAAACCTTGAGACAAAGGATATCATGATTCATATCAGATGAATTTTGGCTGAAAGTAGAGAATACAAAAAAGATGCTGACTTGTGTTTCACTGATTATGTCAAGCTCCTTGGACTGTCTGGATCCAAACAAACTATAAACAGCCCTGAGAGGAATCCAGAACACCTAATTGTGCTCATGTGGTACTTGCAACTAGAGTAACAAGCTGGTAACAAGTCTGCTTGGTTTAAAATGAGAAAAGGTGTCCATCAAGGTTGCATGTTCTCACCATCATTAGTCAATCTGTATGCTGACAAAAGAGCAGAGAAGTTGGACTATGTGGAAAAGAATGCAGCATCACAATCAGAGGAAATTTTATTAACAACTTTTGATATGTAGATGATACAACCTTGATTTCTGAAAGTGAAAAGGATGTGAAGCATTTGCTGATGAAGACAAAGAATTTTAGGCTTCAGCATTAATTACAACACAATAAAAGAACCCACATGCTCCCAACTCTATCAGTAGGTGCAACTGTAACATCATGATAAATGGTTAAAAGATTGCTTTTTGTCAAGACAAAAATTAATCTTTTTCTTGCTTGGATCCACAATTAATACTCATGGAAGCACAGGTAAGAGATCAAAAGAGACATTTCACTGGGAAAATCTGATGCATAACCTCTCTTTAGAGTGTTGAAAAGCAAGGTGTTACTTTGAGGGCTAAGGTGCGCCTGACCCAAACCAAGGTATTTTCCATAGTCTCCTATGCATGTGAAAGCTGGAAGATGGAAAAAGAATTGATGCAATTGAATTCTGGTGCTGGTGAAGACTATTGAAAGAACCATGGACTTTCAAAAGAATCAATAAATTTGTCTTAGAGGAAGTACAACCAGAATATTCCAGAGGCAAGGATCTCAAGAGTTCATCTCATGTAATTTGAATTTGTTGTCAGGAGAGACCAATCCCTGGTGAACAACATCATGCTTGGTAACATGGAGGGGCAGTGTAAAAGAAGGCCCTTGACAGAATTGATTGACACAGTGGCTCCAACCACGGGCCCCAATATAAGAATGATTATGAGGTTTCTACAGGACTGGGCAGTGTATCTAAGTTGATCCTGGAGTCACTATGAGTTGGAACCAACTTAATGGCCCCCTATGGCCACATACCTTTCTGAGCTTTTGCTATTCAACCTTACAGAGTTAGTGGGGCTGACCTCTAGGGTTATTTGCCCAGCCTACTGATTTTCTTACCTTTTCATTACATTGTTATTCCCAGTCCTGAGCTGTTGTTGTTTACAGGTGCTGACTCATAGGAACCCTATGCACAACAGAACAAAACACTGCCTGGTCCTACCTCATTTTTAATAATCTGGGTCCCTCTGTAAGGCTGTTTCAATAAGACAGAGACAACAGCAGATCATTCAAAGGACGTCCACAGGAAGGCGGAATCTGCTGTGGTTCCCTCAGTACCAGCCCGTAATTCATCCAACTCAACAGGGCATGGCACCCAAACCGCCATTGCGGGTTCTACAACTAGAGTTTATCGGTGGAACGCAAGAGAGTAAAGAACCTCGAAAAACCCTTCTCTTTCATGATTTAAAAATGAATAGACAATTAATGGTTTACATTCTTATTATTTATTTTCTTATGTTTGAAACGAACTTTTATGTCATTGAAGACACCAAATCCACCTCCCTTTAAAGCCACTCTGACCGATATTTAGATCCAAGGGGTAAGGTCTCTGGAGGATTTATGTTTGTTTTCATAGAGCAATTTTAATTTTTTTTCCTTTCCGTTAAACTTTCCATCTGTTTTCTTCTCCCTGCCATCTTTCCCCTCTCCCTTTGCCCTTTAAAAATTCTTTTAAAAGTGTTTAATTCATGGATATGTAATCAAAGAGTAAGACAAAATACACCAGATAATAAATGAATTAAAAACATTAAGATTATAAATGCAAATTAAATACAAGGCATTTCTGAAAATAATACATTAAATAGGTAAAATATTAGATGATATGAAAAATACAGCAAAGGGCATGGACAGATCTAGGGCACAATTGAGAATAATAAAGTTAGGGATAATGGATAAATTATTAGCCATAACATAAAATATAAGATAAATAGACTGAATCCTATGTATGCATATTTGATAAATATGAAGAAAAAAGAACATAGATAAGAGAATATACATACAAAAGCATAACAAATATTTTAATACAATGTTTGAAACTCTGGAAAATAATGATATAAATGTCATAGTGAGTTCAGATAAAATTCTAAAAGAAAGTACCTTAAAATAATAAATAGATAGGGAAAGACAAATTGGGAAAATGCTGCCAAAGAGAAAGTAATGTTTATAATATTAATATTAAAGTCAAACTAAATGAGGGTAATAAAAATTAAAATAAATATATATTAAAATGGAAAATATGTGAAAAATCCTAAAAATGAAAGGAACGCAAAAGTGGTAAAATACATGGTTAATTTAAAAAGCAAAACTATAAACTCATAGATTCTTTTATTAAATAAAATTAACACAGTAAAGAATTATTATCAACACATCTTTCACAACAAACAGGAAAATGAAGTTGTAGAAGATTTCATTTTACCAGCACAGATTCGGTGCATTAAACACTAATGATAGCAATGCTTCAATCCTGAATTTCCAATATCCAAAAATTCTATGGGAAAATATTGAATGATGCAGGGAACATCAAAAGAAGTTAGAAAGTATACACAGAATCTCTGTACTAAAAAGAAGGCTGCATACTGATGCTCCCTGGACTGTGCAAAAGCATTCGACTTTGCGGCTCATCAAAAACTGTGGACGGCCTTGAGAGGAGCGGGAATTCCAGCACACCTAATGGTGCTTACATGGGGACTGTACAGTTACCAGTAGGTGGCTGTGGGCACAGTACACGGAACTAGTGCATGATTTAAAATCTGGAAAATTGTATGTCAGGATAACCTCTCACATATCTATGTAATCTTTATGCAGAGCAAATAATGAGAGAAGCTGGATTATATGAAGAAGAATGTGGCATTTGCATGAGAAGAAAGCTTATGCCTTTATGCAGATAACACAACCTTGCTTGGTGGAAATGAAGAGGACTCTAATCCCGTGCTGATAATGATCAAGCGCTGCTGCCTTCAGTATGTCTTACAGCTGAATGGCTGCCTTCAGTATGTCTTACAGCTGAATGGCTGCCTTCAGTATGTCTTACAGGTGAATGTGCCGAAAACAAAATTCCTCACAACTGGACTCATGAGGAACAACATCATGATAAGCTGGGAAAGGATTGAGGTTGTCAAGGATTTTGTCTTGTTTGGACCCACACTCTAGCCTCATGGACACAGCAGTCAAGAGCCTCAACAATGCGTGGACCTGGGTAAATCAACTACACAAGTGTTGAAAAGAAGGGACATGACTTTAACGATTGAGGTGCTCCTGACTCAAGCTATTGTATTTCAATCACTGTGTAGACATTGAATAAAGAAATCAAAGAAAATTCAATGCATTGGAACTATGGTGTTGGCTAAGAATATTGAAAATACGCTGGACTGCCAAAAAATTTCACAAATGAATCTGTCCTGAAAGACGAGGAGCCAGAATTTTCCTTAGAGGCAAGGATGGCAAGACTTGGTCTTTTACAATTTGGACATGTTCTATGGACAGGCAGGTCCCTGGAAAAGTACACGCTTGGTAAAGTGTAAGGTCAGAGAAAGAGAGGAAGGCCCTCAGCAAGATGGATCGATGCAGGGACTGCAACATGACATAACAAGTGTGTCAATGGCGCAGGGTTGGCCGGTGTTTGTTCTGTTGCACAGAGCTTCGTTATGAGTGAGTGGGAACTGATGTGATTTGAAGGCAACTCACAACACAACAACTCTTCTAAGGACACATCCCATGTTAGAATCTCATAAATTAAGTTTTGATACTATTTCCTCCCTTGAATTTGGCTTATATAATTTACAGTCTGTGATCCTAGGATCATAGATGTTGGTGTGCTTCTTATATCTGGATTTAGTTGATGTCTCACTTTAAATGGCTTTTTGTTTGCAAACAAGCCTTTAAGACACCAGGCGCTGTTCTATCTGATAGGCGGGCATCATCTGATTTCTTCACCACACTGGGCTATGGCACTCATGTCTTCTGCACTTCCTTCGTGAGGGTCAGTATTCAGCAGGGACAAACGGTAAGAACTAGCTGTTCTTAGATTGGAGCCACACTTAATTGTGAGCCTAAAATCCATTCTGAATCTATGTTTTCTTATCGGCCTCTGGTTCACCTTAGAGACACCCTTGCTAATTTACGGTAGATAATCTTATTGATCATCTCCCTGTGACATAAGGACCTTCTGTTTACAGTGATATTGATTGCTGATGGCATTAATTTTTAAAACACATTTGAAAGAGGGAGATTGAACGTGTGAAAGCTGACTACATACTGCAATACCTAGATTATGCACTTGTGCAGAATACATCCTTCTGTGACTGGATGTTACTTGCCCCAACAATGGGAGTTGGTGGTCAGGCAAAACTTACAGTAATGTTCATTGTCAATGTCAGTCACCGGTCGGCCAGAATAATGCATATGTTGATACAGCAAAGATGGCTTTGAAGTAGAAAGCAAAAATATTAGTCTGTCCTACCAACAGTTCAATACACTTGGTAGAGTTGTCTTCTGCTTCTACACATGACATGTAATTTCAGTGCTAAGTCTTTAGGTTACACATGTGTTTGAGGTAGAATCTAGTTCACCTGGTGGGGTTTCCACATTGGATCTCACTGGTGGAGCCTTTGGAGCCTGCTGTGTGCTGTGAAATCCAGTGCTGTATGACACATGGCCTGGGTCCCCAGGGGGAAACTAATGACAATGTGGCTTATTAGAAGTATAGTACCAAGCACACTCCCCACTTAAGGTCCTTAGAAGTATTGTTAGTCATTTTTCCCCACTAAAAGTTGGTCCTACCCCCTTTCCTACCAACAGACATTCGCTTGTCTTCTCCCAGCTGTGTATGCCCCCTTTCCTCCCTCCCGGCTTGACTTTCCCATCAGTATCCCTCATCACTCCGGCAGTAATGTCTGAGAGTAGGGGGAGGAGTCAAAGGGACATGGGCAGAGCTCATCATATGTTTTCATGGAGTCACTAAGGCCATCCTCCCCTCTTTTGAAAATCTGATCCCAGCGGAAGTGAGAGTGACAGTGGAAACCCAAAATACATTTGCTGGATCAACACAGGGAATAAACCTGTGGGGATTTCCCTCTGACCGCAATTGAGAACTGAGAATAAACTGGTTATCAGACAGAGATAATAAATCTGACTTGAATGGTTAAAACCTCTTCATTTGATCATCTCTTAAACTCTTTGGGCTTGATCAGGTGTTTAACATTATCTGTTTTTTTTTCATATTAGGGTTAATCTCTGTTGTTTTTGTCAACAGTGGGTACCCTTCGTGAATCTTTTAAATTTGTATTTCTTTTTTGGTATATGAAACCCAGGATAGAGCAACAACTTGATTAAGAGTTCCAGGGGTGTAAGGTGGGAGAGCTGGGGGAGTGATGGGGTGGAGGGTAATGGAGAGCTCTGATATCAAGGAGTTCAAAAGGGAGGAAAATGCTTTGAAACAGATTTTAGTAGGAATTTGATAATACGGCTTGGTGTGCTTGAACCATGGATTGGTATGATGTGTGGATTAGGTCGTAATAAAATGGTTTTAGGAAGGAAAAAAAAAAGGCACATCTCCAAGGAGGCATCACCAGGCTACCACTTGATTGACAGGTCAGACACCACTCCTACCTCTACACACTTTGACATTAAAATCTAAGCACCACACTAGCTGATATCAAGAAAGCCAAAATCCTCACTAACTGACCAATAGACCCTGATACACAAAGAAAAGGTAGAAATTGTAAAGAATTACGTTTAACTTAGCTCCACAATCAAGGATCATGGCAGGCCATAGTCAAGAAGTTAAAATGAAGTATTTAGAGTATCAGGCAAATTTTCTGTACAAGATCTCTTTTAAATGTTAAAGATCGCAGATACCATTCTGAGGATTATGGTACAACTGATCCAAGCCATGGTATTTCCAAGAATCGCGAGTGCATGTGAAAGCTGGATAATGGATCAGGAAGGATGGACAAGATTGCTGCATTAGAATAAGATGCTGATGAAGACTATTGAGAGGACCGTGGACTGCTAAAATAGTAAAAATAATCCATCCTAGATGAAGGATAGTCCTAATAATCATTGGAAGAATTATGAGACGTCCTCCCTCATACCCATCATTGAGTATGGTCCCTATAAAAGATCCCCAGGCTTCGTCAATTATAGGATGACCATCCCGAAGAGCCTTGGGGAGATGCATTGAGCTACTGGATCTAAGAACAGCAGCGACACCGTAATAACGAGGAACACAGCTCAGCACGGGCAGCATTTCCTTCTGTTGCATAGAGGGTCGCTATGACTGAGAGCTGACTTGAAAACAATTTACAGCCACAGCTCTTCCCTCAAAGAATCCTATGTTCTTCCCTTTATACCAAATCCTAAACACAGGTAAGGAGTCCTTGTGGGGGATTTAATTGTTATTGTTTCTATTTCATTTTTTTAAGCTGTGGAAACCATAAGAAGTGTAGCAGAGCAGGGTTAGGCCTGCAGTGTATATGGCTGAAATTTCCCAATGAATTCTTATAGGGCAGCGTTCACTCGCCTCAAAGAATGAGCAGATAGATGTTCTGTGGTGGGAAAATGTCATGAAGAATCTTTCTTGGTTCTTTTCCCACAATTCATTTCAATTTTCTGAAAACTCCTCCTTTAAGAAAGTCGATGCAGAGTGTTACGGGTGCTGGATATCACAGCTTGGGCCCAGACTCTTAGCAGCCCTGGATACAACCAAGCAAACGCTGCCGGGATCTGCGTCTTCCTCAGATCGTTCAACTTGAACCCAGTGTTTGTGGCCAGTGTGTCAGTATCTCATGGAGGGTCTTCCTCTTATTCGCTGCCCTTGTATTCTAACAAGATTACCCTTTTGGAATTTCAAAATTCAGTTGCCACAACTTTCTGAGCTGACACCTGTCTGCCCAAAATTTAACCAGGCCAGTAGATCTCCACAGACTCACTATTTTGATTGGACTTGGATTTTTTAAAATTAATAAATCTTTTTATTGGGGCTCATACAACTCTTATCACAATCCACACATACATAAATTGAGCAAAGCAACCTTATACATTCGTTGCACTCATCATTCTCAAAATTCACCTTCCACTTGGGTTCCTGGAATCAGCTCGGTTTCCGTTTTTCCCCCTCCCCCTCTCTCCCCGCTCCCCCCTTCCCCCTGGTCCCTTAATAGTTTATAAATAATTATTATATCTTATCTTACACTGCCCGGCATCTCCCCTCACCCACCTCCCCATTGCCCATCTCCCAGAGAGGAGGTTACACATAGATCTCCAAGATCAGTTCTCCCTTTTTACACCTCCTTCCCTCCTGGTGTCGCCACTCCTACCACTGGTGTTGAGGGGTTCATCCGTCCTAGATTCCCTGTGTTTCCAGATCCCTACTGCACCGCTGTACATCCTCTGGTCTAACCAGGTCTGCAAGGTAGAATTGGGGTCATGATAATTGGGAGGGGAAGAAGCATTCAGGAACTAGAGGAAGGTTGTGAGTTTCATTGTTGCTACACTGGACCCTGAGTGACTCATCTCCTTCCCACTACCCCTCTGGAAGGGATGTCCAGCTGTCTACAGATGGGCATTGGGTCCCCATCACACACTCCCCCTCATTCACGGTGATGTGATTCCCACCACCACCCCACCTTTGTTGTTTGAGACCTGGTCTCCTCTGCCCTTCACGATCACCTATGTTGGTGTGCTGCTTCCGTGTGGGCTTTGTTGCTTCTGGGCTAGATGGCCACTTGTTTGCTTTCAAGCCTTTAAGTTCCCAGATGCTATATCTCTCAGTAGCCGGGCACCATCAGCCTTCTTCACCACACTTGCTAATGCACACCTTCATCTTCAGCGATTATGTGAGGAAAGTGTTTATTTTTTAAGAGGAAGAAGCCCTAACAAGATTCAACTAAATGTATTACTGAAATAATTTGTCTGCAGCTGTCCACTGATTGCAGCAACATGTCTAGGCATATTTTGTTTGGAATAAATCAATAATGGAATGAACTAGAACCAAGTAGCAATAATTTTTGGCTTATCTTCCTATTTTTATTAATATTTTAAATACAGATTTAGCCTGAAATCAAATAACACACATATGTGGATATACGTAGCAAAAAACACAGAACCCCAAACTCCAATCACCATCAAAATATATTTTGAGAAACCTTAAAATATTTTAAAATAAATTTTCAACCTAAATTAAAAGTATTTTTCAAAATTAGGATTTCAAACACACAAAAACAACTTCAACTCATCAAAAATGTAGAAATTTTCCAAAATAATAAACACAAAGTGTAAAATATCTGGAAAATAAAAATGGCAGAGTGATATATGTTTAAGTATATTTAAAAACTAAATAAGGTGGTTTTAAAAAGAAAATATAGAAACTAAGAATATTTGCTGTTTAAATAAGAGAGGATAATAAATAAATGAAATATTGCTAAAGAATTAGAAAAATAAAAATGACAGTAAGTAAGCCGAATGAGAGGATCTCTAGTGATAAAGCAAAAATTAAAGAATTAGATAAGACAAGCAATAATTTTTACTGTTTTTAACAATTGGAAAATACAAACAGAAATTTTAAATGTTTATAAGAAACAGTAACAATTATAAGTAATTAGATTTTTGATGTATGAGTGAATATCTATAAATATGCAATTATAATGAATATATTTATATGAATATTTTTAAAAGTATATATTACTAATATTTATAATACATATAACTAGTAATGAAAAAAATAAGAAAGTGAAAGCACATATAATAAAAACACATTAAACGCAAACATATACACAATTACATATACGTAAAAATAATATGTGTGTTTGTGTGTGTACTTATAAACTAATTTGGGAAATAAAAGACAAAAGTGGAAACACATAATAATATATTAAATAATATAGAGTATGTTGTTAATTAGAGATTCAGGGTAAATACAAGTAATATTAGTCAGCATATAAATTTGAAAGGCAGAATAAAATCATGGCTTCATGATGATAACAGAAATAACAAAACTTCTCCAAGAACAAGGAATAAATCAAAGCAGATTAAAAAATTTCTCCAATACTCTTATTCCTAAGGAAACACTAAAACTAAAGGCTGTGTCATCAGTGAATTATATCAAGCTTCCAAGAATCAGGTAGTTCTCAAGCATGTTGAAATGGAGAGAAATATTTAGTGTCAAACCGCATTTTTAAAGAATCAACATAAAATTACTATTCTAAGTTTATAGCTTAATGAAAAAGGAAACAGCAACATAGCCCTTACCATTTTCAGATATAAAACAAATAAATAAGCCTGAAGAGTATTTAAGGAATGGTAGAAAATAATTAAAACGATTTATTCTAGGAATCTGAAGGCATAGCTCTATATGCAAGTATGTTAATGTAGCTTAAAATATTAGAAAGAATAAAGACACAACCATATTATTAAATAGATGGAAAATGTTATTTGAGACAAATTAATATGTAATCTTTGATTTTTATAAAAATGTGCATCTCATAAAACTTCAACAATATTTTTGACATACACATCAAAGGAAAATTCATTATAGCCAGGATATACTCAAGTAATTGCCATTAAATCTATTAAAAATAAAATGTGTGCTTATTATCATACTTGGTCACTTATTTAGTATTGTTTTAGAAGTACCAATAATATATGTGAAATTTTTATTTAAAACCTAACTTTCTATTTTAAAACATGAAGTATAAATACTGGAAAGGATAAGAAGGGCAAGATATTTTCAGATGATTATGCACATAGAAAACCTGAAATAATTAAAATGAACAATAATAGAAATATTCACCAAGAAAGCCAAATACACATAAATAATTAAATAAATATATGAAAAACAATTGTTTTCCTAAACAAGCAGTGCTTCCTGGGTGCTCACCCAAAAAAAAAGCTGCCTGCAACCCAGGAATGCCTGCTTTTTATTTTCTACGTATGAAATGCAATTTCTACTTTAAAGCCTTTAAGACAGAGGAGCTAATCTATAGCTAAAACGCTAGACAAAGGGTCTCTAATGAACAAGAGAGAAAGACAAGCAATAAAGTATGACAATATACTAGATTATTGCACACACAAAAACAGCCAAAATCTGCTCTGTAACCTTCACATAAATTACAACAGAAAGCTAAAAAAAAGAGAGAGGGAAATATTCATGTTATTTGAAAAAATAGATCATTGATATTTAGGTCTAATTTTAAAATATGAAAGGTGTGTATCAATTTTTAAAAATACTGCATAAGGATATAGTGTCTAGCGTAGTTTCAACAGAAAAAAAGATATAATTCATGCTTGTAGAGAAATATTCAGTGTTGTAAAAATGTAAGTTCAACTTAAATTTCTCTACAGATTTTACATGATCTAAATGAAATACAAACAACCTTATTTTTGCAACTTGAACAAGCTGATCTTAAATCTCTTGTGTTAAAAACCAAGTAACCAACAAACCAACAAACATAAAACCTTAAAAATTGGCTGTGAGGTTTGAAAAATTAACAAATAATAAAGGAAGATAACTCAACAGATTTTAAAACTACAGTCATTATTGGATGTGAGGTCTGAAGAGGAAGACAGATCAACTGTGTGGAATTCAAGAAATAAATAGAAACACATAAAGAATTTCCTGCATGATCAAGTCAAACTTGTGGCTAAAAAATAGCTGTGTAAATAAACCATATGGAGGCAACTAGCTATTCAATTAATAAACTCCGACGACTGCATGAGTGAGCCCCGCACATTCCAGGTACCGTAATATTTAAATTTAAAATCAAGCATCCAAGTGCTCACAAATTTAGAAAGCACATTTAGAAAATACTTTTGGGAGGGGAATGCTCTTTCTAAATTGAAAGGAAAATGATGAAGTAGCAGTAGAAAAGATTGGTAAATTTAGTACGTAAAAATTAAAGTGTTCTGTGCCCCAAACCTCACATCAAAGAAAATATTATATATATTTATATAATGAATGCATAAAGCCTTATAAAAAGCTTTAAAAACCTCTGAAATACAATATTTTTAATATGATAAATATATTAATAAATATAAAGAAATGAACAGTCACATTGGAAAACAATAAAAAACAGAAAATGAATTTAACCCACAAATCTAATAATAAGCTGTGTAGTCTTTGATCCAGTAATGAAGCATTAAGGCCTATATTCAGCATCTCTACATGCAGTTGTTCACAAATTGGCATTCAGATGTTCAGTGCAGCTAACTTTGCAGGAATTAAAAATCTGCAGAATCCCTATACTCTCTCAGTAATAAATGTCGAGATAAATTTTAAGCCACAGGAATGAAATATTCTGCAGCGGTACGAAAGCAAGACAGATGATATAATTGGTAATGAAAACAACACCAATACATCATGTGAAGTTTAACACAGAAGAGGGATCAGGAGATGTTTTGTGTTGGAATTGAACGTTCTTAGCAATTCACTCCATGTTGCTACACCGTGGAAGAAAGTCCTGCTTGCGTTCCTAAGGTTACAGCCATCTGGAAAACTCTGTGGGGTGCAGTTTCACCCACAGAAATATGTTGGCCACCACAGCTGGAATCGACTCTACAGAAATGGATGTTGATTATGGATTGGTGATTCAAATATTGCTTTTTAAAAACGGCAAAAATACTTTAAACTGAAGATCAGAACTACAAAGTAAGTATCGTATTGCTATCCTTAACATTTGTTCTTCTTTCCTACATGAAGATTTTGTACATACACCTATTACCTTAAAAATCAAAACAAAACAGGGAAGTCGAACTCAAATCTTGGACATTAAATGTGAGTTTACTTAGTTTTTTCATGAAATTCCATTTTCACAACTAGAAAATAACTATGGATATTTACAAAATTATCAAAAGTATAAAAAATGTCAATGCCACAATTTTGAAGGAAGGACAGAAGTGATGTTCCATGGTCTGTATAATAGTCTCAAAAACCATGATGCAATTGAAAAACAGACTCATACATATTAAATGAAGCTATAAGAGTTTAACAGCACATACATGATTTAGAAGAGTACTGGAATTATAGCCTAACAATCTGGGTTTGAATGGAAGCTACATGTTTATTTGCACAAGTTACCTTATTCAGCCTCAATTTATTGAATGACAAAATAGGAATAATTGGTAATAATTTACAGTGAGGTTGTGAGAATAGCATGAGCAGCTATGCTATCTTAGCATCAAACAAAAGTTCCAGGATATTTTGAGCAATGGAAGGGTTATGCAAAAGAGATTATCTTTGTAGCGCTGTCTATGACAGTCTCTTCAGATGAGAAAATGCTGAAAGGTCCCAACAGAATCCAAAGTAAACTCCAAAAAGCTATCAAAACAAGGGAATG
Source organism: Tenrec ecaudatus (assembly GCF_050624435.1). NCBI lineage: Eukaryota > Metazoa > Chordata > Mammalia > Afrosoricida > Tenrecidae > Tenrec > Tenrec ecaudatus. Next base: position 88,093,182 of record NC_134531.1, read on the forward strand.
GAAACCACATCAACCTAATAGATTCTCAATTCACTAGGCAAATCCTGACCAGGGTGGAAATTGCGCAGAGAGGCATGTGGGCTCTATTCAGCTGGATGAGTTTTGAACGTTTTTTAAATGGTCTTTAATTTGTTGTTGTTTTTAATGACCCAATTGAGAATTTTTATGGTCTACTAAAGGACTGCTTTATTTGTTATTTAATACTGTCTCTTTACTTCCAATTTTCTTCTCTTCCTGTTTTTTGCTTTCTGCATCTTCTTCCATTGGTTATATAGTCATGCCATATTCATATATGTGATTTGAATCTTTCCCCTTTTAGAATGAAAGTTGTTTTCTTTTTTGTTGGAAGTTGTTTTCAGTGAACTCTACCAACAGAATGAGATGTGTTCATCTAGATCAAACAGTTAATTCTGAAAACTCTTAAAGGCTTTCTGTGGTATTTGTTTATGTTGGCGTTTTCATTTAGTTTCTAGGAGAATTTTATCACTGTGACAGTTAATTTAAATCTCAGCAAGACCTGGTAAGCAAATAACTTGCCAAGTTTTAACTAGAAGTACTCCTCAGCCTTTACCAAAAGAAGGACCAATTTGAGGTGTATTTCTATAATGGATGGGCCTTCTGTCTGAGTATTCCATTACCTCATTCATTTAAAAGCCAATTTAGAACTCATGGACACTGCCAAATTTACAGCCCTGAGTCCAGACTCCCTTTTTTAGTCTACAGAGAAGGCATTGCATAAGTTGTCATGCCGCAACTCTTCTGAGCCAGCTCCACTCCATCACATCTTATTCCTGAGGGGACACAAGCCTTTAGACTCTGGGGCTACCTGGTAATGTAAGTACCATTAAAGATCAGCAAATCTGGCTGAAACCCTGAATCCTCATCTAAGGGGATCACGTCATAAAACAGAATGGTCTAGCAAAAGCAACGGAGCTCTCAAATACCTCAAACTCGACTCACTGGATAGTTTTTTGAGTTCACTCTATGATTGAAAGGTAATAATCATAAAGTTTATAAACTTTCTTTTCCCAGATAGTGTTCAGAGCTGAACCCTTAACGACGACTCCCAAGTGCACAGAGTTTAGCTCACAGGATGGCAGATCCAACCATTTTCTCTAAGAAGAGATGATGCCATGGCTATTGAAAAGGGTATGCCATTTTTGTCACGCCCTCACCTATGATTCATATTTTCTATGGGATAGGTCAAAACCTTGCTGGTAGGCTTCTTCTTGCTATTTCAGAGCAACACTGTTATTGTGGGGCTGGTTACATCATTCTGTCATCACCCAAAGCACGAGGGAAGAGAGAGTTTTAGATCCATCCAATGTCTTGCCTTTTGCCGCGTAGGTACTTGGCATTCATCCTGTGCGTTGCTGTCTGTCTTTTCCCTGTTGTCTTTTCAATGTCTCCAATGTGAACTTTGCAGGCCATTACTAGCATTACGTGAATGGTTAGTTGCTCAGGTACTCACTTAAAGGTTTGTGGTTCAAATCCACCCAGAAACATTTATCTTGGAAGGAAGGCCCAATAACCGATGTCTGAAAGATCCCATCTACCCAAAACCTCCTGGAGCGTAGTTCTACTCTAAAACACATGGAATCCCTTTGAGTCAGCATCAGTGAGACGGCACCTGTTAGCTTGAACGTTCTGAGAAGTAGGGAGAAGGTTAACTCTATGTCTCAGTAGCAGCAAGTAATGTTTAAATTGTTTCCTAGTGTGAAGGGGTAAAGAGAGCCACGAAACTTGAGGGGGCGGAACTGACAGGCGAGCAAAACCCAAGAGACTAAGAAGACCATGTTCAAGACAGGAAAGGTGCTCCAAGCTCCTTTTGAACTACAGAAGACAGCTGCGTTCAAGGAGACACCTGGCTGCTTCAAAGAATAGGCAACACAGCCGAGTGTGCCTTCTCCCAGTTTAACCTAGCTCTGTTGTTTTCATCCTTCACAGCCCAACTCAAACAGCAGCCATCCAGAGCCTTCTGGAACTCCATTTCACGGCGTCAAACAGAATGAATCATTGCCTACTCTGAGCTTTCTCAATACTCAGTCAAATTACTTCGCTTGGAACTTACCATTTTTAGTATAGTTTTAGATTTATCTTTCCTCTTAGTGCCAGGTATGGTATTTTATTAATCTTTATACCTCTGAAACCTATCCAATCATAAGGTAGATGCATAATTTACACGAGATGAATTGCATTCAAATATGACCTGTATCCTTCATGAGATCAGATTATGCATAGAACCAATCACCGAAGCTTTAATCAACCTGAGTTTATTACCCACTTGATTAATTCTTTAGCCACCATAAAAGGTTTTAGCACTCTCGGATTAAATAAAAATCGTGAACAAATTGGATTAATGAATAAACTACATAGCAAGATACTGGAATTATCATGGATATCTGGATCCTTTTCAGAATGAAGATAAATGTACCCTTTGCAGCTGACTGGAGGAACAGCTAGTAAAATGACAGGAGGAAAAATAATTCCACTGAGCCACCTACTGTGGGAGAATATTAAATATGTGTGATAATTGGGATACCAATAACTATTTCAAAAGCAGGAGATGGTATTTATATTACTATAGTGGCATCCGTGAAACATTTGGATAATTTTAGTTCAAGATTTTAATCTTTCTGATTTTCAGAGCGTTCTCAGTTGCAGTGCCCTGTCATGTTCCGGAAAGAGTGCTTATTCATAAGGAGCTGTATCTCCATTCTTTAGTCATTAGTAAAAATGGGTCATAGATCATGTCATGTTGTCTGTAACCTAGTTATAATTCTGGCAGGAGGGAAGTTTCAAAATCGTGATTTCATATAGAAACCTTTAAAAACTCATTAGCTTCTGATAATTAGACTAATATCCAAAGCAGTGAAATCATGGAGAGCTAATTTCTGCATACGATTAGACAGTGAACGTGTTCTGGGGGAATTTTCTCTTTCAACTTTCTGGGAACAAAAGAGATGGCAGTTCGGGTCTCTAACGTGACATCCTATTTCAGATTCAGAAGAGACAGAATTTCACAGAAGCGTCGCATCGTGAGTTAGCTGATTCTAAAATGCAAAGCAAGAATATTAGAGCAACATCTCAAAATGTGACTCTGGGCACTGGAGAAGCCTCCTCGCTTGTGATTGATTTGCATTTATGCCTATGTCTGAATTCATATTCCATAAGCACAGATGGAGGTGTGATAGATTTTTCGGGAGCACATCTCTTTATTCAGATACCGGATTCAGGCTCTGAGTAAAGACATGGTAAAGGCTGCTGTGAGCAGATGGCGCAGAGGCACTATGACTTCAGAAACAACATTCTTTAAAGATAAGTGGCACAGTAATAGTAATAATACTTAGCACATATATTACACCTTGGGTCTGCCAACATTAACTAATTAATCTTCAGTAGACCCCTGTGTGATAAGTAAGTGCTTATAATTATCTCTATTATGCAGCCATGTCAACCCAGAATGTGTCTGCACATACTGTGGCAGAATTGGCCCAAGTTAAAGACCGGGTGGATCCAATTTGCATGGCTCTTTATGATTTCTGCTCTAGGAGCAAGGATTAGTATTTCTAGACACACTGATGTTTGAGGAACCAAGTCGATTTGAAACTGAAAATCGTCCCCAGTATATATTTCATTGAGAATGTGTCTGCTTGCATGGATTCAAATTCAGCCTGAGAAAAGCTGACTCATTCACCAGTGCCAAGAGGCTATGATGGACCAGAAGCAGGTGGGGAATGACAGGCAACATTATTGCTCTACACATCTTCCTATGCTATTGTTAAAATTATTTAGCAGAACTAAGATATCAGGGAGGTGTGGAGTTTATCTTTAATATGTGTTGTACCTGAGGGTTTTTCACTAGAAGTTGACTGAATAAGATTGACGCATTGCTTTGACCTGGCATGTTAACAAGGAGATATCAGATTGAAGGACTGCGGAGATTCTTCTTCCAGAGGATTACTTTGATTCTAAGGCTTTGACACTGCTACTCGAAAGGAGCAAAGATGACTGTCATGAAGGTCCCCAGTCTGGGGTCAGTGGGGTTTTGTCATGGGAACGAGATATCCAGACTTATTTTTGAAATGTGTGAGAGAAAAGATTTCTAAAAGCATGTTGTTAATATAAGCACACACTGTTTTTAGTGTGAGAATGTAAGGGGAAGATATATAGGGAAATATTCTCGCAGTATCTGACATGGTACATAAGTAATACTTCAAGCCCCAAACCACCTCTTCTTAGCAGTGTGACACTGGACAAGTCACAACCTTTAAGAATGATTTTGCTCATTTATAAAATTGGGGTAATTCCATCAACAGAAAATAACTTAATACCCTAAAGCCACATTGTTTATGTCAAGAAGTCTTACTGCCATCTTTAAAAAGCCATTTGTTTTGTATGACAGCATCTATGGCAAATCATTTTGCATCTGATGCCACCAACCCCTCGGCCTTTAAACCATGGGAAATGATGCCCTTCAGTCTTCTACTTTCCTTTTTTCCAATTTAAACCTGGAGTTTTTAAAATGCAAACTTAAAAATCACACAACAAGGCATTAACATCAAAATTGTTGTCAGTTGCCATAGGCTCTATTGCACTGGTTCTCAACCTGTGGGTCATGACCTCTTTGGGGGTCAAACAGGGGTTGCCTAAGACCATCCAAAACACATTACAATTTTCAGAATGATTCATAACAATAGCAAAATCAAAGTTATGAAGTAGCAATGAAAATAATTTTATGTTTCGCGGGGGGATCACCACAATATGAGGAACTGTGTTAAAGAGTCGTGGCATTAGGAAGATTGAAAACCACTGCTCTACAGCATAGAGGATTCTGAAACTGTGGACGACTAACTGTGGACTAGACAATCGAGATAATTCCTGAACTCAAACCAGCCAGGCCAACCGAATACACTGCCATCAAGTCGACACTGACTCGCAGTGACTCCCTGTGGTAACTTTGCATGGGGTCTTTCTCCCAAAGAGTTGGTTTCCAACTTATATCGTTGTGGATCGCAGTTCAACTTGTAACCACTATCCCACCAGGGCTGTGGCAAACCAAACATTACAGGCCTTGTGCGTAGTCTACAAATTAAAAAATCATTTTGAAAATAAGCACTTGCTATTCACTGCCCAATAATCAATTCCAACTCAATGCAACCACGTAGGACAAAGCAAGATAAAATGATCCTGTGGATTTCCCATGCTATCCATCTTTGCAGAAGCAGCCGGCCCCAGCTGTCTCCTGGGGAATGGCGGGTAGGTTGGAATAGCCATCCATTAGGTTAGCAGCCAAATTAAACCCACTACATTCCCAGACGCCTCAAAGCACAAGTGAGACACAGATACCTTTCTAATTTATAGGACAGAATTCACCCTTTCCATGCTGATCATTTATTCAATGATCAAAGTCTTGTTCATCTACACTAGTCTACACTACACCCCAGTTTTTCCATAGAGCTTTTCCTAATCTCCATGATCTAGGATAATCTCTTATCCATCAGAATTCCTTGTTTCCTCTTTGGAACTTTTTTAGGTATTTTGTGTAAGGCAACTGGAACTTAATTTTTGTGCCTATTATAAATCTTGGTATTTATCTTTTCATTTCATATGTACCTTCTCAGACTTCTGGAAGTTTAGTTTCTGAAAACTGTGGGATACGGTGCGAAAATTCTAAATATATGTATAAGTTCCATCCCTTTACCAGTAATTGAGCATACATATAGTGGTTAAGGTTTCAGTTGGCTTACTATTGTTAAATATAAATGAAATTCACAAAATGAAAGATGATGTCAACAGCTTTGATGTCTAATTATCCAAAATAAGACATGCATAGCTTGCCAGAGTGTATCTGTACCTTAATACTCTTATTTATCCCCTTTCATAGCCCACTAGAAACAATCAGATTAACTTTGTCAATAGGGGAAGTCCTGACATCGTTGTCAAGTGGGAGAAAACAACCGGCAGTTGATTTTGATAATGAAATACAGGTGCCGCGGCTGAACAGGGCACTTGCTGAGGAATGCTTGAAAGCCTCTGAATTGGAAATGTGGTGTTTTTGAGTAGTTCTACAAGCTTGTTGGTTATTAAAAGCGTAATCAACATACCAACTTTTCTCTTTCATTCCCTTCTCACTTTCTCCCTCTCTTTGGGAGTGCAGGCCATGCACATTTTGCAGAAACAAAGTTCTTTAAGAACATTCCCACCTCGAACAAAGGAAATAGAGGTGACAAGCAAACTGCAAGGCATGGGTGTCACATGGCGACCAAGGCTCTTCTAATTTTTTATTACAGCAGTTATCATCAGATGCAAAATTCTCCTGTCAGGTGTTCCAATAACAATCTACACAGGAAAGAAGAAACATTTGATATCACCATGATGTATTTTGCTCCTTGACCTATAATCTGGGACCACAGATTGAGTTTCGAGAAGGCAGCAACAGTGAAGTTCAAAGTTCAAAGTTAAGAAGAGTAACAGTAGTGGACACACAAAGAATGGTATGTCAGCAAGATTTTTTTTGGTTGTAAAATAATCCATCAATACTCAGCTACTACTCTCACAGTGATCAAAGAATAGGGGAACTAACCACAATGGTACACGAAAGGAATGAATTTGGATTTTCGTTCATGTTAGTGAGTATCCCTCATTCATTTTCTCCCCGGCTTGGGAAGCATCCTTTTCAGAGCAGTTGTTCTCAGCGTGGAGAAGCTGTGCAGAGGTGCTGCCTCAGCAGGAAGCCGTCTCCTTGCTGAGGGACCGCCAATTATTTGTAGTGAAACTAAAACAGAGCAATAAATATTACATGTTGATGGATGCTTGTCAGGAAAGGAATGAGGTACTTTCAATGGGGCTTGTCAGACACAAAATCCTTCAGCAAATCTGCATTTTCCATGGCAAAGTGGCTAGAATTCTCCAGCTGCTCCACTGGTGAACCTCAAGATTTATCTCATAAATTTAAATTATAGATGACATAGTACTGGAATGGAAATAGATGACACCTTTAAAAATAAATCTAGTGCAACATTTGGGGAAAAGAATCGCACATTTAAAAGGGGAAAAAAAAGAAAGTCCCAATGTGCCGAAGCAGAGCTTTTATTTGTTGTCCTGTTTACTATTCTCTCTCTAAAATTAGTACCTCTTGTAGTTTTCCTCTGCAGTCTCCTTCACAAGACAGGCTGTGGAGGAGCCACGGACATTTTGTGCAGCTCAAGGAGTGTGCAACTATCACAGAAAGCTTGCCAAGGTTGGGAGCCAAACTGGCGAGGTTTTCTGTTGTGTCAGCATTTACGTATTATTGCAGCGTTATCGCATCACTGAAGAAAGGGGAACATGGAAACAGCAGTGCCAACTGCTTCGGAACATCTGAAGGAAAGCTTGTACCCCACTTCAGTAGAGCAGCTCGATTGGCCAGGGTTTAACTGTGACAGGAATCAGCCAATTCAAGTTTAATTGGAGCATAGGAAATGGTGATGTTAAAATTTAGTACAGGAGATCTTGGTCCCAGTGTTCTTTCCAAACTAAAAACTGGTGAAGGATAGTGAGGAACACTAGTGAGGTCTGAAAAGTCTGTAGTATCAGATGAAGATTTGCTTTCATTAAAAGGAAATGATCCCTGGCCAAAGCAGGGAAGAACATTTCCACATGGAGAGCAATCAGAAAACAAAACCTTAAGAATGTTTTTCTCTTTCATCTTCTTATTCATGAGTCCAGGTAAATAGAAATAAAAAATTGAAACATTGTTCATGAGAATCTTAAATAGAATGGATGATTTGAGTAAACATTGTCCAACCTCAGAAGAGTCCATTGAGAAAAATACAAATATAAAAAATACAGATATAAAACGAACTAAGGCTTAGGCATAATAATTAACATTAAAATGTTTGTTGGGGTGAAAAAGTAGATCTACAATTTGGTTCTCTCTTGCAATAAAAGTGTCATCACACTGAATTAGAATTCCCTTTCTATTAGTACTCAAAAATGATGAGAGAGGCAGAGAAATGAGAAATGGACCATAAAGGAGACATAGAGACAGAGAAAATATTATCTCTTCCATAATTGACTTTTCTCTTTACCATTGACATTTCCTGCCCCTTGTGACCATCTTGTCAGTCATAGCACTGTGCATATGACCTAAAAGTAACAACTATTGAAATGATGAGCTTAATAGCTTTACTGATATTCACTATTTGCCTCACTTGCTTTCAAATTCCCTGTAGTTAGAAAGCGTCAAATATATTCTCAACCAGTAATCAGTGTTGGTTTTTGAGCGACACTCTGCGTGTGGAGCTCAGAAAAACCAAACACCTACAGGAATGTGTTGAAGAAACCGTATAGCAAGGCCGCCAAGTGACTCCGTCTCTGCTTCCATTCCCTGGGGTTTATCAACTTTGTTAATGGGGCATATGTGCTGAGAATTATGTAACATTAAGTATGGGGAACATTTCCTGGGAAAGAATTCCATTCTTCCTCATCGGTCTAATGTCCAGGTAAAATACCTCCCTCTAGTGTACATCTCTAAACAATGTTATTGTTACTCCTACGACAATACGGGCTGTGATAAAAATATCTAAACAAGTTCTACCTTGAAAGCAATGTCTTACAAACATCTCTCAATGTAGCACAAGAGTTACATTTATACAACTTGATTTACAACTTATGGGTATCCATGAAATATATGTTGACTTTTTCACTCAAAATGAAGCAAATGGTTGATTAGATGAAAAAATCTCACACGATGATATAATAAGCAAAAACACAAGCACATCAAAGTCAAGAGTATTTACTAATTATGTGGTATGGGATATATATTTCTCTATGATCTAAAATATTTCATAGATTAAGAAAGTGTCTTCAAATAAGAAATAACAGACAAGGATTCCAAGAGGCTTCTACTGAGATATTCCCATGATTCCTACTCATCAGAAAAATAATGAAGATGGGGGAAATTTTTGCATTCAGTATTTAAATAAAAAGAAAAATATATCAGAAGTTGTAAAAGTATTCCTCAGAATCTTCCAAGTAATTATCAAAGTAAATGTCAATTCTTTAGATAATAGGGAAAGTCTTCTGATGTTATGTATTCTAATCCCATGGGAAAACATGCTAGAGGTTAAGGTATTCCAAAGAAGAAATTAAGGTGTTCTACAATTGGCACAAAGCTGACTGGAAAATTCACGAAGTTATCTGACCTTCTCTCTTGAGCAGACTCAGTAGGGTCTCTTTCGTTGTTGTTTTGGGAAATATCTGCAGCTCTTGTTGCCTTCACCACTGAATGTCTACATCCATGATCCATAATATTGCTAAGCGTTTGCAAGTAGAAAATAAATCATAACTATCAAAGTAAATTATCAAATGCATACACTCTCTGGAATGATTTCTTCAGCGTGCTTTATCGAAACTCATCATTGATACTTTCCAATGAAATCAATGAATACCTACTATTATCATCTAACAAAAACATCAGTGTTCATCAATATTGCAGTTTAGCTAACAGTAAGATATTTAGAATTTCATTACAAAAATCTTTTCTCACATGTCTACACATGTGATCTAACTACTTCAAACACTTTTGGAAGAAGTTGGTAATTCATTTCATATCCATATAGATGGAATTGCATATCTTATCCAAGAGTTCATGTGTAATCACAATGAATATCAGCTGGACACAATGCATTCATCCAGGGAAAATAGCCTTCCAAAGAAAGAGATGCTAAATGAATGTTTGAGTTGAGGGGGAAAAAAAAGAAAGATAATAGTCACAGACTTCAAATTTCCATTTCATATAATGTTTGGGTTGGATTGGCTGATTGCATAAGCCTTGACTAGTTATAAGCATCCATGACTTATTTGCCTTAGTAAATTTACTTTCTAATTGATAGCACCATTTGTTGGTCAGTTTGCTCTTCTCGGTGACTAATGTGTTGCTGTACTCCTGGAAGCTATGTGGCCTCATTTCAAATACCAATGTGGTCCAGCCAAGTGAACATGATTCAACAGTTTCTAGACCAAAGTGAGGCTATGAAGGAGAAATGGGCTCTCTACTTCTGAAGAATTAGCCACAAAAAGCCTTATGAATAGCAGAAAACCATTCTCACATGAGGAAAACCTGAAGAATAGCAGGAGAAGTTTGTCAGATAGAGTGACAAAGAGGAGCCTCTGTGATTGAAAGGCAATAAAAATATGACTGAGGAGGAGCTGCCTTTTCACAGTGCAGCTAAATGATGAAATTATGGAGTGGGGGTTTCAGAACCTGTGTTTTCTGAGGAGGCATGACTCGGAAAAGAAGAGACATCTATACGCATCTATTAAAAACTAGAACTGGGAATGTCCAAACTATGAACCTAGGAAACTTAGAAGTCATAAAAAGTGAAGCGGAACATGTAAAGATCAATATCCTAAGCATTAGTTTCCTGAAAGGGACTGGTATTGGTCATTTTTAATCAGACACTCATATGATTTACTATGACAGAAATGAAAATTCAATAAGAATTGTGTTACATTCATCTTCAAAAGGAATAATACAAATTTATCTCCAAAAGCAACATTGTCTGAGATAGGATAAGATCCATATACATAATAAGAAATCCGCTCAATACAACCATTTCTGAATTAGGAACTAATAACTGAAAACAGTGATGAAGGAACTAGAATTCTACCAACATCATCAGCCTGAAGATGACCAAACATGCAGTCAAGGTGCTATGAGAACACCGACAAGCACACCTCTTAGTGCCTCAAATGTTGGGCTCGTTTCTGAGTATATTTGACCTGCTGATTAAAAAAAAATCACACCACTTTGCCTCTATCAGCTCTAGTTCTTGAGATATTTAACATATATCATATGTTACTCTTTCCTCTAATGGCCAATAAAAAATCACAATTTAAAAGAATACTTTTATTGGGGGCTCTTACATCTCTTATCACCATCCATACATTCATCTAGTGTCTCAAGCCCATTTGCACATATGCCGCCATCATAATTTTCAAAGCATTCTCTTCCCACTTGAGCCCCTGATATCCGCTTCCCATTTATTTCCCCTCCTTCCCTTGCCTATCCTCCCTCACAAACCCTTGATAAATTATAGATTATTTTTCCATCTCTTACATTGTCCTCCGTCACTCCTCACCCATTTTTCTGTTATTCGTCTCCCTGGGAGGGGTGTTTAGGTTGATTCTTGTGATCAGTTCCCCCCTCTCCCCCACCTCCCCAAATCCTCCTGCCATCTCTACTCTCCTTGTTGGCCCTGAGGGGTTTATCTATCCTGGATTCCCTGTGTTTCCGGCTCTTATCTGGAGCAGTGTGCATGCTCTGATCTAATCTGATTTGTAAGGTAGAGTTGAGGTCACGATAGTGGGGTAAAGGAAGCACCAAAGAACTAGAGGAAAGTTGTGTGTTTCATCGGTGCTATACTGCACCCTGACTGGCTCATCTCTTCCCTGTAAGGGGATATCCAATTGTCTACAGATGGACATTGAGTCTTAACTCCATGCCCCCCCCTTCTCAATTTACCTTTGGTATGGCCTTAGATGCCTGATACCTGATCCCATTGACACCTCATGATCACAAAAAACAGAATATTTCAATGTAGCGCTAGCTAGCCTGAGATGTGCTAGCTTGAAGAAGTGCAATCGGGCTTTATGTTTGTGTTGTACTAAATATCTAGGCCATTGTACTTCCTATGGTGTCCTTTGATGCAAAGATATATTTGAACAGTGCAAATCACATGAACTTGGAATTTTCCCCAAGAATCACCTCACCTTCATTAAGAACTGAACAAAAAGGCAGTAACAAGGTTTTATCTTTTTAAAAAGATTCAGGAAAAAAAGCTACTCTACAAAAAATAAGGGACTCTTGTGATGAAGCAGGCCATGTGCTTGATTTCTAGCCACAAGGTCAGCTAGTCGTGACCTGCAGATTCTCTGCAAGAGAAAGGCGAGACTTGCTGTTCCCATCAAGGTCGACAGTCTGAGAACCCCAGGGACGTTCCACTCGGGCCTGCAGTGCTGCTGTGAGCCATAGTCAAGTGACTGGCAGGGATTTGGGATTAGATAGCGATTCATATGTTCTGAAACCTAAAATGGCTTTGTCAGAGTTCAGGCGCCTTTATTAAAATTTAAATGTTCCAGTCTTGTTAGAATAAGGCACAGCTTCTCCATCTGTGTTGTACACAGAAACTCTGAAGAGTTAGAATTTTCCTTTTAAAGAAGTTTGGAGTCAACCTCACCCCTGAAACATTTAACATAAATTATCCATTGACTTCTCTATATTAAAATGTGCTCTGAAATTTTTACTGCACAATTTTAAATAAAAACATCTATGTCTTCAAAATATTTATGAAAATTACTATGAGGTTTAAAATTTTCAACACTCTGGATTTTCCTCAGACTGTCCATATGTATGCCTTCTCATTTTTATTTTTCACTCTTCTCAGGCTATGTTCTGCCCTTTCTATATCCAACTCGTAGTTTCTGTATTTATTGAGCAAACTCCTATACAAAAAGCAACAACAACCACAACAACAACTGATGTCATCTAATGGACCCTATAACACAGAGAAGAACGGCCCCATTGGGTTTCTAGACCTTTACATTTCTTAAAGGCTGGAGAGTAACTGGTGGGTTCAAACCTTATGACTGGCAGCCAATGTGTAACCAACGAGATACCATGGGTCCAGGTATCGCTTTCCTTAGAAGTCCCTTAACACCTTTCATTTTTTCAAATATGTATTACACATTTTTGCCTTATCCTGTAATTTTTAGGTCTGAGTTCTTCTCATATTTAAAACTAGGATTTGAAATTAATAAATTAGCATAATCTAATACCTAAATCCATAGTGGAACACTATATCTAGGTAACATGATCTGATGTGATATCTCCAATGCAATTTTCTGAATCAGAACCCTAATTAACACCATGAATAGGTCTAAAATCCAAGATAACAAGAAAAAAATCTTAATTAATTACTTTTGTATTGAGCTGTGTAAATTATTATCGATTGGAATGCTAAGTTGGAAACAAAGAGAAAGGAATCATAGTTGGAAAATATGACCTTAATGATAGAAATAAAGCTGGGAATTGCATCATAGAATTTTGAAAAACAAATGATTTCTTCCTTTCAAATACGTATTATGAACACAAATGGTGACGGCACATGTGGACTTGTCCAGTTGAAATAAAAAAGAAATCAAATTGACTACAGCAGGGTGGGAGACAATAGAAAAGTTCAATATTTGCAGCCAAATACAGGTCAGGAGTTATCTCTTGTTCATATGTACTTTCCAGTTGAAGAACATTAAAGTAGGTTGAAGAATGTTAAAGCAAGTCCACAGATCCAAAATATTATCTCGAGGCTATACGTGTGAGGAACAGATTCTTTCCATCGAACCCCAATGTCAGAAGACCTGATACGCTGTGGGATAATATCAAGATGATCATGCATCAAGAAAACCAAATATCATTAAAAACACAGGAAAGAGAAAAAAGATCACAGTAGATGTCAGAAGAGACTCTGAAATTTGCTCTAATTGTAGAGTAGTTCAGTCAAATGGAAGAAATTATAAAGTAAAATAGCTGAGCAGAAAACCTCAAAGGATAGCTTGGGAAGACAAAGCAAAGTATTGTAATTACATGTGCAAAGATTGGAATTAGAAACCAAAAAGGAAGAACATGTTCAGTACATCTTAACCTGATTAAACTGAAGAAAAATTCAAGCATCGAGTTGCAATATGGAAAGATTCTATGGGCAAAATATTTAAAAATGCTGGAAGCCTCGAGAGAAGATGGAGAGAATACACCAAATCATCGTGCTAAGGAGAAGTAGTTGACTTTTTCTCAAGTAAACGCATCTGATTCACAATGGATGGTCCTGAAGGAAAAGCTCCTTGTTGCCCTGAACAAGGATTAGTGGGAATTGACTGAATATTAACTGAAACATTCAACAAATTGATTGAGAACTGGAAGCGCTCTGGCAATCATGCCGATACACTGGGAAGACAGCTACCTGGCCAAGTGACAGGAAGAGATCCATATTTGTATCCATTCTAAAGACAAGTGACCCAACAGAATGTGCCAATTATAGAATAATATCATTGTTATCACAGACAGTAAAATTTTGCTGAAGATCCTTCAACCAGGATGACAGTAGTACGCTTACAGAAAACTGCTAGCAACTCAAGTGGGATCCAGAAGAGGATGTGGAACCGGAAATATCACTGCTGAGAGTAGATAGATCTTGGATGAAAGTAGACAACAGGATAAAATATTTACTTGTGTTCTGTTGAGTACACAATCACATGAAACTGTGTTGATTATAACAAACTCTGAATGGTCCTGAGAAAAATAGGGATTCCAGAACATTTTATTGTGCTCACGCGGGACTCCTCGAACGACCCAAGGCTATTATTCGAACAGAACAAGGGCGTGTTGCACGGGTTAAAATCAGGAAAGGCACGCATCCGGGTTGTATCCTCTCACTCTATGTGTTCAATCTGTATGCTGAGCAAATCATCAGAGAAGCTGGATGATATGAAGAAGCAAGTGATATCAGGAGTGGAGGAAGGCTTAGAAACAATTTGAGCTATGGATATGACCCACTCTTGTTTGCTGACCATCAGAGGAAGCTGAAGCACTTGCCGATGAAGACCCAGGATTGCATCCTTCAAAATGGATCACACCTCAATATGAAGAAAACAAAAAACATTCTCACAACGGGACCAATAGGCAGTGGAACGATAAATGGAGCAGAGATGGAAGTTGAACAGATTTTGTGTTGCATGATCACACAATCAATGAAGTAGTACATGAAATCCAGATCTATAGAGATAGTGACTGGGCTGATACATTCCTACAGGCAAGATAAGGGAAAAGAAGGTAAATGGAAAGATACCAACAATCAGTACAAAAATAAACTGCTCTGAAATTGATTGTGGTGGTGATTGTACAAATCTTCCTAATGCGCTTGAATAATTAAATTGTATGATATGTGAAGTATAACCCAAGAGAAATACAATAAGAAAAAAAGAGTGAGAAAAAAAAACATAGGATGCATTGCACTGATAAAATTTGCTGCATATTACCTTTTTAAAGTTTTGAGGCCTAAGATACACCTGACCCAAGCCAGGAACTGCAGTTGCTTATTTCACACCCATGTGAAAGTTAGAGCTGAATAAGGAAGACCAAAGAAATATGGAAGCATTTGTATTACGGTGCTGGTGATGAGTCATGAATGTACCCTAGACTGCCTTAAGAACAAATCCCTCCCTCTCGACCAAGCACAGCCAGAACGACCCTGCGACAAGGTGCAAGGATGCAGTCTCTCAGGACTTCGGCCATGTTACCAGGCGAGACCAGTTCTGCTAGCAGGTCGGCACCTGCTACCACAAATACCGAAAGAAAGGGGCTAAAAAGTCACAGTACAACTGCAGTGAACACAATCTACCACAGGAAAACTTTAAAATGTATTACTTCCAAAAATATAGCTCTACAGTTTCTTTAAAAATAAACCAAACAACATATTCTGAAATGTATCCTGTCTCTCCTGACTGGACATCATGCTTGGTGAAGTGGAAGGGAAGTGAGAGAGAAGGAGGCCTCTGACAAGATGGCCTGACTCGGTGTCGGCAATAACCTGCTCCAACCTAAGACCCGCTGTGAGGACGGATGGCAGAGCTTCACTCAGCTGTGGGTCGCGTGGCTTTGAGGCAGGATGGACTAGATGGGACCTAGTAACCGCAATGCTGTTCTAACACAACAAACAGGGCCCTTGGTAGCAAAAGGGTTAAATGCCTGGATGGTTGATGGTGTAAGACTTCCCAGCAACTCTGGAAACAAAAACCCTGTCTCATTAACACAACAGCCTAGAACCCCCTGGTGGGGCTGCTCTACCCTGCCCCAATGGGTCTTTCTGAATCAACTACCGGTCTGTAATGATAAAAACAATGGGAGGGAAGAATTCGACTCTAGTTTCTATTTTCAACAGAATATTTCAGAGGAAACTGATTGCTTTCATTCATATCAAGGGGTCGTTGTTTGCATTAGGTGCCGCTGAGTAGTTAATAATCTTCAATTGTGTCTCTAGAGTTGGTGGCTTCTTTCGTGGTTAGACATGCAGTTAATGTCTAGCTAATACTCTATCTTGTATATGGAAGAGAACATAGTTGAGCTTAGGACATGTTATTTTTAATCATTTTATTAGGGGCTCAGACAACTCTTATCACAATCCATACATATATCAATTGTGTAAAGCACATTTATACATTCATTACCCTCATCATTCTCAAAACATTTGCTCTCCACTTAAGCCCCTGGCATCAGGTCCTCATCGGTTCCCCTCCCTCCCCCCTTCCTCATGAACCCTTGATAATTTATAAATTATTATTTTGTCATATAGTGTACTGTCCAACATCTCCCTTAACCCCCTTTTCTGTTGTCCGTCCCCCAGGGAGGAGGTCATATGTAGATCCTCATGATCAGTTCCCCCTTTCCAACCCACCCTACCTCTACACTCCCAGTATTGCCACTCATACCACTGGTCCTGAAGGGATCATCTGCCCTGGATTCCCTGTGTTTCCATTTCCTATCTGTACCAGTATACATCCTCTTGTCTATCCAGACTTGCAAGGTAGAATTGGGATCATGATAGAGGGGGTGGGGTGGGGAAGGAAGCATTTAGGAGTAGAGGAAAGTTGTATTTTTCATCTTTGCTACATCACACCCTTCCTGGCTCGTCTCTTCCCTGAGACCGCTCTGCAAGGGGATCTCCAGTGGCCTACAAATGGGCTTTGGGTCTCCACTCTGCACTCCCCATGCTCATTCACAATGGTAAGAGTTTTTTTGCTCTGATGATGCCTGATACTTGATCCCTTTGACACCTCGTGATCGCACAGGCTGGTGTGCTTCTTCCACGCGGGCTTTGTTGCTTCTGAGCTAGATGGCTGCTTAAACAAGTGGCCATCTAGGTGAGAAGCAACAAAGCCCGCGTGGAAGAAGCACACCAGCCTGTGCGATCACGAGGTGTCGAAGGGATCAGGTATCAGGCATCAAAGAACAAAACAATCATACCATTGTGTGCTCACCTCCATGATACGATCGCTGAAGACAAATGGGTGCATAGGCCATGTTTTAATGAGATGTAGCTAAGCTGTCGAAAACAGTTAATGGATGAAAAATAGAGACGTGAGGGTATCCGTTATGAATGCATCCTTCTTTACTTACTCTCCACAGTCAGCAAGGATATGTTTGAACCAATAGTAGCCACACAAGCCTCTACTACCACATATACTGTAAGAAAGGCACATTACAACTACAGTGAGCATAGAAATCTACCGCAGGAAAACTATATTATTTAGTTAATTCAACAATATAGTTTGACAGGTTCTTTAAAAATAAATAAAACAACACATTCTGAAATGTATCGTGCTTTTTATCCCCCTCAAGTGCCCATGCTGTGTTTCGGTATTCCTCAAGCCTTGACACTCATGTTGTTATAAGCTTGCTGTAAAAATGGGAACTAGTATTCTTCCAAATGCAAGTCTTTGGGATTTGATAAAGAAATCCTCACTGCAGCTTACTAGAATCTCTTTGAGTTTGGAGCCCAAATGTCAGCACTAGTGACGAGGAAGACCGTGAAAGCAAAGGGATTTTGTTGATGTTTTCTATACTGTCACTGTTCTTTTAAAGATCAGGACAACACGTCATGTGATCTCTAGTTTGCACTGCCAGGGAGCGAAAAAGAAAGAAATTCGCAGAGGTCAGAGAGACTGAATTGATAGAGATAAGATGGCCTGAAGATCTCAGCCTCTGTACATGTAGTTTTTGATGTTTTAGTAAAATACCCAGAAGTAAATGAGGCTAGAACCCATTATTTTATAAGGGTACAAAGCACCCCTAAACTAGATTCATATTTTGAGAACCCTGACAGGAATTAGGAACCGAGGCCCAATTGGCCCTACGCAGCCATCAAAGAGTTGTGTTGTGTGTGTGTCCACTGGCTCCCAGGGCATGTGTAGCACAATTGATCAGACTAACTTTGTGAAGGATCATAAGGACATGAAGAATCGCTCAAAGCCGGGGGGAAATGAGTAGCTGAATGGAGAACATTGTACCACACATCTTGTCCTCTCACTGTGAACGCCAGCAGTCACAATCAGTAGTTTATTGTATAGGGCAATCTTGTTGATTAGAAAATGGATTCAAGTTCATCAAAATGGAATGGCATGTAACTCATCCCTTCTATTCCTACAGAAATAGCTTGGGCATCTTTATAGACATTTTTATTTGTAGAACTATATTATGTCATAAGATTTGGCTTTGGAAATGTATACAGTGCCTTGTCAATCACTTCTGCCATTCATTTCTTGAAGGAAGGAGAAAAGTACATCAGCTAAAGAAAAAAACAGTTTTACTTTCTTTAACCCCCCCCCAAAATACTACTTTTATGAAAGAGGTTCAATCTACGTGGCCACTTGTCTTATCTTGTGTATTTGGGCTATCACCGTTTCCGGATGCATGCTTTTGGATGAATGGTTCTTACAGTGGTTACTTTAATGATCTCAAAGAAACAATCGCAGAGAAGCGGTAGAATGTGCTTTGGATTGCGCAGGAGGTCAGTAAGTGGGAAAACAATGAAAAGCCAAGAAGCTTAGAGTTCATTGTCAGCCACTAGCTCCCTTGTCTGACATGCACCATCAGCTCATTACCCCCAGTCCTGACCCAGCAGGAAAGGATAAACAAATTTAGTTGCTTAGCAACAGGACAGCTGAGCAAAGAGGTAGAATTTGCTTAATGTTCTTAGATTGATCATTTCAGTCTCCTAGCAGATAATGCAAACTCCTAAAACCATCAGGTTTGCATTCATACTGATCTAAATCAAGAATAATATAGACAATCAAATATACAACGTGGAGGCATTTAAATAACATCATGATTATTGTTTAATTAAAATTTCTTGAAGTTTAACTATGGTAGTTACTATTTGTTCTTCATATTTACTATATAAAATATTTAATATATAAAATATTAAAATTAAAAATTATATGTTTGAGGTAATATAAGTTAAATGTATATCTCAATTATATATATATATATAACTTTTAATATAAGTGTTTTTTAGACCAACTCCTGAGGCAAAAAGTATCAAAGACATAACAAATACCTACATCTTTGCTTTAATATATATATATGTGAAAACTGTTTGTGTAAGTTTTTCTTTTAAAGATTTTAAAATTTAATTTCATTTTCCTTCCAAATTCTTTGGGGTCAGAAATTATTTCCCGTTGTATAAATATATAAAAACGGGGAAAAGATCATAAAGTCTCTGCTTAAAGCAGAAAGATTTGTCATCTAACCAAGTCATGGCTTTAGTTTAATCCTTCTTTCAATTTATTAGACTTACAAGCTTGATGTTTATTGTAGTGTGGGTGTGCGCTGAGAGAGAGGGAGGGAGGGAGAGAGAGAGAGAGAGAGAGAGAGAGAGAGTTCATTACAACTCAAAGTAATACACAATGTGTGATAGCTATCCAGGAAATAATGCAGACCCAAAATTGTACCAAACAAATTGCAATGTAGCTGCCATAACCAATTCCGTTTTTATAGGCATTAATCACTTGAGACTTATTCAAAGCATCTGAAGACTGTATTTCCGCAAAGAAAAATCTGGGAACACAGCATCCTCATTGTCCCTGCTCAGAGACAGTGGAACAGTGGATCACGGAAGACTTATTCTAAACATAGAGTGAGGCCAGCTATTAGAAATGGAGCATTGACTCTTCATTTTTTAATGCAAGTTGACTTGTTTTGCAACGTGGCGTGATTCTGTGATTGACGTAAAAACGTCTGACGTCCCTGAAAACTGGTTTAAGTCTACTTGGCTGTCCCACGGAAGGAGGTGCGTCCTGTGGGCTTTCAGCTCCCGTAGGGTTACTTTGGCAAGGGAGAAGACATGTTCGCAGTGACAGCAGTAGTTGCAGACACCACAGATGGAAATTTAAATGTGGTGTGATTCTGCACATCAGGAGCCAGCTAAGGTAACGGTGTTGCAATCTGCGAGCTACTCTCGTGAAAAGATCCCTTGGCATTTCCTTAACAAGAGCAGAGTGTCGGTGCCAGTGTTTTGGCTTGCTTCCATTTTCCAGTGTATGAGCGTCAACCACCAGTATTCTTTCTTCATTTCACATCATAAGTAATTTGGGGGTTATGCAATTCGCATTAATATTTTCCCTCAAATGTACATGCCAGTAATGGCAAAACAGACCATATTAAGTGTTCATGAGATCCATCAAAAACGTGTACTTCCTCAAACTACAGTAAGGATTATTGTATTCCCTTTTTACTGAAAGCTTATTTGCATTTTCTCACATTATCCGATGGTTAATCAAGTGAAGTGCCTTTATGAATGTGAACAAACAGCTAAAGAGTTGAAAATAAAGTTAAAACGGGAGATTAGGAAAGAGAAGTTACAGACACATATACATCCCATTCACACACGACACACAATATTGCATCGTATATTGGAGAATTTATTAGAAAAAATGTTTTTCATTTATTAAAATAAAATATATATTTCTTAAGCACTTACAATTTAAAATATGCATGATTTTATTTCAGTGTTTCCCCCCAATATTTTTTAAAGAAAGTTAAACAAATCATTGAGTTTATAGATAATATGCGTTGAGTAGTAAATCTCCAAGTATAATTTTTAAAATGAATTTTAAATATATATAATCAAATACCTCAAGTAATCATCAACATTTCATATAGTCACAAAGTTACTTTATGTTTAAGTTTTATTCCAATCACTGTCATAAATAGATTAATCACCTTTACAATCAGCCCAATTTTCTTGATTTCCCCTCCTTACTATTATGAGTCTATTGAGAATTCTCTTGGTGTTTATTTCCGAATGCATATGATCTAATTTAGCATTCATATCCATACTTCTAAGTAATCATTATTACTTATATTACTTAGGTTAGGGATCATAGATTTTAAAATGTTAACTTGTGATGCTGCTGAAGGAGCAGCAAGTCAGGGTTGGAACAAAAAGTTAGTTAAGCAGCTTGTGCAGATATTAGCAATGATACGGTGTATCATTACCAAACTCATAACTTTCTTTACTGAAATAATTGTTGGAGATTGCCTAATAATGCTATTATAAAAGTACTTTTCTCAGAATTTTTAGTAAAATTATTACCGTTACCTCTAGATCTGAGTAATAATAGTGTATTCAAACACTTCAAAACAGGGTAAAGTTTCATAAAATAATCGTTGATAGTTTGATTTTTTATAGTATTTCTGTCAAGAGCAGGGGACAATTAGCAGCTACTTTAAAAGTGGATAAAGATATCTATGCATCTGATAATAGGTATTAGATGTTCTAGTAAACATAGGTAATGCTAATAAATTATCATCGAAAACATAGAGATCATTCTCAGTGAACAGAATGAATGCGAAGTGGACAGGTCACAAGTCAAAGTTAGGTTGTATACTTTCTGGTAGGTATTAGACTATGGGTACTTTCAGGTAAGTGTTAGATTGTGAACCACGAGAAGAGAGGTTAAAAGCCAATGATGGCTAGTGTGAGTCAGAATCGACTTGATGGTAGTGGCTTTTTATTTATTCACTTATTCATTCATTTATTTTTAGTACTCTAGGAATTAATGATCTCTTTATATTCCTTTTATGAAACAAAACATTGAATTTAAGGGACTGTCACTGTTATAAGTATCGATGCAAAGTGCTGAATTTGATACCTTCAGTGTAGCATTAAAGAGACCTTATCCCCAAACTCATATTGAATATTGATGGCCTCGGCATCATGCCAATCATGTCTTGTGGCCCTTCTAATTTTGTTATTCTTGCTAAACTCTAACCGTACCTTGGGGCAGATATATCACACATGATTATAATGAGGCAGATACAGAGTAAAAATTTTAAAAATTATATTAAAAGAGAAGGATTAGGGAGGAAAATGGGCATTCATGGGGCTAGAAAATACTCAGAATCAAGTTGGCATCTGCTTTTCCAGCGTTTTCATTTAACAGACCTAAGAACAATATAATAAAAACTAGATGACACGCTTTTGAAAATATAGAAGAACAATTATTTTACATTCAGTTCCAAAGAACTGGAGCAGGAAAATTTCAAGAAGAAGAAAAAAATCAATGTTGCTTTATAGCCACAAGCACCCTGAGCTTATTTCTTATTAATGGACTAAAATTTCCTTTAGAAAAAAAAAGGTGGTGGGGGAGGGCAAGGAGAGGCATTTTCAGAATATTACTATAAAGAGAGAGAATGCTATAATTTAACCACTGAGCTGAAATCTGAAATCCTTAAAGTGCAGTTTTAGGCTGCTGATCCTGACCTCCTACAGACCAATTAGAGCTAAATAATTGTTGTTGGTATGACAACCTCAGGGAGAAACAAAGACTTCACTTTCTTTAAGCGAAGCCACAAAGTTGTTCTTTAGATTAGAAAATAAGCCGGGGCGGCTATAAATTGTGGTTTCTTATGAGATCACCTTGGATGATGACATTTTTCTTCTAATAATGTTATTAAAACCACAATGGGTCATGGAGGGCTAACCCAGGCACATCATTCACTTGTGTATTTCAGCTGTCTTTAATCTAAGAATTGATCATCAAAGCCAAATTGATTATTTCGTTCCTGTGAATAGTGATGCAGGCACTTAAGAGCTATTTCTGGCCCACATAGATTCCCTATGTTTACTTTTTCAGATGGCCAAAGCTCATTGCATTCTACTACCGAGATAACAATCTTGAAAAATGGTCACCTTTGATCTATGCGACAGCTTCTAATAGTGATCATGTGGCAATGAAGTTATCTGCAATCTTCCTTATTTCAGTACACATATTTTACTCTTGAGTTTAGATATTTATTGAGCTATGGTTGAATCATAAGTGTTATTCATATTAATGGGCAGAGAATTACACATATTGATGTTAAAGTTGAGTTTTGAGCCGAGAATCCATGATTGCCATTAAGGTAATAGACACGTACATTAACTTCCCAAGATTTTCTGCACCTGAATAATCCACCTTTTCATTTCACTTTCCCACTTGCAATTCTCTGGAAACGATTTTCCCATTTTTTGTCACTGGTGACTATTTTTCACTTTTTAGAATTTTATATACGTGGAATCATAAAGAAAGTATCTTTTCGTCTCGGTGTTCTTCAATCCGACTCAGCATCTTGAGATTTTCACAACATTTGTGTTCTTTTTTGTTACATGTAATACATTGTGTTGCATTAATTGTACAACACAATTTTTTTATCCATCGATTGATATTTATGTGGACTACGTCCATGTTTGGGCTAGTACAAGTGAAATTGCTGTGGATGTCTCTGCACCAGCTCTCATATGGACACACATTTCCATTTTTCCTGGGCGAGCATCTGGAAAAGAATGACTCTATATTATGGTTAGGATACACTCAACTTCTTTTAAAAGCTCTGTTGTGACGGGTGATCGTGCACGTTACCCTCCCTTTGTCAGCGTGTACATTAAAGTTAGTCTACACCGTCAAAATCAACTGGTATACCAGTCTTCTTTATTTCCAGCTTTTCATTGTGGGGTTTAATTTCCATGACCTAAGAACTAATGATATTGACTATTCTTTCACATATTTGCATACATATCTATATATATATATATCTATTATGAATTGTTTAAATCCTTTGCCCTTCTTAAAAATTAGATTAAATTTTTAAAAAATATCATTGAATTTGTATGTTCATTATTATAATATTAATTTAAGATAGTTTCCATGTTTATGGCTTATCTTTTCATTTTAAGTTTCTTTTCAACAAGTGAATATTTTAATTTTGGTAAATTTAATTTATAATATTTAAATTTGTACTTTTATCTTCATATGTTAAAAATAATTGTTTAGTTCCCAGTCAAAGTTTTTCTAATACTTTTTCTAGAATTCTGAAAGATTTTTCTTTCATTCATCTCTATAATTATTTTCATTAAAATTTTATCTATGGGGTTAACTAACACTTATAGAAATGAAAAGAGTTCGGGATAGGCCTTGCAACCCTATAAAACTCTCTAATATGTTTTGAGAAAAACTAATGTACGTACATTTTTAAAACCTCTGGGTATTCATGTGGGACACAAAACATAGTAACACTGGTCCGACTGACTGGGAGGATTTCTTCTTCTGAGAAATTCCTTAATAAAATTCTCTTGTGATGAGTTTTGGTTTCCAAATGTAACATTTTCTCTCTGTATGATGAAAACCTGAATTCCAGCAATAATGGAATGTCCTTGTTGGTTGAAATTGTATGTTTATTGCTTTCACCCATTTGTTTAATCAAAGTTACATCTTAACCAAACGTAAGGACACACTTTGAAAATAAAGATAATACCATTTTTCTAAATAATAATAATACATCAATCTATATGAGTCTGTTAAATATATAGGTAGATCTAAACAATATTTTTAGAGAACTTATAGCAGCTAATGGCCATAGTATGCAATAGTATGGCACCATTCTTAATTGGTGTCAAAGGAGTCTGAATTCTCTTATATAATTGCAACCTGTCCTAGTACCCAAATAGAAACAATCGACAAATTACCCCCATATGTTGTAGAGTTTAGCAAAACAGAGTTGAAGTGTTCCTTTCAGTTACATAGATTTACTGAAAAGGAAACAAAACAAAATGCATGTCAATTGCCTCACTGTCATGCAAGCTTCAGGAAAAGAAGTCAATGCTTGATGTTTGAAAATGCATTCTTAAAACTTTGACCCACACAAATTATAAGTCTCCTATTGTAGATATTTCATAAGATTTGTGCATCACATCATCAGAGGTAAAGTGATCAATAGAAAAATACATGGTTTTTGCAGTAACATAGAAAGCTTGCCTTTGTGTTCATTGATAAGAGCCATCGAATTAATTCTGCTTTGTAGCAACCCTGAGTATAATAGAAAGATACACGGCCTGGTTCGGCATCGGTCTCATAATTATTCATATACACGACTCCATTGCTGTTAGTTCCTCTCCATGAGGAGCCTTCCTTTTTCTTGCTGATCCTCTATGAAGCATGATGTCCTCCTCTAGGACTACTTCGTCCTTGTTCAAAACCTGTGAGACAAAATCTTGCCATTCTTGATTTTAAGGAGCAACATGATTACAATTCTTTCAAGACAAATGTGTTCACTCTCAGACAATTCATGTTATATTCAATATTACATATCCATGCCATAATTCAAAGGAAATCCTCCAGTTTTCATTATTCTTCATCCAGCTTGTCCACTGGAAGCAATTGAAGACACTGTGCTTTAGGTCAGACACACCTTAGTACTCCAAGTGAAGTACAATTTGAGGGGACTTCTGACACTTTAAGATCTTTATATCAGAATTGTTAAGTCCTATATAGAAATCTTAAGTCCTATAGAAAATAAAGTCATTACATTTTATGGAAAGCTTAAGTCCTATGTAAATTCTGAAATAGCTAAACAAATCTCTCGGGTAGAATCAACAGTCATCTTTTGTATGACAATTTAGACAACTATCTGGAGATTCATAATTAGAATATCTCTGGGCTCCCTGAGAATCAACACCTGAAATTGGCTTCTGAATAATTTGAATTTAAGTAGTTCTCCCAAAATAACTCTTCAGACACATGTTAGGTTCTGCTCACAAGAATTATGAGATCACCACTATTTAAGATATTTTTTTCATTGTGAGGAAAAGAAACCTATTCTTGACATTCCACCTAGAGAAAATGGAAACTAGAACCTGGACATCAGAAAGGACCAAGGATGTTTCACGAGTTTGCTCCTGTTTCCCATCTCCTTCTCAAATTGTCCATGTATTCTAACGTTCACAGTGTCTTCTGTCCCCCTACGGCTAGGTTCTTCTGCTTATGAATAGTCTCTGCTCCTTCTCTGATTTTGTCTTTAAAATCGTCTTCATGTTTTCCAGTAATAATGATATAGTTCATCATTCACACCAGTATCAGTTCAGCAAAGAGGATTTCGTGGCAAGAAATAAAAACAAAACAAAATACACTTTTGTTAAGAGAAAGAAAAAATATACAAGCATGTCATTGTTGTCAGATGCTGTCATTGTTGTCACACGCTGTCATTGTTGTCACACGCTGTCATTGTTGTCACACGCTGTCATTGTTGTCAGACGCTGTCATTGTTGTCAGACGCTGTCCTGTCCATTAAGACTCATAACGGCACAACCTGGTCCTGTGCCGTCCTCCTCACAATCATAGGTTTGAGCGCATTGCTGCAGCCCCAGTGCCAATCCAGTGGTCTTCTTCTTTGGGGCTGATGTTCTATTTTTTCAAGCATAATGTCCTCTCTAGGATTTGGTCCTCTGTTAATTTGTCCAAAGTACAAGAGATGATGTTTAGCACCCTAGCATCTCAGGAGCCATGTGCTTGTGCTTCTTCCAAGACAGGTGGGTTTGTCTTTCTGGCAGTCTATGGTACTTTCAGGTTTCTTAGCCAACTCTATAATGCAAAGACATCAGCCCGTGTGCAGTCTTCTTTAGTCATTACCCAACTTTCACGTGCATATGATGCCACTGAAAATGCAGTGGCTTACTCTTCAAAATGACAGCCTAGTTCTTCAACACTTTCAAGAGCTGTTGTGCAGCTGACTTGTCCAGCACACCCTTTGCTGCTTTCAGGATCACAAACTCTAGATCCAAGCAAAATTAAATCTTTGAAAACTTCAATCTTGTCTCCATGATCATTATGCTGTCCATTGGTCCAATTGTGAGGATTTTGGTTTTCTTCATATTTATTTTCAAACCACACTAAAGGCTGTGATGTTTGATCTTTAGAGCAGGCGCTTCTAGTCCTCTTACATCATCTGCTTACTGCAGGCTATTAATAAGCCTTCCTTCATTCAATCTTGAGTATCTGGTATCTGTATGATTAAGGAATCCTGGTTGCATAGTGGGTAAGGTCAGCAATTGGAAATCACCAGTTTCTCTATGGCAGAAAGATGAAGCATTCTACTCCCATAGAGTTCCAGTCTGAGAAAGCCGAAGGGACAATGCTCCTCTGCCCTGTAGGGTCATTATGAGTTGGAATCAGCACAGTGGTAGTGAGTGGGGGATACTGATCCAGATAAAAGGTAAAGTATAAAGTTTGGGCCATTGTTCATGTCCTCATTGCAAGTCAAGTGGTTGCTCTACTCCCATTGCGCTGGATTTGATTGAGATGCAGAGCAAAGTACAGGGAAGAGGAAAACTCCCGAGGGGTCCGAGGGATTTAAACCTCTATTAAAACAGACGCACTCACATTCTCTCCATGGAGCAGCTAGTGAGTTCAACCTTAGGACTTCACAGTTAGCGGCCCCATGCTTAACAAACTGCGTCACTGGAATTCCTTGGTAAAGTAGTAGAATAAGTGGACGCTCATTTACAAAAAATGTGGTGCAATAAAATTGCCTAAAGGTTTGTAATGAAATGATTTGGTTGACTAATCTTTTATGTTTATGTATGAGATGTGCTTGTTCATAAAAATTTACTTACATATAAGATGTCAAATGTATTTATGGTGTAGTAGCTTATGACTGAGGAGTGAAATGCTCTTTGATATTACCAAATTCACTTGACTGCACATGTGGCTATATTAAACTGAGTCCCCGAACTCCATGATTGATACTGAGGGCCCTGTTTGATGTATATCTCAGGGTAACTTTGTACAACTTCATGAAATCATTATCTGCTAAGATCTCTGTTGGGCATTGTTGCACTGGTAACCACAAAGTTGGCAAAACAAGTTTCCCAGCCAATCCACTGAATCAAGTTGAGGGTATCCACTCACATTTACAGCTTCAGAAACCTGTATAGGGAAGCCTGTGCACAATTACTCACAGGTGAATCCAATGAGTCAGATCTCACTTGATGTCAAACTCTAAACCAAACTCACTGCCATGGAGTCAATGGTGACTCAGAGTCACCAAGACTGTAACTGGGTGTCCAAGACTGTAGCTGTTTACCGAAGTAGAAGCTCTGTCTTTTTCCAGAGGAGCTCCTGTGAATCACAGTCACATGCATCAGCCCTGTACCACAAGGCTTCCTTCACTTGAGAGCAATGACTTTAAACAACACTTACCCGTCTTAGTTAGGAATAGACACAGGACAAAATTTCTATCTAGCCAAGTTTATATTTACTGAAAACTCTGTTACCTTAATGTTCTCTATCTAGAGGCTAATAATCATTTCAATAGCTACATAGAACTCAAAACCAAAATTCATTTAAACACCTTGTTAATGGTGGTAATAAGTTGTAAAGAAAATGAGAAATGCTTAGGGTTCCATTGTTTCTCAGGACACGTTACAAAGTTCTTTCAGGTCTGCTACAGAGCATGATAGTGGGACAGGAGGAAAGTCAAGGGAAATAGAGGAAAGAGCTGGGAGACAAAGGGAATTTATAGAGGTCTAGATAAAGACATGTACATATGCAAATAAATTTATATGTGAGGATGGGGAAATAGATCTATGTGCATATATTTACAGGTTTAGTATTGAGGTAGCAGAAGAACATTGGGCCTCCACTCAAGGACTCCCTCAATGCAAGAATACTTTCTTCTATTAAATTGGCATTCTGTTATGCTCACCTTCCCGACACAACCGCTGAAGACAAAGTGGATGAATAAGAAAATGGTGAAGAAAGCTGATGGTGTCTAGCTATCAAAAGATATAGCATCTGGGGTCTTAAAAGCTTGAAGATAAACAAGCGGCCATCTAGCTCAGAAGCAACAAAGCCCACAAGGAAGAACACACCAGCCTGTGTGATCACAAGGTGCCGAAGGGATCAGTTATCAGGCATCAAAGAACAATACATCATATCATTGGGTGCACACCTCCATGATATAATCGCTGAGGACAAATGGGTGCATAGAAAATGTGGCGAAGAAAACTGATGGTGCCTGGCTATCAAAAGGTATAGCATCTGGGGTCTTAAAGGCTTGAAGGTAAACAAGCAGCCATCTAGCTCAGAAGCAACAAAGCCCAAATGGAAGAAGCAAACCAGCCTGTGCGATCACGAGGTGTTGAAGGGATCAGGCACAAGGCATCATCAGAACAAAAATATCTTACCATAGTGAATGAAGAGGGGAGTGTAGAGTGGAGACCAAAAGCCCATTTGTAGGTCACTGGAGATCCCCTTGCAGAGGGGTCTAGGGAAGGAGATGAACCATTCAAGGTGCGATGTAGCACCGATAAAAAATACAACTTTCCTCTAGTTCCTAAATGCTTCCTTCTCCTCCTCCCCTCCCCCCACTGTCATGATCCCAATTTCTACCTTGAAAGTCTGGCTAGATCAGAGGATGTACACTGGTACAGATAGGAACTGGAAACACAGGGAATCCGGGGCGGATGATCCCTTTAGGACCAGAGGTGTGAGTGGTGATACTGGAAGGGTAGAGGGAGTGTGGGTTGGAAAGAGGGAACCAATTACAAGGATCTACATGTGACTTCCTCCCTGAGGGACGGACAACAGAAAGGGGGGTGAAGGGAGATGTTGGACAGGGAAAGATATGACAAAATAATAATTTATAAATTATCAAGACCTCATGAGGGAGGGGAGAATGGGAAGGGAGGGGAAAAAATGAGGACCTGATGCCAAGGGCTTAAGTAGAGAGCAAATGTTTTGAGAATGATGAGGGCAATGAATGTACAGATGTGTTTTACATAATTGATGTATGTATGGAGTATGATAAGAGTTGTATGAGTCCCTAAAAATGATATTTAAAATGCCCAAAGGGGCACACCACTCCACAATAAGCCTCAATCCAAAAGCATTCAGTCCAATGTCTATGGTCAGCAAGCCCAACTTCCCCAAGCTAGGGCCCGGAAGCACCCCACTCCACTCCGCAAGCCAGCTTCCTGCACAAAAGCATGTGGCTTTTCCTGCTGTCTGGGCTGGGAAGGCCAGCACTCTGCTCCATGGTTGGCCCCTGGCTATACTTCTTTCCTCTGATGTCCCAGCTGTTTTTTGGATCCAGGAAAGTCACCGTGTAGGCTTCTCAGATGCAGAAAACACAGTTCACTCCTGACTTGTGCTGGTAATGAGGTCCCTCCTCCTGCTTCTCGGGGGGTTTATTTTGTACACAGCATATGGCATTCCAGGGAAGACTGTGTCCAATTACTCACAGGTGACACCTATCCACAGTATGTCACCCTTCACAACCCTGCCCCCACCCCCACCCTCAGATCCACCTTACTAGACCCTTGTAGGAAAAAGTCACTTGGTGGGAATTAGAGACTTTGGCTACAAGAGCCACACTAAATCATGCACTTCCCCTAAAACTCACTCAGTTCAGTTCACAGACATAAGCAGGTGCTTCCATGTTGACTTCCTGAGGACATTACAGGAATAATGAAATTCCCCCAAAGGTCATTGTCATGATCTCACTGTGGGAGGCACAATAAGACAGGTGGAATCAAGACCTCAAAATATGCTATGATGAGAGAGTGGGGTAAATGGGATTATATTCATGAAAATATGTGCTTGGCAAATAATATTTCTACATAGGTAAATTTATCTACGTAAATAATAGCAAACAAGGAGGCAAAATTAGGAAAACTTCTTGGCCATAGCCAACCAAATGCTTTTAGGACTGACTTATTAAGTCAAGGGGCCTGAGGACAATGGGGTCAGGGGATACCAAATCCAAAGGGCAACCAGAGCATGGAAACCTGACCTCCGTGAGCCTGAGACCAGAAGGAGTAAACAGTGACGCCCTGCGACGATTGCTGACCACTCAGAAAGGGAGAGAGAGTGCTCGGAATTCCTGGACAGAGTGGGAGAAAAATGGGGATTAACACTCAGACTCAAAGACCAGGCTTACTGACTTGATGGAAATCCGTAGAACCCTTGAGACTTGGCCCTATGTTTCCCTTTAAATCTGGAACAGAATGCATCCCTGTGCCTCAAAAATAGGCAGGCCTGGAAGGTAAAGGGTAACTCTAGAGAGGTTGATCCTCCATGGAGCAGTCCTTCAAAGGGGCAGTATTTGCCCGGCAGCAAATTCAGAAGGCAGCAAGGAAGGGGAAAGGTTGCACACAAATGGGAACTAGAGACAGGAAATGTTAATAGTGCTTGACCTTGTACATATTACAGTCATGTCAGGAAACAAGTATGCACGGGTTGTTGAATGGAAAACCAATTTGCTCTGTAAACATTCACTGCAATCACAATAAAAGTTTATTTTTAAATATTCTAGAATGCTACATGGAATTAAATCTGTGTTAGGAAGCTCCTTAATGAGCTGGATTGACACAGAGGCTGCTGCAGTGGGCTCAAACCCATCAAGTGTTGGGAGGATTCTACTGGATCAGCAAGGTTTTCTTCTGAGTCAGAACCAACACTATGGTACCAAATGCTACTGACCACTGGGAGAAAAACAGCCAGTGGACTCAAACACCATCTCTTTCTAGTGGTGTTATGAATAGTTTCAAGAATTAATCCCTTCCAGTGGTCAAATCAAAAGTCTTCTACAGAAATCTTCCATTTCCTTTCATTAAGGCTGAGAAATGTCTCTGCCTTTTCCTCTGGAAGTCCCCACCAGCTGAATCTTGGAGCAAGAGGGGGCCCCTCACGTGGATTTTGGTTTAACTTGTTTTTGCTTTAAATCACTGAGATTATTAGAGAATGCTGACTCAAGGACCCCCTTTTGGTTTGAGCCTGTAACTGTCTATGGGAGGGGAGAGCCCGGTCTTTGCCTGAAACCTACTCTTGGTTGTTGACTGTGGATCGTTAGGATCCAGCCTAACGTGTCCCCATGACACCACCAGCGTTACCTAAACTATTAGTTCAGAAATGGAGGCATTCTCCAGTTTGAACAAGAATAAATAATTCTCAATCTTTCACACACACATGAAAGGTGATTTCTCCCCCATTGTTTCCTTATCTATGAGTTCTGGTACTTGTACCTTGAATTGATTACTAGTTCCACGGAATCCTAAACATCCTATAATTCATAACTCATTGATGAGGCACTATAACTTAAAACAGGAATCAAACAAAAACAAGTAAGTAAATAGTGTGCGCAGGGGAAAGCATGTAAACGCCTCAGTCGTGCTCTCCACTGTGATCCCAGCATATTGCATAGTTGACTAATGACCTACTCTGGTGCTTTCCAGTTCCTTCTGGATCATAGACACTGCAGCACAGAACAGAACTGCTCACAGAGTTTCTGAGACTGTAAGCATTATAGACTCAGACTGTTCGGCTTCCTCCTGCAGACCTCAGAGGAGGGGAACATCGAGGACTGAGGTCTAACTCTGCACAGCCAGGGTTTGGTTGGCTTTTGTCATCCAGACAGCTCCAGAGTGTTCACCAGTCTAAGAGAGTTCGTGCTGACTCTGTCAGAAGGTACTGGATGCTGAACACTAATGGCAATCAGTCTCTTACTCCCTGAGACTCTAAGCCTTATTTGTATACCTTCAGAGAAGACTGACACATTTTAGCAGACAGTATATGGGGCTTGGAGTATTATAGCAAGTTTTACTACCGCCCAAGCCACTCTGGATTCGATAGCTATTTATGCTATTTATTAGAATAAATGCTGCAGAATGAAGAGTTGAGAGCTTTAAAGCAAAGACATCTTGTGCCTCTAGCTAAATGGCCTCAGAATGGCTTTGTCTCCTTCTTTGAATACTGCCAAAGAAATGTAGTGAACATTTCAGAATTCATTGATTAGATGCCATTTTTACTAGAATTGATGGGAATTGAACATTTTTGTTGCTAGCAAAGTGTGACAGATACATTTTAATGAAACGTACAGATACTTTTAAAATAAAAATGCTCACCCATTGGCCTCCTTTATCCTCTTTGTGTATTTTCAGATCACAAAGTGGTTGTGTAGTCTATTGGGGGACACAGGCACGACAAGTCTTTAATGTGTGTCTTCTGGGTCCAGGGAGGCTGTAATGATTCTGATCTTTTGAGTCATCCTACGTTACACTTCAAATTAACAATGCATTTTTTCCTTGAAGTGGCCCGGTATAGATTGTCTCAAATCTTTCTTCCATGCTCTAGGCACCAATAATACAAATAAATAAAATTTATTTTAGTATTTTTATGTGCCTCATGTAGTCAGTAAAAATAAATAATTTGCAGCAACATTGAACCACTGGATTAGATTTTAGTGAATATCTGCCAGAAAAACCTGTGTCCTGGATGTGGATTAATATCTACCATGTCCAGGAAAGATATTGAGCTCTGATTTTATAGGTAAATTATATATAGACTATGCTGAACTCTGAAGAGAATTTTAATGACATGCAAATCATTATATGGAATATAGTTACAAAATCTTGAGTGCTCAAGTCTTAATTGTAAATCCACGATTGAACTTGGTTATCATATCTTTGCCAAATATTCTAGAATTGGTAAAAAGCCCTATCTTATTATAATTTGTTTTAATGTGATTTCTAATAATTTAAACAGTGTAACATCATACATAATACATGTCAATATACTGTGCCAATATAGGATGTGATATAGATTTTCTCCTCCGTTATATTTAAGATGTATGAACTCAATACATCCTGTTATTCAATGTAGCCAGGAAGAATTCGGGAAGAAAGTTAACTCCGTATTCTTTCTGTAAAGAAAAACAAAATACTTTTTTTCGAGTTTTTAGAACATTAGCAAACCAATGAAGTTACTTTGTTGTCCTTAGAGCTACCTATCATGCAGCTAAAAAAGAAACAAGGATGTTTTTATGATATGTGTGTTAATTTAAAGGTGTCCCTCTATAGCAGACAGATATTTAGTAAATGGCACAATTGAGACTGTCTATAAAAAGACATGTTAGTATTCATCTTCCTCCTTAATATATAGGAAGTAATAATAAAAGTAATGGTAATTAAAAAAAAAAAACCTTCCAATCTTTTTAGGATCTTTTGGTGCTTCTGGGTGAGAAAACCCAGAACATCATAATCAACATTTTAATGAGACATCCAACCTTCAAGATGCTGGCAAGAAAGCAGCTCTTTATCTCCCCATTTTTATAAAGGAATTAAAAAAATGTGAGCACTTAAGGGGAAAAAACACAACATATAGGCTGCCAAGATGAAATTCCATCTTGTTGGGTCTCTGAAACAGCGGAGGACTGAACACTTGTAAACACGGTACCTTGAGCAATAGTTGCCTTATGGCTTACAGCTTGAGGCCAAGAATCGCATGATAAACTTAGAATGTGTTTATCTCTTGGCGGCTGCATTTCACTTGCAAGCTGGGAGGGACAAAGACCAACAATTTCCCACCTACAAAGTGCATCGAAGCTGGCAGGCAGCTCAGTGAGTGAGTCAACTAGAGCCTCCAGATCACAGCACTCCCAAAGACAGATGGACAATTTTGGAAAGAGGGATGATTCAGCCAGTATCTCAAGGCGGTTGTGGTTACGTCCTATAGTTGCGGTGTGCATGTCGGGCGTTCTAATTTGAAGGTCTCACATTCATTTGGTGCTATTTTGAGAAATGCACAGGATATGTGCAAATTTTTATAATTCCATGTTCATTGTTAGTTGGAAACAGGTAGGAAGGTGGCAAAATTTTGAGAACTTGTGTTTTCTCCCGAAGACAGAAAGCGCTGAGCAGTTTTCTAAATACTGATTTTATTCTATGTTCTTTTTAACTCTTTTTCACAACTGTAGAACAATCATCGTGTGTATTTTAATTTAATGGCTTAATGTCAGTGAACATCATTATTTAATGATTGATTACACTCAGGTAGAACACTATGTTTTATTTTCAAACTGCTTCATTTAGGATCATTGTTCATTACGTGAAGTAGGTTTGAGAGAAGAAATTTTGCAATTTTGAAGACAGAGTAAGGAAACTTCTTGTGACGAGGTTTGGGACATCTGCCGGAGTTGGGTTATTTGTGTATTAGGGGTGTTATGTTTCAAATTACAGAGATATTTTGAGATCATAAAACAAATTTCTTTTTTTAACCTGGTAGATTCTTTTTTGTGGTTTTTTTTTTTTTTTTACCTCTGCTTTTAATACAATCCTTTTCTGCTTCAACACACAGCTAATTGCCCAGGATTCAGAATAATATTTTGAAAGTTTAGTAAAAAAATAACATTGGAAGAGTAGATTGATGAAGACAATGTGGTTATGTTTAACACAAATTTAAAAATATTTTTTTATCATAAAACTAAAGCATGATCTTGTCACCTTTGTAACACTTTTCATTTTCAAACAGAAAATAAACAGTAACACCCGGGCAAAA
The DNA here is from genome assembly GCF_050624435.1 of Tenrec ecaudatus. Lineage (NCBI taxonomy): Eukaryota > Metazoa > Chordata > Mammalia > Afrosoricida > Tenrecidae > Tenrec > Tenrec ecaudatus. The sequence continues at coordinate 88,128,423 of NC_134531.1, forward strand.
ATTACTGCTGACCTAATGTGGAGTCAACCTGAGTGTTTTTTTTAAGTTTGGTTTAAGTGGAGCAATATATAAACTGTTTTTCAGATGTCTCTCAAGTTACAAAAAAGTAGATTTGTTAAGAGGAAAAGCCATGGCCAAAACAATAGCTATGGTAAAAGCAAAGTCTAAGAAGATCTACTAAGGAATTGTCATTAATTCTTCCAGACAGTGACAAATGAAAATATTTTACAGTGATGGCAAAATCAGTGCAATTGAGCCTGCCAAATCCAACTTGTTTGTCTTTCTTCATGTTCAGAATAGTGGTTTGTCTTTTTCAAAAAATAATTTCCTGTACACCTACACCACGGCTCATCCTGGAGTTTAGGTCTTGTAAAGAATGGGAATTTTTTTCCAGGTTATATCTGTCAATGCTTTAGTTGTTGAAGAAATCCAATCCAATCTAATTCAGGATTACTATCTTTTTTCTTTATATTAGACACCCTACATCACTTGATCCGTTTAACCATATCACTACACAGAAAACCAACTTGCTGAATATTTTCGGATAGTTGTTTTTTTCCGTTGGTGGTGGGTGCCCCTGAGTCCGTCCTAACCCATAGCAACACTATGCCCAAGAGAACAAGCTGCCCTGTCCGGTACCCACCTTGAGTCCATATGGCAGCCACCATGGTAACTACACTTTTTAATAGTAGTTTTTATGAAACATGGCATTGGTAAAATATTGTTAAAATGCTTTTTGTTCTCAAGAACAACTTGAATAATGTATGAGGTTTTTGTAGTTTAAGTAAATGGCCATCTGACTGGTCATGTGAGAGCCTGCTGTGTCCGTTCCAATTATGAATCAGGATTGACAATGAGCATCCTTTCCATTCCCACTGTTAAAGGGAAATCCATTTCACCCACAAAGCAAGTGTGGTTAACTGAATGTGTCACTCATCTTGCCAGATCATAAGTACTATTGGATGTAAGATGTGAAATCTGAATTGTCAGAATTCGGAAGTAAAAGCACCTCTGTTTGACTTATTTTCCCACTCCTCTTTGCCTTCACAAACTTCCCAGCTCCCATCCAAATGTACAAAAACTATAACCATAATGTCAGCAAAACTGTATTCTAGACAACAACAACAAGAACAACAGAATGAGCCAGAAGCAAGCCCTGAGAGATCAATGTTCCACCGGAGAGAAAGAAAGAATAAGGGGGAGAGGGAGGAAATTTGAAATGTGCCCGAATAGAGAAAAAGTACTTCTCTTTGAGAAGGTGGGCATGACGCAGGCTGGTGTGGCCGCTACATAGTAACAGAAAGGAAAGAATGTTGCTCACCTGTTGAGAACATTTGGTTCTTTCAGCACGAGACACTATAAAAGGGGACAAGCAAAGCCAGCAACAAAAACAACAAAAAACATTGTCATAGCTTTGAAGAAGTTCCTGACCTCTTAGCAAGAGTGGACTGCATCTACTATGACCCGGGGTGATCTGTTGCTTGCAGCTTTCTCTGGTACAACCTCCATTAACACAGATGCCTTGAAACATCTGAAAGGATGGAAAGGAAAAGGTGCTTTCATTTCTGTGCCACCTCGTTAGTTAAGGAGAGAATCCAGTCCAATGAGAATAAGTGAGAAAAGTGGAATGTGAAACACCCCTGTCCAGGACAAACAGCCAGGGACCACTTTTTTCTTTAAAAACCTCTTCCTCCTGAACAAACACAGCTCACTTCCTTGAAGACGAGTTTAGTGCTTGTTGCTCCTCAGGTTACTCTGAGACTGTCCTCTCCTTACCTGGAGAGCAGGCCATCTGCTGAGTACACCGAAGTCAGTACACTGAGCATTGCCTGTGCTGAGTAACCAAAGTCACCGTGGCAGAGTGCAGGTTGGGCTGCAGACCATGCCGCTGGAAGGAGGTTCTGATGCTCACCATGGCTTTCCTTGGCGGCAGAGCAGCTGCACCTGTGTTTTTTGCTAAGAAAATATTTCTGTCCCCAGGAATATTGAAACTGCTTAAACTCAAAGCACAGAAACCAACTTCCTAACTCTGTGTTAAGGACCTGAATATTCTGAATATGTTGAGACTTCCAAGCCAGTTTTCACTCCTTCCTACCCACTTTTTTACCATTTTATTTTTCACAGCTTCCTAGCTAAATTTTGGCCAGTCCTTTGGCTAATCAGTAGGGTGTTAGCTGAAGATGAAAGAGCCAATGAAAATAGAGAAAGTACTGTTGACATTTCATTTAGGAATATGTCATCTTCATATAGAAAATTACCCAAAGAAATATTTTAAAAATTGATATGTAATTTGTGAATCATAACAGCAATTCTAACTTTAATGTTTATTTGTGTTGTCTTTCTTAATATGAATTATGTCCAAAATATTTCTCTAGACTCTAAATGTATCTGGCCATTCTCTGAAAGCCTAATCACTACATACTGAATTCAGGAAAGCTAATTTGTTGAAAGCTGATATATTTTTATTCTCCATGTTAAAAAAAGTCCCTGGTTGGATAGAATGACCAGTTACCACAGGAAACCGTGAAATGATACAAACTACAGTTAAAGCCCTGGTAGAAAAAAATGAAAAATGTAAAGTAATTTTTATAGGAAACCTCAAAGGTCCACATAACTATTCCACCCAATGAATTTGCTATAAGTTAAAAGAGTTTAAAACAAATAAATAAACAAACAACAACAATAAAAAAATCAAAAGTGCAAAGCAAAGGAAGTAATTTGGATAATTGAAATTGAATACATTGGTCCTTTGGGAAATTGCTGTATTGGAAATGAAACTAGATTACTATAAGGTGGGGGTCCACATGGCATATTAGGTAACCCACTGGGCTAACCACAAGATCAGTCGTTCAAATCCACCTGTCACTCCACAGAAGTATCACAGAGATGTCTGCTCCCATAAAAGAGGTGAAAAGTTAAAAGTCTTGGACCCAAAGGGGGCAGTTCTACTCTGTCCTATAGGTGGCTATGAGTCAGAATCAAATTGATGGAAGGGAGTCTCAATTTTTTTTTTAGTATAAGGTGCGGTAGTATAGAAGGAAGGAATAATACAAGCCTCCAGGATACCATGATGTGACTTTCTAAGATAGTATGTTCATTCTAAGATAGTATATTATGATCTACATGTCTATTTTAAGAAAAATTATTTTTTAAAACGCTAAATAAGATATGTATAAGGATTAACTATAAAGGTACCTATATTGCTATTAATTGAAAGCTTTTTAACTAGAACTAAGCTGAGCAATGAATTCACTTAGTCTTCAAAATCAATTATTCGGTTAGATATAATTATCCTCAGAATGGAGCCTAAGTTCAAAGACATTATGTAACTTAGTCAAGAAAAAACAGGAAAGGAAACTAAGACCCTTGGGCTCCTAAGTATTATGCTCAGCTTAAATTAAGGAGCATTACACAAACTAAAATAGCTATGTATGTGCATGCATTATATATATATATAGTACTTGATATTTGATATTTACTTGATGACAATGTATTGCATTGGGTAAATTTGTTGCCTAAGATTTCGTTAAAGTGTTGAAAGCAATGATGTTACTTTAAGGACTAAGGTGTGCCTGACCAGAGTCATATTTTCAATTGTGTCATATGCATGTAAAGCCTGGACATGGAATAAGAGAGATCACAGAAGAATTCATACATTTGATTTATGGTACAGATGAAGAATATTGAAGTGTACCATGGACTCCCAAGAAAGCAAACAAATGGTACATCCAGAAGATCCTTAGATGCAAGAATGGTGAGACTTTGTGTCTTTGGAGAAGGACATCATGCGTGGTAAAGTGGAGGGGTGGCAAAAAAGTGGAAGATGGATTGACACCTTGGCGGCAGCAGGGGCTCAAACATAAAAACAACATTCTGAGGATGGCAGAGGACTCATCAGTAATTCATTCTGTTGGCCAAGGCGTCACTGAGCCCCAACCAATTCTATGGCACCTAACAACAAGAATGTTCATTTAGTAACTAGCATAGATGAAGATGCTTTTTCTGCCAGGACCATGTGGATATTTAGAACATCGTCCACTCAAATGAAACCAAGCTCACTGCCACGGAGTCAATGCTTACACATGGTGACCCTTGAGAGACAGCGTAGACCTGTCCTGTGAGTCCCCAAGCCACTGGTGGCTTCAAACTACTGACCCTGTGGATTGCAGCCCAATGAGTAACTGCTAAGCCAACATATTTACAGACTGTGCAAAATTAGCAACATAAATATTACCCTGCTCTATTTGGTCTAACCTCTAATTAACTCACAACTACTGTGATGGCTGGGATGGTTTCCTTGGAGAGGCACGTGATGTTTTAACTGTACTGATAGCTTTCCCAACCCCTGGATTAGAAAACCCTAAGACTGACTGGGAAGTCTTCATTGAAGAAATGAATTTGTTTTCCTTTTTTGGTCCATAGGACAATGATTTTTAAAAATTTTTTGTTAGTTAAATGGAGAATGAAAGGGAATGAATCTTCTCTTTATTGATGAGTGCTATTTAAAATATGAAATTCTTAATATAAAGGCTGCCACATTTCAAACCTGAAAATACATATTATTTATATAATAATATCAATAGAGATTTCTTAAATAATATTAAAATATACAACCATTATTAGTATTATTTGCTATATATATATTGGTGTTTTGTCGGGATATGGGCCTGTAGGAAACATTAGTACATGTACTGGCATTTTCAAAATAAATACCATTTTTAAAAGGTTTGCCAATGTAGTTATGATGAAATTACACCTCTTTGTGTACACAGGAATAGGATCACGCTACTCAGGCTTCAGTTCTTCCAGATGTGAATAGGTATATATTGATCGAAAGTGTTGTGACAAATATTTTCCCATGAGATTTGGATGTTTTCATACTCACGCAGCACATGAGAGTGTTTGCAGGCATTTGCTTATGTAAGTGCTACAGGTACTTTCTCTCATCTTCAGAATCACCTTATCTGGGGGCAGGGAGTATTATCATTATCACTAGAGTGTTATTTACACAGTAAGTGTAAAATGAAAAATAAAAAGGCGGATAGAGAGAGGCTTGAGATCACCCTCTTGAGCCCTAAAACAAAAATAGAACTTTGAATTTTGATACACATGGTTAAACATCAATTTTCAAAATATACTAAGGAGTTAGTTAAAAACTGTTGGGTTTTTTGATATGATATGTGAAAATCTGAAAAATGTTTAGTAATGTTCTATAAAGAGATTGCATAGAGTTTGTGATCAAGTAGAAATGGTCCTGTTTTTACTTCCTTATACTTTAACTTTCTTTGAGCATAGAAACACAATTTTCTCTAAATAGGAGTAAATAGTTTCATTAATAACCTAAAACATCCTATATTCAAAGTTCTAATACCATTCTCAAAATGTAAAACTAAAAATTAATTTTACAAGTGTATAATACATAGTATATTTGTTTACAGTGTAATAATCATTTTCAAACTCCAAAATGTGTCCTTGGACATCAAAGGACTCTTAAAATCAATATTATGATGATTTAGCTGTAAATGCATCATAAACATATGGATTAGCTTTGATTGAATGAAACGTGACATTAACAATTAAGAGAAAATATTCTTGACATAACAGAGTTTAGTAAAAGCTCATCAAAAGTGTTGTAAAAACACTAATTCTTAGTTGTTTAATATTATAAAATATAAGTGGGTGTGTGGAGATGAAATTTTATTTTATAATTCTTCATGCCTCAAGAAAAATCTAAAATTTGAATTCTAATAATTACTACATAATTACTCAGTATTTCTCTGGTATCATAAAATGCCTTTCTTTCAATGAACTAAACAAACCAAAAAAGCTTACTGCCATACAATCAACTCAGACCCATAACAATCCTATAGGACAGGGTAGAACTTTCCCGAGACTGTAACACTTTATAGGAGCAGAAAACCTTGTCTTTTTCCTGCAGAAAAGTTGGTGGTTTTGAACGGCTGGCCTTAAGGTAGCCACCCCAGTACCAGGGCTCCTTGAGCTACATATTTTCTTATATTTTAACTTAGTTTATTTGGTATCTATGTTAGTCTGGTTTGACTAGAGAAAGAAAGCCAGACACTCGTGTGTATAGGAAAGGGCTTTATATAAAGAGCAATTGTACATTAAGGAAACATCCCAGTCCAGATCAAGTCCATAAGTGCAATATTAACTTATATGTCCAATACTAGTCCATAAATTCCTCTTTAGACTCAGGCAACCAAGCAATGATGCAGGACGCAGGAAGATCCCAGGACAGTGGGTGGAAAGACTGGTGGATCCAGTGGCGGTAGAAGCATGTCAGTGCTGGCTGGTGTCCACGTGTCCCCTACAGCTCCCAGGGTTCTGGGTCATCCACATAGTTCTATGTGAGCTCGTCGTCAGGAGTGTCTTGTATGGAGTGTGCATGTGTCCTACCTCTAGCGAGTTATTTATCTCCTTAGCCCCTCCAAATGAGGTCATCAAGCTGTGAAATGATTGACAGGCTAAACCGCACCTGCATTCTTAAGTCTCAAATTGACAAAAGATCATGTAACTACCACAGTATCTATAGCTTGGTGGTAATGTTAGGTAAGCATTGGACTGTTAAACTTAAGGTGGGTTTTTCAACCCCACTGAGATAGTTAGTTTATTGTGCCAACTTGGCCAATAAACACATGTGGGACTAATTGAAGGGCAGAGAGATAAATGGCTCGGCCAGCCTCACCTCTCTAGTCTCTTGATCTTTGATCATCAGACCAGTGTACAGCTGCCTTGCTGGTTCTGTGCCTCAATTTGCAAGCTACACTACCTGTGGGACACCTAACCTGTGGACTGTGTCACTGTAATTTGAGGTTACTTCAAGACCTGCTTCACAATATCATTGGTATTTACATTTCTTGAGCTGGGGACTGTCGGACCCTGTCATCTGGCTTACTGTTGGTGACCTGCCTTGCTGTTTGCTGCCAGTGCTCAGATGGCCTGAATTGATCTACAGAGGACTACCTGGCGGCCCTCAAGACTTGAAGGACTGCCAGTGTCTCACAACTGTCTCACGGGAGTGAGTTGCACCGAGCCACTTGTACTGCTTTATAGATTGTTTATTTCTTATGTTATCTATCTATCTATCTGTATAAATATATATAAAATTATTAGCGTGCTGGTTTTCTTTCTCTAGAGAACCCTGTCTAGCACACCCACTTACTGCTCCACATGAAAAAGACAAGGCTGTGTGCTCCTATAAAGATTTACAGCCTGCAAAATCCATCATAGAGTGGCGATGAGCCTAACTGGATTTTAAAACATATAGTTTGCTTTGGATTTATATACAGTATTCAATGTGATACATTACCCAATAAGGAGCATACAGTAATGGACATTATTCACTTATAGATATTATTTATTCCTTATCTTAAAAAAATGTACATAAATATTACATATTTTGTGAAGTAGACTTAAACATACACCAGAAGAGTTAAAAAATAACAATACTTATCATCCAGGTAGAAATCAGAATTTTTAACCTTATGATGGGACGTCTCCTAGATAAATTTATAAAGCAATAATGTGGATGGAACTCATGGGTGCCTGAGCTTATGAGAATATCACTATAAATCATTGGCCAAAAGGAAAAGAAATTTAAAACCATGAACTTAGTGTGGGGAAAAGAGAGAAAGAAGACAAGGAGGAGAGGAGATGAGAGAAGGAGAGAAAGAGAATGGTTTGACAAGTTGAGGCAATCCCACCGGTCATTTCCTCAAAGATGATTAAAGCTTGAGTAAAATTAAAGAACAAAAATGCATTGCCTTCCAGGTGATTTCAATCTATATCGGCCTTATAGGACAGGGTAGAATTGCTCAATAATGTTTCCAAGGCCCAAAAGATTTACAGACGTAACTCCAAATTGGTCACCTGGCTAGCTGGTTCCAACGGCCCACTTTATAATGAGCAGTCAAGTACTTATCCATGGTGCCATCAGGAGCCCTAACAAATGAAATTGAATCTAATACAATGTTCTGATTTCCTTTTTCCAAATAGAAATCATTTTATTGGGGGTTCTTACAGCTCTTACAACAAACCATACATCAACTGTATCAAGCACATTTGTGTGTATCAAAAACATTTTCTTTCTACTTGAGTTCTTGGTATCAGCTCACCTTCCCTCACACTTCCATCTTTGTGTATCCTTGCTAATTTATAAATTATTTTTACCTTCATAGCTTACACCATCCACTGTCTCCCTTCCCACAATTTCCTAATTTCTTATAGCTTTACACCTCACTGAACTCACTGTACTTCTGTGTTTCTATAAATGTCTACCTTTCAGATGCAAGTCTACTTTATTTTTTTTAATTAAAAAAAAATTTTATTAGGGGCTCATACAACTCTTATCACAATCCACACATATACATAATCAATTGTATAAAGCACATCCGTACATTCTCTCAAAGCACCTGCTCTCCACTCAAGCCCTCTGCATCAGGTCCTCTTTTTTTCCCCCTCTCTCCCCTCTCCCTCCTCCCCCCCCCCACGAGCCCTTGATAATCCACCGACTGTTATTTTGTCATATCTTGCCCTATCTGGAGTCTCCCTTCCCCCACTTCTCTGCCATCCATCTCCCAGGGAGGAGGTCACATGTGGATCCCTGTAATCAGTTCCCCCTTTCCAACCCAGATATGAATCTGTCATCAAAATACACAGGTTTATTTCCATTTGAGAGAGAAATGGTGGTGTTGCAGTTATTGAAACCAAATGCATTGCATTTGAATGTAAAACTTTTCAAGGATTAACTTGATGGTACTTAATTTTTTTCACCAGCTTTCTTAAAGTACAATTACATATTAAAAATTCTTTCAATAAGTGTACAACTTTTAGTAAGTTAGCAACACTGCGTTTTCTCTTTCTCTGTAATTCTACCCAGAGCTTCAAGCAACTATGAATCTGCCTTTTCTTTCTGCAGAGTAGCCTCAGGGCATTCCATATCAATGGAATGATATGACGTGTAGTCTCTTGAATCTACTTCCTTGAATGGGATAATTTTGAACTCCACAGATGTTGTAGTATATATCAATATCTGATAATATTCAATTGTAGCACTACACGACATGGCATTTCCCCACTAATCAATGGGCATTGGGGTTATGTCTACAATTTGGTTATTAGGAATAATGCTTCCATGGATATTCATTTCCACATTTTCTTCCTATTTTAATACAGAAATGTGCTTATATTATGTGCGGAGATGCACCTAGAAGTGGAATTGTGGATTGTATAGTAAATCTTATGTGTAATACTTATAAAAGATTATAAAAATTTCCAAAGTGACTACAATATATAAAGGTTTTCATCTTGCCAACAATGCTGGGGTCAAAATATCTCCACCTCATCCCTAGCACTTACTGTCTTTTAATATATACACCATTCTAAGGTTGACTCCCATCAAGAGTTCTAGACATGAATAGACAATTTCCCACAGACAGCATCCAGGCAGTCAACAACCAAATGAAGAAATGTTCATGATCATTAGCACTAAGAAAAAAAAAATCAGACAGAGATAGCACCTCATGCTGACACTTGTGGCAAAATTCACTGAAACAGAAAATATTAAATGCTGTAGAGTATATGAAAGGCTTGGAACACTTCAACATTGCTGGTGCAACTGTAGAATTTTACAACCACTATGGAAATCAGTATAGCACTTCCTTAAATGCAAATAGAAATCCCTCACAATCCGGAATTCTCTCCACTGGGCCTATACGGTAAAGAAATAAAAAATCAAACATCAACAAAGATATGCACACCTATGTTTACTTCAGCTATTTCCACAAGAGCAAAAAACAGAAACAACCCAAAACCCCAACTCTAGAGGGATGGATTAACAAGGTCTAGTACATGCTTACCGGGAATTTTATGCATTAATAAACAATAATGACCACTCTCTTAAACACCACATGACATGGACACAACTAGAGAATATCCTACATAGCAAACTCTGCCAATCTTAAGGAAATAAATATCTAATATTGCCACTGTTTTAAAAGAAAAACAAAGAACAAGAAATATTGTTTTTACACCAATAAACAAGACTTTGAAGACTATATGGAGGCCAGAAACTCAGGTGGGAATGGGAAGAGGGGAGATATGGGATGGTAAAAAAAATTGAGGAGTTACTATAATAGAATATTGTTAATGATTTCATTTCTTGAAATGGGCTGTGATATATATATAGATACTTCTTTAAAATCCAAAACATATATTTTTAAATCAACCCCTCCAGATTCTGTATCCTTCAAGCCTAATAGAAACTTGAGAGGCTTAAACGAGAGGGAAGGAAAAGCAGAACTGAACAGGACTTGGACTGTTGGGGGCGTGCCCATCTCCAATGGCAGAGCCCTTGACAGTTAGACCCTCTTCTGTAAGGCTGCTAAGAGTCAGAACCAACTAAATATCAGTGAGTTTGGCTTTGGGTGCCTATCCACAGAGAGGACCACATGGTCAGCCCTACTATGAAACACTACACCCCTCACTGACCCATAGCCCTACAGGGGACAACATGGGAGACACAGTGTGGGAATTCCACACTATCTGATTCCACCACACTTTGGCAAAACAATAAGGGTGTGCAACAGAACAGCAAGGGGACAGAGCAACAAAGTCCCCAGGGACTACTAAAGAATAGACTTTGGGGCCAGGAACTGGCACCCCATTAGATTCGACCACAAAACATTCTTAAATGCCAACAAACAGCCCTTGAACTAACTACAGGCTTTTCTCTTTTGTTGTTGTTTTCTTTTCTTTTTTGCTGTCTTGTTTTTGTGCATGTTATTATCTCTGCAGGTCTGTCTAAATAAGATAGGCTGGATGAACAATCTGGAGGGGATAACAAAGGTCCAGGGGGACATGGGAGAGGGGGAGGTGGGGAGAAAGAAAGAAATGTTAACAAACCCATGAACAAAGGAACAACAAGTGATCCAAATCAGTGGTGAGGAGGGTGTAGGAGGCCTGGTAGGACATGATCAAGGGTAATGTAACCAAGAGGAAATGCTGAAACCCAAATGAAGGCTGAGCATGATAGAGGGACAAGAAGAAAGTAAAAGGAAATAGAGAAAAGAAAAAGGAGGCAAAGGACATTTATAAAGAGCTAACTAAATCCAGGCATTTATATATGTAAATATATTTATATCTGAGATTCAAGAAACAGATCTATATGCATATATTTATAGGTTTAGTATTAAGGTAGCAGATGGACTTTGGGCCTCCACTCAAGTACTCCCTCAATGCAAGAACACTTTGTTTTATTCAACTGGCATTCCATGAGTCTCACCTTCCCTACACGATCGCTGAAGACAAAGTGGGTGCATAAGCAAATGTGGTGAAGAAAGCTGATTGCGCCCGGCTATGAAAATATATAGTGTCTGAGGTCTTAAAAGCTTGAAGATAAACAAGCAACCACCTAGATCAGAAGTAACAAATCCCACATGGAAGAAGCACACCAGCTTGTGTGATCACGAGGTGTCGAAGGGATCAGGTTTCGAACATTAAAAGCAAAAATCAAATCATTGTGAATGAGAGGGAGTGAAGACTGGGGACCCAAGACCTATCTGTAGGCAATGGACATCCCCTTACAAAAGGGCTACGGGGTGGAGATGAGCCAGTCAGGGTGAAGTGTAACAACAATGAAACATAGAACTTTCCTCACGTTTCTAAATGCTTTGTCCTCCCTCCCCCACCACGCCCACTGTCATGATCCCAATTCTACCTTACAAATCTGGCTAGACCAAAGGATGTAGGATGTATACTGGTACAGATAGGAACTGGAAACACAGGGATTCCAGGACAGATGATCCCTTCAGGACCAGTGGTGAGAGAGGTGATACTGGGAAGGTGGAGGGACTGGGGGGTGGGGTGGGGGGAGGGTGGAAAGGGAGAACCGATTTCAAGGATCTACATATAACCTCCTCCCTGGGGGACTGACAACAGAAAATTGGGTGAAGGGAGACGTTGGACAGTATGACAAAATAATAATTTATAAATTATCAAGTGTTCATGAGGGAGGGTCTAGAGGTGAGGGAGGGGGAAAATGAGTAGCTGATGCCATGGGCTTAAGTGAAGACAAAAAATTTTGAGAATGTTGGGGGTAGTGAAGGTACAAATAAGTTTTACACAATTTATGTATGTATTGTGATAAGAGTTGTATGAGACACCAATAAAATGATTTAAAATAAAAGAGAGAGAGACGGAGAAAAGGGAAACAAAAGACCGAAGTGGATATTTCAATTTAGAGACTACAAACCTTTCCCTTGAACAGAGAAGGGAGTGAATAAAAGAAATAATAAAGTAAAGGGCTAAACAGAATTTTCAAAAAGGTAGATTTCAGGGAAAAAGTAAAATATTATAATCAAATGTTCAAAGGCCTGGAGTTAAAAATCCCAAAGAAAGACAACGTTCAAAACATTTGAAGGTCAAAGACTGATTAAAAGGTCCAGCCCTGAGTTGTCACAGTGAACGATTCTATGGAGAAGACACTCAACAGTGCCGGGAGCATCACAAAGATGGAAGGAATACAAGGAGAATTGTACCAAACTCATCGGTCAGCTTTCATCTGTTTTAAGAGACAGTGTCTTATCAAGAACCAATGGTATTGAGAGAAGTCCAAGATGCTTTGAAGTCATTAGGGAAAATAAGTGTCCAGGATTTAACAAAATAATAATAAAAAGTTTTCAAACAATCTGATGCACTGCTGAATACACTTACTATTCTACCAAGAGACTTGGAAGATAAAAACCTGAGCAACTAAAATATATTCATATTTGTGCCCATTCCAGGGAAAGATAATACAAAAGAATGCAGAAACTGTGAATTTATATGTAATTATAAATGAAATATATTTGTCATATATAATTATAACCGAATGTCATATCAAGTGAAGGTGAGTTGATTGTGTCAAATATCGAAGTCAATGTGAACATGAATATCTGTATTTGCTTAAAACTTTTGTTGCCCTCATCAGTTTTTGAGTGTCGAAGCTTTCCTTGCATTTATCCCTAAATATGTTATACTTTAAAAAATTTTTTTCATTTTGTTTTACCTTCTACTTTCTGAGTATTATATTAAATTCATTTTCAAATGATTTGCTATTGATAATGTATAAACTGGAATTTATTTTTATATTTATTATATAATTAGTCATTGAATTATACTTGTATAATTATAGATTATTGCCAGTTGATAGATGTTACCTCACTCATTAGTTTTGTGGGGGTTGTGTTTTCTTCGTGATGAATCATGTCAGTAACAGACAGTGATAGGTATACATCTATCGTATCAACCTTTGTGAATTTAATTTCTTCTTTATCTTTTATAATGCTTACATCCTCCAGAATAATATTGCATAGAGGTGATAGCAAAAGACATCCTTGACTTGTTGGAGATTTTAGGCAGAAAATGTTAACTCTTTCACCATTAAGTTTGATGCTAAATACTTTTCATACATTCTCATGTTCTTATTAATTTTTAAACATGATTTGGAGGTTATTTTGCATAGCACTTTAAAAATATTTTTGGCTTGTTTGTTTGAAACCAGTTCTGTGTCACAGAAACATCGAAGTGACCTTCAGTTCCGGTTCTCCACTTTTATGCCCACTCAGTCCAGTGCATTCGATCTGATGGGGAAAGGAAACGGGGGAGGGTTAGGTTGCGATCCTTCACTCTCCATTTTGTAAATTTAAAATTTGTCATTAATTTTTATTATTTCCCCTTTATTTGTGGGATACAATATATACAAAGAAAGCATAGTTGCACACCCCACTGCACCAGATCAGTGACTATACCTGAGCAAATTGTCTTCGTATATGCTTTTATCTGCTTTTATTGTCCCCCTCCACCTTCCCTGACCCTCCTCTCCTGACCCTCCTTTGCAGCTTCCCTCCCTTTTTCCTGGCCTCATCGCAGTCTTTGGAGTATTTTCCTTTGGTGAGAAAACTGGTTTTTCCTCTTTATAGTAATGATACAATGAAATATTGATCTTTATGAGATGGACTAACTTTGCTAAGCATAATGGTGTCCAATTCTGCCCATGTCGTGACTGTTTCACAATCTCATAATTGCTTTTTAGGGATGTATAATCAGTGTTCTATGAGTATATGCAAGTCTTCATTTATCCATTCGTCCACAGATAGTTTTGATTGTTGTCTATTGGCTCAGTTGTGATGATTCTGGTTTTCTTGCTTTCTTTCTTTTTTCATTCTATCAGTGCCTAATCCACATACCATACAAGTCAATAGTTCAATTGTTCGATCATATCAAGAAGAATTGTACAATCACTACCACAATCTGTTTTAGATCATCACCCAGGCCCCCTGGTTAAATGTCCTGTAAAATGAGTGTGTGATTATAGTCAGTTCTAGTGCTTCCTCTCCCTCCCTCCTTCATGGTTTACTCCAGAAATCCCCCATCCTCTGTATCTCCTAAGCTCCATCTCTACATCCCTTGCATCAGTTATTATATCTATGCATCCACTCCTTTACAAATTGTGAACCCAATAGAAAATATGAAAAATGAAATAGAAATAAAGTTTCAAGGATAAAATAATAATAATATAAAGATAAAAATACAAATAATGATTAAGAAAGAAAAGTTCACACTCAGCATTTTCAAAGCCATGGAAGGAATTTTTTTTGTAGAACATGCAAGAGATACTTGCACTGGAACAAATTCAGGTTTGGTCAGTAGGGAGATCAGCTGACCAAAGATTAAGTGTGATCCAGAATAATCAAGATTACAATGAGTTCTGTCTGATAATAGGGTTGTTTGTTTGAGATTTTGACTGTGGTTAGTGGGGATCTTCCAGCGGGTTTATTCTGCAGAGGGATTTTGGGATCTCTCTGTCCTCTATAGCCTTCTACAAACTGCGTGTTCATATTTTTAGCTCTGATACTTTTCCCTTTGTCATATTTGAGTGTTTAAGTATGGTGATTGGTGCCAGGGGGGATCTTCCTGGATGAATTCCTCCAAGTGTATATCCCTGCTCAGCCAGGACTCAATGGCCACCACTTCCACAGTCCCAGTCATCCACTCTGCTTCCTCTCCCATCCAAGTACCCCAGTCCTCAGAACAAGGGTACAGGGAAATTCGAGGTAGGACTCAGTTCATTCTGCTGGGCCTTTACGTTAAATCCTTCTGGTGTAGCCCCTTCATTATGCCAGGCTGCCTGCAAGGTGAGCATCCATGGTCATCATGGTGCTTAATCCGTACAAGTAGGGTTGGGTAGAATTGTATTTAACATGTCTATTCAGAAACATAAAAATCTGGCCCATGCCCCACAGGTTCTCTACAATCATTGTTTAGCATTCATTTCCAATATGAGGTCACTTCTTCCTAATCACACACCATACTAACCAACAGAACTATCAGCATCTCTGCCAAAATGTAAATGATCCCCTTGCCTTGTCTGAGCTTGATTTTCAGATAAGATTCTCCTTCCCTTCTTGGGGTATGCCATACCCTTTTTCCATCTGAATTGCAGCAAGTGGATGATTATTTCCCATTTCCTCTCCTGAAGGAATGTCTCCAGGCAATGTAAGGTCTCCTTCTTCAAGCTGACTCTTGTGAAATGCACAAAAGCAAGTTGATGTATGATTCGTGGCGGTAGGTAGCCTTCTCAACTTTTGTTCAGGAATTGGTCCCAAAGATTTGTTTAATTGGTATTTCTTCATATGGTAGTGTACTCATAAAATACTTGTACTTGTGAATGAGGGGAGGGTGCAGAGTGGAGACCCAAAGCCCATCTGTAGACAATTGGATATCCCCTATCAGAATGATCACAAGGAAGAGATGAGCCAGTCAGAGTGCAATATAGTACTGATGAAACATACCACTATTTCTAGTTTTTTAATGCTTCCCCCCCCACCCCCACTATTAAGATCCCAATTCTACCTTACAAATCCTACTAGACCAGAGCATGTACACGGGTACAGATAAGATCTGGAAACACAGGGAATCTATGGCAGATAAACCCCTCAGGACTAATAATGAGAGTAGTGATACCAGGAGGGGAAAGGGAAGGTGGAGGGAGAAAGGGGGAATGGATCACAATGATCTACATATAACCCCTTCCCTGGGGGACGGGCAACAAAGAAGTGGGTGAAGGGAGATATAAGTCATGTAAGACATGAAATTAATAATAATTTATAAATTATCATGGGTTCATGAAGGAGGCAGAATGGGGGGAGCTAATACCAGGGCTCAAGTAGAAAGAAAACATTTTGAGAATGATGATGGCAACAAATGTACAAGTGTGCCTGACACATGGATGGATGCATGTTCTGTGAGAAGAGCTGTATGAGCTCCCAATAAAATGATTTTTTTAAAAAATACTTGTACTTTTGTGATTGACTTCCTTCACTCAGCATAATAGCTTCCAAGTCCTTCCATGTCGTGCGGTGTTTCACCCTTTCATTACAGTTTTTAGGGGTGCATAACATTCCATTGTGTGCATGCACCATGATTTCTTTATCCATTCTTCCACTGCTGGGCATTTGGGCTTCTCCCAGTTTCTTGCTACTGTGAACTCTGCTGCTTTGAACACGGGAGACCATACCTCCACTCGTTTCGTCTCTTATTTCTTTAAGGTAAGCATGTATGTTTTGTGTCTTGTCCTCTATTTCTTTGGGACATATACCAGGTAGAGGAATTTCAGGATCATATGGTATTTTGACATGTATTTTAATATTTCATTATAGTGCTTTAATATCATTCTTTACTTAATTTATCTGGGAGAAAGTTGAGGATTTGTACTGATTTGAAAAATCATAGTTCCAGAAACACACATAGGCTGTCTATTCTGTCCTGTCAGAATCAACTTGATGGCAATGAGTTTGGAGTGCTATACTGTTTTCGATAGGGGTCATACATTTCTGCAACCTCATCAGGATTGTAAGAGTGTCTCAATCTCTCCAGTATTTTTATTACTATTATTTTGATGAGTGTCTGTGTAAAATGATATCTCATAGTTGTTTTATTTTTTACTTATATGTAATTATTGTGATAATTTCTTCATACGATGTCTGGCCAGTTAGGTGTCATTTTTACTAAATTGACAATTCATGTTCTGTGTTAATTTTTAAAAATTTAGGTTTATTTCTTACTAGGTTGCCAAAGTTTTCTCTATATTTTTGAAATTAGCCTTCTATCTGATATAGCATTGCCAACTCTATACAGGAGTAGGAATTCTCACCATTATCCCTAGATAAATTAGTTAAAGAATAATTTTAAAGCACAATAATCAAATACACAAATGCAAATTGAAATGCCATATTATCTTGTTATTTTTTGACTTGGTATAGACCCCAAAATAAAGAACAACGAAATTTCTGAAGTATTTGCTGTGGAAGTCCTCTTCAGGGTATTGAAAAGTAAGGATGTTTCTTTGAAGATTATGGTGCCCCTGACACAATCCATGGTATTTTCAATTGTTTACTATGCCTGTGAAAGTTCGACATTGAATTGTGATGCTGGCAAATAATATTAAAAGTACCATTCCTCTCAAATTTGTCGTTTCAAAAATAGAAAACTACATGACTGTCAGTTTCAAAAGTCTAATAATAATCTATTTCAGCTTACTAATGCTTACCATGTTGATATTCATATGCTCCATTCCACTTCTGATGACAGTGACAGAGTCCATTAACTTGCCCCTTCTAGACATCATTCCTAATCCTGGACTCTAAGACGATGGCTGTAATCGCCCTTTTGAGGGAATTTGTTTAAAAGATTAAGGTGAGTGTGGTAGTTACATAATCTAGTGTCAGTTTGAGGATTAAGAGTGTAGGGGTGGAGTTTAGGCTGTTTAATCAGGATATGGCCAATGAGGCCTCTGTGTGGGCATGGCCTACTCCTGAGAATTTGGGGAAATCCGGTATCTCCTCCTTGGAGGCAAAAGAGACTCTCTCTGCTACTGCCTGGGAGACATTGCAGCTGACAATTCACATGGAACTACACTATTGCCCTAAATCAGAGAAACCACATGGACCTTCCCTGAAGCCGGAGAAGCTATGTAGAGATGCCTGCCAGCGCTGACATGCTTACAACGTCACTGGATTCAACGACTTTCTACCCACTGACCTGTGATTGTCCTGCATTCGGCATCATTGCATGTGTTCCATGAGTCTGAAGAATACTTTATAGATGGCTATTTCATATATGGGCTAATATTGAATTTAGGGACTTGGATAGGACTGGGTTGGGATGCTTGCTCAACATTCCATTCCTCTTGCATATACATCTCTTTCTTATACACATATTTGTGTCCATGGATTTGTTTCTCAAGTCTACTCAGACTCACCCAGTGAGGTCAAGTCCTGACTTTAGTAGAGAGTGTGAACCAAGCCACAACCTGCTTCCTTTGGGGCATTGTTAAGACTCCTGGAGGGTGAGACTTAATACCCCATCCTTCATTTTCCGTGGAGATACAGTTGGTTAAAAAACAAAAACCACACCTCCATCAAAGCCAGTCTTCAATATGTAAGAGCCATCTGGAATGCACCTGGCAAGGACCTTGGGAGACAAGTCCAGATCTCTGTCTGTAGTGCCAGGAGCTGCTGAGACAAGAGGTACCAGGGAAAGTGGCATGGAAACTCCATCTGCATCACTGAGCCCATGGAGGACCTTTTCCTCTCTTGGCCTGAGCCTCTGAGTCTGTGAATTGGAGCAAAAGGTATGTGCTTTCCTGACACCCAGAGGCAGAAGCCCAGGGGTCACATGGCTGAGGCTGAGGACTAGAGATGGATTTGGCGGCTAATGGAAGAGAAGTGTTGCTCTGAACCAATAATTACCAATATTTTTTTTATTGATCCCGACTGTTGGTAACATATTAACTTCCCTAAGAAAGCCCCTTAATCGTGAGCATGGTCTGTGAGTTCTGTGTGACCCTTGAATGAATGAATGGCCAAACCCTGGTAAAGAAGGATGAAGCAGGGAGGCGTGACTGAGGCATGGAGGCAATAGGGAAGCCAGAAGAGGCCAGCTATGTCCCTCATGGCTTTTATTCCAATAACTGAAATTTCTTAGACACGCACATTATACGTTCCATGGTGTGTAAACGGCTGGATGCTACAACCGCTTGTTCTCACTGTGAGTTGGGCTTGACCAGCACACTAAGGGGCACCAGGCTGTGCTCCCTCGCATCAAAGCTGACAATCCTGCGAGGAGGCAGCTCTTCCCAGCTGTATTTTCATGCCTTCCAACCTCAGAGGCTTCCCTTCTAGCACAGATAGGACAATGTTTTCCTGCTTTTCATAAAGTTTTCGGTGGCCAATCACTCAGAAGTGGACAGTTTATTCCGTCATAGTCTATCTGTAGCGTGGAAGCTCAGCTGAAACGTATTAGTGTCGGGTGACTGAGGGATTTTAAACACTGTTAATATAACTTCCACCTCCTCAGTGATATGCAAGCCACCACATTAAAATACACTGACAAATAGTGGATTCTTTGTATGGGAACATAAAAAATTACAAATTCAATATCTATAGACATAATGTTGACAAAATAAGGCAGAAATAGTAGGACTCATAGTGTATTCATTCCATTTCTCTAAAGTATTAACAGAACCAGCATTTTAAGCAGTTTTGATGACATGTCATTCACATACACAATGTAATAGTTTAGTCATTCTAAGAAGAGTTGTACAATCCTCACCACAATCACGTTTGGAATATTTTCTTCCTCTGGCTCTCATCATTATTAGCTCCCCTCAACTGCCCCTTCCATGCCCCTGAGAAGCCATTCATCCGGTTACTCTCTCGATAGCTCCACCCACCCTGGATTTCCCAAACAGAAAGGCACACACACACACACACACACACACACACACAGAGGAAAACTTCAACAAAAAGAAAGTAGAAAATATTGAAACCTTTATAGTGAAAATAGGTCAAAAGCTTTGTTTTGTTTTGAACAAACATTTTTTTAGGGATAGAACTTCTTTTTCGGTTATAAAGAATGCAGACTAGCACACGTACCTGGAAGTGCATGAAGACTTAGCCCGGTGAAAGAGAATCACCATCATGACTGGTGAGCTGCAGAGGGCTCTTCCAGGGCCGCACGGTTCTATTTCGTGACCTGGGTTGGGGTTATATGAGTTGGTACTTTGATCAGTCATTGAGCGATATGTCATTGCTTATGTCATGTTTACTCATTTTGCAGCAAAAAGTTCTCTAACTATGTTTTCATTGCAGCGCTACTTTTTAAGAAACTATGAAATGCTTTCACTGGGGGCTCTTACATCTCCCATCACAATCCATACATTCATCCAGTGTGTCAAGCACATTTGTACAAATGCTGCCCTCATCGTTCTCAAAAAAATTCTCTTTCTACTTGAGCCCTTGATATCAGCTCCTCATTTTCCCCCTCCCTCCCCGTCCCTCCCTCCTTCATGAGCCCTTGATAAGTTATAGATTATTATTTTCATTTCTTATATCATCCACTGTCACCCTTCACCCACTTTTCTGTTGTTTGTCTCCCTTGGAGAGAGTTATATGTTGATCCTGTGATCAATTCCCCCTTTCTCCCCCCACCCTCCTCTTATCCTCATGGTATCTCTATTGTCATTGTTGGCCCTGAGGGGTTTATCTATCCTGGATTCCCTGTGTTTCCAGCTCTTATCTGTAGCAGTGTGCATGCTCTGGTTTAATCCAGTTTGTAAAGTAGAATTGAGGTCATGATAGTGGGGGTAAGGAAGCATTAAAGAACTAGAGGAAAGTTTTGTGTTTCATCAGTGCTATACTGCACCCTGACAGGCTCATCTCTTCCTTGGGAACCCTTCTGTGAGGGGATGTCCAATTGTCTGCAAATGGGCTTTGGGTCTCCAGACAGCCTCCCCCACCCCCAATCCCACCATTTACATTGGGTATGGGTTTATTCTGGTTCTTAGATGTCTGATACCTGATCATGACACCTCATGATCACACAGGCTGATGTGCTTCTTCCATGTGGGCTTTGTTACTTCTGAGCTAGATGGCCACTTGTTTATCTTTAAGCCTTTAAGACCCCATATGCTATATTTTTTGATAGCCAGGGCCAAGCTTTCTTCACAACATTTGTTTATGCACCCATTTTGTCTTCAGCAATTGTGTCGGGAAGGTGAGCATCACAGAATACCAGATTAATAGAACAAAGGGTTATTGTGTTGAGGGAGTACTTGAGTAGAGGCCCAATGTCCATCTGCAGCTTTAATTCTTAACATATAGGTTTAAGTACACAGATCTATTCCCTTCTCATTATATATAAATATATTTACATATGTACATCCTTCTATGTAGGCCTCCATAAATGTCCTTTGCCTCCTACTTATTTCCTCAGCTTCCTTTTACTTTCCTCTTGTCCCACTGTCATGTTATGCCTTCATTCAGGTTTAGCAATTCCTCACTGCTCTATTGCCCTTGATTAAGCCCCCCTATGCATCCCATGGCTTTTCTCCATTGAATTTAGTTCACTTGTAGTTACATTCTCCCTGGGTTGGTTACCCACACCTCTATCCTCGGCTTCCTTTCTCCTACGTCCTCCTCTCCCATATGCCCCCAGAACCATCAGTCCTGTTTACATCTCTATATATTTATGCCCCCTATCTTGCCTAGATAGAAATGCAGAGGCATTGATAAGGCAGTACCACTTTATTAATTTATACACAGGTGAAAACACCAAGCTATACACTAGAAATATATGCAGTTTAATATATGTCAATGGCTTATGATGTATTATAAATCTGTTAAGAAGGTAAAATGTATTTTAAAGGAACTACCACCATGTTTTGAATAATAAGTGTAAGATACTTTTAAGAAATATGCTTTTATGCTTCAAAATTAGACTATCTCCCCACACAGTGCTTGCTTTAATTTTTGGATGGATCAGAAACTTGAACTGCACCTGGAAAGGCAGAGTCTGCTATATCAGGTTTTTTAAAGGCTTGATTAACACCTGCTTAAATATTTTCTTCCAATCTTTAATTAAACAGTTAGGGTAGGACTTCATTTTCTAGATATACAATCAGATAATACTTTACACTTGCTAATTTCCCTTCCCAATGAAAAAGCTAATCACCAAAGGATTCTTCACTTTCAAAAAGAGTATTTTGAGGGAAAACTTAGGAAGCTAGAAACAATGTGAGTAGAAACATAATTGAACTATTTCTCTTTGAAAATTGTAAGCACTTTTTTTGTCCATCTCCTTAAGGTTTAAATTTAAAAATAACTAAATCATTAAAGGGGTAAGCTGAGTAGATTTTCTTAAATATGCACTACTAGTGGAACATCAGAATGTTTTTTGCACTCTAAAAATGATAATATTGATAAATTAAATTGTGAAATTTAAGTTTCTCAATGTGCCAAATTAGGACTTCATTTTATCCTTCCTCAATTTCCTTCATTATCACTCAGGTTATAGAAGCCAATGTGAAAGAAATTGTATTTTTTCAAAAAGTGAAAGCATATTTATATAGAAGACATCGATATAAGTGTAAAATGTCAGTTATAAAAGCAAGAATCATACCGTACACCAGCTAATAGAATTCTATCCTACAACTCACTGAGACGCTCTCTTGCTATTGCCAGGTGCTCTAAGGAGGTTCTGACTCACAGCGACCCTAGGTACAACAGTGTGCTGGAATTCCTATTTTCCAATGACCAAGATCATAATTTTCGACTACTCTTCCTTTCAGTCTTAGAAAGGGACATTCTCTGGTGGGCAAAGACTCTTCCTGGTTTGATATCTCTAAAGGCAAACAGCTTGGTCAAAAGGAAAATGCATCACTCTCTTTGAGAGCCTTTTTTTTGACCCATCCTCTGGCACTACCTATGACAATGTTCTGCTTCCATTCAATAGGCCTACATTATTTTTTGGTGCTGTGCATAAGGCTTTCTGCTAAACTTTCTGGAAGCAGGCAGCTGATTCCTTCTTTGTAGTCAGTACTTAGTCTGGAAGCTCCATCACAACCTGTTCTCTTTGGATGACCCTGCTGGCATTTGAAATACCAGTGACATGTCTTCCAGCTTCACAGCAACACACAAGCCGCCACTGTAGGACAAACTGTGGTGAATTAATGAATTGGTGAATTAATGAAGTAAGCAGACTCATTATTCAAGTTAACAGATTATGAATGTTCTGGATTTATTCAAACATGTTAACCTGTTCTCAGTCATACATACAGGCAGGTCTCTCTCTGGTTCTTAACTTCTCATATACATTTCTGAAGCCAGGTGTAAAACTGAAGGGAAAAAGGGACCACCATCTGACTCTCTAACTTCACAAGAGGGATGGAAACTCACCACCATCATCTTCTGCTGCCTACGGCTAATTCCAATGATCTCCACTCAGAAATGTCTGCACCCTCCAACCTTCCTGACCAAATCTGACACCAACCTTTCCTACCACAATAGTTTCTGCTTTTCAGCTAGGGTGGATTAATTCATTTCCATGATGGTGCAAACTCAGACAATACTCACGATGATGGGGCATATGAAGGAAATTAACAGGTTACTATGTAGGTGAGAAAAGTTCAAGATGCAGTTCTTCACTCAAGACAACTATTTCTCTTCTGAGCCCACAGGCAGGACTCTCTATGGTCTTTCCCCTGTTGGCCTGCCCTCAGTCCTGCTTGGGTAATATTACAAAGTTCCTTTACTGCTATCAATAAATGCCCAAAGATCAAGCCACTTTGTTACATGCCTCCTCCAGACACTCAAACTGCATGAGTCATCATAGCTTGAGCTTCCAATTTAACCCCTCACCCCACAATCCAGCCTCCTGCCCAGGGGCACTCAGCTTGACTTGCTCAGTGGTCTGGGAAGTCCACTGCTCTGTCTCATCCTCTGGCTCTTTTTCTGTGAGGTACTCCTTTGCCAGTCCTTTGTTGCCTGGATCAAGGGGGTCCAAAGCAGTTCTTGGTTTTCTGTTTTGCTGGTAGTAATATCTCCCACTCTTGCTTCTGAAGTGGCTCATTTTATCTCCAGCAAGATGACAATAGAAATTATTTCTGTTAGTAACCCCTCATAACTTAATCATAGAATTTATTTACATCTTCCCACAATGTCTGTTATCGAGACGCATATGGAAGAGGTATTTGTTGGGAACTGCAACAACAAGGCATTTTAAGCAATTCACTGCATTGCACTGTTGTTGCCCTCCTTCTGCACCTTACCTTTGGCATCGCTTGTCCTGTGAGCAAGGTCCAGTTTGAGTCTTTCCTTGAGGTCTTCGCAGTAACATAGCCTGAACACCAGTGATCTCCATTTACTCCTCAGAAATCAAGCAATAACATACATTTAAGATTTATTATATGAAGCATCATACAAATATCACTATTTGTCCCTAATAAGTAATCATACTTTTTCTATTTTTACTACTATTATTACAACAGGAATAAAATAGTCTTTTGAGGTCTGAATACATGGACTGTATTACTTTCAATATATGGACGTCTCGGTGTTTCTGTACACTCACCATAACTTTTTAAATCACAGTTGTTTATAAAAGATACATATGGCTCTTTATTTTGTGATACTGATTGGATTCAGCACATGTAAATGCAGAAAATAATGAGAAAATGGACTCAAGGAAGTGTGCAGCCTTTTACAAATTATTTATTTTAAAGAACCAACTTTTTATTATTGTTTCCTTTGATATAGTCAATAATTTTATCAGTTGTATAGAATGAACTAAAATATCTCCTTGTCACCAAACAAATCTAACTGAATGAGTGTAGGTCTACTTTCCAGGATTTATAACATATTATGCATAATTTATAATTAGGAAATCAATTTTTATGTACTAACCTTAAAATACAGTTCATTTCAGAATTTAAAATAGCTAATGCTATTTTGTTTTAAGAATAAATTTAATAGGCATCTTTTATTATATTATCTGTTGTACATTAAGAAGTGGAAGTATTCTTAATCTCTATAGTTGTAATTCTCCAGGAATTTGATATTGCTACATATTTAAGATGCATACTCCTATCATAAGTAAATTCTGTATTGATCTAGGTAGGAATTCACCCTGCTTAAAGTACTAGGAAAATGATATGGAAGAGCTATTTTAAAAAGAACATGGTGGTCATGTTTCATGGATTTGTCCATCTATTGACTTGTAAGATGATAAGAAATTCCCATGCTTCCATGAATATAATCTGCACTTACTTGTTCTCCATAGGACCCTATTGCATGTGGCAGGTGGTCCTTCTGGGATACAATCTGCCAATTTGGGCAGCTGATGAATTATAGAATTCCTCGAGGCAGTTACAGCCTTTAGGACATGAGAGGAAAAGAAAAGCAGAGCAATTGGGAACGTTCCCCCATTTGACTGAACAAGAACTCATCCCAAGTCTCTTTTCTCTCAGCTCATTATAAAGGGAGTGCTGTTGTGCATGTGTGCGAAGGGAAGGAGGGAATTCTGGATATTTCAAGTATCCCAATTTCACTCAGTTTTGGTCCAAACTTCAATTGAAAAGAAAATGTTCAGCACTTTTCAGTGGAGGATACAGTAGTAGGGGAGGCCTTTTATTAAAACAAGAGAAGAAAATACTTGTCTTAAATGGAATGTCTGGAAATGTCAGACTAAACTCTAAAGGGTGCTACAAAGATGGGGAAAGGACCGAGACAAAGGAAAGGGAAACAAGGAGAGGAAATATCCAGAGAGCACATGAGAAGAGCATGCAAAGACAGTTTGTCAAAAACTGTTGAGGCACATATACTTTTGTTGTCACTGAGCTTAAAATCTAACTCTGACTTTTGAAGAAACATAAGCTAAGTATAAAAGAAAAGAGTGGGGGGGATACAAATACGAAAATATAAACCTTCAAGATTTGAAGAAGGGAAAAAAATCCTAAATTGGAAGTGATATCATATTTGGCAAAGAAAAGGGGAAAGAAATAATGCCAAGTTTCTTTTATTTGAAAGGAAATTCTTCCTCCCTCTAATTTCCTCATTTGAGTGATTTTTTAAGAGTTAACAAAAAAACCAACAGTTTAAATCCATGACCTTAGTGCTTCTGCTTAAAAGGGTTTGACGTTCCATTATGCAACCGCTTTCAACTCTTAAACGTCTTTTTAAAATTACTATGAAAATATATTTAAAAACCAACTAAGACATATAGGCACCTATTAACAAAATTGAGGGGATTTAATTAAACACAAGAAGCATTTTAAACCAGAGTGTTGAGCTATGTGTGTTTAACCACTGTAAGAGCTGGGTTTTTGTCAACATGGCTGGGTCAGGGTTCTCAATAGTTGACATTAATGCACTCGTATGTGATATACCACAATCCAATCAAAGCCTGGAGCACATCTAACATTCCACAGTCATCTCTTTGAGCAGTCAGGAGTCTAGCCCCCTTGCTTAGGCCAAAGCTTTGATACATTTGCAAGAGACTGCTCATAGGTGAGGCCAGCTCCTCTCTAAGCTGACTTT
This sequence comes from Tenrec ecaudatus, assembly GCF_050624435.1. NCBI lineage: Eukaryota > Metazoa > Chordata > Mammalia > Afrosoricida > Tenrecidae > Tenrec > Tenrec ecaudatus. The sequence continues at coordinate 88,154,855 of NC_134531.1, forward strand.
GTTAGATAGCTGGCCCCGTCTACTGCACATGGATCCTCTGTTTGGTTTATTGGCCTCCTGCTCTATGGCTTTCAGTCTTAGGAGTCACCAGCAGACTCCTGACCTTAGATTCAGTCCACATTGCATCCAACAGCTTGTGGTCTTCTGAGACCTGCTTCATCAGCCTCCACAGAAGAAGCCTGCAGTTTATAACCTCGTCTGCAGACTTGAACTTAGATGGACTTAGCCTCTTCTATGACTGTAGGAGCCATTTCTCCATCTAAATATCTCTATATGTTCATAAACAATAACCATCCCTGGTTTTCGCTTCTCTGGAGAACCCAGCCTAACCCAGCTACTGTCGGCGCTTTTGACAAATTAAAACAAGGTTAAAAAGCTATCTCCCCAATAAAGATATATTCTGGTTCATAAATCTAAAAAGTGTTGTTAAGTGTCATTGGTTGGGTTCCCACCCATAGCAACCTTACGCACATCAGAATGAAGCATTACCTGGTACTGCGCCATCGTCACAATTGTTTCTATGCTTGAGCCCATTGTTGCAGCCACTGTGTCAATCCATCTCCTTGAGGGCCTTCCTCCCTCTCAGTGTCCCTCTAGTTTACCAAGCATGATGACTTTCTCTGGGGACTGGTATCTCCTGAAAACATGTCCAAAGATGTTAGATGAAGTCATCCTTGCTTCTAAGAAGCACTCTGATCATGGTTCTTCTAAGACGGATTGGTCTGTCCTTTTGGTCGTCCATGATACTTTCAATATCCTTCTCCAGTACCACAATCCAAATGCATTGATTCTTCTTCAGTGTTTCTTATGCAGTGTCTAACTTCTAGATGCATATGAGGCAAGGGAAAGTGCCATGGCTTGGGCCAGGAGCATCTTAGTGCTCAAAGCAACATCGTTGTTTTTCAATACTCTAAAAAGGTCTTGTGACACAACATGATTTTTGATTCCTTGAGAATCATCTTCAGCTGCTCCATGGACATTGATTTGAAGACAAAATCCCTGAATACTTACTTCAACCTTTTCTCCATTCATCATAATGTTATCTATTGTTCCATTTAAAAAGAGTTGGGGCTTGTTTACCTTTAGTTGTAATCACACTGAAGGCTGAAATCATCCCTCTTCACCAGCAAGTGCTTCAAGTCCTCAGTTTCAGCAAGCAAGGTTGGGTCATCTGCATACTGCAGGTCGGTAAGCCTTCCTCCAGTCCTGATGTCACATTCTTCTTCATTCTTCTCTGCCTATTTACTCAAATTTTCCTAAAGTTAGTCACCCCTTACTCTATGGGGTGATGTGAAATGGCTCAATTTGGTTTTCCATCCATATATTTTGTAAGCCCCACCAAATGACTGGATGGGATAATGCAATAAGGTTTAGAAGACTAGCTAAGCAGCAGGATCCCTGTGGCATAGTGGTTACATTTGGAGCTGAGATCCACAAGGGTACCAGTTTGAAAGCAGGAACTTCCGTAAACAGGTATAGGCTGGGAAATTCACAGGGCTGTTCTAAGATGGGCAGAATGGCCTATCAGGTCTCTGTGAGTCCACAGCAACCCGATGTCAGTGAATTTTGGTTTGGGTTGTTTTCGGTCAGCATTTGATCAGTGTTGCCATTTTGCTAGATATACAACTTGGTGATTTTAGACACAGGAAGAGGAATCCTGAAAGCATCAAGAAAAAGTGTCCCGAGGAGGGCCACACACAAGGTCTTTGACTGAGGTGGTAGAGGCAACAGATGAGCCAGAGGCAGAGCACCCGGAGTCAGAATAGAGGTGCAGCTCCTGGACTGTGAGGCAGAGAGGCAGGCGGGCTGCCCGGCCCATGAAATGAGGCAAAGGTGGAGGGGTAAAGAGCCAGGAATGCTGTTAGCACAGCTGTGAAGAGGTCCTGTGGACAAGAAGATTCCTGTCCTCTTGACATTTTATAATCTTAGCATCCCTAAGAAACCCCCTAATCACAGGAATTCTCGTGAGTTCTGTGAGGTCACTGCAATGAATTATCAAACCAACCAGAACAGTAAAGTGTTACGGTTGGTGTCAGAATAAGATGAAGAAGGTGGAAGATGGAGGCTGGTCTTACCGCTACCCCTTATGAGTTGTCCTCAGTCAGAAGTAGAGTTGGATTTTCCTTCTCGTTATTGTAGCCGCAGGAGGTCTTACATAGCTCCCTGCTATTTTCTCATTATACTGAGTGATTTTGCTACTTTGAACTAGTATAACTCTAAATGCTTATATAGAACATGTGCATAAACCAAGAAGTAATCATTTGAACTGAGCAAGGGATTGTGAATGGTTTAAAATCAGAAAAGGTTTGCGTCAGAGATGTAAAGTTACACCATACTTATCCAACCTGTATGCTAAGGAAATAATCCCAGAGGCTAGATTTTAGGAAAAAGAATGTAGCATCAGAACTGGAGGAATATTCTTTAGGAACCTGTGATATGTATATAACAGAACTATAGTTTGAAGAGAACTTCAAACACTTCCTGATACAGATCAAAGAATACAGACTTCAGTATAAATCACAATTCTATGTAAAGAAAATAAAATACTCACAACTAGAATAATAGACATGTTTAAATTGTAAAAAGTAGATTGAAGTTTTCATAGAAGCAGCCGTCAAGAATTCTAACAACATATTTCATTGAGCAAATCTGCTGCACAAGAATTCGTTAATGTATTCAAAGAGCAAAGATATTACTTTATGGACTAAGGTGTGCCTAACTCAACCTACGGTATTTTCAGTTGCCTCATATTGTGTGAGTGTTAGACAATGAATAAGTAAAGCCAGAGAAGATGCTGCCTTTGAAACGTGGTGCTGGCCGAGATAAACAGAAGTACCGTGGACTGTTGAGAAAACAGACAAATCTGTTTAGAAGGAAGTACAGCAGCATGTGACAGAAATGGCTTAGCGTCATGTACCTTGGGTATGTTGTCAGAAGAGAGCGGTCCTCAGCAAAGGATAGCATGCTTCATAAAGGAGACGGTCGGGGAAACAAGTTAACGAAAATGTCCATTGAGAAAGAGCAACACACTGTCTGCAGCAAAGTGCTCGGACATCGCACCCACAGGGAGGTTGCAGTAGGACTTAAGGCCGAGAGGGCTTTGTTCTATTACTTGTGGGAATACTATGGGCAGGAACTAACTCAGTGCCACCTACACCAACGACGCAACAACAAAAGAGAAACACTGAAGAAGATGGCACGGTGGTTGCAGTAGTGGATACAAACTTAGCTACGATTGTGAGGAAGTACAGTACCAGGCAGCACTTCATTCTGTTGCACTTGGGTTGCTATGAGTAGACATCTAGCAGTAATGACAGGAATGTGCAGCAACAGCAGTGGAGGCAAAGGAAATTCATTTATTCAGTCCAATAAATCCACACTAGAATCGATCCTGCTGAACATTGCGTTTTGTCAAGCTGATTTCTAACTGACGAAATGTAGCTGCCATGGAAAGAATGCACGTGATGGATCGGTGAAACAATAAAGTATGTGGAAAGGTCAGATCTGCAAAAGATTAATTTTACAATAAAATAACTAACTAAAGGGAAAGCAATAAACAGAGTTAAGAAGAATATTGTAAAATGTAGGAAAGGAACCTGGTGGAAGCCATAACTATAAAGCTTCTCTATTACAACACCAGGAGAATATTTATAAATGCAGTTGGAATTCATAGTAAAATATAAGAAGATATTTCTCAGGGAAACCAACGCTGAAATAAAAAAAATATTTCAAAATAAAAATGTAAAAGTGTGGTTAGATGTTATTTATATGAACTTTAAAAATATGTTTACCGTATATATTCATATATAAGCTGAGCTTTTCAGCACATTTTTAATGTAGTTTTTGTGGTAAAATTAGGTGCCTTGGCTGATATTCGGGTCAGCTTATACTACAGTATATAGGCTTATTAAATGTTATAATAACTTTAAAATATTTTATTAAATTTTCATATTAAATAGAACACTCAAATAGTTAAAGTAAAAGGTGTACATATAAGTAAATATAAATTAATTACTTTTAAATCCTTTATAAGTTTGTAGCAGAAGAATCCACCAACTTGTCAGCTTGGGCATTGTCTTGTGTGTTGCTGTGATGATGCTGGTTCTCTCTGGCATTTCACATAACAGCAAGGTCATCAATGGGGAGCGGGATTCAGTAAAGCTTCCAGACTAAGCACAGGACAAAAGAGGGAATTGCATCTGAAACCCTTATGAGGAGCAATGGAACATCGTCATGCACAATGTCAGAAAATTAGCCTCCTTAAAGTGTGACTGAAGAAGAGCGGCCATCTCAGGAATAAATTTGACAGAAGACAGGATGAGCGTGTGGGTTGACATGAGGAATGTCCTATGAAGAAAGTAAAAGGTCGTTAAAAAGACAGTAAAGAAAGAAAAGATGAAAATCAACCCTCTTTTCCTTGGCGTGGTCCCCGTTATGCACAGAGACAGAGGGAGCAGACTCCGGTCCCCACGGAGTCATGTCTTTGGTGCAGGAGGCTGCCCATCCACTGATTCTATCCTCAAACAGCGGCACAAGAAGTCGGGGGAAAGAAAGAAAATCAATGCCAGAAAGACTGAAAATTGCTCTTCATCATAAAGAACCTAAAGCAAATGGAAGAAAGGATGAAGTAGAAGGTGGACAGAAAATGCCACAGAGAAACTCGAAAAGACAGAATAAGGGAACATAAAGAAATGTGCGTGGCCCCCGAGTTAAAAAAGCAAAAAGGAAGAACATGCTGAGCATATACTAACCTGAAGAGGTGGAAGAAAATATTCATGCACAGAGTTACAGTAACAAATACTTATGGAAAAATATTGAATGATACAGAAAGTACAAAAGAAAATAGAAGGAGTATTGTACCAAAAGAACCTGTTGATGTTTGTTCTTTTCGAAAGGTAGCATATGATCAGTAACTTGTGGTACTGAAGCAGTAAGTCCAAGCTGTTCTGAAGAGATTAGCCAACAAACAAGCCTCCAGGAATGAGTGCAATACCAACTGAAATATTTCCACAAAGCAATGAGGTTCTGGAAGCCCTCACTAGTCTTTGCCAAGAAATTTGGAAGACAGTTACTTGGCCAGCTGACTGGAAGAGATCCACATTTGTACCCATTCCAAAGAAAGGTGATCCAACAGAATGCCTAAATAACTGAACAATATCATTAATATCATATTACATAATATTTTTCTGAAGATCATTCAACAGTTACAGCAATACATGTCCAGGGAGTTGCCAGAAATTCAAGCTGCATTAGGAGAGGACGTAGGACAAAGGATATCATTGCTGGTGACAGATAAATCTTGGCTGTTTGCAGAGAATACCAGAAAGATGTTTATTTGTATCTTATTAGCCATGCAAATGCATTAAAATATGTGGATCATAACTAACTATGGTAAGCCTTGAGAAGTATTGAGATTCCACAGCCCTTTATTGTGCTCATGCAGATCCCGGATACTAAGTAAATAATCAGAGAAGCTGCACTATATGACAAAGAATGTTTGATTAGGATTAGAGGAAGGCTTATTAACAGCCTGTGATAGGCAGATGACACCATCTAGTTTGCTGAAAGTGGGAGGGAAATTCCACAACAAAACAAAACTTTTCTTGAGCTGAAGAGAAAAAGAAAAAGAAATGACCGCCCATCGTATGACATTCATTTGTAACATTTAATTATACTCCTTTTAATATAAATAATATATATCTATATTCAGTCAAAAATATTTAGAATATTCAAACAAAAGAAAGAGAGAACTGGAAGGAGAGAGAAAGGAAATAAGGGACACTAGAGGAAACAAATGAGGAAGGGAGGGCGAAAGTGTAGAGAATATACACTTACAATCAGTGAACCAGCATAAGAGTAGACTTCTAAACACTTTGAATATATGTATCCCCCAAAGTGCTTAGAATATATGTATATATATATATATATATATATATATATATATATATATATATATATATATATATCCTGTTAGCCTGTCTCGGGTTTATTTGTACAAATAGCACAGGGGACACCAGTTCCATGCCGATGGCTGCCTACGTATCACACCTGTCCCTCTGTCCTCAAGATGGAGAATAATACTGTGGAGACCTTTGGGAGCCTGGGAACCTTTGTGAGCTTCACCTGGAACCTGAACTTGAGTTGAGGTCTTGGTGGGAGTGTTGGTCTTATTTTGAGCCTTGGTTTTGAACTTTGGCTGGTGAGGCTTCATATCCTAGGCAAGATGGGCAAGATGCTCTCAACCACACTTCCCAAGCTTGGGATGGTTTATGTAGGTGTGTCCATTGAGCTTGTGGTCGGTGTCCAGTGAGATCTTAGTCTTGATCCCCTTGGCCTTTGTAAGATCCTTGATAGCCTGAGCATGCACACCCATGGCTGGGGTATTGTTGATCTGCATTTTCTTCAGGCCCTGTTTTTGGTGCTTCTTGGTGCAGTGGATGTTTCTTAGTAACTTGGGGTTCACCACCTGAAGAGAGTCATATCAGTGTAATCAGGATTTTTGGTGCCATTTCTGTGCATTTGGGGGTTGGTTGGGCATAGTGGGAGTCTTGGACTTGGCCATGTGTGCACCCAAACCTGGTGCCATCGGAGAGCCAGGAACCAGAAGAGGGTGGAGGCCTTCTTTTTTATCTTACTTTGTTACTTGCTCTTTTCCCATTCATATGTTGATGGCATTTCTCAATATCATCGAACATTCAGCTAGCTATAATTGAAAGACTACATAATTTTATGGTAATTTAAAACCAAAATTTATCTGGACATTTACATGACAATTTTCAAAAACATTATCATGATATAATAACTTGGAGAAAAATAGAATTGCTATTTATTTGTCCTACAAAGTTTGGTAAACTAGTAACCCATTACCCATATATCAATCATATTATCATATGGAATAGAGACTGCATTTGTGATGGTAGAAAAAGAACACTAAAATTATTGTATATGTATAATTACATACAATTCTAACATTTCCTTAGAATAAGTTCCAAACAAGAATTACTAGCATAAACTATAAATTTTAAAATAATAAGTGAACATTTATATTTCTCTTTTGAGGGAGAGCTATCCACATTTGCTCTTTTTTATGAAACAATGAGAGAAAGCTTATTTTCTTTTAATAAAGATTATTGTGAATCTTTATATGTAATGTTGGAAATATTTTTCCCCTCAGAGCTTTGTTGTCTTATTTTAAATTTAAATTATTTTATACTGGACTCCATCATTTTTGCTTGTTATATTTCCCTTTGTTTTTATTTGTGACATCGCTAGTATTGTGGGGTGAGTGGGACAATAAAAGAATTACAAGAGGAAAATATGTGGATATTTCATGATTTTATTTGTTACATTAAGAGGCACATGGGTGAAGCAGTTCTAGGATGAGGTGGGTGGTTTGAACTCAGCATTTACTCTGTGGGAGAAAGGTGGGATAAACACCTGCTTTCTTAAAGATTGCGAAGTCTGTACTTACCTGGCAGGGGAGACACCATGATCAGGAAGATGGTTTTCCAAGGCAAGGCTCCTCCACTGCACTGAGGGTGTGCTGACCCCTGTGACTTCCCCAAATGCAGCGAAAGTCAACTGCATAATTTGTGGTAGTGGGGGACTGCATTCGCACTCTCCCCTGGGAGAAAAAAAAAAGCTTGCAAACTCTATGGAGAAGTTCCATTTTACATGTAATTTTACATAGATCAGTTTTATTTTTGTCTAAGTAAATGTCCCATAACAATTAATTAAACCCATTTATAATAATATAAAATGCTATAATTACCCATCTGGATCAAGATGGGGCTTTGTACTCCTGTAAGGGTTGTAGTTTTGGAAACCCACAGGGGCACTTCTACCCTCTCTGATGAGGTCAATATGCGTCCGAATTGACTCAATGACAGTTTAAGAGGAGTTTGTGTATGCAGATGTATGCATTTTAAGTAGAAAGTTAAATCATTTAACATTTTATTAAGTACAACTAACATGGTTTTATATGTAGGTATGTTTCAAAAATTTGAAACAGCTGGGTGAAGGAAATAACAAAATAAAGGAAAATATCATTTGCAAATGCCTAAGTGTTCATGTAATTCAGTCTTTAAGATAATGATTAAATCCTTCTAGGTATATGCACAAAATGAAGCGTTTAAAAATGTTCCTGAGGGGCTTACTCTGATTTCTTTTCACTGTACTTTTCACTAACTTTCATGAGCATTAATAGATTTTTTTTTAGTCTTGAAACTCAAATGCACTTGGTATCATCTTTACATGCTGTAGTAAGTGAGTTACAAAGAACATTTAAAAGTAATCTACAAAGACTAGAGTGCTTCCGTGGGAACCCCTGTGCCTGAGCCTTATCTAGGACTCTGGTGATCCAGCACTCAGAGTGCCTGTTCTTACCCCTACCGGAGACAACAGAACTCTTTATAGAATTGACACAATGAAATATATTTTCAATAATTTCTGCCCACTTTCAGTACAGACACAGAATCAGACACACAGGGAGAGACATACACACATATACCAAAAAATGTAGTTGTTTTAAGCACTGTGTTGTCAACCACAAAATCAGCAGTTCAAACCAAAGAACTCTTGTGCAGGAGAAAGATGAGGCTCTTGCAAAATTTATAATCTTGCAAACTTTACATGGTGTGTGAGAATCAAAGGGAGTGTGATTTTGTTATTCTTGCAACAACAACACTAACAAAAATAAGTATCACGGTTTTTTTGAGCTCCACAAGTAAGTGAGGTTGTATAACCACCTGAAACCTGGAGACAAGGAAGTATAGAAAACCAGACGTAAAAGTGGAGGCACTAGAGATTTAAAAATGGTAAGAACAGTTAAATTAGTCTCATCTTGGAATTTTGATATTTTACTAGAGGCTCTCCTGGAGGCCAAAATCATCTGCTATCCCCCTCCTCAAACTTCAGGCTGTGAATATCACACGGTGTGTTTTCCTGATAGCCCATATTTCATTCTTTAAAAAAATGACCAAACAATCCCAGTATCTCTCAATTTATGAAGATTGCAGATTGTCAGTGATAACTGATTGCAGGGTCTGACTATTATCTACTACTTACGAAGAATGGATATTTTCCTCATGTATCTAGAAACAATACAACAATAAGTAAATAAAACATCAATTCTTACATTATGAGAGTTGTTACTGCCCCGCAGTTTAAGCAATATCATGTACCATTCTTTGCCCCTGGAATTTTAAACTCTTAGTAACTTTGCAGATACCTGAATGGGAAAGAGATGAGGAGGAAGGACAGAGTTTACAAATAATTTGAAATTGGTAGAAACTATTGAACTTACCAAAACCAATGAAAGAGCATGCTCCAGATGTCTCAGTAACACTACATGCAACACATAAGGGAAGCACCCTTGTGGGGCTCTTCTGTCAAAGACTTAATCTCAAGTCTAGATTCTATTAAATACTTTCTTGCATCTTTGGACAAGTTATATATTGTCTCTAAGTGACATTGTCCACAAATTGGGACAATCATAGCAACCTCATAGGGTGGCAGCAAAGTTTAATGATGGTGAGTACAGAGACCATCTTGCACAGAAAGTCCTAAGTGCATATTTTATTTTATATAAGATTTCAAGGATTGTAAAACACACTATTATTTTATCTACTATTAATAAGGGAGAAAAAGACTACCAATTAAACTGTGACACAATGCCTTAATCATAATCCTGAGTGACAATCCATCACACCAGCCTCTCATTTACTTTGAAATTAATTTCAGCTACACCCAGGTGTTTGGCAGTTTCTTGTGATTTTAGTGGCATTTTTTGACTGTGACTGGCAAAACCTGTACACATATACCTGTAATAAATAATTAATAGAGGTGAGTCTTCTATTTTAGGGTACTGTCCTTCCTGTGATGATAAATAGATGATAGATAGAAGATAGATAGATGATAGATAGATGATAGATAGATAGATAGATAGATAGATAGATAGATAGATAGATAGATAAATCTTTTGGGTCAGTGGTACTTTATGCTATAAGGCCATGATGCATTAGAATTGACTAGATGATTCACAACTCTTTAACTCTATCTTTCAGTCTCTCTCCCTCTCATATGTGTACATTTGTTCTATCAGCCATCAATATTTCATTATCATGAAATTTATTACCTTCTGACTGATCTATGATGCTTTCTGTAACCCAAACTTACATACCTAAAATTTGAATTTTAAAGTTTTTAGAAGATATTTGACATGATGTCTAAATTCAATATGTACAGTATTATGAATGCATTTACTTAATAGAAGTGATGACAAATAAAAATATATGACCAGATGTGGGTCTGTATAACCAAATTGTCATAATTATGCCAGCTTAAAGTGATTGTATCAGGCTACTTATTATAAATTTCATTATAATTTTAGCAAGAATAAAACATGAAATATATGTACCTTAGACTTGTGAAATATACTTCGTGTACAAACTCTTTTATTATTACATATTTTTAGAATAAAGTTTATATAAATGAAGATCTTGTACACAAATTTTTATTATTTTTAAAGGCAACAGACAGGTAAGCCTCAGAAATTGTACTTCCTACATACCTTTCTTACGAAAAAGAACTTGAAACTTATGAAATAAACAAATTGTGGTGCATCCAAACTATGATTTATCATTCAGTCATAAAAGAGAGGCTATCAAGTTATGAAAACAGGTGAATGAACCTTAAGTGTATATTGCTAAGTGAAAGAAGGCAATCTAAAAAGACTTCCTGCTGTATATTTGCAATTATTAGAAAAGGCAAAATTCTAGGGAATGAAAAAGTCAGTGCATCACTGGTATGAACACTCGTATTCAATAACTAAAGTGCCAAAGTTTGAAGGGCAGTGAAATTTTCAGCAGGTATTGCAATGGTGGATACATGATCTTATGAACCTGCACAAACCCATTGAACTTTGATCCCAGAAAGGAATTCAGACAGTGAGGAGAGAATCTAACGCGATTAAAAATGTGTGGGGAAATGTTGTTAACTGGGGTGGAGGTGGGGGAGACAGGGGTGGAGGCTGCAGGGTGGGAATGGGAGAGGGGTTCCAGTGGAGGATGAGCAGCAACAAAAAAATATGCTAAGAAACTCTGGAAATGAGTGAAGACTCTAAAAGAAAAAAGGAACTCTACACAAACACTGGTTTTAATAATGTGGCTTCCTCCAAGCAGCAAATAATTCTGATACAGGTAAACTGGAAATGATTAAATAAACAGATGATGCTAAATGTCATGAGACCAGTTTTTCATTGTGGGAGTGAGAATTTACAGATAAAGAAGGGGAGAAGACTAGAGTAGCCCTTTAGGTTGGAAATAATAGCATCATTTCTCAATAAGAACTCACGTTTACTTTAATGATAGTGGTGTGTGTTGCTAGGTGTTCTGATTCAGGAAGACCCCATATTTGCAGAGTCGAACCCTTCTCCTCAGGATTCCCAAAGCTGTGACCTTCTGGGAGATCCCAGCCTTGACTTCTGGGCACCTCGGTCTGGGTTAGGAACACCAGTTTGTAGGAGAACATACAAGAGTTTGCACCACTCAGAGATTAGCATTGGGGACATTAGTGTGATGCTTCAGTCGTCTCAATTTATTGTTGTTGTCATTCATGAACTAAAGATTGAAATCCATAAATATTGACTATCATAAGAATGCAATATTTTCAAGTGAGATAGTAAACATATGGACGTAATAGTTACAAAAGAACTTAATGACAACAGGTAAATAGAAATAGTTGCCAGGTGCCATCTAGCTGGTTCCGACTCACAGAGACCCAATGCACAACCGAAGGAAACACTGCCCGGGCCCGCGCCGTCCTCACAGCTGTTCCTAAGTTTATTGTTGTTTGAGCACCTGTGTCAACCCGTCTCATTGAGGGCCTTCCACTATTCCGTGCTTCTCCCTTCACTGAGCATGGCGTCCTTCTCCAGGGACTGGTCTCCGTGACGGGTCCAACGTCTGTGAAATGAAGCTTCACTACCCTTGCCTCTGAGGAGTACTCCGGTCTTACTCCTTACAAGACACATCAGTCTGTCCTTTTGGAAGTCCATGGTATGTTCAGTGTGCGTCGCCAGCGCCACAATGCAAATGTACAGATTCTTCTTTTGTCTTCCATCTTTAGTGCAGCAGAGAGACCTCATTTGTCTCCTGAGGAGTAGCTGGTAAATTTGACTGTTGACCTTGTGATTAACGGTGCAGTTCATAATCCACTAAAACCACTAGGCCTCTGTTGAACATGAAGACATATGTTAAAGGCACCTTCTAACATGGTGAACATTTAGCAAATATCAGGAGAAGTGAATTCAATGTAGGCAAGCACTTCTTCAGATACAGATCTGTTTGTCCTTTTAACCCATGATATCTTCGGTATTTTTTGGCCAGTGCCACAATTCCCAGGTGTTGATTCTTCTTCAGTCTTCTTTATTATGACTTCAAACTTTTCTCCATTTATCATGATGTTATCATGTGAGTGTCTTGGTCATCTTTACGGAAGAGTGCAATTTTAATCTCCATCAGCAAATGTTTTATGTCTTCCTCACTTTCAGCAGCAATGCTGTGTCATCTCAACACCTCAGGGTCACAAGCCTTCATCCAATCCTGACGCCTGTTCTTTTTCATATAATCCAGCTTCGAGTATTTGCTCAGCATACTGTTTGAATAAGTATGGTGACAGGATACAACCTTTCCTGATTTTAAACCATGCAGTGTTCCCGTGTTCTTTGTGCACAACTGCCTCTTGATCCATGTATAGTGTAAAGTAATATTTGAAGATAAGATGATTTATTGGGTTATGTTATGATAGCAAATGTTGCTTATTAAAGTAATTTCATCCATTTCAATGGGTTCTGGTGCTGTCTTAGCATATATTAGTGTCACTTTGGGCTCTGAAATGCATATAAATATCCTAATGAGATAAATATTAATCATATGTACATTTTTTTCTTAAAATGTTTGAATATAATGTATTGCTCAGGGTGAATAATCATGGTGACCAGGGTCAATAATAACCATCAGCACAACTGCAACACATATTCTAGTGTGCTTTTCACCGAAGGTCACTGCCCCGTGACAAAGACAGGACTTACTCAGAGGAAGAAGAAATGAAAATGGGTAGGACACAAGTGATTCTTTTCACTAGGCTCCCACAAATCCTTGAGCTAAGACCTCTTCCCTGCAGTTTATTGCATTCACTACTCAAGGACAAAGCCACCCCTCCCTTTGTCTGATGAAAAGGTAAGCCTTTCCTTTCTGTAATGCTGTGCCTGCCATTTGGCAGTCACTCAGTTATTGCCTTTTGAGGGACCCATTTCTCTCCAAATGAGACATAGGACAAAAATACTAGGGGTAATAAAGAACAGAAAGCCTGGCTTCATTTATGAGGTGCCAAGGACTGACCACTTGCCTAGGGCACAAACTTTGATCCTCCTTCCTAGATATGTGTGTTAATTTCTCCTTAGTTAATGTCATAAATAAAATAATCACTCAAATTAATTTTCTGCAGAAGAAAAACAAAGTGATTGAAATTACATGGTATTTATATGCCTTAGCTTTGTAATGTGATTGAGGTTGAGTTTTGTCTTCTGTCCACTGAGGCACTAATTAAAGTCTTTTCAGACTTTCCTTCACTCTGAAAGAAAAATCCTTCTGAATCCCTAATACTTATTATGGAAAATAACAAAGGGCATTAGAATCTCTTGAAACCATAGAAATCAATTACAAGTTTTGACCATTAATACTTTATTTCATGTATCATTTTAAAGAAAATAAAGCACATATTCACTGACAATAAACTATATTTCAAGCCAAAATCTTACCAGTTGTAACTATGTGGAACTAAAGCGAATAAGAATAATTCACTGAATGTCCGCCTGGAGAAAGTAACTAGCATGGGACTTTAATGTTAAATGAACTGAGGCTAGTATTTCATCTGGTTCTATTTATATAAGAAATGATTAACTTTAATTTTTTAAAAATAAATGTTATTTTATGCTTAGTCTTCTCTTATTTTAAACCTAGATAAAAAAATAAATTGGAGTTTTTTTTTCATAGAGCTGGATTATAATAGGAAATTCAAAATTAATGAATCATGACTTACTATTTATTTCCAGCAAAACAGAGTTGATTTGAGAAAATTGCGCTATAACTTTTTGAAACTTTGGACCACGAGGATATGTGACTATTAGAATTTCAACCATTTACATCTTTGTAGTTTTAGGTGCATTTGTAGCTTTCTTTGACCTTGAGTTTTCTATCTCCAGAAACCAGGATAATAGTAATTACTCCACAGGCTTAATGTGAGGACAAATTAAAAGAATCCCTCACACACACCAAAAATAGTACATAATAAACTTTTGTTCCCCCTAAAAGAGGAACCCGCAGTAACAGAAGAGAAATGTCTACCAAATAAGTTAGTAGCCAGGTGGGCTTGCACCGCTTATTGGTGAAGATCAAGGATGGCAGCTTTCAGTATGAATTATAAGTCAATGTAAAGAAAATTCAAATCCTCACAACTGGACCAATAGATAACATAGTGATGCATGGAGACAAAACCTGAAGAATGGAATTGTCAACAATTTTCTCTGACTCGGATTATATGAAGAAGAACCCCACATCGGGTTGGAAGGAAGGCTTATTAACAACCTGCAATACGTGGATGACACCACCTTGCTTGCCAAATGTGAGGAGTTGAAGCCCTTGTTGGTGAAAATCAAGGACTGCAGTGTGGATTACAACTTCATTGTGGATGACAACTCAATGTAAGGAACCCCAAACCCTCCCAGCTGGACCAATAGGCAACGTCACGAGAAATGGAGAAAAGGTTGAAGTTGTCAAGGATTTTGTTTTGCTTGGATCCAAGATTAATGCTCAGTCAAGAGATCAAAAGACATGCTACATTGTCCAAATCTGCTGCACAAGGCCTCTTTAGAGCAGTGAAAAGCCAGGTTGTTGCTTTGAGGATTAAGGTGAACCTGACCAAAGCCGTGGTATTTTCACTTGCCTCTGAAATTGTGCATTGAATAAGGAAGGCTGAAAAAGAATCCGTGCATTTGAATTGTGGTGCCGGCAACGTATATTGAAAATACTATGGACTGCTAAAAAGGGGAAAACCATCTGTCCTGGGAGAAGTAAGGCCAGAGTGCTTCTTAGAGGCACAGAATGGCAAGACTTCATCTTACTCACTTCAGACATTTTGACAGGAGAGATCATTCTCTGGAGAAGGACAGCATACTTGATGAAATGGAGGCTTCAGCCAACAATACGAAGGCCCTCCATGAGATGGACTGACACAGGCCCCAGCAATGGGCTCAGGCTGGGAACAACTGTG
Organism: Tenrec ecaudatus; assembly: GCF_050624435.1. Taxonomy (NCBI): domain Eukaryota; kingdom Metazoa; phylum Chordata; class Mammalia; order Afrosoricida; family Tenrecidae; genus Tenrec; species Tenrec ecaudatus. Next base: position 88,170,185 of record NC_134531.1, read on the forward strand.
AGTCTGGTGCAGGGCTGGGTAGGGTTTCCTTCCGTTGTGCACAGCGGACTGACTTCATGGCACCTGACAGCAACAACGACAACAACCCTATTGCTCATGGGACTAGTCCCATGATCAAAGATTCTACAGTGACCACTTGTTCCTGTGATCAACAGATTTCTCAGTGACTTAAGACAAAACACATTTATTGCTCATCTGTGTCACAGGCTAATGCTTGGTCTTAGAAAGTTCAGATAATCCATAGGCATGTAATGTCCATTCACCTTTCCTCCTGTCTCCTTCAAAGTCCTCAGGTCTTTCTTCTCAAAGAATTGGTGCCAGAGGTGGGGGTGGACTCACAGAGCTTGCTTTTAGGACCAGAAATAACATAGAGAACTTAACACCCACACATATCTCCTTCCCCAGAACTTAAGCACATAGCCTGTCTCTGCATGGTAACAGGAAATGGCACTCAGGCACTGCCTAATACAAAGACAGAGGAATGTTGGACAGCCCTAGCAGTCCTAGCTACAGACAACTGTCTTCCAACTAGAAAAGGATATTTTCTCCAGATTTTTCTTCTATCAGCCAAAAATGCATTGCAATAAATATGCAAGGATGAAAATCTAAAATAGCAACAAAACGTCTATAATTATTGTCATCACAACCTTCAAAGATAAAATCAGTGGCCCCAGATACAGTCAAATTTCTTTGGGAGGAACAAAACAAAAGACAACTAAAACACAGTACAATAATTTATGACACTGTTACAATTTCACAGAAGTATCAGAGTCCCAAAAGTTGTCTACAGGAAGTAGGGTGTGGTGGGTAGAATTCTAAATTGACCCTCAGATTCTTGCTTCCGGTGACATGGTCAGGAGAGAAAGATGAGGATCCCTGATTCTTTCATGATTTACAGTCTGGGAAACCCTCATAACTGATACAACCTATCCTATAGGATCACTGTGTCAGGATAGTTTAATGTTTGGTGTCATTCCCTGTACATTTGTTTCCATGTGACCTATTGAGTAGTTATTGTTTTAATTTTGTTAAGCTTGTGGGATGGTCATTCCCATGATTTTATTAGATTATATTAGACTCTCATTCTTAGTTACTAATGAGAAAGATTCTCCTTCTGACCTTGAAGAAGCAAACTGCCTTTCTGTGGACAAGACATATCAAGGATTGACCTGTGGTTTCAGAACTTAAGACTGTCCCCCAGCTAACAGCGAGCAAGAAAACAGTGACCACAATTCTACAGACACAAGAATTAAATTCTTCCAACAACCAGAGAGCTCGGAAGAAAATGCAAAACCTCAGATAAAATTGTGGTTCTTGCCAAAACCTTGATTTCAGCCTACTAAGACCAAGAGCAGGAAACTGACTTTCACCATGATAAAATTTCTGACCTACAGATCGGTGAGATAATAAAGTGTCTTGTTTGAAAAACTGTTTGTGGTTATTTGTTTAGAAAATGACTACAGGAGATAAGGTGATGCTAGAGACACAACAGGCAATATATTTTCCTTTATTTCTAAATAATGCTTTGAAGAAACAGCACAAAATCTATTTTAAAACAAGGATGTATTAAGGGCCAGTCTTTTCTGAAAGAGAATGAAATCAAATGATCTTTTCCTCTATTTCATTAATGGGTAAATTGTGATCAACTGCTGTGGGATGTTATTGCAGGCATGGGGTAGGGATACACAAGTACAGTAAGTGCTATAAGTAGATTCTGTATGAGTCCTCACTAGCAGTTAGTGCCAGGAAGATATCACCTATTTAATGCATACTGATATTTAAACCTCTCATCCCTGCTATACATATTGTAGGCCTTTTTTGTTGAGATCTGAAACACTTAATGAATTTTGCAACCAGGTAATAGGCATTAGAAGATCCATAACAAACAAACAAACAAACAAACAAACAATAACCGTATTGTTGAGAATGAGGAGGGTTGGAGCAGAGAAGCAAAGCCCATCTGTAGACAATGGGACATCCCCTCACAGAGGGGTCACAGGGAAGGAATGAGTCAAACAGGGTGCAGTAAAACACCAAAGAAACACATAAGATTCCTCTGATTCCTCGAGGCTTCCTCACGCCCAACGATCATGACCTCAGTGCTGCCTCTCACTTGGGATTAGACGGGAGCCTGTGCACAGGTACAGATAAGAGATTAGAGCTCATAACACATGGAATCTAGGAACAGGAATGGGAATTGTAATACCAGAACTGTAAGGAGAAGGTGGGGAGAGTAGGGGAGTAAGGGGGTACCCATCTCAATGATCAACACATAGCCACCACCACTCCAGGGGGATGAACAACAGAAACTGTGGAGGAAGAAAGACAGTGGTCAGAGTAAGATATGAAAATAATAATAATTTATCAAAGACTCACGAGAGTGGGGGATGAGGAGGGAGGGAAAAAGAGAGCTCAATAGAAAGTTAATGTCTAGAAAATATTTATGGCAACTTACGTACAAAATATGCTTGATTCAATTGATGTATGGATTGTTATGAGTTGTAAGAGCCCCCTATAAAGTGATGTTTCAATGAAAACAAAAAAAAATTAAAATAAAAACCACAAGCTTCCCTTTCTTCATGTGTTTTCTTTTGTTCTTTGTCAGTGGTTTGTTGTTGTTTTGTTGTCTGGTTGTATACTGTTGCTTTGTTTTCCTCTGTCTTGTTTTCGTGCATATTATTATCTCCACAGATCTGTCTCAATAAGACAGGCTGGATGAACTATCTGGAGGAAAAACAACGGGACCAACAGTTGTGGGGGGAGTTCGAATAGGGGAAGGTGGGGGGGGGTAAGAAAGTGGTGTTAACAAACCCAGGGACAAGGAAACAACATGGGACCCAAATGGGTGGTGAGGGGGGAGTGGTGGGCCTGGAAGGGAATGAACAAGGGTAAGGTAACATAAAGAAGAGGTATAGCTGTAACCCGGGTGGGAACAGAGCATGGTAGTGGGGCAGAAGGAAAGTCAAGGTAGATGGAGGAAAGAGCTAGGAGGCAAAGGGCATTTATAGAGATCTAGGCAAGTACATGTATATATATACATATACATATATATATATATACATATATATATATATATATATATAGGGCCTCTACTCAAGCACTCCCTCAATGCATGACTACTTTCTTCTACTAAATTGGCCCTCTATGATGCTCACCCTCCTGACACAACTGCTGAAGCCAATGCAGGTGAACAAGTAAATGTGGTGAAGAAAGCTGATGGTACCCAGCTATCAAAAGAGATAGTGTCTGGGGTTTTAAAGGCTTGAAGATAAACAAGCGGCCATCTAGCTCAGAAGCAACAAAGCCCACATAGAAGAACACACCAGCCTGTGTGGTCACGTGGTCCCGAAGGGATCAGTTATCAGGCATCAAAGAACAAAAATATCATATCATTGGCTGCACACCTCCATGATACGATAGCTGAGGACAAATGGTTGCATAATCAAATGTGGCAAGGAAAGCTGATGGTGACCGGCTATCAAAAGAGATAGTGTCTGGGGTCTTAAAGGCTTGAAGGTTAACAAGCGGCCATCTAGCTCAGAAGTAGCAAAGCCCACATGGAAGAAGCACACCAGCCTGTGCGATCACAAGGTGCCAAAGGGATCGGGTATCAGGCATCATGCAAAAAAAACCCAAAAACATAGTGAATGAGGGGGGAAGTGCAGAGTAGAGACCCAAAGCCCATTTGTCGGCCACTGGAGACCCCCTCACAGAGGGGTCTAGGGGAGGAAATGAGTCAATCAGGGTGCGTTGTAGTACCAATGAAGAATACAGCTTTCCCCCATATCTTGGATGCTTCCTCCTCACCAACTACCATGATCTGAATTCTACCTTGCAAGACTGGATAAAGCAGAGATTGTACACTGGTGCAGATAGGAGCTGGAGGCACAGGGAATCCACGATGGATGATACCTTCAGGATCAGGGGTGTGAGGGGTGATACTGGGAGAGTAGAGGGTGAGTGGGTTGGAAAGGGAGAACGGATTACAAGGATCCACATGTGACCTCCTCCCTGGGGGACGGACAATAGAGAATGGGGTGAAGGGAGATGCCGGATAGGGCAAGATATGACAAAATAATAATCTATAAATTATCAAGGGCCATGAGGAAGGGGGGAGCAGGGAGGGAGGGGAAAAAAGAGGACTTGATGCAAAGGGCTTAAGTGGAGAGCAAATGCTTGGAAAATGATTACAGCAAAGATTGTACGGATGTGCTTTATACAATTGATGTATGTTTATGTGTGGATTGTGATAAGAGTTGTATGAGCCCCTAATAAATTGTTTTAAAAAATAAAATGAAGAAAAAAATCAATCTGTCCTACTTCAAATTATTGATATCTCCAATGTACTACGGTACACAACAGGAACTCTGGTGCATAATGGTTACATATTCAGCCACTAACCCAAAAGTTGGAGATTGAAAGTCCCTGAGTAGGTCACATAAGGAAAGACCTGGTTGACTGCTGCCCTGGAAACCACCATCCAAAATTCTACAGGGAAGTTTTATTCTGACCTGGGGTCCTTATGAATAAAAATTGGCTCAACTTAACCTAACACCAGCAATATTAATGCATTGCTTATAAAATACTATCATTGTCTTGGTTTAATGGTTCCATCAAATTAAAGTTCCAGTTCTTGTGAGAAATTGCCATAATGACTTCAATGGGAATTGCTAATGCTACTGTTTACTTTTATGTGACCTGAAGCCCAATTTTGGATATAGCAACAATTAATATATGTAGAGCACCTTCAACCTATAAATTCTTATGTTTTGTAGACAATCCTGTGAGGTAGTTAGAGCAGATATTGCTACTATCTTTTTAAAAAAAATCATTTTATTGGGGGCTCTTAGAACTCTTATCACATTCCATACATCTATCCATTGTGTCAAGCACATTTGTACATTTGTTGCCATCATCATTCTCAAAACATTTGCTTTCTACTTGAGTCCTTGATTTCAGCTCCTCATTTCCCCTCTCCCCGCCTCGCCGACCCCATGAACCCTTGATAAGTTATAAATTATTATTTGATCATATCGTACAGTATCCGAAATCTCCCTTCATCCCCTTTACTGTTAGTATCTTTTAAAGATCAGAGATGAAGATTCTATGGTTACATACAACTTGCCACTTACTGGCCATGACACTGAGTGAAACTATTAATCTTCATTCATTTGTATTCTTTTCCTACATAAAATTTCTTCCCGTGCTGAACATGTAAGACTGTTTTTAAGAGGTGCTTGCTTCGGCAGCACATATACTAAGACTGTTTGTAAGGGAGGAGAGCATGCTTGTAGGAATGATGCTGAATGGGATCACAAATATCAAATCTATTTATTTCATGGCTCACCAAAGTTTGTGCCAATACATTTATTGGCCCAAATATCAGAAAACTAAGAGTCTCCTCGATGAAGAGGGAAAAATCTACATAATTTGGTGCTTTTGATCGCAGGATATTTGCATATGAAATACTTTGTGTACTAAGGATTCATGAGGGCATTGGGGAGGAAGTAAAAGAGAGGAACAAAACCAAGGGCCCAAATATGTTTAGAAAATGATGATGGCAACATATGCTCAAATTGGCTTGAGGCACTTGACGTATAGATTGTTATAAGAGCTATTAGCCCCCAATAAAAGAAAACAAAAAAAAGGAAAAATGACAAAAACCAATTTAGCCTTTAAGTCTATGCTGATATTTGGATTCTTTGTGTGTGTATTTGTCTGTAGTTATGACATCACTTGTAGAATTGTCAAATGAGAATAATCACAGTTTGAAACACTGTAATTTTTTCTTTTCATTACTTAACAGTCTCTATAAAACTGATATGATAACTTTTAACCATATGTATTTTGCTAGTGAGTGATAGCTAACAACATCATCTTCCCTGTGATAAAATAATGGAAGTAAATCCTAATATAAATGGCAAATCTTTAAATAAATAGCAAAGCATAACCAAATTCACCATCAAAACTGCTGTCAACTAATGGTCAATTACTAGAATCAAGGTAAAGGCGAGCTGTTTGTTTCTGAGCAAACAGTTCATTGAGAAGATTGTTTTAATTATGCCTCTCTCACGTCTTACCACATTAAGTGTCTTACTCGAGGTTGAACGGTCACTAATACCTTAGAAAGCCAAGCCTTTGCTGAAATTGTTTAGCAGTGATTTTGCAATTATAAGCAGCACACTAGTTAAACAAAATTAGAGTTCACAATTACTTTTGTAATTAATTGGAAATATAAAAATACATGTACCTCACCGAAAGCCAAATGTTGCTTAATTCTCCTTAGCTACCCAGGGAGTGAAGGGTTAATTTATTGAGGAATGCAATGTGATATAATAATCATTGTGTATTGGTTCTTGATAAGTGAGAATAACTTTCTCAAGTTTTAAATCCAGCAGGAATATTACCTCTGTGTATTCTCCAAGGAATCTAGAGGGTACAGATTTAGTCCGGTATGTACTAAAATACTGCTGATATCTTAACTTTAAATAATGGTGGATCTATACACACACACACACACACACACACACATATGTAGTTCTCTGACTTTATCACAAAGGGGAAAATGCAGTTTGTGTTGAGGATATCATTCTGAAGGGAAGGCAACACTTTTTCTTTGTTTTCCTTCTCATTATTTCAGGCATACTTCAGCAATTACAGAAAGAATTTTTTTTAATTTAAATGGTGTGATTAACCTGCTGATTTTAATGCATGAAGTAATTAAATAGTTTTAGGCCTGGTGATGCAATTGGTGCTATCTGGATAACATGGCTCCCTGCCCCAAGATTATTTCTTAAATTTTGAATTTGGCACATGGATTACTTTAAAAGAGCTGCAGGTCAAAAGTGGAAACTGTTTCCACCTTAATTTCAAGTTCAATTTGGATGCGCAGGCACCTGGCATAGCCCTTTCCTGAGACTCCACCTCTGGCCTCAGCAATCTCTCCCTTCTGTGTTCCTAGGTCGCCTCATTGTTATTGCTGCTGTGGTTGTTGGGTTTCATTGAGTCATCCTGTCCCTTTGTAGGAAACAAAGAGCCCCTGACAGGTCCCATGCCATCCTCATATTTTGTAGCAAATAAAATCTGCCATCATCACTAAAAATAGTATGTGCCTGTTTATTGTCTGATTATGCCAAGTTCACTCCTGCATTTCCAGTGCCCTACATGAGAGATGGATAAACTAATGAATTCATGAATAAGGGCTGGGGCCCCAGCTTTCACAGTAGGTCACAGGGCCACTGAAGTAACCATAGAGGAGCCTGTAATGAATTCTTTGTTTTGATAAAGATCATGCCCTCTGGAATCCTGCTCATCAACTTCCCCAATCCCATCTGTGAGAACACCAGAAACCCAGGGAAGAGGAATATCGTTCATTAAACACACCTCAGAGGGGGGGCGGGGAAATACTGCAATAGCACCTCATGGAGCCAGTTACTGGATGAAGCAGCAGCACAGCCTCCCAGCATCCCAAATGGCAAGTAGGGGTGAAAGCTAAAGGGATGTCCGTACATGCTGAGTACAAAGTGAACTACTGACACTGGTCCTCTCTGTGCAGTTGTATCCTCAAACCAAAATAGAAAATATAAAGACGGACAATACACGTGACTCGTGTTTGAGGTTATTCTCAAAAAAACAATACTCAAGTATTTAAGAAAAAATTGATTGAATGTGCTTTTAATTATCCATGTGAATCAACATCCTCAGAATATTTTCGTGGGTTTTATGATAAGAAGTTGCCATCAGAGAGGATTAAGGTAGCTAGAAAATGTAGGGTCATAAAACTCGAAGGATAATTGTATGAAAGCAGTAGCGCCAAAATGATAAGATGTCAAAGAGCGTTATCGCCAAATGCAACCTCCTCCTGCTGAACACCTGCAAAACTCCCTCTTTAAAGACCTTTAAGGTGTGCTTGAGAATACAGGCACGATGTGTGCTCCACTTCCCTCTGAGTCTCTTGCCTGGTAAGGCAGTTTGTGTGTCATAACCCTAAGATATTGTATTGTCCCAGATTACCACATGCTGGGTGCTGGGTTGTGGTGAAATCTATTTTACTATTTGCCTTTACAGATAAATATTGAAGTTGTTTAATATAGAAAATATACTGGATAGGAGAGTATGACTCCATCCCAGTTCCCCTGTCCTCTTGTTTTTCCTTTTCACCTGTTCATTTCAGGAGGAGCTGGTCCAGTAACTGATTAGCTGATCAGCTGCTTCAGAACAAGACGCACACCAATCAGCTGCTTTCCCTCTAATTAGTGGTTATGGATCAGACAAACCCCTCAAAACTAATTAAGAGCACCCTTTGGGTGATGCTTCCGAAGCATCACTGTCCTGTGACACATTGCTTTGTCATTCTCCATACCCATTGCATAGACGATAACATTTTTTGTAGTTAAAACTGTCATAATTACTATTAACTATATTTTATTACTTTGATTTGAATAAAAGTACTTAATATGCAGGTCATTGGAAGTACATGTGTATTAAATTTGAAGAGGTAAAATCTATGTGATAAAATTCGAACAAGCAAAACAGAAATATATATTCTGTGATAGTGAAAAAATGATGAACTTTAGACTCATTTGGAAAGAAAAAGGAATGAAACTGTAAGTTAAAGAGAGGTGACAGAACACATTTTATGGAAAAATTAGGAAAACTTGAATTTTGAAGTTTCCTTCAGCAACTAGTCTGCATTAACTCACAGATTACTAACAACTTATGCAAGTTTTACATGCCTATTCCATCTGCTCTTCATTAAAAAAATGTGTTGCCATAGCAACTGCCACATGCCATTGTATTTATGCTGCATCTGATGTACAAAGAAAGCATAGCGTGTGTAGGAAGGAGTGTGTGTATGTATATGATGTGGCAGCTGTCATCTCTGCCATTTTGTTGCCGCTTTAGAATGAAAGTAAGTCATGAGTGGTTATGAATACTCATTTGAGTAGTGATCCCAGGACTCAGTTCACTAATGCCACACACACACACACGCACACACACACACTCACACACACATACACTCACACACACTCACACACACACTCACACACACACACTCACACACACACACATCTTTGGTTAAGGTCTTTATCACAGGTCAGCAGATAGAATTCGTTTAAGAGATTGTATAAATATGTGTGCGTTTTTAATTGTATCTTTTTGGTTTTTAAGGTAGACTTAATATAACGAAGTTCTCTTTTTTCCCCCATAAAAGAAGCCAGTAATATTTTGGGGGGTGATAATTACAATATGTATGCATCCTACAAGACATTGACATTTTACTTCCAGTGAGATTCTCTGAAATAAACTTTCAAAACATGCTTAGATGACTTGGTTCTTCCATAATTCGTTTTGCATGGAAATTGCTGGTCCAATAACACTTCAGGAAGAATTTGGGAATTATAACAGCTACAAGAGACCTAATTTTCAACCCTCTACTCTTTTTCACTGTCTTCCACAATATAAGTCATATAAACACTAAATGCTCGTATTTTCATTATCTTGGAAAAGCCAGATGCTTGGAGTCCCAGCTTCTCTTGCAGCTGCATGTTATGTGGTATCGTTTTGGCCACCAGAGTAACTGTAATGGTGTCACAAAGAGTACAGTGAAGACATGGAAGAAAAACAAGTTTATTGTAGCATTATGGAGAATCAGACCCAGCATTATACTACCTCTTTTCAGCCTTCCTTTTATGTACAATAATTAAATGTCATTCCTGCTTAAGACAATGTTAGTGTGACTGGTCACCAAATGTATTCCTAGGTGACACAGAATTATTTTTATTTGTAAAAAATATATTGCCTTATCATTTTGTGTTAATAAAATTAATTTTATAGATGATTTATTTTTCTGAAAAACTATGTATATAAGTGAGATACTATTTATTGTATGCCATGCTATTCCTCTTTCATTGATAAAAGCCAGAATTTTAGTATAATAGGCAAATATTTCACATTCAAAAACAAAAAGTACCATGTTCAAATATTTAAAAACCAACCAAATTAAAACCAAAATTTGGGGAGTTTTAATTTTTTTTCAACTTAGATGGAAGGTTTCTGTGAGGTATTCATTTGACATTTTTAAATCAACCACAATATAATGTCTCAAGATAGCTGTTGAGGTTTTCAACCTCACTTGGACCTTATCCTTTAAGAAACAAACAGATAATATGTGCTATTTTCATGCTAGGCTGAACTAGATGAAAATTTCAAACCCAAGTTTCAAAAATTCACATTTATGTTCTGAGAAAAAGAATTTAGAACAGACAACAACTCAGTGAAAATTCAATGGCATCTGAATCATCTCCCTTAGAAATAGCATGTTTGTTTATATTGTTTTTGCTTTTAGCACAGCTTTAGGTAATATACTAAGCAACTTATTAAGGTAGTGATGTTAATATATATATATATATATATATCCTACACATACCACACATGCACCCGAAATCCTAATTTTTATCAGAAGATCCAGTTACATCTACTAATAGTTTCCAATGTTAGGGAAATCCAAGGTGTTCTTTATGCAATATTTAGTCATAATCAAAGACATGAGGATCAGAAATATAGAAAGAAAATGGTCACAGGTATGGCAGGTATGTTACTCTGCAAACTTCCTTATATCCCATTCTTTTAAAATTTGAATAGTGATGAGTAGAACGTATGTCACTGTTATTCCTCATTGTGACAATGAGAGAAAAGTAGGGCTTTCACTCCAGTGAAGAGTTAGAGTCTCAGAAACCCACCTGCGCACTTTCAACTTCCCATCGGGTAGCTGTGAGCAGGCATCACCTGATGGCAGTGAGCTTGGGCTTGAGTAGTGACTAGGATCAAATAATGGATATATGCTTAAATACTTGTTTTTCTGATATGCTTTTTAATTAAACACTCCTCCATTCTCAGTATAGGTGTAAGAAAAATACAAATGAATGTACCCTAGGATTTTAAATCTTAACATATTTACAAATTCATTTAGCTCATTCAATCATTTTTCTACATAATCATTTATAAATTCAATAAAAGTAATGATCTCTTAAAAATAATTCAGGCCGATGTTAAGTTATTTAATTCCTTTAAAATAACCACTTACTCTTTTAAGGGCATTGTAAATGAGTAACTGAAAGCTTGGAGAATATCTAAGTGCCTTTGTATATTTCAGTCCCAATAGTATTTATTTTTGCCTTTTAAAATCCTTAGCTAAAACAAGATGGGAACTAGTGAAGGAGGTTATTTTTTCCCTGTCCTATAGTCATACAATCATATTCCAAACTAAATTTAAACATTAAGACAAAATTTCAGAGGGTGGCAAGAAACAGGTCATAATTTGTCAAAGCAATCACCAAGTTGTAATTCAGTACATATTCACCGTTGTCAATGTTGCTGAAATCTTATTTTGGATGTCCAAGAAAGAGCAGGCAGCATGTATATGCACCAGTGGAAAAGCTGCCAGTCAAGTTTATATAAAATCTCTCTCTCTCTCTCTCTCTCTCTCTCTCTCTCTCTCTCTCTCTCTCTCTCTCTCTCTCTCTCTCTCTCTCTGTCTGTCTCAGATATATATTGCACTACCAGATGGAGGTTCAGGTGCCTACATCATCATAGCTATTATTAAATTATCTTCTGCGATGATACCTCAGGTAGTCATGACTGTTATACAACAGGGAAGTAGGGAAACATCTCCGTTTTTAAAGCTATTAAAACCCTTTGCAGGTGTCTTTGAGAGAAGCACAGCACAGATTCATTTGCACACTAAGAGGGTTAGAGAATCTGCAGCCCGTCCACAAAGGGACAATTAACGCAAACAGGATGGGGGATGAAACAACCAGAGTTGCAAACTAAACAGAACTTACCTTGCACTTGTCTCCCTCAATTACATTGCAAGGCACAGATGTTTACTCCACAAATAAGTGATATTGGCAGTTTTAGGCTCTGATTTAATCCTATAGGATCTCCCTTTCCAAAAACCTATGTTCCACTGATTTTTGTTGTTGTTGTTCCAGAGCCATCAAAATTGTTGCTTTCATCTGCAACATGAGCCTATTAAAAATGTAAAGAACTTTACTCACTTAACTGTAGCAGCTGACATAAGCCTTGGATGATTCTCAATCCAGAGTAAACTTCTTCCTATAAGTCATTTTATTTAAAGGTTTATGAGATCATATTAATTAAAAAGATCTTTATCAAATTTGTTCCCCCTTAATCAGATGTGTTTATTATATACCTTTGTTTTACCTCTTCGTTCCAATTAAAGTTTCATTCCCATTAACCCCAATACCAGGGATACAACGAAAAACTGGATTTTGTGGCTGTTGTTTATATTAGCTTTACTTTCACTGGTGCCTAAAGTCTATCTGTGCTATAAGAAAAAGTAAAATCTTCAGTCTTTCTGCTCCTCAAGATTATCTCATGAGCCATTTCCAACGTAAGAACAGCACAGAGAAGAGCTGCCATTCTAACCTGCCATCTAGGAAAGCTGCATTAATCAATAGAACACCTGAACAGTTTAATTACCGCTTAAGAAAGGCAAAGAAATGGAAAAAAGATTAATAGGTCTTCCCCCAAATTAGAGCCCTAAAATCAGAGGACCTGCAGCCTACGGTGCTTTGGAAAGACTATTACTGTTGGAGTTACTATATAATTATCAAACCCTTTTATTTATATTTTTCACATACAGCAGCCAGTTTTACTGACAATTTTTCTGCTCAGAGAATTTTTCCCTTTTGATTAATGACACTTAATAAAAATTCCAGCTAGTTGCAATGAAAGGAAAAAGAGTCGCTTGAACCAATGGTGAAGTGCCTTATAGAGCTAGGCTAGGAAAGGTTAATGACGCCTTTACCCAGGTCTTTGGAGTGCACATAACCCTCTCTGAGAGTATGCTCGGCGTGCTGGATAGTGCATTAGCTCCTTCTAAACTCCAGATTCATTGAGAACCATTTTTAAAGTTAGTTCTTTAACATTTATTAAATACCTCATCTTTCTCCTTAAATCATTTCTGATATTATCTATAAAAACAGAGTAGAAAGAATTACATCCAAGAGACTCAAGATCAAAATATTCCTATCAGAAAACCAACCCCAAGTCATAGGTCCATAAGACAAATACAAAGTAATTAAGTAGAAAGAAAATTTTGAGTCTTTGTATAATCAGCCTGCCAGTATCGGCTCCTGAGAATACACATGAAGGATTTATACAAAAGAATGGAAAACAGTTTTCTTGTGGCACAAGAGGCATGCAGGTTTTCCATAAGCCACCCTTGAATAACATGGGGGTTCTACTGCCCCTCAGGACTGCTCTGGAAATTCATGGCTGTGGCAGGGTACAGGTTTAGTTTATGCATGAACCAAAATTCATTGAGCACCTAGTAATATGCTAGTCATTGTTCTTGGTGCTAGGATATATGAGTTCATAAATTAAACAAATTAACAAAAAAAGATTTGCCCTGTGAAATTCTAGTGGAGGGAAGTAAGTAAGAGAGACCCATAATGCAAAAGGAAAAGTATATAGTGTGTAAAAGGGTAATAGATGTGGAAGGCAGTGATAAAAGTAAGTAATGGAAATAGAGAGTGGCAGAACGTGTGTCAGGCAGAGCTCTCTAGAGAAAAAAGACCACGCTATATATATATATATGTATATATATATAGTGTGTGTGTGTGTGTGTGTGTACACATCAAGAAGAAATGTAACAGCTAATTAGTCCATACAGCAATACAAAGGATTCAGTTCAACTCACTTCCATGCAACAGCTACTATACTGGAAGTTCTTCAACTCAGGTGGGATGTCAGGTCCAAGAGCAAGGAAGCAGACAGCAAGACATCAGAGTCTTCCCTGGGGCAAGGCAAGTAGAGTCTGTCCACAGGCAACCAGCAGCAGGGTGGGTCACCAACAGTTAGCAGCTCTGGAGCTTAGTGAAGCAGGCCCAGATGGGATGTCAAATGCAAGCAATGCAGGGCAACAGAATCCACGAGCCTCCAGCTCTAGCAACGTGGTTCACAGTTTGACCTGGCCCCCGGGTAGTGTAGATCACAGGATGAGGCAGAGAACTTACCTCCAGCAGCTTCAGGGACACTCCAGCAGACTGATCATCAGAGAGCAAGCGAGACAGAGCTATTTATCTCTGTGCCCTCCAACCAGATTCCAACCTGACCCATCCAAGTTTCTAGTGGCCTGGTTAGCAGAATAAACTATCACAGATAGGGTACTTTTTTTTAACACTTGCCTCAATATTATTTTTATTATATAAATCGGGGAGTAACTATATTGCCTGCTCTTCTGTTTTCTTTCTTTCTTAAAAAAAATCATTTATTAGGGGCTCATGCAGCTATCACAATCCATACATGCATTCAATGTGAAAAGCACATTTGTACATTTGTTGCCATCCATCATTTTCAAAACATTATCTTTCTACTTGAGCCCTTGGTTTCAGCTCTTCAATTTTCCCCTGCATCCTCCACCCTTCTTCCCACAATAAATCATTGATAATTTATAAATTATTGTTTATTTTTCATGTCTTAATTGACTGATGGCTCCTTTCACCCACTTTTCTGTTATCTGTCCCCTTGGGAGGTAGATCATTATGATCGGTTCCCCTTTCTCCTCCCACCTTCCCCTTACCTGCCTGGTATCACTACTCGCATTATTGGTCCCGTGGGGTTCATCTGTCCTGTATTCCCTGTGATTCCACCTCGTATCTGTCCCCCTGGACATTCTCTGGTCTAGCTGAATTTGTAAGGTAGAATTGAGGTCATGGTAGTGGTGGAGGGGGGAGAGGAAGCACTAAAGAACTAGAGGAAAGTTGTATGTTTCAACAGTGCTATACTGTACCCTGACTGTCTCATCTCTTCCTTCTGACCCTTTTGTAAGGGGGTGCCCAATTGTCTACAGATGGACTTTGGGTTTCCATTCCACACTCTCCCTCATTCACAATGATATGAATTTTTTGTTCTTTGATACCTGATCCCATGGACACCTCATGATCACACAAGCTGGTTTGCTCCTTCTGTGTGGACTTTATTGTTTCTCAGCTAGATGGCCACTTGTTTCTCTTCAAGCTTTTAAGACCCAGATGCTACATCTTTGATAGCCAGGTACCATCAGTCTTCTTCACCACATTTGTTTATGCACCCATTTTGTCTTCAGTGATCATGCTGTGAAGCTGAACATCAAAAAATGCCAGGTAATTAGAACAAAGTGTTCTTGCATTGAGGGAGTACTTGAGTAGAGGGCCAATGTCTGTCTGTTACCTTAAGATAACATATAAATATATGTACATAGATCTATTTCCCTATCATTATATATAAATGTATTTACATGTACATGCCTGTATTTGGACCTCCAAAAATTCACATTTGCTTGTAAATGCCCATTTCCCTATTTTCTAGCAATCCCATTGTCCATTAATCATTAACATCTGTAAGTCAAAGACATCCTAGCTTTGCTAAGAGCATTTATTACAGTTATTGTATCCATCCTCTGTCTGATAGAACATAATCCTGAGTCTGACAGAAGGTGCCCTAGTGGAGCAGTGTGATACATTTCACAGTGAACCAAAGGTCAGTGGTTTCGAGTCTGTAGGAAAAAGATGTGGCCGTGAGCTGCCAACCTTGGAAGCCCTTGAATGCAGATAACAGGAATGAATTTGTTGGTAGTGAGTAGGGACGTTTGACACTTTTGTGAGAAAACCATGTGTCCTCTGGCGAGGAAGAGAAGACTGATCCTCTTCTTGATCTGAGAGCCCTAGCAACATCTCAGGGCTCAGGTTTTCAAAAGGCTTTTCCCTACTCTTTCTCAGCCAGGTCTTGGGTCTGCTAGTTGTTTATCAAGAATCTGACTGCAGAATAACATTTCCGCTGGGGATGTGCACTCGGCCGCTTTTGTTGCTCAGGCGTCCTGTACATTCAGTGCGCTGAACACAGGACAAAAAGGGTTTCTATAAGTGATTTTCCAGAAGTCTTCTAGATCTCATAGTTTTTCTGTTCCTATCTCCAAGGCTTCTGGGTCACTTTTAAAAACAGAACAAAACATAAACCAAGGGAAGAGAACCTTAAAGGTGCAAACCTTTGAGGTTTTTTTGCATAAATGATTTTTCAACTTACATATGGTTTGGTTATGAATTTGTGCTTTCACTCAGTATAATGGTTTCCAAAACCACGTCATGAAGTGTTTCATGGTTTCACCACTGTCAGTGAATATTATTGTAAGTTTTGCCTCACAACAAATTCCCATTGTTTGTACAAATAATGTCCAGTTATGTAAGAATTTATCCTGTACAAGTGAATAATTCAGGTCTGGCAATATATATTTAGCCTACATTTTTACAATCTGCCTCTCTCAATAGTGTTTTAAAAATTAGTATAGAAGCTAATCAATGACAATATTAATAGAAAGTCCTGCAGGGACCCATAAGATTCTCTACCATAAATTAGCAAGGCAGTCTCTAAGAGGAGCCAGAGGCAGCTAAAGCATAGATTCAGGAATGGATTTGGAGCTTACACTTAATCTTAGCTCCAATCTAAGAACACTTTGCCCTAACCATATGGGTCTTCTCGATAATCTCTCTCGAGTAGGAGAAACACAGTAGAGAAGGGTGCTATAGCCAAGTATGGTGAAGAAATTCAATGGTGCTCAGTTATCAGAGATTGGAGCATCCTGGATCATACCATGCTCCAGAGGCAGCAATGTGAGACCCCATATGGAAACCACGCTTGGTGAACTGGACTCTACCTCAGACACATTTGTACCCTGAGAACTTAAGCAGGAAATCACAGTGTCTGAGGAGGCAGAAGAAAGCTATACGAAGAGCCGTATACTACTGGTTGGTGGACAATTGTGACATCATGCCCTTTATGCTATATTAAGATAAGTTTTGTTCAAGCAATCCTGTGGTGGCTGTTCTGTTATATTTTATTATGCTTGTGTATATTAGGATGTATCTCAGAGGTACACCACTATTGGAAGTCACCCTCGTGAACACGTTATTTGTTTCTCTGGTTTTTGGTAAGTGAAACCAGGGGCATTGACCCTACAGGGAAAGAATATATAAGTGGGGTTTGGGTGGAGGGTTGATCTAGAAGAGTGAGGGAAAGAAGGAGGTGACATCAAGAAGCCCCAAAATAAAAGTATGCCTGGAGACTGATTAGGGAAGCACTATACAATTATGTTTGACATGATTGGACGATGGGATGATATGACATATGTATTAACTCCTGAGTCACAACATATTGTGAGAGGAAAAAAAGCATAGATCCATGAATGAGTTCTGGGCTCACACTGAATCCCAGCTCCAACTAATGAACAATTTAGTCCTTACATCATGGCCCATTAGTACTTACATCATGGCCCTGCTTGATGCTCACCTTTATGAAAGGATCACTGAAGATAAGAGTTCTACAGCAAAGTGTGGTGAAGAAAGCAGATGGTGCCCGGCTCTCAACCAGAATAGTATCTGGGGTCTAAAATGTTTGGATTCAAACAAGTAGCCTCTAAATGAGGAGTCAACTAAGTCCACAGAGAAGAAGCACACCAGCTTGGGTGATCCAAAGATGACAATTAAAAAAATTGAACATAGTGAAAAGTAGCAGAGCTAAAATTATGAACACCCAATTTGTAGAAGGCTATGGAGGACAGTGAGAGCCACAAACCCACCTGCAGAGTATCTAGTCAGACAGAGTCTGGCAGATCAGCTCTAGCCAAAGGCAAGAGTTCCAACAGCCTTACTGTCAGACATAGACCATAATAGTCTTGATCATGCTGGATAGAACTCGATACTTGGCCAGTTGACCTCCCTATAGACATAACCTGAATTTGTACTGGGTGCATGTATCTCTTAGTTGTTCCATGACAGAAACTGCTTCCCTGGCTTTCTGAATGCTTATGGATGCCTTCTCCTTCTTAGGCATTATTTGTACTTTTGTCTTTATACTAATATGATCCTATCCTTACCACCTTACTGTGATTTGTTCTCTGGTGGGTATCCCAACTGTGAAGCATATGAGGAGTGGATGCATAAGGATAATAACTGAAACAAGGGATGACAGGATGCAGGGAGTGGGGGAGAGGTACAGGAAGGATGGAAAGATCACTAGAACTGATTTTGTTTGCATAAATCATTTTAAAGATGATTAAACCATGGGGGTGCTCTAAGATAGATGTGGTTGGTGATTGTACAATTCCCCTTGATATGACTGAACAATTGAACTATTCAATGGTATGTTGTGTAAATTATGTGCCAATAAAACTGTTGGGGGAGGGAGATAGTGGCTGGAGTTTTAAAGGCCTGTTTACAAAGAAAAAGCCATCTAAGTGAGACTTCAACTAAGTCTACATGGAAGAAGTATGCCAACATCTGTGACTCGAGGATTGTAAAGTATATAATCCAAAGCTGAAGGAGGGAATAATATCAGAGATTAAATTATGAAATTCTGGTTTGCAGATGGCTATGGATGACAGTGAAAGCCCAAAATACATTTGAAGATTAGATATTTTCAATAAGCCTGAAGTTATTTCCTTCTAACCATAATTGAATGTTGGGGAAAAACTGGTTACCAGACAGAAAGTATTGGAGAGATGACTACAGTAGAATAAAATGATAAATCTGACTTCAATGGTCAAAACTTTGTCACTTGATCTTCCCTCTTTTACACTTGGACTTGATATAGTTTTAATCTTTTCTGTGGATTTTTTTCATATTTGGATTTATCTCGGTTGTATTTTGTCACTGTGGGAAGCCTTCTTGAGTCTTTCTTATGAGTTTTTCTATGTTTTTAAGTATATTAAACCCAGGATTGGTGAACCTATAGAAGCAACAACAAGAATAAGAGTCCCTGGAGGGTGTGGTAGGGATGGGGGAGGTGGGAGGGGATGGGCAAGCAAATATCAAGTAATTAAAGAAGAAAAAAAAAAGGTTCTGAAACAGATTTTGGTACCAACTACACAATACTGTTTGATGTGATTTATATCTGGATTAGCTCCTAATGAAGTAGTTTTTTGAGGGAAAAAGTTATTCTCTTTTCCTGAATGATATAATTATCTTCTTATTGAACCCTAGATTTGATGGCTACCCCTACGAGATTAAGAGAATGACTATCTTGGAAATGTGGGTGGGAATGGCCTTTTCACATTATTTGCATATCCATGCAAATGAATATGATTAAATGGAAAACATTCTTGGATATCCTCCACCCCCTTAGTTAGACTCCTTTTTCACCCACTCTTCTTTAGAGCACAAATGAAGAGGGCCAGCTTCATGTTTATGCAAAATTCTATCATGTAATATCCAGCTTCATTTATATCATCAACTCCATAGTTGCCAACTATCATTCCTTCCTCTTTGTTTCCAACTTTTGCATTGCAATTGCCAGTAATTATCAATTCATATTGATTGCGTGTTTGATCAATTTCCCACTGATGTCATTGGTAGAATTTTACAATTTCTTCCTCACCAGCTTTTGTGGGTGATACATACGTTTGAATTATAGTTATATTGATTGGATTTCCTTGAAGGCAAATAGATAAAAATCCTAATAAAACATTGTACGTCATGACTGATTTTTCTATGTCCTTTTTGACAATGAATCCAACGCAATTCATCTTGACTGTGTTATTTCTTGCATGGTAAATCATTTGATTTTTTCAATTTGCCAATACCAGTCAATTCCATCTCATTCTCACCGATTATATGGATCTTTATACATTCCATGTCATTTAGAAGACCCCAGTTTTCCTAGATTTATGCCCGTCTCACGTTCTGATCACTAGCAGATATTTGCAGCTGTTTCTTCTTACCTTGAGTCCTCCCACCTCAGCAAATGAAGGTGCCAAGTCTCCAACCCCAAAGGATATCTCACGTGGATAACTTGTTCATAAAGATGTAATTTCTCAATAACACAATAGTCTCCAATCATGGACTTCTTTGGATGGAACACACAGAAATCAAATTGGCTATATCTATGGGAAGAGATGATGATGAAGCTAAACCCAGATGAGCGACAGACAGTACAAGAGGCCATATCAATATTTAAGTTCAGGATAATGCTGAAGAAAATTAAAATAATCCACCAGAGGCAAAATACATAAGTCTCTCCCACATGAATTTCAAAAATATCTCAAGAGCAGATTGGACTCATTGAACATTAATGACAGAAGACCTGATGAGTTGTATGAGAACATCAAGGATAGCATTCATAAAGAAAGCAAAAGATCATTAAAAGAAGAGATTCTGCAACTTGATCTTAACTGTAGAGCAGCTAAAGCTAATAGAAGAAACAATTAAGTTGAAGAGCTATATAGGAAATTTAAAGAGCAAGCCAAGATGATAAAGCCAAACATCATAAGTAAATGTGCAAAAATCTAGCATTAAAAATATAAAAGGGAAGAACACAGTCAGCATTCTAAAATTGAAAGAATTGAAGAAAAAAAACTCAAGCCTTGAGTTACAATAATGGAGGATTCTATGGACAAAATATTGAATGATGTAAGAAGCATCAAAAAAGATGGTAATAGAGTCACTTTATCAAAAAGAACTAGTTGAAATTTTACCACTACAGGAGGTAACATGAACAAGAACAAATGGTGCTTAAAGAAGGTTAAGCTTCAATGAAAGCATTAGCCAAAAACCAAGACTCCAGGAGTTGATGAAATCTCAATAGAAATATTTCAAAAAGTAGATGAAGCACTGGGAGCACTCATTTGTCTATGCCTGAAAATTTGGAAGACAGCTACTCAGCTAACTGTAGTAGTCAGATAATTCTATGTCAACATGAAAATATATAGAAGTGTAGGGCTGGTGTTCAACCTGTCAATCAGGTTGCAGCCTGATAACCTCATTTGAAGGTGCAACCAAAATATATAGCTCTCTGGAGGCCAGTCCTTCTCCTTCTCCTTCTCTCTCTCTCGTTGTCTTTATCTATCTATCTATCTATCTATCTATCTATCTATCTATCTATCATCTATCATCTATCATATTCTGGCTATTCTGACAGCTGCCAGAGCCCTGCAATATTACCACCGCTATTGGATCCACATGATTTTGCACCCATCAGCCTGTGATATTCCTGCATTCTGCATCATTACATGTCACTGCATGAGTCTGAAGAGGGACTTATGGACTATTATTGGACTTAATGATTTAAGTTGGCCTCAATATATAATACTCAATATATACTTACTTCTTGATATAAAGCTTTAACTTAGACATACATGAGAGTCTCTGGATTTTTTTTCTGGTCAACCCAACCTAATACACTAATTGACTGGAAGAGACCATATTTGTGCGCATTCCAAAAAAAAGATGAGCCAACAGAATGCTCAAGCTATAGAACAATATCATTAATCTCACATGCAAGTAACATTTTGCTACAGATCACCCAACATCGGTTGCAACAGTACATTGACTGGCAGCTTTCAGAAGGTCAGGCAGATCTCAAAAGACGACTTAGAACATGTGATATCATTGCTCAAGTCAAATGGCCCTTGACTGAAAGCAGAGAATACCAGAAAGATGTTTACTTGTATTTTACTGAATATGTCTAGACATTTGATTTTATGGATCATAAAAAACTGGATAAACTGGTGAAGAGTGGGAATTCACATATACTTCTTTGTGTTCATGTGGTACTTACTTGTACATGGACCAAGAGGCAGTTGTGTAAACAGAACAAGGGAATAATGTATGATTTAAAATCAGAAGTGTGTGTCATGGTTGAAATTCAGGAGAAGTATGTGTCATGGTTGTATCCTTTCTCCATACCTATTCTGTCTATATTCTGGGAAAATCATCAGAGAAGCCGTTTTATATAAAGAAGCGTGTAATATCAGGATTAGAATAAGGCTTATTAACATACAGCAATATGTAGATGATACAACATTGCTAACTCAAAGGGAGGAGGGCTTGAAGTACTTGCCGATAAAGATAAAGGTTTTCAGCCTTTAGTATAGATTAAAACACAATGAAAAGTCCCAAATCTTCACAACTGGAACAATAGGTAACATCATATAATATGAATAAAATGTTGAAATTATCAGAATTCTGTTTTTGATCCACAATAAATGCTGTGGAAACAACAGTCAAGAAATTAAAAGATAGGTAAATCTGCTGTACAAGACCTCATTAGAGTATTTAAAAGCAAGATGTTACTTTGAGGACTAAGGTGTACCTGACTGAAGCCATAGTATTTTCAAAGGCTACATCTGCATGTGATAGTTGGACATTGAATAGAGAAGACTGAAGAAGGATGGATGCATTTGAATTGTGTGATAGATAAGGATATTGATAGTACCATGGACTGCTAAAAGGACAAACATATATCTTGAAAGAAGTATAGCCAGAGTACTCATTAGAGGTAAAGATGGCAAAATTATCTTATATATTTTGTATATATTGCGAGGAAAGGACATCATGCTTGGTAAAGTAGAGAGGAAAAAAGGAATCCCTTCAAGGAGATGGACGGCTATGAGGAACAGCTGTGAGGATGATTCTGGAGCAGGCAGTTTCCTCCTGTTGTGCATCGGGTCACTATGGATTGGAACTAACTTGGTGACTCCTAACAACAAACAATGACAACATGGGTATTCAAATGGGTAAACTTGGATAGAGCTCCACATTTAGAAGGACCCTCAATGATTTAATGATCTACTTAAGCCAACTTGATATTCTTAAGATGTTTTTCAAAGAGAATCATGAATTTTTGTACTGAAATTTTGTACTGAAATGCACAAATTACGTAACAATCCTTGGAAGTTAAGTGACTGATTGATATTTCCACTTCAGTAAATCACAAATGAGTAGTTCATGCCCACCACCCTTGCCTATCCCTTTTTGTATCTTCCTACCATCAGAGAGCGTAAAATACTTTTTGCCATGTATTTTATTTTTATGGTTTGAGAAACAAACTAACAAAAAATTGCCCTTGTGGACAAAATCTTTGGTTTTCAAATGATCCCTAACTGGTTGGATAAGTATATCTTAAATCAATAATAGGAAGTCAACTTTTACCATATGTCTGAGTTTTGTTTCTCCACCCCTTCCAATTGCACTTGCACTAATGAAGCTGATTTTTATTTTCAATTAACTGACTCCTTTGTGTAGCTTCCACTTGGATTAGAACTGAAGCAGATAATAAATACAATGGTTTCAAGCCCAGCCTGAACTGCGTGTGTGTCTTTGGGGGTAAGTGTTCTCAACCCATTCCAGATATGGGCAGCTTTTCAGGGCTGGAGTATGAAGTAAAAGAGCCAGATATGTTAACACAAAACCTCCAACAACTAGAACAGAGTCAACAGAACAACCCCTCCAATAGAAAGAGAAAAGCAATAATAAAAATCAGGCAGAGTTAAACCAGTGGGAAGACAAGAGAACAATGCAAAAGATAAAGGCAGGTAAAAGCTGGTTCCCTGAAAGAATTAACAAAATTGACAGTCCTCTGGCAAAGCTTACCAAGCATAGAAAGGAGCAAACCTCAATAGCCAGGATGAAGAATGAAACAGGGGCAATAACTACTGACCCCAGTGAGATTAAAAGGATAATCACAAAGTACTATGAAGGCCTGTATTGTAATGATTTCAGAAACATGGAAGACATGGATAAGTATTTGGAAAAACAGTCTGTCCCTAGATTGTCTCACACAGAGATCAGGAACCTCAACAAACGCATAGCAAAAGAAGAAATAGAGGTTCATCAAAAACCTACCAACAAAAAAGCCCCAGGGCCAGAGGACTTTACAGCAGAATTCTACCAAGCATTCAGGAAAGAGTTGACATCGATCCTCCACAAAGTATTCCATAATACAGAAGAGGATTGCCGACTCTGAAAGTCATTTACAAAGCCAGCATTATTTTGATACCCAAACAGGGCAAAGACCCCAGAGGTACAGAGAATTACAGACCAATATCTCAAATGAACATAGATTCAAAAATCCTTAACAAAATATCAGCCAATAGAATACAAATGTATATAAAACATTTCATCTACAACAGCCAGGTAGGATTCATCCCAGGAATGCAGGGATTGTTTAACTTCTAACAATCCATCAATATTATACACCACATTGAGAAGAAAAAGGATAAAAAGCATATGATAATATCCAAAGATGCAGAAAAAACATTTGACAACATCTAATATCCATTACTAATCAAGACACTCATGAAGATAGGATTGGAAGGTAAGTTCCTCAAGCTGATACAGCTATCTCTGCAAGACCAATTGCCAACATCATAGTCAATGGAGAAAAGACAAAAATAATCCCACTGAAAAATAGTACAACACAAGGAAGCCCCTTGCCCCCACTTCTATTCAATATCGTTTTGGAGGTTCTGGCTAACAACATAAGACATCGGATGGACATCGAAGGGATCCAAATGCGAGAGGAGGAGGTAAAACTATCACTATTTACAGACAACATGATCCTGTACAGTGAAAACCCCAAAAGCTCCACAGCTGGAGTATTTAAAGTGATAGAAGAATATGGAAGAGTGGCAGGACACAAGACCAATAAACAGAAGTCGGTTGGTTTTCTATACACATCGGACAGGACCATGGAAGAGGGGATTAAGAAGGAAGTACCCTTCACAGTAGCTAAGAACAAACTGAAATACCCAGGAATATATTTAACAAAAATACTAAAGACCTATACAAGGAAAACGATAAGACCCTACTACAGGAAACCAAAAGTGACCTCCACAAATGGAAGAACATCCCCTGCTCGTGGATTGAAAGGCTTAACACAGTAAAGATGACAGTCCTACCAAAAGCACTATACAAGTTCAATGCTATATCAATTAAAATACCATCAACCTTCTTCAAAGAATTGGAAAAACTTACCACCAATGTCATATGGAGAGGGAAGAAACCCAGAATTAGCAGAGAACTCCTCAAGAAGAAGGACATAGTTGGAGGACTCGCCTTACCCAATTGTAATGCCTATTACACAGCTATAGTGGTCAAAACTGCATGGTACTGACATAACGACAGACACTCAGACCAGTGGAAAAGAATAGAAAGCCCAAGAATAAAACCATCAGCATATAGACAACTGATCTTCCACACGGGTCCCAAAACCATCAAGTGGGAAGCAGATGCCCTTTTTAAAAATTGGTACTGGAAACAATGGATATCCACATGTAGAAAGATGAAACAAGACATTTACCTCACCCCATGCATAAAGAATAAACTCATGGTGGATAACAGACCTAGAAGTTAAACCCCAAACCATCAGGACAATCAAGGAGGGAATAGGGACCAACCTGAGAGCACTGGCCCAGGCAACTCATAGGTTCACTGCAATAGGGAAGGGTACACACACAGGTGAACTGGAAATCGACAAATAGGACTTAATAACAATAAAGCACCTGTACACTTCGAAAGACTTCACCAAGAGGGTGACAAGACAATCCACAGACTGGGAGAGGATTTTTAGTAATGACGCACAGGACAAAGGGTTCATTACTAAAATCTACAATAGCATCATGACCTGCAAAAAGAGGAAAACAGTTAACCCTCGAAGGAAGTGGGAAAAAGAACTGAAAAGAACTTTCACTAGGGAGGAGACCCATATGGCAAATAAGCATATGCAAAAGTGTTCAAGGTCATTAGTCATAAGAGAAATGCAAATCAAAACAACCATGAGATACCACCTAACACCCCTGAGGCTAGCCCAAATCAGCAAATCAGAGAGTAACAAGTGTTGGAGGGGCTGTGGTGAAGTAGGAACCCTCCTCCACTGCTGGTGGTCGTGTAGTTTTGTACAGCCACTGTGGAAAGCAATCTGGCGATACTTAAAAAAAATGGAAATTGACCTACCTTATGACCCAGCCATCCCTCTACTGGGCATATACCCAGTGGAAGCAGCAAATAAAGCACGACCAGTCATCTGTGCTCCAATGTTTATAGCAGCACAATTCACAATCACAAAGACTTGAAAAGAACTTAAATTTCCATTGATAGACGAGTGGGTTAGTAAACTCTGGCACATACACACAATGGAGTACTATACAGCACTGAAAAGCACGGACAACCACATGAAATATGTCATTTTGGGAAGAGCTGGAAGGAATCATGTTAAGCGAGGTAAGCCAAACTCAAAAGGACAGGTATAACATGAGTCCCCTGAGGTAAGTACAATCAGCATGCCAGGAATAGAAGAATAAACACCTATCTTGCAATAAATGGGTGGAAGCATAGATAGTGGGAGGGAGGGCAGGTCACACCTAGGGAGGTACATGAGAGCCCAACATAAAGAAGGGGAAGGGGGCAGGTAGAGGGAGAAGCTGGGTGGGAAGAAAATGAGTTGATGGCATGGGGGGAACAGGACACTAACCCACCCAGGGGGAGAGTATTAGTGTGTCCCCACTGAACTGGAACATGCATACGGACCCCACCATGACATGCCAAACCATGAGGGCAACATAATGTATGGAGAAATTCACAAAGTAACTGGAACCTATGCCGGCCCTAACCAGAATTAGCCCGATCCCCACCATGGAAGGGAGTACCACAGAAAATGAAAATAGATCGTCTGGTGTGGGAAAGAAACTGACCTACCACACCACACCTAGAAGGAACCTGAAGCAAAGAAAGGAGGAAGAACAGAGCAGAGCACACATGGGCCTCAGGGGACCATAGCGTTGCTTGGAGGGCCCAATGTACAGAGAAGACCACATAGCTGGCCCCACGGCGAGATGCAACATCCTGCACTGACAACATCCTCCACTGTCCCATGGCCCTACACGGGACAACCCTGGAGACACAATGTGGGATGTGCGACTGAGCTGCCCCCACCACACTGAGGCAAAACACTGGGAGCGTGCAAGGGAGTGGTGGTAAGCAGAGCAAGGAGGTCCTGAGGGAGTATAAAGGATGGACTTTGGGGCCAGGACATGGCATCCCATCAGATTCATCTGGAAAACACTCCTAAAGGTCAACAAACAGACCTTGAACTATGAACAAGCTTTTTTTTTTTAATTCTTTTTTGCTGTCTTTTTTTTTCTTTCTTTTTTTCCTCTTCTTTTAAATTTTGTATGTCAGTGGCTTTTTTGTTTGTTAGCTTGTCGGTGTGACTGTAGTCGTTGCCATGTTCTTATGTGCCACTTTGGTGCTGTCAAAGCCATCCCCAACTTTATGCACATATTAATATATCTGCAGGTCCACTTAGATAAGATAGGCTGGACAAACAATGTGAGAAGAAAATAACAGGACTAATGGTCCCGGAGGGACATGAGAGTGTGGGAGGTAGGGGAAGGGAGGAGGTGTTGGCCAACCCAGGGACAAGGGAACGGGTTGTTCAAAACCAGTGGAGGGTGGGGATGGGAGGACTGGTAGGGAGTCACCAAGGGCAAGGTAACTGAGAGGAATTACTGGAACCAGAATGAAGGCTGAACATGGTAGTAGGACAGGAGGAAAGCATAAGAAAATAGAGGAAAGGAGTAGGGTATATACAGAAGTCTAAATACAGACATGTACATATGTAAATATATTTATGATTATGGGGAAAATAGACCTATATGCATATATTTATAGGTTCAGTAGTAGGGTAGCAGGTGGATTTTGGACCTGCTCACGCACATCCCTTAATACAAGATCACCTTGCTCAGCTAAATGGTCATTTCATGATACCCACCTTCTCAACATGATCTCGAAGACAGATGGGTTCATAAGCAAACGTGGTGCAGAAAGCTGATGGTATCCGGCTATCAAAAGATATAGCATCTTGGGTCTTAAAGGCTTGAAGGCAAACAAGTGGCCATCTAGTTTGGAAGCAACAAAGCCCACAGAGAAGAAGCGCACAACCTGTGTGAACACAAGGTATTGAAGGGATCAGGTAGCAGATACCAAAGAACAAAATCATCATTGTGTGATCACCTTCCCCACATAAACGCTGAAATAAATGTGTGCATAAGTAAGTGTGCTGTAGATGGCTGATGGTGCCCGGCTATTGAGAGATATACCGTCTGGGGTCTTAAAGTCTTGAAAGTAAACAAGTGGCCATCTAGCCCAGAATCAACAAAGCCCACATGGAAGTAGCGCACCAACCTGTGTGATTATGAAGGGTTAAGGGGACCAGGATTCAAGCACCAAAGGCAGGGTGGAAAATCATATCATTGTGAATGAGGGGAGCGCATGATAGGGCCCCAACGACCATCTGTAGACAACTGGACATCCCTTGCACAGTGGTAGTGGGGAGGAGATGAGTCACTCAGAGTTCAGTGTAGCAATAATGAAAATCACAACCTTCCTCTAGTTCTTAAATGCTTCCCTCCACCCCACCCCCACCCCCAATTCTACCTTGAAAACCTGGTTAGATCAGAGGATACACAACGGTTCAGATGGGATCTGGAAACACAGGGAATCTACGACAGATGAACCCGTCAGGGCTATCGGTGGGAGTGGCGATGCCTGGAGTGAAGTGGGGGTAGAAAGGGGGAACCGATCACAAGGATCTACATATAACTTTCTCTCTGGGGGATGGACAACAGAAAGGTGGGCGAAAGGAGATGCCAGGCAGTGTAAGATAAGATAAAATAATAATTTATAAGTTATTGCGGGTTCATGAGGGAGGGGGAGTTGGGGAGGAATGGGGAGGGGAAAAAGGAAAATGAGGAGTTGATTCCAGGAACCCAAGCGGAAATCAAGCTTTAACAATGATGAGGGCAACGAATGTATAAGTGTGTTTTGCACAATTGATGTATGTATGGATTGTGATAAGAGTTGTATGAGCCCCAATAAAATGATTTTTTTAAAAGAGCCTCATTCTTCATGGGGACTAAATATCAGATGTGGCAAGAAAAGAAGTTCAGAGAAATCCCTGAGCTCAAAAGCCCCATTCCTACTGCTCAAATAGAGATGTGCATAGATTAATGAATATCACCTCTTAACATTTAAATATATTTGTTAGATTAGGCCATTGATAGAGAGATCCTACTAACATGTGTTAACTAGATTAGATGTTTATCCTTCTCATTGAGATCAACTTAGCATCATGTTTTAGCAACTTCTTGTAAATGGTGAAGTAAAACTGAGCAATGAACCGGAAATGCAAACTTCCTGATAATAAGATAGGTGAACTTCAAAGGAGAGTTAGTGATGATGAACAAGATTTAAGAAATGTTGCCAGTTTACCTTGAACCACTTCATAGCTTCCGAGTTTTCTTAGCAAGCTACTCACATCTACTGAAACACTGAAAACCAGCCTCTCAGAGATATGCAAGATTTTGCACAAGTGGCCAAAATAAACTAAAATATATCCCTCAACAAACTTCTGAATTAGTTGGCACCATCAATCACCCAGAATAAGATGAATTAAAGATCACTATTTGCAGAATATTAACTCTCTGATCTAATTGACTCTCTGGACAGAAGTTCCATCTCTTCCGAAGCTAGGAGTAAGAGTGATTCACTAAAGTTGCAATCACCACAGTGACTTAAGAGAACCAATATTGACATTTTTCTGATAAGGCTTTCCTTTAAGAGTGTGATTTATAGTACTGCTGAAAGTAAGTGGATATAAAATATGATATTATTGATTCATATTTGTTTGCTTAATCCATGAGAGTAACATCCAGTAGTATCCAGAGATTTGGTTAAGCAATTATTATCTTCATTATTACTATTATTAGGTATTCTCATGTAGGTTCAAACTCATAGTCCTATAAGTTATGATACAAGAAAATGTTGCCTGTCATTCACATAATCCATTCTGTGCTTGAGTCTATTGTTACAGTCACCATGCCAATCCATTTCATTTAATGGTGTCTTACTTTTCCACTGGTTTACTTTCTCAAGCATGATGTCCTTCTCCAGGTTTTGGTGCCAGCTGACCTGTCCAAGGTAAGGAAAATGAAGTCTTACTATCCTAATGCTAAAGCACATTCTGGCTGTCTTATAAGATTTGTTCATTGTTCTGGTAGTTCAAAATATTCTCAAAATTATTTGCCAACACCATTATAAAGTGATCTTCCTCATTCGTAGGTTAGGAGGCTAGGAACCAGCTTTCAGAGTGTGCTCACTAGAGGAAGTTTTGTGCTCTGTTGACTCTGGAGAAAGATACCCATGTCTTTTTCATGTTTGCTCCCTGACAATCATCATGTAGCCAGGTATGTTCCTCCCTCCATTTGTGCTTGCTTGTTTAAACTTTTCTATAACTCAAAGAGATTGACTCAAAACACACACTACACTAAGCTTACTGACATAACAAAGACAACACATTCTCAAATTGGATTATAATCACAGGTTAGGATTTGCAACACATAGTTCTTGGAGACACCTCCAAAATCCATGTCCTTGACACATGCAAAGCATAGTCATCCCAGAGAAGAATGTTATCTATATTTTTTTCAGGTTCATTATAGGTGGATGTCTTTACATAGGCAAAGCAATATAGATAAACATATTTGTGGTCTTATCTTCTTTTAGCCAAGATTTACTTGACATCAACAAATACATACATTATCCCATGATCTCTTCTGAATCCACTTGAATTTTTAGGAGTTTCTTGCAAGTGTATTGTTAGAGCCATATTTCAGTTACTAACAAAAATTTTCTTATATGTAAAATTAATGATAGAGTTTCATAATTTCAGCATTTGTGCAGCGTGGACATAGTTATAGACATTTTCTAGTTAGTTGGTCAAGTAATCATCCTCTAAATTTCTCAGCATATGTGAGTGTGGGCTTCCAACATTGCATACTCTTGAAACCTCTTCTTTTGTATTGCATCAATTTCTAAAGCCACATTCTTGGCCAATGTGTTTGAGAGAGCGTTCTACATGATCAGGAAGAACAAAACAAGGTGACAACTGTGGACAAGTCTTATCAATTGTTCATAGGTAAATTCAAATGGAAGCTGAAGAAAATTAAAATCAGTCAAAGCATGAAGAGGAAAGCTAAATGATAACTTTCAATATGTTGTATTGTTAGATGTCTTAGAGATGGTTCCTACTGATGGTGACTTCTATGTACAATAGAATGCAAATCTGCTTGGACCGTATCCAGTCCGTCTTCACCATTGTTCTTATAATTGAGCCCATTGTTACAGACACTATGTTTGAGATGTTACAGCCATCTTGTCCAAGACCTTCCTCTTCCTCACTGCCCCTGCAGTGCATCAAGCCTGATAACCTTCTCTAGAGGCTAGTTTTTCCAGATAACATGTCCAAAATACTTGAGACAAAATCTCATCATCCTTGTCTCTAAGGAGCATTCTGGTTGTACTTCTTCCAAGACAGACTTGGTGGTTTGGGGATTTGTTTGTATTTTTTTGACAGTCCATGATACTTTTAATATTCTTTGCCAGCACCATAGTTCATATGCATGGAATTGTCTTCGGTTCTCCTTATTCGACCAACGGGAGAGTATGTCTGGGACACCGAACAACCATGAAGGAAGTCCAGAAGAGTCGTGGACTGACCTCAAGAGCATCGTGCACAATAAAGCTAAAGCTCATTGAAAAAACAGGCAAGAAAGTGGAAGGAAGATGCCAGACGAGACACTGAAACTTGCTTCTCTATAAGCAGCGTCTCAAGCAGAGGAAAGACATGATGAGGCTTAAGCAAAACAGAAAGATCACAAAGATATTATAATGAAATGTGCAAAGAACTGGAGTTAGAAAACAAACAAACAAACAGAGTGTCTCAGCATTCCTAAAATGTATAGGACTGAAGAAAAACTCTAGGTTTGAACTATAATAAATGAAAGCCCATGGGAGCAGTCACGAAAAAATGAGTGGTGTCAAAATTTCAAAAGAAGATAAAGGGAAAACTACAGAGGCACTGTAGTTTGGGTTGGTAAAAGAATTGGGTGGTGGAGATCCCCTCATAGAGGGGCTTAGGAGAGGAGATGGGTTAATTAGGGTGTGAGGTAGTATCGATGAAGAACACAGCTTTCCCCCAGATCCTGGATGCTTCCTCCCCCCAACTACCATGATCCGAATTCTACCTTGCAGGGCTGGATAGGACAGAGGCTGTACACTGGTACATATGAGGGTTGGAGGTACAGGGAATCCAGGGTGGATGATACCTTCAGGACCAAGGGCGTGAGGGACGATGCTGGGAGAGTGGAGGGTGAGTGGGTTGGAAAGGGGGAACTGATTACAAGGAGCCACAAGTGACCTCTTCCCTGGGAGAGGGACAGCAGAGAAGGGGGGAAGGGAGACCCCGAATAGGGCAAGATATGACAAAATAACGAGGTATAAATTACCAAGGGCATATGAGGGAGGGGGGAAAGGGGAGGGAGGGGGGGAAAAAAAAGAGGACCTGATGCAAGGGGCTTAAGTGGAGAGCAAATGCCTTGAGAATGATTGGGGCAGGGAATGTATGGATGTGCTTTATACACTTGATGTATGTATATGTATGGATTGTGGTAAGAGTTGTTGGAGTCCCTAATAAAATGTAAAAGAAGAAAAGAGAAAAAAATTATTAGGGCAAAGACTGTACAGATGTGCTTTATACAATTGATGTATGTATATGTATGAACTGTGAAAAGAATTGTATCAGCCCCAATAAATTGTTTAAAAAAATAAATAATAATAATAAAAAAAAGAATTGGGTGGTGTTCAACCAATCACGAGGTTGCATAAATCCAAAGCTCTAATTTCTAATCCATGGACTCAAGTTAAAAATTGAAAATGTAAACTCTATCTTTCCTTTCTGTGCCACCAGTTGTTCTTTTTTAGTTGCCCTTATTAATTTTTAAAATAAATTACACTGTTAAAAACATTTGACATGTTTTCTCTTGTTCCCCCCCTCTTAAAGTTATTGTCGTAAAATGAGTTCCATTTGCTAAATTTGCCTGGAATAGAGCTGTGAAAAGTCGCTGCTACTTGGTCAGATGTTTCTTGATTCTTGGTTAAAAAAAAATACAACCAATTACACATATTTCCCCTTTTCTGTTGATTTTCTTTCTCCATAAAACTGATTTCTTCCCTTAATACTTGAAGAACTTTCATAGTTTCTCTTATTAAAAGATTGCACATCTTGATGCTTTCCCATCATTCTACACAACAAACATATACTATATATTAATATGGTGTCTTTATTGTTTATCATTAATTAAACTAATTCTATGCAAAATACAACTAATTTATCCATCGGTGTAAAAAAAAAGAAGCTATTAACTTCAAATGGTTTCTTTAATGATACTGGTGGTTTCCAGTCTAGCTATGAGCTTTAAAAAATGCAGTATTCTAATGAACTGGTCAAACAAATCTCTCTCCTATCTACAATTAGGCTCAATTCAGCCTGGCTATGTTGTGCATTCTAAAAGCATGTTGATAATATTGCAGTCTACCTTAAAGGATAATAATTCAGACAAATGGATCTATCATAGCTCCATTCCAGAATTTGCTTCTTGTTTAGTTTTAGACATATACTACATTGTTGGTCCAAAACCATTTTATTGACTTCCCGGGTGTTTGTGACTAGTGGTGAATAGCTGTAGTCTACGGACAAGAATACTGAGAAGGGAGGAGTGACACTATAAATTCAGAATAGGTACAGATGAGGTCAAGGGCAATATTTAATGACTGTAAGCTCTTCCCACCTCACTGTCCAAGTGAGAGTGAAAATTGATTTCTGGGCACTAAGGAGCTATCTAGGTTATTTGTTATTCAAATAACAGACAGATAGACTGAACTATGATGTCATTCCCCTTTTACTACTAGAATTGTACTGCTACATAACAAATCACTACCAAATTAGTAGCTTAAAATGCCACACATGAATGACTTCAAATTTCCCAGGCATTAGGAGTTGGGTACATCTAGTCCAGGAGTTGGTGAACTGCTGCTCAAAGGCCCTAGGAAGTTCTTTCTGTATATACGTGACTTGGAGGTAGGATTGGAAATTAAACTAAAAGTATCAAGGTGTGGTAGATATATAATCTTTTGTCAATTTGAGGATTAAGAGTGAAGGGGTGGAGGCTACTCTGTCGTTTGGGTCATAGCCATGTAGTTTCTGTGTGGACATAGCCTTCCCCTCAGGATTCTGGGAATTTCAGTATTTCCTCCTTGGGGGTGGGAGGCTCTCTGCTCACACACCCTGGGAGATATGGCAGCTGACAAGACACATGGACCCACCCTGATGCATCCAGACCTCGGAAGCTGGAAAAGCCCTGTGGAGACCCCTACCAGCACTCAGATGTTTCCAATGCCACTGGATCCAAATACTTTCTACCCATTGGGCTGTGATCTTCCTGAATTTGGTGTCATTGCATGTGTTTCTTGAGTCTGAGGAGGACTTTATAGATTGGCATCGGACATACGGGCTAATATCAGATGAATGGACTTGATCTGGACTGGGCTGAGATGTTTTCTCCATGCTCAATTGCTCTTGTATATAAATCTCTTTCTTATACACATACGTGTGTCCATGGACTTGTTTCTCTAGTCTCTCTTGTTTCTCTAGTCTCACACATGGTTTCATTCAAAGGATAGTTGTTTGTAAAAATGTGTGTCTGGCTCTCAGATAATTTTTTAATTGTTGTGAGGGACGCAATTGGCTCTTCTGTCTCAAAAGTTTCCAATCCCTGATGGCTGCATCAAGGTGTTGGCTGGCTGTGCTGTCACTGTTTAACTAAGAAAATCCACTTCCAAGTTCTCCCAGGTTATTGCCAAAATTTGCATATGACCGAGATCCTTGCTTTCTTGCTACTTGTCAAGCATTCTCAACTCCTAGAGGCCACTCTCAAGGCCTTATCCCTCTCAAGTCACTTCCTATGGAGGCTACAACATGGCTCTTGGATCACAAAGTCAACAGAAAAATGACTTCTAGACAGTTTCCATCTGTAACCCATAAGCTTTCTTTTAAAAACTCACCTTGATAAATCATACCCACCTAGGAAAATCCTCCTTTTAATTAACTTGAAGTTAAAGGAATAACCTTTATCATATTATATAATCTAATCATGGAAGTAGGTTTCCAACCCATTCATTTCAGTTTGACCCCTATCTGAGAATTTGCATTTCCACCCCAGAAATATTGAATCAAAATCTACATTTTGGACATAATCACTAGGTATACATGTATACTAATTAATGTTCTTAATTTTACATCTCTACTTGGCCTCTAATATCCACTGAAATGATTACACAGAACTCAAAGATAAAATTCATAATTCAAAGGCTTATTGAGGAAGTTAACAAGTTGTAATTCAAGTGAAAAATGGTCAGTGTTGAATTGTTTATCAGGATGTTACAAAGTTCTGTCAAGTATGCTAATCAATGTCCAGAGGGCATACCACTTTGCTATAAACCTCAACCCAAAGGCTTGCAGCTAAAATCTGTGGGTCAGCTCCCAGCTTCCAGATGCGCCTCAATCCACAAGCCAGCCTCCCACACTAAAGCATTCAGTTTTACAGGTTCCATGGATTGGGAAATCCACCACTCAATTCCAAGCTCTGGTTCTTGGTTCTGCTGCTGCTCCTCTGATGTTTTAGCTGTAATCTGGATTCTGGGGCTTCACCGCACAGAGATCTCAGGTCCAGAAGACTTGCTCTACCCCTGGCTCTTTTCGATAATAAGATCCTCCCGTCTGTAGACAATGGGACACACTACACACACACACACACACACACACACACACACACACACACAGGAAGGTCACAGGGAAGGATGAATCACCAAGCACCAAGGAAACACAATATTTCTCTCGGAACAGGAATGGGAATAGCGAGACTAAAAGGGTAAGGGAAAGGTTGCAAGAGGAGGGGAGGAAGGGGGAACCCATTGCATCACACACATACCCCTCCAGGGGGAAGAATAACAGAAACCATGGGGTAAGGGAGACAGCAGTCGGTGTGAGATATGAAAATAATAATAATTTATAAATTATCAAGGGTTCACAGGGGCAGGAGAAGGACCTGATACCAAGAGCTCAGTAAAAAATAAAGGTCTAGAAAAGAATGATGGCAGCATATGTACAATTATGCTCGATACAGTTGCTGTATAGATTGTTATGAGTTGTAAGAGCCCCCAAATAAATGATCCTTTAATAAAATAAAAATTTCAAAAGCTAGTGAAAGGACATAATAGGTTTCCCTATCTTCTTTCCTAATTTAGACATACATACTTCTTGTCTGTTAAGTAGAACAAAGATTGGAGATGGTGCACTTGCTAAAGCAGGTGCTCTTTGTAACCTTTCTGCATGGAGGAAAATCTGTGGCAGAAATGTACATTTCTGTGCTGATAGATAAAAGAGTGAGACACAAGAGCACTGAGCCTATTCAGCAGCTGAGGTTCCAGCAATGGTCTTTCTCATTGGTAAACATGGAATGTCATCAGAACAGGCTAGATTATGATGCTGTACCAAGCAATCTCCAAAATCAAGTATCAACACACAAACATGTATTTCTTACCCAGGATACAAATTTCACACTGGTAATTGGGGGTGGTGGTTGTGGCTGTCTTTATCATAATCACCCGGAAACCCAACTGATGTGTGACCTTGTGTTTCTGCAATCGTTCCAGCAGTCAGAGAATAAGTAAGGCAATTCCCACACTGGATCTTAAAGTTTAGAGTCCAAATAACAGTTGTCATGTCGATTTCTCATTGGCCAAGGCAATTCACATAGCCTAAAATTAGTCAGGAGACATAATCTCTACCATGACTCTAAGGAGGCAGGGGGGACCAAAAATGTTTGGAGAACAGAACAACCCATTATCAGACATGACTCATGAATGTCATCTTGTCTCATGGGGAGATAGAACCTGAGGAATGTCCCAAAGATGTTCAATAATGTCCCCTGAAAGAGACACATGATATGTGAAGTAAAATTATTTCTTCCTAGCAGTACAAATAGGAAAAACAGACAACCCTTGTAATGCGATCAATGGACAATATAATTGATATTGCTTGAATTAGGAGCTAGGAAACTCAACTCTTCAAAGGCTGCCTTGTAAGCAGTGAAGAGAAGTCTCAGTCCCACACAATGGGCTTCATATAGGAAGAGGGAGAGTAGGGGTGCAACGTTTCAGGAGGCCGCCTTCACATTCATACTATGGGCCTCAAGGTGCTGCGCCCCACAGGCTCTGTGAGCTAGCTCTGTGCCGGCGGAGAAGTGAGAAGCTTGGTGCCAGAATGCAAGTGCACGTCAAAATCCTGGCATAGGCCACCATCAGTCAAAGACAGAAGACCAACGGTAACATGTGGCTCATTTTTCTCATGTCATAAATGCAAAGGCATTAATCATGGGGAAGCTTCCCAGAAATTGAAGTTCATCTACTGGTTATGGGGTGTCAAAAGGCAAATGTGGACTGTTAAAGCATTGCTTCGTTTTCTTGTTATATAAAATACAGTTTCCAAAGACTGGCTTCAACATCAAAACGTTTTGTCGGCCTTGCCAAAATTAGCATGAAGAGAGACCCCAGAAGGCCGCGCAGGGTTCGTTCTCATTTTCAGGTTAATACCATCCAAAGAGGACCATTTTAAATGGGAGATTAACCTTTAATGTCTTAATTTTCCAAACTGAAACTTCCAATCAATGAGGTCCCTTCTGCCAACACTGAAAAGTCAAATAGCAGCGGAAGCGCCTATGTTCTTCCAAGCATAATCCCAATGGACCGTCCACTCAGCAGCGGGCACCGTACTTTACCATCTAAGAGGAACCTTGACTCAGTAACTGCTTTGATTTTAAGCGTAAGATTTATAATCACTCAATGAAAG
Organism: Tenrec ecaudatus; assembly: GCF_050624435.1. Lineage (NCBI taxonomy): Eukaryota > Metazoa > Chordata > Mammalia > Afrosoricida > Tenrecidae > Tenrec > Tenrec ecaudatus. The sequence continues at coordinate 88,207,820 of NC_134531.1, forward strand.
AAAAAGTATTCATAATTTAGTTTTTCTTCTTTGATAAAGTACTGAAACGTTGTTGTCATTACTGTGTAAGTGAAAGGATTCAAACAAAGCAGTAACTCCTTAATAGTGATCTCCATGCATTTATCAAATTAGTTTTAGAGATGTAAAAATGAATATGTACAATTAACTACTTCATATTCTTCCTGAAAATGGAAATGCACATTTCTTGGTCTCCCTGTCTATTCTAACTAATAACTATTGCTTAAAATAATAGAGGCATTGAAGAGGCAACCAACAGATCAGTGACTTCTAATTGTGAGGGTATATATATATATATATATATATGTGTTTACATGTGACATGCCATTATATTAAACCTTAATGCTTTCCCATACCCTCAAAGCCCACAAAATTCATCAGTCTTTGTTGTCTTATACTCTAATTTACTAATTTATGTTATCTGCTGTAGTCATGTAGGCATTTCAGTCTGCATGTTCTGGTTCAAAGAAACCTCAAAGGACAACTGCAGTGTATAACCATTCCTCTGAAATAAATCTCCCTTTGAGATTTTACTGAGCTAAATTTAAGGCAAAAAAGATACCCTATATGCATACATGTGAATTACTTGTCTTTATTTATTCCATTTCCACAGCACACAATTTCATCTGTAAAATTGAATATATATCTACAGTAAAGGACTGTCTTGAATATTAGCCATGATTCATGCAAAGGATCTAGATTTAATGCCTGGAACATAGTTGTCTCTCTCTATATATATCTATAGATATCTACAGATATATATATCACCAATGATGATGATAACTTCAACTGAATTGGTAGTTAAGGTTTTATTATCTATAGGTCTATTATCTATAGGTCCATGCTTAAATCCCAATTTCTTCGTTTGAAAGTTGATGTACTTTGGTACAAAATATCTCTGGAACTTAAAGTCAAAATGGGCAAAGAACAGTTCCCCAAAGATGACATCCAATGGCTAACAAACATGTGTAAAATAAGTGTGATGATTATTCTGTGGGGGATTCAAATCAAAGCAACGATGAAATACCATCTTACACTGATAATAACAATCAACATTATAAAAATAATTTAAAAAAACAGAAAAACAAATACTGGAGAGGGTGCAGAGAGATTGAGACCTCACACTGATGATGGGTATATAATTATGGACAGCAGTATTGTGGAAAAGTATATATTATTATTTTTACAAATGAATGTGAATAGAAATTCCATATGATTACATATATCCAACTTGATAAATAGCCGAAAGAAGAGCCAAAGTACTAACAGCTATATACACACACCATGTTCACTGCAGAACTATTCACAATAGTAAGAAGATGGAAACAACTCAAATGTCCATCAGTAGAGGAGTAGATAAGGAAACATTGGTAGATACAAAAATTACCAAAAAAAAAAAAACGATCCCATAAAGTGCGCATGATAGACCTGGAGATCATTATGCTGAATCAAATTAATCAAGCACAACAGGACAGATATCATAAGGGAGCACACTTATATGGGTGGAGTGGGGTGGGGGGGCTCAAGACAAAGATTTTTATACAAACAGGGACAGAGTTTGAAGGTAACTGGTGGGGTGGCAAGGGAAGAAAAATAATGCATTCTGGTGAAAGAGAGAATGGAGATACATAAGAGGGAAGATTAAGCAGGGGAGGGAGAAGAGAGAGACTACTGGGTGTGGTGTGGGGAGGGGGACAGGATGATGAATTTGAGCTGTTGAATGCAGAGGTGGCAGCCTGAAATGTCAGCACCCTTTCTAACTCCAATAAATAAACCACGTGCATATACAAATAATGAAATAAAAGTGGATAAATGAACACCTCCATCAACAGGTTATGTGATAATTAAATAAGATAATACGGATAAAGTACTTAGGATACCTCTTGGCAGAGTAAAATGTCACTAAAGAGTGGCTCTCATTATGAAGAGCATTTCTGGACTGAAAACCCTTTAAGATAGGGTCAGAAAAGCCCTGGAATGAAGTTCTAAATGGAAGATAGCAGCGTTTGAAACTAAGTTGAATGGATGGCATGGTAGAAGCTAGAGTCTCTTGACTGTGTTGTCACTGGAACATAAGTTGGGAAGGGAACAGAGGAATGTCAGGGAAATCACTTAGAGAATTATTAAAAAGCAATTTTGGAAGGAGTCAAAGTAAGTATCAGTAAAAGAGAAAGCAAAGAACAGTATTTAGAAGAGACGTTGCAGAACATAACCTAAATCATTGTCTGGTTAGAGGAATTAGAAGAGTTAGAGAGGATTCCTAGGTTTGTGGTCTGACTGCTCTCGGAGACGTGGAATGCAGTTGGCTTGGACAGTTGCCATAATAGGAAGATCTTGCTTGGGGAGCATATGAGTGAGAATGTAGTGAATTGTGGACATGTTGAATTTAAGGATCCAACTGAAAAGGGAGATGGAAATATAGGCATTGATTTACACAAAGGAGCAAAAAAGAAAAGTACGTAATTGAGGGTTTATGAGAGTAGAAATCAGTGAAATCAATTACCCGTGTAGAATTTCAAAAAAAGAAAAAAAGGAGAGCCCGAGATTATTTTATGAGGGTGAGAATATAAAAAAGAAAGTGGAAATCTGAGTCTATACACTTGATATAACTGAAAACTTAGAAGAATGAAACTATTAGAAAATCCAAGAAATGATAAAATTTCAAAAATGGATGATTTAAACACTAACTTCTGTTGCATGAATGATGAGATTACTTTTTCATCATCTCAAGGAAGCTTAAAGAGAAAGATTTTATACAAAGACACTTTTAGCATCTCTTCCTGAATCTATTTCTTTTAAAAAACATACAGTTCACACATCATGCATTTCAATAGTTTAATCGTATTGAGAAGAGCTATGCACCATTACCACAACCAAATCCAGGATGTTTCTTCTTTCTTACACTCGTTGCTAGCTTGCCATTTCCTGCCAGCCTCCCTCCCCTGCCAAGTCCTTTCGAATCTATTAATCCACTTGTTATCTCTACAGTTTTACCTATTCTGGGTTTCATATAAAGAAGATGCACCGTCGAAACAAAATACACACAGCTCAATAGCAATGACAGGATGAAGTAGAGGAAAACCTCAATCAAAAACGAGGCAGAACATATTAAAAACTGGAGACATTATACATGGATTAAGACAGAGATCAATTGCAAGGTGTCACTTTTTGACCTAAATAGAACTACAGTAATCTACCTTACATATTATCTGTATGATAGCCAGACCTTTCTCATACATGTGGCCCCTACTTTAAGGGGAGTCACTAGAGAATCAATCCGCATGGGGGATCCTGCGGAGGATTTTGGGCTTTCACTGTCATTTGAGCCTTCTGCAAATGCGGTGCTCATGTGAAGCTCTCATAACATTCCCTCCTCTGGATCTAGATTTTATTATTTACAATTCTTGAATCACTCAGGTTGTTGTGCTTCCTCTGTGTAGATTTAGCCAATGTCTCACTGACATGGCTGCTTGTTTTAAGGCACCAACTACTCCCTTCAGCACACTTTGTCATAGCACCCATGTTTTCCGTGATCACTTCTTGAAGTTAGGTACTGAGCAGGGCCATGCCATGAGAACTAATCGTTCTTAGATTAGGACTACTATTAGGTGGGAGCCAAAATCCATTTCTATATCTATGGTTTCCATATGTCTCTGATTCACTTTAAAGACCTCATTATTATTTTGTTGAACGATGTTATATATTATCCCCATAGGACATATGGTACATCTATTGACATTACCATTAATTTAGCCATTGCTATAGAATTCCAAATGCTGTCTAGATAATGAAAGTATACATTTTTATGGCATTTTTAGGCCAGAATAACTGGATTATTGATTTATTCAGATTAGTACTTTTGGTAGCTATACATTATTTACACTAACAATGTGGGTTGGAAATGAGAAATGTTAAATAATGTTCATTTACAAAGGCAAAACTATGCTATATGTGTCATAAAAAGGAAAATAAAGTATAAAATAGCAATTATATAGTAGTTTTGAAATAGTATTAAAATAATAAATACATGGTGGCACTAAGTGGGCCCCCTCAATGCACAAATTTTGAACAGAAGTCCAGTGAAGTCCATGTCCTTATCGCTGAGAGAGAAATACTCGACTCCTGCCCCCTGGACATTGCTCTTTTACATGGGGTCTTAAAGTAACACTGCATTGAACTAGCACAAGTTCTGATCAAATTATAAACAAAGTTTGGAACTCAAGAGCTTTTGTCCAATGGGTCCAGAGACATATTTATAAGGCCTAGGACTGAAACCCCAACCATTCTGCTTATCTGATATGTATCTGTAATATCAGGGTCTTTGAGAGAAATTATTTTTACATTGAAAAGAACGGAATAAAAAGCTTCGAACTGATGGGTCACTAGTAAGGTGAGTGCTTTAAGAAAACGTCTTTACTTTAGCAAAGAATATTTGTGGATAAAAAATAGTTTTTAAGCAAGAACTTTAAAATGCATTTACCAATAAAGTATTAAGTAAGAGAAACATATGACAAAATCATCACTATGTATTCTCTGTGCTTGGGAATTTATCCCTACTCTTTAATTCTCTCCCAAATGCCCATTTTAATTTCGTTAGTGACTGTCCATCATTGGATTAAAGTTAGGTCTTTAGAGAATAGATGCTGTCGCCATGTACCTTTCTTTACACACTAAGCCCAGTGAATTCAATTTTTTGACCTTATTTGGCTCTCTAATCCAGTGGGAAGTAACTTATTTTAAATAAAAGGGGGAAATAAATGTACCCTTAAATCCAGAGGTTAATCTCCATGTAAGCCATCTTTGGCATATTTAATTGCGTGGGAAATTTTGCTAGAATAACTTTTGCAGGGACTTCGAAGAATGATTTTCAGAAAACACCCTTCAGCTCTGGAATATCCAGACATCTTGCCCAAAATAACATCTCTAGGCAAAGACCCACATTCATCTGTTTGGGATGCAGAATCTTCAGAGGTGAACAAAGAACGATTATACACATTCCGACAGATTTTAGTTCTTCAAATAGAACTAAAAAATAATACACATTTTTGCACTAAATTGAATAAATCACAGCAATTTCATACACATGTTGTTTGTCAAATGTTTACTGCATGCTTGCTTGTCTATCTACCTTACACATGAAGACCATTTGTGTCTCAAGATCCCAGGCAACCGTAGACTGGCATCAGTCATTCCTTAGGTGCTGGGATTGAGTGGGACGCATGAGACACAGCTGGTTAGCAAAGGGAAAACTATTACTATTACTCATAGTGGCTACTCCCATAGCCGTACCTCTAAAAGTTCAATACTATGGGTAGGCTTCAAGACCCACTTGAAGAATAAAAAGGAGCCCTGGTGGTGTCGTGGGTTACACGTTGGGCTGCTAACTGCAAGATCAGCATATTAAACCCACCAGATTCTCCTCGGGTGAAAGACAAGGTTTTTTTGAGCTCTCATAAATATTTAAACCATCAAAAACCACTTAACGGGTTGCTGTGAGTCAGGCTGAAGTAACACTAGTGGGTCTTTTCTGATATTGCATAGCACAATCCTGATGCACATCTTTCCTGATTTCATACCATGCAGTGTTCCCTGTTTCTATTCTCACAACTGCCTCTTGATCCAGGTACAAATTATACACAAGCCCATGAAGTGTTCCGAAATTCCCATTCTTCTCAAGACTATCCACACTTTGTTACAATCCACACAGTTGAATGTTTTTGCATAATCAATGAAACACAAGTAAACCTCTCTCTGGTGTTCTCTGCTTTGAGCCATGAGACATCTGATACCAACAATAATAACCCTTGTCCCCAATTCTCTTCCAAATCAAGCCAGAACTTCTGCAAGCTCCCCATTTATGTACAGCTGCAAGCATATTTGGAAGTTATTCTGCAAAATGTTGCTTGCATATGATATGAATAATATTGTTCTCTAATTTGTGCATACTATTTGATTCACCTATCTTTGGAATGGGGACGAATATGGTTCACTTCCAGTCAGTTGGTTAAGTAGTTGTCTTCCAAATTTCCTGGCATACTTGAGTGTTTCCACTTCAATTGGTATTCCATCAATTCCTGAAGCCGTGTTTTCGGTAATACTTTCAGTGTAGCTTGGACTTCTTGCTTCGGTATCATTGGTTCTTATTCACGTGCTGCCTTTTGGAATGTTTGGATGGTGACTACTTCTTTTGCTACAGTATATTTTTTCCATCTTCTCTTGATGTGTCCTGCCTCAGTCAATATATTGGCAATATAATTTTTCCATATTTCAATGCAAGGCTTGAATTTTTCTTATTTTTTATAAGTTTCATATATGCTGGGTGTATTTTTTAAAAATCATTTTATTGGGGGATCATACAATTCTTATCACAATTCATACATACCACAATCCATACATCCATCCATTGTGACAAGCACATATGTGTATTTGTTGCCATAATCATTCTCAAAACATTTGCCTTATACTTGAGCCCTTAATATTGGCTGCTCATTTCCCCCTCCTTCCCCAACCCCTGCCTCATGAAGCCTTCATAATTCATAAATGATTATTATTTTTTCATGTTACACTATCCGATGTCTCCCCCTGCCCTCTTCTCTGCTGTCCATCCCCCAGAGAGGAGGCTATATGTAGATTCTTATAGTCGGTTACCCCTTTCTAACTCACATTCCCTCCACCCTCCAGGCATCGGCACTCACCACTGGTCCTGAAGGAGTCATCTGTCCTGGATTCCATGTGTTTCCAGTTGTTATCTGTGCCTATGATTAAAAAAAATACCACTGTATTCCAACTCACTAATGCCTAGAATATCAATCTCTATGCTTAATTTCATTTTAATGACAATACATTTTCCTAGATTCATACTTTGAACCTTGGAAATTCCTATTTTAATTGATGTCTGCAGCTGATTCTTTTCATTTTGAGTCATGCCCATCAGCAAATAAAGGTGTCAAGGACTTTACTCCCCCAGGCTTTCCTCCACCTGTGTTCATTTTGTGGACTTTGCTGTGAGACTACAGTTCTTCCTCATTCATATTTGGATGCCTTCTGAGTTCTTTCTTTGTTTTCTGTCCATTAGGTTTTCAGTAATGACAATGTTTTGATACTGTCTAGAGCATTTCAGTGGATAATTTCTCAGAAGTCTACAACCTCTTCCTTTTGTGTAGCATGTTCTTAGTCTAGAAGCTCTCCTTAAATCTATTCACTGTGGATGACGCTGCTGGTGTATGGAAAACTGGGGACATTGTCGTAAGCGACACAGCAACACACAAGCCACAATAGTTAAACTGGGAGGGTAGAGGGAGAGTGGGTTGGAAAGAAGGAATTGATTACAAGGACCTACAGGTGACCTTCTCCCTGGGGATGGAAAACAGAAAAGTGGGTGAGGGGAGACATTGGACAGGGAAAGATATGACAAAATAATAGTTTATAAGGGATCATGAGGGAGGGGGTAGCGGGGAGGGAAGGAGGGAAAAAAGAGGACCTGATGCAAAGGGCTTAAGTGGAGAGAAAATGCTTTGAAAATGATGAGGGCAAAGAATGTACAGATGTGCTTTACACAATTGATGTGTCTATGGATTGTGATAAGAGCTGTATGAGTCCCTAATAAAGTGTTTTTTTTAAGTTAAACTGATAGCACGTTGTGGTCATATGTATGATTGTAGAGTAGAAAAGTCTACTCTAGAGGGCCAAAATGTTCCCACCCAATCTTTCTCTTTGGGCTCCAGGATTTCAGATAGTATACTATATTATGAAATCAAGAAATATTTCTTTTTTTTATTAGGGGCTCATACAACTCTTATCACAGTCCATACATACATCAATTGTGTAAAGCACATTTGAACATTCATTTCCCTCATCATTAAGCGCCTGGCATCAGGTCATTTTTCCCCTCCTTCCCCACTCCTTCCTCCCTTATGAACCCTTTATAATTTATTATTTTGTAATATCTTGCCCTGTCTGACGTCTCCCTTTGCCCACTTTTCTGTTTTCTGTCCCCCAGGGAGGAGGTCATATGCAAATCATTGTAATCGGTTCTGTCCAGTGGCCTACAAATGGGCTTTGGGTCTCCATTCTGCACTACCCCCCTCATTCATTATGGTAAGATTTTTTTTTGTTCTGATGATGCCTGATACCTGATCCCTGTGTCACCTTGTGATTGCACTGGCTGGTGTATTTCTTCCATGTGGGCCTTGTTGCTTCTGAGCTAGAGGTCTGCTTGTTTACCTTCAAGTCTTTAAGACCCCAGATGCTTCATCTTTTGATAGCCAGGCACCATCGGCTTTCTTCGCCACATTTGCTTATGCACTCATTTGTCTTCAGCGGTCATATCATAAAGGTGAGCACAGAATGCTATGATTTTTTGTTCTTTGATGCCTGATAACTGATCCCTTTGGCACCTCGTGATAGCAAGGCTGGTGTGCTTCTTCCATGTGGGCTCTGTTGCTGCTGACCTAGATGGCTGCTGTTTACCTTCAAGCCTTTAAGACCCCAGCTGTTATCTCTTTTGATAGCCGGGCACCATCAGCTTTGTTCACCACATTTGCTTATTCACCCACTTTGTCTTCAGCGGTTGTGTTGGGAAGGTGAGCATCACAGAATGCCAATTTAATAGAAGAAAGTATTCTTGCATTGAGGGAGTACTTGAGTGGAGGTCCAATTTCCTTCTGCTACCTTAATACTAAACCTAGAAATATTTCTACTTGGGTTTTTCAACTTGGTTTCTGACATTGTTACTCTTCAATTTTAAAGAAAATTCAGTAATTCTTATTTTTTATCATTACCAGCAAGAGTCCACATTATATGATAATTGACTAGGGGCGTAATCCCAAACTCTACTGCCATTAAGTCAATTCTAACTCATAGTGACCCTATATAGAGTTTCTGAGATAGGATAGCTTTATAGAAGGAGACAGCTATATATGTCTATCAGAAAAATGGGTGGGTTTGAAACACCCACTTTGTGGCTACCAGACTAATGCCTAACAGGAGGACTACCAGACTATGATTAGGCTACCAGACTAATGCCTAAACACTATTAAACGTTTAACTTGAAAAAGACAAAAATTATTCACCAAAATATATAGAGTGATTTTTCCAAAATATATAAAGCTAGTATTCATAACCTATCATTAACCAACAAGGTATTCTCAAGGGCATATTTGGATATGAATTTTTAACAATTACATGAAAATTATATTAGTTCTAGCCAGGAGAGTTGCAGTCATGGTTTCTGTAAATGGTACACTTATATTTTTGTTGCTTCTCCTTTTTTTTTTGATATTACATTGGCTATAAGCCTCGGTCCTTTTATAAGAAGACATTTCTAAGTAAGATTTGAATAATTTAGTATTATTACACGGTACTTACAGGAGCAACAATAGATGCTCACTTAAAACAGCATTTAATACTCTGTGAAGTCTAGTTCCTTCCCCTTTCCCTGACCATCAAAGGAAAGTCAGGGTAAAATTCAAAGCATTAATAAAATTGTTTGATGTTTCATTTCTCGTCTTCAAAGGTTAAAAAACTTGTTTTTCCATTCAACATTTGTTAGGGTTTTGGATTCCAAGATTAATTTTTTTGTTGCTCTAATGCAATGTTGCATATTCATTTGCAAAACAAAGACACATGGGCAAAAACTTCTGCAATATTGTCTGTCTAGGGATAGCTCTGAGGATTACAATATGTTCAGTATTCAATTTTTTGAAACAACCCAGAGATGCAGACTTTAGTTGAATTTCAAGATGGAGTTTTAATTTTTTTCATGGGTCTTTCTGGCAAGTAAATTCTGAGTACCTAAAAGAACTAAAATAAAAAGTATAAGGCAAACGGATTCTTGCAATCTTATCTACATCTAGTTGAAAATGAGCATAAGAAAACATACTGTGATAATACAAAACATTCATTATAAAAATCATGGAAGATTTGAAACTCTCTCTAGAAGCTGCATTTGATTACAAACTTCTCTTGGGACCATGCCTAGGTATTCTTGGGCTTGTGACCAGACTACATTGCTTAGCCTACCAACCATCACTGAGCATGCTTTAATAGCATCAACTAAAGAAAACCTACTCTATGGAAAAGCCCACATCGGACACATAAAAAATCCTGGCTTTCCAAGCTTCCATATTAAACTTCTAATTATTGTTAATAATAGCACCCAAGCCCTACCCTCTGTCACTGAATTAATACTGACCCACAGAGATCTTAGTAGCCCGAATGGAGCTGTCCCCAAGTTATTCAAGGTCATTAACCTTTATGGAAGGAGACTGCCACCTCTTTTTCCTATTAACCAGCTGGCATGTTGAAGCCAATGTGCTTTTGCCAATCACTTTAATCCTTGCAATAACAATGATTCATAAAAGAAGTGAAAGACTAGTTAGTGATTAGGTGAGTATCTTCAGAAACCATTTATCTGATAGGAAACCAAAAACCAAAATATACACGGGGGCTCAAAAAGTGGAAAAATGGAAACAAAAATAATAAGATTTTTTCACCAACTTTTTGAAGCCCTGTCACACAAAGCTACATCAAAATGTAATACTAATTGAGTTCTAGTTTATACATGCAAGATTTACCCCAAACAAACTCATTTTAAAATGTTTCTGTGACTTTGAATAGCCGAAACAAGTTTCCTCAGCAAAACACTCTCTATGTCTCATTGTGGTGTATTTTTTTTTAAAGTACATTAAAAATGGTAATTTTCAGAGACACCCTGAACAACCACACAAATTCAAGGCAGAGAGCTCAACTCAGAAATGCATGGTGACTGTTTTTTCTTATACCACATGGGTAACCTTGAGAGACTTTCTCAAGATACAGGGGCATCATGGGATTGATTAGTAAGAATTTTTTTAAAAGAAAACTAAATTGGTAAGAAAAAGACTAGAAAATTTGCACCAAGGAATTGTTTTGCCAACACAGTTATGTACCTTTCATTAGGTTTATAAAAATTTATTGAAAACCCTTACCCATCCACCCTATGCCCCTCATCTTGTCTCCTTCAAATTTCCTTGTATTCCCAAACTCAAAGAATATATAAAGGGTATATAATTGGAATTCCTTGAGGAGGCTAAAACTTCCATTTTGTAAGTGTGCAGAAAGGTGAAAGATTCTTCAGGGAAGAGTAAACAAAAACACAAATAAACACTGTCCTTGATGCCATTCTGATTCTTAGCCACTACACATAGGGGTTTGTGTTAGTCTAAGAAGACTTGAGAAACAAACCCACAGAAACTCATACGTAGAAGAGAGAGTTTTATATAAAGGGTAAGTGTACATTAAGAAAGAACCCCAACCCAATGCTGTCCAAGCCCATAAGTCCAATATTAGATTAGCCCGCATGTCCAACACCGATCTACAAAGTCCTTCTCAAACTCACAAAGCACACGCAATGACACTGACAGCAGGAGGAAAGCCGAATCAGGGAGCATGTAAGCATCTCAGCACTGGCAGGGGTCTCCACGCGTCTGCTCCAGCACCTAAGGCTGCATCAGGGTAGGTCCATGTGGTTTCACCTCAGGAATGTCTTGCAGGAAGTGAGCCTTGCCAGCTGAATCAGGGACTGGCTGAGGCAGCTGCATGCTGGTCTGACCACGAGAGAGCAAGAGACCTGAGAGCCACAAAGGAAAGGCTAACCGAATCGTTTATCTCTCCGCCCATTAATTAATCCCACGTGTGTTTATGGGCCAGGTTGGCACAATAAACGTTAACTATCTCAGGGTTCAAGCACTATAAAGCCTTAAGGGAACAGACAGGCTCATTTTTCTCCTGTGAACCAGGCTCATTTTTCTCCTGTGATGGGTTTGAACCACCAAAGTTGCAGTTAGCACACCAACATTTGAACAACAGCACCCCCAGGACTCTATAGGGAAAAGCTCTGGAAACTCCAACTTCAGAAAGATATAAAAGACCAAACTCAGTGCACCTGTGAGTTTCCAAGACTGGAACTGTTAATGGGAGTAGAAAGCCCTTTCTCCTTCAGAACAGCTGGTAGATTTGAACTGCTTACTTTGTGGGTTGCAGGTTAACTACTTTGCCACCAGGGGTCCTTCAGAAGACAATAAGCATAGATACTATTTTACTAAACAAAAATCTAAATGAGCAGCTATTGTGTATCCACAGATTATATCATATAATATATTGAAAAGCAATAACTTCACATTTGGATATTTTTGTTTAGTAACATTTCTGTTAATTAATAGCAATATTTTTTACTTCCTCTGCTATATAAAACGTTGACACTTATAAAAAGACAAATACCCCAATGATAAAATGACCAAAGGTCACCAAACAAGTCACTCAAATGACCACGGTATACATGAAAAATGAACAATCATTAGTCATCAGAAAGATGCAAATCAGAAACCACAAAACGATATCACTTGACTTGCATTAAAATAGACTAAGACACAAACATAAACAAAAACTTTAAAATGCTAGTGAGGATGTGGGGAAATGGAATGCTTATCTAATGTTCGTGTAATTACAAAATGCTAGTAGATGTTTTGGAAAATGAGATGATAGTAACTCAAAAAAATGAAGAATTGGACTCTAATATGACACAAGGTCTGTGTCAGCAGATCCAGACAATGCAGTGTGTCATTTCATCTCTCGACTGCTGCTTCCATGATCGCTGATTCGGGTTCCAAGCAAGACAATTGTTCCAGCATCAGAATCACACACCAACCAGGAGATTACAACACACTGACACAGAAATGTTGGAAACAATGAATGGATTTACAAAATAATGTGCCACGGAATATTACTCAGGAAGCAGATGTAACAAAATCTTTACACGTGCTTCAGCTGCTGATGGAGCTTGAAGATATTAGGCTAACTGAAGGAGAAGCCAATCACAGAAGGAGGCTGTTGTATGATCCCATGCATATTAAAAGTAACATAACGGTAAATGTATAGTCATAGAATACGTTAGTGGTTATGAAGGGCAAGAAGGATGGGAAAAGGGGAGTTCATGGTGATGGCAAAATAACAATGATTAAAGCTAAGTTGCCCAGTCAATTATTGTCATTGGTGTGTATGCTTATAAAAATTTGAATTGATAAAAGTTGGGTTACAAATGAATTTATGACAACAATAAAAATAAAATAACTCCTGCTTAAAGTGTTTATGTGTAACATAATTTTCATGGGACATGACTCCTTGGTTTAGAGGTTTGGGGTCAGAGTGTCATAGGAAAACTCAGTTAATTGGCATAATATATGGGTGGGGTTTCTGATTTACCCTTTATTTGTTGCAAGTTAACTAAAAAGGTCCAATGATAGGCCTCTGTTCACCTGGAGGAAAGTGGAAGAGGAAGAGTTAGGTATACGAGGAGGATCTAGAATCGATAGCTAATGGATCCTTGAACAACTTCATTGCCAGAAGAGCTGGATGCTGACTGGTTATCATTACCAAACATTTTGATGAATGATTCTGTAGGAGAATTCTGGTCCAACGGAAAAATTCAGAGCAGAAATAAAAATTGTCATGGAGCCATAGAACCTAAAAGAATGCCTATAACTACTCTCTGATAATCTTTAGCTCTTAAACCAAAAAGATCACCTGAACTCTTAGTTTACCTTAACTGATGAAAAATGTCAGCCTTGAGCATCATGCACTTTTCAGAACTCTCTATATAGGATCAAATTGATAAAAGCAGTTCACAGGATTGTTAGTAAACTTCGGGTGCAATGAGATTATGATAATTGAGTTGCATATGTAGAAAACATTGGATTAGTGCATGTTTTACCATGTGCACACTCAACAACAATAAATAAATATTCCCTACCTATAATGTCCTTAATATTGCTCCTATTTTAGTTATTTTAAAGTCAACTTCTTCATTCCATTAGGATTCCATTAATATTTTTTCCAGTGTAAAATATTGAATTTTTTCCAGAGACTATTGGTACAAATTCTATCTCATCTTCATACTGCAAAAAAATGGTCTGACAATCATTCACTAATGACAGTAAAGTGAGGCCTGAAATTAGAAAGGAGTCTAAGGAAGAGAGAGACAGGGAAAAGGAGAAGAGTGGGATCATAGAACATGTAGTTGCTTGAATTCCGCTATACTGCATGTCATGAATATGTATATTTATCAGGAACAATATATATGTAGACAATGCCCAGACCATGTTTGTTTCCACTCAGAGTACACCATCATACAAGAAAGTAGCAAACATTACTTAATATTAGATCACTATTGTTTTAATGGCTCTTGTTGCTCTGCATTTCATAGAAGGTGATGACAAGCTCCTTCCTCTGTCATTAGAGATCATCTCCACTTTGACTGCAAACGACTTTCCCTGTTGTTTTCTCCAGCTTCGTGACAGCTAAACAGTTCCACAGCTTTGCTTTAAATATCCCTTTTGTTTTCTCATCCTCTGCCAAGGACACTTTCTCCAGCTTCCTTTGTTCATTCAAACCCTACTTATATTTTAAGATATAGTTCATATTTTATAATGCCTTTCCCACTCATCTCAACAAAATTTGCAAAATAGGATAAACTTCACTTTTGGGACCTTCTCGCTTCTGAAGGTCTATAACCCTATACACTCACTATCTGTTCACTAAAGAAGTTTTTGTCCAATTTCTACTGATATGAGTCTACATACTTCTTCAGGAGCCAAAAATTCTAGCCCTAAAATTTACACGCTATTAGAGAAATTAAATATATAGGTAAGTATACCATAGCCAGTGGCAAATGGTATACATTTGTTTCCGTAGATAATAGAAGCATGCATACACATCTGTATATATATTTCTCTATGGAAACAAATATATATGCAAACATACTGCAAGACTGAACAACTTAGGTGAGTGGTAAATATCTTGTAGTATACATTTGTTTCCATAGATACTATTTTGTAGGATGATTTTATATATATGTCTCCATTTCTCTTTTTAAAAAATCATTTTATTGGGGACTTGTGCAACTCATCACAATCCATATATACTTTCCCATGGCATTAATTTATGTAGTAAAGTTCCCTCAGTAGCAAGGGCTTGACCCCAAAGTTCCCGAACAATAAGTGACATCATGTTTTGAGTGACCCTTTGGTTTAAAATATAACTACCAATAGAAAGCATTGGAAAAATACATTAAAAATCTCATAATCTGCCCATTGTTATACTACCTGCTTTAATAGTATATTAGCCTTATATACTTTTGCATCATTGTGAATGACAGGGAGTGCAGAGTGGGGACCCAAACCCCATGTGCAGGAAATTGGACACCCCTTATGGAAGGGTCGCAGGAAGGAGATGAGCCAGTCAGAGTGCACTGTAGCAACGATGAAACATACAATTTTCCTCTAGTTCCTAAATGCTTCCTCTCCACTCACTATCATGATCCCAATTCTACTTTACAAATCTGGCTAGACCAGAGGATGTACACTGGTACAGATAGGAACTGGAAACACAGGGAATCCAGGACAGATGATCCCTTCGGGACCAGTAGGGTGAATGGTGATACCTGGAGGGTGGAGGGAAGGTGGGGTGGAAAGGGGGAACAGATTACAAGGATCTACATATAACCTCCTCCTTGGGGGACAGACAACAGAAAAGTGGGTGAAGGGAAACGTTTTACAGTATAAGATATGACAAAATAATAATAAATTATCAAGAGTTCATGAGGGAGGGGGGAGCAGGGAGGGAAGGGGAAAATGATGCCAGGGGCTTACGTGGAGAGCAAATGTTTTGAGAATGATGAGTGTAACAAATGTACAGATGTGGTTTATACAACTGATGTATGCATGGATTGTGATAAGAGTTGTATGAGCCCCCAAAAAAATATTTTTTAAAAAAAGAAAGAAAAAGAGACTTACACAAATTATAGGAAAAAATGAGAAAATCTTTGATAATATGGTTTGTTTCCATATCTCAATGGAAACAAATGTATACTGTAAGATAATTACCCCTGACTTATAATATAATTGCCTATATATATTTATTTTCAATAGTCTAATAACTTTTAACTTCAAACATATGTACATATATGGATGTTATTATTGTTATATGCTATTCATATGTGTTCCACTCATAGCAACCTTATGTAAAACAGAAACAAACATCAGTCCATTCAGCACCATCCTCGAAATTACTGATGAAATGTGCAAGTTATCTAAATTGCTCAAACATCAAACATACAATTAAAATTCATTGATGATTATTGGTTATTATAATGCAAAAGTTGAAAAAAAAAGAGGCAAAAACAGTTACTGGAAAATATGAACTGGGTGATAGGTTATCAGATTACATAATAAAATTTTACAAAACCAAAGACTTCTTCGTTGCAAATATCATTTTTCAATGACATAAACTTTTGAACTTCCGCAAATCTAATACATAGGAATCGACTTCAGTACATCTGTGGAAAGAAGCAATGGAAAAGCTCAATGTCTGCACCCAAAAGAAGTCCAGAGAGTGATTGTGGAACCATTAATTGCTCATATGTACATCAGGCTAAAGTTGAGTGTGGGGGAAAGTTGTTTTCCCCTTAGGCCGACAGGACAGAATCACCACCTTCCACACTTCATGTCCCGTGGGAGAATGCTGATGAAGAAATGTGTGGCCTGTCTCTCCACCAGATATAAACACACACTCACCTCCTGTTCCCTGATTAAAGCTGCAGAAGGCAACAGTCTGCAAATGTATCAGTTCCTTCATGTTCCCAGCCTCTTCCTTCCCTGCTCGCTGTGAAGAACTTGGCTGATGTGTTCATGCTTCGTTGTAAACATTCAAATTGTGAACTGTCCCTTTGTATAAAACCTGTCACATGTTGCAGGCTCTGTGCAGGAAATGTGTTTAAGCCTGGCCCTAATAAAGATCATGGCCCTAAAGTGTCTATACTCCAGGGATCCCCACACCCTAACTTTGGCTATCACTTTGCATCCCATTTTTCTCCTGCACATCTTACCCTCTGGAACTCGTTTGATGTTTAAGATAAGATTTGGTCTCTACATTATCTTACGGTTGAAGATTAAAACAAGTTCACAAACATTAAACTTGATCACCACTATATCCCACCTGGAATTTGAGTTGATCTCAAGACTGGACTTGACTCATGGAAAACTAATGAGCGGTGAGATGACTTCAAGAATAACATATCTGAGAAAAGCAACTGTCATTGGAAGTACAAGGGTAGGGGGAGATACAGGCCGATGTCAGAAGAGATTCTGAAACTTGGTCTTGATCGTCGAGGAGCTAAAGCAAACAGAAGTCAAGATGATGTCAAAGAACTGAATGCAAAATTTCACAGGGCAGCTTGAGAAAGAAAAGTAAATGAATGCAATGAAATGTGAAAATAACTGAAGTTATAAAACCAAGAAGGAAGAACACGCCCACCCTGACTGGCTCGTCTCCTCCCCGTGACCCTTCTGTAAGGGGGTGTCCAGTTGCCTACAGATGGGCTTTGGGTCTCCACTCTGCACTCACCTGCATTTACAATGATATGGGTTTTTGTTCTTTGATACCTGATACTTGATCCCTTCAACACCTCATGGTCACACAGGCTGATGTGCTCAGGACAGATGATCCCTTCACACCAAGAGTGTTGATACCAGAGAGTGGAGGGAAGGTGGGGTAGAAAGAGGGAACCAATTACAAGGATCGACATATAACCTCCTCCTTGGGAGATGGACAACAGAAAAGTGGGTGAAGGGAGACGTCAGACAGTGTAAGATATGACAAAACAATAATAATTTATACATTATCAAGGGTTCTTGAAGGAAGGGGAATGGGGAGGGAGGGGGAACAATGAGGAGCTGATACCAAGGGCTCAAGTAGAAAGCAAATATTTTGAGAATGATGATGACAACAAATATAAAAATGTGCTCGACACAATAGATGTATGTATTGATTGTAATAAGAGTTGTACGAGTCCCCAATAAAATGATTTTAAAAAATGAGTCTCAGTTCACCATGTCAGGCTTATAACTAGAAAGGTGAGTGAATTCCAGATCAACCATCCAGACAGTAGGCAGGCCTCTGAAAAGTCTCAGGATAAGCAGCCATATGTCAGACCATTTTCACAAGTCCAAAGAACTGGAGATCAATGACCCAAGTGCGGGCGCAGTGATCCAGCAAAATGCAAGCAATCTATCCCAAACTATCCACTTATATGGGAAGCAGGCCACACCCTCAAGGCAGATCATTACATTAGAACTATGACCTCAGTAAGGGTGTTGCATTCCACCATAACCTTCTCCCATTATACAGACTTATAGCAGATTGGCTGTGACTATATTGTTAGGTCAGGTCATGGAGCTTACTAGGTGTTAACCCAGCTGACTTGGCACAAATCTTAACGGTCACAATCATGCTTGGTAAAGTTAAGTGTCAGTGAAAAACAGAAAAGCCCTAAATGAAGCAAATTGATGCATTGGCTTTATCAAGGGGCCCAACCATAACACGATTTGTGAAGATGGAACAATCCTGGGCAGTATTTTCCTCTGATGCTCATGGGACTCCAGTGAGATGACTTGATGAATCTGACAGCAGAGTGCTGTACAGACCAACCAGGCCGTGAAGTCGACAGATGCAATTTAAATGGATGCTATGGAGAATCAAAACTGCAATTAGTTGCCAGCAGCAGAGAACATTTTTACAAGAAGAAAACTAAAATATATATTGAATTTATTTATTCTTGAGGTAATTTGACAGTGTACTATAAAATTCATTACATAATCACTTTGGTTGCCCATCTTCTTTGGCTTGTAAATTCTTTTTGAATGAGGAAATGTTCTCAGTTTATTCCAGGCTATAAGAAACGGAAATAGCTGCTTCAACCTAAGCAATAAGAAAACACATTTAACACATAGAGGAAATGCAGGTACAGGATAGGGTTGAGGCTGGCTGTCAGAGTGCTTCACCTCACTATTCTACCAGGCTAACCATTTTTCCTCAAATCCCTTTCTCTCCTGCTCTGGGCTACCTTTACCAACAGAACTATGTCCAGAACAAGGTGATCCATGATCATTTTTTTGTTTCTTCTTTCATGAATTAATAAAGTTTTCTCTAGGGCTTTTAGGGAACTCTGCTTAATGAGGTGCCTATATCTAAATCTGGCAAAAGGAAGGGGAGATCAAAATTGCTTAGCAGAATCAGAAGCTTTCCCTAAAAGAACTCGGCTAACCAAATATGAGTAAATCCAGAAAGGTGGACATATGAACAAATCCAAGAGAAAGAGAATGGATTTTCTTTTATCTTCTTTCCAAAACATTTTATTAGGAGTTAATCCAGACATCATACCATTCCATAGTTCAAGCAGCATTGCACAATTGCTACCAAAAGACAGTGAATTTTAAAGGAGGGTTAAGGATCTATCTCAGAAAGTAGTTTGTATGTAATAGGAATTGCGTTAGTCTGGGTAGACTAAGAAACAAATTCAGAGACTCATATGTGAATAAGAAAGAGATTTATATACAAGAACAATTGAATATTGCAAAAACATCCCAGCCCAGTTAAGATCAAGTCCACAAGGCTGATATGTCCAATACCAATCTATAAAGTCCTCTTCAGACTCATGAAACACATGGATTGACCGAATGCAGGAAGATCACAGGACAGTGGGTTGGAAGTTTTCTGGACGCAGTGGCATTGTAAGCATCTCAGCACTGGCAGGGGTATCTATTTGGCTTCTCTGGCTCCAGGGGTCTGGTTGCATCAGGGCAGGTCCACGTGGCTTCTCCAGCTTCCAGGGAGGAGCACTGTGTGTCTTGTCAATAGAGCATCCCTCAGGGAAGGAGTAGAGAGAGTGTCTCCAGCCTCCAAGGAGGAAATACATGAGTTCCCAGAGTCCTCAGGAGAAGGCAAAGCCCTCACAGAGGCCTCATTGGATATGACCTGACTGACAGACTAGCCTCCACCCCTTCACTATTAATCCTCAAATTGACAAATGATTATAAAACTGCCAAAGGGATTTAATAAATAATATCAATTTTTAGTCACTTAAGAGAAAGAAAGCAAAGTTCATCATATTTAAATTTTACTCTTCAACACAATTGCATGGGATCAGCACATATGTGAACCCACATGATCTGTTGGTCAAAATATGGCAAACAGAAAATGAATTAATAACGACCTCCCTACTATTACGGCTCTGGAAAGAAGACACAAAGAGATGTATTGATGCTTACTTTAATCCTAAATTAGGATCATTCTAGGAGCAGATGGTTCCAGATTGTTTACTTAATTGAAACAAAGCCAAAGCATAAAGTTGGTTAATTTTCAGTTTGCTTCCATCCACTTCACATTGAGCACCTATTCCCTTTGATAAGGCACAGCATTCACATATTTACTTTGTCCAAAATATTGATATACTACAAACAACCAGTGCTGTACACACTCAGCAGATATTGCATATACGAATTTCTATTTTATAGTTTTCTCTAAAAATCTGTTTAGATAAGTATGGAAAATGTGATGTTAAAACCCATAGAAAGACAAAACTATGAATTTTCTTTCCATGTTGATTACAAAGCATTTTTTCTTAAGCAACATTTTATTTCCAAAATCATTTTCTACTACCTCTCTCTACAAGAAGCATTTAAGAGTGAGAGTATATTGTAAAATAAGTCTAGAACACAGATTTTGTTTTAACAATATTTTTGCCCTTCACATTTGGAAATGATTCTCTTCTACAAAATAGAGAAGAGAGGAGGCTTGTGAACCAACATGTGTTGTTTTTTGTAACTTGATTCATTTTTACCTTGCTATAAAGACTGAATTTTAGACTTACAATTGTAGCTTTACAGAAGAAACAGGTAGTTAGTAATACATGTAGTCTACATAATCTTTTACCACTCCAGTCCTCTCTGCATAAAATATACTCCACTCTGTTACGGAAACTCTTTTAGAATTCACCAGACCATGGAGGAGTGTGTGCACTCATGAATACTGTCTATATTGACTATTGTTTTAGTATGAGTTTTTCAAAAAGAAGATCCTGGAACACATGCTTAAATAATACTATTTTATTAGAAAGTAAAATTATAGGGTAGCAAGAGGGTGAAATGAAGCAGCAGGAAAGAATCAAAAACTAATAATTGGGCATTTTCCAGAGCCGGCATTGAGTGAGACTGGTTGTGAAATCAGTCTGTAAGACCCAACTCATTTGCTTTTTATTAGGAAAGGCTCCAGGACAAGGAAAGGAATAAAAATTATTCATGTGTTTACTCCTCCTTTGGTCAAATATTTGCTAGGCAGAGTGGATATTTCGAACCCCTTGCTCTCTGTGTGCTCTTCCCTCCCACCAAGACGTCTGTGTTACCTTTGTGTTAAACTAGAGCACTTTACTTGGAGTCTGATGTCTCATTATCAACGAGGAAACCTCAAAGCCAGAGGAGAGATGATCAATGTGATCATAAGGAGAAGTGCAGTTGAGTTATGCCTGCCTGAAATCATTCAGAACCCAAGCAGCATGGGCAGCAACAGCAATGTTTGATCCAGAACAAGTGGTCAAAATAATGAAGAGAAATAACACCTTGACATTCTCAAGTATGTCCTATATAAGCTCCCACCCTACTCTGGCTGAATCAATCATTTTATCTGATTATAAATCGAGGAAAATCCGAGGAAAATGAAGGCTAAAACAATATAATGTCATGTACACCACGAGGACAGAGACAGGGAATTTCTGGCCCCAAGACCTTGTAAATCCTGCAAAAGACATCAATACCAGCTAACATTACACACCTCACAAATGAGAAGAAGTTCTATCCATCTCATTAGTGGGGGGGGGGATTAATTAAATGTTTCACTAAATATAGCATACTGATGCTTACTTAGAGTGATAATCGTTATGGTCTGGCGAATGATGTTATACACATATCCAAATGGCCCTAGGTAGAAAATGTTTCCCAGACCTGCTCTAGGGAAAAGGAGTGCTAGTTACTGACTCCTAGCTCTCTGACAAGTGCTGGCCTTCGTGGTTCCTCAAGTCTGTAGGATCCAGGACAGCACACCCTGCTCTTTAAAGGACTGGCTCAAAGTTAAAAGGAATTGGAAGAACTCTGAATTTCAGTATTCAGAGAAGAAAATGAATAATAATAATTATTATTATTAAAAAGAGCAAAAACACAGGATACAGAAGGAAAAAGTTTTGTTTTGTTTTGAATCATGAATAGCTATAATTTTACAGTAGAAACTATCCAAACTACTGCCAGTGATTTCCAAACAAATGAAGAGAAGAACACTTAGGCAAAAAGAATTATTCGCATCAGTAATAATGAATTATCTGATGATTCTCCTCGCCATAAGGTTTGCACCTCACACAGAATGACTACATGGAAATGTGCAAATAGGAGATGTGTAACTGTAGTGTGGGGTTGGGTCAATTTTGTCATCCCTCTGAATTAAAAATTGGCGATTTCTGAAGCAGGAATGAGATATCTCATTACCATCAAGAAAGAAGAGCCAGGATTGGAGTTCATGCTCTGGACACTGCTATTTCTGTGTACTGAATCTCCTCCATCCTAGGGATTGAGCTGTGACACCCGAGAAGCAGCAGCGGAGGTAGAATATAAAATAAAGCAAGGGGATTCTTTGTTATTTTAGCTAGTAAAACCAAATGCCTTCACACAGGAGGCTTCTTTGTGTAGTAGGGTGTCTCTGGGCACTTGATTAGGGAAGCTAAGTTTTCTGGCCCACAGACCAAGATCCAAATGCCTTCATGTCAAGGCTTATGGTAGAGTCATGTGTCCTTTGAGCATTTGTCACCAGAACTAAAACTTTGTATCCCTGACCACACAGGGAAATGACCAAAGCTGTGTACCTGAGAGGCTAAGAATGAGAGAGAGGCCTGATCGTGGACATGGCTGAGAAGAGATTGTCCTGACTGGAAGAACTATATCCTGAGTATTTCTGGCCCTGCATTGTAAATTGTTGACTCTTCTAATAAACTCTATAGCAGTGGTCTCAACCTGCCTAATGCCGTGGCCCTTTAATGCAGTTTCTCATGTTGTGGTGACTCCCCAACCATAAAATTATTTTTTTCTGCTTCCTAACTATAATTTTGCTACTGTTATGAATTGGGCGACACCTGTGAAAGGGTTGTTCGACCCCAAAGGGGCCGCGACCCACAGGTTGAGAACCGCTGCTTTATAGCAATGTATATGGTCTGTGTGTCCTGTGTGTCCAGTGTAATAAATTATTGAACACTGCAGTTATGGACATCGTGCCCAGGGAGAGATGCTGGTATCAGCTTTAGTAAAGGACATTGAAGGGTGAAGACATGGCTGACCTCCACATCGTAGAATTCAGCATTGGACTGATTCTGAGTTTGGTTCTCCTTCCTCTTTATGAATTCAAAGGGAGTCAGGCATGCCCTCCATGCCCCTCTTGTATCTGTCACTGAATTCCAATAAAACAACACAAGTGAACTGTATTCAAAATGATTTTGATAAGGCAGACTTTGATGGTTACCAGGGGTGGCTGTGGACAAGGGGAAGGAAAAGTAATAGACTAGATAGAGGACAGATAGCAATAAACTGGGGTGAAGGGCAAGACAATATCTAGGAGACAGGGTAAAAAGAAGAGGGGGTAGGGTCTAGAGCCAGTCCTGGGGAGGGTGATAGTTTGTAGGGGTTGTTGGAAGAAATAATGTCGACTTGATATGTAAACTCACACCTAATTCACACACGCACACACAGACACACAAAGCCTTAAAAGAATAAAACAAAATCGAATTAAAATCAAGCCCTGTAAAATGAACCACTAATAAGCATGGATCACATGATGACTTTTCAATGGTCCTAGTGGCTCCATGGTTAAGCGCCCAGCGGCTAACTGCAACTGCTCAGCTCTCGGCAGTTGAAGCCCACCAGCTGCTCCCTGGGAGAAAAGAACGGGCGACTGGTTCCTGTGAAGATTTCCAGCTAGGATTCCCGCCGGGGAGTACTCCTCGGTCCTCATTCCCCGTGAGTCAGCACCAGGGGCCTGGCAAACACAATAGCAACATAAATGTGCACCAAGTTTTCTGGGAGAAGGATCCCTGGTGGTGCAGTGGTTTACAAATTGGTCCACAGTTCAGAAACCGCCAGCCGATTTGTGGAAGCAAGAGGGGCATGGCTGCTCCTGTGAGATTTCAGAAATCCGCGGAAGCAGGGTCACTCATGCGTCGGGAGCAACCTGATGGTAGTGTTATTTTCTCTTTCTTTCTTTGTTTCTTTGTTTCTTCCTTCCTTCCTTCCTTCCTTCCTTCCTTCCTTCCTTCCTTCCTTCCTTCCTTCCTTCCTCTCTTTTTCTTGTTTGGGTGGTGGAAAAGGAGCCTGGTGGAGTGATGTGTTCTGCGTTGGGCTGCTAACGGCAAGATCCAATCAGCAGTAAAAACCACCAGCTTCTCTGTGGGATCAAGAGGATTTGGGCTCCTGGAAAGATGTAGAATGTAGGAATCCAAAGGAGACCGTCTTTCCGCGGCCTACAGGGTCGCCGCGTGTCAGAATCCGCTCAGGGCGGTGGGTAGGCGGTGGAAATATTTTGTGCTAAGCAAACGGTTGGCGATAGAACTCGTCCAGCGATCCCGGAGGACGACAGGCCTGGTCCACAGCCCCGTTAACGTCGGAAGCCAGTGCTACTCTAGTTTATAGAGTTGCTCTGAGTCAACATCAACTCCATGCTACCAATAGCAGGAAATAGTTCCTCACTTGGGGGAAGAAAAAAAATAACAACACAAAGTAGTTAAATTAGTGGACAGAACGGAAATAAAATGTTCCAGTATGCTTATTAGATATTATAGGACCAATAATGTTTTAGGCCAAAAATACACCTGCAAAAAACCACATGCTGCATTTTACAATTTGAGCCCACACTTTCCGAGTACTAACAGGAGCCTCGACCTGGTATGAAAGCGCTAACTAAAATCAAACACAGGAAGGATTGTCTGCGACTTGCTGCTTCGCTTCATCCTATTCAAAGGCTCCCTAAATGCTAAATCTATATCTATTCCTAGAACGACGAACTGCCAGCCTTTCCTCTAATGCACCGCATTATGCATATTGACCAGATCACTCTGAATCTTGGCAAAGATTCCTTCACCTGTTAGGAAACTAATTCATTGCTGTCAGACACATATTTATGCTTTATTTATGCATATTGGACAACAAGTTATTAAACAAAATGGATGTTAAGATTACATGAAAAGGTCTGACCAAAAGCAAAATTTCTGAGTGAACACTCGGTCCTCTCTTCAGCTCTAGCCATTACAGCTCCCTGTGAGAATAGACACAGCCTGCTGGTTCAGACCGCCGTAGATGGGCAGGAGCAGCAGGTTAAAGACTCGGAGAAAAATCCCTGCCCTCCTTTTAAACAAGACTAATAAACAACCTGATTTTGTTTTGTTTCAACACATCGGTAGTGTTTCTTTTTCTGCACAGTTACTGTTCTGAAAGCTGTCTGTGCCTCAAGGGCCCTGGGGGTAATCTTCTGCCCGTTGGCAACTGACCTGATTTGCATTGACTCCTGGTGACCTCCCTGCAGGCAAAGCCCTGCGGACAACCTTCTGGAAGTACAGGCAAAGTTTAAAACGCAGGTCCTGTCTGTATGATATTTTTAAATTGGCAGAGTTAGGAGAAAGAGAAACAAAAGTGATTACTAAAATGATTCATTTTCTTCCAATGCGCCTCAAGAGTCTCCAGATAAATTTAGCAACACTCCCACTGAATTTGTATTATTTAGATTTATTTTACTTGGAATGAAGTAATTTCTTCCCAACCCACCTTTCAGAGGCATTCTTATTCTCCTCAGAGCCATAACATGACAGATGGTAATGGCTTCTTCTGTGGTCGAGATTGTCGAGTGTCAAACTGTTGGGAGAGATTCCGTGGTGGCCAAAAGCTGCGAAGGGGGCTGGTGTCCGTGTCTTAGCGCGGTGAGCGTGTGGAGCGCACTATCTCAGCACAATCCCAGCACTCACAGTTGAGTGTGATGTGGAAGGTCATGGCTGTATCTAAGAAAGGGAAACCTGGATTCCTACTCTTCTGATAATTGAGCGATCAAAACAAGAGAGCAATGTGTGTGGGTAGGAGGCTTTATTTCATATATATCAGTGGTAATGGTGTTATAGGTTGATAGGGCAGTGTACTTGGGCTCTTTTACTTAATCGTCTGAAAATTTGTGATTCTAAATATAAGACATTTTGGAGAAGGTCCATTTTAACAAAATTGCTTTATTTTTCCTGCAGAAATCAAATCTCTATCAGGGATCTTACCTTGAGGAGTATGGAATTTACACATTGGTAATCTTTTTGTTTTCATTATTATTTAATGGATTTAAAATATCACAATATATTGCAATAGTTAAATAAATGCTTCTAGAAATTAATAGAAGCAGATCTTCAAGGTGAACCTCACTTGAAATCAATGTGGACATAGAAATAGACCACCGGTTTTTGGTTAAAAACATGGCATTCCCTGAATTATTTCTGAAACATAAACGTTACCATTTACTTACCTATTTCTAAAATATGGGCTGTTGTGTGAGCATATGCCCTCTGAATAAGCATCTTCCTGCTTTATAATCAATGATTTAGTTCAGTAAAACTTTCCTGTGGGTCTTGGAAACTAATGACACAGAGATATGTAAGCTCGAAATGGACTAACTAATTCTAATATGAGCCAGGGGCTATATCAAGGATTTAAGTAAAATTCTTTAGGATCATAGATACTGGAGTGATAAGAAAATCTATGAAGAAAAGCAGAATATGTATCTCTATATGTAAAGCATACATGAGGTTTCACCTGATGGAGGCAATGGATATGGAACATTAGAGAAAGCAGTAGAAAGAGAGTAGGAAGTAGGATGTACATGGTCTTTTTGGAAATATTTGAAAAATGAAAAGTGGATTTCTAATACAGTATAAGAGAAATAATTTGGATTAAAAGCCAGGAGAACTGACTGAGAAATTTGATTTCATTTTGTAAGTAATGAAGAAACATCAAAAGTAGTTGTGTATTCATGTGTTTGTCATAACTTAATGTAATAGATAGCCTACCGCATTTGGATAGTGAAGGGAAAAAACCCTGTAAAGAAGTAAAATACATTGGCCCTGGAAGACAAATTCAAATATTTTTATAATATTCCAGAATAGCAAGGGCCTGAACAAGAGGAGTCATTGTCTAAGTAGATGGAAAGACTAATAGAGACATTCTCAAAAGTAAAATACAAAGTATGAAATGTGGGATTTGAGGACGAGAGAACAAAAAGAAAATTCAGTGAGGTTTATAGTTTGAGCACTGATAAGTCGAATCAAAACTAATTAAAAGAGTTAATGTAGGAACAGGTTACAGAGAAGTTAATATTTGGTTTGAGATATTTTGAACTTGAAAGAACGGAGTCAGAAAATTTGTGATAATTAAAATTATGTATTGATCTTATATTGATGTGTTTAGAGTTGGCGCTTTAGATGTACAGGTCACAAGAGCTGAAGCTAGTGAATTGAAGAGGATGAAGACTTCAGAGGGATATTTTAGTTTAGTCAACACCAACAGTGGGCTGTGCTAAGGAGACGCTGGTTCCCAACCTCTGGGAATGCATCAGGTCAATGGTCCTCCTAGGTCTTGGCTTACTCCTTTCTCCTCAGGCCATTGCAGACTTCTCGTGACATTTCTGGATAAATCCCTGCAGATCATACGGCACACGGTCTTTAGTAAAAACATCAAGTCCTAATGAGCTCCACATCAATACACTGAGAATAAAAATAGAAGGTAGAATATTTCCCCTTAGCAATTTGGTTCAGTTTTATTCCTGACACTTATATTTATAATATGTTCATAATATCATCCCTCCATTGAATTTAGCATGTAAAAGTACTGATTTCTATGAACTGAATCACTACAAGATATAGTATTTTCCATGAAAATGAAAACAAAGTATTTCAGAATTTTTAAGCGGATAGTGGTATCTAGAAGTTAGTTTTTACTTGAATTATTCTTAACTCAATATAAGGACTACTAAGGACTGCTGAGAGATCTATCTGTTCACTTAGCATCTTGAAACCATTTTGCTAAATTTGCCATTGATAACTTTTTCAGAATTGGATTACCACTTTAGTTGAGCACATGTACCATGACAGTACCTCAGCTTTACTTCAATACACTCTGTTTTGGCTTGACAAGAATACAGTATAGGTATTGGCCTCAAAATTTCCTTTCTCAGACATTCAAATGGAAATGTAGAAACAAAATCAATATAGGAATCACACTAAATTTATTTTAATGTATAATTATTAACTCTGACTTATTTCTTGTTATATTTCCAAGCATTATATTTATAATCCAGATATGATCAGACCTTTGCGGATGATATTGGAAAGTAAAGCAAAAAAGAGATACCTACATAGATGGCTGAAAAAAAACTGCTGTGTTTCATGATGTGTGTTGAAGAAAAAATAGAAACAGCTCAGTGTAGCATTGTTTCTACTGAGCAAGTCATGTTATAGGCAAACAGATAACTATAAATTCAATCAGGAAGGTTAGGGAGTTCATAATGCTTTGGTGTGAGGAAAATAAATCACTTATAACACTGTAGAGAATTGTTTCTTAAACTGTGTTCCCGGGATGCTGACAGACATATAACAAAATGTTATATGAACTCCTAGTTCACTAGCTTTTGGAACTCTTAGTTTATTGTGACCTTCTCAGAATGTTTTAATAAACTCAGTTGTCAAAACATTCTCTTCTAAGAAGGAAAGAAAACTCAGAAGAGAGGGCTGTACGATGTGATAGCTTGGGGGCACAGTGCTTATGGGTTGGGGTGCCAACCTCACTGTCAGCAATTTGAAACCATCAGTCAGCTCTTGGGAGAAAAACAGGGTTACGGTCTCAGAAATTCCTAAGACTAGTTCTATCCTCGCATACAGAGTAACTATGAGTCGCCATTGACTCAATGGCAGTGAGAAAGATTGTACACTGTTTGTCCCACAGATATCATTGAAAAACCAATCTCAAGTTATTGGAGCTGCGCAGCTCTTTGAGACAAAGACTAGCTTCCAATCCCATAAATAGTTACCCTCTAGGAAACCCACAGGGGCTTACTATGAGTCGGCATTGATTTGACTGGCAGGAGGTTTTGTTTTTGTGTTTTTCCAACAAAGATGGAGAAGTTCTCAAGAGTTTATGTAATACTACCATTTCTCACATCCCAATGACAATAGAAAACTCCTTCCTCTCAGGCAATTTTGGGAACTGCCCACCGTATGTAAAGTACACTCAGGAGATCTCCTGTAACCTAAAGCTATGCCTTTCTTTGTGGCCCATCTTGATTTCCCCACTTTGCTCGCGAGGATCTCCTTTTCAACTCATCTCATTCTTACAAATTCTACTCAAAGTCAGTCCTTGATGTAAGGCTGAGAAGACAACCAGCCTATTCAATAACATGGATGATATGGAATCACAGGTTAATGTCTCTGAAAATCTGTTTTATTCCAAATATCTGACATAACATGTACAGTGGCTTTTTCTTGGAAGGTCAAATCCCAGACAAAAGTAGACTGCCCCTAACATTTATGGAATTTGAGGCAAAAGAAATAAGTAAGACTCACACATCATACACTAAGCTGAAAAATCCCAAGTACTGTATCATCCACCTTACTATATTTACAATATTTATTCAATGTTGTACATGTTTCATTTCTTTGCTAATAACCATGCAATTCATGATCCCGGCAGAAAAACAAGTTGGAACACAGAAAGGGGAAAAACAGTGGGGGCTTTGCACTGCTGGGAAACAATCCATGGTTATGCACGAATGAGTTCACTTTCATTGTCTGACCTTGAAAGCCCCCACGCAGAGTCTTGCATGTTCTGAAGCAACATTCGGCTGCTGAGCAATGATGAAACCACAACGTGACACAGGTACCTTTTATTTTACAGAAATCAGGTAAAGTTGGGAAATATTCGGGAGTGGGTCGGGCTGAGAAGTGTCCTTCATGAGAATAGATATTGAATGAATGCTGGCTGCTATGCCTCAGCTCTACCTGTTAGCACCAGTGTCTGATGTGCCCACGTTCCTCACCAAACCAAGTGTGTGTCATGGTGTGTTGACATCACACGTAATGCGATATACATTGTTATTAAAGTTAAAACACATTTCATCATTTTCCCTTTCATATAAAAAAACTACATTGAAGTATGTTCCAGATAATGTGAGCTACACAAAAGTGATTTCAATAAAATCATTTATACAGTGAAAATGACAGAAGACTAGACATGTTTTCTTTTATCTTCCATGAATTCATTATAGTATACATCATATAATGCCAGTAGACCGTTGCTTTCCAATGAAAACAGATTTCAAAAATATTCTTCAGGAAGTACATATAATAAAGAGTAGTTAGATTCAGCAATTCACTGTCACATTAACCTCTCACACACACATACATGGCCATCTAGTCTATTTCAACTGACAGAGAACCATGACCCTAACCCTTAAGGATTATATATTTTTTGAAAAATAAAGAACATCATTTGAAGTAATATGGAGTACAGTGTACAAACTCTAATCCAAAAAATGGAAGCTGTGTGGTCGAGGGGAAAGAAACTCTGC
The DNA here is from genome assembly GCF_050624435.1 of Tenrec ecaudatus. Classification (NCBI taxonomy): domain Eukaryota; kingdom Metazoa; phylum Chordata; class Mammalia; order Afrosoricida; family Tenrecidae; genus Tenrec; species Tenrec ecaudatus. The sequence goes on from NC_134531.1 coordinate 88,238,378, forward strand.
CCCAGAGTTTGGAGTCACAAACTCTGATGTCAGGAGGATTCGTAAAGAACTCAGCAGTGACACTCATCCCCAGACTCAGTTTCTCCTCCTGCAGATGCTTCCACTGTTGCTGTCCCACGATGGATCTGCAACTTCAAGCGCTCTGTCGAATGAAGAGCTGGGTGGTCAAATTAATCCACTCGAACCTTGACTCCTATAACTGTAGGGGGAGGGGCCTCTGTTAATCTTATGTGATAGACTGTGACCCCTGACTCGGGCCTGGAAATCTATCCATGAAGGAAGAGCCTCACGAGACCGTCCTGCCCAGCATTTTGAGATGGTTTTCATCACCTTCAGTTTCCTACACCAGCAGATATCTAGCCCTTAGGTAAACCACCCAAAGCCTCACGCGTATTGGTAGATTGAGTAGGACGTGGGAATAGAACCCCCGGTAATTCATCAGGATGCTCTTTACTCTTCTTCAGCATTCTGTTACTCTGGAATACATTTACACTCCTTACCCAAACTCCCAGGTTACTCCAACTCTGAAGAGCGGGGGGAAATTCACAAACTATCTTGGAATTTTTAAACGGCTGTGCAGCTTGTAGCTGTACAAAGCACATAAGACTCTTTGTCTGCGCCCATAGCACTCGCATGGCAAAGCGTGAGGGGGCTCGTCTTTGAAGGCTCATGTTAGCATGCATATGCTGGAGAGGAAGCGAGCCATGAAATACAGACTTTTCTAGCATACAGTCTTGTCTGCTCTTGGCTCCCACTTCCTTCTAAACTCTGCACTTTTCCGATACAAATGTCTTGTGCTGGTTTCATTCATGGCCAAGCAAAGTTTTGACACAACTTTATAATGGTTTTCATTGGCTTCAAGCAAGATTGCTCTCTGTCAAACTAGCTTAAAAGAAAAACAACGTTCATGTTGATAGGACTCAGACCCAGCCACCCTTTCTCCTCATTTTTTTGTGTGCCTTGCAGACATCATGGCATATGTCTGCCTGAGAGTCAGAGGCATTTTTGACAACAACTTGGAACTTTCTCTAACCTAATATTCCAGCCTCAAAGCAAATTATGTGGCTTTGCGTTGACATGGAGCCGCTTTAATAGGAAGGAGAGGACCGAAAACGCCAAAGCAGTTGCTTCTGTCTTATAGCAAAAAGCAGCAATACCTATACTTGGCAGAATAATTGGTAATTATGGTTTTAAGAGAAATGTAGCCTTAGTGTCCAAATGAAAGATCGACTTTAGAAAAGTTTAGAACCTCTGACAATCATGTAAGAAGAAGAAATAGATTCAATGTGATCTTTCACTCACTTCCATTGAGTCAATTCCTTCCATGTTGGCAAATGTGAAATGTTTTTAAAGTCTTGACTTTCTCCCCAGAGAGAAAATGCTTCCTTTTGCTTATACTTTTTAAGTTTAAATAGGTTATCTCAAATATTTCAATAAATTTGCAACTTTGAACTCTACTCAAACTGAGTAAATGCCTGGCACTCTTTCATATATTTGAGACAGTAAACATATTTTGATTTTCTTCAATATCTCAAAATGTAATTGGGAAGACAAGGCAGACAAAAATGATACTGTTAATGGGCATGGAAAAGACAATAGACAACTGTTTCTGGTGCCAACATTTCTCTTTAGCAGTTGTAGTTCTCAGAGATCTTGTTATAACTTCTGAAAAGGTAAAAGTCTTTCTTCTATGCTGTTGTTGGGATTTCTAATAGATGCAATCACTGATTGGTAATTTTTCTAAATCTTAACATATAAATACTCAAAGATATCATATTTCTTCTTCCTAGCTGAGAAACTTTGCCCTTAGTTATAAATACCCTAAATAATATTGTACATGCATCTACCGAAAGATATGGGCACACCAGGACTATTCATGAAGCCCCCAAATTGGAAATACACAAATGTTTACCAACTGCAGAATGGCTTAGAAGAGAGAGAGAGGGGAAAAAAAGACAGCCAGGGAGCTAGAAGTTGATTTCTATAATGGATGGTTTGCAACAGTGAGAGCACACGAATACTCCTATGGGCAAACATTTGGGTAAATCTAGCGAACTCAACGATGAACCAAGTTAGTCAGACATAAGAGTAGCTGTTGCGTGATTCCGTTCCTATAAAGTTCAAAACTTGTAAATACTAAGTTTTCTGATGGTAGCTGTGAGAATACTAATTTATTTCAAGATCATTGTGGAGGGAAGTGAGTATTTTGAAGGAAGGAGGTTCAACGGTGAAAGTACTAGGATACTAAGCCAAAGGTTGGCAGTTCAAACTGACCAGCCTGTCTGCAGGAAGAAATGTCGCACTCTGCTTCCCTAAATATTTACAGCCTTAGGAACCTGGGACATCTTTCCTAGGGGGTCACTATAAGTAGAGATTGGCAATGGGTTTAATTTTTTTAATCAGTAGTTTATACATACGGAATTCACAGATATATTCAGTTTGTGAAAAACCAGAGCTTTCTAAAATTTCAACCAATGAAATCAAATTTTCTCATATGTACAATATTCTAAAGCAGCGGTTCTTGATCTGTGGTTCGTGACCCCCTTGGGGGTCGAATGACCCTGTCACAGGGGTTGCCAGATTCATAACAGTAGCAAAATTATAGTTATGAAGTAGCAACGAAAATAATTTTATGGCTGGAGGTCACTACAACATAAGGAACTGTATTAGGAAGGTTGAGAACCACTCTTCTAAAGAAAATAGACATAATAAAAAGGTTATGTATTGGATAATGGTATTAGCTTTGATTAATTTTGATAGTTTTATGAACATGGACAAAAAGAATAAAATAATATGCACCTCCACCAGTCTCTAATAGATGGAAGAATTGATGGGCGGATGGATCGATGCAGTTCAGATGGGTAAATTGATGGCTGCATGAGAAATGCACATATGCTTTAAATTAATTACTCTTTTGGTCCATCATTGGGACTCCTCTCCACATGCCCGACCTTTCACCCCAGGACCTACACATGTGTGCACACTGTGACGGGTTACTGGAAGTGGGAAACAGGAGAGGCAAGGTCATTTTCTTTGCCACATGTGTCGTTTTACCTCAAAGCAACTTATACCTTCTCAGGTGAACTCCTGACATTTTATCATATTGTCAGAATGCACCTAAGAGTACTAAAAAAATCCAGATTTCATTAGATTAACTTTGGAGCCTTGGCTTCTTCTGACTTGGCATGATGAATATCAAGCGCTACCTTATCTTCTTATCACTTAGGGAGCAAGGACAAACTTTCTAAGACTACATCTTTAAGAAACATCACAGCCTCATGTTTCTCCTGAAGAGTAGCTGATTACAGCCAAATTCTAGCAGTTGTTTGCTGTTGTTGTTTTTTAACCCTTCCCCCAAAGAATTGTGTGCTCTTCCATTTACTTCATGTCACAAGGCAGTTTCCTCATCCTTAAATTTAAATTGTGTTCCTTTTCAATGTTCCTTGGGTATTGGGAAGAAAAATTAAACTGCAGGGGTAATGTAAGGGCTGTCAAGTGGTAGAGGAAGGTTAGCCAACAAATCTCTCACAGGGCAGCCCTGCTCCACTCAAAGAATGGTATCGCTGGGTGTCTCTTACTTGCTAAGAAAGGTCAGTACTAGCACCTGCACAGATCTTTGGTGCATAAGGTGGGGGCCTAAATCCTTCCTCTAACTCTATTCTCAACTATCTCAACTATAAACTAATACATGTGAGTGGAGAAGCTAATAAAATGGATGCAGACTTCAAAATTCCAATGAAAAACATAACTGAAAGGTAGTGGAATTTCTCTATGAGCTTTTGAAGCACCCTTGAATACAAGGATAAAGCAAACATTTTATTGGTGTAAAATCATAGAAACTTTCATTAACTGAAAAATACCGAAAGGTGAAGCTACTGCTGCTTTAATAGCTTCTCCAGCCCGGTCTATACATTTCCGAAGGCAGCTTTTCCATCTCTCTGACACTTCCTCAAAGACCCCTGGTGGCTCTATGGGTAAGCACTCAGGCGCTAACCACCTCCCCACTCTATGGGAGAACGTGGTGGCTGCCAACTTCCATAAAGATTTCATATCAGAAACCCTCAGGTCTAGTTCCAAGCCTCTGAAAATGTTAAGTCATTGAGGAATTTGGTAAAATTAATACATGGATGAAAACAAATCCAGATCAATATGCAGAGGATAAAAATTATCCAGAAGAGTCTGCCACAGCAGATATGCTGAAGAGAATGGAGGCAAGCCAATGAATGAAGGGCAAGGACAGGAACCTCCGTGCGAAGGGCTGAAGAGGAGCTGAGGTGAGAGGTAATTGTGAGGGTCGGAAGGAAGGAGTACATGTGGAAGGAAGAGGACAAATTCAATAAAGAGTTGATGAAAATCAGTCCTTTTCAGTTAAACATTTTGAGTGACCAAAATTCTGTGAGCTCTGTGTGTTTCGAGGGAAGAGAAAAGAGTTGCTATGAATTTTTAAGTTTTCTTTTTTAAGGAACATGATCAGATACAAAAACAAGCATTGCTTTCTGAGGGCTACCTTAGATGGGACCGTCTCAGAATCATAATGTGGTATAAACTAGATGCTAAGAGAAAGCAGGATTGAACAGGGGAGCAACATAAATGTGAGAGATTCCACAAGTAGCTTTAAATGCAAATCCTTGAGAAATAACTGTCCCAATCTCAAGAAAGTTGTTTGCATAATGCTCCTCTTTAAAAAATGTTTGCCATTATGTTAATTTCAACTCATAATTGCCCCCCTGTTTTACAGACTAGAACTGTGCCCACAAGGTTTTCGTGGGTCATTTAAAAGATTCTCCAGCCTTTCTTTCAAGGCACCTCTTGTTTAAATTGCCATTTTCAGTTAGCATGTGGATATTTAATTGTTTGCACTACACAGAGACCAACAAATCCCTCTACCCACCTCATTAGTATGTATTATTCCATATGCCACTGATTCCATTGGGCCCAACATTATTAATAGTATGTCTTTTTGAATAATATTAAGATTACATGTCTGTGGTTCAGTTAAGTTAATTTGTTAAATTAATTCGTATGACTCTTGTATTCATAGTCATTATAACACCTACCAAATGATGAAGTGGGGCCTATAAATAAGAGGTGAGGGACAGATGCCAGTGAATTGGTCAGTTTTGTGATTCTACTCAGTATAACGTGAACCATCTCAGAAGTAGCAGAAACCCACGGCAAGCGTCAAAAGGAGCCATGAATTGAGCACACCCAAAATATCTGCATGCAGAAGAGATCGCATAGACAGTGAAGAAGCGGTCTCCTTCCTGGCCCACCACATGGGTGAAGCTGCATGACATTAAGCAAGAGACTAGCTTCATGACATTTTAGACATTTATCATCGCTAAAGGAGCTTTGCACACTTGCTTCTTCAGAGAAGAGGCCAAGAGGCCGCTTGACTGAGAGGCTCAGGCTCAGAAACGTGACATGGGTAATAAGACGTACTGTTGTAAACAGGAGTTTTCTATCATTCGTGTTTCTGATCTTGACGTGCAACTCGTTGACTTCACTAGTAAACTCCCACAATAAGTGTCTGGGAGTTCTGTGTGGCCATTGGAATGGGTCATGAAACCCAGCAGAGAAATAGAGTGCGGCGTGAAAAACGGTTGGTGTCTGACTAGTGTAAAAATGGTTAGATGATGGAAATTTGACCATGACCATGACCTCTCATAAGTCAAGTTGAGACTACAGTAGAATTGGATTCTCTTTGCTTCCTGAGTAGACAGAAGAGACCAGACATGGCCACCTTAGCATTTCTTCAATGGCTCTTACTCTTTCTTTCAAAGATGAAAGAAAAAAATTATTTATTTGCTTTAATATATAGAATAGTAATCTCTCTACTTCTCTAGTATCCTAGAGAAATAAGAGGCATGACACCAGTAGATATGTACACATCTTTATAGTAGTCACAATAACAAAAAGATAGAAAAACCTAAATGCATACCAATGGAATAAGAGATAAACTTTGGTACAAATGCTATGCAATGTGAAAGAATAATGAGTCTACAAAAATGCATCATTACATGATTGAACCTGGATGACATTATGCTGAAGGAAATTCACAAATTCAAATTACTGCCATCAAGTTAATTCTGACTCATAGTGACCCTATAGAACAGAGTTGAAATGCTCCTGTGGATTCCCAGACTATCAATTTGTGGGATTATAAAGCCTCATCTTTCTTCTGAGGAGCTGTTGCTGGTTTCAAACTGCTAACCTAGTGGTTAGTGAGTCACAGAATGATAAATATTGAATGGAACCACTATTATAAAAAGTCAAGGTAAAAATATCATAGCAAATGAAACATTTTGTTTTTCTTCTCCAGGGTCGACAGGAGAAAGGAGTGGGGTGAAGGATAGACAGTGTTAATTTGAGCGAAGCAGAAAGTAATACACAATGAAAGAGCATCTGGGTAAAAATGATGGAAGCAAGGAAATATATTGAGAAGTTTGCAAGACTTAAAAGTAAGAGACAAAATCTGTTATACATACAATGCTGCAGTGGAGGAGATTTAGGAGTGAATGGCTGGCTATACCCTCAGGTTGAATGGAAGAGCCGGGGGAGAGGAGAAATACACACAGAAACACACACACACACACACACACACCCTATGCATGCATATGTTTATGTATATATACATATATGATTGACACAGGGTATTTATATTGACACAGGTATATTTGTTTTTGCTGCAAATATATCCATGCATGTAATGGAATATACAGGGTTACGTTTGTGAAAAATTATTGCACATAACCAACATCTTGATAAACGAGTGGCTGATCCTGGAGCATCGGGGCCACAGTTTCGGGGACACCAAATACAAAGGCATAGCAGAGTTCCCAATGGACATGTTCTACAGTTTAATCTGGTGGGTGGCTGCTAATCTGGTCCTAAAAGTGCAAGGGCAGCCATCTGAGGTACAACTATTGGTCTCTCCTGTTCTGGACAAGAAAAGAGGGATGCAGCCTAGAGAGATGGTGACAATCTGCTCAGTTAGAGCACAAAAACCTCACTCTCCACAGTTTTGAGACCAGAAGAACTAGGTTGGGTCTGGTCACTACCAACATCTCAGAAAGGATTGTGTTAGAAGTTCAAAGATGGAGTTGAAAAAAATGTGTAAAAAAAAGCTCAAAATCATAAAAGGGACTGGGTTTATTGTTCAAATAGGCTTACTGCTCCAATGGGAGCCACAAAACCATGACCCATAGTCACCTTTCAGGTCTGGAATTGAACTCACTGCCCTGTCAGAATAACCAATTATTTAAGATCATTAGAGCAGCATCTGCCCAAGGACAGAAAGTTAAGAAAAGAAGAATGAAAACAGGAAACAGAGGGAGGATGTGGAATAAGCCATGGTACATTGAAGGGTATTAAATGGATGAATTGACGCAATATATATATATATATATATTTCATTGTAAACCTGATTATCTGCTCTGTAAACCTTGACTTAATTTAAAACAAAATGTTTGTTACAGGCAGAAAACAAAATATATGGAATAAGCTTTATTGGACAATATATTCTTTCAGAATTATAAGATGATGTTTGAGTGGTACCATAGCTGTTGCACATTGGCTGCTAACTGCGAGGTCAGCAGTTCAAAACCACCAGTCACTCTGGGGAGAAAGATGAAACTTTGTACTTTAAAAAAATCATTTTTGGGGGGCTCATACAATTCTTATCACAATCCACAATACATCATTTGTGTCAAGTACCTTTGTGCATTCATTGCCCTTATCATTCTCAAAATATTTGCTCTCCCCTTAAGCCCTTAGTATCAGCTCCTCATTTCCCCCCTCCCTCCCAGCATCTCCCTCCCTCATGAAGCCTTGATAACTTATCAATTATTATTATTTAGTCATGTCTTACACTGTCCGACGTCTCCCTTCACCCACTTTTCTGTTGTCTGTCCCCCAGGGAGGAGGTTATATGTAGATCCTTATACTCGGTCTCTCTTTTCCGCTCCACCTTCTCTCCACCCTCTGGTATCACCACTGGGCATGAAGGAATCATCTGTCCTAGATTCCCCGTGTTTCCAGTTCTTATCAGTACCAGTGTACGTCCTCTGGTCTAGCCAGATTTGTAAGCTAGAATTGGGATCATGACAGTGGAGGGGGAGGAGGCATTTAAGAACTAGAGGAACCTTGTATGTTTCATTGTTGCTGCAGTGCATGCTGCCTGGCTGGTCTCCTCTGCAAGCCCTTCTGCAAGGTGGTGTCCAGTTACCTACAGATGGGCGGTGGGTCTCCATTCTGCATTCACCCTCATTTACAATGATATGATTTTTTTGTTCTTTGATGTCTGATACCTGATCCCCTCGACACCTCGTGGTCACACAGGCTGGTGTGCTTCTTCCATGTGGGCTTTGTTGCTTCTGAGCTAGATGGCCACTTGTTTATCTTCAAACATTTAAGACCCCAGATGCTTTATCTTTTGATAGCTGGGCACCACCAAGACTTTAACCCTTTGTACTTTTGTTTTGTAAAGAGTTACAGTCTTGGAAACCGTGTCATATTGGGTAGATTTGAGTCTAAATCAACTCAATGGCAATGAGTTATGTTCCTATATTTTGAGATTTTAATATTCTTTGAGTTACTGCTCCAAAAATGTATTACTCATCACTTATCTAATATGTGCTTTAAAAAAGACCTAAAATAAGTAAAACAGTAAGAACAATGGAATCAACTAGAAACATGATACAACAGAGAAATCAATTATCATGTCAATTTTCTTATTACATTACTCAAAGTACTACATTATTTTTCTTCTTTTTCAAATTGTGGGGACAGAATTTTTTGTGGTTTTAGCTTTGATTGGATAGATATAAAAGTTCTGAACTTTTATTCTATAATATCTATATGTTTATAAATATTATATTTATATATTTTATGTAGATTGATGTAGAAATATATAGCTAGATTGTGAATATAAATATATATAAATACATGCACTTATATGTATATATTTCTCTATATAATATTTCTATAATTTTAGTTTCAATTATATAAAAGATTAGGGAATTAACTGGGGAAGACATTTTACAATTATTAGATGACTCCAAAGATGAATGAAAAGAGCCAATCATAATCTAGACTATGATGGTGTTGGTGGAATCTTATAAATTAAATCACAGATTATGAAACTTTTAGATGATAAACAATATATTTTAAAGTACAAAAACACGATATTTTCTAGGTAGGATTTCATTGAACACTTTTGCAACAGGAAGCTGAGGCCACAGTCATACCACCCTGAAAATGCCCAATCTCCTCTGATCTCATAAGCTAAGCAGGCTCAAGCCTGGTTAGTACTTGGATGGGAGACTTCTTTGGAATACCCAGTGAAATGACTTTTAGGAGCCCTAGTGGCCAAGTGGCTATACATTGAGCTGGAATCTGAAAGTAGCTGGATGATTCAATTTAGATAAGAAGTGATCTGATAGGATTCTTTCAATTATTGTGATATTTGGATGCCAAAATTTAATTGGACAAAGGAGGTTTAAATGTTTTTTTAATCCAATGAAGTTTTTACTACATTTTAGTTATCATTTTGTTAAATTATAAAATCTACTGGTTAAGATAGTTAAATGGTCATAGATGATAAGTTTTGATAATTGTTTTTCCTGATATATTAGAGGCTAAAGGCATATATGGTAGTTACATAATCTGGTGTCAATTTGAGAGGATTATGAGTGAAGGGGTGGAGTCACTGGTTTTGTTGTTTTTGTTTATCCGTTTGTTTTTGAGGGCACAGTATTGCAAGTTATAACTGAAATCTTATTATGTTTTTCAAAGCTAAGGGTTTTGTGGTATAAAGAGTTAAAAAGACCATGAAACTTGGGTATGAAGAAGACTGAAGAAGAGAAGTGGTTTGGGATGCATGAGAGAATGAAGAAAAGTTGAAATGGTGAAGCTGATTTATAGTTCACATTAGTTAGAGTAGAGAAGTAATAGGGGCCCTGATGCTTAAGGTAGAGCATACAGAAGACGCTATAAATTTAGTGATCAAGAACACCCATAGGGTATAAAGACCCGCATTATATAAAAAATACTTGGAATTGAGAGTGGCAGCTTTAAAAATATTACACAGCAGTGTTGTGTGCTGGAGCTGCCCTTAATGGTGTCTGAAAAAATTGTTAAAATTCCAACTTTTGCAAGCAGGGAGTTTAACAATCATGATTAAATATTAAAAATATAAGGTTATAATTAAAGAAATGTAATCCAAAATATACTAAATATCCCCAAACACCACTTTCTAATTATTTGTACATTTTTCTATTATCTGTGTTCTGGAGATTCTTATATCTATTTTATCTGTGTAGTGCAAACAACATAATTATAGTCCACATAACGACTTTCCCCAAGTTCACGTTCAGTGACATTGAGTGGTATCTTGAAATCATCCATTATTAATACCACAGAATATTAGCAAATGCCACAAAATATATTGAAACAATTGTCTTGAGTCACTCTTCAGACCCGGGATGGAACTCCCCAGCGTGGTTCAATTTCCTCCAAACAGCAGATCTATAAAGAAAAGAATCACACATTTCATTTGTGTGCCTAACTTTTACTTGCAACCGAATTATGAGACACCCCAACCTTAGAATCATTCATCATTTGGGATTAAAATGGCAGCATATACTTGAAGGGCAAAGGTCAGGAGAGTTAAGAAGGGAGCAGTGAGGACAGGGAACACAGGAAGCAGGCTGAATGATGGCACATTGAAGGGATTGCAATGAAACAAAATGTGTGTGAGTGGCTGAATGTCAAAGTAACACTACAAGTCTATGTACTCCCCAAGGCAGTACTTCTTATCAACCAGCTAAAGAGCGTATTTACTTCTTATTAACCAATCTACAAGTTATATTGCATCAAAACTGCCATTTTGGCAACATTGAAGGTTTTCCACCACGTTCTTTTCAAATGTGAAGTTTGGAAGAAAAATAAGATCTGTCTGGGCATAATCAGGGCTTCTGTGGTGGTGTGTTGTCTTCATTCGCACCCTCTAAGTGATCTCTAAGTAAGTACCATCCATTTCAATGACTACACAGAACCCACAGACAAAATTCATGATTAAAAGCTTTATTAAGGAAGACAACAAATTGTAAGCCAGTGAGAAATACTCTGGAGAGTTGTTCATCAGGATATACTGTTAAATGCTTTCAGCCTGCTAATAAATGCCCACAGGGGCTTACCACTCCACTAGAAGTCTCACCCCAAAAGCATTCAACACGAGCTGGGTGGGTCAGCAAAACCAGCCGTCTGCATTAAGTTCTCAGCGGTACCCTACTTCAATAAGCCTCAGCTCCAGGGAACTCAGCTTCATTTCTGTGGTCAGTAAAGCCCAATTTCCCTAAATAAGTTCCCGTAGGTTCACAATGTACCAGGGAGCTTTCTGCACAAAGTCCTCAGCTTCACTTGTTCCGTGAGCTGGGAAGTCCACTACTCTGTTCCATACTTGGACTCTGGATGCTGCGGCTGCTCCTCTGATGCTGGAGCTCGTTTGGTTACAGGAAGTTTACTGCCCAGGACTCTTGGGTCCAGAAGTTTACTGCCCAGGACTCCCCTCCTGGCTCTTGAAGTCCACCCTCCTGCTTCTCAGAGAGCGCATTTTATATTCAGTAGGATGGCATCCCAGGGAATCCTATTTAAATTACTCCTAGGTGAATCATATCAGTATCTCCCCCACATGTTCTTCCCAGACCCATCAAAAGGTTGTCTGGGCGGAGTAAGGGACTTTGGCTAAAAGAGCCACATTAAGTAACCTACTTTCACTGTCCCTGCAGGTGGATAGGTAAGGCTTTTCAAAGAAATCCTCAGAGGTGGGTCCTTGTCACCCTTGAAACATGAGCAGGTACATTGGCAGATGGAACCCGCCCAAAAATACTAAGTGCAACTTTCATGACCCTTTTATCACAATACAGTTTTCATTTTTCTTAAAATACTTTTATAAAAGAGAAGGTAGATCAAGATCACTCTTTTGGGAACCCCAAAACAAATCACCACCATCTTCTGAGCTATTTCCTTTTCTAAAATTTAACTCTCGAAGCAGATCCCCTCAGAACCCACTGTACTGTTTTGATTGGGCATTTGTTTGTGGTAACCCTAGTGAGTGTCACACAGTGGGACTGGTGACAGAACTCTGCAACCATCGCCGATTGATGCAAGCTATTAAAGATGTTGTATTCGGAATCAAACCATGCACGTATGAACTAGAATTCTTGTGGCAATACCTGATTGCTTATTCTCATATGTGCATGCATTTCCACCCTTAATGTGAGAGACCTTGCTGGGGAAACCATAGGGCAGTTATCAAGAAGGGGCACCATACCTTGCTAGTCAAATGTGGACACCGAAAGTTATTTTTAAAAAACTGTTAACAGAGGTAAAGTTCTCCTCTTTCCCCCACATCACTCCTCATACGGCGCTTCAGAAAATACCTGTTCCATTTCAAAGAATTTCACTTTAGAAAGTAAAGAAATCAAGATGAAAATAAACAATATATTCAGACAATGAATTTCTCTCTACAACCTTACCTGCCTAGAGCTCCCTCTAGGGAGGCAAGCTTCAATTCATAGGTCCAGAAATGAAGATTATTTGAAAATAACAATTCCAATTATGAACCCAACTTCAAGGCTCATGGAAGCAGCAGGCAAGAAACCAAGTGGTGTGTTTCATTGGGCAAATCTGATGAACAAGACCTCTTTAAATGTTTGAAGAGCAAGGATGTCACTTTGCAGACTCAAGTTTCCCCAACATAAATCATTGTATTTTCTCTTGCTTAATATGCATGTGAAAGTTGGATATGGTCTAAGGAATCCCACAGAAGAATCGATGTATTTGAGATATGATTCTGGTGAAGAATACTGAAAATCCTGTGGACTGCAGAGAAACAAACAAATCCATCTTGGAAGAAGTACAACCAGAATGCTCCCTGGAAGCTAGGCTAGAGAGGCTAAATGTCATGTACTTTGGACCTGTTACCAGAAAAGACCAGCCCTGATAAAAGATGTTATATGTGGAAAAGTAAGAAGAGCAGCAAAATGAGGAAGAGGATCCCTGAGAGGGATTGGTATATGACTTCAACACGGGACTCAAACATAATCACAATCCTGAGGATGGCACTGGACTGGGCTTCATTCTGCTGGACCTGTGCTCACCGTGAGTCAGAACGATCTGGGTGGCACCTCACAACAGCTACCTAAGTGCTTCTTTTTAGACTTGGAGAAGGTCTCAAGAAAACATTAAGGGAAAAATTCAACTTTTTAAAGGTTGTTTTAAGAATCATTTATAGTCATGTAAGTGAGTACGGAGATTTATAAACATCAGAGACTTATTTTGATGCCAGATAATTACTAAGATTTCAAAATCATCTGATAAAAATTATTTGAGTAAGAAGTTAACCCCAAACTCAAATAGAATCTTTGTAGAAAAAGAGCATCCACGTACAAATTGAACTGCTTTGTAATAGTGTCTGGTTATACTTAAGCGTGAACAGTGAAGCTTCCTCTAAATGTGATTGAAAATACAAGCCCAGAAGTGCCTGCATTTCACTAGATGACTATTAAAGAACCAATGGGCTATTTTCCTTTCATTAAAGGAGGTAATGGTTCCGAGGAACTAATCAGTTTCTTCATCAGTTCTTGTGGTACTCATAATGTTCTCTCGAAACTGCTGATCAAATAATCCTTTATCCTCACTCTAGAACCAGTATCTGAGCCTTGGTGAAAGGAGGATTTCTCTCGGGCCTGTGAAATGAAAGGTCAGAAAGGTGAGGCTTTCTGCTTCCATAAGACTGGCAGCCTGACACCCAAATGGACACTTCTGCACTGTCCTGTAGGGTTGCCATGGGTCAGAAGAGACTTGAGAGTGCTGGGTTGGGTTTAGAGCCAATTTACCAAAGGCCCATTTCTGACCTGGCAAAGTGACTGACTCTGCCCTAACCATTTTCTCTTGGCAAACAGAAAGAGCACATCCAAATGATCTGGAGTTTTTTACATGAATTGCCAACTGGGAGTTGCTTAAGAAAAATCATCAAAGGGCCTTGATTCTGCCTCATTGTAACCCCAAGAGTCACAGTGCAGAACTGATCCATAGGGTTTCTTTGACTGTAATTTTATAGTTTTGATAACAACTCACACCTTATTCAATAGACATCAAGATAAATGGACAAAAGTTATCCAATATTTAAATGTACTTGGATCTATAATCAATGGACAGGGGAACAGCAGATACAAACCCACACAATAAAATATATGAAAGAGCAAAGTTGTTTCTTTGATGTGTTGGGTGCACCTAATCCAAGCTAGTGTATTTCCAATCACCCTTTCTGCAGGTGAAAGCAAGGAATAAGGAGGGCCTGGGAAGAATGATGGTGTTGACAATGAATATCCTAAGCACCAAGGATGACCAGAAGAACAAGCAAGTCTGTTTTGAAGAAGTAGAGCTTACGTGGTTTCTCAGCATGAGATGACAAGACTTCGCCTCATGTGCCGGGGCGTCCTGCCAGTGGAGAGTAGAGACTGGAGAGGAGTCCCGGCCTTGGTAAAGTAGAGGGTAGCAAAAAGAGAAAGAGAATCCACAAAATGGGTCGGCACAGTGGCTGCAACAAGGAGCAGAGCAGCTGTGAGGATGGCGCCCGACTGAGATGGGTGTCCTTCCGTCCTACGTGGGCTCTCGCGGACAGACACGTATTTCCAAATCAATAGCCCCTAAGAACACGTTTTTTTGTTGTTTTTTTTTTCACAGAATCCATTTGTCAAGACTTTCCTCTGTAGCACTACTGAAGGATTTTCAACCCTTAACTTTTATGTTAGTAAAAACAGAACAGAACAACACTGCCATCAAGCAAATCTTTATTGGAAAAAGTACAGCCAGAATGCTCCTTATAGCTAAATATGGCAAGACTTTGGCTCATGCACTTTGTACATGTTATCATTACAGAGCAGTTTCTGGAAAAGCGCAGCATACTTACAGAGCAGAGTGATCATGAAAAAAGAGGAAAACCCTGGACAAGGGAGATTGACACAGGGGCTGCAGCAAGCCCATTCTGACTTATAAAGACCCTAGAGTATGGCATAAAGCTGCTTCCTAGGGTTTGTGAGAGTGCAAATCTTTACAGAAGCCGCCAGCCTTCTCTTTGTGCCATCCAGGGACCTAGATGATGGACAGAGTCTTCATCTTGTTCCACAGGACGCAGACTACCTGCAGTAAGCGCAGAGGCCAAAAGGGAAAGAAGATACTGCTAGGACCATGACCAGCACATTACTTCTGCTCATTCAAGCTCAATGTTAGAAAGACAAAAGAATCTCTCCCCAAACAGAATGGTGTGGACTTATGGTTGCATGTAAGAGATGCTCCAAAAGTTATGGTTCTTGTTGTCAGGTGCCATTGAGTCAGTTTTTACTCATAGTGACCCTATTTACAACAGAACAAAACAACACCTTTTCCTGTTCGAGCTTCACAATTATGGCTTTGCTTGAGCCCCTTGCTGCAGCCCCTGTGTCAATCTCACGACCACTCTGCTCCATTTAGTATGCTGCGCTTTTCCAGAAACTGGTCTGTAATGATGACATGTACAAAGTGCATGAGCCAAAGTCTTGCCATACTTGGATATAAGGAGCTTCCTGGCTGTACTTTTTCCAAGAACGATTTGCTTGCTATTTTGGCAATTCATGGTACTTTCAATAGTCTTTGCCAATATCATAATTTATAGGCTTTGATATATCTTAGGTCTTCCTTCTTCAGTGACCAATGTTCACAAGCATATTAGGCAATTAAAACTAAGAGCCATTAAATATCCTGACAAAAGAACTTCAGAGAAGAGCTAAAGCTGGTAGAAAATGCTATTCCCCTACCTAAAGGAAAGCATCAGCTGTCTGGAATAGGAAACCATGACTTTTAAGATAAAGAGAAAACTCACGATTTATTAGATTATCCAGATTGCTTTGGAGAACCAATGTGGACCAATAGAAAATAGATAGAGAGATGAATGAAAAAATAAATATAAGAAATCTTCCTAACCCCAGAGGCATATCTAGTCAGCAGATGACTTTCTAAGTGTTGCTGTTAAGTTCTCTGTTCACAAAATAGCCTGGCAAAGAGACAAAAAGAGAGAGAGAGAGAGATCCAAAGTGTTAACATTTATCCCAACAGCTATTGCACCAAACAAACTCAAATTTACTGTCATCAAGTGATGGCACCTCACAGTGGCCCTTAGGACAGGATGGAATTGTTCCTGTGACTTTAACTATTGATGGGAGGATCAAGCCCTGTCTGTTTCCCACAAAGCAGCTAGTGGTTTTGAACTGCTTACCTGGAGGACCACAGCCCAATGTGTAGTCACTATGTCTCCAAGCCTCCTAACCACCGCACAACCCTAAGTTATCTGGTTGAGTTGTAGGTTTTAGTAATAAGTTATCTACTGCTGGTTAACCTACGCAGGTACTTGCCAATTTCTCTTCTCAGCAAATGAATACAATCTTTCTCCAACCAAACCCAAATCACAGACATATGGAAACAAGCCCCTTTTTATCTCCTTAAATATAGAATATGGATGATGAATAGAGTACTAAGAGAAACACTGACATAGAACTCCGAGGTCACATGTGGGTGATGGGAAGAACGGAGAAGGAAAATGCTAGAACTTCAAAATGAAATATACTCTGCACTAAATCTAGCCCAGTAAATAAAGCAAAGCACGGATTCTCAGTAGGTGTGAAGAGTTTTAAACAAAGGGCTCTTAAGGGCAATTCACATTATAAGGCCCCGATTCCTGTATTTCCTTGATTTCCTTAAAAATTGTCTTGTAAACCCGAAAGTAAAATTTATAAATAAAAAAGGCAACTATTTTCATCCCTATCAGCAATGAACAAGACAAGAGCCTGGGCTTCCTGCTGTGACTTACACAATATTGTCTATCCTCATTACCTGCCCGCCACACACTCCCTGACCCCCTGAAAAATAATAAAGAAGGGCAGCGAAGAATGTGTCTCACCTGAGGACTGTGAATTCCTGTGCTGGAATTTTGAGTAGCTTACCAAAAAAGAAAGTTGGTCATTTTGAAAGTACATAAAATTCAATCCTATTTAGAGCAACGGTGAAAATCAAACATTGTGTGCTCACTGCGAAGTTTGCAACATTTGACAAATTGTAATTCTGTTCTTCACAAACTTCTAAACACTTCCTGCTAAGTGACAACAAGCTTCAGCAAGTTTCCACAAACCTTCTGCAGCTTCTTCATCTCACTATAAAGAACAGATGCCGTTTAGGGGCTGCTGTGAGCTCTTCTGTTCTCTGTACAATATGCACTTGTACAAAAAGAAATTCACATTCCATGAAAATGTGATAGCCAAGGCCTCCTGAAAGCTTTAGCAGCAAGTGCACAGCACTCCCACAGCTGGCCTACATCAAGGGCTCTCTGTCAATCACCCAGAAACGCGACAGACTTGCGACTTTGTGGCAAAAGTGACAAAATTTACAGTTTGAGAGAATCACATCAATAACAAAATAATTTGTGTTGTTAAAATATACAAAGATGCTCCAAATTGTTTTCTAACAAGTTTAATGAAAATGAATGTATATTTTCATAGTTAATATTAGAAAAACTGAACAAGTAGGTAAATAAAACTAGTGCTAGTGATTTTAATGCAAATCATTAGAGCCAAGAAATATATATTCCTTACCATGAGGATAATGCCAATGCAGTTAAGTTATGGAAGCGCAGGGTGCATTCTGGGAAATCAGTGAGGTTATTATGTACTGCATTTTCATACTGATTTCTCAGTGAATTCAGTTCCCCAAATCTAAATCCACTCACAGAGTTAAAAGCAAAATATCTGTCATTGCATAAATCTATTCTACAATATTTTAGAGGGATTTTTAATTAAAGATTTATCCAATAATACAATAGATTTTTTCAGACTTTGTATTTTATCCGATACAACTAAAATTGGTCCTAGGCCAAAACATTTCTCCTCAGATACTCCTGTTCTTAAGACCTTGAACTTAAGGCTCACTGTGACAGTGTTTAAAACAGCAATTATGAGTTCTCTCCTCTCAAAAGTCAAGGCAGCTGATCTAGGCCAGGGCTGCCCAGACAATAATTAGTATCAAACTAGTTTATCACACATTTCTCTAAAATAGAAACCATTGGAGAAAACAGTTTTCTAAGACATTTGTTTAGATACAATTCTAATAATCTTCAGCATCTTATCCTAAGGACACAGAGAGACAAATATATGAGCAGAAAGAGCAGAAAACAATAATGGTAATTTTATATGAATTTAAATGATTCCATGAGTATTTATTTTTTATTTTGTAAATCATTTTATTGGGGGCTCTTAACAGCTCTTCTAACAATCAATACATCAATTGCATCAAGCACATTTTACATATTTTACCATCATCATTTTCAAAACATTTTCTTTCCTCTTGAGCCCTTGGTATCAACTCATCTTTGATCCCTCCCTCCCCAACTCTTTCACCCTTGTAACCCCTTGATAAATTATTTTTATTTTCATATCTTGCACCATCCACTGTCTCACTTAACTCATGTGTTTGTTCTTCCCACTCTGGGGGTAGGGTGTTATACATGTCAACCATTGTAATTGGTTCCCATTTCTTCCCCTTCTCTGGCCCCGCACCTTCCACCTACACTCAGGGTATTGCTACTCCCATTATTGTTCCTTGTTAGGGGCGGTGTTGGTGGTAGTATTTAACTGTCCTGGATTCCATGTGTTGAGAGCTCTTATCTGTACAGGTGTACATGCTCCGGTCTAGGCAGATTTGTAAAGTAGAACTGGGGTCTTGATAGTGGGTGGGTGAGGGGTGAGAAGGAAGCATTAAAGAATTAAAAGAAAAAAAAGAATTAAAAGAATGTTGTGCATTTTAGTTGGTGCTATACTGCACCCTGGATGGCTTTTCCCTTCCTTGTGACTCTTCTGTGAAGGGACGTTCAATTGTCTACAGATGAGCTCTGGGTCTCCACTCTGACCCCCCTTGTTCACACTGATATGATTGTTTGCTTTGGGTTTACTGATGTCTGGTCCCTGATCCTTGTCTACACCTCATGATCACACAAGCTGGTGTACTTCTTCCATGTGGGCATGGTTGCCTACCTGCTAGATGGCCGCTTATTTAACTCCAAGACTTTCAAACCTCAGATGCTGTATCTTCCCATAGCTGGGCACCATCTTAAAGCAAAAATGAAAGGGGTAAAAAGAGCAGGGAGTTTGCAGTTGAGTGGAAACTAGAGAAAAAAGACAATTTCAATAAGCATGCATATCATTTTGTATTATTAGTAAAAATTATTGCAAGATCCATTAGATGTGTACAATTTTAATATGATTTTATGACTAAGATGTTATGAGTAGTGTGGGAAGGCCGACTAGGCAAATGGATTCTCACAGGAAGCACTTTATCTTTTAAGAATTTGTCATTAATTTTCCTGTATCATTGGCAGTATTCAGGAGAAACACGAGGCTTTCTATTTCTTAAACAATTACAGTTTCCGAAGCCCATAGGGGCATGTCTAGCCTCTCACATAGAGTGACTATGAGTCAGAATTGACTCCG
Organism: Tenrec ecaudatus; assembly: GCF_050624435.1. Lineage (NCBI taxonomy): Eukaryota > Metazoa > Chordata > Mammalia > Afrosoricida > Tenrecidae > Tenrec > Tenrec ecaudatus. The sequence continues at coordinate 88,257,955 of NC_134531.1, forward strand.
TGGCAGTGAGGTGAGTTGATTGGCACTCTTGATTAGGTCTTAAACTACAAGGTTAGTGGCTCAAAGTCACTACAAAAGGTTGCTCCCACAAAAAGTTGACAGCCTGGAAACCCCTTCCCAGGATTGCAGTGAGTCTTGAACGAACTCAACTGCCATGGGTACATGGTATTCTTTATAATATTTTGACTGCCCTAAACTTCTATAAGTGACATCTTATAGCTAGTTGCATTTATATTTATACTTGGCAATTAATTGGTATTATTTGGTCTCTTAAATGTTAGTAAATATTGTATTTGATTTTAAGGCTATTTTAACTACTTACATAAGTCATTAAAATATATATTAACTATGATATGAAACAGAATATAACACTCTATTGCTTATATACTGTATTATTGTTGGTATATTTTTTCAACAGTTTGGCACATAATTTACATATCATACAATTGTTCACTCATACAAAGGGGCATTGCATAGTCAACATCACATCAATCTTAGATCAAAGCTCTCACTCCCCATGGTTAAATCGCCTTTAAAAATTAGTCTCTTCTGCCCTCTTCGCTTCTTGTGGTTTGCTGTGAGTGTCCTGGCCTGTGCCCATCCACACCTCCTCTCCATGCCTCGCACAACTGAAGAGCTCCAGGGCTTCCTGATCACAGCCGGCGAAAGGACACCAAGTGTGTCAAGATCAAGAAGAACAAGGATAGTGTGAAGTTCAAGGTGCGGTACAGCAAGTACCTCTACACCCTGGTCATCACCAACAAGGACAAGGCCCAGAAGGTGAAGCACTCTCTGCCCCCGGGTCTGGCAGTGAAGGAGCTGAAATGAATCTGGCTGACTGATGCAAACTCTAATAATTTTTTTAAATTTAAATAAATAAAAATGCGTGGTGCAAGCACAATCAGATCTAGTGCTCCCTCCTTCCTCCTACTTCCATTATTTACTCCCCATATCCCCTTTTCCCTCCCTATTACCCAGCCCTGATTTCCCTGTAACCCCGTGTATCAGTTATCCTCCTTATGCATCAGCCCCCTGGAGTATTTCTGAATATCTCTGCCGCTCATTGTCTTAGGTGCTTAGTGGAGGTCACCCCAGTGCCTGGTTTATGGAGTTGTTGTGGGATTACATGAACTAGAACACTCAAAATAGGTTCCTGCACATAGTAAATTTAATATGTAGTATATCTAATCTCCTCCTATGACATGAGCCTTACTCTGACCATATATCTTATCATATAAAATAGGAAATTTCTGAGAGTAAAACATGACACTATTGAGAATTTTCTGCAGACAAAAGTGACACCTGAACTGTTCCCAAAAAGCCTTCTTTGACACTTAACTTTCTTCAGAAATATGTTGTAATTTTTCAATAGGGGACAAAAACAGGCTAGAAAAGTTTATAGTTGAAGGAAACTTGAGCCCTCTATTTTCAACTCATTAATTTTACAGATAGAAAAAAATGAGGCTCAGAAAACTGAAGGAACTTTTAAAAATTTTTCAAGATTAACCCACATGTACGATGGGCAGGTGAGCCGGAATGGCTTAGTTCGTTGATTCAGCTTGCTTAAATGTATCTTTAAATGATCAGCCAAGACAATATGTCCTGCTCATGGAGATGGTGGTGGCTTTCATGAGAAAGAAGTAGCAACATATAAATATGAGATTAAGTTTCCAGTCAAGCAGGTTGGATTTTATCATTGAGGGATAAGGAAACAAAGAAATGAGGTGGCATCATTTAAGACCATGTGGACATCTACAGTTTAATTAGAAGCTTGGAAAGCTGTATGTTTTTAAGTTCCCTGGTTAGTATAAGGTGCATCTTGAGAATCCTAAAGGGATTCCTATCCGTTTTGTGAGAACCACTAATAATATTTGAGAAGAAACGCTTCTCTCTACCTTCCACTGTCTGCTAAGGTTAAAGTCAACCCTACTCTAAAATGGAACTGGTGGTCCGGTAAACCAATAGTTCCAGAACTCAGGCTAGTCAGAGCCAAGAAGGTTCAATTCTGTGGGATGTATATTCAATTAATGTGTATTCAATTATTGAACAAGGATGGTGAGGATAAGCCTATGAAGGTGTTAATCTAGAGGCAATAGAGCCTAGCAATGGCTTCCCATGATAAACCCTTCCTTATTCAAGCTATATTCAAGCTATATCCAGAAAGCTTTCAGGAACAACAAAAACTATGCTTCTTTAGCCAGTAAGGGTCCAATACTCTATTACAAGTAACCCACTCTTAACAGACCTTTGCTGAGGGTGAAGCCCATGACATCACCGTGGTTCCTGGAGGAGCTGGAAGAGACCTGAGTTTACAGTTTACAGTCAGATAGATTCTAGTTGCAGATTCCAGATTGCAACCAGCATGCACAAATTGATGAGAAAGGAAGAGGAAAATGGGGCAGGACTTAATCAAACACACTCAGAGCAATAGTTCTCTCCTTGGCTGTAGATTATGTTCACCTGGGAATTTCTAGAAATATATCCAGGCTCCACCTGCAGAGATTTTGGAATAATTGACTTGGCATGTGTTGTACCTCCTCAGGTGCTCCTAATGTGCAGACAGGGTGGAGAGCCACGCACACAGAGTACCAAACCAAGTAAACCTGGTACACAGAGTACCAAATCAATGACTTCCTGCTGACGAATGCCCTCCGTTCCAACACACGGGGGAAGGGCCTAAACGGAGCCCTCGTTTGAACTTGAATTTAATTCTTACACTGAATTTTACTAGAAAAGTAACTTTACGCAAATTGCATAAGCTCTTGAGATATGTTTGGTTTTTAAGATATATAAGAAAGAGTACACCCTCACACTTTGCTGTGAAGATGGAATGAAATAATGGAGACAAATCACTTAGCAAAGGACTTGACACATATAAGGACTCAAATATCAATTCTTGTGTGGAAACAATAGAAAGAATGAAGGCATGGTTTTAGAGAATTCTGTACTATACAAGTAATAAATTTATGAATTCCAACAGGTAATTTCCCCTCTAAAGTATTAAATTATGTAGTTAGACTGTATACCAGTAGAAAAAATATTATTACAAAATGAAAGAAACTTTAGTTAAATAGAAGTATCAAAAATATGAAGCCAATTTTTCTTCACTAGTTCTCTATCTAGGTCTATATACTTCTGAAAATGGTGTTTTAATCCCTCTAACCCTTCCCTAAAGAAGTTTGCAAACAGCAATTTGGGCACAAAGTGTATTTCTTATAATTGTTCTTTTGAGCTCCGGGAATGACAAGAAGTGGGAAAGAAGAAGATCAGGCCTTTAGGGTAGATGGGATCAAGTTCCTTAGCAAAGTTCTCCTAGGATAGCCCTTCTTAGCTTGAAAAATGAGCAGTTGTTCTACTCTCTCCTCCTCCCCTTCATCTACTCCCGTGTGATCTGATCAGATATGTCCCTCTCCTGGAGCTGCAGAATCAATGTTGTCCTTTGAAACAAATTCTTCTGGGGGGAGGGTCAGGAATCCACTTAATTTTTGGTATGAGGCCGTGAGGATGATGTTCCTGATTAGAGCAGCCAGTCCACAGAGAGGACAACATGGTTGGCCCCACTATAAAACATGATGCCCTTTACTGACCCATGGCGCTACAGGGGACAGCACTGGAGACACAGTGTGAGAATTGCACCTGACCTGATCCCACCACACCGAGGCAAAGCACTGGGGGAGTGCAGTGGAACAGCAAGGAAATGGAGTGGCAAGGTCCCCAGGGAATGCTGAAAGTGGACTTTGGGGCCAGGGTGGGGTGCCCCAACAGAATGGACTGGAAAACACTCTTAAAGGCCAACAAACAATCCTTGAACTAACTACAAGCTTTTCTTTCTTTTTCTTTGGCAGTGCTTTGTTGTTGTTTTGTTGTATACTGTTGCTTTGTTGTCCTCTGTCTTGTTTTTGTGCATGTTATTATCTCCACAGGTCTGTCTAAATAAGATAGGCTAGATGAACTATCTGGAGGAAAACAACGGGACCAACAGTTCTGGGGGGACTTGGGATAGGGGTAGGTCGGGGGTAAGGAAGTGGTGTTAACTAACCCAGGGACAAGGGAACTACATGGGATCCAAATTGATGGTGAAGGGGGAGTGGCAGGCCTGGTAGGGAATGATCAAGGGTAAGGTAACATAAAGAAGAGGTATAGCTATAACCCAAGTGGGGGCGGAGCATGACAGTGCAGCAGGAGGAAAGTCAAGGGAAATAGAGAAAAGAGATAGGAAGCAAAGGACATTTATAGAGGTCTAGACAAAGATATGTACATGCAAATATATATATATGAGGATGGGGAAATAGATCTATCTGTCTATATTTATAGGTTTAGTATTAAGGTGGCTGAAGGACCTTGGGCCTCTACTCAAACACTCCCTAAATGCATGAATACTTTCCTCTATTAAATTGGCATTCTATGATGCTCACCCTCCCTACACAACCGCTGAAGCCAAAGTGGGTGAACAAGTAAATGTGGTGAAGAAAGCTGATGGTGCCCGGCTATCAAAATAGATAGCGTCTGGGGTCTTAAAGACTTGAAGATAAATACGCAGCCATCTAGCTCAGAAGCAACAAAGCCCACATGGAAGAACACACCAGCCTGTGTGATCACATGGTTCCCAAGGGATCAGTTATTGGGCATCAAAGAACCAAAAATCATATCATTGGCTGCACACCTCCATGATATGATCACGGAGGACAAACTGGTGCATAAGCAAATGTGGCAAAGAAAGCTGATGGTGTCCAGCTATCAAAAGAGATAGTGTCTGGGGTCTTAAAGGCTTGAAAGTGAACAAGCAGCCATCTAGCTCAGAAGCAACAAAGCCCACATGGAAGAAGCACACCAGCCTGTGCGATCACGAGGTGTCAAAGGGATCAGGTATAAGGCATCATCAAAAAAAAATTTTACCATAGTGAATGCAGGGTGAAGTGCAGAATGGAGATCCAAAACCCATTTGATGGTCACTGGAGATCCCCTCACAGAGGGGTCTAGGGAAAGAGATGCGTCAGTCAGGGTGCGATGTAGCAGCGATGAAGAATACAACTTTCCTCCAGTTCCTAAATGCTTCCTCCTCTTCCCAACCACCACCCCCCCTATACCATGATCCGAATTCTACCTTGCAAGTCTGGATAGAACAGAGGTTGTACACTGGTGCAGATAGGAGCTGGAGGCACAGGGAATCCAGGGTGGATGATACCTTCAGGACCAGGGGTTGAGGGGCGATACTGGGAGAGTATAGGGTGAGTGGGTTGGAAAGGGGGAACTGATTACAAGGATCCACATGTGACCGCGTCCCTGGGTACGGAAAACAGAAAAGGGGGTGAAGGGAGACACTGGATAGGTCAAGATATGACAAAATAATAATTTATAAATTATCAAGGGCTCCTGAGGGAGGAGGAAGTGGGGAGGGAGGGGAAAAAAGAGGACCTGGTGCAAAGGGCTTAAGTGGAGAGCAAATGCTTTGAAAATAATTAGGACAAAAATGTACAGATGTGCTTTATACAATTGATGTATGTATAAGTCTGTATTGTGATAAGAATTGTATGAGCCCCTAATAAAATGTTAAAAAAAAAAAAAAGAGCAGTTGCAGTGGTTGGCAGGAAAAACAACGCCCTGATACAATTTCTTGGCTTTTTCTTTTCATCAATGCAGTTTTCAAATTTATTTTGTTTAAATCACTTTATTAGGGGCTCATACAACTTTTATCAAAATGCATACATACATCAATTGTGTAAAGCACATTTTTACATCCATTGCCCTCATCATTCTCAAAACATTTACTCTCCACTTAAGCCCCTGGCATCAGCTCCTCATTTTCCCTCTCCATCCCCATTCTTCCCTCCCTCATGAATACTTGATAATTTATAAATTATTATTTTGTTATATCTTGCCCTGTCCGATATCTCCCTTCACCAACTTTTCTGTTGTCCATCCCCCAGGGAGGACGTTCCCTCTTTCCAACCCACCCTCCCTCTACCCTCCTGGTATCACCACTCTTACCAATGGTCCTGAAGGGATCAGTCGCCCTGGATTCCCTGTGGTTCCAGTTCCTATTTGTACCAGTGTATATTCTCTGGTCTAGCCAGACTTGCAAGGTAGAATTGGGATCGTGATAGTGGGGGGTGGGGGTGGGAGGAAGCATTTAGGAACTAGAGGAAAGTTGCATGTTTCTTCATTGCTGCATTGAACTCTGACTGGCTTTTCTCCTCCCTGCGACCCTTCTTTAAGGGGGTGTTTAATAGTCTACAGATGGACTTTTGGTCTCCACCCTGCAATCCCCCTCATTCAAAATGATATGATTTTTTTTTTTGTAAAAATGCTGGGTTTAAAACTCAAAATTGTACAAATTGGCTCCAGAATCTACATGTTTAGTCGTTACAGTATGTCTCATTTGTTGTTGTTGTTTTTTTTTGCTTTTTTTTTTTTTAATTATTTTTTATTTTTTAACAAATTATTGGGGCTGATACAATTCTTTTCACAGTTCATACATATACATACATCAATTGTATAAAGCACATCTGTACAGTCTTTGCCCTAATCATTTTTTTCTCCTCTTTTCTTCATTTACATTTTATTAGGGACTCCAACAACTCTTACCACAATCCATACATATACATACATCAATTGTATAAAGCACACCCATACATTCCCTGTCCCAATCATTCTCAAGGCATTTGCTCTTCACTTAAGCCCCTTGCATCAGGTCCTCTTTTCCCCCCCCCCCTCCCTCCCTTTTCCCCCCTCCCTCATATGCCCTTGGTAATTTATACCTCGTTATTTTGTCATATCTTGCCCTATTCGGGGTCTCCCTTCCCCCCTTCTCTGCTGTCCCTCTCCCAGGGAAGAGGTCACATGTGGCTCCTTGTAATCAGTTCCCCCTTTCCAACCCACTCACCCTCCACTCTCCCAGCGTCGTCCCTCACGCCCTTGGTCCTGGAGGTATCATCCACCCTGGATTCCCTGTATCTCCAACCCTCATATGTACCAGTGCACAGCCTCTGTCCTATCCAGCCCTGCAAGGTAGAATTCGGATCATGGTAGTTGGGGGGAGGAAGCATCCAGGATCTGGGGGAAAGCTGTGTTCTTCATCGATACTACCTCACACCCTAATTAACCCATCTCCTTTCCTAAGCCCCTCTATGAGGGGATCTCCATTGGCCGACACTTGGGCCTTGGGTCTCCACTCTGCACTTCCCCCTTCATTTAATATAATATATATATACGCATACATATATACATATACACATATATACACATACATACACCCACTTATATCTTTTTTTTTTTTGCATGATGCCTTATATCTGGTCCCTTGGGCACCTCGTGATCGCACTGGCCGGTGTGCTTCTTCCATGTGGGCTTATTTGTTTCTGAGCGAGATGGCCGCTTGTTCACCTTCAAGCCTTTAAGACCCCAAACACTATCTCTTTTGATAGCCGGGCACCATCAGCTTTCTTCACCACATTTGCTTGTGCACCCATTTGTCTTCAGCGATCCTATCATGGAGGTGTGCAGTCAATGATATGATTTTTTGTTCTTTGATGCCTGGTAACTGATCCCTTTGGGACCACTCGATCACACAGGCTGGTGTGTTCTTCCATGTGGACTTTGTTGCTTCTGAGCTAGATGGCCGCTTGTTTATCTTCAAGCCTTTAAGACCCCAGTCACTATCTCTTTTGATAGCCGGGCACCATCAGCTTTCTTCACCACATTTACTTGTTCACCCATTTTGGCTCCAGCTGTTGTGTCGGGAGAGTGAGCATCATAGAGTTCCAATTTAATAAAAGAAGGTATTCATGCATAGAGGGAGTGTTTGAGTAGAGGCCCAAGGTCCTTCCGCCACCTTAATACTTGACCTATAAATATAGACACAAAGATCTATTTCCCCAACCTCCTATATATATATATTGATTTTTTTTTGTTTTGATGATGCTAATACCTGATCCCTTTGACAACTCATGATTGCACAGGCTGGTGCACTTCTTCCATGTGGACTTTTTTGCCTTTAAGAACCCAGATGTTATATCTTTTGATACCCAGGCACCAACAGCTTATGTATAAGCTTCACCACATTTGCTTATGTATCCGCTTTGTCTTCAGCGATTGTGTCGAGAAAGTGAGCATCATAGAATGCCAGTTTAATAGAACAAAATATTTTTGCATTGAGAGAGTACTTGAGTGGAGGCCCAGTGTCCATCTGCTACCTTAATACTAAACCTATAAATATATGTACATAGATCTATTTCCCCATCCTCATATGTAAATATGTTTACATATGCACATGCCTGTATTTAGATCTCTATAAATGTCCTGTGCCTCCTAGCTCTTTCAACTATTTCCTTTGACTTTCCTCTTGTTCCACTATTATGCTCAGTCTTCATTTGGGTTTCAGTAATTCCTCTACATTACCACTGATCATATCCTACCAGGCCTCCTACTCCCTCCTCACCACTGATTTGGATCACTTTTTGTTCCCTTGTCCCTGGGTTTGTTGACACCACTACATTTTCCCGCCCCCCCCCCCCCCCGCCTTGTGATCATCTGTATTCTTCAAGAAAAGCAATCAAGATTACTCCTTTGGAATTCCAAAAATAAGTTGCCATCCTAAATAGAGTTGGTCTATCTTTCTTGCATTTCCCTGGTCCAATGGATCTGGTAAAAACCATTGTTTTGATGGTGCTTCTTTTTTTTCCCTCTTTTTTCCCCCTCCCTCTCCACTCCCCCCTCCCTCATGTGCCCTTAGTAATTTATACATTGTTATTTTGTCATATCTTGCCCTATCTGGAGTCTCCCTTCCCCCCTTTCTCTGCCGTCCATCTCCCAAGGAGGAGGTCGCATGTGGATCCTTGTAATCAGTTCCCCCTTTCCAACCCACTCACCCTCTACTCTCCCAGCATCGCCCCACACACCCTTAGTCCTGAAGGTATCATCCACCCTGTATTCCCTGTGCCTCCAGCCCCCATATGCACCAGTGTACAACCTCTGCCCTATCCAGTCCTGCAAGGTAGAATTCGGATCATGGTAGTTGGGGGGAGGAAGCATCCAGGATCTGGGGGAAAGCTGTGTTCTTCATCGGTACTACCTCGCACCCTGACTGACCCATCTCCTCTCCTAAACCCCTCTATGAGGGGATCTACAGTGGCCACCACTTGGGCCTTGGGTATACACTCTGCACTTCCCCCTTCATTCAATATGGTATATTGAATGGTATATATACATATACACATGCATATATCTTCTTTTTTTTGCATGATGCTTTATACCTGGTCCCTTTGGCACCTCGTGATCGCACTGGCTGGTGTGCTTCTTCCATGTGGGCTTTTTTTGCTTCTGAGCTAGATGGCCGCTTGTTCACCTTCAAGCCTTTAAGACCCCAGACGTTATCTCTTTTGATAGCCAGGCACCATCAGCTTTCTTCGCCAGATGGTGCTTCTTTTAAGGTGGACTATTTGGTTACACTCTTGGTTGCTAAGGCAAGGTCAGTAGCTTGAAACCACCAAACTCTCAGCAGGAGAAAGATGGGGTTTTCCACTCCTGTAAAGATTTTCAGTCTCAGAAGCGAAGAGGGACAGTTTTACTCTGCTGTGCAAGGATGCTTTGGGTCAGAATTGACTCGTGGCAGTGAATTCTCCGTTGAATGACACTAAAATGTGCGCATTCCTGTGAGAACTGTTGTGCTGCCTGATCACACAGGCATGTTATAACATGTCTTTTTTTAAAAATGTTTTATTTCGGCCTCATACAACTCTTATCACAATCCATACATATACATACATCAATGGTACATTCTTTGCCCTAATCATTTTCTATGTATTTGCTTTGATAGGAATAAAAAGTTAATAATAAGTAGATTTGTGGGGGCTTCCACATACACATGAGAAGTATATAATAGAAAATGAATTCCAATTGGTGCTGTATGCCTTAACATACCTGAGAAAGTTAACATTAATTACAGTTAGTCAATGACAAATGATTATGAAACAGTATTATGAAGTAAATGTAGCACACTAGAAATTAAACTGACCTTAGCAAAAAGTGCAGTGTCGGTATTTAGGATAAAAAATATGTAACAAAAGCATTTCCTGAAAATGTTGTAGGAAAATAATATGCGGTCATCAATGAAGGCAGTTCTGGTCATCTGTCCAATTCAGAGTTAAGAGTGGCCTCCTCCAAATATCCTTAGTCCCTATCCCATGTGCATATCTGAGGCAGAGAGGTGGAGATGAACTGGTCGATTGTTAGATGAGCAAGAACATAGACAAAGCCAAAGGAGAGAAAAAGAAATGAAGGTCAACCCCAAGCACAAGCAGTAGCTGGTAACATTTCCCCAGAAAACCAGATCGTTGACAGGGAAGCGTGCAGTTGCTGCAGTTCTGTGCTCGTGAGGTCTATTTCTGCAGCGTGCGCCCAAACTGGGAGCAGCCCTGTCAGATTCCGCCGATCAGAGTATCTTATCACCATTGTAATTAGCAAAAGGCTCTGAAAGGAAATCCTGATCTGGGAAAGAGAAGTCGAAATTTGAAAATGAAATAGAAATAGTAGGCAAATAATTATTCGCCAAAGCCACTTTGATTCTCTCCTGTGGACTAGATAGCGAGGTAAGCCACGTAGACAGCATCCTGACAGGCGAGTTTCTGCGATGCAGGTAGAACGTCTGCTCCTGGGGGAGGTGCGAGCGCCCGAGGATGGTTCTGCGCCTTCTCCAGCGGTGTTCACAGGAACTCGGATGTGGCAGCCAGGCCTGTGCACTGTTTGCGCTCTGCCTCAAGTCTCAGTTTGAAAATGTGCGAAAATCACCAAATTAGACAGTGCCATGTGAGACTAAGAACAGTTTCTTCCTTGTTTTTAATTATTAAAAATTGTAATTGACCTGTATAAGCGGTGTCTGTTGCGGTACTTTAATGACGGAGGGCTGACGCTGACTCCTTTCCTTATTCATGAACCAAAGGGCTGTTTGCTTCAGCAATTCGAGTGTCACAGAAATGTCAACTATGAAAAGCACAACATTTTTATCCCTGAAACAAAGAATACTTTTTGGGGCTGTTATTTATTTATATATTTTCCGGGAGTACATGCAATAAAAGAAACCACATGATTCACACATCAGGTTTAGCTCACTCCATGGACATCCAGGGGTTAGAAATAGTCCTGTGCTTCTTAATTACCTTACTAATTTTCTGAATTAGGTCTTCCTTTTTTAATAATCAATTTGCATTCAAGTTCTAAATTCCTCGATGGCAGCAAGCCAAAAATGAAAGAAAATATTGCTGGTTGAGAGGACTAGACGTGAAGCAGGCAGACCCTAATTGATTCTTGTCCGTTCTCTCTCACTGATGCTACAGGAGCGGCTTTTCTTTGACAATTTTTAGCCATTGGATCACTTTTCTTCCCTATAAACTTTAGATGAGACAGCTGGGGATCTTAGGATTCTGCATTTTCTACATCAGCAAAACTAGGAGTGTGTGCGATGAAGGGGTGTGATTCTGTTTCATCACAGTGTTATATAACTCTGCAGATTCTCTAAGGTGTAATGATATTTAGAGGTGACAGTGAAAGCACTACAATTCCACCAAGTGTTATGCAGAGACACCACGCACAAGGAAGGCTGAACTTTCTCAAACAGCTCATAAGAACATTATGAACTTCCCCCTTCCCTTTCTCTACAACATTTTGATCAAAAATAGCTAGTGGAAATTTTGGTCATAAATTTTAGATACTGTTATACTTTACCTTGAACTGACAAATAAAGCCTCTGTGCTAATTATGCATTTTACTACTTTCATAGAATAGGTCTTAAGTAGGAATGAAAATAGTGCAGAGGGACTACTATACAACAGACATTGTTAGCTAATATTTGAATGAAGTATTTGGCTGATATGTAGGGTCTTCGTTGGAGACCTTGAATTTTTTTACAGAATGTTTTATAAAGTTCTGTATCATTTTGTTGTTATCACTTAGAACATGTTTGTAAAAATTACTCTTCCAGTATTACAAAAGTAGGTAAAAAAGTAATAGAATTATTGTTTATACGTGCATGAATTTATTCCAAACAAGCATAGTTAAACACGTTGCTGGGATCAAGGGATGGCTGCTGGTGATATGTCTTAATATCATTGGGGTGCCTTCAAAATAAAAGGTCCAATCCATTGGATTCCAATGGAAATAGGTCAGTTCATGAGAAGGTGGAGAGGTCAATAGAGAAAGTTACAGAGACTATTTTAAGGAAATTTCAAAGGCAGTCATTTTATAAATTTTATTTTCTTATTTTTTCAGATCTCAAAGTCTTTTATTTTCTGTTAATTTATTATTAATTGGGAGTTAATACATATATCAATCATTCCATAGTTTAGTCATGTCAAGCAGAATTGCACAATTGCTATCACCATCCGTTTCCAGACATTCTTTTTCCTCCTGGATTCCTTAACGTTCTCTCCCTTTTACCTTCCTACCACCAGTGCACCCCCCGAAACCCTTATTCTATTTGCTGTCTCTATAGGTTCATCAGTCCTGGCTTTCAGATACCCAAACACAGAAAAACATGTAGCACAACTTCATGAGGGTGACCTCCAATGACATAACACTTCTGAAATATACCCTAAAATGAACAAACAAAAGCAAAACAAAACAGAACTACAGAAAACATTGAAAACCGGATTAGATTCAGCATGCATCAGAGGGGGGATCAACTGAGAATGTTTTAACTGTTCAAGGCCTTTGATCTTCTGTGCTCATCTCTCCAGTGCGCTCTGTGCGGTGGCCACTTTCTCCCACCACTCCTTAGAGGGAGTTCAACAGACCATCACAGGAGCTGATTATGAATAATTGTTTTAAAACTCCAAAAATGTGCTGGAGAGATAAAGGACAGGAAATGCACTATAGTTCTGTTTGTTTGTTTGTTTCCCACCACAACACTCTGCTCATTCTTTGAGGGTAGAGAGGGCTCTGCTTTGAAAATTTCATTAAGAAATCATATCTACTCTGATGCTTAGGCTGTGTGTCCATTTGGTGGACCTATGAGAAGCGATGGATGGTGTGCAAATTATCAATCAGGTCACAAGTTAATAATGTCTCCTTGGAGGTCTGGCCTATTTATAATACACACGGTGTACAAATTGTCTCTTTGTCTCTTGCTCCTCTTTGCCTTCCTGCTGGCTTGCGAATATGAGTCTCACCATTTTGTTTCTTTAGAAACTCGGGCTAACTCACATACCAAGCTATAATTCTCATCTCATTCCTTGAAATTTCATTTGTTTCCAAAATGTAAAGAATATTTTCAAAGAACATTTTAAAAGGATGTGAGTTCTTTGAGGCTGCTGAAAATGCTGTTTAAAAATGGTGTAAAGCACAAAGCACATTATTTTGGGGGGAAGGGCTGTTGAAATGGAAATACTACCTTCAGAAATGCACAGGTCTAGATCAAAAACTGCATTTGCACATGTTGGTATTTTGTTTAATAAAAGTTTCAATAATTTTGTCCTTCCAATTTTTAGTTTTTTAAAATTTTAACACTTTTATTGGCATTGATTCCACATATCATACAATTCAATAGTCAATCATATTATGGAGAGTTGTACAATCATCACCGTAATCCATTTTAGAATACGTTTTCCTTCTTTCCTTGTTATTAGTCCCCGTTTCCCACCCTCCCCAACAATCACCACCATACCCGAACCACCGAGTTATCCAGTTACTGTCTCTCTAGAAAGGCCTAAAGTGGATTTCATGTCCCGGAAGACATAACAAAACAACAACGACCAGCAATAGGAAAGTCTGACAAATAAAAATTTCAACTGAAAATAAAACAAGTATGACAAATAAAAACTTCAATTGAAAATAAAACAGAGAATATTTTTAAATATAACAAATTTTCAATGAATCAAAAGGGCAAACAAATGAGATTACATTTCAAATTAACCTCTTCAGCTACAGTTGACTTTACCATGCTCTCTGTGATTACCAGACTATTCACGTCAACTGAGTTAGAGAGAAATCACCACGGGAGGCTGCAAACAGATTTTTGGGTTTCATTTCTTAATACCAGATGTTCACAATCTAATCCCTGATACCATTCTTTCCCAAACCTTTAGATTCTATTGTTTCCAATCTTTGGGTCACACAAGCTGCTATGCTTCTTCCATCTTGACTTAGTTGAGGCCCCACTTAAATTGCTGCTTGTTTAAAGACAAAGTTTCAAGACTCTAGACACTATCTATTTTCTTCATCATATTTTTATATACCAATAGCATCTTCAATGATCTCTTTACAAAGGTGAGTATCAGGCAGAAATAATGTCCTAGGAACTAATTGTTCTTAAGTTGGGGATATAATTAAGTGCTATCACAAAATCTATTCATAAATCTATGGTTTACATGTATCTCTGGTTCAATTAGAAACATCATTACCACTTCATGTTAGAGAATATTATCAATTATTCACTTGGTACATCAGATTATTCTATTGATGGTGTTCTTAGGTGCCACCATATCCTTTTCAATGCATAACAACCCTAAATACAAAGACCATAGCACTGTTCTGTGCTATACATGTCTCACAATTGTCCTATGCCTGAGCCAATTCTTGCAGCCACTCTGTCAGTCCAGCTCTGTTTTTGGCTTTCCTTCACTATACTAGGATTATATATTTGTCCAGGGACTGCTCTCTCCAGATAACACATCCCAAGTATATAAGTCATATAAGTCAAAGCCTTGACCTCCTGGCCTCTAAGAAGCACACTGGCTATACTTCTTCTAAGACAGATCAGTTTGTCATTTTAGCAGTCCCTGATATTTTTATTATGTTCCAGTGCTACAATTTAAATGCATCAGTTTTTAGCTGGTTTTCTGTATTCAATGTCCAACTTTAGTGTGCCGATGAGGCACCAATGATTTGGTCAGGTGGAGCTTAGTTCTCAAAATAAAATTCTCACTTTTAAATTCTCTAAAGAGGTCTTATGTCGCAGCCTAACCCACTACAATGTGTATTTTGATCTCTTAAGTGCTGCTTCCATGAGATTGTGGATTCAAGCAGGGCAAAGTCCTTGACAGATTCTATCCTGTCCCCACCTATGATGTTCCCTATTGGTCCAGTCGTGAGGATTTGGGTCTTCCTTACATTGACTTGTAATCCATATGGAAGGCTGCAATCTTTGATCTTCATCAGCAACTTCCTCAATTCCTCCTCATTTTCAGCAGGGAAAGCAATGTCATCTGAATGTCACAGGTTGTTAGTAAGCCTTCCTCCAATCCTGCCCAATGCTTCATTTTCCTTCATACGAGGAGGTACCCGCCCCCAAACCGCAATTGCTTTCTTTTCAAAGCTATGCATTGAATTTTTTTTACAAAACAACCTATCACCTTTAAAGTACCCCCCATTACACTTGATACATTTGTCGGATCTGCTATTCCATTCTTGAAAACATCTTTCAAACACCTCTTTGACTGGGTGACAATGCCTACCTCATTTTTTTCCTTCGCCTCTTCTTCTTCATCAATTCACTGTCCTTTCATTCCCCTCTTCAATGGTGGAAACAAAAGGAAGTTGTGCCGTGCAATGTCAGGTGAGTAAGGTGTGTGGGGTAAGAGAAACTTGCTGGTTTTTTTCCCAAAAACTGGTGCACTGAGATGGCTGTGTGCGCAGGTGCATTGTCATGGTGGCAAAACCAGTCCCCCATCTGCCACAAAACAGGCCTTTTTTGTCACTCACTGTTACACTATCTTTTCAGAACTTCTAAGTAGAAAGCTTGATTAACAGTCTGACCTGGTGGAATGAACAACAGATACTATTCCCTTCATATAAAAAATGGGGGGCACCATCTGGATCTTTGATTTCAGTTTATAAGTTTTGGGGAGGTGAGGTAACAGTGGCATCTTCCACTGGTTTGATTAATGTTTGATTTCAGAGTCCTAATAATAGCACCATGACTTGTCACCAGTAATGACCTTGGAAAACATCTGAGTCACTTTGGAGCTGTTCTTTCAAAGCACAGCATGTTTCCAACCAATGACCTTTTTGCTGGTCAGTCAGAACCTGAGGCACAAAGCGACCCTTTCTTATTCTCAAATCTCCCATTAACATTCCCTGAGCTGAGCTCCAAGATAGTCCAGATAACTTCCCTAACTCTTCAATGGTCCGTGGCTTGACAATGAGCTCAAGAGCCCAAATCACGTCTATATTTTCTTCTGTTTGGGAAGTAGACAGACACCAGAATGAGATTTGTTATCAATTGAGATTTTTGAAACTAAAAAAAAAATCACTTGTGTTGTTCACACAACTTAAACCACGCAGAAGTCCCACGTGAGCATAATCAATGTTCTAAAAGTCCCATTCTTCTCAAGGTTATCCATACAGATGAATGTTTTTGCATAGTCAATAAAACCCAAGTAAACTTATTTCTGGTATTCTTAGTTTTGAGCCAAGATCTATCTGACACCTGCAATGATATTCTTGTTCCATGGCCTCTTCTGAATCTGGCTTAAACCTCTGGCAGCTAGCTCCCTATCAATATACTGATTTGCCTGTTTCAGGATGATATTCAGTAAAGTTTTACTTTCATGTGCTATCAATGATATTGTTCTATAATTTGAGCATTATTTTGTGTGTTATTTCTATGGAATTTGAACAAATATGCATCTCTCCCGGTCACTTGACCAAAGAGCTGTCCTCCAATTCCTGGCATTAAATGAGAGAGTGCTTCTAGTGCTTCATCAGCTCGATAAAAAATTAAAAAATAGGTATTCTATCAATCCCTGGACATTATTTTTGCTAATTCTTTCATTGCAGTTAGAACGTCTTCCTTTCGAATGATTGGTTCTTGCTCATTTATTACCTTTGAGATGGTAGAGTGTCCACTAGTTATTTGGCACACTGATTCTGTGTATTCTTTCCATCCTCTCCATACTTCCTGTATCATTCACTGTTTTGCATAATGAATCTTTCAATATTTAAATTCAAGGCTTGTATTTTTTCTTGAGTTCTTTAAGTTTAAGATAGTCTGAGCATATCCTCTCCTTTTGATTTTATAATTCTAGATCTTTGCACATTTCATTGTAATATTTGGCTTTGCCTTTTAGAGCTGCCCTTTGAAATTTTCCATTCAGCTCTCTAACTTAATCATTTTTTCCATTTGCTTTAGCTACTCTACAAATCTGTTATTGAGATGTTCTTGAAATTCACATAAGATAAAATCAAGGTCCTATATTGGCACTCATTGACTTAATTTCCTTCTGCTTTATCCTGAACTTACATATAAGCAATTGATGGTGTGTTCCCCAGTATGCCCATGACATGGTTTTAGCTGCTAATATTGAGCTTCCCAATTGTTTCTCCCCATTAAAAAAAAAGCCATAAAACCAAAGTCACTGACATCAAACAGATGCCAATTCATGATGATCCTATAGGACAAAGTAGAACTTCCCCCAAAAGTTTCCAAAACTGTAACTGTTAAAGGGAGTAGAAGCCCCTCCCCCACCTCCTGCTGGCTTTGATTGTAAGGATCACTGTCAATGCCTACCCACTACACACCAGCACTCCATCCTTTCTCCCACAGGTTTAGTTATTTGATTTCTGCGTATTCCCATTGGAAAAGCTCATGTATGAGAAAGCCTTTTGTACTTTGGAAAAACAGTATTTTCTCTGAAGAGGTCACTGGTCTTGCAAAATTCTGTCACACAATCTCCATCTTTGTTTGTATCACCAAGTCCATGTTTCCCAACGCTATTCCTTCCTGTTTGTTGTCACCTGTTGCAGTGTATTCGACAATAATTATCAATGCAGCTTTATTTCATGTTCGGTCTATTTTCAGCTGAAGGCATTGGTAGAAGTCTTCAATTTCTTCATAATTCGTTTATGTGGATGATGCATGAATTCAAATAATATTTGTAACTGATGGGATTTCCTCGAAGGTGTATAGGTACAATCCTCACAGTTGTTCTTATCTATGAGCACACAATTGCAACCACTGTGGCAATTCAGCTTGTTGAAGACAATCATGTTTTTCACTGATCCTCTTCTTTATCAAGTATGATGTCCTTCTTGGGATTTTGTCTCTCTTAACAATATGTCCAAAGTGGCAGAGATGAAACTTCACCATCCATGTATCTAAGAAACTACTTGGCTGTACCTCTTCCAGGACAGATTTATTAGACCTTTTGGCAATCCATGGTAATTTCAATATTCTTAGCCAACACCATAATTCAAATCCATTGGTTATTTTTTGATGTTCTTTAATCAATGGCCAACTTTCAAATGCAAATGAGGCAATTAAAATTTCTTGGTTTGAGTCATGTACACCTTAGTCCTCAAAGTATTATTCATGCTTTTCCCCACTTTAAAGAGGTCTCGTGCAGCAGATTTACCCAGTGCACTGTAATGTTTGATCTCTTGACTTCTGCTTTCATGAACATTGATTGTGGATCCAACAAGAATAAATCCTTCGCAACGTCAGTCTTTTCGTCATTTATCATGATGGTAGTAATGGTCTAACTGTGAGCCCGTGGGTCTCCTTTACGTTGAGTTGTAATCCACACCAAAGAATGCGGTCATTGATCTTCATCGGGCAGTGCTTCAGATGTGTCTGACTTTCAGCAAAGAATGCTGTCTCATCTGCAGAGCACAGGTTTTGCACAAGACTCCCTCTAATCCTGATGTTACATGTGTTTTCATATAAACCATCTCTGAGCATTTGCTCCACATGCAGATTAAATAAGTACGGTGAGAGGATATGGCCCTGATGCACCCCTTTCCTGAGTTTAAAGGATGCAATATGTTCTTGATGTGTTCTTGTTTGTTCATACAAGTGCCTCTTGAGCTACATACAGCTTCTCAAGAGCATTGCTAGGCACTCAGGTGTGCTCACTCTTCTCAGGCCATCCACAGTTTGTTATGATCCACCCAGTTGAATGCCTTGGCATAATCAATCGGTAAAAGTCAACAACTGTCTGGTATTCTCTACTTTGAGCAAAGATCCACCTGGCATCAGCAATGTAACTGCTTGGTCCACATCCTCTTCTAAATCCGGCCTGTTCATCTGGCAGGGCTCTGATACTGCACTGCGGCAACTGTTGCTGGATGATATGCAGCAAAATTTTACTTGCATGTGATATTGAGGCTATTGTTCTATGACTGACACATTTTCTTGGGCACTTTTCTTTGGAATGGGTACAAATACAGATCTCGTCTAGTCAGTTGGCCAAGTAGCATTTTTTCTGATTTCGTGACATAAACAAGTGAATGTTGCCAGTGCTTCATCAGTTCTACTGGCACCGCTATGCCGCACATACTCCACTGAGAAGTACAAATCAAAGCCAAAGCATTTGGGAAGACTATTTGACAGTTTCTGTAAAGTTGAGCATCCATCAAGTTCTTGTCTAGGTATAACAGAACCAAAATGCATATGTACATGTCCTAAATAGTACGTAAAACAAGCTTCATGGTAGCACTACTAACAATCATAGAAGTGGAAGCAACTCAATACTCAATACCCCTATAGATAAATAAATTGGGCTATTCATATGTAGAAATTTATGAATCAATTTAAAAAGAAAACTTCTGGTAAGTTCTAGAACACGAACAAATTTCACAAACATAATGCTCAAAATTTGCCAGAAACTGTGTGTTTCTATTGACCTGACATTTATAGGAGGGGAATCTGTGGGTTCTGAAGTCAGATTGTTGGGCACACCAGGGAGAAGGGAAGGATTGCTGTTTGGGAGAGACTTCTGAGATGTCTTTACTATTTTACTTCCTTGTATTGGTTCCATGGCTGTGTCCATTTTTATGAAAATTCATCCATTTGTACACTTTTAATTTTTGCCCTTTTCAAGTTATATTTCAATTAAATAGTTTATAAAACAAAAATGCATATATGAGCCATAAGTGAATTATGTTAAAAACTGAAAATAAGATAAATTGTGTTTGGCATAATTCAATTTCCCTTCAAGAAAGATGAAAAGTTATCGATAAAAACTAATATAGCAAAAATCACTCTGTGAGAATAAAATGTGAACAGGTTTGCCATTCTGGGGACCTTTCCATTATGAACTGATAATGTGATAAGAATATATTTATAGATTCGCTCACACTTATTGACTTCATGAAACATTTTTAAATTGTTGGCTAGGAATATATCTCCAGCCTAGCATACAGAAACACATTTATAGGCATTAATTTGTATCATTTAAACTTCTTTCAACTTTACAATGTCATTGAAATTTTTTTTAATTTCAAATTTTTCTTACCTTTCCCTTTTCTGCCATTTCCACAGCCTATGTTAATATTAACAGAGATGAAAGCATTCTCATATTCACTCTTTAGAATCTTTTTCAACCACACTATCTCCTAGTTCTTAGGCTTCTATAGATGGTACTCGTCTTTGGATCCCTCAGAAAGTAGCTCTTAAAATCTTCTTGATATAACAGTGTACTAACACCTTGAAAATTAAATTAATTCTTAGGAGTACTAGATTAAACCTAAATACTGACTCAAAGAAGGAATCAATTCTGCGACTTATTGGACACAGAAAAGTGAACAATTCTAACTGTACCTTATGATTCTCCAATTATCAAATGTTGCTTAGGGCTTCAATATGTATAAGTCTATACATTTGACTTTAGTTTAATACATTAAATCACTAAGTGCTACACAACCAACTTTTTCCAATCTGTCAGATGTCAAAAATAAGGGGCCTTGAAAAAGTTCACTAGAAATGAAAATGAAAGATGATTACTTTTTCCATGAACTTCTTGAAGTCCCCTCATATATTTGTTAACTGTGATTTTGAGGTATCATCACTTTAGGTTTTTATCCTTGAAGAAACTTTAAATATTTTTATTATGAATTCGGGATGCTGCACATGTGTTTAACAACACTGTACACTCACTACCCAGGTGTTGGCACACTATGGTCAGCCCATCCATGGTCATCACCTCTGATACAGGACCGTAATCAGTACGCCCTTCCGAGTGAAGAAGTCGGGAACGATGCACCTTCCAGCATGCCGCATGTTTTCATAGCCAACATTTGTCTCTCTGAAGTTACTGGTAGATTTAAAAAGCCTGACAGGGTGCTTTGGGAAGAAGATTAATGCAGATGCAGTTAGGTTGAAATTTAACAACTTATCTTTTTTTCCCTTTTTGACTTATTTAAATTTGTTGTGCTTTTTATTATTCTCAACTTTCATTTGGATAGAGGAGCCCTGGTGGTACATTGCTTACAGGTTTAGCTGTGATCCTCAAAGTCAGCAGTTTGAAACCACTAGTATTAACTCTATGGGAGAAATACTGGCCTTTCTACAGTCTCAGAAACTCACAGGGGAAATTCTATGATGCTCTCCAGGGTTGCTATGACCCAGCATGCACTCAGGGTAGTGAGTTTGGTTTTTCTCTTCTTTCTTTTTTTTTTAAATTGAAGTTTATATGTGTTTGTTATTGTGTGTTTTTATTATTTTCTTTGAATGAAATAAAAAATAGGTAATTTATAGAGACGGTAACTGGATTAATAGTTTCTTAGGGAACAGGGAGGGGACTTGGGCAACTAGCGATAATGAGCAGAAAAAAAAGAAAGTATCCTACAATTGATTATTGAACTGTGTATCTGCGTCACTGCCACTGAGTCGATGCAGGCTTTGAATGACCCTGTAGAACAAGGTAGAATTGTCCCTGTGGGTTGGCAAGACTTTAATTCCATTCCATGGGGATGGAAACCCTGGCTTTCTCCCACTTAGTGACTGGCTGCTGGTTTCCAACTGCTGACCTTGCTGTTCGTAGCCCAACAGAGATATGGTAGGAGAATTGTATATGGATCAAACTGTTAATTTTTGAAAAAGTCTGTGGTTGACTCATACTGGATTATATGAGGCCATCTGAAAATATTATTGGTGCCCACAGGGGAATCTTGTATGACCTCGTTAATTATTATGGCCCTTCTGGTCACTATTCCTTTCATGATGTGTTGTAATTCTGGCGTCTGTGCCTGTAGCTTTAATCACATTTTTGTGAGGATTGTTGATCTGTTACAGGATTGAGGTGGAATGGGTACCTTTTCTTTACCTTACTAGAAGCTGTGGTTAAAGTCATCACCCTTTGTTTTCCTCCGGACTATATACTCAAAACCAAACTCACTGCCATCAAGTCCATTCCAATTCAAAAGTGTGCTGAAAGACAGCTATCACGTCTTCATCAAAACCATTTATATATTTATTTGATAGTTAGGTTTATCATGCTAACAAGGCCAATAGGACCATGTGGGCAGAGCTTACTCAGTTTACAGCCTGTTCCTGGAGAAGAATGGCATATTTGGTAAAGTAGAGGGGCAACAAAAAACAGAACAAGATGGATTGGCCCAGTGGCTAAAACAATGAGCTCAAACATAAGGACCATTGTGAAGATGGCGCAGGACCAGCCAGTGTTTGCTTCTGTTGACCACAGGGCCCATGTGAGCTGGAATTGACTCATAGGGACCAAACAACAACACACATTTCAGGAACCTGTACCCATTGCTATGCTAATTGATTTGATAAATATAATTGTATCTTGAGAGAGAGAGAGAGAGAGAGAGAGATTGAGAGAAGATAGCAGAGGACCTACTCAGAGGTTATAAGACTGTGACTCAGAGCCGCAAGCAGGTTTCCTGGTTCAGGGAAGCAGAAGCCAAGGGCCCACACCCTTGAGAGGCTAAGCACTAAAAAGAGGCTTGGCTGCTGGTGGTAACCTTTCTTGTGGTGACCTGTTAACTTCCCTAATACAACCCTCCATCATGAGTATTGGGTGTGAGCTCCATTGCAACCGAACAGTGCAGTGTTGTGGTGTGCCCCTGCCTTATGAAGATGCGGAAGTCACGAAAACAAACAGGTGCCCTGCTCACCTTTGTAGCAGGAACAAATAGAGTGCTCTCATCCCTTGAGCTGAATGGTTAGCAGAATCCTAAGATAATTTGAAAATATTTTCTGACACCCATTTGAGTACTAATGAACACAGCTCCGTTTAACAAGTGAAACGTTTTTTTAAATGACTCTCCATATATTAAGCAGAGATTTCTAGTTAAAGTAGAATGGGGCACCCAATTTATGATTTTCATTTTTTTTTTCGAGCGAGCTGCGCCACCGGTGCCGGACGCCGCGGGCCCCCAAATTATGATTTTCTGGTGTTGAAATCTACTTCAATTTTGTTTAGACCCAGAGAAGTTGTATTGTTCGAGCCGAAGTCGCTGAAGTAGAACTTTATGATCCATCAAGAGAACAAGAACTTTAACGACATTTTCTCCCTTAAAAGAGCATCTGGACCTGGCATTGTTGCCAACGTTATGCTTAAATAAGGTGACTTCTCCTGGACCTCAGAACACTATTGCTCTCTCTCTAAACGGCTGGCCCGCTTATTTAGGTAAAACTATCTTATGTTTTTAAATGAATTATTTTATTTCCTTATGTCTACTGATTTAAAACAATTATCTTCAGCATTCCTCACATATTTTTGATTCTCACAGAATCCACAGACTCTTACCACTTTTTGTGTCACAAGAGGACAACAGACAAAGTTGCAGGAGTCAGAGGCCACTAGGACTTATGCCCTTGCCTAGAGAAGGCTTAAGATAAACATTGGCACTTGAGCATCATATAGGTACATACATATAAAGTACTACTTCTTATTCATTCTTCAGTAATCCCATGGGAGGTGTACTTATGTGATATAAAATAATAACAAAATTCCCCAGGTTTTCAACAACAAATGCTTCAGATATGTGTTCACTCTTGTCCAGTTTTAACTCTGTGTCATTTTATCTTCTTTTTAGAAAACTTCTATGTGCAACATGTCCCTGCCACAAGACAACCAAAGAAAAAAGAGAAAACTATGGACCATGTGCTCATTCTTAACATCTCTGTTAGGAAGTGCCAAACCATCTCAGTTACATTTTGTTGGCTAGTTCACATCATATGACATTGCGTAAATTGAACAGTATAGGGAGCTTTAAGCTTTTCCTGAAGTCTATCAATCAGCTCTCTGCCTTGTATACACAGTTTGAGCTTAACTACAAACTAAGATGTAGTCAACTAATTAATATGGTCAACTAATTAATATTAATAATACTAATATAGATAGTAGACATATTTTATTTGGATGAAGGCAAAAACAATGGAAGACACTGAGAAGTGCATAAGGGTTACAGATAGCAGAGGTACTTTTACATCCAAGTGAAATGAATTTCTTTTAGAATTAATATAAGATTAGTCTTAAGGAGGTGGAAATTAAAGATGTGCCAAATACCCAACTTTTCCAAGATGCTATCCCATTCCTGACATCAATCATCTTATCTCCTCATAGCATAGTCCCTCCCAGCTCCCAGTTCTGTAATTTTCTCATGAACTCGTGAAGTGTTAAGGAATGGCTCATGTGGTGGTGGAGGCTCTGGTCCCAAACCCCAAATTCAGATATCTGTCTGGTGCCTCCACAAGAAAAAATAATATCAAGTGAGAGGCCCAAACTCAAGACCCAATAGCCAGAGTTTAGGTAGAGGCAAGCCAAATGCAGAGCCCAGGGCCCGAGCCAACAATGTCCAAAAGCCAAAACAGAGCCGCTTGTGTCCACCAATGCTCCCTGAGAGAGAGGAGATCTCAAAAGAAATGGCTTTCAGGGTATGTGATTTTGAGCAGACCACACCCACAGAGAAACCAAGGGTTTCGACTTGAAGCAAACCCTCCAGTAAGATGGGGACTCAGAACGCCTCCGGCCCTACTCTTCCCCTACGCATGCCAGAGAACGGCCTCCAAAATGTGAGTGTAACCACACACACAAGCTTGGCTCTATGCACATCACGAATGAGACGGTCGCTGGAAGGATCATATTAATTAGTTGACTATGTCTCAGGAAACAATCGTGTAATATAAGTAATAACAAACAATAATCTATGTGTGGTTTTATGGACAGATTTATACGGTGAACTGTTATGGGAAGATAAACAAAATGATGTTTCTAGATACATATTTTAGGTGCTGCATATATATCCCAAAACCCAAACTCACTACATAAGACGTGCTTGAAAATCTTTGGGGGTTCACTTTTGTGTGGGGCAACACATTCTTTGTTAACAACAGAAAAATCAAACCTCACTACTGTGTCACTGAACCAAATAAGACAGGGTGGAGCTGCCACTGTGGATTTCCATGTCTGCAATTGTTTATGGGACTAGAAAGCCTCATTTTCTAACGAATGGTTTCAAACTGTTGACTTCACTGCGAGCAGCCCAATATGTAACCCATTGCACCACCAGCACTCCATATCTATGATAAGAATTGTGAAAACGTGCCAAAATGATAAGAACTACTTAACAATCACCAAACACTTCCAGGGATGAATCAGTCGTGTCAGAACACAGCTTATATCACTTGACATAACGTAGTTTAAAAAGCAAATATTCTGCTTCTAATTGTGGCTCATAGTGACTGAGTCTTAAAGGTTTATAAGCAAGCGCCTAAGGCGAAACTGCTGATCTTTAATGGCTGAAGCGAAGAAGAGTGCAGAAAATAGCAGCTTAAAGAAATCATTTGTCCAGAGCACTTGTGGATCATGCAAATTCAGTCTCCATGCCTCTGAGACGGGAAGGACTAGATGGTACCTAGCTACTGCTACGGGGCACTCTGAAAGGATTCCAGAAGATGGCCCAGGACAGTGTGAGATGAAATGTGGAACAAGACTCAAAAGCATCAAAAGACCGGGTTTAGTGATCTGATCGAAACTGGTGGAACCTACAAAATGGTGGCCCTTCATCACCCTTTTAGCCTGCAGCTGAACTCACCTGTTTTTTGGGGGTTTTTTAAACATTTTATTAGGAGCTCATACAACTCTTATCACAATCCATACATATACATACATCAATTGTATAAAGCACATCTGTACATTATTTGTCCTAATCATTTTCAAAGCATTTGCTCTCCACTTAAGCCCTTTGCATCAGGTCCTCTTTTTTTCCCCTCTCTCCTCGCTCCCCCCTCCCTCATGAGCCCTTGATAATTTATAGATTATTATTTTGTCATATCTTGCCCTATCCGGCATCTCCCTTCACCCCCTTTTCTGTTGTCCATCCCCCAGGGAGGAGGTCACATGTAGATCCTTGTAATCGGTTCCCTCTTTCCAACCCACTCACCCTCTACTCTCCCAGTATGACCCCTCACACCCCTGGTTCTGAAGATATCATCCACCCCGGATTCCCTGTGCCTCCAGCTCCTATCTGCACCAGTGTACATCCTCTGCTCTATCCAGACTTGCAAGGTAGAATTCGGATCATGGTAGTTTGGGTGCGGGGGTGGGGGGGGGAGAAGCATTTAGGATCTGGGGGGAAAGCTGTATTCTTTGTCGGTGCTACATCGCACCCTGATTGACTCATCTCCTCCCCTAGACCCCTCTGTGAAGGGACCTCCAGTGGCCGACAAATGGGCTTTGGGTCTCCACTCTGCACTTCACCCTTCATTCACTGTGGTAAGATTTTTTTTTTGATGATGCCTTATATCTGATCCCTTTGGCACCTCGTGATCGCACAGACTGGGGTCTTAAAGGCTTGAAGGTGAACACGCGGCCATCTAGCTCAGAAGCAATAAAGCCCATATGGAACTCAACTGTTTTGATACCAAAAAGAAAGACTAAAAAAATTTTTTTGGAAAGTCCTCCATAACCCTGTACTTTGTATGTGAAGTTATTTAGAAATCGAGTCTTTAAAGATATCATCAGTTAATATGAGGTCATGCTGACATCCGGTGGGTCTTAATCCCATCTGATTACTATTTTTATAAAAGAGAACAGACTGGAAGGGAGAAAGAACAGCCAGGAGATGATGTATCTGCAAGTCAGGTAACGTAATATCAAAATTTACCTTTGCCTACCAGAAGCTGCAAGGGCCAGAGAAAGACCATCCCTGCTAACAAAAGAGACATTATGCCCTGGCCAACGTGTTGATTTTGACTTCTACGCTCCATACCTGGATGCAGCCGTTATGTCAGTCCATCTCATCAATGGCTTCTTCTTCTTCTGGCCACCCCTCCCCTTTACCAAACGTTACGTCCTTGTCCAGGGACTGGCCTCTCCTGTTAAGATAGCCAAAGTATGTAAGACAAAGACTTGCCATCCTTGCCTTTAAGGAGCACATAGGCCTTACCTCTTCTAACATGGATCAGTTTGTCCTTTAAGCAGTCCACGATACTGTCAATCTTCTTCTCTGGCACCACCAGTCAAATGCATCCATACTTCTTCCGTCTTCCTTACTCAGTCTCCAACTTCCACATGCAGATGATGCGATGGGGATACCAGGGCTTGAATCGGGCACACCTCATTCCCCACAGTACCATCCTCGCTCGTCAATGTTCTAAGGAGTTCTTGTGCAGCAGACTTGTGCAACGCAACTGCTTGTTTGATCTCTCGACTGCTGCGTCCATGCCCCTCGAGCGTGGATCCAAGTTAAGACAAAATTCTTGACAACTTTAACCTTTTCTCCATTAATCATGATGTTACCTATCATTACCTGTCTCTTTCATAGGTAATGTGATTTTTAAAATACCATATATTGTCAGTTCAGCAAAAGAAAAATAAGTACTCAATAGGAATGCAGCTAGTTTGTTTCTGAAAATTCTAAACTAAAAACAGATTTCTGTAATCATATAAAGGTAGATCCTAAGACATGATTTAATAATTAACGGTTAGGTATGTATTAGTATACCGACATTAATGAACAAGCTCTGAATAATGTTAATTAGCTCTGGTTCCCAATTGCTTCCTAGGCGTGTGATAGTTGGATGTGAAATAAGTAAGACTGTAGAAGCATTGCTACATTTAAAAGGTGGTCTGGAGAAGAATACTGAAAGTACCATGGACTACTCAAAGGGCAAACCAACCTGTCTTGGGAAAAGGAGAGCCAGAGTGCTCCATGGAGGATAGGCTGGCGAGACTTCATCTTACGGACTTTGTCCATACTGCCAGGAGAGACCAGTCCCTGGAAAAGGGCAGAGGAAGGTCCTAACAAGATGGGTTGACCCAATAGCTGCAACCATGGACTCAGACATAGGGATGATTGTGAGCATGGCGGAGGACCAGGCAGTTCTTTGTTCTGCTCTACTTAGGGCTGTTATTGGTAGGAACCAACTTAATGGCACCTAGCAACAACAATATGTATGAGTGTTTTCATTGACCATAGACAAAGTAAATTTATTTGCATTGATTCTGACTCATAACCACCCTAGA
The DNA here is from genome assembly GCF_050624435.1 of Tenrec ecaudatus. Taxonomy (NCBI): domain Eukaryota; kingdom Metazoa; phylum Chordata; class Mammalia; order Afrosoricida; family Tenrecidae; genus Tenrec; species Tenrec ecaudatus. The sequence continues at coordinate 88,286,157 of NC_134531.1, forward strand.
GGACAGGGGAAAATGAACTATTTACTCTAGTAGGAATTTCGAACTGATGATCATGCCCTTAGGAGACTAACAGGCAATCCCCTGCATCATCCAGGCTTCTCATTCTTTTCATCTTAGGTCTCTGAAGTTTCTCACACCTCCATGCCTTTTGGTGTGTATAGCTCAGTTCATTATCCTCAACCTACCTCAAACACGCAAGGAACAACATTCCTTAGAATCCTGCTCATGGTTCATAATTTTTTGACGACGTTTGACCATAGTCTGAACTTGTCTGATTTTTTCCATGGTCTAAAGTAATAATTTATAATTTTCAGTTTTAAAATGATCGCATAAATTAGTAAATAATATTCTATCTCACTCCCCATTCTAATTCAAAATATTTAATGTAGGGCAGGCCTAAGAATGTGAAATTAAAATGAGCCCACCAGGAGGATCTGATGCCCCTTTGGAATCAACTTGATTGGAACTGGGTTGATCTGGGTTACTCATATAAGTTTGAGGTGTCCCCTTTCCATTGGGATCTTTTAAATCACATTTTATATCAGATTTTATTATCTCAACCTAGAATTTATTTTCATTCCAAACTTTATCAGTGAATCACTGAGCCCTTCTCCAAATTATGCATTTTCTGGTTATTGTGACTCTGAAACTGTGAGAATTTGCATTTAAGGTGAATTTTCAATTTTGAAAATCACAAAAATAACAATTTCTACTTCCTTACTTATTATAGAGAATATCAGCTGACGGAAAAACACTAAAATGTTCATAGATACTCAAGTCAGAGCCAGCATGCCAAGATTTAAACAGATAATTCTCATTTTCTCAATATATAATATAAAATCATTTTTGTTCAGAAGAAACTGTTATGATTATCCTGATAGGCACAGTTTCAAAAAAATCATCTGGTCTTTTTCACTAATACTTCGGTAAGGAAACAAAGACTTTCTTTATCACATTGGTCTTTACTGAGTTTAGCACACTATTGCAGCCAAGCTCAGACACTGCCTGTCCCTTGACCTTTCCCTAGGCTCCTGCCCATTGTTTCTTTCTCGCTTCCTGAATATTCTCTCACCTAAGTGTGTTCTTATGATGCTGGAGTTGGAGGGGTGCTACCAACTGCTGGGTAAGTGGGTCAAGATCACTAGTCTCTCTCTGAGCAAGAAAAATGAGGCTGACTGCTCCTGTAAAGATGATTCTCTCAGAAACCCTACATATGGTAATTATGAGTGGGAATACACATGATAACAGTGTGTTTGAGAATTTTCTGGAGTATATTCTAATAATATTTATCCTTTAAGGCCCAACTTCATACAGTCATCTCCATTGTTGTCTTTAGTTGATTCAGGCGTGCTCCACTGCCTGGTGACAACACTCATCAGGCCTGTTTTTTTAGTTACTTCTGAGTGGGTTTGAACTGTCAACCATTTGGCTAGGAGTCAAGAGATTAACCATCAGTGCCACCAAATATTCCAACTTTCTATGCCTGCTATGTCGTAAGTTTTACCTTGAAATACAGTTACTCAATTCGAAGATCCTGATTTTTTTTTCTTTGAAGCCATGAATAAGACATGTAATGTTATGTTAGGCTAATATTCACATATTGTAAAGCAATTACTACAATGATTAATGGAAGGATACTGGGGTCAGTTCAGTAAACAGTAGTTTATTTAACTGGACACAGGTGGAAATATTGAAAAGGTAATGGGTTTTTCATAATGAAAGCAAGAAATTGTCAAGTTATTTTAAATAAAAAGATTTTCCACCTCAATAATATCGATACTTTGGGCAGGATAAGTCTTTGTTCTAGAGATGCTGAACCTGTATATATCACTAAATGTTTACAATTGTATTTGTTCTCTACTAACTAAATATCACTAGCAATCTGTTAATATCTTTTAAAAAAAGAAAAGAAAAAAAGAAAAATGACCCTAGACATTGCAAATGTGTCTCTTGAAGCTAAAATCCACCCTGGTTAGGGACCACTATTATAAAATAAAATAGTCATGTGTTATAAAACACAGAAAAGCCAGGTATTTCATTTACCTGTTCTCTAAAACGAATGGGAAAATAGGCCAGTATATTATAGGGAAATTAATGGGAAGGGTATAATCTCTAACATAGGGAAAGTAAGCACTAAAAATGTATTCTCATTAATAATTAGGAAAAGAGGAAAGATAATTGAAAGGAAGATGATCAACTGTACTGATTTTCAAATAATAAGGGTAAATGTAAGGAAGGTAGACAATAAAAATCATAATAAGTCTCTGAAAAAATGATAATTCTTTCATCCAGCTGTCTCAATTTAGGAAGAATTAGCTTACTACCATGTTTAAACATGGGTCCACTAAGATCAAATCACACTAGACTTACCTTGTTATCTCTTAAATTCATATAAAGCAAATGGGAAATAATTACTATCACAGGAAATTTGATAAAACCTAACACAATATTTTATAAAAAATGTTAGAGCCAAAAGCAAATGACCATCTCCTGAAGTCTTTTATTTAAGATAAAGAATGCAGCATATAAACTAAGGAATTTCTAGCTCTAATAATATATATATATATATATATACATATATTTAATCATTTTATTGGGGCTCACACAGCTCATCACAATCCATCTATCCATCCATCCATTGTGTCAAGCACATTTGTACATCTGTTGCCGTCATCATTTTGAAAGCATTTGTTTTCCACTGAGCCCTTGGTATCAGCTCCTCAGTTTTTCTCCTCCCTCCCCGTTCCCCCTCCCTCATGTACCCTCAATAATTTATAAATTATTATTATTTTGTCATATCTTACACTGTCCGACATCTTTCTTCACCCACCCTTCTGTTGACTATCCCCCAGGGAGGTGCAATTCCTTCCAATTGGTTCCTCCTTTCCACCCCACCCTCTCTCCACCCTCCCTGTATCACCACTCTCAGCACTGATCCTAAAGGGATCAGCCACCTTGGATTCCCTGTGTTTTCAGTTTCTCTCTGTACCAGTGTACACCCCCTGGTCTAGCCAGATTTGTAAGGTAGAATTGGAATCATGATAGTGGGGGGTGGGGGAAAAGCATTTAGGAACGAGAGGAAAGTTGTATGTTTCATCGTTGCTACACTGCACCCTGTCTGCCCCATCTACCTTCTGAGACCCTTTGTAATGGGATGTCCAGTCTAAATAAAATAGGCTGGATGAACAATCTAGATGAGAAAACAATGGGACCGAGCGTTCTGGGGGACATGGGAGAAGGGGAGTTGAGGGTGAAGAAAGTGGTGTTAACAAATCCAGGGACAAGGGAACAAGTGATCCAAAATTGTTGGTGAGGAGGATATAGGAGGCCTGGTAGGGCATGATCAAGGGTAATGTAACCAAGAGGAATTACTGAAACTCAAATGAAGGCTAATCATGACAGTGGGAGAAGAGGAAAGTAAAAGGAACTAGAGGAAAGAGCTAGGAGGCAAAGGGCATTTATAGAAGTCTAAATAAAGTCATGTACATATGTAAATATATTTATATATGAGGATGGGGCAATAGATATATGTGCATATATTTATAGGTTTAGTATTAAGTTAGGAGATGGATATTGGGCCTCCACTCAATTACTCCCTCAATGCAAGAATACTTTGTTCTATTAAACTGGCATTCCATGATGCTCACCTTACTGACACGATCACTGAAGACAAAGCGGGTGCAGAAGCAAAAGTGGTGAAGAAAGCTGATGGTACCCGGCTAACAAAAGATGTAGCATCTGGGGTCTTACAGGTTTGAAGGTAAACAAACAACCATCTAGCTCAGAAGCAACAAAGTCCATGTGGAAGAAGCACACCAGCCTGTGTGATCACGAGGTGTCGAAGGTATCAGATATCAGGCATCAAAGAACAAAAAATCAAATCATTGTGAATGAGGGGGGAGTGCAGATTGGGGACCCAAGACCCATCTGTAGGCAACTGGACATCCTCTATTATTATTTTATAAACTAAAAGTATGATACAATTTTTAGGTCAAATCTTCTTTTCTTACTGATGAAATTTATGGAGGCCACTGTAGATTATAGAGGCACAGAAAGCCACTCATCCAAAATATACAACATAGGGTTATTAAAAGTGGCTATTACATGTGTGTTAGCTGTTGGAGGACAGAAAGAGTACAATCCAGCCCATTCGTTACCTAGCATATAGTAGGTATTCAATAAGTAGTATTGGAGGAATGAGTGTCACTGATCCAATTTAACTACGTATTTGTGAAGGTAAGACACGGCCTTCATTCAAAAGCCAAGAAGTTAAACTATACTGATGCCTTTGCTGCCAATTTGAAATCTGTTAGGCAAGTTGCCAAGAGGCTTCCTCGTCTGTGTCTTCTTTTGCAGTTACTTCTTTAAATCTGAAATCATTATCCTGAAATCTGAAATCATTAAACAGATGTTATCCCTGGGCGCTCCTAGTACATGAGCACGTACTAATCAAGAGTTGGCCCCTTATTTGCGGACAAGAAGAGCTGATCGTTCGGGAATAGACATCACAACGAGTGTAGTCTGTTGGTGCCCTCTGAGAGCCGTGCTTCTATGTCCCACGTTTTTAGGGCACGGAAAGAGGTAGAAAGCATAGCATTATAATCAAGATCAAAATTGCAACTCCATGATAAGAAACGCTGTCAACGTGGTAATGACTTGTTTAAACATTTATTAAATCACTTCACAACAAATAGTAACACATAAAGCGCTATCTTCACATTTCACAGCGACATCACTTCTAAGCCGAAAAATGCTAGCCCAACTGTTTTAAAAGCTTCTTGAAGATATTATTTAGTTAATATTGAGGAGCTTAATTTTCCTTGTTTGTGCACAAACAACCTTTCTATAAATGGCTTTGGCAACCAAATGCAAGAATGGATATATTAATATTGCTAAGAAAATAAGCATCTAAAATCAGAAAATTCAGTATTAAAATATCTACACCATAATTAATGTTCACCTCTCTATATTTTTCAAAATCTCTCTATTTTGGTGTACTTTTACTGACTATACATTAAAGAAAAGTAATTATTCTTAAGAGAATCAATTTGGAATTTATAAAACTATGTCAATTTAATCCTCAGCCAAATGTTCTCTTTTTTCATGGTTAGAAATAGAAGTGACAAAGAAAATAAAAGGGGGAATAGTTTCATTGCTTATCTCTAAAATAGTCTAGATTCTCCTCTTATAAGGCGCTAATACACAAATATCCTACACACACTCTTTCTCTGCATACACGCCTCAATGCACACATCCCTATGAACACACGCATACACTTGTCATGCAGAATGCTCCTCTCGCTCGTTCTTGATGTTGTTATCACGAGTTGTGGAGTAGGTGCCGCTCCTAATGACGCTCTGCACCACACTACCAAACACTCTCCTTCCTGGCCCAGTCTGACCACCTTTCCTAGGTTTGAGCCCATTGTTGCAGCGACCGCACGGACCCATCTCATTGAAGGTTTGCTTCTATTTTGCCGGCCCTCTACTTTACCAAGGATAGTGCCCTTCTTCAAGGACTGGTCTCCCCTAATGCCATGTTTCAAGTACATGTGTCTCTCTCCTCTCTTTGGAGGAGTTTATGGCTGTCTTTATTGAAATTCGCATTTGTTTGTTCTTCTCACGATGTATTTTCATGTACACCATAATTCAAATGCATCAATGCTTTTATTATTTTCTATTCCAGACTTTTTAGGCATACAGGTGGTTGAAAATACAGTACAATGTTCAAGGGTACTCGGAACCTCAAAGAGGCATCTTTGTAAAACTTTCCAGAGGGTCTGCTGTTACAGTGGGCATTGCTTGTGGATCTAAGGAAAATTAAATTCTTGGAAGCTTCAATCTTCCTTCACTAAGTAAGACCTTGCTATTTGTCTGCTTGTGAGGTTTCTAAATTTTTTTTATATTGAAATGTGATCTATACTGAAGGTTGCAATCCTTAATCTTCACGAGATCCTCTAGATCTCCACCATTAAAGGAAGCAAGGTTGTAGCATCTACATATCAATAATTTTAACAGATTGTTAATCAACTTTTCTCCAATTATGAAGCCATGTTTTTCTTCATATAGTCCAGCTTCTCGGATTATGTGGTCAGCATACAGATTGAATGGTGAAAAAATACAACCCTGATACACACCTTTCTTGATGTTTGAAAACATGCAGTATCCCCATGTTCTGTTTGAATGACTGCCTTTTGGGCCATGGGCAGGTTCTGCATGAGCACAATGAAATGTTTGGGAACTCTCATTTTTCATAATGCTACCTATAGTTTGTTATTATCCAACCAATTGAATGCTTTACATAATCAATAAAATATAAATAAACATATTTCTGGTATTCTCTGCTTTCAGTCAAGATGCAACTGATATCAGCAAAGATATCTCTTAAGTTACATCTTCTAAATCTGGCTGGGATTTCGGGCAACCTCCTGTCAGTGTACTGTTATAGTCTTTTAAATGATCTTCAACCAAATTTTAGTTGCATGTAATACAAAGGGGAATGAAAGATTTCATTAAGAAAATAGATAAGAGATACTAGAGATTTTCCAGGATTGTTTTGCAAGTTTCTCATATCAAAGGTGTTGTTGTTTTAGGTTCCTTCAAGTGAACCACATCTGCTTCACAACAACTGATGTGCAACAGAAAAATCCTACCCAGTCCTACGCTGACCTCCAAATTGTTATGTTTGTGCCCAGATATTATAGCCACGGCATCAGTCTATCATGGCCGGGGTCTATTTCTTAATAATCTCTGCTTCTGGCTTTGTCACCCTTCTTTGAAATAGACAAAAGTACAGAGCTCTTCCAGTCTGTTCCCTGGTTAGCTGTCGCCTAAGTGTCTTGACATAGACAAATTAATGCTTCATCATTTCTTTGGCTCTGCTTTGAAGAGGTAGCACTTCCCCAGTTATATTTTAGGTACCTTCCAACTTAATCAGAAAGCATTCCATGGCTGTTAGTAAGATTTGGTTCAGTCACCTCTTTGAGTCAAGTATAAAAATTGTTGATAACGTAAAGTTTTAGAAATACTTATATCTCAGTCCTTTACTGCAGTGTTAGTTGGAATATAGCTTGGGTTGGTGAACAAAGATGACATTACTGTAACGGTTTATGAAAGACATCAGGCTCTAATCATCAGTGCAGTGTTGGCACAGCATTTGCTAAATTAGAACTTCAAATATTTAGTTAAGATTGCTTCACTAATCACTCAAGTGTTTCCTATCTATATAAGTGAAAATAGAACACCACTATGACTAATGTGCCATCAATGTAAAGTTAAAAGTTGTGGGGCTATGAGGGAGAGATAAACACATATCACATCTTTCTTATTTAAAGCCACTATTTAGAAGTGGTTCTCATCATATTCCTTTGGACAGACCATAGTCACATGGCCATTAAAATCTTCAAAAGAGATTAACATCTATTCTTAATTCATGCAGCCACCTAGAATTTGAAGGTCCTGAAATATAAGGAAGGTCAGAGGAGAATGGGGACACTTGAATTATGATGCTCATAGAGAAGAGTGAAAGGACCATGGACTGCCAGAACAAACTGACTTGGGAGCAGTAAGGCCTCACTGCACCTTCGAAGTGAGGATAGTGAGGCTTCAGCTCTCAAACACTGGACATGTTATTCTACTGGAAATGGAATGCATGCTTGGTAGAGAAGGCTGGTGAGAAAAAGCAAGACTCTGGATAAGATGGATTGACGTAGTGGCTACAGAAGGAGCTCGAACATAGCTACAACAGAGAGAAGGACACAGGATCAGGCAGCATTTCCTTCTCCTGTACATAAGGTATGTAAGGTACATAGGTACATCATAAGGTGCATAAGGTGCATCATAAGGTGCATAAGGTGCATCATAAGGTGCATAAGGTGCATCATAAGGTGCATAAGGTGCATCATAAGGTGCATAAGGTGCATCATAAGGTGCATAAGGTGCATCATAAGGTACATAAGGTGCATCATAAGGTGTATAAGGTACACAAGGTCACTATGAGATGGAACTAGTGATGGTGCCTAAGGACAGCGTTAAGGATGGAGAGATAAATATACAAAACAGCTGCCATACTAATTATTTGCACTATTTTTATCATGTGAATCAATGCACTCCTGTTCTTAACATAGAAATAGAAATGATATCAGTTTTCAGGGTCAAATTCATAAACATGGGGAGTAGCTATCCCTTAGAAGCATTGAATGGTGTGTGTTTCAACTTTCTGACCAGTTACACTGCGTGGCAGGCAGCGGTCTCTCAGATGACTTGGATGAATAGATTCTGCAGCGATCAAATAAGCCCAAAGGGTGCATGTGCCCATCGCACATGCACCGAAATGAGAGCACACTTTCCAAGTATGAATGATTTTAGGCTAAAGTTAATTCTGTAGAAAAGACATTTCTTCCTCTTGCCTGATAAAATAACTAAGCAGAGAGCAGAAGGAGCTATGGATAGCTTAGTGCCATGATTTGACTCTCAGTTTGATAGACTTGAGATCATATGCCTACTTCATTCCAGAGGCGATGATAAACCACATGGTCTGATTCTTAGTCCAGTCTTTCTTCATATACCAAGGTGTCTCTAACATGACAAACTGTACAGTAAAAATATAATATGAATGCTAATCAGTTATTATTTGATCATCCAGACAATCTTCTTGAGGGTGAGTAATTCATTAAATCAATATATTTATTGACAATAAATATTTCTATATCCCTATGCTATAAACTATTAAGGAAAAGTATTTTGGTGGGTTTTGTCTACATGTTGATGTTCTTGCCACATATTGTGCCATCTAGTTCATTCTGATACATAGAAACCCTGGGGAATACAGTCAAAGAGCTCCAGAAGGTTCCCTGGGATCTCATCTTTATCAAAGGAGAGTGTAAGGTCTTTCCTTGCACTGAGTGGTTGGTGGGATTGAACCACCAATCTTTCTGTTAGCAACTTAGCATTTAACCACTGTGTCACCAGGAGCTCTTACTTGTCACATAATAGGCTCTAAATAAGAGCATATGGAATGAATGAAAAGGTTCGTCTCATGAAATCACAGGTCTCTCCTTGAAGCTCAAACTCTGCAAATAACCACTTTTCCTTTATTGACTGCTTAGAGCAGAGCTCCGTGGAACCAGAGGACTACATGGGGTCTCAAGCTCTTTGCCCCTGGCTTCCAGTAATCCCCTAATAGCCACAGTACCGCTGGGTTCCGCCATGGGAGCTTTCTGGAGCTATGAATCTGATCACAAATGTGTGCTGTTAATCCAGAGTTCTCCCTAACGGCCTCCTTCCACATACTGTCTAAAGATATTTTTATTTTATCTGCTGCCTTCTCCCCTTCTCATGTTTTTTTCTTTTTCTGTGTTTTCCCATTTCTCTTCAGAAATCATTATCAGCCTGGACCTTCTATCTCACTTACTATATTCCTAAGATTTAACAGAAATAAAAATTCCTCTTAAAATAATGAATAACAACATGCTGAAATTCTCTCGGCGATTCAGCAGCCCCCGATCATGCAACAGCATCGAAACTACCCCATTGCAAAACTCCCAGTTCACCAAAGACATGTGTGATGAACTAGAAAGAGCAAGTTGGGAAAGAACAGTGGAGCTAATTCTAGGCAGGAAAGAAAATGAAAGAAATGAGGACAATGGGGTCAAAGACAAGTAGTGCACATTGATCCTGTGCCATGATGATACTCAAAGCTCTGAGAGCTTTGCAGTTGATACACTCACATGGCCTGCTCTGTTAAACTGATGTCAGCATTTGAAATGAGTCGTTCCGTATTATATAACTGGTACAGCTTGGAGTTGCAGGCCCCAAACTTCTCACTCTCAATGTTATGTTCTTTTCAATACTTCATATCACGGCTAAAAAGTTTGACATAAATCCAAAAATCATTTAAAAATTTTACAGCTTTAGCAGTTTCAATTGTTTAAAACCAGGGTGTTGTAACCCAATAATTTGTCTTAATCAGTTGAGTAATGCATTACAAATAATTTATTAATAATATTATTGTTCTTGAATTCTTCTTTTTCTACAACTTACAGTAGATATTCACATTATATTTGTATTTCAAAATGATTTGGGGAATAGATACTTATACTAACAACTACCACAATCAGACCGCAGAATTCTGACCCTACCAATGATAATGCAAACCAAAGAGAGGATTATAGTTTTGCATGTAACAGAGTAAGAAACCTCTGACTGAAAATATAAAATCATTGGTATATAAAATTTATTTCTGTTCTGCTTTATTGGGCGGAGGTAATCAGAACCACCTTACAAATTCCTATCAACCAATCCTAACTAGAATCCGTACAGGTATGGTATTAAAAGATAATTAATTTCTAACTATTGAAAAACAGCCCAACAGTAATCATTGTTGTGTGTGAACAGTGTCAAATTTCCCTTGGTCAAGATTAAAGAACTCACTTACAGTCATCGAGTGAATTCCGACTCATAGTATGCTTTTGGCCAGGGATGGCCTGTGGGTGTGGGTTTCCCAGAGTGTCACTCGTTAACTGAGGAGAACGCCTCCTCTTCTCCACAGGAGCAGCTGCCCATGTCCAGCTGCTGCCCGTGCAGTGAGCAGCCCAAAATGCAGCCACGGTCTGCCCAGGGGAGCGGCTCCATGGCAGTAACAACACGAGACGTCATGACCACTGGAGTATGGAAAATTGGGGAATAACTCAAATAACACACCTCACGCATTGTTGCCTGATATAAAAACCATTTCTCTTGAGATCTTTTATATCATTACCAGGTAATTTTAATTGATTGCTCTTCTCTTCAGGGTCTCGAGGACTCAGAATGGACTCCATGGCAAATGTTTGCTTCTTCATCTCTTCAATGTTCTGTACACATTAAATACCATCACAGTTATTGCTAGTACGATTATTCTTCGGAACTTTATTTTTGCCTCAAATCAAAAACTGCCTCGCTGTTGTTGTTTGGTGCCACCTTTATGGGCTTTTTTCTTTTTCGTTGCCCTTGTCCTTTATCATACGCGATGTCCTGTTCCAGGAACTGGTGTCTTGTGACAACACGTCCAACGGATGTAAGATGAGGTCTCGCCATCTTTGCCTCTAAGGAGCATTCTGGCCATACTTCTTCCAAGACAGATTTATTCATTCTTTCGGCAGTCCCTGGTATTTTTACCATTTTCCCAGCACCCTCATTCAGTGCTTCCCTTCTCTGCTCTTCCTTGCTCAGTGCTCAACTTTGATGCGCACCCGAGGGCCCTGGAAATGCAAGGGCTTGGATTAAGTGCACCTGCCTCCTCAAACAAACCATTACTCTCCAGAATTTTAAGGAGGTATTGGGCAGCAGATTTTCCCAATAAAATACTTGACAATTTGAATCTTTTCTCCATTTATCAATATAGTATCTATTGGTCCAGTTATGAGGACTTTGTTTTTCTTTACATTGAGTCGCAATCAGTACTGAAAATTGAACTCCTTGGTCTTCATCAGCAAGTGCCTCAAGATCGTCTCACTTTCCGCAAGCAAGGTTGTGTCGTCTGCATATGACACGATGTTAATAAGCAGTGGTGGGATTCAACCAGTTTGCTTTTATCAGTCACAAACGAAACCTAATTTTTGGTTGAGCTTGGCAATCTGGTTGTTAAGATGACACCTTTATTCAGGGTTCTCTCTAAAGTGAGTGGCTGGGTAACTGCCCAATGGGGAAAACACAAATTTATATCCCTTGCTCTTGTTTAGTATTCATCTCGCCAACAGCATATGCTAAGTGTCGGTAGTAATGTTCATTCCATACGTACAAGAGCAATTGGTGGTTTTGCCCACAGTCAGCCCCGAGCCTCATTTTGACGGCTGACACTGAGCTTCTCTATCATTTTTTCTCATCGATGTAGTCAATTTCATTTCTGTGAATCCCATTTGTAGAAGCCCATGTTAGTAGTAACCATTTATATTATTGAAAAAAAGAGATTTGCAGTTAAGTAGTTGGTCTGATGTTGAAAAATTATGTTATGTGATGTTGAGCTTCGTTTCTTTCACCAAGGCCATATATTCCTATTACTGTGCTTTGCTCACTGTTTCCAGATTCTGTATTCCAACCAGCATAATTATCAATCCGCATTGTTTTCATTTTTGACTAATGAGGTAGTTAGTTTATTGAGCCAAACTGGCTGATAAACACATGTGAGGTTAATTGAAGGGCAGAGGGATAAATGGCTCGGTGAGCCTCACCTTTCAAGTTATCAGGTCTCTTGCTTTCAGATGGTCAGACCAGGGTGCAGCTGCCTTAGCAGTTTCCTGATTTAGCTGGCAAGGCTCACTTCCTGAAGGATATCCCTGAAAAGAAGCCACGTGGACCTACCCCAATGCAGCCCTGGGTGCTGGAGCAGCGGTGTGAAGACCCCTTCCAGAGCTGAGATGTTTATATGTTCACGGATTTGGCTTTCCTCCTGCATTTGGCATCGTTGCATCTGTTTTGTGAGATAGAAGAGGACTTTGTAGATCAGTGTTGGACATATGGGTTAATGGGTTAATGTTTGATTTGTGGACTTGGGCAGCACTGGATTGAGATGTTTTATTGATGCACACTTAACCTTTATATAATACTCTCTCTTATACATGAGTTTCTGTGGATTTGTTTCTCTAAAGTACCCAGACTAACACAACCAACTTCAAACTGAAGAAGTTGATAGAATGATTCCATCTTTTCATCACTTGTTTAGTAATTATTTAAAAATGTAATTGAAAGTTGTACTAACTGGATTTCTTTGTATGCTTCTAGATATTTTCTTATCAAAAGCAGTATTGCACTTACAGATAGATTTTGAGATGTTGTTTTCCATGATTGTGGCAATTAAATGATCTCTAGTCAATTTATGAAGGGGTGGAGTCTCACTAGTCAATCAGGTCGCAACTTTATGACCTCATTTGGAGGCATGAAGGAGGTAAATAACACCCTGGAGGTCAGCTGTACTCATTCCCTGTGAAACATCCTGCTGATGAGATACATGGAACTACACTGAGCCCTGGAGCTGTAGGAGCCATGTGGAGAGCGCTGCCAAAGTTGAGATGTTTCCACTGCCACTGGACCCCAACGACTCTTCAGCATCATTGCTTTTGTTGCATGAGTCTGAAGAGGAATTGATAGATCGGTAGTGAACATATGGGCTAATGTCAGATTTATAGGCTTGATCTTGACTGAGCTGGGATGTCTTCTTAATGTACAATTGCTCTTTAAGATAAAATTCTCTCTTACACATATATGATTGTCGCTGGATTTGTTTCCCTAGTCTACCTGAACTAAAACAATGATGAATGCCATGCCATTCCTCTGGAATTTTCCATTAACTGCATAGTAAACGATATGAATTTCCTATTCAAAATGGCCAATCCCAGTTCATTTCTACTCACTAATGCTTAGAATATAGATAGTTACATGCTCATTATTGACAACTTCCAATTTTCCTAGATTGATACCATGTTCATTCTATGTTCTGATTATTAATAGATGTTTCCAGCAGTTTCTTCTCATTTTGAGTCATAATCCTCCATCTAATGAATTTTTACTCTATCTGCATCATTATGGCCCACACTACTTTGAGAAGGCAGCTCTTTTCCCCTTGTATTTTTAGTGCCTTCCAACCTGAGAGTGTCATATTCCAGCATTATATCTGACAATGTTATGCTGCATTTCATAAAGTTTTCAATATAGCTGATAATGTTCTGCAGCTATTCAAAGGTTTACGGTGACCAAGTACTTAGAAGTATACAAGCTGTTCTTTCTTCATAGTCTGTCCTTCATCTGGAAGCTGTGCTGAAAGTTGGTTACTTTGGGTGATCCCTCTAGCCTTAGAATAATGTAACATTGCTTCCAGCCTCACAGAAACGTGCAAGCCATGAGAGTTCAATACTGTTTATTGACAAGTAGTGGATACCATCTTAAGGAGGGTAAAAATAACTTGTATTTATTTTTATAAGTCCATATAAGTGCTCATAACTATATAAAAATAATGAATATTCGGAATCCCTTAATCTGAAGAATGATCACAATGAATCAACCTTACGTTAAATTGTGAGATAGTGATTATGTTGCCATCTTCATCATATCAAAAGCCATTCCACCAACATATTATTTATTATATATTTTGTGGCCTGTTCATGGGTCTCAAAAGCACTTGGGGATGCTTTGAGAGCAATATAAAATGGAATGAGAGGACCTTGAGACCATGAGTATGACAACTATTTAAAAGGATATATTGTTGTAAAAAAAGGCAGGGAAATAGAGTGATCTGGAGGAGTTTCATGAAATCACACCAGGGTGTTTTTGGCTTTTGAATATGACAAATGATAGCACTTTGATTGAACAAGTGAAGAAGGAAAATCATACAACAGAAATGATGTTAGTTGCTTGGATGAATTCTACAAGAGTTTAAAGGAGTAGGAGATGAATGGAAGCATGTTCATAGCATCTAAATTATTGAATGGGACGTGTATGAGAAAGGGTGGTATGTATGTTGGTGGGATATGGAGAAACACCTTTGCAAACTGACACTATGGACTCCACACAATATAAAACAAGACTACCGGGAGAAAGTGAGGATGAAAAGGAAGAGCGGCTTGAGAAAACAGTATTCGTGGGAAATGTATAGCACATGCAGGAAAAGGCCAACTAGCCAGGCAACATGAGAGTTTCAGTCGATGAGGTTATGGCTTTGAGGCGGAAGCAGTCGTCCATGTATTTTCCTCCAGACTAGTTGTATTGCTTCGGTGTAGTGAAGGGGGTGGAGAAAGTTTAAATACTAGTCTAACACTTGCAAACTCTGACATGGAACATTTACTTAACTTCTCTAAGGGTCTATTTTCTGATTTAATTTTACAGGTGTGTTGGAAGACCCAAATGAGATAATATATGTATACTGTAGTGATTAAAAGCTCAAACACTGGAATTAGTCTGATTGGGTATAATCCCAACTCCTATGTAAGTAAAAGAAAAAAGGATGAGAGGAATGAAGTTATATGCAAAATAACATGAATAATTACAGATGATGAAATCTGGTATGGAAAAAAGTTAGAATATGAAATGGGATGAGAGACAGTGAAACTATGATAGGGAGAGGGTGTTGGTTCGGTTTGTTAAAAATCAGACCATCAGAAGGAATGTATTGGAAAGACAGCACATGGTCAGAAAGTAGAAGGCTTAAACGGAAAAGCAAGCAAAGAAAAGAAGAGGCCACTGTCACAGAGTCAACACTGGATCACAGTGACACTGTAGGACAGGGTAGACCCACTCCAGGGAGTTCCTAAGACTGTAACTCTCTACAGAGTAGAAAACCTTGTCTTTCTCCCATAGAGTTACTGGTGGTTTTGACCTGTTGACCTTGTAGTTTATAGCCTAACTCATAACCACTATGCCTCCCGGGCTCCTAATTGATATGACCTTAAAAGTACCGTGATAGAAAAGATTCATCAGAAGAGACGAAGAAGCAGAGACCAGAAGTTCTGTGGGGATATTGAAACATGGTCAGGTGGAATGGGGTAAAAGCTAAAATATCCAAGAAGTGGTGGCATTCAATAGAAGACTGCACCAGACGGGGAAGTATAGATAATCTCATGACAGGGTTTCAAATAGAGAGGGATTATGCAGGAATAAGGAACAGAAACAAGGAAAACACCACCCTACCTCAAAGCCTAGTGATAGGGGGTAAAAGGAAAACAGACACCACCTAATCAAATTGAGAACACCTTTGAACATTTTTGTTTACTGGGCCTCAAAAAAATCATTCTGGCTTATAAAGTAGCCCCTGAATTCTGTCAATTTGGTGGGAAAGAATTCTTTACCATCATACACATTCTATAATACAGACTCCTTAGAAGGCAGACATGGATTCTCTTAAACTTTGCCAAAGCATCTATTGAAACACAGAGTGACCCTATCAGGCAACTTAGAACTGCCCCCTCGGGTTTCAGAGGCTGAAATCCGTCCCAAGAGCAGAAAGCATCATCTTCCTTCCACCAAGCAGTTGGTGATCTAAGACAGCTGATCTGGCAATGAGCACAACTCCTTGTGACACTATGCTACCAGGGTTCCTTTAACAAAGAAAATACCAAAACATGTTATAATGGAGCTCAAAAAACAATGTCGAGACATGAAAATGGGCAGCAACAAAAAGTACTGACAGCGGTCAACTTAGGGCACATCTAAAATGTAAATATGGATCACAATTTTCCTTTTGATTATATTTACTTCCACCACTTGTCTTTCAGTTCCTCGTACTGTGATACCTTTTGTTGCTATGAGGCTGGAAGCTGTCACTGCTATTAAAAATGCCATCAAGGTCACCCAAAGTGAACAGGCTTCAACAGTGTCCAGACTAAGAACAGACTAAGGAAAATGAATAGGCTGTCCGTGTCAAAGGAATCAGCTACTAAAAACTTTATGCATAGCATGAAACATTATCAGATATTGAATGAATTGAATGAATGGAAGCAGAGCATTGTCAGAGATAGTGTCACAACGTGAGTCCCTAGGTCGAAGCAGTCAAAAATGAATTGGAATGCATAATGATTGCTATCCTATGCCTTAGTGATATTGTCTATTTTGAATCAGAAAATAATATTGTTTACTATGATTGGATGGATACAATTAAGAGGATTGGTATCATATTCATCATCTAAAAGAAAATTTCAAGATTTGTCTTGAAGTATAATTCCGTCTGTGATAGGAGAGTATTTATCCACATGCAAAGAAATCTAGGTGATACAACTATAATTCAAATTTATGCAGCAGTCAGTAAAATTAATGATACAGACATTGAAGACTTCAATCAATGTTTTCACCCTGAAATTGATCATACACATATGCATTGATAATGATTGCCCATTGAAATGCAGAGGAAGGACACTGTGGTTGTTGGAAGCCTCATAGTGGGTAGTGACCCATAGAACCCTTACCCACAACAGAAGGAAACATTGTCTGCTTGCAAATGCCCCACTCTGGTGCCCATTGTTGCCATCCAGCTGCCTGAGGGGCTTCCCCTTTTTCTCTTCCCCTCCATTTGACCAACCATGATGTCCTCCAGGGACTGGTCTCTCCTGACAACACGCCCAAAGTCTATAAGGTGAAGTCTCCCATTCCTTGCTTCTTTATTTTTTTTAATTGTTTTATTATGGGCTCATACAACTCTTTCCACAATCCATACATACATCAATTGTGTAAAGCATATTTTTACATTCATTACCCTCATCATTCTGAAAATCTTTGCTCTCCACTTAAGCCCCTGGCATCAGCTTCTCGTTTTCCCCTCCCTCCACTCTCTTTCCTTCCTCATGAACTCTTGATAATTTACAAATTATTATTTTGTCATATCTTGCCCTGTCCGACGTCTCCTTTCACCCACCCTGCTGCTGTCCATCCCCCAGGGAGGAGGTCGCATGTCCATTCTTGTAATCGGTTCCCCCTTTCCAACCCACCTTCCCTCTCGACTCCCAGTATCACCCCTCTCACCACTGGTCCAGGAGGTATCATCTGCCCTAGATTCTCTGTGTTTCCAGTTCCTATCTGTACCAGTGTACATCCTCTGGTCTATCCAGACTTTCAAGGGAGAATTTGGATCATGATAGTGGGGGGATGGGAAGGGAGAGGAAGCATTTAGAAACTAGAGGAAAGTTTTATTTTTCACCGTTGCAACATCGCACCCTGATTGACCTGTCTCCTCCCTGAGATCCTTCTGTAAGGGGATGTCCAGTGGCCTACAAATGAGCTTTGGGTCTCCTCTCTGCACTCCTGCCCTCATTCACTAAGGTAAAATGTTTTGTTCTGATGATGCCTAATACCTGATCCCTTTGGCACCTTGTGACCGTACAGTCGGGTGCTTCTTCCATGTAGGCTTTGTTTCTTCTGAGCTAGATGGCCGCTTGTTTACCTTCAAGCCTTTAGTACCCCAGACACTATATCTTTTGATAGCTGGGCACCTTCCGCTTTCTTCGCCACGTTTGCTTATGCACCCATTTGTCTTCAGTGATCATATCAGGGAGGTGAGCACACAATTATATGATTTTTCTTTCTTTGATGCCTGATAACTGATCCCTTCAGCACCTAGTGATCACACAGGCTGGTGTGCTTCTTCCATGTGGGCTTTGTTAGAGCAGCCTGTCCACAGAGAGGACCACTATGAGTAATGACGCTCCTCACTGACCCATAGCCCTACAGGTGACAACACTGGAGACACAGTGTGGCAATTGTACCTGATCTGATCCCACCACACTGAGGCAAACACTAAGGGGCACAACAGAATAGCAAGGGAATGGAGTGGCGAGGTCCCCAGAGAATGCTGCAGGTGGATTTTGGGGCCAGGGTGTGGTGCCCCAACAGACTGGACTGGGAAACACTCCTAAAGGCCAGCAAATGATCCTTGAACGAACTACAAGCTTTTCTTTCTTGTGTTCTGTTTCTTTTTTGTCATTGGTTTGTTGTTTTGTTGTATATTATTACTTGGCTGTTCTCTGTCTTGTTTTTGTGTGTGTTATCTCCAAAGCTCTGTCTAAATAAGATAGGCTGGATGATCAATCTGGAGGAGAAAACAACGGACCGACAGTTCCAGAGGGACATGAGTGAGGGGAAGAGGGGAGGAAAGGAAGTGGTGTTAACAAACCCAGGGACAAGGGAACAACAAGTGACCCAAATTGGTAGTGAGGAGGGTGTGGGAGGCCTGGTAGGGCATGATTAAGGGTAATGTAACCAAGAGGAATTGCTGAAACCCTGGTGGGGACTGAGCATGATAGTGGGGCAGGAGGAAGGTCAAGGGAAATAGAGGAAAGAGCTTATAGGCAATGGGCATTTATAGAGGTCTAGATAAAGACATGTATATATTCAAATATGTTTATGTATGAGGATGGGGAGATAGAGCTATGAGCCTATATTTATAGTTTTAGTATTAAGGTAGCAGAAGGACATTGGGACTCCATTCCTTGCTTTGAAGGAGCACATTGGCTGTACTTCTTCCAAGACAAATCAGTGCGTCCATTTAGAAGTCCTGATACTTTCAATATTCTTCTCCAGTACCACAATTCAAGTGCATCAATTCTTCTTGGTCTTCCTTATCCAATGTCCTACCTGCACATGTCTGTGAGGCAATTGAAAACACCCTGGCTTGTGTCAGGTGCAGCCAAGTCTCCAAAGGATCACTGCTTTCAATACTTTAAATAGGTCTTGTGCTGCATACTTATTTGCACAATGAAGCTGATAGAATCTTGAAAGACCAGTGATATTCAGGGGAGATAACTTTTTTCAACAACACAAAAGACAGCTATAGACATAGAGTTCTCCAGATGGAATTCACAGAAATAAAATTAACTACATCTGTAGGAAGAGATGATGGAGAAGCTCAATATCAGCAGCTAAGACAAGATCTGGGACTGACAGGGGAATGGATCAATTGCTCATATATAAGTTCAGTTTAAAAAATGAAAAATTTAACCCAAGTTCCTCAAAGCCAATATATGACTTTTAGTCTATCTCACACGAATTTGAAGAACATCTCAAGAACAGATTTGAAGCATGAAGCACTAATGACAGAATATCTGATGCTCAAGTTATGGAAGGACACAAAATACAGCATTCATAAACAGAGCTAAAGATCAATAAAATGATAAGAAATGAAGAAAAAGAGATCAGATGGATTTAGAAGCGACTGTGGAACTTGAATTTAATTATAGGGTAAAAACCAATGCAGGACTGACTACATAAAAGAGCTGAACTGAACATTCAAAGGACAGCTCCAGAAGACAAAGTCAAATATTATCTTGAAATGTACGAAGACTTTGAGTTGAAAACTAAAATGGAGAACACACTCATCATATCTTAAACTGAAAGAACTGGAAAAAAATTCTAGCCTGGAATTTTACTCTTGAAAGAGTGTATGTGCAAAATATTGAATTATGTAGGAAGAATCAAAATAAGATAGAAAGTATATACCAAGTCACTATAACAAAAATAATTCATCAACATTCCACCACTTCAAGAGGTGCATATGAACAAGAACCAATGGTACTTAAGGAAGACGTTCAACCTGCACTGAGAGCATTAGCTAAATCCATGGCTCCAGAAATTGATGAAATACCATAGAAATGAATCACTAAGCTGATGAAGCACTGGAAGCACTTACTCACCTATGCCAGACACTTTGGAAATCAGCCAGATGGCCAACTGAATGGAAGAGATCTATATTTGTACCCATTCCAAAGAAAGGTGACCCAACATAATGCTCAAACTATAGAACGATATCATCACTATTACATGCAAGTAAAATGTTGCTGAATATCACCCAACAGTGGTTACAGCATTACAGTGACAGGGAGATGACAGAGGTGCAGACCAGGTTCAGAAGAGGACTTAAGTAAGGGACAACATTGCTGATGACAGCTGCATCCTGACTCAAAGCAGAGAATTCCAGATTTGTGTTTTATTGACTAAGCCAAGGCAGTCGACTCTGGATAATAACAAGACATGGATAGCCTTGCCAAAAATGGGAATTCCAAAAGAGTTCCTTGTTCTCATAAAGAATTGGTCCATGAATCAAGATTCAATTGTGGGAACAAAACAAGGTAATGAAGAATAATTTATCATCAAAAGGTACCTTTCAACGTTGTATCATTTCACCATCACTATTCAACCTATATGCTGTGTAAGCTGCACTATATGAAGAACACAGCATTGGAATTGGTGCAAGGCTTATTAATAACCTGCAATATGCATATGACAGTGCCTCGATTGCTGAAAATGAGGAGGCCTTGAAGCACTCACTGATGAAGATCAAGGACTGCAGCTTTCATTATGGATTACAACTCAATGTAAAATAATAATAAATATCTTCACAACTGGACCAATAAGTAATATTATGAAAAATGGAGAAAAATTTTACATCATCAAGGATTTCATCTTGCTTGAATTAACAATCAGAACTCAAGACAGCATCAGTCAAG
The DNA here is from genome assembly GCF_050624435.1 of Tenrec ecaudatus. NCBI lineage: Eukaryota > Metazoa > Chordata > Mammalia > Afrosoricida > Tenrecidae > Tenrec > Tenrec ecaudatus. Next base: position 88,307,113 of record NC_134531.1, read on the forward strand.
AGATCAAAGGATATTGTATTGGGTAAATATGCTGCACAAGACCTCTTTAAAGTGTTGAAAAGTAAGGTGTAACTGACCCCAGCCATGGTATTTCCAATGGCCTCATAGGCATGTGAAAGATGGATGTTGAATAAGGAAGTCTGAAGAAGAATTGGTGCATTTGAAATAAGGTGCTTGTGAAGAATATTGAAAGTATCATGACTTCCAAAAGAACAGTCAGACCTGTCTTTGAAGAAGTAAAGCCAATATGCCCCCTAGACTAGAATGGCAGACTTCATCTAACATTCTTGGAATGAATTATCAGGAGAGATCAGTCCCTGGGGAAGAATCTCCTGCTTGGCATAGGGCCAGCACACAAATAAAAGAGAGAGAGAGAGAGAGAGAACTATTCTCAATAAGATGGATTGATACAATAGCTTCATTGCCCATCACTTATCCCTCAATGTCCATTACTTGTCCTGTTTCCTCTCTGTGTTTCCTGCTTCTATTCTTCCTCATTTTTCAGCATTTCTAAAATTGGTCCTTTGGTAAATGCTGCGGTTTTGATTTCAAATGGTTGATTATTCTGAGGTATTCATATTTCCCTAGTGGGACTGTTCTTCCTTATGGGTCTGTCTACTATCTGATCAAAACATGAGTCATTAGAGAGAGTTCAGTTGAAAATGTGAAGGATGACTAAGCCATTGGGGGTTCCATCAGTCTCTAGTTAAGCAATAACCCTGATCTCTTTTATGGTTGTGAGTTTGATTCTAAAATTTTCTCTCACTCTGCCAGGACTTTGTTATGTGATCTCTTTTAAAGTGGTTGGTGGCAATAGTGGCCATATGCCATCCAGTTCTCATAGTCTCAGGGTTGTGAGGCTCTCTGTGATCCATTAGTCAATTGGGTTAATAATTTCTTTGTATCTTTTGATTTTCATTACTCTTCCTCCAGACAAAGAGAGACCAATAGCTGAACCTTCAATGGCCACTGAAAAGGTTTTAAGAGCTTTGACTCTTCAACAAAGGAAGCTATAAAACTCAAGTGAATTTCTTCTGTAATTATTGATCTTTGCAGCAACTTTAATTGAATGTTCCCCCAAATAAAATAATAGTTCTATATAGATCAATTATGTTAAGGAAGTTCTAGAACACATTACTGATGAGGCACATGTAAAGGCAACCACAATACCTGCAGCAATGAGTTGAAATCCAGAACCTAGTGGAAGAAGTTAGAACACCCTTAGAACTAGTACTGATGTGATAGCAACTGGAAGTGGAATCTCACAGGGTCTGATATTTTCAATTTTAAGTGACCATCCTGACCTCAGAAAGCTTTTGGTCTATGCCCAAAGTGTGACACTAAGTTCAGCTCACTCTAAGAGCTATTTTGACCATAAGAAAATTAAGTAAGTTTGAAGCTAATGAAGATTGTGTTATAAAATGGAATGAGTTTGAATATGCAAATATACTTCAGAGAGCAAGAGTATATCAAACCCATTACTACCAAAGGAATCTGTCGCGACACTTAGATTTAAGGCAGAGGGGCCAGTTGAGGCGGTTATGGTGATTGTTTTATTGTTTTCAATTCCTAAGCATGATTAAAGGAGCCTCGATAATGCTGTGGGCTGGGCATTGGGTTGATAACTTCAAAGTCAGTGGTTCAAACCCATCAGATGCTGAAAGATGACACTGTTGGAACCTATGAATATCTACAGTCTCAGAAACCTTATATAAGGTTACTATGAACTGAAATGCCCTGGATGAGAATGGGTTTGGTTTTTGAAGGGGTTATATTAGATTTCGTCAAAACACGCAGAATGAACATGGGCATGTTATTTTGAATACATTTTAAGAAAATTGAAAGCTGAACTGGCAAGACAATGGTCAAGCAAATTGTACCTGCATATTCTCTGAAGACAGACAGCAGGGGCCGCCCTGCAAGAATGTCATTGGGAAGCTTGTCTTAGGTGCCCTGCAGCCCCAGTCTTGGCCTCTCAGACTTATTTTACTGCCTCAAACTCACAGAATATTTAAAAGGAACACACATTGTGTCCCTGGAGAATGCCACAACGTAAACTTTGGCATGATGCAAATCGAAGAGGCCAGAATTCTTCCAGAAAGAGTGAGTGAGATGAAGGCATTGCTTTTACAATGCAGAGAACTGGATGGACAATATGTTGAGAAGTAGTTTCACAGTGTTGTCTCTTTGTTAACAAAGGCTTCTGTGATTTTGTTTTAGTACTTATTCTGTGTATGTGTGCAATACTTATCTCTTATATAAGCACTGGACTGGCTTCCCCAAGAAATCTCTCTAACACAGACTGCTAAGGTTGAAAAATTTAAAATAAAGTTGAAAATTCAGTGGAGTATATAGTTTTATACCTCCAAATAAATTAATTTTCTATTTCTCTCCAAAAGGTGGAGCTTTTAGGAATTCCTCATAGTCAGAAGAAATTGAGAAGTCTCAGAGAAACAAAAAATTTGTTAATCATAAATTTACAAAATTAAATATATTTTTAAATCCATAATAAACACAATATCAAATTTGACAAGATCCAAGCTTTCTATTTTGTTTCAAACTAATTCCATCACTGGTGCCAATAAAAGGTTACATAAACAGGTCACTAGGTTATAGTTTACTGATTTGAATTTTTAAATATATATTGTTATTATTTATTTTTGTTACTAAATTTGGGTGTCTTGTTAAATGAGAGGTGTCCCTTAAGCAGGGGGATGCTTCCTGAAATTTTGAGTTCATTTTCTCTTCTAACCCCAATTAGTTAAAAACTTCCAAAAGTGTATTGTTATAATATGTCTACTTCCACATTTCTCACAAATCATGTCTAACTTCACACAGATGGACATAGACATGAAATATATCCACACTTTGTGCTAACAGGAAGTTATTAATTTCAATTCAGTGAAGTATAAAAGGTATTTCCTGGGACTCTTGACTCCTCATGCTAACTACTCAGTTTGCCCGATAACAGATTACAGGAAGCATTTACTATTACAGCTAGCAGTTATCAAAAGGACATCAAAATGATATAAAACTTCAAATAACAGCTTCTTGATAGGTATTTTAAATATCTTTTAAAACCATTTCACATCAGGATGGCTAAATTGAGGTTATCTTTACAGGAAAGTCTCGTCACCAAAAATAAAAAGATAATAAGCCATTACACTCACAGCAGCTTGGTATCAATGATGTGAAGCTAATGGGGGAGTGCAAAAGTCTCAACTCTATCAGCCTTCTGTCTGGAATAAATAAAAACTTACGACAGAACAAATTAAGGAGTGAACGATTTAATACCGTAATTAGTAGTGAGAAATGCAAAAATTAGTAATTATTGAAGAAACCATATGTTTAATGTATTAACTGTAGCTATTAAAACTATATTATATTATTTTGTCAGATTATGTAATGAGTGAGATTTTCCCATCGTATAAGCTCTTTCCAGAGAAAAGGACTAGGCGTTAGGGCAGCCTCCTCATTTAGGCCACAGTTTGTAGCACCTCGTCCTCGTTGCTGTTTGGGGCCAGGAAGTAGTTTCAGAATCATCACTAGCCTATCAACCACCCAAGGACACGCAGCCCACTCCTACAATGTCCTGCATTGAACACTCACTGTGGTCTTTCTTGTTTTCTCCTTCCCTCTCCTTTACTAAACAGAATGTCCTTCTCCAGGGACAGAACCCTGTACATTAGGAAGAGGCTCACCATCCTCACTTCTAAGGAATATTTTGACTATATTTTTACCAAAACAGGTTTATTCATTCTCTGGTAGTCTATAGGATATTCAATATTTTTCTCTGGTATAATTTTTTAAAAGTCTTAGTTCTTCCATATTCATTTCCCTACCTTTTTTCATGGAATGAAGACTTTAATATGCAAAATTCTATATCATTTCCAAATTCATGACTGTTGGGAGACAACCATGAGGGGTTTGATTATTTTTTTCCAGTAGTTTTTTTATTAAGTGCTTTTGATGGGGGCTCTTTCATCTCTTATTACAATCCATACATTCATCCATTATGTCAAGCACATTTGCATCGCTCCACTTTGACATGCATACGCATCTGAGGTGATTGAAAATACTGTGGGCTGAGTTAGCTAGACCTTAGTACTCAAGTGTTGCTTAACACTTTCAAGAGCTCTTTTGTAGGAGATTTCTGGATGCCTAATAAAGTATATTATTTGCTTTCTTGACTGCTCTCAGTAGACCAACAGATAACATCATGATAAATGGAGAAATGATTTAAGTTGTCAACAATGTTGTCTTGCTTGGATCCACATGGAGGAAGCAGTTAGCAGTTGCTACAGAAGAGCATTGAAAAGTAAGGATTTTACTTTGTGCCTGAGCCAAGCCGTGATATTTTCGATTGCCTCATATGCATGTGCAAGCTGGACCTTGAATTAGGATGACCAAAGAAGAATGGATGTGTTTGAATTGTGGGGCTGGAGAAGAGTATTGAACATACCATGGGTTTCCAGGACAAACAACTAGGTCTGTAGGACCAGAGTGCTCCTCAAATGCAATTATGGTGACATGTGGTCAGAAGACATTTTGTCAGAAGAGACATCATGCTTGAAAGAGAGGAAGGCTCTCAGGGAGACGGGTTGACTCAATGGCCACCACAATGGGCTCGAGCACAGGAACAATTGAGAGAACGGTACATGCCTTTGCAGTGTTTCATTGTGCTGTGCATATGTTCACTATGAGCCAGAACTGACTCAGCACCATAGGTGTTGATTGTGGATCTGGCAAAATAAAATATTTGACAAATCTAATCTTTTCTCCACGCTTCATGATATTTCTTATTGGTTAGAGTTATAATAAATTTGTCTTTTTTTATGCTGAGGATTGATCTGTACAGAAGACTGTAATCTTTGATCTTCAAAAAGTGCTTCAAACCCTCTTGAACGTCAGCAAACAACATTGTGCAATCTGAATTTTATTACAGGATTTGATGAGTATTCCTCTACTTCTGATGTCAGGTTTTTCTTCCTACAGAGGAAATCCAGCTTCTCTGATTATTTGCTCAGCGTATCGATTGAGAAGATATAGTGGAAAAATACTACTCTGATGCACAATTTTCCTGATTTTACTTTATAAAACATCTCCTCATTTTGTTTGAACAACTGCCTCATTTATGTACACATTCTTCATGATCACAATTACGTGTTCTGAAATTCCCATTCATACTTGGGAATGGCCCACTAATTTGAAAGCCTCTGTATAATAAATGCAACACAGATAACCATCTTTCTGGCATTCTTTGCTTTCAGCCAAGAACCATCAGACATCAGGAGTTAGACATACTTTTCTGAAGCCTGATGATATATTGCTACAATCATTTTTGGATTATTTTTGGCATAATTTATTTGCATGCGATAGTAATGGCATTGTTTGATAGTTTCTTCATTCTGCTAAAATTAGCACACTACGAATATCTTCCAGCCTCTAAGCGAGGTAGCTGTCCTCTAAATTTTTTGATGTAGACGAGTAAATGCTTCGAAAAGTCCACCTTTTTCCCCCTGCATATTGACCTTCATGTTTACACACTGGGAGGTCTGACTCATTTGTAAGATATGTTTGTAAATATGTGTGATGTGGTGTCCATAAGCAGCATTTAACAGGCAGAAGTTAGAGGTCACTAGAGTGAGTGATTCATTGGACTTCTCACTGCAAGGCCGGCACTTAGAAGCCTCCAGCTATTCCTCCGGAGAAAAATGAGACTTTCCACTCCTGGAAAGAGTCACAGTCTCGGGGGCCCATGAGGGCAGTTCTAATTTGTACTATTGCATTACTGTACATCAGAGTCGACTCAAGATAGGTGAGCGTAATAAACCTGGAGCTGTCATGGCTCTCATGTTTCAGTAATATATTAGGAAATAGACCTAGAAGAGTTGAGAGAATATTCCTCACACATACCAGGGGTTCTCTACTAGGCAAGACTTACGGCTACTCTCTGATCTTCAGAGAATCAAGTCAATTCCAAAATATTCCACCAAATACCAACCTGTGCCTGATAAAGTAACCCTAGGAGTGCAGTGGTGATGGGTTGGGCCGCTAATCACAAGGTCAGAAGTTCCAAACCCCCAGGAAATTCTGAGGGAGCAAGATAAGGGTTTCTACTTACTTAAAAAGTTACAGTCTGATATAGTTACAGTTTATTGTCCTAACCTGGCCGATAAACACATGTGGGGTTAATTGAAAGGCAGAGCGTTAAATGGCTCAGTGAGCCTCACCTTTCTTGTTCTCGGGTCTCTTGTTTTCTGATGGTCGGACCAGGGTGAAACTCCCTTAGCCAGTTCTCTGCCTCTGCTGGCAAGGCTCACTTCCTGCAAGACATCCCTAAAGAGAAGCCACATAGACCTACCCCAACGCAGCTCTGGGTGCTGGAGCAGCCGTGTGGAGACCCCTGCCAGCCCTGAGATACTTACACATTCACTGATTCGGCTTTCTTCCTGCAGTCAGCATCATAGTGTGTGTTTTGTGAGATGGAGGAGGACTTTGTGGATTGGTGTCGGACATATGGATTAATGTTGGACTTGTGGGCAGCACTGGGTTGGGATGTTTACTTGATGTGCACTTAACCTTTATAGAAAACTCTCTCTTATACATGAGTTTCTGTGGATTTTTTTTCTCTAAAATACCCACAATAACACACAGTCTCAGAAACACACAAGAACAGTTCTACCCTGCTCCATGGGTAACTGTAAGTCAGAATGGACTCCATGGCTTTGAGTTTAGGTTTTGATTTTGGTGCTATGTAAGATAAATCCATTGTTGTTTAAAATCCATGAAGAAAATTTAAATTCATTACACACTTAAAATATTCAGAAGTTTTCTGGTTGCTCATATCTTAATACAGAGCATGCTCTTATTCATCCCTTAATTCATTATAAAATATTAATAAAACAATCACATTGTAAGAATAATTGAGGATAGATACTACTAATGAGGCTTATTTTTTAGGGGATAAACCAAATATTTATGTTTAGCATGCACATATACCTAAATGAAATTTTATACTTGGAATAAATATTAAGAAAAAATCCACATAGAGCCAAAAGAAATTATGAGAGTAAGAAATTTTGTTTTCATAACCAGGGAGGCAATATGACCATGACCAAAATGAAGGGGACACTATCTAGGAAAGTATGACTAGACAGAAGACACCAGGGGCAGGTTCCAGCAAGAGTGTAAGAATGTCCTGAAGCAGACTGACCTGACATATTCAGGAGCGAGAAAGAAGTCCCTTAACACGGGAACATACTCAGAGCGTGCTGTTGGAAGTATAGGCGCACACACACACACACACATACACCTCTCCAATTACCCAGAAATAGCTTGCATGCAAAGTTGATATAAAGTGATATATAGAGCTACAGTAACTGATAAGAATTTGGAATAACATTTTAGAAGCCCTGTCAATGTTAGTTTGTACACCATAATATTTTACCATTGTAATTGTAAATTCAGAGTTTTTAAGCCATCACCAATAACTGTTTTAGAGCATTTTCATTACTTCCAAAAGTTGACTCATGTCTTTGACAGTTTACTCCTATACTTAGCCCCAGAACACCAGGGATCTGTATGTATTCTTCTTGATAGATTAGCTTTTTATATTTGTATAAATTTATTTAATTTTATTATAAGTAGGAATCTTTATGTATGGCATCTTTACCTTAGGATAAGATTTTTGAGGATCCCTTATTGTATCAAATGTCAGTAATTTGTTGCTTTTTATCACTCAATTTTATTCTATTGTAGGACTATACTATAGTGTTTCTTTGTTTTTTAAGAGTTGGTGGACATTTGGACTGCTTCCAATTGAGGGCTATTATGTATAATACATCTATAGATATGAGCATAAATCTATAGGTAAATATCTAGAAGTAGAATTGCTTGGTTGCATACTAAAGCTATGATCAACTTATTAAGACACTGACAAAACAATTGATTCTTACATATTAATTCCTTGAATAATAACTATGAGCTAGTTTGCTGGATAAACACACCATGTTCCTCACTTTCCAATGAGACATTGGAATAGCATAGCACAAATAACCTATATGAAAATAGAAACTATTTTCATCCACAGACAGAAAAGAGTGTGAGAACAAAGCGAACAACTCTTGAAAGGTACATTGGTCATTGTCTAATTCTTCAGAATCGCATTAACATAGGGTCTGTCATAAAAAACATTGATTTTCATTTGGATATTAAGATTTGCATTGCTCTATCTAGCTTCAAAATTTGCCTTGCACTAAACAGAATAATACCCCATCACAAGGGTAAAATATAAGATTAACTTTTCTACAAATAAGAACTGTTTGTATGGCATTAAATTAGAAAAAAAAGGATTTTCAAGTGATACATTCTGATCGTAGAATTTCTTTTAAAGATGTTTTCATGTCAGATTTGATTTAAAAAGGACAAAACTCCAAATCGATTGTCCTCAAGTGAATGTTGACTCATAGCAACCCTACAAGACAAGATCCCGCTGCCTGTTGGTTTCTGAGACTGTTACTGCTCACTTCCATAGAAAGCCCTGCCTTTCTCTCGCACATGCTTAGTGATTTTGAACCACTGGCCTTGAGGTTTACAGCCAACTTGTACCCTCCAGCCATCAGGGCTCTTGTTTAAAGAGGTACCAAATGGGTCAAAGAGTAGAAAAACTGATGGAGACAATGTGCAATGATTTTCTGTATGGGCAGACATGTGAACAACCAAAAAAAAAAGAAAGAGAAATGGAAAATATCTGAGGTTGTTATACAACAAAACAGCCAAAAGCAATTTATCTATGGTTCCTTTCCATCTGTGTGACTCCTTCAGTTTAACAGTTCATGTAGTCAAATCTGACTTGCTTTCCGGTTATGAACGTGGTGGTTTAACTGTAAGTTATGTGAAATGTCTTGATAAAGACATGCTTTCCATAAATACTGTGCATATGTCTATGCTTTACACATATGTTTTCTACATGTGATTTTTGTATAGGCTGTCTATCCTCCCATTTTTAGGTAATATATGAACCCATGAGAAATATGTAATGTGAAACTTCTTCTAAAGCTAAAGGAATTTTCGTTTCTTCTAAACTTAATTACAATGCTGGAAAAGCTACACAGAAAGAGTTCTTTTCCTTCCTCGATATTGGAAAAACACAAAAACAAATATCTCCTGTGTAGGCAGGACCAGAATAAATAAATTTAATAATCTGAAATCCTGTCCCAGGGAAGCTAGGAATATAAACTGTGGTCCTGTGGTCCTTGACTATCAAATTGGGGACTACGAGGCTACATGATTTGTCCAACATTATTGAATACTCCGCATGAGAAGCCAACTGTTACATCTAGATAGCCTTTCCTTTAGGCGAGGGGTTCTCAAACTCTGGGCCGCGACCCCTTTGGGGATCAAACAGCCCTTTCATGGGGCTTGTCTGATTCATAATAGTAGCAAAATTGCAGTTATGAGATAGCAATGAAAATAAGTTTACGGTTGGTGGTCACCACAACATGAAGAACTGTATTAAAGGGTCATGGCATTAAGAAACTTGAGAACCACTGCTTTAGACTAATGTTCCAGCCAACTGACCACTCTATTAGAAACACTCTCTCTTTCTATATTTTCCCACTCCTAGACAATTGTCTGCTTGGCAACAAGAAGACTGTCACAGTAAACCATAATATCCTGATGTGGGCAGAATCGTCTCTTCATGGCAGACCAATTTGGATCTCATTGATTGGCAGGGATGTCCCAGAAGCAGACAGTTTTAGTTCAGCCTTTATAAAAACTCCTGATTGTGAACAAACAGTAGGATTTTCCACATTGAAAGAGATAATAAAGAGAAGGATGGGAAAAGGAGTTGGTGAAGGTAGTATTGCTTGGTAAGAGGAAATTAGGAAGCACAAAAAAACTGAAAACCTCAAGAAACTGGTAATGCCCAAGATATTTTCATTAGCTGAATTTTATTAACTCCTTATAGCTCTTTTATTCCTTTTCCTCCACTCTTTGTAATCTCCATATCATTTCTCTCTCTCTCTCAGCCTTAGTCTACCGCTCTCTGCTGGTTCCCTGTCTTTTTAATTCATCTTGAATTTTCAAATAGATAAAATTTGGGCATGTCTATTAGGAGTTTTCATAACTCATTCTGTGTCATACTGTGGTGACTTTCTTCGATGGTGTAATCTGTATTTCTGGTACTGTTAGGATCAATCCAGGTGGACATATATTAAAGTAACCTCCAGACTAAGACAGATTAAGAAAAAGAAATAAGCAGTCAGTTTGTGAAGTTAGCCACTGAAACCCTGGTCGGGATTGAGCATGATAGTGGGACAGGAGGAAAATCAAGGGAAATAAAGGAAAGAGCTGGGAGGTAAAGGGCATTTACAGAGGTCTAGATAAAGACAGGTACATATATATTTACATATGAGGATGGGGAAATATGTGCATATATGTGTAGGTTTAGTATTAAGGTAGCAAAAAGACATTGCACCTCCACTCAAGTACTCCCTCAATGCAAGAATGTTTTCTTCTATTAAATTGGCATTCTATGATGCTCCAGGTGAATAAGCAAATGTGGTGAAGAAAGCTGGTGGTGCCCGGCTATCAAAAGATATAGCATCTGGGGTCTTAAAGGCTTGAAGATAAACAAGCGGCCATCTAGCTCAGAAGCAACAAAGCCCACATGGAAGAAGCACACCAGCCTGTGTGATCACGAGGTGTTGATGGGATCAGTTGTCAGGCATTAAAGAACAAAATATCATATCATTGTGTGCTCATCTTTCTGACAAGCTCGCTGAAGACAAATGGGTGCATAAGCAAATGTGGCAAAGAAAGCTGATGATGCTGGTATCAGGCATCATCAGAACAAAAAATTTCACCATAGTGAATGAGGGGGTTAGTGCAAAGTGGAGACCCAAAACCCCTTTGTAGACCACTGGACATCCCCTTACAGAAGGGTCTTGGGTAGGAGATGAGACAGACAGGGTGCAACGTAGCAACGATCAAAAATACAACTTTCCTCTAGTTCCTAAATGCTTTTCCCACCTCCCCCAACTCCATCATGATCTCAATTCTACCTTGCAAGTCTGGCTAGACCACAGGATGTACACTGGTGCAGATAGGAATTGGAAACACAGGGAATCCAGGGTGGATGATCCCTTCAGGACCAGTGGTGTGAGTGGCGATACTGGGAGGGTAGAGGGAGAGTGGGTTGGGAAGGGGGAACCGATTACAAGGATCTACATGTGACGTCCTCCCTTGGGGATGGAAAACAGAAAAGGGGGTGAAGGGAGACGCCGGACAGGGCAAGACAAAATAATAATTTATAAATTATCAAAATTTATATGACAAAATAATAATTTATAAATTATAAAGGGCTCATGAGGAAGGGGGAGTGGGGAGGGAGGGGAAAAAGAGGACTTGACACAAAGGGCTTAAGTGGAGAGCAAATGCTTTGAAAATGATGAGGGCAAAGAATGCACAGATGTGCTTTATACAATTGATGCATGTATGGATTGTGATAAGAGTTGGATGAGTACCTAATAAAATGTTTTTAAAAACAGAGTTGTATGAGTCCCTAATAAAATGATTACAAATAATAAATAAATAAATTAATTTTTTAAAAGGGAAGAAGTCAAAGCTGAACTGAAGGTGTTGACCAGAAACAAAGGTCCCAGAATTGATATATTAACAAAGGAGTAGAGGGCTAGAAGTACTCACTCATTTATGTGAAGAAATGTGTAAGACAGCTATTTGGCCAGCCAAATGAAAGGAAATTGTCTTCCCGCCAATTACTGAGAGAGGTAATTCAAATGAATGCAGTGATCACTGAAATCATTGAAAATATCATTAACAAAAATGAAATTTTGCTTAAAATATTTCCCAAAAAATGATGCAGCAGTACATCCACTAAAAATTCAACTTGGATTGAGAAGCAGACATGGAACAAGGGATAACATGGCTGATGTCACATCAGTCCTGTTTAAAAGCTGGGAATACTGGAAATAAATTTACTTGTGTTTTATTGACTATGCAAATTTATCTAAATGTGTGGGCTCATAAGAAATGGCTGATACCATTTCAAACTTGAGAATTCTAGAAATCTTAATTTGTTCTAGGAGCTTTGGTCATGAGATGGGTTATGAATTGGGCAACTAACCAAAAGTTCTGCAGTGGGAAACCACCTAAGGCTCCTCAAGACAAAGCAGGTTTTCTACTACCTTAAAGAGGTACAGCCTCAGGAACCCAGAGAGACCGTTTTATCCTGTCCTACAGGCTTGCTAGGAGTGAGTCAGCATCAACTCTATAGCAGTGAGTTTTAATTGTGCTCAGGCCGAGACTGTATAAAGGACATGAAGCAGTTCTTTAAAAAGAAAAAGGGATATTGTATGTTTCAAAATTAGGTGTGTGCCAGAATTGTACCTTTTCATCACACCTGTTCAATTTGTATGCTGTGCATGTCATCCAAGAACCTGGACTATATGAAGAAGAACATGTCATTAGATTTAGAGGAAGATACATTCACAGCCTGCAATACGCACATAACATAACTACTCGCTGAAGCCAAGAGGACTGGAAGCCCTTCCTGATGGAGAGCAGACTACAATCTTGAATACAATGTACACTGCAATGTAGAGAAAACAAAAATCCTCACAAATGGACCCGTAAACAACTATCATAATACATGGAGAACAGATTGATGTAATCAACGATTTTGTTTCATTCAATCCACAATCAATGCTCAAGGAAGCCGCAGACAAGAAGTTAAATGATGCATTGTTTAAATACACTGCAAACATCTCGCTAATGTGTTCAATAGCTTTGAGGACTAAAGTACAACTAGCCCAAACCATGAAATTTTCCATAACCTCATAAGCATGTGAGATCTAGAGGATTAATACTAAAGACTGAAGACGAATTGATGCCTTTGAGTTAAGTTGTTAGTGAAGAATATTAAAGATGCTACAAACCTCCCAACAGAGTTGTGTTGGCAAAAGTGCGGCCAAAACGCTCTTTAGAAGCAAGGCTGACAAGCCTTCGCCTCGACTTCAGCCATATGATTAGATTGAATCAGCTCCCGGAGAAGGGCCTCATTCGTAGAAAAATAGAGGGTCGTGGAGAGGAAGACGACTCTAAATGACATAAATTCACAAAGTGGGCCCAACAGAGGGCTCAAATGCAAGCACCCGTGCAGGACTGACAGCGCTTCCTTCTTTGCTGCAAAGGATCTCTGAGTTCACACCGACGGGATGGAGCCTAACAGCAGCAGCAGGTCAGGGTTTTGGGTGCGTGCTGAGGTGTCACCAAGTCAGCCCCCACCCAGAGCAACCTTCTGTAGAGCAGAACAAAGCCTTCTTGGTTCTTTGGGGGTAGGAAAGCTGCTGTAATGACCTGGTATGAAAGGTACTCATCCTTCATAATAACATGTTGTTAAAAGAGCAAGGAGTTTTGAAACCTAGACCATCTAAAATTTAAACTCAACATCACTTACTAGGTAGATAGGCAATAATGTTAATTACCTTGAATTTTGATTTCCATTAAGTTAAATATGAACAATAATAATTACCTCATAGATTTGGTGTAAAGTTAAAACTACATGCATGTACCACTCAATGTCACTCAATAATTTTGATTATTCATAGTTGTATTATTAATTAAGCATGATCCTGTTGAACAAAATACACATGATTTTTTTAAATCAACTTACAATCTAAAATTAATTCAAATTACTTTGCTTTGGTCTCTGAGAATTAACTGTGGTCAATAACATCATCATTTGTAATATTAATGCAATGAGCTTTATCAATTACAATGTAGAAGATTCAGAATAACTCAGCCTATTCATTGCTGGTGAAAATATAAAATAACAACGAATCCAGGAGTGATTTAAAATATATTTTATTTGATTGATCACAGCAGAAAAATAGTATTTTTTATGTTAGACCTATTTATTCAGATTGCACAAAAGTGCTTGGTGTACATATGGACTGGTCAGCCCCATCCAATAGCTTCATCATGCCTCAAGGCCCTTGGCACATAGCTGGGATGCACAAATTTTGCTCAGGTCAAAATAGACAGAGGAGCCTCATGCTTACAAGCTTTGTCTGCCAAGTGGAAATGCTAACCTGCTCTTTCCCAGAATTTTAGATATGTGTCTAAAGATATTTCACAAGATAAATGGAACTAGGCTAAACACAAGGCCTTAAGGAATATATACTTCTAGTGCATTTATTGAGCACTTGGATCTGATGCATGACACCTGCTTGAAGCTCAAAGAATTATAGCAGGCTTTGCGACAAGAATTATGACTGTATACGGGCTCATACTTCAGCAAGTCAATGTTTTTAAATCAATGGAAAACAATCTACTGATTGTGTTTGCTTCAATGCAAGATGACATACAGTATTTCAAGCTGTTCAAATACTCATGGCAGCATGGCAAGATATATATCCATTGAAACCAAATAGTTGTTTCAAAGTATGTTGGCCAACAGAGATAAATAGTGTCTCACTGAACCAAATATGCATATAAAATTATTTCTCTCTGCAGATTTTTGGATAATATAATTCTTTCGAACACAAACACCTCTTGTTTATTATGGGAATTATCATTCTGTGTCTTCACTCAGAGATTCTCAACTAGACAATCAAATTAATTTTCTAGCTCAACACAAAAGCATATGCATTAGATCACAAAGTATGCAGTAAGCAGGCTCTATGATAGTCTCTTTCAAAGTGATAAATTGGTCATATGGAATAAGTAAAACTTGAATGAGTAAACTGTGCTGAATGCAAGGGTTATTCTCCCAGGACTATTACATCATCAATATATTACCAAGGTAGAAATTAATGGGTCATGTTTCAGATCATGATTCTCTGAGAGAACAAGATAACTTTCACTACAAAGTAGCACAAGACCTGAGACAGCTGAAACCCATCAGAGCACATTTTCCCTAAAAGAGGTGATGGAAAAATGATCAGACTATACTCTGTCACCAGAGGAAAGCTTATGAGATCAGAAAATAAGGAGTCTTGTCTAACTCTGGTTCTCACAGATTTTACTGTATTAAAATCACCCATCATTTGTCCTTACGGCTTACATTTGCCTCATTAGGGAAAATGATGCTTTTTCAATTCACTAAAAAGTTGGCAACAGCTGATGTGCAGTCATGGAATATTGACCAGTCAGTAGCACATCCTTATTATTGGTGCCTCAAATTTAGATAACTCTCTTTACTTCAAGGATTTTGTTGTAGCATGTGAAGATTCAAAATCACCTCAGTCTTACTCTAAATTCCACCTCTCCCAACACTAAGATCTACTTCTACACATGCACTGATCCAAACCTTGGTATTTTCAATGACCTCATATGCTTGCACACCTTGGACTTTGAATAGAAAGACTGAAGAAGAATTGATGCCTTTAAATTATGGATGGTGCTACCAAGAAAGATTAAATACATCATGAGCTGATGGAAGAACTGGCCAATCAGTATTGGGAGAAGTACTAACAGAACACTCCTTAAAAGCCAGAATGGTATAATTTTGTCTTGCCTTGAACATGCTATCAGAAGCAAATATTTCCTGGAGAAAACACTATGTTTGGTAAAAGAGAGAATCATTGAAAAAGAAAAAAAATTCACTTACACCCTGATTGTAAGATAGTGGGCTCACATAGAGGAACAATTGGGATAATGGCCCAGGGCCAGTTAATATGTTGTTCTCTGAGTCAGAACTGACTTGGTGAAAACTACTAACAGCATAGCTAAAGCAATTTAGCCTTTTCAATGAAATGGTTGATCTAACAATAGCAATAACTCTTACTGCTTACATTTTTTAAATCCTCAATTTTAGATGATATTTTGAGTGGTAGCGTAAGATACTAGCCTAGAAGTACACACTTGGAAGGTACAAGAAACAGATTAAAAATTCTAATCTTCAATTTAGAAAATAGGATTGATATGCCATTCATACCCACTTTCTACAGAGAAGCCAAGTCAGTGAACTTGTAAGCATCTCAATGCTGGCAGAGGTGTCCACGCGGTTACTCCAGCACCCAGAGCTGCATTAGGATAGGTCCATGTGGCTTCTCCTCGGGGATGTCTTGCAGGATGTGAGCCTTGCAAGCTGAAGCAGGGAACTGGCTAAGGCAGCTGCACCCTGGTCCAACAATCAGAAAGCAAGAGACCCGAGAACAAGAAGGGTGAGGCTCACTGAGCCATTTATCCCTCTGCCCTTCAATTAAACTCACATGTGTTTATCGGCCCAGTTGGCACAATAAACTAGCTAACTCAAAAATTTACAGGTTGATCTCCATTTATACACAAGATTATACAACAAGACCAGGATTTATATTCTGGTATGCCTAATTTAAAAATGTGTGACCCAAAAGAATATTGAGCTCTCAGATTTTTTCCCTAAAGTGTCTCCTTAATAACAAAGAAAACCATCACCTCAAATTATTCCAGCCTTGAGCCAAAGACTCGACCTCGTCCTCCTGGCTAACTGCCACTCCATCCAATTACCATCCCTTCATGTTCTATGTTCCAATCACCAGCCTGTGATCCATACCCTCCACTTTCTCTCATTTGAAATATTGAATATCCGAACGAGCCTTCCTGCTTCCATGCCCACCACAACAATGTATCCCCCACAGAGGACACACGAGTGTGTGTGTGTGTGTGTGTGTGTGTGTGTTCTTCTGTTTAAAACAAATACAAATCAGACCTGGATCCAATGGCTTCCCTGTGTGCTTAGCATAGTCTGAAATTTGCACACTGACCTACCAAGCTATTCCCGATCTGGTGCCTGCCTCTCTGCTAACCCCATGCCTACATTTCTTCTTTGCACAGAGTGCCAGTCACTAACATGCCAAGTTTATCCCCAATTTAGCGACCTTGCACTAGTCCTTATTTCTCCCGGGAGTGCATTTCTCTCTCGTTGTCTAGGGCCAGCTCATTCTCATGCGTCAGCTCTCCGTTCACATTTCACCTCCCTTAAAAACGCGGCCCCTGCCTCTCACATCTGAAGTAACGGGCCAGTCGCTGTCACATCACCCTACCCTGTTGGAATTCTCCGCATAAGATTCTCGCACCTACCATTTTCTTGTTCTCGCTGATTGGTTTATTGTGTTTCTACCCCCAAAGAATATAAGGTCTGTGAGACTTTTTTCTAAGTCAGTCCTGGCATTCCCACGGCCCCAGAGAGCAAAGGCTCAAGACGACTACGTGTGGAATGAATCATGAAGGAGGGAGATGCTGCTGGCCCGGGGAGGCTGATACCTGACATCTGCGCCATCAGATCCCACGGATGTTGACAGGGTTCCTCTGAGATCTTCCCACTCACACCTCAGCTAGGGGGAAATGGTCTTTGTTAAAAATGAGACCCCACGCCCCACTAGGGGTTGCATGTGAACGTTTAATAGTCCTTTAGACCAAAATGTGTATGAGTTTCACCATTGTGTCTCTAAGTTATTTTATAAGCTATGGGATAGAAAAGACAAATAATTTGGAAATATTAAGGGACTATCAGTGGGCAAAAGTGAAGTGGTTGCTTAAACACTCACCTGATACTGCAGACATGTTTCCCGCCTCTGTCCTGAACAGGACCAGTGCCTTCACGTGACGCTATGAGAGAGACTTCACGTTTCTTTGAAGCAGGCTCGAAGTGCTGACAAAAGGCAGCCATCTGTTCTGATTGCCGAAGCCAGGCTAAAGGGAAACAGAATCACATGTGGTAGGAGGGTTCAGATTAGATCTCGGGAAGGGTGCCCACACCAGAGAGCCAGAGAGTTGGTTGTTACACAATGGAATACATTTCGGGGCGGGAGGGGGGTGGATTTTAAACTCGCTGCGTATGGAACTCTTTAGAACTAATTCAGATGTGCATCAGTAAATCATATTTTTGAAGGAATTTTTCCTGAAGTAAGGAAAGTGACTTTTATTCCTTTTTTCTATTAGTAGTAGCAACGTAAAAATATTGAATAAAGGTATTCAAATATTTCTAAATAATTCTAAATCTGAAGTAAAGTTTGCATGGCACATGTGAGAGAGAGCTATATACAGAACTGTCACTAAATGCTGCAGGAGAAAAGAGACAAAAAAAATCCACCAGAGCACGTGCACCTTCCTCATTCACGTCTGTTACAGTCAGGGGTCATCCTGTGTATGACGGAGAGCTATCCTACGGAGTGATACTCAGTGACAGACAAGGAGATTGCTAGAAGAGGGCATACAGTAGGAGAGAAAATTGCCAAGAGCTTATCTTCTATTTTACCAAATTCGTAAAGCCTGTTCCATCCTTCTTTACAGCCTCATTTATTTGAACAAGTCTTGAAACAAAATGCCCATGATTCAATGTTTCCTCCTTCCCTAGCCTCTATGTATACTATACTAAAAAAACAATCACTACCATGAAGTCAGTTTTGATTCACAAAAAAAAAACCTATATGTCAACAAATGGATCCAGGTTTTAAGCAAATTAATAATTTAAAAAGGAAGAAATTATTGTATTTTCTTCACTCAAAACATGGCCTCTTGTGCCTATAACTGAGCAAACAAGTGACACAAAATACAAGAAGTACATTTGTTACTTTTAAATGTAAATTGAGAAATATAGTCAGTATTAAACAATCTTTCTATGTAATTTAAATGACATGATTTGTAGTTTTATTTCAATTTGGTATAATTTCATAGTTGTACAGAATATATTTTCTTTTTTGGAACTTATTTTATTTTTTCAATATTTTCTTACTTTTATTGGAGGCTCTTACATCTCTCATCATAATCCATACATTCATCCAGTGTGTCAAGCACATATGCTGCCATCATCGTTTTCAAAGCATTCTCTTCCCACTTGAGCCCCTGATATCACCTCTTCATCTCTTCTTCCTCCCTCCCCCATCTTCCCTCCCTCACAAACCCTTGATAAGTTATAGATTATTATTTTCATATCTTACATTATACCCCATAACCCCTCACCCAATTTTCCATCATTCATCCCCCTGGGAGGGGGATATAAGTTGATCCTTGTGATCGATTGCCCCTTTCTTCCCCCACTCTCCCCTAATCCTCCTGTTATCTCTACTCTCATTGTTGGCCCTGGGGGGTATCTATCTTGGATTATTCATGTTGTGGGCTCTTGTCTGGGACAGTGTGCATGTTCTGGGCAAATCCAGTTTTTAAGGTAGAATTGTGGTCATGATAGTGGTGTGAAGGAAGCACCAAAGAACTAGAGGAACATTGTGCGTTTCAATCATGTCATATGCATGTGAAAGTTGGACATTGAATAAGAAAGACCAAAGGAGGGTCAATGCTTTTTGAATTTTTGGTGCTGGTGAAGAGTACTGAAAGTGCCATGGACAAACAGATCTATTTTGGAAGAAGTACAGCCAGAATGTCCCTTAGAAGCAAGAGTGGTGAGGCTTCATCTCACATATGACGGACATGTTGTCAGGAAAGATCCATCCCTGGAGAAGGACATCATTCTTGGTAAAGTTGAGGGGCAGCAAAAGCGAGGAAGTCTGCTCAAAAAGATGGATCAACCCAGTGGCTGCAACCAAGGGCATAAACATAGGAAAAATTGGGAAGATGGTGCGGGCAAGGCAGTGTTTCCTTGTGTTGTGCAGAGAGCATTGTTATAGGTCAGAAGTGACTTGTTGCCACCTATCGACAACAATAGAGACTGCTTATTCCTTTTCATATTTGTGCAATATTTTTAAAACTCATTACAACTGTAGGTGGACAAGGTGCTTTGTTTTGTTTTGCATCTTGAAAGTTGGTAGACTATTATCTAAGACTAAATCCTAGATTAATTTAGCGCTACGTATGTGACGATAAGGCACTCTAGTGCCATTATGGTTTACCAGTTGGGTTGCAAGGTCAGGAGTTTGAAACGACCAGATGCTCCCAGGGAGACAGATGAGGCTTTCTATTCCTGTAAATACTTAAAATATCAGAAGACCACAGGCACAATTCTGTCCTGGCCTATATGGTTTTTAAGTTGGAATCAACTCAATGGGAGTGAGGTTCCTTTTGCTTTATTTATTTATTCATTTATTTTTACTGAGATATATGAGGGTAAGTAAAAAAGGATTGCTAGAAGACTAAAGAAAATATATTCAATCGGAAACTCTTGATATATATTATCAACCAAGGGCTAAATACTTAATGAAGGTGATGTTTCCATCTCTCTTTATGAGTCAATGGAGAACCCTTCCTCAAAGAATTCTGCTCTCCTTATTTACCTGACTACAAGATGCCTGTCTCAGAGGGACTCAAATTGTGCTTTGCTTGAGTGTTCTTTGAGTTTGGGGGCCAAAATGAAGGAGCAAGATGATGGTTGTGTGTAGATGGAAGAAGTTTTCCCAGTGAAATTCTCAGAGACCAGTCTTGACTCCCTTGGAAGAATGTCCTGGCACTCTGTCACAATGAGGAAAATAATTCTAAGTTCAAATTTCTTGACCTACCTCTCATCGATATAAGTTTCACTTTCCTGGAGATTTCTTCAACATGTGCCCCAATCATTTATCTGTGCACTTCAAGACCACTGTCAGGAATACCCCTTAGATTTAAAACACACACACAACAAAAACAAGTCATCATAACCTTCTTAGATGACCTTTCTACTTTGTTCATCTATGATGTTCCCCTACATATGTTTCACCTCAAAAAAATGTTGCTTTATATGGGTCAGCATTCTCATAAAGTGTTCAAAATTTGTAATCACTTTGAAATATTTATACATGAATGGTTTGGGTTTTATTTTTTAAAACAAAACAAAAAATTATATTGGCAAATAATTCACACATAGTACAATAAAATAGTGCACTCAAAGTAAGAAGAATTGTACAATCATCACCACAATCAATTTTAGGACAGTTTCTTTTTTCTTGTACTCATTATTATTGTTGTTGTTTTAATAATCATTTTATTGGGAGCTCTTACAGATATCATAACATTCCATAGTTAAGTCACATCAAGCACCATTGTACACTTGTTACCACAATCAGTTTCAAAACATTCTTCTTCTTGACCTCCTTCATATCACTTTCCCTTTATCCCTCCTGCCCCTGAACCCGTATTATATATATATCTATATGCCATATCTTGCACTATTCAATATATCCATTAGCCAACAACTTTGTTTTTCACTCCCCTCAAGTGGAGTTATATAGTCATCATTGCTACCAGCTCCCCCTACCCACCCCACCTTCTCTGACTGTATCCTCAGAAACCATTACTCCCATTACTTTTTCTGAAGTGTTATTTATGTTGGCTTTCATGCATCAAATGATCTTAATTTTATCAATAAACACATAAAAGTCTAACAATGTTAATGAGGTAGAACTGAAACCATAATAATAGGGGGAGTAAATATTAAAGAAGTAGAGGATAGTTATGTTGTGGTATTTAAATAATCTGTTGTCAATTTGAGAGGATTAAACATGAATAGGGTGGAGTTTAGCCTGCCAAGCAGGTTGCAGTTTAATGACCTCATGGAGACCCCTGCCAGTGTTGAGATACTTTCAATACCACTGGATCCACAAGACTTCCCATCCACTTCCCTGTGATCATCTTGCATTTGGTACCATTGCATGTATTTCGTGAGTCTGAAGAGAACTTTATAGATTGGTATCAGACATATGGGCTAATATTGGACTTATGGACTTGATCTGAACTGGACTGGGATGCTTTCTCAACATTCAACTACTCTTGTATATAAACCTCTTTCTTATACAAATATGGGTTTGCCTGGATTTGTTTTTCTAGTCTACCAGGACTAACGCATATGTGTTTCATCAGTGCTATTCCACACTCTGGATTTATCATCCCTTCTTTTTGGTCCTTCTGTGAGAACTGCCCAATTATCTTACAGGTGGACTTTGGGTCTCCACTACATCCTCGTGGCTTCACATCGATTCGTTTGCTTACTTTTGACCTTCTGATACCTACTCCTGTCCATCTCAGGATCACACAAACTCAAATAACAAAATCACTTTTCTCCATTGCCAAAAAAGGAACTCTTTTATTTTGAAGGCACAGTAACAAGACAAATGTCAGTACGTGTGTGAGAGAAGTTGTCTAAAGTCTATGAGTGAGTTTTTGTACAGTCATCCGTAGAGCTCAGACTCACCACATTCCATCCCCCATCAACCCGTACATGAATGAATTAGAATCATAGGAGCATATTTTTCCACTTGCTCTCAGATTTGAAGAAGAGTAGTTTGCTTATTTGATTAAAACATGCTACAGTGGATTTCCAAACAGGTGCATTATTTTGAAATAAAATAAAAGCAAGACACTGTTAATATTAACACTGTCAATAAAAACCTCCACTTGACTATTGGAGAAACCTTATTGGAAATTAATCTGGGATTTTCACGAGAATCCAATTCCCCTGATCCTCACTTCAGACACACTAAGACAAAGCTTTGGATAAGCAACAGTTCCAAGTTTAGTAACCCACAAAAAGATGTAATCCTGAGACTTTAATCCTATTAGAATAACCAGGATTCTTGGAAAGAAGTGATTTGTCTGACATTTCCCCCATAGATTTGATTTAGTTGATCTATGTCGATTCACAAACCCAAACCCAAACACAATGCCATCAAGTCGATGCTTACTCAGAGCAATGCTATAGGATAGGATAGGATTTCCCTGTGAGTTTCCAAGATTATAAATCTTGACAATAGTATAAAGTCAAACTTTTCTCCCCTGCAGACGCTGCTGGTTTTGAACTACTGACTTTGAAATTAGCAGCCAAGATGGTTTATATGAAAAAGAACATTGCATCAGGATTGGAGGAAGGCTTACTATCAATCTGTGATATGCATAGAATAAATCCTGACTTGTTGAAAGTGAGGAGGACTTAAAGCCCTTGCTGATGAAGATTATGGATTGCAGCCTTCTGAATGGATGATATCTCAATTTAAAGAAAATCAAAGTCCTCACAACTGGACCCATAATGAGAAATGGAAAAAATACTGAAATTGACATGGATTTTGTCTTGCTTGGATTCATAATTAGTGCTTATGAAAGCAGCATTCAAGAGATCGATGATGCATTACATTAGGTACATCTACTGTAAAATGCCTCCTTGAAGTATTGAAAAGCAAGGATGTTATCTTGAGGACTACAGAGTTCCTGCCCCAAGCCATGGTATTTCCAATTGCTTGATATGCATGTGAAAGTTGGATATTGAATAAGGAAGATCTGAGAAGGAACAATTCATTTGAATTATGGCACTGGCACAGATTACTGAAAAGTACCATGGATTGTCAAAAGAACAAACAAATCTTTTGGATGAAGTCCAATCAGGATGGCCCGAAAGGGCAACAGTGGGGAGACTTCATTCCATGTACTTTGAACATGTTGTCACGTAACATGTGTCCTCGGAGAAGGACATCATGCTTGATAAAGGGGAGGGTCAGTGAAAAAGAGGAAGGCTCCCAGCAAGATGGATTGGCATAGTTGCTCCAATAATGGGCTCAAACATAAGTGCCATTGTGATGCTGGCGGAAGACCTACCAGTGCTTCGTTCTGTCATATGTAGGGTCATGATGAGTCATAACCACCTTGAATGCATCTAACAACAGGCTAATGCTAAGACAGCATTTTTCACAAGCACCTACGCTAGTACTGGTACAGGAAGTCAACTCATTTGATTGATGCCTGACCACACTCAAGTTGAAGTAAGACAGAGGTACATTTCATTTCAGAAATTATGTCAGGTACATACAATGCCCTAGAAGTTGAATTGGTAGATATATCTTAAAGACCATTCTTGACCATACTATCACTTAATATGAGGTAACAGATTTAAGTGTTTAGTCAGGGTTGGTTTCTTTTATCCACAAGATACGATATTTTAGACATAATCTTCTATGTTATATCCATGATTTAAGCACCGACATTTTAGGATACTGCATCTAGCATTATCATTCTTCTTTCAGGAGAACAAGTTCTCTAGATTTACTGCAATCCTGCTTACTTTTGTTTGAGTTTAGATAGTTACTTAAATTCTGGGTGCCTCACTTTCTTCACCTTGACAACAGGAATAGAGATTTCTTCAAAGGATACTCAAAAGTTGATCAAATAATGTGTGATGCTAGAACTATGCCTGCAAACATAAGATGTGCCCAGGAGATGCCAGTTAGCTTCTCTTACAATTATTACCTACAGTTTTATTTATAAGGCATTTTATTATATAAACAGACAAGACTCACCTGCACAAGAGTTTACAATTTATTAGGACAATATAGGTATATATTAAAGTAAAATACTAAAGTATATAAATCAGAAATCAATGTAACAGAAACTAAATGCTGACAAATTCAAATAAGAGATACAAATAACTTGAAAATTAAGTAAATAAAAGAGAGAATCGGGATGATTAGGCATAAAGGGATGATTTATGAAGGGACATGAAATGAAATATGGAAATGAAAGGAAGTGCTTTTGATATGGATTTAGACTAGCATAATATGTATAAACATAGTAAAATCCTTGGCCATTCTTGGAGAACAGTAGCCTATTCTGTATACCAAAGCATGAAGTACCCAGGGAGAAACAACTTAGACGTAAACAGGGAAGATAGATTGGAGATCAGATCACATATCACTCTGAATAAGTTTGAGCTTTGTTTTAAAGGAGAAGCTAACAAAAGGTTGTAAGATGGGAGTGTTCAGGCACAATGGAGAGTCCCTGGCTTGGGCAAATGTGGACATTCTCAGCTGCTAACTGAGAGATTATATGGCCCTTAGAAGAAAGACGTGGTGATATGCTACTGAAATTTTAGTTATTGAAAACCCATGAAAGAACATTTTATACTGACACATGACATTACCATGGGTCAGAATCGTCTCAATAACAATGTGTGACGGTGGGTTTGGTGGTGGTGGCAAGACCAGCGTAGAGGTGGTGATTACTAATACTCTGAGGCAGAGATTTCTATACGTGCCCTCTGGATCAGAAGCATCAGGATCACCTGGAATCCTGTAAGTGCAAATTTCTGGGCCCCTTCCCAGGTCTACTGAAGGAGAAAATAAAGGTGTGCAGCCCAGCATCTGTGTTTTAATAAGTCCTCCAGGTGTACCCGCTGAAGTCTGAGAATCAGTGCTGTTGGTATAGAGTGAGTTACAAAGGAAAGCGATTATGGGCAAGTGAGCCAACTAACAGACTGTTTAAGAAACTATTAGAATCCCATGTGAGAAGTGAGGGCCTAAACTAGAGCAATGAGTATAAAGAAAAGGAGGTTGAATCAAATGATATAATAAAATTTAAGTCAACATTCTCGCTACTTGCAACATTCTTCATTTTTGTCATCTGTGAAGAAAAGGCTTAGTCAAAAATGATCTTTATATACTTATAGATTAATCTATAAAATTATATTATTATTCTGAAAAATATGAATGTAGGATGATACTATTACATATCCACAACCACTTTTAGTTTAGAAATCCCTTAAAAGCAGAGAAAATAATATTCTACAAAACCTGCATTAAAATTAACTACGTATGTTTTATAAAAATCTGTTATCAGGAAATCAAACACTACCAGACCTCTAATGCAAAATTTCAGCTCTATTTGATTTCATACTGTGAAGTTTTAATGGTCTATTTGTGCATTATTTCAAATTTTCATTATATATTGTGCCATTTAGTATTCTCCATGATCATGTTTTCACTGAACAGATGCACTACAGTTTTACTGCACCAAATTCTATGATCCATAATTAGATGTCAATATGTTTTCTTTATGAACTAAATACATTTTTAGTTACTTGGACATTAATTAAAATTGCATGCTGGATTGTTACATCCTTTCAACACATTTTTGAGGAAATATTTTTGGTTTACTTGAATGCTTTAAAGCATTAAATTTTATAGTATATAATTTTTCCCCATAAGAACAAATACTGTGGCTAATATATAAATATTAATTACACAGTTACACCACAGAAGCTATTAATGAGATATAACCATTCACATGCAAAAGAAATGACATTTGATGAATTAGGAGAAAAGGGATTTTTTTGTAATTCTTGATTTTAAAATGTATCATGATCTTTATTTCTAAAGCAGTCCTGGGGACAAAAATAAAGAGGAGAAAATTGCAGAATAATGACAAACCATGACTAACAGTGCCGTACTATGAGAATAGAAGCTAATTTAAACCTACGCAAGTAGCTAGGATGAAAAGCAATAAATAGCATATACTCGTTAGTGATGTTATAAAAGTATTACATCATTTGGAGCATTCCAAACTCTGAGAATCTAAACAGCGTACTCTTCTCATGGCAAAAGAATGGAGAAAAAACATTCTAAAGGAGAAAGAAAATATATCTAGCCTCCAAAGGCTAGGAGAGAAAGGGAGTTAAGTACAGATGATAATTATTCTAGCATGTCTCCATCACTTTTTAGGACTCTATTGTGACTCATCAAAAGCTACATTCAGTCTGTGCTAAATATAAATGGAGCTTGAACAATAATGTGTGACCTAATTGGAATTATGCTTAGCCAAAATAACACCTCCCATGGGAGCTATTATTGATTTGATCCAAGCAGTATTATATACGGAAGACACATATTTATTTGGTAACCTGAGAAGTATCCTAAATTTTTATCCATACAAAATGTTCTAGGTAATGGTAGGAGATTCTAGTATTTTACAATATTAAGTGTCCATAGGGGATCTTGAAAATATCCTCTGACTGCCTGTCTACAAGAATTGGTAATACCAAAAAGATAACCTCCTTATCACAGTGACAGTTACATTTTTGCATATCGACACAACTCAGATGCTTAGAAAAATACTTCTGCTCTGATAACTCCAGAAAGAAGCAATCGTCAGTTTTGGGTTGCTAGTGAATAATTGTGTGAAACATCCCAAAGCTTCTTAAACCGCAGCTCTCAATCCTCTCTGGGGTCATGTAACCGAATGGGAGAGTGGCAAAAGTTGTCAGTAAAATTTTCTGAATGTACCAGAACCAAAATTTATTTCAAAACCAAACACGTAATTATTCTGAAGCATTTCTGCCAGCTTCTGCCCTGTTGCAAATTTCTCAGGCATAAAAGTGTCAAGAGCAGAAAGATTTTAAGAGTGGGTTGGAAAGGGGGAACTGATTACAAGGATCCACATGTGACCTCCTCCTTTGGAGATGGACGGCAGAGAAGGGGGGGAAGGGAGACTCCGGATAGGGCAAGATATGACAAAATAACAATCTGTGGATTATCAAGGGCTCATGAGGGAGTGGGGGAGCGTGGAGGGAAGGGGGAAAAAAAGAGGACCTCATGCAGAGGGCTTAAGTGGAGAGCAAATGCTTTGAGAGTGATTAGGGCAAAGAATGTACGGATGTGTTTTATACAAATGATGTATGTATATGTGTGGATTGTGATAAGAGTTGTATGAGCCCCTAATAAAATGTAAAAAAAGAAAAGAAAAAAAAAAGAAAATGATTAAGGCAAAGAATGTACAGATGTGCTTTATATAATTGATGTATGTATATAAATGGATTGTGATGAGTTGTATGAGCCCCTAATAATATGTTAAAAAATAAAACAAAAACGAAGTCCCTGAGAGGAGCCATGTCTATAGCAAAAGCAGACCCAATCCATGGCAGACACAGACTTTCAACCTTCCCCACCACTGAGGACTTCAGGAAATTCTGCTATAAATCCAATGTCCCACATGGCTCATATTCGATGTCAAATGTTGAGATTTCTCCAAGTCATTCCATTACAATTAACATGGTCACAAAATTTTACTCCATCATATTTAATAGCATGTGAGATATTTGGAGTGAGAGATGGCTGGATAACAGACAAGAATAATTTGGACATAATATTAAAACGTACTCATTCCTTATTAAAATTTGTATTTACTTGGACATTCTGTGTTTGTTGTTTTGTTTTATAAACAAAACACCAGATTTATTTATTTGGTTTTTTAAATCATTTTATTAGGGGCTCATATACCTCTTATAACAATTGATAAATACATCAATTGTGTAAAGCACATCTGTACATTCATTGCCCTCATCATTCTCAAAACATTTGCTCTACCCTAGAATCAGCTCTTCATTGTTCCCCTCCCTCTCTGCTTATAAATCATTATTTTGTCATATCTTGCCCTGTCTGATGTCTCCCTTCACCACTTTTCTGTTGTCCATCCCCCAGGAAGGAGGTCACATGTAGATCCTTGGAATCGGTTCCCTCTTTCTAACCCACTCTCCCTCTACGCTCCCAGTATCGCCACTCACATCACTGGTCCTGAAGGAATCACCTGCCCTGGATTCCCTGTGTTTCCTGTTCCTGTCTGTGCCAGTGTACATCCTCTGGTCTAGCCAGACTTGCAAGGCAGAATTCGGATCATGTTAGTGTGTGTGGGAGGGGAGCATTAAGGAACAAGGAAAGTTGTATATTTTCATTGTTGCCACATCGCATCTTGACTGGCTCGTCTCCTCCCCTAGTCCCCTCTGTAAGGGGATGTCCAGTGGCTGACAAATGGGCTTTGGGCCCCCACTCGGCACTCCCCCTACCCTTAATTCACAATGTTATGACTTTTTTGTTCTGATGATTCCTTATACCTGATCCCTTCGACACCTCGTGATCGCACAGGCTGGTCTGGTTCTTCCATGTGCGCTTTGTTGCTTCTGAGCTAGATGGCTGTTTACCTTCAAGGCTTTAAGACCCCAGACACTATATCTTTTGATAGCCAGCCACGATCAGCATTCTTCGCCACAGTTGCTTATGCACCCATTTGTCTTCAGTGATTGTATCATGGAGGTGTGTACCCAATGATATGATTTTTTGTTCTTTGATGCCTGATAACTGATCCCTTCGTCGCGTAGTTATCGCACAGGTTAGTGTGTTCTTCCATGTGAGCTTTGTTGCTTCTGAGCTAGATGGCACCTTGTTTACCCTTAAGCTTTTAAGACCACAGATGCTATATCTTGTGATAGCCGGGCACAACCAGCTTTCTTCACCATATTTGCATATTCACCCGCTTTGTCTTCATGGGTTGTGTCAGTAAGGTGAGCATCATTGAATGCCAATTTAATAGAAGAAAGCATTATTACATTGAGGGAGTCCTTGAGTGGAGGCCCAATGTCCTTCTGCTACCTTAATACTAAACCTATAAATATAGGCACATAGATCTATTTCCCCATCCTCATATATAGATATATTTGCATATGTACATGTCTTTATCTAGACTTCTATAAAGGCCCTTTGCCTCTCATCTCTTTCCTCTATTTTCCTTGACCTTCCTCTTGTCACACTATCATGCTCAGTCCCCACCTGGATTTCAGTAATTCCTCTCAGTTACATTACCCTTGATCATGCCCTACCAGGCCTCCCACATCCACTTTGCCACCAATTTGGATCACTTGTTCCCTTGTCCCTGGGTTTGTTAACACTACTTCCTTTCCCCCCACCTCCCCCTATCTCATGTACCCCCGGAACTGTCGGTCCCATTGTTTTCTCCTCCAGATTGTTCATCCAGCTTATATTATTTAGACAGACCTGCAGAGATAATAACATGCACAAAAACAAGACAGAGAAAAACCAAGCAACAATATATAATAAAACAACAGCAACAACAACAAACCACTGACAAAGAACAAAACACAAGAAAGAGAGGCTTGTAGGTAGTTCAAGGATCATTTGTTGGCCTTAAAGAAGAGCAAGGGAGTGGAGTGGCAAGGTCCCCAGGGAATGCTGAAGGTGGACTTTGGGGCCAGGTCATGGTGCCCCAACAGACTGGACTGGAAATTTATTAATTTTTATAAATCATTTTTGGGGCTCTTTGAGCACTTATAACATTCCATACATCAATTGTATCCATTATATTTGCATGCATGTTGCCATCATCATTTTCTAAACATTTACTTTATTATTTAAGCGCTTAGTAGCAGTTCCTCTTTTCCCCTCCCTCCTCCCACCTTTGTGACCCTTGATAAATGATAAATTATTATCACTTTCATATCTTACACCTACCACTGTCTCCCTTAACCCACATTTCCATGCCCATACAGAAGCAAACTAAGAAGTTAAAAACAGACAGTGAGGGACTAGACCCCATACAGCTCGCAAACCCTAAGAATGACCTCCCTGCATGGAGCTGCTAACGCTGAGAGCATTGTAGGGCCAACATGAAGTCCCTTTGCTGGAGTATACTGTGACAGAGGACAATACGAGGGACAAACGGCAGGGACTGAGTCTGCTCTAACCCCACCCCCATAGTAGGGAGAACCAAGAAGGGAACATAACATTGCTTTGCAATGGGAGCAAAGCCAAGCCACAAAACCCTGAGGAACCCCAAAATAGATTTCAGGCTATGAGGTACATTTCCCAGAAACCCCCCACCCCCAGTACCAGTGGGGAGATAGTCATAAGGGTCAATTATGTATGATTTTTGGTTTAGGTTATTTTTTTGCCAGTTTTTTGTTTTGTTTTTTCCCTATTCAATATTTTGTTTTCTTTTTGTTTTGTCTCTGTTATTGTTGTTCTGCCTACCTATAGTAGATAGCCATGGAAAGAAAGCCCGAGGAGAAAGCAACAGGACCAATGGTTCTGAAGGGATGTGGGGGGAGGAGAAAGCAGGGGAAGGAAGCAGTGAACAAACACCATAGACAGAGGAACAACTAGGGAATTAAAAGCAACAACAAGAAAGACTTAGAGATACCAGGGATGTTGGAGCAAGAGCATCTCGCTGAGAGGAATTACTAAGAGGCAGTAGAAGGATGAGCATGATGGTGGGGCAGGAGGAATGTAAAAGGGAACAGAGGAAAGGTTTATACCTCTATGGACAGAGGTAATTATGTAAGTATATTAATTCATTAAAATAGAAGTATTGACCCATGTACATATATTTATATGGCAATACATGGAAGAAGTGAACGCACTTTGGGCCTCTGCTCAAGCTCTCCCTCAATGCAAAAACACTTTGTTCTAACAACCGACATGATCACTGAAGGCAAAATGGGTGCATAAGCAAATGTGCTGAAGGAAGCTGATGTTGCCTGGCTGTCAAAAGATAATAGCATCTAGGATCTTAAAGACTTGAAGTTAAACAAGTGGCTATCTAGCAGAAAAGCCACAAACCCACATGGAAGAAACACACCAGCCCATGAAATCATGAGATGTCAACAGAATCAAGTAACAGGCATCAAAAGACCCAAAACAAACAAACAAAAAAAACATTGAGAGTAGGGAAGTCAGAGCAGAGACCCACAACCCATCTGTAGACAATAGGACGGACAGCTACTCACAGAAGGGTCACTTAGAAGGGATGAGTCAACCAGGGTGCAGTACAACACTGATGAAACACACAATATTCCTCTGGTTCTCTGAGGCTTCCTCACCCCCACCCCACCCCCAACCCCACTATCATGAGCCCAGTCCTGCCTTTCAGTTCTAGCTAGACCAGAGCACTTACACTGGTACGGCTGAAGAGCTCAAGACACACGAAATCCAGTCAGATAAACTACCCAGGCACAGAAATGGAAGTAGTGATATCAGGAGGGTAGGAGGAAGGTGTGGGGAGGAGAGGACGGAGAGGAAATTGAAATGATCAACACATAACTCTCCCTTCCCCCCGCACCTCTCCATGGGGATGGACAAGAGAAACAGACATTCTGTGTTCTATTTGAATTCAGAAGATGATCTGGAACAAGGGATATCATTGCTGATGTCATATACCTCCTGGCTCAACCAGAGAATACTAGAAATATGTTTATTTTGGGTTTTATGGACTATGTCAAAGCATTGAACTGTGTGGATCCTAACAAACTCTGGATAACATTGAGAAGAATTGGAATTCCAGAACACTTCATTGTGTTTATGTAGAATCTGTACATGGATCGAGGGAATATTATTGTTGCATGCTCTAAAATCAGGAAAGGTATGCATTTGGGCTGTATCTTTGCATCATTCTTATGCAATCCATATGCTGAGACAATCATCAGAAAATGAGGATTATATGAAGAAGAATATAGCATCAGGATTGGTAGATGACATTAACAACGCGCAATATGCAAATGCCAGAACCAGAAGCTCACCTGCTGAAAGTGAGATGCATTACAGCCAGCAGAAAGGATTTAGACTCACCGGAAGGACACAAATCCTCACAACTGAACCACTAGTTAACATCACGCTGAATGGGAAAAGGTTGATTGTTGTTAAGGATTTCTTCTTGCTTTTCTCCACAATCAATGTTCATGGAAGCAGCTGCCAGGAGACCAAAAGACACATTGCATTCATGAGAATCTGCTGCACAAGACATCGTTTAGAGTGTGGAAAGCACGGCTGCTATTTGGAGGACTAAGGTAATCTTGGTGCAAGCCATGGCCTTCCCCGTGCATAACATGCATGTGAAAGGGATACATTGAAAAAGGAAGGTGAAGAAGTATGGATGCTTTTGAGTTGTGGTGCTGGAGATGAACATTAAAAGTACCGCGGACTGCTAAGAAGATAAACTGATATGTCTTGGAAGAAGTACAGAGTTCTTAAAGGCAAGGAAGGCAAGGCTTTTGTCTTGCATACTTTGCACAAATTATCAGGAGAAACCAGTCCCTGGAGAAGGACATCATGCTTGGTAAAGTGAACAGGGAATGAAACGGAGGTTTGTCCTCAACGAGATGGATGGACACAGTGGCTGCAACAGTGGGCTTAGGCTTAGGAACAATTGTGAGGATGGCACAGGACCAGGCAGTGTTTCCTTCTGTCCTACAAAAGGTCTGCTGTGCTCTATGTGGAACTGACTCGATGGTACCTAACAGCGGCTTTTCCTGGGATACACAATTTGACCTTTCCCCTCCTATTTAGACTCTACATAGAAAACTCCCTAGGACCCTCACAGAAACTAACACCCTCTTCACCCCCACCTCCTAGGAGCACATTTTTTGGGCATCTGTCTCCTACTGTGTAATCAGGAATCACTCCCTTGCCTTTCCTGCACCAGAGGCCACTTCCAATTTAATAAAATTGTTAAAAGCAATTGTAACATTTTTATAGCCCTGCTGAATCTTACATCAATATTTGTCAGTCAAAAAGTAAATAGTGAAACTCTCATTTCTTGAAATATGCCATAACCACCTCCCACTGAAAATTATCTAAAAATGTTAAACATCTCAAATGTCTTGAATTTACAAAAAAATAAAGACAATTATGTTTAAAACCTAACTTTATAGTGGAAAATAGAGTGTGAAGAGAATCAAGTTGGATTTCTCTACAAGAAATCTTATAAAAAAGGAAAACTTGAAACATCTGTCAGTGGTTTTGTAGGACCCAAAGTACAATAAATAAAGATAAAGGCCTGCCCAAGGTTAGAGAGTTATGAAAAAAGTCTTAAAGTGTTGTGCCCTCAAGATCTAGCCTTCATAATAAAAGTGAAGTTACAAATAGTTCCCTAAGAATTCATAAACAAAAGCTAGCCCTTGTATGGATTTTTTTAAGCCAACATTTACACGTGTTGGCATTCGGAAAATTCTCAAGCCAAGAATTGAACTTTCACTAATTAAAAAAAAATATGCCGCCCAGAGACAAATGACACTGTTCTCGTTCTAGACTGAAATATTTCCTATACATACAATTCTAATATAGAAACTCATATTCAACATTCTAAACCTCATAAAAAGACACCAAGAAATGAAATCAATTTTTAAAGTAGGAATGGATTCATCAATAAAATATTAAATGACAACATTGGATATATTATTAGAAATTATGCAGTTGTGGTGATTTAGTTCCAACTTATAAGTCTATAAAACTGAATGAAACACTGCTTAGTTCTGAAATATCCTCATAATAATTGTTATGTCTGAGCCACTGCCTCAACCGAAGTCATAGAGGTCCTGCTTATTTTTTAATGATTTATGAGTTTACCCAAAATAATATACTTCTTTAAGGACTTTATTTCCTGATAACATGTTCAAAGTATTTGAGGCAATGTCTCACCATACTTGTTTCTAATGGACAGTGTGACATTTCTTTTAGGAGTGATTTGTTTGTTCTTCTGGCAATCAGTGATATTTTTATATTCTTTTCCAATTACATAATCAACTGCATCAATTATTTTTGGTTTCTTTATTGTCCAACATCAATATGTATATGAGGCAATTAAAATACCATTGCTTTGGTCAGGTGCACATTGTACAAATTTATTGAAGGCAATATATCCTTTGATTTCTTGACTACTCTTTCCATCAGCATTGATTGTGGATCCAAGCACAGTGAAATCCCTGACACCTTTGATTGTTTCCCCGTTTGCCAGGATTCTTATTGATCCAGTTGGGAGGCATGAGTTTTTCTTCTCATTGAGAGGTACTCCAGACTGAAAGGTACAAGGTTTGGTTTGCATCAAGATCTGCTTCAAGTCCTCCTCGCTTTCAGCAAGCAAGGTCCTGTCATCTGCATATCACAGGTTAATAACCTTCCAATTCTAAAAAGATGATAAGAAAAACATAAATTTTGGAAGAGAAGATATTGTAGTTAAATGGTAATAAATACTCACATTGCTTAGAAGATGGTAAAATATTGGTTAATTAAATGCTTATAAATTAATGGACAGTCTAAGAAACAAAATAACCACAATAATATATAATTGATCAGGGATTCAGGAAGGTGGAAGGTTTCAGGAGAGAGAGGAAGAAAGAGGAGCTGATATCAAAGGCCCAAGTAGAAAGAAAGTGTTTTTGAAATGTTGATGGAAGCATATGTACAATTGTGCTTAATATAATTGAATGATGGATTGTTATAAGATTTTTGTAAGAACCCCCCCCAACAAAATAATGAATTATGCAACTTAAAATATCTAGTAATGTTGTTGTTGTTAGGAGCCCTCAATTCAGTTCTAACTCATAACAAGCTTGTGCACAACAAAATGAAACACTTCCCAGTCCTGCTCCATCCTATACTTGAACTTATTATTTCAGCCACTGTGTCAATACTTCTCCTTGAGGACCTTCCTCTCTGTTGCTGCTCCTCTAGTTTACCAGCATTATGTCTTTCTGCAGGGACTGATTTCTCCTGACATGTCCAAAGGACTTGAGATGAAGTCTCACCATCCTTGCCTCTAAGAAGCACTCTAGCTGGACTTCTTTCAGAACAGATCTCTTGACCGTCCATAGTACCTTTAATATTCTTCCCCAGCACCACAATTCAAACACATCAGTTCTTCTTTGATCGCCCTTATTCAATGTTCAAATTTAACATGCATATAAGGTCATTGAAATACTATCGATTGGGTCAGGCACACCTTAGTCATCAAAATAACATCTTTATTTTCAATACACTAAGATCTTGTGTGTTTTTATGGGTCTCCACACGGCTGCTCCAGCACCCAGGGCTGCATCAGGGTATATCCATGTGGCTTCTCCTCAGGGATGTCTTGCAGGAAGTGAGCCTTGCCAGCTAAATCAGAGAACTGGCTAAGGCAGCTGCAGCTTAGTCCGACAATCAGAAAACAAGAGACCCAAGAACTGGAAAGGCAAGGCTTACCAAGTCATTTATGTCGCCATGCTTCAATTAACCCCACATGTTTAT
Organism: Tenrec ecaudatus; assembly: GCF_050624435.1. Lineage (NCBI taxonomy): Eukaryota > Metazoa > Chordata > Mammalia > Afrosoricida > Tenrecidae > Tenrec > Tenrec ecaudatus. The sequence goes on from NC_134531.1 coordinate 88,342,647, forward strand.
TGGCCAGGTTGACACAATAAACTAACTACCTCATCAGCAAAGTTTATTTACATGTGTTATTAATGAAATTTTTCTTTAATTTCTGAATTTGATCAGATGGGCTCCCTTTGGAATGAATACAAATGTGGATCTATGTCAATCAGTTGGCCAGGTAACTTCCAAATTTCTTGGCATAAACAAGTGAGCACTCCCATCATTGCATTCATTTGTGGAAATGTTTCATTTATTATTCAATCAATCCCCAGAGCCTTGCTTTCCCCAACACCATTGACTTCTTATCATAAGCTATCACCTGTAAAGGTTGAACAGCCACCAATAATTTGCACTTTATAACACATCTTAAAATATACTTTTTGTTGATAAATGAAATGTCACTTCTCCCTAGCTTGTCATTTACAGTATTGTAGACTATATCTATCTTACGCTAAATGGTCACTACAAGTCCATTTCAATTCAAAAATGCCTAGGATATATTGATCTCCACGTATTCCATTCTCTTTTTAAAATGTCCTATTTTCCTAGATTCATGTTTAATACATTCTGCATAGCAATTATTTGTAGCTGGTCTTACATCAACCAGTGAAGGTCCCGAAAGCTTTGCTCCATCCATGTCACTAAGGCTGACTGTGCTTTCAGGAGACAACTCTTCTCCAATAACACATCATAAATGTCTTTCAGGATGTTTAATTTATTTATTAATTTTTGCCTTAGATATTTTGGGGGATATCTGATCACTTAAATATGCTATATATTTGGGGGGGATCAACCTAGAAAAGATGACGTTGTCAAGGATTTTTTCTTCCTTGGAACTATAATCAGTGCTTATGGAAGCAGTAGTCAAGAAATCAAAAGATGTATTGCATTTGGTAAATCTGTTCACACATTCACTGACTCAGCTTTCCTCCTGCAGTTGGCATCACTGCGTCTGTTTTGTGAGAGGGAGGCGGAGTTTGTGGATTGGGGTTGGACATATGGGTTAATGTTGGACTTGTGGTCTAGGGGAGCACTAGGTTGGGATGTTGTCTTGATGCACACTTAACCTTTATATAAAACTCTCTCTTATACATGAGTTTCTGTGGATTTGTTTCTCTAAAGTACTCAGACTAACACAGCTGAAGATATTGGGGAAAAAATACAGCAGCACATTATCAGGCTTAATTCACAAAAATACATGAAACAAGTGATACCATAACTGATATCAGATGGATCTTGGCTGAAAGCAGAGTATACCAGAATGATGTTTACCTGTGTTTTATTGAACATGTAAAGGCATTTAACTGTATGGATCTTAATAAATTGTGGATGGCATATCTAAGAATGGGAAATCTAGAACCCTTAATGGTGCTCATGTGGAACCTGTATATAAACTAAGAGGCATTTGTTTGACTAGAACCAGGAATGCCACTGCATTGTTTAAAATTAGGAAAGGTATGTGTCAGGGTTGTATAAATTCAACAGATTCCTTCCATCTGTATGTTAAGCAGGTCATTGTAGCTGGAGGGCATGTCACTTGGGTTTTGGTGGAAGACTTATGGACCCTTATGATGCAGATGACACAAGGTCGTTTGCTGAAAGCAAGGCGATCTTGGAGCACTCACTGATGAAAACCAAAGACTTCTGCATGAGGGAAAGAAAAACCCTCACACTAGACAATAACAAACAACATGATCGATGGAAAAAGATTGAATTCGTCAAGGATTTCATTTTACTTGAATCCATGATCAATGACCCTGGAGGCAGATTGAGCAAATCTGCCAGAAAAAAAATGCATTCAAAAGGCGCAGACTTTACTTGGATGACTAAGATGTTCCTGACTCATGTCATTCCATTCCCATTCCCCTCATATCCATGGAAAAGGTGGACAAGGGGGAAGGAAGGCCGAAGAAGAAGAATGTTTTTAAATCACAGTGTTGGCCAATAATATTGAACATTCTAGAGATTGCCAGGAGGACAACCAAGTCTGTTTATGTTTATCAAATACAGCCTGGATACTTCTTAGAATGCAGGCTGGCAAAACTTTATCTTCCATACTTTGAGTATGTTCTCAGGAAAGGCCAGGCCCTGGAGAAGGAGATCAAGTTTGGTGAAGTAGAGGGTTGGGGAAGATCCTTAAGAACATAGACTATCATAACAATGGTCTCAAATATAGCAACAATTATGAGACTGGTGCAGAACTCAGCAGTGATTTTGCTTTGTTTTGTTTTGTACATAGGAGTACAATGGCTGGCTAAACAGCAATAAATGACAACAGAAAAGTGAAAAATATGCATGTCAGCACATTACTTCTTTGTCACATTCAAAATATATCAGACATATTCTGTCCAACCCATATGTCTACCTCTCACTTGAAAGATGTCAATAGCCTCATACATCCTTATCTTCTCTGACATAAACTTACTTTCTTATCTTCAGCAAAATTGTACTTACATGTGGTACTATAATAGAACTGTCACAAATGTGTAGCCTTAACAAATATTAATTTATTTTCTAACAATTTAGGAGGCTATAACCCAAATTCAGAGTGCCAGTTCTAAAGGAAGGCTGTTGACTATGAGGCAGACCCTTGACTCTTCTAAGCTTCTGTGCTTCAGTGGTCATTATATAGCTGGGCATCTTTCTGTGTCCACTTCGGCTTATTGCATGCTTATTTAATCTCTTTTAGATTAAAAACATGCTCACTGAAAACACACCCTACACGAATCCTGGCTCATTCACACAACAAAGACAACTCATTAGCCAATGATATGAAAGCCAAAGACGCAGAGGTCAGGACTAGCAATCCATCATTTGGTGGACCACACGCAATCCGTAATCCCTTTCAAACCATCCTACCTATGACTACTAGATCATTATTTCTAGCCCCACTCCCAATTTATGACAAAATCTCTTAAATGTTTTCTTTTTGGTTACTCTTCCTGTTTAAAGCCTTTAATGGTCTCCATGACATCCAGGTCCATGAATTTGAATGTCCATCAGGACAAACAATCTATTTAAATAGGTGAATCCTGTGAGATAAGAGTCACCAGAGGCCAGAATCCTTCTAGAAAGAGAAATGTTTTTAACACTTTCTGTTGAGAGGGTTGTTCCCCCTCACAATGACCCCACATATGTCAGAGTAGCACAGAGCACCATAGGTGTTTCAATGCTGGCTTAAAACAAATTAATGTGCAGGTCGAACTCCACGGCACCTATGAGAGGACTTAATTCAGTGTTTCATTTAGCAATCAGAGAGTTAATAATTTCTAACAGCCAGGGACTCCCCCAGTGCACCTGTTCCAGCCAAGTAACATATCACAGAACCAGAGGCTCAACGACGTTCTTTTAATGAATTTTGAATTTTTATATGAAGCCATCCAAAATTAAAGTGTTCCCACTGAATTTGTTTTCAAAGCCACAAGAAAGAGTGTGCTTACCCACTAAATATAGTATGAACTGGACATAATAAACACAGTCCTTCAGACTACGCGCTCAGACTCACTGGGTAGTGTTTCTTCCCATATCCTATGTTGTGTATCCATCAATCCTGAACATTCCAAGATGCTGTACATTTCAACTGTGGGCCAATCCCTGGTCACAATGTGCTCACTTCTTCAGACTGTTCTGGGTCACCCCTACTACTCAAAAGCCCTCCTAAATACATCCAGGACAAAGGCCGTCAGAGTTCACTGCACCCGTCCCTTTGTCTTTGTTCATATACATAAAGCCTGTCCCTGGCTTTAAGACTTTAAGCTTTAGAACAGCCAACATTTTCATGCATTATACATTGACACTCTGCACTGCCTTTTGTACGCCAAGTGCAGACTTTCAGACATCCGCAGATTACAGAACATTCGGCACTAGTGTGTGGTGGTGCTGCCTGACAGCCAAGAGTGCTGTTTGGGCAGCTATGCCATCTTTGTCTGTGCATGCAGACTTTATGTTATTATTTGAATACTGTTTGCCCTTTGCCCTTATTTTTTCAAAATAAATGGAAAATGAACATTGAATGTACAGGTGATAATGATAAAAATCATAGGTCTCATAAGCTTAATACAGTTAAATAAAAATGAAATCATTAGACATTCCCATTATGACATATCTTTAACCTCAATCAGGCTCTTATTAGATTTAAGTCCAGTCAACTGTGGTTCAATTATAAAGGAAGGGGAAAAAAATAAGAGGAGCTATTAAAGACCCTATATACAATGCTAGAAATAAATTGTTGAAGATTGTGTATAAATTACAAGATCTAATTAGCTATTATATCATATATTTTAACTTTCAAATGAAAAGATAACACTGTATAACATCTAAGTCTCTATTACATGTCTATATCATGTATTACATATAAATCAATAGATATTTGGTGAGAATAATTCTGGTTTTTGCTGTATCCTTATCCTGGATGCCCTTGACCAACTTGCTCATTGCTTGCTTACTCATTCTCATTCTCAACTTGACAGTCACTGATTCTTAGTTGGAGGATGCACTATCTCTTCCCAGCAAACAGATAAGGGGGACCCACTTAAAGAATTGACAGCACTTACTTCTAGAGCAAAAGGACAAAATCTCAATGTTAAAGAGAAAAGAAACCATTCTAACAGTTTCTGAGCCTCTGTTGAAGATGGGGCTTTCTGTTCCCTTAAAGAGTCACATCAGAAACCAACAGCGACGGTTCTACTCTGTCCTATAGGGTCCTTGTGAGTGGGCATCAACTTTATGTCAGTCAGTTTTTGAGTATTTAGGAGTAACTATATACATGTCAGTATTTATGAGTAACTATGTACATGTATTTAGGAGTAGCTATACACAGATCAGTATTTATGAGTAACTATGTACATGTATTTAGGAGTAGCTATACACAGGTCAGTATTTATGAGTAACTATGTACATGTATTTAGGAGTAGCTATACACAGGTCAGTATTTATGAGTAACTATGTACATGTATTTAGGAGTAGCTATACACAGGTCAGTATTTATGAGTAACTATGTACATGGCAGAGAAGTGCTACTGGTGCAGTAGTCAAGTACTCAACTGTGAATGAAAAGATCATGGCACTCTGCCTCTGTTTAAAAACGATAGAACACACATATATATAGAACCTGTGCAATGGTTCTACTCTGGCCTGCGGTGGAGTCACTCTGGGTCAAAACAGACTCTTAGGAGTTTGGTTTGGGATGTGCCAGTCATTTTCCCCCTGATCTTCATGAAATGTTTAAAGGGTTACTTAAGCAATTAGGAAAATAAAAGTTAAAAAGGTAAAGTAATTTTCCTAAGGCTATACAAGATACAAAGAGCCAAGACCGAATATGGAAACTGTGTCTAAATCAGAAGTGTGTCTTCTCCTAAAAACATAAGCCTTCAGTGTGTTCCGTGTTATGCATACCACCAAGACTACAGTGTAATTATCAGCAGATACATTTTCTCTTTATCTGTTCTTTAAACCTGTCCCTTTGGCTACGATGCTGTTGTTGTTAGGTGTCAGCACATCATCTCCAATCCATAGTGACCGTATGCACAACAGAACTTAACACGACCTGGTCCTGTGCCATCCTCACAATTGTTCCTATGCCTGAGCTCATCGGTGCAGCCACTGTGTGAACGCACGTCACTGATGGTCATCTCTCCACTTTACCAAAAGCGATGGCCTTCTCTGGGCCTGCCTGGCTTTTACTAACAGCATGAAATATGTAAGATGAAAATACAACCCTAGTGCATACCTTCCTGATTTCAAACCATGCCGTTCGGTTAGGTTCCCTTGTTTGGGTCTTACAGCTGCCTCTTGCTACATGTGCAAGTTCTGAATGAGCACAATCAAGTTTTAGAATTCGCATTCTTCTCAGTAGTATCCATCGTTCCTTATGGTCCTAAGAGTCGAAAGCCTTTGCATAGTCAATGAAGCACAAGTAAACCTCTTGCTGGTATTCTCTGCTTTGAGCTAAGGCTCATCAGATATCATTATTGAAATTCCTTTTTCCATAGCTTCTTCTGAATCAGTTTTGAACTTCTGACCTGCTGCGACCATTGTTGATGATCTTAAGAAAAAAATTACTTATGTGTGATATCAATACTATTGTTCTATAGTTTGATGATTCTGTTGGGACACCTTTCGTTGGTAAGGAAACAGCTATAGATCTCTTCCAGTTAGTTGGCCAAATAACTGTCTTCGAAATTTCCTGGCATAAATAACCGAGTATTTTCAGTACTCTTGAAGTTTGCTGAAACATTTCAATGGGTATTTGTGTTAGTCTGGTAAACTAGGGAAACAAATCCACAGAGACTCATATGTATGAGAGAGTTTTACATAAAGGGTAAGTGTACATTAAGAAAACTGTCCATCCCAGTGCTGTCCAAGCCCATAAGTCCAGCATTAACCAATATGTCCAACACCAATCTGCAAAGTCCTCCTCAATCTCACAAAACACACACAATGACACTGACTGCAGGAGGAAAGCCAAATCAGTGAGCGTGTAAGCATCTCAGTGCTGCCAGGGACCTCCACATGGCTGCGCCAGCACCCAGGTTTGCATTGGAGTAGGTCCATGTGGTTTCTCCTCAGGGATGTCTTGCAGGAAGTGAGCCTTGCAAACTAAAGCAGGGAACTGGCTAAGGCAGCTGCACCCTGATCCAACCATCAGAAAGCCAGAGACCAGAGAGCTAGAAAGGCGAGGCTCACGGAGCCATTTATCTCTCTGCCCTTCAATTAATCCAACATGTGTTTACAGGCCAGGTTGGCAAAGTAATCCTTAACTATCTCAGTATTCCATTAATTCCTGAAGCCTTGTTTTTGACTAAGGCATTCTGCACAGTTGGAATATTTTCTTTGGTTCTTGTTTTATGCCACCTCCTGAAATGGTAAAATGTCGACCAGTTCTTTGGCTACAGTGCCTCTGTGAATTCTTTGCATCTTCTCTGGATGGCTCTTGCACCATTCATTATTTTGCCCTTAGAATCTTTCAAGATCGCAGCTCTAGCCTTGAACTTTTCCTTAAGTGCTCTCAGTTTAAGCTATGCTGAGCATGTTCTTGCCTTTTGGTTTTCTAATTTCAGGACTTTGAACATTTCCCTATGAAATTGGCTTTGTCTCCTTAAGATACCTTTTGAAATTTTCATTTCAGTTCTTTGACTTCATCCTCTCTTCCATTTGCTTTAGCTACTCTGTGATTAAGAGCAAGATTCGGTGTCTCTTCTGACATCCACATTAGTATTTTCTTTCTTTCCTTCCCTTTTAATGACCTTTTGGTTTCTTCGTCAATGACGTTCTTGATGTCCTCCTGCAGCCGCACAGGTCTTGTCTCATTAGTATTCAGTGCTTAAAATCTGTTCCTGAGATGTTCTCCAATTCAGATGGAATAGACTCAAGGCTGTATTTGACTCTCATGATCTTGTTTTAATTTTCTTCAACTTTAACAAGAACAGGCATGGAAGCAATTGATGGTCGGTTCCATTGCCAGTCTTTGGTCTGGTTTAACTGCTGATATTGAGCTTCCCCACCATGTCTTCCCACAGATGTAATCAATTTGATTTCTGTGTATTCCATCTGGGAGAATCTATGCACATAGTCGCATTCTGAGTTGTTGAAAAACTAGGAACAATGTGTTGGTTTTGAAAATTTTTATCATGCGATCGTCAGCTTCTTTTCTATCACCAAGTCCATATCTTCCAACTGTTGTTCCTTACGTTTTGTTTCCAACTTTTGAATTCCAATTACCAATAATTATTAATTAACCTTCATGACTTGTTTGATCAACCTCAGAACAAATTCTGAAGTCATTGGTAGACTGCTTCATTTTCTTCACCATTAGATTTTGTGGTTGGTGCACAAAGTTGAATTATCATTGTATTGACAGGATTTTCTTAATTGCACCTAATTAGCACTGAGATAGGAGAGATAAAATCCTATCACAAGCAACATTGTACTTCATGATGGAGTTAGCAAGATCTTTGTTGACAAAGAAAGCCAGACCATTCCTCTGGACTATATTATTCCCAGCAGAGTAAATTATATTATTTCATTATTCAAAAGAGTCAATACCAGCCCATTTCAATTCACTAATGCCTAAGGTATCTATCTTTATGTGTTCTGTTTCATTTTTAACCACTACCAATTTTCCTAAATTCATACTTCACACATTCCATGTTTGGGTCATTAGAAGATGTTTGTAATTGCTCTCTTTACCTGGAGCCGCTGAAGAAACTGAAGACCCTAAGTCTCCTCCCCCACAGGCTCTACTCAACTCACATCACCATGGTGGACTTCCCTCCAAGAATCATCTCCTCTTTGCTAACATGCCGAGTACACTAGGATCTAAGGGGACCGTCTCCAACAGCATTCAGCCTTCTTCGTTTAGGCTTTCAGAAGCTGACAATGCTGGGAAGCCATGCATATGATTTTTAGTGGCTTCTTCCTGTTGAGGAAGAAATGGGGAGATGAATCTTTTGTTGTCTGTTCTTAATCTGGGTGCCAGATGGATCTTGGCTCAAACGAGAGAATATCAGAGAGATGTTCACATGGGTTTCATTGACTATGTAAAGGCATGTGACTGTGCGAACCCTAAAAACGGTGTATAACTTTGAGAAGAATGGAAAGTCTGAAGCACTTCATTGTGCTCATTCAGAACTTGTGCATGTACCAGGAAGCAGTTGTGTGGTCAGAAAAGGGAATAATACAAGGTTGAAAATCAGGACAGGTGTATGTCAGTGTTGTATCCTCTCATTATACTTTTTCAATGTATATGCTGATGAAATCATCAGAGAAAGTTGATGATATTAAGAATAATGTGGAGTCAGGATATGAGGAAGGCTTATTAACAACCTGAAGTATGCAAATGAAGCAGCCTTGCTAGCTGAAAGTGAGAAGAAATTGAAGGATTTGCTGATGAAGATCAAATATTGTAGCCTTCATTATGGATTACAACTCAGTGTAAGGAAGAACCAAATCCTCATCACTGGACCGTCAGGTAGCATCATGATAAATGGAGAAAAGGTTGAAGGTGTCAAGGATTTTGTCTTGTTTGCCTCAAGAATCAATGCTCATGAAAGCTGCAGTCAGGAAATCAAAAGATGTATTGCATTAGGTAAATCTTCTGCACAAGACCTCACTGGAGCTTTTGAAGATCAGGGATGTTACTTTGAGGATGAAGATGTGCCTGAGCCAAGCCACAGTAGACCCCATTGCACCACATGCATGTGAAAGTTGGACATTAAATAAGAAAGACCAGAGAAGAATGGATGCATTCCAATTATGCTGTTGGATAAGAATATTGAAGATATCATGGACTGATAAAAGGGAAAATGAATCTGCATTTGAAGAAGGGCCAGAGTGCTTTTTCAAGGCAAAGATGCCACGACGTCCTCTTTCTTACATATTTTTGAGATTTTTTTTCAAAAGAGACCAGTCCCTGAAGGACATCTTGTTTGGGAGAATAGAGGAGCAGTGAAAAAGAGGAAGGCCCTCTGAGAGATGGATTGATGCAATGGCCGTATCAATGGGCTTATGTGAGGATGACACAGGACCATGCAGTTTGGTTCTGTTGTGCATGGGGATGGGGCTATGATGGGTCAGAGCTACTCGATGGCACCTACTAACAACAATATCTAGTTACATTTCAAGATTTAAAAAGAGACAAGCCTTTTCTCATTCGATGTTTATTCACTACTTACCATGTACAGTCACATACCTGGACATATTAGTTCCAAAACTAAAATGAAAAACCACAAGTTAACTAAAATTTATTAATAAAAATAGTCATTTTTCATAATCCTCATGAAACAGAAATTTTAAATCTAGAATTTTTTTAATTGTCTCAAGCACTAAACTTTTATTCAAGTCACCAAATCTTAGCGATCACTATTATTTCACCTTTACATATGAGATTAACTGAAGGCCAGAATTTTAGGATGAGAACTGGAATTTCACATAGGAAGACAGAGCTTGAAGCTCAGGGTGATCTCATTGTGATGACCTGGAGTCTTTCCCAGTTTAGATAGTTCTAATTCTCCCATTTCACTCTCCTTTCTTCCCACCTTTAAATAATGACCATAACTTGTATGTCTTTTATTTGTTTTGGGGCAAAATACCTCATTAAAGTGTGTAAAACAAAGGTGTTACTGGAGGAATAAAATGTCCTTGACCTAAACCATAATATTTTCAATGGCCTCATATGCATGTGAAAATGAAAATGAAGAACTGATACTTTTGAATTATATTAGCACTTAATTTATAAGCACTTGAAAAGCTACATTTTGTCGTGGGAGTCCATTCTCTTTTGAGTCTTAACATAAGGTCAGCCTCCATTGAGTTCTTTCTAAACATTGCTGGTAGAGAATGTGTTTGAAGGTGGATTACTACTAAACCCACAGAGGGTAGCCTCACCCTACTGGGCTTACCTGGGAATGCCCTTATGGAAATTTGTGATAATCACATACTGATTACTTTACTTCACTCCACATAATCACATCACTTCATGGTCATAAGCACATCCTGACCAAGGACCCCAAGGACCAATCCTGTAAACTTCTCTCATCTAAAATAATGCAAGTATCAAAATCACAATCCCTTTTCCTGCTTCTGATGTCCTATCAGTGACAGTTGTGAACCTTTCAGCTACTAATCATGATTGTGTGATAAATTTCCTTTGTTTTCTCTGCTTTATAACTAGTAATGTGGTCATGAAGCCTTTGGGCACCATTATGACCTCATATTGATCATCTCTTCCATAGTAATGCTATAGAAGATTTGGTTTTATTTTTATCTTTTCTTTGTCCTGTAAAACATTATAAAAATCTCTATAAAATATAGTTAAAATTGGAGCCCTATTTCTCTTAGAATAGAATTATGTCTTTGGTGAAAAATATTAAATATCCCTGGAGTTGCCAGAAAAATGAACAAATCAGTCTTGGAAGAAGTACAACTAAAATGATTCTTAGACACAGGATGGTGAGAATTTATCTCATGTATTTTGTACATTTTAACAGCAGGGACTGGTCCCTGGGGAAGGACATCATCCTTGATAAGGTAGATGATCAGTTAAAGAGGAGGATAATCAAATGTGGGACTGGCGCAGTGAACGCAACAATGTGTAGAAACACCCACTATTGCGAGGATGGTGCAAGATCACCAAGCGAAGTTTCACTCTGCTGACATACATAGGTTCCTATGATTGAGACTCCGTGCAATGATGCTTAAAAGCAACCTTATTGGAATGCACAATAAGCCCACCATTCTAGAATATCCATTTGTAGCTTATCTTATCTTGTTGGGGTAGTCAGTTTTAGAAGAGTTGTCTACAAATCATTTAGAATGTCAAAGAGAAATTGAAATTTAAAGGTAAATGCCTCACTGAAATTCTAAATCACGTGTGGGCTTAGGTTATTCAAAGCAAGTTTGTGGCTTACTATTATTTATCACCTTATCAGCAAATATTGCATCTTCTCAAAGCTCTAATTATTGTATATACCCATTCAAGACTAATCTGAGTACATCAAAAGTCCAATAGCATTCCCAAGGGTCTACTGATTAACTCAGTAGGATATTAATTATGAACATATCCGCCATTGTTACTTTTGTTCTTTTTCTTTAAATAGAAGTGGAATAATTCAGACTTGTGAAAGATTAGGAACAGTTAGCAGTTGATGATGAGTTGATGTAGATACACTTATAGAGAATTAGGCAAAAATCAGTTTTCTATAAAACATAACTTGTACTGGATATTGGAACTTTAAAGTAGGAGAAAGCTTTTTATTTAAGGTTACTCTTAAATGAAACAGTATATGAGGTGGGTGAATATGGAAGAGTAGATAGTTTCATTGTTTCACTAGAACAAAGTATTTATAGTTCCTCTACTTTGTGACTCATCACTGTGCGGTAAAATATTTGGGGTATTACTCATAATTACAAAATGAGATAGAATAGAATAGTTAGATGTTGAGGCAAAGGACAAGGTGAGTAAATTGGCATTCTACTTGTAACATTCTCATTTTTAAAACATTAGATAATTTCTTTAAGTTTTGCCTGCTCCTCTCTCTCTGAAAAAATTACCATAAAATTCATTTAAAATAAGTGAAAATCCATGTCAACCCAATCTAAAACTGTCATGACAGACAAAATAAAAACAAAGAATAGGGGTGTAAGGTAAATTAACATATTTTAATAAATCACCTTTTACTGCATGAAACATGTAATTTTATAATTTTTATGAAGACATGTACTTTTATGAAGGATCAGATAAATTACTCGAGGCACATTTCCTTATTTTTTACAACTAAAATCAACCAAAAATATGAATAGGAATTACTCAAAAATGGAAAAAGTATTGTTAACTTTAGTGAACCCCTCTGTCACTTTCCTGCTATGATCTTGCACAGACCACCACTTTTCTGTCAGTTGGTCATACTTAGGTCGCTAATATGTTGCTATGGTACTGGGAGCTAAAGTCACTGATATTTCAAATACCAGGAGGCTCACTTAAGGTAAAACAAGATTTTCACAGATCTTCCAGACTAAGAACAAACGACAAAGAAAGTCTAGGTTACCACTTCGGAGGAATTATTGACTGAAAACCTTATGTATGGTCGCAGAATTTCCTGGGTGGAGCACCTCATGAATGGAACAATTGTTCAGGTTGGAAGGCACTCAAAATATGACTGAGAAAGAACTGCCTTCTTCAATAGAGTCAACCAGAATGGCATGATTGGCGTAACGCATTTGAGGCTTCTATTTGCTGAAGGAGTATGACTCAAAATGAGAAGAAACAGCTGAAAACATCTATTAATGATTAGAACTTGGATTGTACAAAGAATGAATCTTGAAAAACTGAAAATGGAACCCACTGAAAAGCAAACACAAAATGGAACCCATAAAAATAGATATTGTAGGCAATAGTAAGCAGAAATGGATTAGTTCTGGAAATTTAAATCAGAAAATCATATTGTTTATAAGGCAGGAAATAACAAACTCGGGAAGAATTTTTTTGCATCCTTGTCAAAAGAAACATGTCAAGATCTTTATTGAAGTGAGATACTGTAGGTGACAGGATAATATCTACCTTAAAACAAAAATCACTGCCATTGAATCCATTCTGGCTCTCATTGACTCTATAGGACAGGGTAGAGCTGCCACCATGAGTTTCTGAAGCTGTAACTCTTTGCAGGGCTAGGAGGACTCATCCTTCTCCCACAGAGTGGTGGGTGGTTTTGAACTGCTAACCTGGAGGTTAGCAGCCAAATGCATAAGCAATTCTCCATGCCTTCCCACACATAGAGATAAGTTAATCTTGTATTTAATCTCAGATATTATTCTACTACCTTTTCAAGAAGCAAAAAACACACATACAAGATAAAAATTGTAGAAACATAATTATTATTCAAATTTGCATACCAACTACTCAAGCTAGAAATTATTTAGTTTATTCAGTATGAAAATGATAAAACATTCATTCAATATGCATTGACAATTATTGGAAATTGGAATTCAAAATGTAGAGCAAAGAGGTAGAAGTAATAGTCAGAAAATATGGCCTTGGTGATAGAAATATATTCTGTGAGCATAATAGAATTTTGCAAGTCCAACCACTCTTTCATTTCAAATAAGATTTTAAAACAATGACTTAAAACACATGAACTTAACCAGATAGAATACACACAAATCTAATTGACTATATCTGTGGGAAGAGATGATGGAGAAGTTAATTGTAATCAGCTAAAACGAGACTAGGGACCAATTGTTGAACAGACCACTAATGACTCATATGTAAGTTTAGGTTGAAGCTGAGGAAAATTCAAACAAGTCCATGAAAGCCAAAAATATGACCTTAAGTATATTTCTCCTGAACGTAGAGACTATTTCACGACCAGACTTACTGCACTGAACATTAATGAGAGAAGACCTGATAGGCTGTGGAATAACAACATCAAGAACATCAAACATGAGGAAAGCATAAAGTCATTAAACAGATAAGAAATTGCATGAAGCACATTGTCTCATGGGATGAGTTGGAGGAAATTATGCTAAGCCAAGTCAGTCAAGCACAGAGGGACAAGTCCAACATGAGTGCACCAGGGTAAGCGCCAACAGTGCATTGAGCATATCAATATGCTACTTGATACATCAATGCTGGGTGAGATCCCGTCACCTTAGCAAGAGTCAGTCCTAACCCAGGGGTGCAGATGGCAGCCAACTAAAGAGGAGGGGAAAAGAGAGAAAACAGCCACACTCAAACTTAAGGATGATGGGAGAACAGGGCACTAATACACCCATAGGGAGGGTATTGTTTATGTCTCCACAGGAAAGGGAGAGAGGGACCAGACCCCATCCCAGAGCACCAAGCCTTGATTGCAACATGCTGGCCTGAAGCAGCAAATTAACAGAGAGGAGAATGGGGCCTGGCCCAAGCCAAGCTGTCTTGACCCTCTCTGCAGAAGAATGCAATACAGAGGTCAGCACTGAAGATACAGCCCAGGGAGAGAGGCAGGTCTGCCCAGACCACACGGATACAAACTGAGAGGGAAAGAGAGAGAGCGGTGGACCTCATAATGGCTCACCAAGCCCCAGTGGCAACATCCCTGCTCAGAGAAGCTGATGCACAGAGAGGGTCTTAGACCCCACCACAAAATATGATGTTCTTTCACTGACCCATAGCACTACAGGGACAGCACTACGTGGAATGCGCACCCAGTCTGTCCCACCCACAGTGGGGCAAATTGTAAAAGGAGTAGAATAGAGCAGCAAGAGGAGAAGAGTAACAAAATCCCTCAAGGAATCCTGACACGTCAGGACTTAACACCTCATCAGACCTGATTGGAAAACACTCATAAGGATCAACAGACATACCTGTTAGTATCATTTTTTGTTTCTTTTGTTCTTTCGCCAGATTTCTGTCTAGACACGAAGCAGGACAAACAATCCCAAGGAGAAAACGAGGGGACTGGAGGTCCTGGGGGACATGGGAGACTAAGGGGCTGGGGAAGGGGAGCAGGGAGACAACTAACTCAGGGATAAGGGAACAAGAGGTCTAAAATTGATGGTGAGGACGGCGTATAGTGCCTGCTGGGGTTTAAACATGTGCAATGTATCCAAGAAGAATTAACAGGAACCAAATGGAGGGTGAGCTTGATAGAGGGATAGGAGGAAGGTGAAATGAAATAGAGGAAAGAACTAGTAGGCAAAATCTCTTCATAGAGGTATAGCTATTGGCATGTATATATGTAGAGAGGACAGTATACATATATGTATGTTATTTATTAAGATAGCATATGGACTTTGGGCTTCTCTTCAAGGTCTCCCTAAACACGAAAACACTTTGTTCTAATAACCTGGCACTCTGATACTCACCTTTCCAACATGATCACTGAAGACAAAATGGGTGCATCAGCAAATGTGATGAAGAAAGCAAGTGGTACCCAGCTATCAAAAGATATAGCATCTGGGGCTTTAAAGCTTTAAGTTCAATAAGCTGTCATCTAGCAGGTAAGCAAATAAGCCCACATGGAGGAAGTACACCAGCCTGTATGATCATGAGTCATTGATGGAATCAAGTTATCAAAAGTTCCAAAACAAACAATTACATGTGAAAGAGGGGGACTTGTAGCACCTATGAAACACACATCATTCCTCTAGTTTCTGAATGCTTCCTCTCCTCACACGCCCCACTACCATGACCCAGTTCTCCATTAGAAATCCAGCTAGACCAGAGTACACACATTGGTACAGATAAGAACTCTCAACACATGGCATTCAGGACAGATAAATCCTCGGGAGCAGTAGTGGGAGTAGTGATATCATGTGGATAGGGAGATAATGGGGTGGGGAGCGCATAGGGGAATCTCATCATAAGGTTGGATATATAGGCCTCCTGAAGGGGTAAAAATAACAGAAATGTGGGTGAAGGGAGACAACGCACAGTGTAAGACACAAAATAACAATAATATATAATTGATCAAGAATTCATGAGAAGGGGAGGGAAAAATGCAGAGCTGATATCAAGGTCTCAAGTAGAAATAAAATGCACTGGAAATATTGATGGCAACAAATGTACAAGTGTACATAATACAATTGAATGATGGGTTGCTATAAAATTTGTAAGAGCCCTCAAATAAAATGATTACTAAGAAAAGAGCACAGTGGATGTCAGAGAAGACTCTGAAAGTTATTCGTGATCAAAGAATAGCTAAAGCAAAATAGCTAATGAAATAAAAGAGCTGAACAAAATTTTCACTTGGCACCTTGAGAAGCCAAGGTAAATATTATGATGAAATGTGTAAAGATCTGGAATTAGAAATCTAAAAAAGGAAGAACAGGGTCAGCATATTCTAAGCTGAAAGAATTCAAGAGAAATTCAAGTCTCAGGTTGCAATATTAAAATATTCTAAATGAAAAATACTGAACGATGCAGGAGCCCTCAATTGAAGATTGCAGAAGCACACAGAATCATTGTACCAATAACAAATGGTAAGCATTCAACCATTTCAAGTGGTAGCGTATGATCAAGAACCAAGGTACTGAAGGATGAGATCTACCTGGCACTAAGAGCATAGTAAAAACACAAGGCTCCAAGGATTGCCAGAATGCCAGTTTAAATGTTTCAATATGCTGAAGAAGCACTGGAAGCACTCAATCATCTATGATAGGAAACTTAGAAGACAACTACCTGGCCAGCCAACAGGAAGAAATCCATATTTGTACACCTTCCACAGAAAGGTGAGCAACAGAATGCTCAAAGTATGGAACAATATCATTGACATCCCAGTCAAAGGAAATGTTGCTGGAAGACAGTCAAGCATGGTTTCAGCAATGTATCATGGATTCAGAAGAAAATGTGAAATAAGTGATATCATTGCTGATGTCAAGGAGATCCTGGCTGAAAGGAGAGAATATTAGAAATATGGATATTGCTATTTATTGACTTCCCAAAGGTCTTTGACTCCTAGGATCACAACAAACTATGAATAGCTTTCCGAAAAGTAGGAATCCCAGAGTACCTTTTCCTCTTGAAAAACAGTCATTCTCACAAAGCAATATACATAACAGAATATGGTTTATAGCCAGGACAGGGGTGCATCAGGATTAATCTTCTCACCATATTTTCAATCTGTATGCTGAGCAAATAATAGGAGAAGCTAGACTCTATGAAGAAGGATGTGAAATCAAGATTGAAGAATGGCTTATTAACAAGCAGAAATATGCAAATGGCACAACCTTGCTTGCTAAAAATGAGGCTGACTTGAAGTATTTACTGATGAAGACCAAGGAGTATAGCCTTCAATGTGGCTTATGACTCAATATAAAGGAAACAAAAGTTCACAGAGTAGACAGATAGGTAGCCTCGTGATCAAGAGGGCAAAGGCGGAAGCTGTCAAGGTTTCCACCTTGTTTGGGTCTACAGTCAAGTCTCATTCATGCAGCAGTAAAGAGCATTTCATTTGACTTCACCAAGAGTGTAACAAGGCAGACTGGAAGAGGAATTTTTAGCAATGATACAACAGACAAAGGGCTTTTTACTAAAATCTACAATACCCCCCTGGACTGAAAAAAGAGGAAAACAGTTAACCCCCTGAGGAAGTGGGCAAAAGAACGGAACAGAAGTTTCACTAGGGAGGAGACCCATATGGCCAATAAGCATATGAGAGAATGCTCCTGATCACTAGCCATCAGAGAAAGGTTATTCAAAAGAACCATGAGATACGATCTAACTCCCTTGAGGTTAGGCCAAATCAGAAAATCATAGATAGGAACTCTCTTCCACTGCTGGTGGTCATGTAGATATATATGTACAGTCTCTGTGGAACGTGATCTAGCAATATTTAAAGAAAATGGAAATTAATCTTCCTTATGACTCAGCTATCCCTGCACTGGGCATATACCCAGAAGAGGTAAGAAATAGAATACGACCAGTCATCTGCACTTCAATGCTTACTGAGGTGCAATTCACAATCGCAGAGTTGGAAACAAGCTAAATTTCCCTCGATAGATGAATGGATTAGTAAACTCTGGCACAAACACACAACGGAGTACTACATATCACTAGAAAGCACTGATGATCACATGAAACACACCGGTTCTTGGGAAGAGTTGGAGAAACATGATGCTAAGCAAAGTCATCCAATCATAAGAGTACAAGTACAACATGCGCCCCCTGATGTAAATATAATCAGCACTGTAGGTATAGAAAATAAGCCGCTTATCTCACAATATGCGGGTTGAAGTACAGGCAGTTGGGTGGAGGACAGGCCAAACCAAGGAAGTACATGCTAATCCAACATAAATGAAAGGGGAAGGGAGAAAAGAGATGGAGTGGGGGGGAGGGGTTGAGAAAGTGAGATGCTGGCATGAGGGGAACAATGCACTGACACACCCAGGGGGGAATATTGATTATGTCTCCAAAGAATTGGGAGTCTGCATACAGACCGCACCATGGTGCACTAAACCATAAGGTCAGTAAAAGAACCTGGAGAATTGCATGGGAAGATTGGGCTGCAGGGCCGGCCGGTCCCAACCAGAGCCAAATTGACCTCCTTGGTTAGGGTGAAGGGCTGGCATACCATGCCCACACAGCAGTAAACCAAGAAGGAGAAAGAGAAAGGGATGGTCAGTCTAGCCCCCATATTGGCACACCGAACCGTGAGGACGATGCCCCTGTGCAGAGCTGCTAAGGCACAGTGAAGACTGTAGGCCGACAGCAGTTCATGACATGTTTTCCCCTCGCTGGAGCAAACCACAACAGAAGCCAGCACTGGGGACACACAGTGGGGAGGTAATGCGGTCTGAACCCCTGCAAGGGAACAAACCAAGAAGGAAACGTAACAGCTTCGCAATGGGAGCAATGCAAAGCTACAAAGCCCCTAACCCCCTCCCCACACCCCCACCCCACCCCACCCTCACCGAATGGACTCCAAGCTAGGAGGGGCATCTCTAAGAATTCCCCCAGGATCAGTGGGGAAATAATCATAAAGGTCAGCAAACAAACCTGGAATTATGTATGTTTTTTTCTCTTTTTCTTTTTAAATTTTTTTCTTGTCTCCTTTCAATCTTTTGTTTTCTTTTTATTTGATCTATGTCATTGTTAGTTTGCCTGCTTTTATAAGATAGGCATGGGAAGCAAGCTTGAGGAGAAAGCAATGGGACTGAAGGTCCCAGAGGAACTTGGGGTTAGAAGGTGGCAGGAGAGAGGAACAGTGAGCAAACAGTGCCATAGACAGGGGAACAACTAGGGAATTAAAATCAACAACGAGGAGGATGTGGAGAGTGGTGTTGAAGCAAAAGCAATCTAGCTAAGAGGAAGTTCTGTGAGGAAGAAGTAGGGTGAACGTGATGGTGGGGTAGGAGGAAGGTAAAAGGAAACAGGAATGATCGAGGAAGCAAAGCTATGGATAGAGGTGTAAACATAGGTGTGTACATATATAAATACATTAATCCATAAATTTAGAGATATTGGTCTATGTACATATATTTATATGGCAACACACTGAGATCGTGGATGGACTTCAGGCCTCTGCTCATACTCTCTTTCAATACAAGAACACTTTGTTCTAACAAACTGGCACCCGGTGATTCTCGCCCTCCTAGCACAGTGGTGGAAGACAAAATGGGTGCATAAGAAAATGTGGTGAAAAAGCGGATGATGCCTGGATATTTAAAAGATATATCATCTGAGGTCTTAAAGGCTTGAGTTAAACAAGTGGTCATCTAGCAGAGAAGCAACAAGCCCACATGGAAGAAGCACACCAGCCAGTATGATCATTGGGTATCTTTGGGACCGAGTAATAGGTACCAGAAACCCATAACAAACAAACAAAAGCATATTGTTAAGAATGAGGGCAGTCAGAGCAGAGACCCAAAACCCATCTGTAGACAGTGGGACATCCCCCCCACCAAGGGGTCAGAGGGAAGGGATAAGTCAACTAGGGCGCATTAAAGCACCGATAAAACACACACTATTTCTCTGGTTCCTTGAGGCTTCCTCACCCCTCCCGAGCATAACCGTGTTGCTGCCTCTCATTTTAGACTAGACCAGAGCATGTACACAGGTATAAATAAGCGATAAGGGCTCACAACACACGGAATCCAGGGACAGGATTGGAAATAGCGATACCGGAAGGGGGAACTAATTGTAATGATCGACACATAATCACACACATACCCCTCCAGGGGGAAGAACAACAGAAATCATAGGGGAAGGGAGATAGCGGTTGGTGTGAATTATGAAAATAATAATAATTTATCATCTATCAAGGGGATCACGGGGGGGGGGAGAGGAGCTGATGCCAAGGGCTCAATAGAAAAATGACTAGAAAAACTGGTGGCAACATATGTACAAATATAGCTGATACAATTGATATATGGGTTGTAATAAGAGTTGTAAGAGCCTCCAATAAAATGATCTTTTAATTTAAAAAAAGAGCATTTCATTGGGTAGCTATGTTGCATAAGCTCAGTTGAAAGTATTGAAAACCAAAGATGTCATTTTGAAAACGATGGTGCCCTTGAATTACATCATGGCAGCTTCATTTCATAGGAAAGTTAGACATTGAATAAGACCAAAGAAGACTCAATGCATTGGATTACGGTGATGACGAAGAATGGCGTGGACAGTGGCATGGGCTGCCCAAAGGACAAACACATCTGTGTTGAAAGATGTATGGCCAGAGTGCTTCTTAGAGGCATGGTAGGCAAGATTTTCTCTTATAAATTTGGAGCTGTGGTCAGGAGAGGCCGGTCCCTGGAGAAGGATGTTATCCTTGGTAAAAACAGAGCAGCAATACAGGAGAGGAAGGCCTTCGATGAGATGGATTGATGTAGTGGATGCAAGAACAGATTCAAACATAAGATCAATTGTGAGGAAGGCACGGGACTGAGTGGTGTTTCGTTCTGTTGTGCTTGGGGTCGCTGTGGGTGAGAACCAGATGGCACCTAAGAACAACAACAACAACTAAATGCCTTTGATATTTCAAGTACCAAAAGGATCACCTTGTATGATCAGGTTTTATAGAAAACTCCGACTAAAACAGCCTTGGAAGAATCACCTGAAGATACATTCCCACAAATTAACTAGTGAATGTCTTAGTGAGAACAATAGAACATTCTTTGATCTTGTGCTGAAAATGAACTTCCTAGTTTGGAAGCCCCTCTAATACACAGTGGCCACAACAGATGGGGCTGGATCTGGCAATGTTTCATTTGCTTCTACATAATGTCACCATGACGCAGAGCTGATTCAGTGGCAGTTAATGACATTGATAATGGATGAGAAGAGATTATCTAAGTCCTGTCATTAAGGAAATAATTTTTACTAGACTCATAATGTCAGGTAAGAACTTAGAAGAAAGCAGTTTATTTTTATAGTCCTTAACAGGTCTTTTTCCACTAAGTTGTGTAATTCCAAGTGAAGTAAGTCTTCCATGACTCTATTAGTTCCTCTTAAAGAAAATGCTGATTAATAATTGATTGTTCAAAACCACTTAAGATTAAAAGGGGGAAAAACTGCCAAAACATTGATAACTTCTTAGAACCACAATTTCAATATTATTTCTCATTAAAATGACATTTTTTCTTTAAACCTTTTTATTGCCTACAATCACTACTGGTTTGGGCTAATTATATTTCTAGTGTTTTACTATCAATTTTTTCAGCCATCAGGAAGACAGGACTTAACCATATTTTTAGACTATTGAACTTGTTCAAAGCATAAGTTTAATATTAACATATTGGAGAAATATCTCTTTTGCTGCAAGAAATAGTAGTAATAGTTCTCTTTAAATATTGCAAGTTACCTGCTATGAACTTTGGATTCTTGTAAGGATATTCTTTGTATATCTAAGTTGAAATATGTAAGATAAGTACAGCTGGTTCCGAACAAAAGAGTGAACTATCACTGGATCCTGGTTTCATCTCCGAAGCCTCAATCTTGGCTATGCCTAAGAAAATTCCTGGAGGTGAATGATTTTGCCAACTAATAAATAAGCCATTTGGAAAATAGCTGGAGGTGGAAGAGTCTGTAGTGTATGTGTGTGTTGGGTGGTGGAGATCTTAACCTTGACATTTGTAGCCATATTTGGGGCGGGAGGGGGGTGGTGCACCGTGTGCCATAGGGTGTTTAGTAGTAGCTCTGTCTTCTACCCAATAGATGCCAGTGGCACCGCTCTCCCTACCCATACGATCTGATGTCTCTCCCGACATTTTCAGATGTCTCCTGGAAGCTACTGAAGACAACAGAGGCAGATGACACCTTTACTTTGATTGCTAGCTTCATTCTCTCTCCCAAAACTTCTAATAGAACTTATGCCCAAGCTCTATGATATAAAGTTCCCCATAGGGAAAAAAACTGCCTATAAATTATTTGACTTTTTATTTAAGTCCAAACTCTTAAAGTACTCACCACTTAATTGGCACATAATAAGATAAAGAATAAACATGTAAAGCGGATTGAAGGACAATGTCTTTAAAAACGAACTGGGGGTAGCGTACCGGTTACGCTGGCACAAATAAATTGGAAACAAATAAATTGGAAACATATTACTTTTGCGAGGCAATTATATTGAAAACTCCAGGGTCCAAAATACTTATAGAACCCATTTTACCCTTAGCCTTTGTGGGTAGGAAGCAAATTGAGAAACCTTTGCTAAACTTAAAGAGTAGATTTTCCTCAATAGACACTCACATAAAGTCAGGGACAAGAGTGGGCAAAGAAATAAGTCAGAATTGTGACCTAGTTAAGGAAACTCCCATCCATTCTCTGGCCCCACTTTGTAAGGCAGGGGCCTTCATTCACTCGTGCTGTGAAATTCTAGGCTCACTATCGACACAGGACTGTGGACGCTCTCCAGTTCTTTGCCTTTCCTAATAAGAGTATCCCCGGGCTGTGTTTGAAGTGGGAGGAAGATATGATTATGCTTTCAAGCACATGCAACTCTTAGTGGGTGGGTGTGTGGGGAGAGGGGAAATGATGATACAGTGGATACACATTTTAACTTAAAGAGCCCTGGGGACACAGTGCCTAAGTGTGCAGTTCAAAGCCATCAGCTACTCCTTCCATGGGAGAAGGATGTGGCAGTTTGTGCCTATAAAACAGAAAAGTGAGTGAAGGGAGTGGGTAAAACATGACAAAATAATAATAATTTATAAATTATCAAGGATGCATGAGGGAGGGGGAAGTGGGGAGGGAGAGGAAAAACAAGGAGGTGATACCAAGGGCTCAAGCACAAAGCAAATGTTTTGAGAATGATGATGGCAACAAATGTACAAATGTGCTTGACCCAATGGATGCATGTATGGATTGTGATAAGAGTTGTATGAGCCCCCAATAAAATGATTTTTAAAAAGAAAGAAAGAAACCGAGTTCCCTCATGCTCTTCTCTGGTCTCCGGATCTCCATGTGGACCATCAGGTGGGGCTCAGGGAGCATGCAACCATGAAAAAAAAAAAAAAAAAGCACACCCTTGGAAATTCTATGGGCAGTTTTCCTCTGTCCTGCAGGGTCTCTGGAAGTCTGAATGCATGCAACAGTCCCAGGTTTGCCAGGAGGGATGGGCCTAATGAAGAAGCTATCCTACATCTAGAAGTCCTGGCCTTTTACTTGATTTAAGGGACAGAGCACACTTTAGGTTGTAGTCCTTGCAGAGCAGTTGTTTTCTCAATAAATGAAATAAAGAAAATCGAAGGGATATTTTGCAAATGCACGTTTGAACTTCAGCAGACTTGATTTGTTAGCATTGCACGTCCTCGTGGTCCTCTGCATTGCCCAGCCTCCCTTGCTACTGGATTAGCCTTCCATTTGGACCGCAAAGGGTTAGCAGTAACAGAAGGGACTTGGATTGCTTTTAGGCTGAGGCAGGTTAGGACGCAATATCTCCTCTAACCGAGGCTGTGAGATGGTCTGAAACAGTCATGTAAGGCCAAGAGAAGCAAGCACAGTGTCAAAATTACATAGCAATCATATCTCTTGCTTGTCAGATTTTGAACCCCATAGACAAGAGGCAAAATGCCCTGCTCTCAGGTGGCAGGCAGCGGTGGGCGATACTCTGAATGTGCTGGTTGCCAAATTTGACATCACTGCCTGCTTCCTACTCAGGTCAAAAAATGGTAAGCTGAAAGTGTGCGTGCTGCCGGTGCACATGCTTCTGTTGACTCCCATGCCCACTACTCAACGGTTTGCAACTCCGCGGCAGCCCTTCCTTTCCTTCTCTGGATTCTTCATTGCTGACCCCATGGGAAGCCAGGCCCCAAAGTCGGGGAGGGCTTGTATTTCTGAGTGACTGTTGGGGAAGACCCCTAATGCCCTTTACCAGGTTTTATTTTGTTGAGCCATTGGGAATTCAGGCTATAATGAATACGACAGTGTGAACCAGCCTGTCCTGATTACAATTCTCCCGACAAAGTTCCATATCATCACAATTGCTGACAGAAGCAGGAAACATGCCCCTGAGACAGAACTCAGCTACAAACGGAGCTGGCCGCTGGTGAGGAGACACCTGTGGTTCATCTAGAAATTATTAGACAGTATGTAATAAAGACATAGAAGTGAAACAGACTCTAGATGAAGAGGAAAGGGGAACTCATCATTGCTTCCCGTTCAGAGAAGTGATACAGCAAGAATGTTCCCTTCTTCATAATGTACTCTTTCACACCTGAAAAGTACATTCAAAATACATTTGAACAGAATATTTTGAATCCACCAGCTCCTTCCACCTCTGACCATGGTGTCATGCTTTCTCAAACTCACGCAAACCCTCCTCTATCATTAACACGTGTGCTTAATGTACTTTGATCTTGATCTCTTCTAGTGAGACTGAGATTTGGGGGGTCTTAAGTTGAGGTAAACTCTGATGCCAAAGCAAATTTACACTTTCAAAATTGCCAAATATCTTATCTGTACACCACCAGTTCTTATCATCCTCCCAAAAGCAGTTTAGTTATCTACCTGCCAGCAATGTAGAAATAGGAAAATAATGCATGTCAAGGTAAATTTAACCTCAAATGTTATATTCCAGCATCTACAACCATATGAGCCATTTGGATTTTAGATAAATCTCTCTGTAAGTATATGTGTACATATATAAGCTTGCCTAACTTTGCTTCTCTATAGAATTCAGTATAAGACATTGCCCCATGCATATGTAATTTGATTCTTGACTGCTTTATTTAAACTACTAATTTATGTCATTTGATGAGAAAAGTTGATCTAAATAAAAATATGATAGCTGGAACTGAATTGGAATATGGAACAGCATAATAAATCTACTGTAGTAAAGATATTTCTGCTTCAACTCTATTTCCTTTCATCCACAATCACTATGAATATGTGAAAATAGTTCTTCTTTTAGGAAAACCATAATCGATATGAGTTTGAAGGCCTACCACCCCCACTATTCTTATGCAGACAGCATCACTTAAGATAAGCTCTTAAGCAAGTTTTACTTCTGAATCCTCACCATTGGTACCCTGGCTGCCACAGCCCCCCTGCTGCTCCTCCCTGCTATTGATAGCTGAGCTCCTCCACACGACAGCAGTAGACTGTATCAATTGAACCCCATCCAATCAGGAGTTCTGCAGAAAATGTATCTTCATGAATAGTTTATTAAATTGATCTGGCAAAATGCCAGAGAGATTCGAATCCCCATCTTGGTTTTGCATTATGCCAACTTTTGTAAAAACAGCTATACATCATCTATGTCGATAGAAACATACAATCAGCTCTCATTCACTCTTCTTTCTCAAGACAAAAATCATGTCTCTCCCTGCCCACTAGCAGGTGAGATGATAAAACATTGATTTTTAAGGACTCGGAGGAAAGAAGTATATTACAATCCTGCGTTTGGAATATTCTCTGTTTATGGGTGGCTGGACTTACCCTCCAACATCCTCTGTGAAAATGAAAGGCTCCATCTCAGGCATGAAAATGACTGTTGGAATTTAGAGTTTTTAATATTCTCCACTTTTACTGTTGCCCAATGGTGTACCTATAAAACTATTTCTACTGCTTTTTAAAATAAATCATTGTATTGGGGTATCTTACATACATTATAATAGTCCATAAACCCATCAGATTAAGCCATCATGCACAAATAATGCCATCTACAATTCAAAACCCACAATTTTTTTCTTTTTGAGCCCCTTGATATCAGTTCCTCTGTTTTCCTTCCCTCTAAAATAATTGCATTGCAGTAAATTATTTAATATGGCTCTTCCAGCCATAGCCTGTGCTAGTCCCACCAAATTACCATTGCTTTCCTGATGGTTCTGGGTAAGAAGGCGACGGAAGCTAATGATAAGATTATGTAGTTCAAATATGGATGATTACCAACAGAGTTCATTGTGATTTACATGCTGCTAGCTATAAAATAAGCCATCTCCGAAGCTGGAGAGGAAGACGTTACTACCCTCGGGAGAGAAGAACCTGGAGTGGACCATGTCATTGAGATCCTGAGATCCAGGAGAAGCTTTGACACCAGAGGAACAACAAGGCAGCAGCAGCAGCAGAACTAGCTAGGAGCTAGCGCATGAGACCGAGCAGTAGACTTCCCAGCCCAGAACAAGTAAAGTTGAGCACCTTGGGGCAAGAGGCTAACATGTGGAGTAGAGTTCCTCTGGGCACTTAATGGGGAGAGTTAGATTTACTGACTCATGGAACGGTAGCTCAGTGTCTTTGGGATGATGCTTACAGAGGAGTGGCATACCCTTTAGCATTTATTGGTAGTCCCAAAGGAACTTTGTAACACTGTAAGAGCAGGGTAGAGATAAGGACAAGAGGCTGTGGGCTAGAGCTAGCCTGACCTTGTGCAAGCAAAGAAGTGGTCTAGCTGAAAAATTGTGTCCTGAACATCTCTCACCTGATTTGTAGCCTGTTACCTTCCCTAATAAATCTCATATTTGTGAACATTGTAAGTTCTGTGTAGACACTGAAATGATTTATCGAATGCACCACAGAAGTAGAATACTGTGGGAAGGGGAGTTAGTGCCAAAAGGGGGTAAAAAAATGGAGAAGTGTCTGATCTGACCACTGCCTTGTGGCAATCATCCTTGAGAGGCAGAAGAGGTTCAGATGTGGACTCCATACTGTTTCTACAAGAATTGAAAACAAAGAAACACAGTATTCATATCTCAAAAGAAAACTTCACTGCCATCAGATCAATGCTGATTCATAGTGACCCTATAGGAGAGGGTAGAACTGCCCCTGAGCGTTTCTGAGACTCTAACCTTTACAGGAGTAGAAATCCTTGTCTTTCTCTCAAAGAACTGCTTGTGGTTTTGAACTGCTGACTTTGTGGTTAGCAGCCCAACACATCGCCAGTATGCTACCAAGATACTTATAATTTGCATATACATATTATTAATCAGCTAACAGTTAAATGCTTAATACCCACCCTTGAACACTTACGTCAAGAGAAGCAAATAAAAAGTATCACATGAAAAGTGACTACTAATTTCATACGTCTTCTTTGGGCGGCCAGCTACCCTAGTTTGTTTTGGACTAGGTTTCGCAGGACAAAGGTTTTCAGTACTAAAACCAAAGAAATGTTGCCAAAATAGAACGACTTCACTACCCTACCCTTCACAGATATTATAAAAATTATCTCAATTCTTTGAAAATTCTTAATCATAGATGCCCAGTCCAAAACTCATATTGTTTTTCATTTGCATAAATTTCCAATGTTAATATCAAAAAGTCTAGACACGATCAGTTCTTATGAATGCCAGACAATCTCAGTTAGTCTAAGTGCTCTTCCAGGTGTTTAAGTTTATTATGAGTCTCAAGAAGTAAGTTGTATTGAGGAATCTACTGTTTTCTGGTGGCTCTGTTGTGTTGGTTAAAAGATATGTTCAACTCCCCTATCTTGTATTTTGTGTCCCAAATCAATCACAAAAGAGAAAATTTATTATGAGACACAAGGCTGTCCAAACCTCAGATAGTGTCTCTTCATAGCCGAACCATTCCTCTTATACATCCTGACAGTAACCATTAGCAGAGAGAGATCTAAAGAGCCAACTAAAGAGAAATGTACAAGTCTTTTTCCAAAGTATTGAAAAGTGTTTCTATTTAAAACCTTCTGACAATGATTGGCAGGGTCTGAGAAAACGTCATGAGATGAGACCTCCCCTCTGAGAATTATTATCAATAGAACAGTAATTGGTGAACACCTAATTCATTCTTACCACAATTGCAGGTTTACAATCTAATGGCTACTTCGTGGTCCCTCTCAAATGCCACAAGGCAAAGGTGACTAAAGCACAGATCAACATGGAATCCCCTCCGAGGGCTGCTGTACTTCAAAGAAGGGAAGAACTTCTAATATTCTGTATTAGATGGACAATACAAACAAGGGGAAACTTGTATTGATTGATTGAGTGATCACTAAAAGGCACATTAGGCCAGTATCTTCCCAAGAATCTGACATTTAAAACAAAAAACCAGACAGGCCTAATTTTAAATTTTGCAATTAGGGCATTTAATTGAAATGTGAGGGAGAACAGAGGTGTATATATCAACCCAAATTAGTACAGACAGAAAAATAGACAGAAATGGAAATTACAGGGTCAGTTCATGATAGACATAATGAAGCCCATTTAACTTTGATGTAATAGATGTGTAGAATATTAATGGCCCACATGGCAAAATTTGAGGTTACTGACGGTTGAGGTATTTCAATACCAACTTCTGAACTTTCTTTGTTTTTGCAAGCATCTACTAAATTATAAATAGCAGCAAATGAAGACAGTAAGCCAAACTTTTACTCATGAAGTCATTAAATTTAAGATCCTTAACCAATTTGGCTATTTTTATAGAGAAACCAGCATTTGCCACTGAGTCAACGGCAACCCCTGGTAGCCCCATGAATGTAAGTAATTAGAGCTGCGATGTTTGTGTTGTCAGTGACTGAAGTGTTTGAAGTAGATCATCACCACGCCTATCTACCAGGATGCGTTTCGCGTCTAGAAACTCCCAACCTTCTTGTTAGCAACCAGATGATCTTTTGCACCAAACAGGCAATCCCATTTAGTGAATAAGCACATAGTAATGGGTAGGTGTGAGTTCCCTTAGCAATTTCCCTGAAGTTCAATTTTAAATAGACTAGATATTTGTCATCAAAAAGTAAGCCTAAATGTGTGATTAATATACCACTACTCATCCTATGATGTAAGCAAAGGAGGAGGCCTAAATTATTTGGTATAGAGCTTCCAGTGAATTGGCTAAGTAGCTGTCTTTCACGTGTTTGTTTGTTTTTGTGGGGGGGGGGGGAATAGGTGAGTGAGTGTTTCCAGTGCTTCATCACCGTGTTAAAACACTTCAACTGGTGGTACATGAATTTCTGGACCTTTGTCTTTCTGCTAATGCTTGCAGAGCGGTTGAACTACTTCCTTTCGTACCATTGGTTCTTATTTAACACGGCCTTTTGAAAGGGCTGACTACAGACTGGCTCTTTTTGGTCCAGTGACTCGTCTGTGCATTCCTTCCATCTTCTTTGGATGCTTCCTGCATCGTACAATATTTTGTCCATAGAATCTTTCAACATTGCAACTCGAGTCTTGCATATTTTTTTCTTCAATTCTCTCAGTTTACAATGTGCTTAAGGATGCTCTCCATTCTGGGTTTTCTAACTATATATTTCTTTTGTATCATTCATTATAATACTTCACTTTATCTTCTCAAGCTTCCCTTTGAAATTTTCTGATCAGCTCTATAACTTCATCATTTCTTCCATTTGCCTTAGCTACTCTAAAATTAAGAGCACATTTCAGAATATCTTCTAACATCTATAGCAACTTCATTTCCCCCCCTCTCCTTTTGATGAAAAGTTGACTTCTTGCTGTGTAATGTTCCTGATGGTAACTCCAGAGGACACGGGGAATCATTGAATATTACCAAAAATATTACATACAAGTACTTTTTTCCCCCTGAAGATCATTCAACAATGGTTGCAGTGGAACGTTGACAAGAAGCTGATAGAAATTCAGGCTGGATTCAGAAGACATGAAACAAAACATCATTGTTCATGTCAGATGTACCTTGGCTCAAAGCAGCAAATACCAGAAAGATGTTTATTTATGGGAGTGGTTATGCAGATATATTCAACTGTGTGGTATTCAACTATCATGGACCGCCTTGCGAAAGATGAAAATTCCGGAACATCTCATTGTTTTCGTGAGGAATCTACACATAGATTAAGAGTCGGGTGCTAGAACAGACCGGGGAATATTGCATGTTTGAAAATTCAGAAAGGTGGTGAGAGGGCTGCATTAACCCCAATACTTATTCAATCTTTATTTGGAGCAAATGTTCTGAAATTGAAGAAGAATTTGCCATCAGACTAGATGCAGCTGACTCAACCTTGCTTGCTGAAAATGAGGAAGATTTAAACTCTGCTAAATATTAAAGATTAGAACCTCCACTGTGGGTTAATACTTGAAAAAAAAAAACAAAATCTTCACAATTAAACCCATTATAAACAGAGAAAACCATGAAGTTGTCAAGAATTTTGCCTTGCTTGCATCCACAATCAACACTTTTGGAGGCGGTGGTCCAACGATCAGAGGATTCATTGCACTGGGTAAATCTGCAGCACAAGGTGTCTCTAAAGTGTTTTAAAGCATGCAGGCTGCTTTGAAAACTAAGGTGCACTGGACTCAAGTCGTTGCATTTGCAATTGCCTCGTGTGCATGTGAAAGTTGGATAGTGAATAAAGGAGACCAAAGATCAATGCATTTGGATTATGGTGCTGGCAAAACACATGGACTGAAGAAAATAAAAACTCTCCTGGAAGAGAAATGGGCAGAATCCTGTGTAGCAGCAGGAATTGCGAGACTTTTTCTTATGTACTTTGGACAAGATTGTCAGGAGAGACCACTCCCTGGAAAGGAACATAATGCTAAGTAGAGAGGCAACAAACAAAGAAGTACAGGAAGGAAGGAAGGAAGGAAGGAAGGAAGGAAGGAAGGAAGGAAGGAAGCCCCTAGACCACATGGATTGACATGGTGCTTGCAGCATTGGACTCAAACATCATAAAGGGAACCGTGAGGATGACACGGGACCAGGCTGTTTTGTTCTGTTGTGCATAGAGTTGTTATGAATTTGAAGCAACTTGATTATATCTAACAACAACAAGTCATTTGGTTCATAGATTTTTGCTGAACCAAACAGGAAGTTACTTAGAAATGAAAAGATGTCAGGAAGAGTTATAGTACACATGTTCCTAAACTGAGATTTCAAATGATGTCATAATACGTCATATCGGGTTACACATGTAGAAATAATGTATGACTTTTTCTCTTGTTGGTGGAACAAAATAAGACTGTTAAGCACCAAGTTAGTGCCTATAGACACTACAAATGTTTTTTAAGTCAAATAAAGATATTAATTGCTAATATAAAATTAATTTCGAGTCAAATTTCTCTATTCAAACAAAAATCTACTGGAATGGCTAGATCTAGTAGATCCTTACATACGTATGGTCACAAGTCTCGCTTCTTCCCTGACCTTGGAAATCATGTAACAATGTCTGGGAATTTTAGGCCCAGTGTCTAGATGGAAACAATAAAAACATTATTCAGTCACCATTCTATAAGCTCTTTCGGCATTATCACACAGCAGGTGATATTTGTTTTTCTGTTTAATTTTTTGCTTTCTAACCTGAACCACAGGCCAGAATCTCTCCCTGTATAACTCCACAGGGATTCTTTGCTTTTGTGTAATTCTTCTTGGATTCTTCATGTGACATTCTTCTGAGCTGCCACATATTTCTTGGCTTTCAACTTCAGGCCGTCACTAAATCGAGTCCCTTGGAATAAGGGAGAGTTTCATCAGCAGGAGAAATCCAGGAATATTATGAGCTTGCATCTATAATAGCTAGGTTTCTATTTCATAAATTAAGGGGACTAGTATCTTCATGAGAGGATGAGCTTTATCAATTTGCAATTCAAATTTTGATGTGTTGTTACAGAGTAGTGTACCCTCATCTAAATTAAAATACTATGGTGATAGCACTTTATTGACATTGTTTCAAAGATGTTTTAACAAAGATGAATTACCGGTTCTAATATATTCATCTGTGATTTCTCAAAAACAAAGATGGCTTTCTGTTTGGGTCACATAAAATGAGCCTCTTGTCTAGGAAACAGAATTTCTGAAATGAGGTCAAAAGTCTCTAACATTTACTTTAAAAACACATTTTATTTTATATTCTAGATGTTTTACATAATGGCTGCATGAATTGGCCATGCACACTAAAAGAACCAGACAAACTTGATATAACCTTTGAAAGACAATCCTACTCTGCGAACATTTGAAAAACAGGCCATTACCGTTTGCAGGTTCCTTTGATGCAAACCACGGGTAGAAAACCGGATGGTAGTG
Organism: Tenrec ecaudatus; assembly: GCF_050624435.1. Lineage (NCBI taxonomy): Eukaryota > Metazoa > Chordata > Mammalia > Afrosoricida > Tenrecidae > Tenrec > Tenrec ecaudatus. The sequence goes on from NC_134531.1 coordinate 88,374,967, forward strand.
TTTACCACAGAGCCATAAAAATAGTCAAAATATCATTTTCTTTTAACCATATAGTCTAACATGCATAAAGCCTCTGGCTGATAGTTCTTGCCATTTGGTCCAAGTACACTTCCTGAAGACACTCTATGGGAAAAAAAGCTAACCTAATTTAAGAAGGAATCTGTCGCTGGTCAAATAATGCACTCAAGGGGGCCAGGAGGGGTTTGGAACATCTAATTTAGCCAACTTCCCTAAATCCTTGATATGAAAAGCTGTGTTTTAAATAGACAATTTAAATAAATAAAAGTTCCCATTCAAGTTATTCTGTTCTCACTGATTTAGGTGATATTTTATTGGAAATACCTCCTTTAACTCCTAGTCCAGAATGGAGCTGTCCTGTAAGGTTTCCAAGGCTATAAATCTTTATGGAGCCAACATGCCACATCTGCTTCCCACAGAGTCATTGGTGAGTTTCAGTCATCAACCTCTGAGGAGCTAGGCTGTCAGGCACTGAGTCATCAGGGATCTTTTGCTGGAAAGTACACACCAAACACTGCCCCGTCCTTGGTCGCTCTCGCAGTCCAATGCGGGCTGGGTTTGAGGTCATTGTTGCAGCCATTTCGCCCATCCATCTCATTGAGAGTCTTCCTTTATTTTTTTTAATTTCCCTTTACTGGAACAAGCTTCATTTCCTTCTCCAGACACTGGTCCTTCCTATTAATATTCCCTAAATCCATGAGATAAAGTCTTCCTCCTTACCTCTGAGAAGATCCCTTCTACATGCCCCCATTTCACTTTATTATAGCCATGCACACATGTATTACCTCCTCTGGCTTCCCTAGACCCACAAGGCAGAGGTCAGAAATGCCTCCACACTCCATCTTTCTCTGCCTATTCTGACATCAGCCAGGTTTGCCATGCCAATCTACAGCCATTCTGCATATATGCAATAATGCACATCCCTGGGCACCTAGAACTCACCGACAGATCTAGAATATGCTTTTCTGACAGTCCTGGGATTTCCCTCTCTGCTCCTGCTTCAAAGATGGCACATTCTTATAGCCAGGGGGTGGTAACCAAACATTGAACAATCCCCTCTATAGTGTTACACCTAACCTGCTACCATCGCCCCACCCATTCATCGAGGGGGAGTTACAGAGTCTTGATGGTGCTATTAAGCATTGGGCTGCTAACCCCTAAGTAAGTGATTCAAACACAGCAGCTGCTCAGAACAATGATCAGAAAACATCAGGAGCAGCTCGCTCTGCCCTGGATAGTCAGTATGAGGTGGACAGACTCAACAGCTGTGCGTTAGTAGTGCAAGCCTCCTCAAAGTAGCATCGTTCTCAATGTATGGTCACCGTTCCAGCAAGCTCTTTCAGGATCACTTGCTATTTCCAATTGAAATGCACATTCTCAGACCCATCTCTAGAGCTATTAACTCAGAAATTCTGGGAGTGGACCCAACTCTTCTGGGTTTTTGAAAGCGCTCTAGATGATTCTGAAGCATTTCGAGTTTGAGAAATATTACTCTAGATAATTTTGTTTATAATGTGGTAATTATATCAGGTTCACAAAATGTAAAGAGAGTGAACATGTAATAATAAAGTCATATTTAAATCTAGGCAAAATCAAACAAGTTGCCATAGAATCAACTCAAATCAGATTAAAAAATCTATCAAATCATGTATATTGCATGTATGTGTAGTAGATGTGTATATGAAGACACATATTCACACAAAGGGACTGTAAAAATGAGTGAAAAAATTGCAGAATCTTTCATAGCATCTTTCCATGAACTTTTGAAACACACACACACACACACACACACACAAAAGTTAAAAAGTATTACTACAAAATAATATAAACCATTTTAAACAAAAATATGAGAATGAAAAGTTCGTGTTTCCCCACGCACCGGCTCTAAATGCTGATAAAGGTGGTGTTGCCAACTCTCCAACCTTCCGCAGATAACATTCCCCTCTGCAATTCACACTGTGCCAAGCAGGAGTTTGACCATTTCTGAGAGTCTCAAGTAGTGTCCCTTTTCCATGTTCTTTGGGATTCAGGAAAAAAGAGAAGTCTAAAGGGGCCTGCAAAGGGCTGGAAGGTGCACAGCATAAAATTGCCATATGACAATTCTTGCAGTCTTTAAAGAATGGGCAGGGTAATTGTGGGGATGTAAAAAAAATTCCTCGGTGCAGTTTTCCTGGACGTTCCTCACCAGTGCACTGTTCATTTTCCTTAGAACTCCTTTATTATAAGCTCTTGTGATCATCTGTGTCCTTCAAGAAAATCTATCCATAACCCCCTCTGAAATCCACAAAAAACACCCCCCAAAAAAATTAAAACTGTAACAGTGCAATAGTCTTCTAAGCTGACATTTCTGCTTTGAATTTAACTGGCAGAGCAGATCCTCAGGAAAGCTACTATTTTGAGGAGACCGGTTTTTTGTTTACTTTTGTATCTTTAGTTGGTTTTATTGTTTTTCTGAAGATACTCTAAATAGACTAAGATGAGTATGTTACTGAGAGAACCTGCCTTAACCAACAACTCATCACAGAAACATGTTTCAATATATCTGGCTCAAAACAAACTTGTATATATATGATCTGAACCCCTAGTGGAATTTTTATTTGACTTATATATATACTTGTATATGCACATACACATATATATTCAAGGGGTTACCCACAACAAACCGGGAAAAAGTTCTGCTGGGCAGAACTTTCTTAGTGTGCATTTTTTCCCCACTGCGCAAGCAGCAAGCACTTAACTTTTAGTTTGTTCACCCAATGATCGCATGTGGGAAGGTTCTCTCTGGTCCCAGTGAAATTTTCATAAAAGCAGTTTTTCTTAAACTCCATTTTTGTGTGTGATGGGAAAAATTCAAGTGTACAAGTGGTTTTCTTGCTTCAAAAAAGATGAAATGTCAATTGATTTCTAAACTCTTTTCTGGACATCGTTAACTTCCTGAATGAATGAAAATGTCAACTGTAGTGCATTTATAGTTCATCCTACCAGGTCCAGCTGCTAATCAAACTTTCTACTTGGAGGTTCAGAAAAGATTGGGAAACAGTGTGAGACAAAAAAAAAGGCCTGATTTGTGGCAGACAGGGACTAGTTTTGCGACCATGACAATGCACCTGCTCACACAGCCATCTCAGTGCACCAGTTTTGAGCAAAAAACAGCATGCCCTCTTGCCGCTTCACCTTACTCACCTGACCTCCCTCCATGCGACTTCTTTTTGTTTCCACAGATGAAAGGGGACATGAAATGACAGTTATTTGATGAAGTAGAAGAGGTGAAGAAAAAAATGAGGGAGGTGCTGTCAGCCATCCAAAGAGATGAACTTAAAAGATATTCCAAGAATGGAATCTCAGATATGGCAAATGTATTAATTGTAATGGAGAGTATTTTGAAGGTGAAAAATATAATTCCTTTTGAGGGGTGATAGCCCCCTCTTCATATATATATTAGTGCTTCCCAGGTTTTCTTTACAATATTATTAAATGATACAATATACTAGAATATATTTTGTAATGTATAAATAAATTTTCCTAAGCATACCTGTGTGTGTAGATACATGTAGTTATTGAGTGACATCAGTCAGTTTTGCACGTGTAGCAACTTTATGTGACAGATCACAACTGCCCTACAGGCTTTCCTTATAACTTGAATCCTCAGAAAGCAATACAGATAAATTTAGCATTAAATAATAAATAAGTTAGACTAAGGAAAAAGGGAAAACATAATACTTAGTAAATGACAAATGGATAGATCTAGTAGAAATTCTGAAGGTTGAATATTTCTAAAGAAATATAATTTCACTTTAACATGAATCTAGTTAGTGATAACCATTGGCATCCAAACATATTGCAGTGTCTCCTTGTATTTAATTAAATACCATGCAAATGAACTGCAGTCTTATAAAGAATCTACATTATGAGCATCCGTTGTAAGCAGATGTTCAAATTAAACTTTATGTCTGACCAAAATAGAATAAATTCTAAAGCCAGTAAAGCCTTGCTTAATGTTTTAACCAATAAGTTGAACAACGAATCACTTTTGCTCTTGAGCAAAAGACACAGACCTTAGAGAATTCTATTTTCATAAAATCACTAAGATAATAACATTATGTAAATCCATTAAATTATTATTGAACTTTAATTATCCAATTTCCAGTTAGGATTCAAGAATTCATCGACCTGGAATTTCTCATTCTCCTCTGGAAGACAGATTCTGGATCTCCTTCACAAAATGCATTTCCACAGGAGGCTTCGGTCAGGACTTGTACCTACTTCTTGCCACTCACTCAGAACGTCAATAACCACAGCCATTTGCTTCTTAAAATGGATCCTGCTATGAACCGGTCTCGCTTATGGGCTCTTCAAACTCTTGAAAGAAGAATTTAGAGATGTTAGGAAAGTTGACACATTTTCAATTCAGATTGACATTACTCAAGACATAAGCATAAATGATGTTTGCTCAGTAGAACTAATATATCACAAAATCTGTGCGAATGTCTGATGTCTATAGAAAGATTAAAGCAAAACGCTGGGAAACATGTTTCAGACTGTTGCAGATGTTCTCAGATCCAATAGCATCTCTAGAAAAAAAAATGTGTTAGATGTTTCTGTGAATGGCACAAGAGGACAACTTAAAAACCTCCCACGTGATTTCTCAAATACGGATCTGAGACTCTATCCTTGAGGATTAGAAAGGTCCATCATTTTTTTGGTGTGTTTATACCATCTTCCATTTTGATGGTAAATTACCCACACAAAAAAAAAGAAGAAGAAGAAGCAAAAGCCTTTACCACTCCTTTGAAATGCTGCTTTGAAGTCATCATTCATAATTGAATAAACAAACTATTCTATTAACTCACTTCTTTTCAAATTATGTTACCAGGTTGCTTGTCTAAATGAGCTATGAGAATATCTTTTTCTTTTAAATGAATCTGTTCCTTGTTCTCATGAAGAGATAATAATTACAGTAATTTAGTCACTCCTTGAATCTGATTTAAAAAAAAAGACAAAGCGAGAAACAAGATCTCCACGTGGCATTATAATAACGATGAAGCAACAGTTTGAAAGCAGATAGAACATGGTGCCCAGGCTCAGACTAGCTGGGCTTCTAGTGGAGTGTCAGTTCAGTCTGTTTGACTGACCTCCAGGGACCTCCAGTGGGGTAGACGGTGGGAGCGCTCCATCCAGTAGGGAAGAATAATTTAGGACGGAACTTGTTTCAAATTGTTGTTGTTAAGTGCCATCAAGCTGGTTGCAACCCACGGTGGCCTTATGCACAACAGAAGGATACAGTGCTAAGTCCATCGCCATCCACACAATTGTTCCCATTCCTGTTTCCATAGTTGCAATCGCCGTGTCAATTCATCTCATTGAAGCCTTCCTCTCCTTCGCGACCCCTCTACTTCACCAGGCATGATGTCCTTTTCCGAGGATTGGTCTCTCATCGCGATAAAGATGCAAGTTGTTTAGCGACCCCACAGCCCCTTTTTTCTCTTATCCCTGACTGGATTGTTCTTTCTTCATTGTCCTAGGTAAACTGTTTGCCTCATAAAATACACAGTGTAGCCAAACAGCCAACTATTAAACTAAAAAAGTCATCAGTGATAAAATAAGAACTGAAGACAATCTTTAAAAATTGGAAGTTTTGTTGATGCAAATATTAGAATCGGCAACTTACAGGATGAGCTTTCAATTGAAAAATTTTGAGTCCAGAAAGTAAAAATTTGCTTACACACACACACACACACATATGGAGACATGTCAAAATACACACAAAAAACTACCTTGAAAGGTGCTCCACTGGCCTACTCTGAGACATGCTGTTTAACAAAATGAATATAAGAATTCACGAATCCCTACTAATATAAGTAATAAGTCAGTAAAAGAAAAGCAGAATCTCATTTTAAAATATTGTTTGATTATAGGATTATATGATAATGATCATGTGGAAAAAATCCTAGTCATATTTCATGAAGCAGCAAACAAGATAAGGATTTGATGACACAGGCTAGTTACGAAGTCTCAAAGTATCTTTCAACATAGGCCCACTGAGAAAGCCAGCATCACTTCTGTGGAATCCCTGCTAAAAAGGCCAGTCTTACCCTATTCATGAAGAAACAGCAACCAAACCAAAATGGAGGACATGCTCCACAATGACTTATCTACACGCTTCAAAACATGCCATGGTCATGAAAGAGCAAGATTGAAGAATTGTTACCGATATAAAATAAAAGAGACTGCAGAGGTAAAGCAATAGATGCAACATGTGACCCTGGTCTAGGAGGAAAGAAAAAGACAGAATGAACTAACATGAATGATTCGCATAATGGGTATAATTTGTATATTGTCTTTAATATTATATGCAATGTTTTATTATTTTTGCTAAAGACTAGTATAATCTAGTGTAACAGGATATCAATGACAATATCCTGATGCTGATAACTTTACTCTAGCTATACAAATAATATTCTTGTTTATTAGGAAAGTACAAAAACTTTTCAACATGAAGTGATAGTACATTTGCACTTACAAAAGTAAATATCCGGGAGGGCTAAGATTACCATTAGCAACCTAAAATTAATTTTGTGGACTATTTTAAAGATATTCTGTAATTGTTAAATGACTTCAAAATATAATGTTAAACATATCTTTCAAATTTGATGGAAATGTAAAAGATAACACTCAAAATTCAGTTGTGGGATTAAAGTCTGCTCATTATTGTCAATGTCCACAGAGAAACAAGATCACGGTTCCTTAATCCTCTCCAGCAAAAGGAATAATCTTCCATTTGGACATGCAAAGTGTGGATTAGAAAATGAAACATTACAAATGCATAATAAGGAAGCGTTTTGCCAGATAAAATGTGTTCAAAATTCCAAACCTAAATGCACAACATTGCAAGTTGTAAGGGGTTTCTAAAGTCATCTGGTAGAAGCAATTCAATCAACATTTGCATATGTGAAAGTAAACTCCAATGTAGAGCACTGGCTAGATAACAGCATTAGGAAGAGTTACATGAGTGCTGCCCAGGAGCCAGCAGAGGTTTCCATCCATCCTACAGAGAAACCAAAGCTACGTTTCACATTGTCGATGTTGTTAGGTGCCATACAATTGATTCTGAGCCATAGACACCCGGGTCACACTGCCTAGTCCTGCATGATCCTCATCCATTTTCCCTTGCATGAGCCGATTGTTGCAGCCACTGTGTCCGTCCATCTTGTGGAGGGGCTTCCTCCTTTTCACTGTCCCTCAACGTTCCCAAACATGGTGTCCTTCTCCAGGGGCCGGACTCTACTGGGAACATGAATCTTGCCATCGTTGCCTCTAAGGGCCACCCTGACAGTACTTCATTCCAGACAGATCTGATTGGCAGTCCATGGTACCATCAATATTCTCCAGCACCACAATTCAGTCTTCCTTAGTCGCTGTCCAATGTTTACACGCATAAGATGCAATGGAGAATATCATGGGTTGGATCAGGTTCACCTTTGTCTTCAAAATATCATCCTTGCTTCTCAATACTCTAAAGGGTTCTTGTATGGAAAATCTCCTTAATACAACGCATCTTTTGATCTCTTGACTGCTGCTTGGAGGAGCATTGATTGTGGAGACAAGCAAGACAAAACCTTTGCCAGCTTCAACCTGTTCTCCATTTATCATATGTTATAGTAGTTCAATTGCGAGGATTTGGGTCTTCTTTACATTGAGTCAAAATCCATATTGAAGACCATCATCCCTGATTCTTATCAGCAAGTGCCTTACCTCCTACTCACTTTCAGCCAGCAAGATAGGGTCATCTACATACCTCGGGGTGGTGATAAGTCTTCCTCCAATCCTGATACCAATTCTTCTTCATATAAGTCAGTTTCTGTGAGAATTTGCTTACCATACAGAATGAATAAGTATGCTGAGAGGATACCCTCCCAATGCAGACCTTTCCTGATGTTAAACCATGCGGTATTCCCTTGTGCTATTCATACGGCCTGTCTAAAACATGTAAGGTAAAGATATAACCCAGACGCATACCGTTAGATTGTAAATCATTCACTATTCCTTTGTTCTGTTTCCACAACTGCCTCTTTATCCATGTGCATGTTCTGAATGAGCCCAATGAAGTGTTCTGGTATTCCCACTCTTCTCAAGCGTATCCATAGTTTATTATGGTCACACTATCTAATGCTTTGGCATAGTCAAACAAAACCACAAGCAAACCCCTTTCGGCTTTCTATGCTGTGAGCCAAGATCCATCTGATATCAGCCATGATATCTCTTGTTCAACATCCTCTTCTGAATCCAGCCTAAACTTCTGGGACATCCATGTTCATGTACTACTGCAATCATTGTTAGATGATCTTCAGCAAATTGTTTCTTGCATGAGATGACCAATGATATTGTTCTTTAGATTGAGCATGCTGTAGGATTATCTTTCTTTGGAATGGGTACAACTATGAATCTCTTCCAGTCCGTTGGGCAAATAGTTGTCCTCCAAGTTTCCTGGCAGAGATGAGTGAGTGCTTTCATTGCTTCTTCGGCTTGTGGAAACATTTCAACTGGTGTTCTGTCAATTCCTGTAGTTTTGTTTGGCTAATGCTTTCAGTGCAACTTGAACAAAGACGTGTAACAGTATACAGACAAAAGTCTGTCACTGATTTTCAAATATTTGAGTTGTAAACACTTAAGGCAATAAACATTTAAGAAAAAGAAGCTATCTCTCCTACTACAATAAGATCAAACTATTTCTTTTCCTGAAAACTCCCTAGACATTGAAATCAGCATGAATTTTGTATTTTGCTAACAAAATTTAATTTGGTAAAGATTTATAAGGAATCACTGAGAGAAAAAAGATAGAGGAAGAGATAGATACCCATAGTCGAATATATTTGTGCAAAATGGCACGGAAGCCACATCTGACCTCTTCTGGCTTCACAAGGGAGACACGGAATCATGAGCCCAAGGCCTATTGCCACAGGCAGAGCTCAGCCACTTGGATCACCTCTGTCCTCCACCTCTATCTTCCTTTACCCTTCTCTGAGCATCCAACCGTACATGACACGCTACATTCCTGCTGGGAACACATTATCACACAGAACTCAGGGACAGAACTCACAATTACGGGGGTTTAGGAGTCCTGGCAGTGTAGTGGTTAAGGATAAAGATAGGTCTTTCTACTCTCATTAACAGTTACAGTCTCAGAGACCCCTATGGGGTTGGTGTGAGTCAAAGCTAACTCGGTGTCAGTGAGTTTTGTTGGTTTTTTTTAAAAATAAATTAACAAGTTACCAAAAATATGAATCAGTAAACATTAAGCATACAATCATTGGTTCACAAGAGAATTTCTCCTTGGCCATCAGGCCATCAGCCCAGTTTCTCTCTCTCTCTCTCTCTCTCTCTCTCTCTCTCTCTCTCTCTCTCTCTCTCTCTCTCTCTCTCTCTCTCTCTTTCTGTCGGCCAGGAGGTCCATTGATTACTGTGGGCCAGGAAGCCTGACTGCTAGTCCACCTCATTATGTCAAAGACTAGGGTCTCAGCAACATGCCCTCTTCTCTGTCCCATGTTCTCCTTGCCATAGCCTGAGGCATCTTTGGTCTCGGTGTCCATTGGTTCAGACAGGGACCTTGAACATGCTCCACCAGGAGTTCTTGCGTGAAGGTCTGAGGATTCTCTCTAGTTGTGCTCCTGAGAGGACACCATCTTATAGCCAGGGAAGTGAGAATAAAACCCCGACCAAGCTCCTCTGGTAGTGTTTTACACATTGTATTTGCATGGTGCGAGTTATAAAGACATTTATATATTTTTTAAAAAGCCTTATTAAGATATTGCACTTCGTCTCAAGTTGATGATGACCTGATTTTAAATTGAATAGATCATTGTTCGAAAGAATGCTCAATTGGAGAATATTCTGACCCTGTAAAGCAATGGTTCTCAACATTCCTAATGCCGCAACCCTTTAATACAGTTCCTCATGTTGTGGTGACCCCCCCAACAATAAAAGTGTTTTCATTGCTACTCCATAACTGCAATTGTGCTACTGTTATGAATCAGGTGACCCCTTTGATAGGGTCATTCCACCCCCAACGGGGTCACAACCCACAGGTTGAGAACCACTGCTGTAAAAGATTCCATCCTGCTCAGAAATATGCTCTTGGAAGGCAACCACCAAATTTATCTGGTAGGCCTCAGAAAACAACAACAACACACTCCGTGAATGAGAATTTTATTTGTGTAGGATAACAAGGCTAATAATTCAGTAGATTTGGTCTAGTTTCAAAACTACAGAACATTTGGAAACTGTTGAAAAATATAAAACATAAACTAATGGACTGTAATAATCAACAGACAGGAATAAACATTTCTTATTTTTGATGTATTCCTTTCTAGTGCATGTGTGTTTTCATGTGGAACGTGTTGCAGGTCTTGTTAGGTGTCTTTAAGTTGGCTTGAACTCAGGTCACCCTGTGACGAATAGAATGAAACTGCCCATCCCACATCATTCCTACAATTGTCAGGTGTGAGCTCCTTTGGCCAGCACTGCCTTTCATCCCCTGGAGGGGTGGGAGAGTGAGGCTTTATATCACATTTGCTGCATCAAAATTCTCAGCAGTAGTCAGGGCCTGGTGATCCCCATGACATGATCTAGAACAATGTAAGGAATTTCATAGCAGGATCTGCTGTGAGTAGCTAGAGAGATGTAATGTTCCGATGAAATGCAGCCTCCATGAGAATGTCACAGCCCTGATACAATGGAGGTCAATTTTTTTCAAGGCTGCGGACTACCTGCTATATAGCAAGACTGCGGAAAGGCTAGGAGCAGTGGTTGTGTAGTGTTACGCATTGTCCTGCTAACCTCAAGGCCATGATTCTAAACTACCCATTGCTCTGAGGAAGGAAAATGATACTTCCTGCTCCCATAAAGCTTTACAGTCTCTGAAAGCCCGCCAGAGCCACGCAACTCCGTCCCATAGGGTGGTTATGAGTAATACTGGCCTCAATGTAAGTGACTTAGTTTTGGAGGAAAGGCTTGCTTGCTTTTTGCTGGGTCTGGTCCGGACTCTGCCTCATTGATCTCTGGTTCTTTGGATTTGACCCAGTCGCTTGCCTTATTAGCTGCTGGTTCCGGGAATCATCATCAGCCTGCTATCTCACCTGTCAATATTGGATTCAACAGCTAATCCAGACATAAACTTCTTTGAATTCATTTGCCTTCAAAATAGCCACAAGCCTGCGGAGAATCAGGAAAGGACTTGCCTGTATCTGGAATGGTGTGAGTCATTTATTTTCTTGATATATATATATACACACATATACATTATATATGTGTGTGTGTGTATATATATATATATATATAAAATAACCTAGCAGTTTTCCATAAAGACTTGTCTCTCCTGATAACAAATTACTTAAGACAAATATCACCATCCTAGCTTCTAATAAGCATTTTGGAAATATTTCTTTCAAGACAGATTTGTTTAATCCTCTGGAAATCCTTGCAGGATATCTTCAATATTCTTTACCAACACCATAATTCAAATTCTTTAATCCTTCTTCAGTTTATATTTTTCTTATTTTTTAAAACATTTTATTAGGGCCTCATACAACTCTTATTACAATCCATACATATACATACATCAATTGTATAAAGCACATCTGTACATTCTTTGCCCTAATCATTATCAAAGCATTTGCTCTCCACTTAAGCCCTTTGCATCAGGTCCTCTTTTATCCCCTCCCTCCCCACTCCCCCCTCCCTCATGGGCCTTGATAATTTATAAATTATTATTTTGTCATATCTTGTCCTATCTGGCATCTCCCTTCACCCCCTTTTCTGTTGTTTCTCCCCCAGGGAGGAGGTCACATGTAGATCTTTGTAATTGGTTCCCCCTTTCCAACTCACTCACCCTCTACTCTCCCAGTATCGCCCCTCATACTCCTGAAGGTATCATCCACCCTGGATTCCCTGTGTCTCCAGCTCTATCTGCACCAGTGTACAACCTCTGCCCTATCCAGGCCTGTAAGGTAGAATTTGGGTCATGGTAGTTGGGGGTGGGAGGAAGCATTTAGGATCTGGGAGAAAGCTGTATTCTTCATCGGTGCTACATCACACCCTCACTGACTCATCTCCTCCGCTAGACTCCTCTGTGAGGGGATCTCCAGTGGCCGACAAATGGGCTTTGGGTCTTCACTCTGCACTTCCCCCTTCATTCACTATGGTAAGATATATATTTTATGATGATGCCTTATACCTGATCCTTTTGACACCTCGTGATCGCACAGGCTGGTGTGCTTCTTCCATGTGGGCTTTGTTGCTTCTGAGCTAGGTGCTGCTTGTTTATCTTCAAGCCTTTAAGACCCCAAACGCTATCTCTTTTGATAGCTGAGCACCATCAGCTTTCTTCACCACATTTACTTGTTCACCTGTTTTGGCTTCAGCAGTTGTGTCAGGAGGGTAAGCATCATAGAATGCAAATTTAATAGAAGAAAGTATTCATGCATTGAGGGAGTGCTTGAGTAGAGGCCCAAGGTCCTTCTGTCACCTTAATACTAGACCTATGAACATAGACACATAGATCTATTTCCCCATCCTCATATATATATATATATATATATATATATGTTTGCATGTACATGTCTTTGTCTAGACCTCTATCAATGCCCTTTGCCTCCTATCTCTTTCCTCTATTTCCCTTGACTTTCCTCCTGCCCCACTATCATGCTCCGTCCACACCTGGGTTACAGCTATATCTCTTCTTTACTTTTACATTTGTGCATTGTTTTACGTTTACAGTTTACATTTTTCATTGTTGGGCTTTGACATCCACAAGAAGGTATTGAAAATATCATGGCTTCAGTCAGGCCTACCTTAGTCCCTAAAGTGTCATTGCTGCTCTTAAAATCTTTAATGAGACTTCTGCAGCAGACTTGTGCAAATAATCAAAGACTGGTTTATATGCAGGAGAATGTGGCATCTGGATCAGAGGAAGGCTTGTTAACAACCTGCAATATGCAAATGACACACCTTGTCTTACTCAAAATGAGGAGGACTTGAAGCACTTCCTAGTGAAGATAACTAATTACAGCCTTCTATATGGATTACAACTCAGTGTAAAGAAAACCAACATCCCCACAAGTGGACCAAGAGGTAACATGATAACAAGTGGACAAGAGGTAACATAATGGGAAAAGGTAAAAGTTGTCAAGGATTTCACCTTGCTTGGATCTGTTTAAATGATGGTGCTTGGGAAGAATATTGGAAGTATCACGGACTGCCAAAAGAACAAACACATCTGTCTTGAAGAAAGTACAGCCAGAATGCTCCTTAAAGGCAAGGGTGGTGAAAACCTCTCACACACTTTGGACATGTTAGCAAGGGAGACTTGTCCTTGGAGGCGACATTCTGTTTGGGTAAGTGGAGGGGCAGTGAAAATGAGGAAGGCTCTGGAGGAGCTGGATTGGCACCGTGGCTGCAGCAATGGGTTTCAGTAGAGGAACAGTTGTGAGGATGCACTCGGTGCGCTGTGCTCACTCTGAAGTGCACGTGATGGAGCCTACGTGATGGCGCCCAACAGCAGCAGCACACAGCAGATTTGCCACAGGCAATGCTTCCCATCGGTTGATTTCTTGACTGCTGCTGCCGTGAGCATTGATTGCAGAGCCAAGAAAAATGAAGTGCTTGAGGATGTTCATCTTTCTGTGTTCATCGTGATGTGAGCCACTGGTCTACTTGTGAGTACTTTTATTCCATTTACATTGAGCTGCAATGCATACTGAAGATGGCAGCGCTGTGTTTGCATCAAGAGTGTCAACAATCTTGTTTCATCAACATATCAAAGGATTTTTCATAAGCCTTCCTCCAATCCTGAAGCTGTGTTCCTCTGCATATAGTCTACCTATGGAATTACTTGCCCGGCATGCACATGAAGTACGTATGGTGAAAAGATCAAACCTTGAGACATCTTTCATGTTGTGTCATTAGCGTATTGAAGGATTTTCATAAGACTTCCTCCAATTCTTATGGTAATTTTTGTTTTTATTGACCATACAAAGACATTTGATTGTGTGGAGCATAGCCAACTGCTTATGAATAACATTGTGAAATAAATAGAATCGCAGAGCACTGAATTTTGCTCATTCAGAATCTATACATAGATCAAGGCTCCATATTGGATATTCTTTCATCACTTCATTCATTCAGCAAACCCTTTGTTTTCACCTGGCACTAGGGAAATAATCAGGTATGAATTAAACAGAAAACAGCTTGCCCTAATAAATGTTGATATCTAGGTATTATTTAGTACATTATTTTATTCTTTCATTACATGTTGTCTAAAGGATCTTTTATTTCATTAAGTATTCATTAAAATTGACAATGAATAATTGTAAAATATATTATTGGTTGCATCAGATCATTTAACCATTTTTCTATATTTGGATATCTATGCTATCAGATTTGATTGTTATAAGTAATGTTAATAATTGTGTGCATAAATCATTGATACTATTTCTCATTTATTTTATAAGAATACAATCTCAGATACATTACTAGTACTAAATTCTTCTTTCATATTTTTACATTGGCTTCATAACTATCTATACCCAAACATATAGTAAATGAATGCCTGTAGCCTTCTGACCAAGAACATTGAATTGAAATTTTAAAACAAACCAACCAATATTGGGTAATTTGGCAGGTATAAAAAATCATATTTCATTGAGGTTTTAGTACACATTTTCTTGACAAGTGAAGGCTGAATTTTTACATCTATAGGATATTTCCTTTGTTAAATGTCTGTCTACATCCTTTGTCTATTCTGTGTTTAAACTGTTTGAAGGGCAAGCATACTGTGCAATTCAATAGTTCAATCTTATTAGGAAGCGTTGTAAAATCATCACAACAATCAATTTCAGAGTATTATTTCTTGTACTCATTGTTATTAGCTCCCCGTTTCTCCCTCAGCCTCTTGTGTTGAACCCCCACAAACTGTTTACCCAGATTGACCTGCCCTTGATTTCATATATAGGGAAACATGCAAAACAACAATAGCAACAACAGACTAACAACAATAATAAAGTAAAACAGAGACAAACCTCAATCCAAAAGGAAGAGAAAATATTAAAAAGTAGAACAAATTGTAAATGGGCCAGCGGGCTATCAAATGACAAGGTGTTAAATTGTAACCTAACTGTAGCTGTGATAATCTGCTCTCCAGTGCTGATAACTAGGCTGTTTACATCCCTGCTATTTTGCCAGAGGGCATTCACCAGAGGCTTAATTTACATGCACTTCCCTTTCACTTTGTCCATTCCTAAATAAATTGTTCATCTTATTTGAACTATTTGAATGCTTACTTTACATAGGTAGCAAAAACAATACGTTGACAAGGTACTTTTTAATACAAAAAAAATTGAAGTCATGTGTACACAATCTCTACTTCTCTGTATTTGAGGGGGGTGGGGAATCTCCTTTAAACCCTGCTCTTATAACCATACACAGCACAAACACTCAAACAAGTGCTATACAAATAAAAATGGAAAAACCCTGCCCAAATTTTACCTAATCTAAAAAATTATAAACCTAACGTCTAAAGAGAGTATAGATATAAATAATGGCCAACAGGGAAATATATGGCAGATAGAAGTGCTTTATTAAGACAAGACAAATGTGTTAATGTGGGAAGAAACATGTGAAAGCCAACTCCATAGGGGGCACTCATTTTAAGAGGGATGTTGACATATAGAACATTGTTGGAAAAAGAGCCACCAGAAACAACACGATTGAACATCACACTGTGGTCCAGCGACCGTATGTATCCACCTCCTTTTGCTACTCGCTGCATTATCCACAGGATCTTTCAATATTGGGACTCGAGGCTTACAGTTTGTCTGAGTTCTTTCAGGTTAACATATACTGTGCATATTCTTCTCTTTTGGTCTTCAAACTCTAGGTTTTTGCACATTTTGTTGTAATAATTTACTTTGTCTTCTTGGCCTGCCCTTTGAAATCTTCAATTCAGTTCTTTGACCTCATTGTTTCTTTCATTTACTGTTGCTATTCTGCTGCAATTCAGAGCATGTTTCAGAGACTATGCTGGCATCCACTTTGATCGTTTCTTCTTTCTAGAACGTTCTGTTTTCTTCGTGGATGAGGTTCTCAATGGCACATCACAGCTCATCGAGTCTTCTGCTGTTAGTGTTCAGTGCATCAAATCTGTTCTTGAGATCCTCTCAAATTCAGGGGGATGTTCTCAAGGAGCTATTGGGCTCTTCCCATGCAATTGTTTGCATGCTCTTCAGCTTTACCCTGGCCTTGGTGGTCAGGTCCACAGTTAGTCCTACTCTGGTTTCAGTTGGTGCTAGTGAGTTTCCCTGCCGTCCCTTTCCACAGATTAGTAAATTTGATTTCTGTGAATTCCTTCTAGAAAAGTTCGTGTTTACAGTCATCTTTGCTTTTGGGAAATAAAAAATTATTTGTGGTAAAGAAATAAATGCTATCAGGTGAGCTGTAGCTCATTTTTGTTATCAAGCCATATTTTCCAACCACTATTCCTTCCTCTTTGTTTTCACCTTTTGCATTCTAATTACCAATAATTATCAATCCACTTTGATTGTACATTTGATCAATTTTAGATAGAAAATGTTGGTGTTATTTTTAGGTGCCGATTTATAGCAACCCTATTTACAACAAAAGAAGTGTGGGCTCTTTGTAGGGGCTCCTTACAACAATTTTGTGTGAACTCACAGTTGTAGCTCTTCAATTGCTGCCCTGTTAGTGTTAGTGGGGAGCCCTGGTGGTAGAGTGGTTATGCACTGGGCTGTGATCCACAAGGTTAGCAGTTCAAAACTACCTGTCACGTTGCAGGGGAAAGATGGGGTTGTCTAGTCACATAAACTTTTGAAGTCTTGCAAACTCATGGGGGGCAGTTCTATCCTTCCCGATTGGGTCACTATGAGTTGGCACTGACTTGGTGGGAGTGAACTTGAGTGGGCGATGCATAAATGTGAATATTGGTCATATTAACTAAATTTCCTTGTATGCTGATGGATCTTATCCTATCAGAGACAGCATTGTGGTTCAAGATAGATCTTTAAATGCCCTTTTTGAAAACTAAAGTGAGGCCCATCCCTTGAATTTGTCCTTTCTGGCACAATGAACTATATAATTTTTCTGATTCAAAATGGCCAGTAACAGTCCATTTCATCTAGGATATCGGATTTCTGCATTGCATTTCATTTTAAATAACTTCCAATTTTCCTATTTTCATACTGCATACATGCTAAGTTCCAATTGTAATCGATGTTTGAAGTGTTTGAGTCATGCCTCATCAGCAAACAAAGATCCCAAAGGCTGTCCTCTGCTTTGGTCATTATGGTTGACACGGCTCTGATCAGGTGGTTCTCATGTTCCAATCTGAGGGTCTCCTCTTCTGGCACAATGTGCGACAATGTTCTGCTTCTAGTCCTGAAGTTTTCCGTGTCTGACAGGGCTCCAGTGCGATCCACAAGGTTTTGGGCAGATGACCCCTCCTCATTCACAGTCTGTTCTTCCTCGGCCACCTTGCTGAAACCTTCTCCCTTTTGGGGACCCTGTTGGCATTTGAAATAACACTGGTACAGCTTCTAGCATCACAGAGACGCTCGAGCTGCCATGGTAAAACAAAAGGACAGACACGGAGTTTTATTAATGTGACAGAAATAAAAGGGGGCTGGTATATTTGTGTGTGATGGGGGAAATGATTTTGAGGTCAAGGATATAATAAAAATATTTAATCGACTCAAATGGACACATTTCCAAATCATCAAAACTTCACAAAAACCTTTGAAAATGCTATCCCACATAAAATCACAGTTTTTAGATGTATCAAGTCTTTTAAGAAAGGTTTGGAAGATCTTAAAAATGAACCAAGGGAAGGAGAACCACAGTGGATGACGAAACCATGGATGATGTCCTGAAGCTGTTGGAAAGAGACCAGATGATTACCATTGATTCAATAATTACTGGATTTGGGTGCTCACATGGCTCTGTGAGGATCTTGATCTCAGCAAGATTTTGCTTGATTGGGGCCCAGAGGTTATGAGATCAATTAGCATACAGAGCATGTCTTTCCATCCGTCTTTGACATGAGGCTGAAGCCAACGAAGATGACTCCATGAAACAATTGTAGCTGGAGATGAGATGTGGGTTTGCCAGCATGACCCAGAGAGCAAGTTCCCACTGTTAAAAAGTAACCTCTGAAAGGATCAACTGAAGCAGCAAAATTCAAAGCTCAGAAGGTTATGACAAATGTTTTTGTTTTGTTTTAGAATTGAAAAGGAGTGGTGTTGAGAGATTTTCTAAAAAGACATAGGATAAGCAGAGGGCTTGTTAGGAAGAAGTTTGCAGAAAATCAGAAATGGCATTAGTGAAAACAACCAATGGGAAATTTGTACGGAGGAATTTTCCACCTTTGTCTTCATGGGAAGCCGGAGCTACCCCGTGAGCATTTCCTCTGAGAACCTTCCTCCATCTGCCCGACAGCCCTGAATTTTGTACCTTTAAAACTATTTATGTTCCCTAAACACGAAGAACCTTTAAAAACATCACAATTTGAGCCCCGGGAGAATGTCCAAACTACTATTTTGTCATGGTGCAGAATTCTTTGGAGAAAGGGTTAGGGAAATTGAAACAAAAGTATGTGCACCGAGGAGGAGGATCTATCCAGAAATAATAGCATCATATTTTATGTTCTTTTTAAATAATCATTTCTATGGTTTTATAGTAATACTTTTTTACTTACCTTTGTATACAGAGTTTTAATCAGCATAATAGTGGTATGGAGCCCTGGTAGAGCAGTGGACTCCTCACTGGACTATTTACCACAATGTTAGCAGTTTGAAACTACCAACTTCCCCGAGAAAGAAAGATGAGGCTTTCTAATCTCAGAAAGAATTTCAGTCTCAGATATCCACACAGGCAGTTCCACACCTGTCCCACAGGGACACTGTGAGTCTTAACTGACTCCTGGGCAGTGCGTTTGCTTATGTTAGTTGACAAAGGATGAGTTGTCTCACACAACAGTGATTGATTTGAGATTGTTCAGGACCTCTCAGGAAACCAAAACAAGCAACATTTACTCCAAACTCAATGCCATTGGGTCAATTCTGACTCATAGAGATCCTATAGAACCCTGCTGTCCCTATTGTCCCTCTTGGTCTCCAAGACTACAACTCTTTCCGATGGTAGAGTTTATCTTTGCCCTGGGAGTACCTGGTGGCTTCAAACAACATGCAATCCCTATGCCAAAATGACAGACTTGGGGTTGGCAAAGTCAAATATTCAGTAAGGTCAGTCAATTCTATGCACTTCTGTAAAAGAAAAAAAATAATAAATCATTTAAGAATTTTTTAAAAGGAATGAAATTAGGAGCAGAAAGCCAAAAAGACAGAAATTCTATTGTTTCAAGCCTCACATAAAGACAAGTAGGCAGAGTATGGAATTCTCGTGAAAAATAGGGTATGTGATTTCAAATGCGAAAACTGAGCATTAGATGCTTATATCTTAAATGTCCTTTGAAGTCATTTATATCGTTGTATACTACTTTTGGCATTCAGAATTTTAAAATGATACTTGGCCAGAATTTTTAAATGATGGAAAAATAGTAATGTTAGGGAAACACCCTAAATTGTATTCAAATTCCTTTGGATTCTGTGGGTAATAAACAAACAAAAGAACTAAACCACCTAAGATAGTATTCCATTTTTATCAGAATGTTTCATTTAATTAAAATTGCCTTAGTGGAATAAGTTATCCTAGAGAATGGGTATAATTGAAGTAAGATTCTTCTTCTTAACTTCTCTACCTAATGCATTAACTGCAGTCATGTCTCCAGACGAATTAATCAAACAGATATATAAACTATTTAAGACGTTTCAGTGGGAGAGCCAGAGCCACTCTTTCTAGGCTCAGTCTGCCAAAAACCATTGGAGGCGTCTCTATTTCTAATATTAGATACTACAATTGGACCTCCGCCTCCCATCTCCAGATAACTACTCAGTAAAACTGACTTTCTCTCCGCTGACATGAAGATAGAGAAGGACAGCGTTTGTGACATTCTGGGATTTTGCCAGAATTCAGTGGGTGGTAGGACCAAGGCTGAAGGACAAGTGACAAACCCGCTAGTTAATTGTGCAAAACATACTCATGTTTTTGTTGATTAACATGTCATATTATTTTCTTCTGCACATGGGGGTAGGGAGGAAATCATCTACTTTTTGAACATGTCTCTCCAAGAAAAATAGTTCCAAGTTGAGGCTGAGATACAGTGGGGGCGTGGGGGGAGGACTAAAATTAAAAGCTTAGCTGTAGTTCATTAACTTTAATTGGCTTTTGTTGCCTTTCTCCTCAGGTTTCCTGGATCTTTCAGCCATCTCCTCCCCCAACTCTCTGCTTCCCCTTCTTCTACCTCTCGCCTCCTCCCCCTCCAATCTGGCTTCCCTCCTTCCTGGCAGCATTTTTAGCTTTAATTTGATAGTAAAAAACTGAATCCAAAGTTACAAAATTCTTCAGATTCAACTTCTTTGAGAAAAAAGTCATTTTGTAATTGGAATCTGATACCCCAATTTATAACAGTACTCTGTCAAAGGCACAGGCCCCAGCATGTGGTAGATGCTATGGGAAGGTGAAAAATGAATTGTGAAAATAGAAAATAATTAATTCATTTGAAAACGAATGTCTTGGAGAACTTGTTTAATATAGGAGTCTCTCGAGGGTAGAAATAGTTGATTTTCTCATCTGCTAACTGAAACTTTAGAACTTCACAACCAATCCATAAACACTGAGAAATAAAGGTCACATGCTCTATTTCTAAAAAAAAATAGCAATTGAAAATTCTATGGCTACAGTTCTCTTCTGATGGACACGCCATCAATGCGCATTAGGGTCAATGTGACCGCAACTGGTGGTGGTTTTGGTGCTTAAAACAAGCACTGTTATGGGTGCTGGAGCCAAGCACGGAACAAAGCAAAGTCTCCACAACTGCGTCCTCCTAAAACTGAATAAATATAGGAAAGAAAAAAATGAGCAAGCACACATTCCGGAGGGTTTTACTTAACAATTTTAAGAAGAAAATAAAGTAGGGGAAATAAGAATGTTGGGAGGAGCAGTACTTTAAACTGGAAGGTCAACGGGGACCTCCTGGAAAAGGGACTTGAGCAGACACCTGAAGAAAGTGAGCGCGTAAGCCACCTGACCTTTGGCAAAAAGTATTCCAGAGTAGGGCACCGCATACACAGTAGCAAGAAGGCTAGTATACACCTGACGCACAGGACGCAATGGGGGCATGAGGGAAAATGAGATAGAAAATAAGAGAAGGGGGGAGTAATTGAATAATCGATCTCTGTAATGCCGCTGTTTCTGAGACATCTATATGAATCAGCACTCTGTGTTTTGTTGTTGTCAGTGTTAGGTGTCATCAGTTAGGTGTCGTTAGTTCTGCCTCATAATAATGGTTGGCACAACATAACAGAGCCATGCTATGTGGTTCGAGTCAAATTGATTTAACATCTTCAAGAACTGCAAAAACTCTGCCTACATCAGAGATAATTGCGGGTTTAATTTCAGGTCAGCCTCTTAAAGCAAATAAGGCAATCAAGCTAGTTGCTTGATCTTCTTTTTTGCTTTTTAATGGATATTAAGTCATTTTTACCCTACAGTCCAGCTAATGATGCAGTGTAACTTTTTAAAATTTGAAATGTTGCTAGAATTGCCAAAATATGGTAAAGATACACTGTCACTCATAAACATGTTTAACCAAGCATTGACAAACTTTCAATTTATAAAATCATAGTTTATGTTATATACAAAAGCAATGTACAAGAAAATAAGGTATATATATGTATACACACACACACACACACACATATATATATATATATATATATATATATATATATATATATATATAGAGAGAGAGAGAGAGAGAGAGAGAGAGAGAGAGAGAGAGAGATGTGGGGGTACCCCCCAAAAAACTGGGAAAAGCACTGCTGGGCAGAGCTTTCATAGTACACACTTTTCCCACCAGGTGTGAATCTCCCAACTTTCTCTAAGTGACTGTATCCACTGACATCACCTGGGAAGGGTCTCTCTGGTCACAGTGAATTTTTTCTTAAAAGTAGTTTTGCTTGAACCCCATTTTATGTGAGGGGTGATTTAAGAGAACAACCTGTAGCTGTGAAATTTGGGTTCCTTCTGAGGAAAAATGCCACAGAAACTCTTGAGATGTTGAACACAGACTATAAGGACAGCGCTATGGGAAAACTCAAGTGTAAAGTGTTTTTTCTCATTTCAAAACAAGGTGAAATGTCAATTGATGACAAGTCATTCTGGACGTCCATCAACTTCCCAAAAGGACAAAAAATGTCAACACAATCCATGCACTTATGATCGAAGACTGACGATGCACCATTGAAGACACGAGGAAGTTATCCGGACTCTCTTGGTGCTTTGTACAATGAATGTCAATAGAATATTTGGAAATGAAAAGGGTGACTGCGAAATTTGTGCCTTAGGTGCTGACTGAATAGCAAAAAGAAGGTCAAGTGGAAACATGTTGCACTTTGAAAGAATAGTTCTGAAGTGAACCAGACTTTTCCCAAGACCATTACTGGTGGCTAGCCATGGTTCCATTCTCCAAACCCAGGGAGCAAACATCAATCAGGTCAGTGGAAAATGCCATCATCACCTTGCCCTCAAGAAAGCACCTCAAGTGAAATCAAAAATCAAGAAGCTCATTTGTTTTTATGATATGAGGGGGGTAATGCATGTGGAGTTTGTTATACCAGGTCAGACTGTTAATCCAGCTTTCTATTTAGAGGTTCTGAAAAGATTGCATAACAGTGTGTGTGTGTGTGTGTGTGTGTGTGTGTGTGTGTGTGTGTGTGTCGGGGGTGTATGTGCAATGATAAAAAGACCTGAGCGGCAGATGGGGGACTGGTTTAGCCACCAGGACAATGCACCAACCATCTCAGTGCACCAGTTTTGGGCAGAAAACAGCATGCCTCTCTTGTCCCATGCATGTTACTCACCTGACCTCACTCTGTGCAACTTCTTTTTTTTCCACAAATGCAGAGGGACTAGAAAGGACAGCAATTTGATAATGTAGAGGAAGTGCAGAAAAAAATGAGGGAAGTGCTGTCAGCCATCCAAACAGATGAATTTGAAGTGTTTCCAAGAATGGAATGACAGATTTGACAAATGTAGTTAGTGAAATGAAGAGTACTTTGAAGGTGATAAGGTTGTTTGTAAAAAAAAGAAAGAAAGAAAAAGTTAAATACATAGCTTCGGAAAAAAAAATCCATGTAATTCTTTGAAGGGTACCCCCTCGTACACTATTATAGAAGGAAAAGTAAAAAAATTGCTACAAAACCATATATTATATTATATTAATTATATTATAATATTCTTAAAATATTAAAGTATTATTTCACAGGTTCCCCATCTAGGTTTATGAATTTCTGCAAAGTATTTTTTATCTCTTACCATAGAAGTCTGTGCTCTTTGATTTGTACCATATTCTACAAGGATGAATTAAAAAGCATTGATACAAAATCATAGAAACTATTATTAAGCAACTCTATAGAAATGTGAAGCTAGTTTTCTTCTGGGACTATCCCCTTATCTAGGAGGATATACTTCTGAAAGTAGTGTTTCCATCTCTCAAACCCTTCCTCAAGGAAGTCTGCATGCTTTGAATTACAACATGCAAAAGACAGTTCTGCCATCCTCCACGGACTCAAATTGTGCTATATGCCATTGTTCTTTGGGTGTGGGGAACAAAAGGACATCCGACGGGGCCAGACCAAGTTGCTAGGGTAGAGAAGTTGGGATTTGCCAGCAAACTTCTCAGAGGCCAGTCCTGCTGCCCTCAAAGATCATGCAAGTGAATTCTCATAGGAGAAAAAAATAATAATTCCTTGGCACAACCATTCTGGTTTAAAACTACTGCAAAGTTTCAGTTAGTTGAGAAGATATCCAATTTAATTGTGTTAAAAACTTTTGTGTTACCCCAGACCGCAAAATCATTTTGCTTAGTGACATGAGAAATATCATTCTTTAAAGGCACCCTAACAAACTAAACCAATGTATTGCTGAGACATCTGCAGGTATCCACTGATCACAGAGACAACTTTAAGTATATATTTGGAATAAACACATGCAATAATGGGTTGAAACAATACTAACAATACTTTTTTAACTTACCCTCATATATACATATAAAATGTGCATGAACACAAACACAGGAGCTTCAAAATGAAATTAAAAGCTAAATGATTTTTTCAGACAATTTTTAGAAATACTTCTTTGCTAGTGATCTTTCAGTTGGTTTTAGTGTGGTAGCTTACTATTCCACCAATATTTCAAATACCAATAGGGACACCATTGGTGGACAGGTTTCTGTGAGCTCTCAGATTAAGAACCGATTAGGAAGAAGAATTGACGGTTCAGTTCTGAGTGATTAGCCACTGAACACCTTATGGATGGCAGGCTCAAAATCTCTCAAAATCCAAGAAGGGCAGAGCTGCCTCCTGCAAGTGGCCAACTTAATGACATAGATAGAGCAGTGCTTTATGTACCTTCGTTTGCTGATTGAGCATGACACAAAATAAAAGGAAACAGGTGCAAATAGCCATGAATAATCAAAATGTGAAATGTATAAAGTAGGAATCCAAGAAAACTGTAAGTCTTACAAATGAACTGGAACGCATAATTATAGATATCCTACCCTTCAGTGAGTTGAAATGGACTAGTATTGGCCATTTTGACTCATATGGTTTACTATGGGAAGAATGACAATTCCAAGAAGAATGGCACCACATTCATCTTCAAAAAGACCATTTGAAGATCTATTTTGAATTACAGTGCTGTCTGTATAGGATAATACACAGATACTTACAAGGAAGACCAGCTAATAAAGCTATTGTTCAAAGTTACATACTACAGACACTACTGACTGTAACAAATTTTGAAAAAATTGAAGAATCCTACCAACAACTTTAGTCTAAAGTTGATCAAGCCATAATTAATATACAGTGATAATTACCAGTGATTGGAATACCAAGTTAGAAACAAAAAAGAAGAAGCAATAAAATCATAAACACTCTACCCTCAAATCAACTGGACTCACAATAACCCTGTAAGGTGGAGGGAAATAGCCTCTTTGGTTTGAGAAACTTCAAATCTTTAGTGAAGACGACAGCCTCGTCTTTCTTCAATGAAGTAATTGGTGAGTTTGAACTGCCGACCTTTTGGTTAGCAGCTCAAAGTGTAACTCATTATAGCATTAGGGCGCCTTAGAGGAAGAATAAGTATTTAGAAACAAAGCTAGAAATTCTATGATAGAAACGTTTAAGGCAAACTGTTACAAATGACATAGGGGTGGACATATTCAATCTCCTTTGGCATCCCTATTGCCAATAGCCAAAGGTCAAACAAGCCTCCACTCTTAATCCTTCTTCAAATTTTTCTGACACCAACCATTCCTTCACACCACTCTACACCCATTCTGGGCTCCATAACCAATTGCAATGGCCACACAGAACTCACAGATAATAATCACAGTAAAGAGGGCTTATTTGGAAGGTTGATAGGTTACCACAACTGAGGCTCAGCAAACATTTAGGATAGTTATTGGTATCCTCACCCAGCAGGCAAGTATCTCTGGTCTTCATCCTCTCAGGCACATGGTCCCTTGGCCTTTGCCTCCATGGGCCAGGATATCAGGCACTGGTTTTTGTGTCTCACAGCTCCATAGTTTCAGACCAAATGAGAAGGTACCCATAAATCTTAACACTGCTCCTCTGAGCTTCTGTGCAGTCCTATGGCACATGCAATTTGGGGGGCCACCACAATGTACACAGATCTTGGATATAGTCTTCCAATGGTCCTCCAATTTCTCTGAATCTCAAGTGCTTTGATGGAAATGTAGGCTGTCTTTTAGCCAACCATAACCTCAAGGAAAACAAAGTTACATCCACTCTTAGAGTCTAAAGATGTCCTCCAGGAAACAAAGGGTGTGACCTGGTGCACTGCAAACTTCAGGCCGTATTTTCACCCTAATCATACCCATTAAGACAGTAGAGAATGCTTTTCAAAAAGGAATTATAGCCATAGATACAGAGTCCAGAATTATAGTATATAAAGAAATGATGGCTTTTAGGGGTCATATTAATTTACTACACTTATGGACAACTTTAAAAAAAATAAAAGATCCTTTTATTGGGGACCCACAGCTTTTATAGCAATTCATACATCAATTGTATCAAGCATATTTATACAAATGTTGCCATCATTATTTTCTAGAAATTTACTTTCTATTGAGCCCTCGGTATCAGCTCCTATTTTCTTCCTCCCTTCCTCCCCCACATTTGTAGCCCCTTGATAAATAATATATCATTATTATCTTTGTACCTTACACAGTGTGTTGTATCCCTTCCCCCACCGCTTCTGTTGTTTGTCCCCCTGGAGGGTGTGTGTGTGTGTGTGTGTGTGTGTGTGTGTGTGTGTGTGTGTGTGTGTTTATGTGTTGATCATTGCAGTGAGTTCCCTCTTCCCCCTACCCTCTGGTATCACTACTCACTTTCCTGTTCCTGGATCCTTTGTGCCGTGAGCTCTTATCTCTATCTAAACTTAGGTACAGCTCCAGTCTAGTCCACAGT
Organism: Tenrec ecaudatus; assembly: GCF_050624435.1. NCBI lineage: Eukaryota > Metazoa > Chordata > Mammalia > Afrosoricida > Tenrecidae > Tenrec > Tenrec ecaudatus. Next base: position 88,401,657 of record NC_134531.1, read on the forward strand.
GAAAGACAGGACTGGAGTCATAATAGCCGGGGATGAGGAAGCCTCAAGGAACCAGAGAAATAGCATGTATTTCATTGGTGCTTTACTGCACCTGGGTTGACTCATCCCTTCCTTGTGACCTTTATGTGAGAGGATGTCCTGCTGTCTACATATGGGTTTTGGGTCTCTGCTCTGACCCCTCTCATTCCCAGCAATCTGGTTGTGTGTTTGCTTGTTTGTTTGTGGTATTCTGGTCCCGATGACGCCTCATGATCAACAGACTGATGTGCTTCTTCCATGTGGGCTCGTTGCTTCTCTGCTACATGGCCATTTGTTTAATTTCAAGCCTTTAAGACCCCAGGCACTATATCTTTTGATAGCCGGACACCATCCACTTTCTTTAGCAATTTGCTTATGCACCAATTTCAGACAACTTCTTAATAACTTTTCAAAAACATAGATTGTGAGTATATGCATGGAATTTATCAGATAGAATGTGTAGGAATCAAATGGATTTAATATTATCAGCGAAAACAAAGCTACAAACTGACTGTGAAGTAATCAATTGTTCAAATTGAAGCTGAAAATGATGAAGAGATGTTCACAAAAGTCAAAATATGTCTATCCCTCCTTAATTTTTAAATCATATTAAGATTTGACCCATTAAACACTAATGGCCAAAGACCAGATGAGTTGTAGGATTACATCTAGAATATCACATGTAAATAAAGAATAAGGTAATTAAGAAGATCAGAGAGAGAGATGAACAAAATCGGTGTCAAGATTCTGAAGCTTACTCTCAAATGCAGAGTAGGTAATGGATTGAAAGAGCTGAAAAACTGAGGGTTTAACAGAAATTTTGAAAATGCAGCTTGAGAAGAGAGATTATATGTATTATAATGAAAGTTGCAAAGGTCTGTAGCCAGAAACCTGAAAGGGAAGAACGGGTTCATCACATCCACGCTGAAAGATCTGAAGCTGACTTCACGCCATGAGATGGAATATGGAAGAAATCCCAATGCCCTGGCGGTGCAGTGGTGACATGCTGGGCTGCTAACAGAAAGGTGGGCAAGGTGAAACCACCAGCTGCTCTGGGAGAGATACGAGGTTTTCTACTCCTCTAAAGAGACACAGTCTCGGAAAGCCACAGGGACCATGCTACCACATTCTATAGGGTCCCTATGTGTCAGAATTGACTCGAAGACAGTTTGAGTGCCGGAAAAAAATATTGATTGATCCAGGAAACATCTAAAGAATATTTAAGGGATACACAATCCCTGTACCAAAGAAAATTGATTGATATTCAGCCGGTTCAAGAGATAGCTTAAGATCAACAACCTTTGGTATTGATGGAATGAGCTCAAACTGCCCTGTGGCCGTTATTTTGAAATGGAACTCCAGGAATTGATGGAATACCAAATTGCAATGTTTTAACAAACTGATTCGCTAACAGAAGTATTTACTAATTCATGCCACAATTGGAAAACAGCTACTTGACAAACAAACTGGAAGAAAAAGACATCTTTGTGCCCATTCCAAACGAAGTTGACCCCATAATTTTGAAATCACAGAATAATCTCATTAATATCATGGGCAAGTAAAATTTTGCTCAACTTAACTCAAAAGCAGTTTCAGCAGTACTTCTCAGGGACAAGTAGTTGCCAGTAATTCAAGTCAGATTCAGAAAAGGACTTACATGAAGGCATATAATTGCTAAGGCCAAATGCATATCAGAAAGATATTCACTTCTGTGTCATTGCCTTTGCAAAGACACCTCGCTGTGTGGATTATAAAAAACATGATGACATTGTGAAGAACAGGAATTTAAGAGAACCTGCAGTGCTCATGCAGAACCTGTCCATATGCCAAGAAACAGTTTTCCAAACAGAATAAGAAAATACGACTTGGTTTAAAATTAGGACAGAGTTAGAGTTCTAATTCTGAATTAGAGTTCTATCATTTTACTATGTTTATTGAATCTGTATGCTGAGCAAACGATTGGAGAAGTTGGATTATATAAGTCAGAGGTGGAATCAGGATAGGAAGAAGGCTTATTAACAACCTGCGACCTGCGGAGATACAAGTTGGCTTGCTGAAAGTGAGGAGGCCTTGAAGCACTTGCTGATGAAGATCAGGATGGCAGTCTTCCCGATGGATTGCAACTCAATATATAGAAATGCCAAATGTCTCACAACTGGACCAATATCATGCTATCACAACATCATGAGAAGAGGTTTAAAAAAAAAGGGATGTTGTCGAGTGGTTCAGTCAACATGGATCCACAATCAAATTTCATGAAAGGAGCAGTCATCAAATCAAGCAATGTGTTGCAATTGAGCAACATCTGTTGCAAAATATTAAAGAGCAACAAATGGTGTCACTTTGTAGACTACGATGCACATAACCCAAGTGATGCTACTTTCAATTGCTTTGTATGCATGTGAAGGCTTGAGAACGAATAAATAAGACAGAAGAATTGATACATTCAAATTATGATCCTGGTAACGAATAGTGAAAGTACCATGTATGGGTGTTCAGAAACACAAACACATCTCTGTTGGAGGAAGTACCGCCAGAATGATCCTTAGAATAAAGTATCCAAGACGTCTCCGGTACTTTGCACATGTTATCAGAGGAGTCCAGCTCCTGGAAAACAACAAAATGTTTGATAGAGTACTTTGATAGAGTATCAGAAAAAAGGAAGACTCGATGAGAGGGATTGGCTCATTAGCTGCAACAATGGGCGCAAGCATAACACTAATCTATGAGGATGATGCAAAATTGGGCAATGTTCTATTATGTTGTACATAGGGCCACTATGAGTCAGAATTGAGTCCATGACACCCTAACACCACATATCCATATACACTTTAGTATGTGTATGTTTATGTGTGCACGTTTGTATCCTATAAGTTCACCCTATGGAAAACAATATTGATTGAATTTTATCAGGTATGTTTGATATTTGAAATGTGGCTTCAGAAAATGGATGCACATGGGAGTTTTAGATCCGCTCACAACTTTCCACATATGCATATTCTTTATAAACCAAAGCAAAAACAGTTAAGAATTTACACGAAATTGCTGTTAGGTCCATTGGATTATTTCCATTAACCTGGACTTATTTTAAGCCCAAGATACACAGTGCTAATTTTCATCACTAATGCAGTCCAACTTGATCTATCCAGGCAGCTTGCACCTAAACCTCAGACTTAATTCAAGGCTTCCTAATGGAAGTGGAAGCCAATTCTGGAATGAAAAAAGAAAATGTAAAAATAACAAAAGCTAAAATAATGACTAAGCAAAATATTTTCCCTAGAAACCAACCACGAGAACCAAGTTCTAGGCCTGCTGTCTGATGATTAGGAAGTCACTTAATGCCACTTGAATTTAGAATCCTCACCTGAACAATGATAATATGTTGAGTCAATATTTTAAGTATTGACTTTGTGAAATTAGGAATTCTATCATTAAATTTTAGATACATTTAAAGAAGATTTGAAATAAATTCTTAGTAAGTCCTTAACTTATTGCCCCTCGGTGGCACTGCATTAAACAGAATGATAAAAAATGACACTTTACCCACATGGAAAATGAGATTGTGTGAATTAGTGAAAAATAAAAAATAAAATGGGAATAGTTTTTGAAAAAGAAAAATAAGAAAGGGTGTTGTTGTTAAGTGCCGTAGAGTCAGTGACACTATGTTCACAGAATGAAGCACTGTTATATCCTGTGTCCTTCTCACAATTATTCTTCTTTTTGAGCTCACTGTTGCAGCCACTATATCAATGCATTTTGTCAAACTTCTTCCTTTTTTTTTTTTTTGATGCCTCTCTCCTTTATGAAGCATGATGTCCTTTTCCAGGGGCTGGTCTCTCTGAATTACATGTTCAATGTATGTGTGATACGTAGGTTTATTGTGCCAACCCAACCAATAGGAACATGTGGTCGACATAAGGTCGCAGTTTGATTGGAGGGCAAAGAAATAAATGGGTTCACAAAGACCGCCCCTCTCTCTCTTGCTCTCTGTTGATCAGATCAGCAGGTGCTGCTTTAGCTAGTGCTTGCCTCAACTTGCGCGCTACACTACCTGTGGGACAGCCAATCCATAGATCTGGTAGCTAGAGCTTGAGGTTCCTTTGAGACTTGCTTCACCACACTGCTGGTGTGTGTATCGCTTGAGCTTGAGGCTGGCAGATCCTATCATCTTGCAGTGCTTGAACTGGATATTCCATCCAGGCCTCCTTCGCTGAGCTCCCGAGAGGCTTACTGGTGGTTACCTGCCCTGCTGTTTGCTGCCTGTGACCAGACTGCCTGCCATTGCCTTAGAGAGGCAGACACAGGTGTCTGCTTCCTTGACCTCGGTCCCAGCAGCCCTTGTGAGCTGAAATGCTTCTAGTATATTAACTGCTCCAGTGAAGTGAGTTCACCTGAGCCCTCTGTACTGCTGTGTGGACTAATTGGCTGTTGTATTAATTTATGCTCTATCTATCTATCTATCTATCTATCTGATCATAAGTGTCCTGGTTTTGTTTCTCTAGAGAACCCTGTCTAACACAGTATGTGAGATAAAATCTTGTCATCCTTGCTTCTAAGGAGCATTCTGTATATGCTTCTTCCAAGATAGATCTGTTTGTTCTTTTGACAGACCATTAGACTTTCAATAGTCTTTGTCAGTACCATAATTCAAAGGTATTGATTCTTCATAAGTCTTATTTACTCAATGACACATTTTCACATCCATAGTTGGTGACTGAAACTACCATTGCTTGGCTGAGATGCACGTTAGTCCTCAAAGTAACATCCCTGATATTCACTGCTTTAAGAAAGGTTTCCATGAGCATTAATTGTGGATCCAAGCAAGATGAAATCCTTCATAATTTCAATCTTTGTGATGATTTGGGCTTTCTTTACAATAAGTAGAAATCCAATACTTGTTCTTCATCAGCAAGTACTTGAAGGCCACTGTGTGTCTCTCAATTCCTCATACTCTGGTGTCTCATGTTTTACTGTGATGCTAGAAACCACGTCACTGGTATTTAAAATGCAAGCAAGCTTAGCCAAAGTAATCACATTTCAGTAGAGCTTCCAGACTAAGAACAGACTACGCAGAAGGAATAGGCTCTACACTTCAGAGTGAAGCCAGGGAATCCTACACGACTTAACATCAAGAAAGGTATACAAGGTGTACAACAAGATTGTATAGTCTCACCATGCTTCACCTATCTGTTTGTGAAACAAATAATCAGAGAAGCCGGAGTATGTGAAGAAGAATGTGGCATCATGAAAGGAAGAAGGCTTATTGATAATAACGGTCAGAAGAATGAATTTCTTAAATTTTGTCTTCCACTCTAATGTAATCCTGTAGGTATTAAAACTGACTGACCAGTAAATTCTGATTTACAATCAAGAAAAGAGGAAATTAATTTAGTTCAATATTTTGGAAACAAAGAACTCTTTAATAGTAAAACTGAGGTGAGGTGAGATACTTTTTTTTAGGAAACTATTAATTTAGTGGTCCAGAGAATTTAGAAAGAGTGTTCAGTACCACATTGTTCAATGAACCTTTAGACCACAAAAATTACATTTGAAATTAACTTAACTCTAAAGCCATTGTTTTGGAAGTAGTGAGAAAACTCTAAGATTCAATATTAAAAGAGTTATCAGAATAGTAGTTATAATTGCATACATGATGAATATCATTTAATTATACATATGGAATACATATATATGTTCCAAAAGTATGTATAATGTTTTATTCTAAAAAATTTAAAGGACTAAAAACTATATTGGAAGAAGAGAATGAGTGAAGTTAAGACATCAAGATTATTTTACAAGTACCTCTTGACTTTCTGTTCTTTCCTTTCAACATACACCACCCTGGACCTACAGATAACTATCCAAGGAATGTTTGCGTCCAGGTAAAGAGGAATGGAAATCGGGTAGGGATGCACTGGAGTTTAATCCCACCCATTCTGCTTCTGTGCAGTCACCGATATGAAAATCCTACGGGAACCACTTCTACTCTGAAACTTGGGATCATCATGCGTCCAAATCAACGCATTAGCAACTTGTTTGTTTGGTTATATTTCATTTTCTTTGATATAGTGTTTGTGTGTGTGCGTGTACATGTGTTGTGTATATATGACATATATGCATACCTGTATATATATATATAATATATACTCACTCTCTTCAAAATAATTATGACTCATTGTGACCCTATTGACAGAATAGATATGCCTCTGCATGCTTCTGAGGCTGTAAATCATTAAAATACTTCAGATAGGACTGTGTGTTCCCATAGGGATTTCCAGCTTGGGAAACACTTATAGAAACAATACATCAAAATGAACCCAATGGCTATGAGCTTGGGTTGGGTTTGATACTATAACTCTTAAAATCATTTATTGATCCTACACTATTAGAAAGTCTTTTTTTTAAATTTAAGTCCATTGAGATAGTACTATTTTGTTTTGCCTTTTAATATCTTATACATATTTTTACACCTGTATTATGAATTGGGATGGGTTTTGTGACAACTTGGATAGGTAAGGATTCGCAACATTTGGCAGTTAAGACCTAGTAATCCCCCTGTGTAATTAATACAAATGTAATAAATAAACTCCATAGTAGGATCTCCTATGAACAGCTAGTCAATTATGAGATTACATTGATTTGCAAAATTTTTAAATCACAAACCTCATACAATTAATTGAAAGCACATTTCCTTGGGGTTAGGGCTTGCTTCCAATATAAGTGTATACTCTGAAAAAACATTGCTTTTTGCTGAGTCTAGATCCTGTATCTGCTCCATCCAACCCTGGATTTAGGCTTGAGTAACAACCTGCCATATCCCCTGCTGATCCTAAGACTCATCATAGGCTTGCCATCTGACCTGCCTACTTTGGATTTATTCACCTCTGCAGCCACCAGCCTGTGGTCTTCCTGCTGATCTTGAGTTCATCAGCCTCAAAACTGTAGGGGTTGATAGCCTTCAGCTACACGCCGATGTGAAATTGCAACCTGATTTACCATAGACATGTCCACTTCTACAACTGTATGAGCCACTTTACAGACTTATTTCCTCTAGAAAATCTAGCTTGAGACATTAAGCAAATTTTGTCTATCAATGAATCTGTGCTTACTAATTGAGAACAATAGTTTAACGGGGGGGAGGAGTCGAGTCCTCACCAAACTCACAGCCTAGTTATAGAGATAAAGGTGTTAGGAAATAATTATGCTCCATGTAAGTCTATTCCTAACATTTGCTGGACCTGGGAAAGAGTACAAATGGAGGCCCACATACCATATGTCTGCATGTTTAACACATATAACTCAAGCTACCAAAACAGTTGAATGAAATATGTTTTCTTCTACCTTTACAAATATCCCTTATAACACACGAATTGCTAGGTAGAATTGCTAGGTAGTATAGAATTCCTAGATTGCTCAGAGTTCCAACCTACAATGTAATGCTCAGGAAGAAGTTTATCTCCAGTCCCTTACCTGAATCCGTCATCCTTTAATTCACATTACAGCCCTCTTGGAGGCTCTGCCTTTCACAGTGAGGTACCCTGAGTATATGTGTTTGAATACCCTGGGCAACTGGCCCAGCCTCCAACCACAACCCATGCATCCCTCAGGCCAGTGATGTTGGCACCAACTGTTTTTGTCTCAGAAGACCAGACTTAGAAAGGACACACAGGCAGCTTCTGGAAATGAGCTTGAGTGCATTTGGGGGAGCAGCTCTGTGGTCCTAGGTGTACAGGGTATCATTGAGGAAGGAAGAGGCTAGGACTCTGGGTGACATACACCTTGGACTCTACAAGCTTCTCCCCAGCTGCAGGAGAGCCTAGTTGCTATGAAGTCACTTCCAACTCATGGTCACTCTGTGTGTGTTAAGAGCAGAACTGTGTTCCATAGGGCTTTCAAGGGTGAATTTTTTTTATGATCACCAGGCCTTTCTTCTGAGATGCTTCTGGGTGAACTTGAACTGACAATGTTGAGTTAGCAGCTGAGTGTGTTAACCAAGGGCTTTGGAGGAGCTCCAGAGACCTCTAAATCAGGGCTGCTCATTGCTAGGCCTGGGGGTAGTAATAGTAATGACTGTCAAAATAGAGGTGTGAACAAAAGGCCAGGGCAGCTGTTCTTTGGAGAATAGTGTGGTTTTCTGAGAAGAAAAGGCAGTACAACAGAAGTGGGAGCTAACGGAGTAGAGAAAGGAGGGTAGGACACTCCAAGAAAAGAAACAACAGCATATGGGAAAGCAGAGTTTGAAAAAGGGTGGCAGATTCAGGGGAGAGTGAGAAAATCCTGGGGCTGAAGCGTAGGGTGTCTGTCTGTGGGAGATGAGAAGAGAGGAGGTTGTCTGGGTTTATGAAAGGAATGCTTGGTTAAGATTTTGATCATGGTGATTGCTCCAAAGGCAAGACAGGTGGGTAGTTTTGTTTGGTTGGTTTGGGTTTTCTTTTCCCACAGTAGCATGGAACATTCCTGCAGTAGAAACATGAATTTAGAGAGAAATTCTTGTAAAGAGAAAAGACTAGACGTGGAAAATCCAGTAAGTTATAGCCAGAGAGTAATGGAGCACAGGCCTTCTGCGATTAAGCCTTGAGATCCTACACAGGAATGCTCTTCCTTGCCTCTAACCTGGGGACCAGGAGCACAGAGAAGGAAACATCTCAAAGACAGATGTTGTTGTTGCAGTGGGACAGCTTCGGATCCCTGAGACAGAGTGGAACTACTCCACGGGGTGCTATCTTGGCTATAATATTGACAACGGAGTCTTGGTGGCACAGGGGAAAGATGCGGGACTCTGCGTCAGTCACGATGAGTAGCCTTAGGGACTACCTGGGCAATTCTATCCTGTCTGATGGGAATCAATTCAAGGGTAATGGATTGGGGTTTGTTGTTTATCTGTTTAAATCCACACAACAGTAGATTGCCAGTTCTTTCTGCTGCTGACCTACTGGGTGGGTGACAACATCCAACCTTCCCGTTGATCAGCTAAATGTGTGAGCAGTGCACCGCGAGAGCTCCTACCAAATGCATCGTCGCCTTGAAAGTAAAGTAGTGGAGCAGAATAGGGACCGCAAATGAAGAGGTTCTTACGCGGGAAAGAAGCATTGGAATTTGGTACGGAAGACAAACGGCCTGAAGCTGACTGAGGGGCTGCTAGTGGCATACTGAAGCGCTGTTAACCGCGATGAGAGTAAGACGGCGTAATGCAGTCCTGTGAGTATAATTTCAGACGGCAGGGTTCCTTGCCTATCCTGAAAGACACCCCAAGTTATAGTGGTGTTTCTTTGTCTGCTTTTTTGAAGTTCTTCGTCCTCTCACTAAAGCACTTGTCATCTTTGTCTAGTTGAGGCCCCAAGTAGACTGTATGTCAGCAAATTCTAGGTGCGGAAATTTTAAGTTTAAACCGGAAACAAAGGATGGGTTTAGGGACACGTGTAGATTAAAATGTGGAAACCTCAGGCCTTTGTGCAATGATTTCTTCCTTTATTGCTAAGAAATTCTATCCGCAAAGCTGCAACTGCGAGATTTGATCTCCAAATAATTAAGGAACTGAAATTTCACCAATGAGGTTTCACTGTTATTTGAAGAAATTGATGCTTTTGTTTAATCCTTCTACTTTTGCTTTGGCTTTTTTCCTTTCCGCTAGACTTATTTTATTTTGGTTTTGTATTTTTTATTATCCTGTGTTGCAGCAACCTTGTGGGGAAAGCTCTCCTACCAACTCTGTGCCTGCTTAAACTGTAAAGGCCAATTTCAACGTGGCCACTTAATTTCCCCCTCTGTTCCCTCAAGTCCTTTGGAAAGTGTCTCGGGACTTCAGAAGTGCTTCCAGGCAGCCCAGGCCCTGCATGAACAAGTGAATAGACTGACCTAGAAAAAAGGCTGAATGCTCAGCCCAGGGCTCCGCGAGCTCTCTGCAGCCTGCTCACGTAGATGGGTGAGGCACTGCTCTGCCTCCTGCGCCCTGGACAGGTGATGGCGACCTCACCTGTACGGCTCTGTGCGATTTCCACCTCTCATCCTGTGAGTCTGGTACCATCCAGTGATTACTACACATGCAAACAACAACCACTGAAAAACAGATAAGTAAAATATCAAATACAACCCAAACCATATCAGCCCAACAAGGAAGATAGCAATAAGTGGAATTTAGATACATTACCATTGATTGCTTTCAGTTTAATAGAAATACTTTTGTTTCACCAACTGGAGTTATGTAGATACCTGTGATTGGGATTGCCATTTACAAAAACAAAAATGAAGCCTCTTTTTTTTATTCACATCCTTTCAGGCTTATAATCAAAACAATCATTTTAAGATCGTTTGAAGGCATATTTTCTTTCTTTCAATTATGCAGGCATCTAAAGGATTTCCCGGTGACTTAAAAAAATTATTTCAGTCCTCCATTTTCAGGTTTCTAATTAATTCCAGGGTCTCCCTCCCCCCATAAGACCATATTTCTGAAAGACCTCAATTATTTGCTCTTCTTAAATGTTTTCCATTGCACGGATTAGAGGTGATAAATCACATTCAGTTTATCTCCTACGGTTTCTTCTAGCACATTGTCAACTCCCCTCTCACCCTCACGAGCACACCCCCTGCATAGTAACTGCATACGGGACAGTGTCAAGGCTGTGGGGTAAGTGACGCTATTAACACAGTGTGGTGGCTTTGATGTGCAGCTCTCGGCAGGGTTGCCAGAAGAGCGACAGGCGCCTGCTCTAATGCAAAGACGATTTCTCATTTCCCCGGTTCACTTGTCATCGTCCTCTAGTACCATTAGTGGCACAAAGCAGACAGACATCATGACTAGAAAAAAAAAAACAACAACAACATCCTTGGGATCAGCTGAGGATTTCTTCATATAGCTTTCTGTATGAAGTAAGCCTGTTGGAGCAAAACTAAAGAAAACCATGCCCCCAATACAATAGGTACCAAAATGAGACCACTTGCTTTTATTTAAATTCAAATGAAAGCACTGTAGGCTCCCATATCACCACTACCCCACACCCAGGGAGGTGCGTGTGGAAAGGCTGCCGAATTCTCCCCGTGCACGCCAGCCAGTGTTCTGCGCAGTGACTTTGGCCAGGTCCAAAGCCTTAAGCGATAGCCTAGTCCCCAACAGGGACAACAAAGCATTAATGAAGTATTTTGTGTCAGAAAGTCAATCATATTAATGGGTGAACTCTGGGACAGGAGTTCCAAATGAGTCCAAGGAAATGGAGTTCTTTTCTGTCTGTGAATGAAGGAGGAGCTAACCAATGAGCATGTAACCAGTGGGTTTAAAGCAGAAGCCAAGCTACCTACAAATGTGGGAACATTTTATGTGTGAGAAAGCTGTTAAAAGGGGCTTAAAAGAACAAAAAGTACCATTTGTTCCCCTAATTAACTTTGAAGAGTCTAATTAAGGGCAACATAAAAGCCTAAGAAATGCTGGTTATTAGGCATGTACTTTAACTTGATCAGTGAGATGGTATTCTTGTAAACAAAGATGCTAATTTCACCCAGCCCAAAATAAACCTCTCTGCAAATATCTCACAACATAATCATGCAGTACCTTGGGAGCAGAATCCCCATCTAGTGCAGGTTGCCTCTCGAGGTTACTAATTCTAGGCACTAATGGCACTCGATGTAAAGATGCAATAGGGGATATAGAGCATTCTGATGAGTCTGTCTGAGCTTGACCACCCCTTGGCGCCTCCTTTACGGAGTATTATCACTTGGGGAAATTGATCATTGCAATCTGGGGGGGCTAGAGTGCTATCTCGAGAATGAAGAGGAGAAGATAAGATGAAAGGACATGAATAGCTAGTTCAAGCAATACATGGGTGTTGACCAAGTGGAGCCCGGTGGTGTTGTGGTTAAGCTTTGGGCTGTGATCCTTAGTCTCAGAAACCCACAGCAGGTCCCTGTGAGTCAGCATTGACTTGATGGCAGTGAGAAGTTAGGCTTCATTATTGCTTCCAGTAGGTCACTGAAGTTTTCAGTTTTAAAACACAAATGGATTTAAGGGAAGGGAGTGGTCATTTTCAGAAGGGAAGTCTACCAGTAATATAGAAATGTAGTTGCAAACTATAATAGGATGTTTTCATCTCGTTTCCCTTTAGTCACTTCAGAGTGAGCACTTAGATCTGTCCACGAATTAAAAGCTCTGACTTCTGGGGACTTCTTTTTTATTTTATCTCAGGGTTTTCTTGTGGAGAAACACAGAGGATGCTATTCCCTAGAGAAGATGTACTGAGATCACATGAAAGAACCTTGTGTGTTTTGTGAGAAAGGTATTATGATTTTTATTATTGTCGATAGCAATTCTAAGCACAGGAGTGTGTGAAGGTAGACAATTGTGGCTTAATGATATAATCACCCCAAATGAAACTCCCAGTCCTATTAGTGTTTTGAATTAGCCATCGCCTGCAGGAGCTGGTGCAGATTTACAATAGGCATGCTATTAAAACAAACCCTAAAGCTTCCAACTAGAGGATAGAGCAGGGTCTCTGATGCTTTGAGACGTTGGTTCTAACATCAGACTCAAAAAGATAGCTCTCAAGAAAGGGCAGTATATAACAGCTTTGAGATGAAGGATTATAGATATTAGAGTTTTTAAAAAATATTTCGACATAGATACTTCTAAGGATTTTACCTTGTTGGTTTCTGAACAGCTGACTTCCTGTACTTAACCTGATGAAACCTGTAGGTAAGGTCTCTTTGGAAGGAGTCCTGGTAGCAGTGTGGGTCACTTGTTGGCCTGCTAGTCTCCAAGTCACCAGTTTGAACCCACCAGTCGCTCCTCAGGAGAGAAATGAGTCTTTCTGCTCCCATAAAGATTCCCAGCTTCAGACACCTTAGGAAACAGGTCTACTCTTCCCTCGCTGGGTCAGAATCTACTTAAGTACAGTAGGCAAAGCCTCTTGCAAGAGTGTCTCAAACTTCATAACTCCCAGAGAACCAATCCAGTAGAAATCTTACAGATAGAAAACTGACACGATCTAGAAACAGACTAGAAGAGCAACACAAAATTAAGCACCCCAATCTTGGTAACAGAGTGAGCCAAGCTTAAAACCTGAAATGGATACTGTTGAATTGCTTTTTACATCATTATGAAGCACAGTGTACCATATCTACTGCATGCAAAACTCTGCAATTTTGTTTTAAGAATAGCAAAGAAAAAAGGAGAAAATTGGCATAAAAAGCAAGAAGATATCAAAAAAACAGACTCACTGAATAACTTGAATTATGCAATAAGTTTTGAGACCAGCCTTAACTTTCGAAAATATTGGGCCCATCATCATTATATTACACTGCTCTGAATCCCAATGATCTAGTCTGAGATTCTTCATGCTTCTGTTTCCCTTCTTGGGCATTTCCACCTCCCTATCTTGCAATTTCCTCCGTCATTGAGCTCAGAGATTGCAATCATCGTCCAGAAGCAAATGCAGAACCCTGTGCTATTTAGGGAGGATCCCTGGTGGTACAGGGGTGCTATGCACGCCATTGGTAAGCAGCTGGAAGCCAGCCACACTCTGCAGTAGAAGAGGGGGTGCTCTCCTCCAGTAAAGACTGCCAGTCTCAGGGATATACAGGGGCACATCCCCCTTGCCCTGTAGGGTCTCTAGGAGTTGGCATCCACTCAGTGTTAGTAAGTCCGTTGTTTTGGTTTATGCTAGCTAGAATAATTTCCTTGAATAAATACTAGGCAAGAATAAAGGGGGAAATCCACTTCGAACCCTTTGCCAAATGTAATAGAGAACTGTTGTTATATCCCTAACCAATCAGCCATAGGAATTATTCCCAATAAAAACAATGAAGACACGAACACTATTTTCTCTGATGCAAAGGGATTTGGAACAAAAAACATTCTATAGGTGTTTGATTAAACGAGTCCCTTCTAATCTTAGCATGGCTATTCCATGCTATTTTTCTTTTACATAGGACCGTGTGACTTTTGTTATGTCTGTAAGACTTGGTGTGCCTTTACCTGCAGTGAGAGGCTAGTTTCGTGCTGATTGCTCAGGGTGGTCAACAAACAGTCCGTGTTGTCTGCAACACCTCACTACCTGTGTGTAACTTGGGCAGGAATGCTTGGTCTGCACATAGATCCTTTTTATTAGCCTTTTAACTCATTTATGTTCTTTCTTCTTTTCTCCACATTGGCCAAATTAAAGTCAACAACATTGAAAACGAGTTGTTACTGAGAGCCCTGTAAAGATTGCCTTGTAACTAAAGTGTGAATGATGTTTCCTTCTTCCCATGTTAAAAATATAAGGAGACTTCAGAAGCCATAGAGATCCATTAGTCTAGATTCTAAATACCTTGAATGTCATACACACATCTTTAACATCCGAGCAAATGACCCTGCCTTCCAGTGGATGCCGGCTCGCAGTAAGCTTACCAGGTAGGGGAAGACTGCTCTATCGGTTTCTGCAGCTAATTCTTTGCAGGAGTGGAAAGCTCTGTATTTCAGAGCTAATCTTATGTTTGGAAGCTCAACGCATAACCCCAAAGGCACCCGGGTTCTGTACATCATTTAAAAACGGACGTCCTTAGACTCTAACTGGAAAGGAAGAGACAGTTCCTCACTCTGTAGTCTTCCGGGGGTAGGTGATTAAATGGGAGATCTTGCAGCAAAGTCGACCATTCTTTCCCTTATCAAAATGAAAAGAGACATTAATTCAAAATCTTAGGAAAAGCCAACCTACTACTCCTTCCCCGTGTTCCTCTGGCAGCTGGAAGCATGCTTGCTGTGTCTCTCACAGGGCAGTTCAGGGCCCGGGTCTGCTAGGAGCAGGGTCCCCTAGGCAATTCTTCACGGAGTCTACTATGATTCCCTTTTCATAGCGGCAGTCTTTCCAGGTGGTGTTTCAAAGGTGTTTTCCCAGAATTCCATACCTATTTTGAATGGGCCTGACTTTTTCCTTCAAAGAATATTTTAAAATAACAATTTGGGATACACTGACACTTAGCCTTCAGAGTTCAATAGCACAGATATGTAAACTCACATCCACTCTGCGGAAACTCAGATGGATGCCATGATTTATGCAAATAGTCTACATGTTAGGGGTTATGAATGACCTAAAACATAATTCAGCAAGGTTCAATTGCTTACATATTTTTTTTGCCCCACTGTAGTTTATTGATTTGGGATTGAGTCGCAGATGCCCAGGTGTATGATCACCTGCCACAAAAGGAAAATCCCTTTTTCTGGAATGCACAGGTTAAACTTTTACACAGATGATGGGATCTATTCGTGAATGCACACTCTGCTTCATAGTCTCCCTGATTTGACCAACTACATTTATTCAAGTTGATTAACAGAAGTTCAGCATCTATATGAAGACACAGGTGGAGAAGAGGCAATTTTGTTTCACAGACACCAACGTAATGCTATTGAGAAAATGCTCTATCTAATCCACGGAGCTAACCATCTGGACCAGAATGGAGTCCAAATCATGGTACCAGCAAAATGTAGGTGGGACCAACAGAAATACCGGACCTATTAAACTATGGTTATTCATAAGTGACAGGTCGCTGGAAAACGGGTCTCAGAAAGCATGCGGCAAGTGGATCTGAATAGCACAAGTGTCAGAGGAAAGGGGCGGAGGGCAGAAGTGCCTGTTTCCAGGCCATCTCCTAAGGCCTTTGCATCAGTAGCATTGTGAACTACCTGGAAAAACATTTGTGATTTCTGTGTGACTTGTTTTATTTTTTTAACAAAAATTCTGCGTTGGTGTTAAACAGATTTTCAACCCTCAACAAACCAGATGGCTAATCCAAAATTATTACATGAAATATGAATAGGAAGCTGAGAACTGTACTCTGCAAAAAAAAAGATAATGAGGATTTTTTAGCATTTACATTTTTACCAAATAAATTATATTTCTATTTCGTGGGAATCTACTTTGGAATTGTAACAAACAGTCCCAGTGATAATAACCAAAAGTCTATATTTAGGGAAAACTAGCACATGTGTATCATAAATAATAGCACAAATTGATATTTCAGAATTGCCTGATTTTCTAGATATAGACATTTGGTAATTATCACCAGTGTTGGCATGTAAAGAGGTGCTTAGACAATTTCAAAAATTCATATTGCTTACTCAGTAGACCATGCACTAATTATATTCTCCATTGAAATTTTGCATTCAGGTATGTTACAATAGGTGCGATCTTGACCCAGCAGATAATAGAGGAAGAGTCTTCCTTTTGGCTTAGTGAGCACAAGCACTGCAATTTCAGACCACTTGAAAGAGCCTGGTCTCTGACTGATAAATCACTTGCCAATCTAATAGCAGCCCCAAGACAGAATAACTTTGACCTTAAAACTAAAGTGTTTACTGCCCAAATATTATTTCAGTACCTTGGCATAAAGGAGTTCATTAATTCTGCATTGCTTTGTCTGTCTCTTATAGCTTTTAGTTCTGACTTATTGCCTGACTGGCAAAGAGCAACTTTCCACTGAGACAAGCTTCAGCACAACTTGGCTAGAAAGGGCTTGCTTTTGGCTCCTCACCTGGTAGAACACAGTCTGATGGAAGCAGGTCTCTTTTTCTGCTCAGGTAAGATGAAAAATGCATACGACGAACAAATGTGGACAGCAGATGGAAGACTCGTATGGCTCCATCCACTTTAGTGTCTGGTCAGCTCTTCACAAACATTATTTGCCCTGCACAAGAAAGTCCCTGAAATGCCGAGACCCGGTGATGCTGACAACAGCTATGGCAGCTGTGACTTGGGCAATGAGAAGGACCAACTGGCTGGTTCTAATTTGAAACAGACTGAGCTTGCTCACTGCTATTGTGAAAAGATGATGTGTCTTGGTGGGTTGCTCATGAGAAGGAAACAGAGGAGTGTAAAGACATTTCTAAGAGGTATAAGGACAGCAAGGAAGTCTAAGGGTAGTATCTAACTTCGAGGGAAGTCTACAATCTGTAGCACTTTCAGAAGGACTGCAGCCCAGGTGAAATGACTAATAGAAAAATTTGACAAATACGCCTGAAATGTTTAGGAGATGAGAACAGTAGCAAAATAGGTGGAGGGGACATGAGACCGAACTCAGAGATCCAGGCAACATCCAGACTAAGTAAAGCATTAAAACAACCTTTGTTGGGACACATTAGTGTGATTAGGTGTGCCCTGGGTTCTGGCAGGTGTCGATGAATTGAAATAAAATGTACTCTGTTAAATATCTTCAATAATGTATAAATTCTGGCTAAATGATGGAATGGGCATAGTTATCTAATCAAATGATGGTTCTATTCCTTGTCACACATCAGCACGAAAGGCCCCTTGAGACCTAATACAATGATCTCGCATTGTGGCAGAGACCATTAAAACCAGGCACTAGCCAGTCAATTTTAATTCATGGACATGCCTTGTGTGTCCACAGGACTGTGCTTGATAAAATCTCCAATGAACAAGTCTCACAAGTCTCAGAAGTAGATTGCCTAGACCTTTCTTTCGAGGAATTTCTGGATGGATTCACGGCTCCGATATTTGCATTACTAGAGAAGGACATTAACCTTTTTAACCAACTAGGAGCTCCCTTAGACCTTATTTATTCTTTAGTGTGGTCCCCAGAATGTTGTTACAGCTTAGACATTTTCATGCTACAGAAACTTGGTTAACTACAGTTACTCAATCAAACTTAAGCTAAGTGTGCCTGTGAAGGGAACTTGCAAGTTTAATTAAAAATCCAGAACCAGTTGACATTAAATAAGGAACTGTAGCCTGGCGGATTCAATCGGCTGAAGGATATTACAAGCAGGGATGATGCGTCCTTGAAAGAAAAAAATAAATTCCTTTGTGAGAAAAGCCCCAGCCTATGCTGGCAAGTTCAGGACTAGCTATGAGCTTTCAGTGCAGTAGCGTGAGCTCTATGAATGTTACGTTTTCCCAGAAAGCCCACCACTTGCATAAAACCAATTCTATATAAGAAATCTTTCTCTCCCTCCCCTTCTCCGTCACTGCTCATTCATTATCTACCTAGCTATCTACATACATACTTATGTGTATATACTCTATTTGTACAAATATTCTCCTCCAACCAAACTCACCATCCAGCCCCCCCCCCCCACCCCTCTCTCTTTCTCTCCCTCTCACTGCCTCTCTTGTTGATTTTCTTGCTGGACTCTGACTAGATATGCCCAGCTATATGCTTCAGTTTTCCATGCAGTTAGATTTAAGCAATGTGACTATGCTCGGCCATAGGCTAATAGATGAAAATGGACGTGTCACTTCTTGAGTGAGGTAGCTAAAATGAAAACTCTGCCTCTCTAATCCTTTCTTCTTTTCCCCAAACCATTTTATTTGGGAATAATCCAGATATAATACAATTCCATAGTTCAATCATATCTAGTCTTGTTTTATAATTGCTACTAAAATCAGTTTCAAAACATTCTCTTTCTTCTTGAACTCTTTGATACCAGCTTCCCGTTTCCCCTTGCCCCCGGTTCAACCCCAGGAGCCCTAGTTATTGTCTCTATAGTTTCACCTATCCTGGTTTCATATACTGAAAAACATAGAAAAACACATAATAAAGAGTCAATAAGGCTACCCACAATGACAAGCTATAATAGAGAAAAGTCAAATATATATATATTTATAAAATACGTAGAAAATATTAAAAACCAGATCTAGTTCAAAGTGTATCAGAAGGGAGATCCAATGACTAGATTTTAACAGTTAAAGTCAGATATATCATTTTTAGTCTACTATAGCTGTCTTTCCACTACTCCGTTCAATGGGTGATTCCCATTTCTCAATTATGGTTAGAGAGAAACCACTAGAGGTTTATTCCATGTGCAGATCTTGCAAATGTATCTTGGACTTCTCCTGTCATTCATAGCCTTATGCACACCAGAATCTCAGATGTTAAAGCTCTGATACTATTCCCTCCAAATTCAGATTTGGATTATATAGCTTCCAATCCTTGGATTATGGTTGTCAGTGTGCTTTTTTCATGTAGGTTTTGTTGATGTCTCACTTAGATAGCTGCTTGTTTGGAAACAAGCCTTTAAGATCCCAGACACTATTCTATTTTATAGCCCAGTACCATCTAGTTGCCTTACCACACTTGCTATAGCACACATATTTCCTGTCTTTCCCTCATGACAGTGAGTATTGAGCAGAACCCTGTCATAAGAACTAATTGTTCTTAGTTTGGACCTAGGATTAAGTGCGAGCCCAAAATCTATTTCTGAATCTATGTTTGTTTGTTTGTGTTTTCCTGCCTCTGGTTCTCCTTAGAGACATTCTTGTTAATTTATGCTGGAGAATCCTATCGATCATCTCCCTGGGAAAATTTGATTTGCTGTTTATGATGTCATTGATTAACCAATGGTATTAATTTTTTAATGTTGAGAGAGGATGATTGAAAAATTGTAGGCTAACTACTTATCACTACACCTAAATTATTCACTTGTACAGATTAAATCCTTATGTGACTGGACACTATTTGCAGAAACAATGGGAATTAGTAGTCAGGAAAAATTTACATTAATATTCACTGACAATGTCAATCACAGGTCTGCCAGAATAATACATATCTTAATACAGCAAGAGGACATTGAAGTAGTAAGTGAATGCTAGTCTGCCTCATCCCCTTACAGAAGGCCGCAAGGAAGAGATGACCCCATCAGAATGCAATATAGCACCAATGAAACACACAACTCTCCTCTAGTTCTTTAATGTCTCCCCCACCCCTGTCATGACCCCAATTCTGCCTTACAAATCCAGCTAGATCAGAGTATGTACACTGGTACAGACAAGAGCTGGCAACACAGGGAATCCAGGACAGATAAACCCCGAATGGCCAAGAATGAGAGTAGTGATCCTAGGAGAGGAAGAGGAAGGTCAGGAAGAAACAGGGAACCAATCACCAGATTCAAGTATCACCCTGGCCCAGGGGAGTGGACAAAAGGAAAGAGAGTGAAAGGAGACAGTGGTTGGTTTAAGACATAAAAATCAATAAAATAATTTATAAATTATCAAGTGATCATGAGGGAAGGAGTGGAAAAATGAGCTGATACCAAGGGCTGATATAGAAAGAAAATGTTTTGAAATGATGAAGGCAACAACATATGTACAAATGTGCTGGACCCAAGAGATGTATATATGGATTGGGGGCACAAGCCCCCAATAAAATGATTGAAAAAGAAACCCACAGCTATTCTGTTTCCTCCTGCAGGGAAGAGGAGGAGACCTTTGAACACAGTAAGTTGTTATTAATACCAGAGACGACCTTTTTTAAGCTAGCAGTGAGAAGGAACAAAATATATTCACACAAAAATATGTCAGTCCACCCGACACTTCAGTCCTCTTGGTAGAGCTGTCTCTGCTTCTTCACGCGCCGTGTAATTTCAGTCTTAAGTCCTCAGGTTACAAGTTTGTTTGAGGTGGAGTCTAGTCCACCTAGTGGAGTTTCCACATCACATCCCTCTGGTACGGCCTTTGGAGTGGGCTGTGCCCCTTGAAGACCCAGGAGTCAATGTGGATTGACACCAAGGCCGCAACTACGGGCTTCGGCAAGGGAACAGGCCTGAGGAGGGTGCGGGCCTGGGCCTGGGCGGTGTGCGTAGGGCCGCTGAGGGTAGGAAGTTACCAGAAGGCACCTAACAACTACAAGAGCATATCTTATTAATTACTACTCAAACCACCATCACATTTCTCTACTGATGCGTTTCTCATGATTAGATTATTTTTCTTGGCAATAGCCTTATTTCCCACTGTATTCCCTAGTGCAAATCATATCATAGAAATAATTTACCTGTGTCCACGTTCCTTCCTTTCATGTGCCATATTTGTCAATAATTCATCACGTTCTCGATGTCAAAATACTCATCAATTATAAAGCTCTCAGAGATTTATCCTCATGGATTCAAAACTTGGAAAAATTTAAATTAAGGCATATCAGAGTCCAGCTGACAAAACTGAGTGAAAGAGATGGCTTGCAAAGATTTAGAAGCGTTCCACTTTAGAAGCCCATGGGCCAGGGAGCATCAAAGTGTTGTCAGTCCATTTGATGTTTTAAATTTCCTATGAAAAATGGAAAAGAAGGCCCCCTTGACAATTACTGCCTGGACTATTTTTCTCTAACCTCTGCCTAAATGTGGTGACTGCTTCTTTCTTTTAACCCTTAATTATGTGCTAACCTCAAAACACTGAAACGTTACCTCTTCTATGCAAAGGTATCAGTCTCAGTCCCAAATATAGCTCTGGTTTAACCTGGCTCACCAAGTGTCTCCATCGTGTTTCTGAGGTGTTTTGTAGACGAGCTTTTTGGTTTGTCTATTTCTGGAAAGTTCTTTCATGTTTTTCAAAAGATAGGTAAACAGGGACAATTGCACCTCTTTTTCTTAAAGGGTTGTGGTGAATAAAAGAGCAGCTGCGGTGAGGGCGAGGGACTGTCTCCTTCTGAGGTATCATTGTGGTTTTGCCGTAGAAGTCTAAGTAAATGAAGGCTTTCTGTTTCTTAATAAATGTCGCCATGTCATCCCTACCATAAACATGTGTACGACCCAGCTGCCAGAGAAAAACTCGAGAATTGATGACTTTGGGGTGTCTAGCTTCTCACCTAGATTCCAAAACTGCAGCCACAGCATCCACACCTCCATGAGTGGTTTTTTGACATTGGAAAGCCACATGTATCCCAAATCTTATGTACAATGTGCATACAGAAATTCAGGGAAAACAGCCCCATGACATTTCCAATGAACACTGTCCCAAAATACCAATTGACTATTTGCTGTTCCAAGAGTGTTTTTAATGAGAGACAAATATAAAAATACAAATAAACATAGAAAGTTGCTTCTTAGCTCTGCAAAGACAGACAAAAACGGTCACCGCATTCAGGTATGGTAAAAACAATATAGTCAAATTTTATTTTAACTCATAAAAAAGAGAAATATCAAGTCATGCACTAGAAAAGCTCGTTAACTTTGAAGTTTTGATCTCACAAAGTTGAGAGCTAATACAAACATTGATGATGCTGGGGGAAATGAAAAATTTTGTATGGTGGAGGGATTAAATAATGATGATAAGAAAGAGCCTCCAAATTAACCCAGCTACTGATATAAAGAAAAGATATCCTCTCCTATCCTAGGTTTTCCGTAGTGAAAGAGGAACCATTTCAGATGCCAAAGTTAGCATAGATATGCACACAAAGTCGTCTGCTTATTCATCTTGAAAAAATGTTCAGTATGTACACAGGGGGAAAAATAAGATTCATTATCATTAATTAGCTAGCATGTAATAAAACCCAATGACAATTTTTAATAGTTCAGCATCAACCCTCCTTCTACAGCTGAATGTTTTTCTTCTTCCTCCAGTGCCACAGCTGTTTCTGATTCTCTCACTATTGTTCTAATTTAAAGACCAAGAAGTTTGTTTTCATTTGACACTGTATTAGATTTCCCAACTATTGCTAGAAACTGCTCTCTAATCTCTTCTATTACGTGTCCTTCTATTGGAGTAGCATTAAAAATTCAACCTTTTCTGGGACTCTAGTTCTGAAATGGTACAAAAGAATTTGCTGCTGACAGGAAGGTAATAGTCAAAATAATTCCACTACAGTCCTCAGGAACTGCGCATCCTTTTCTTTTCTTCCTCCCTCAAGTAACTTTTAGTTCCCGTGGATGCATTGTTGTTTTAAAAATCAAATGACAAAATGTGTCACAAAACAGGGTGTCAATAAAGGCTATGTCTGTATAATTTATATACTGCATGAAGACCAAAATTGCTTACTGACAATAAGGAGGATATGTACTTAGTTTTGTCTGTTTGCTGGAAACTTTTGTCATCGCAGAGGATACCAGTGATTCAGGGCATCTAGTGGTAAAATTGTCCTAACCATCTTCTTCCACTTACTGTGCTATACGACGTATTCTTTTCCCAATGAAATAATAGAAAAACCCATGTCCATTATCAAAATTATTACTAAAGAACTTTGTCATCACAAAAGTCTACGGCCACTGTGTCTAGTGGCAGGACTAGATCTTGGTGTTTGCTTTGTGAAAAGTAACTTATGCAGCTTGAGCAGCTTGAAACTGAATTCGGACTCGAGTGTAAAAATTTGCTGTTTGACCTGAAGTCAACCCTGTCAGTCACATAGCCTCTTCAGTCCTTTGTCTATGCATCTATGAAACAATGCTAATACAGTTCCTATCTTACAAGGTTTTTGGTAGGCGTTTTAAAAAATTGATAGGTGTCAAGCACTCAAACATTACCAAATATATCATAAGGCTCGAGAAATGTTAGCTGTTGTTATATTTCATTATTATCCTTATCCCTTTCACCATCAACAAATTTCTCCAACACAGAGATGTTGTCACAAATTGACAATCATGGGACTTCCTAAAGTACTCAGATGCCTCAGAAACGTAAAAGTTCAAAAAGAGACTTAAAGCCAACCAAGGTCCCTACACATGACAGGGTTCACATGGTCATTTTTACCACCCGTACTTGGATCAACTCATTACTTTATGTGACAAAAGACATTTCTCCTAAATTAAATTTGGTTTTCAAGTCTTAACATAGATTTTACACCAAACAAATGAAAAGTTGCGTTTATAGGTAGCGGTTACTTCTATTTGAACTTAAAGATTCAATCATGTTCGATCATTTAAATGGACTTTCTAGAAAACAAATAGTCATTGGTAATGCCAATGCTTAATAGTTTATACGGGATGTTGTTCGATCACTTTAAACTGTGTGTGTGTGTTTACAGAAAAACCAATCTCAGGCAAAAGAAATAAATCAGCTTTTGACTTTTATCATAACCTGTTGATTAACTACTAGCAATCTGTCATGTTCTGGGTCACATTACCACAGAAAATGGAGCATCACCTCCTGGAGTGCCCCTCTGAGAACCTCAAGTTCATGGGAATGAACAGTAGAAGGGACCTCTGAACTCTTTCCCACAGCCAAATGACAGCTGTGAGTCTTTGGCCTCAGCCTGCCTTCTTAAGTTGATTTAGTACAAAATTTGTGTTGCTTCCTCTAAAATGTCCCATTCTTGGCTCTGGACATTTATTATTCTGACCAAATTATTGAAGGATATATGCTTTTCTATCATCTAGTTTGATCAAAATTCCAGCTTCCAAGATAGGACGAACTAACCACAGCTGAGGAATGAGGTAGGAGCACATTTTGACCTACTGCCAAAGTTAGTCATTGCATCTTGAGTGCAAACTTAAGCACACAGTGAAACTGTTTTTTAAAGTCCTACTGAGACACTGTGCTATCAGCAAGCTTCTCCCAGTGCAATAATGAGCAGGAGAAAGGGGCATGGAAGAGTGATGGGGGTGGGGGGGAGCTCACACTTGGATATTAGGGAAAGATGAGGCTTTAAGTTTTCCCCAGTCTCTACTACTTAGGTGCAGTGGCTCCTGGGATAAGTTTCCTAACATCACTGAGCCTCATTTTTCTCATCTGAAAGTTGGAATTCATAATATGCAACTTAATTGATGTGAAAATTAAATGAGATCACAGATTTGATGCATTTGTTACTAAAAGCATTTGATCAATAGTTGCTTTATTAGTATGTTTAATGAACTTTGGGGTCTCACAGACTTATTTTGGTGTGTGTTGGCTTGCCTCATGAAAATGTAAAGCTAAATGAACTTATATATGAACTTAAAAATCTTCTGCCACCTAGTAGATTCAGACTCAGCATCTGTGGCAGAATGGAACTGCCTCGGTGGGTTTCCGGAGCTGGAAATGTTCACAGGAGCAGAAAGTCTCATCTTTTTGTCCTGGGGCAGCTGATGAGGGTTCCCTGCCCCCTCAAAATCCCATAAGTTATTTTCTATCTTTTATTTTCTATTTTATTTGAACATAGGGACATTGCTCTACTTACACAAAAAGAAATTGTTATATGATCAATTTAGTAAGTGTTATCTTTGATTTGGTTTAATGGTTGTTTTTTATTTTATTTTTCAAAATGAGAAGAAAATAAATGTCTGTGTGAGTTCCATTGTCATCGTCAAACATTGAGAATATTTTCATTCAAGCAACATTGATGAACAAATATATTTAGACTATCTGTTTTCTGTCAAACACTATTCTTGACACTGGACACATAATGATGAAAAGACCCATAATGTCTCTGTCTTTACAAAATATACATAATGGGGGACATAGAGAGATCATGAAAACACAACACTGTGGAAGGAATGAAACAAAAGCAGTTGTTAGAGGCTGACACTGGGCCAAGGATGAGAGCTCTTTGAATGGTTCTTCAGAGGTGGCAATAGGATAACTCTTTAATGCAAGTCTTTCAAATGATGAAAGAAGGAACCAGCCACATAAAAGTGCGGGATGGAACATTCCAGTGAGAGGAGCCAATGATGCCGAAACCGAAACCACCATGGTATGTGGAAAAAGCATGAGATAGGAAAACAGACAAGGATGAGGTGACATAGGGCTGGTCAAGTCAGAGGAAGGGGGTCAGCGTTCCCTTAAGAAGCATGGGAGATCTTCAGAGGATGATTAGTCAGACATGTCTGTCTTTAAAGGAAGCTAAATACAAGAGGAGTAAGAACGGCCTATGAGGAATATTGGTTAGGAAGTTTCCAGGAGAGAGATGAAGAGAAACAGCTGAAACTGAAATATATGATGTAGATATTTTTAATATGGATTATCTATAGAAAATTCACTGTTCTCCAGTCAAGGCTGACTCATAATGACAGGCTAGGATAGAGCATAGAACTACTCATAGGAATGTGTTGATGTTTTTGTATACCTGAAGAAAAAAAAAGTGTGGGGGAAGAAAAGAGGCAAATAGCAGTGTCATTTTCTGAGATGGAGACAACCAAGGAAGGTATATGAATGAGACATTGGAATTGGGAATTAAGAGTTCTTGCAAATGTGGCGAAGAAAACTGATGGTGCCTGGCTATAAAAAAATATAGCATCTGGGGTCTTAACGACTTGAAGGTAAACAAGCAGCCATCTAGCTCAGAAGCATCAAAGCCCACATGGAAAAAGTACACCAGCCTGTTTGATCATGAGGTGTCAAAGGGATCAAGTATCAGGCATCATCAGAACAAAAACTCTTATCATAGTGAATGAGGTGGGGGACTGCGAAGTGGAGACCGAAAGCCCACATGTAGGCCACTGGACATCCCCTCAGGGAGGAGAAGAGCCTGCCAGGGTGCAATATAGTAACAATGAGACATACAACTTTCCTCTAGTACCTAAATGCTTCCTCCTCCTCCTCCCCCACTATAATGATCCCAATTCTACCTTACAAATCTGGCTAGACCAGAGGATGTACATTGGTACAGATAGCAACTGGAAACACAGGGAATCCACGGAGGATGATCCCTTCAGGACCAGTGGTGCGAGTGGCAATACCAGGAGGGTGGAGGGAGGATGGGTGGAAAGGGGGAACCAATTACAAGGATCTACATAGAACCTCCTCCCTGGCGCACGGACAACAGAAACGTGGGTGAAGGGAGACATCAGACAGTGCAAGATATGACAAAATAATAATTTATAAATTATCAAGGGTTCATGAGGGAGGGGGGCTTGGGGGAAGGGAAAAACGAGGAGCTGATGCCAGGGGCTTAGGTGGAGAGCAAATGTTTTGAGAATGATGAGGGCAATGAATGTACAAATGTGCTTTAAACAATTGATGTATGTGTGAATTGTTATAAGAGTTGTATGAGCCCCTAATAAAATGATAAAAAATAAGAAAGACAAACAAAAAATGAAAATGTTATGTATGTGAGGTAACTTAAAATTACACCTGGGTGAATTCAGACATGAGCTTAATGTGCTTAAGACTGTCATCCTATCAGTTTCTGAAGAGTCAGTATTAATTTAGACAAAAATTCCCAGCATTTATCTGACATAATGGTTCCACTAAATGAAATTCCCTACAATAAAGTATCAAATATATGAGGTAATAAGTCCTTTTTAAAAGGTGGTGATGCCATGGGTTAGGCATCGGGCTGCTGAGTGACTTGTTGGAGGTTGGAAGCCACCATCTTCTTCAAGGGAAAGACAAATAAGGCTGGCTACTCCTATAAAGACTGAGAGTATCAAAAACTCTGGATCGGGCACTGCTCTGAGCAGAATTGACTCAATGGCAATAGGTTGGTTTAAGGTTCCTGAAAAAATTAATTTTCCAATTATGTGTCCGGTAAAGGGAATCCTGGCCGAATGAAGTCTATGTATGTGTATAGATTGAGATTGATTTATTATTAAGCTAAACATGGCCCATGAGTTATAGAATCGATAAGGTCAAGGTGGGATGTGGAAGTATGGGAAGAGGACACATCATCCCAAAAGCTCAACTTGCCTGACGGCATTATTCAGCTTGTATTTAAAATGTAATTCTGTAGATGCCACCCAGGAGAGATGGGTAGGGTGAAATAAAACCAACATCAGAAGCAAAAGACAAAATTCTTCTTCAGAAATTTCCTCAAAATGATAATGCAGGGGGTTTCAAAATGTGTGTGGAGTAATCTCATTATCAATTCCAATTTCTCTTGAACTACTTTAACCCCCCATCGTAAGGTACAGCCATCTCTCAGTCATTTTAGTAGATTAAAAAAGTAGAATTATGAAATCTGATGTCTCCACAACTTTACCCTAAACATTAGTTTCAACCCCTTGCACTGCCACGTTATAAAACAACTATCTGTGACTTATACTGACCTTTGAACTTGTTCCTTCGACTCTGCTCATCAGACCACTGTGATAACAAAATGTGAAATGCAATTTTTTTTCAATGGAGACAAGTAGAAAAGGCGGTGAGCTCCAGAGGGTTTAGTTTGGGAAATAAATAAACCCAAATAACACATACACACCCCAAACAATAAAACACAACAACAAATCTCACTGCCCATGATAGTGATCTTATAGGACAGAGTAGAACCACCCTTGGAGAAAGACCCATCTTTCTCCTATGAAGCGGCTGGTGGTTTCAAACTGCTGACCCTGCAGTTAGCAGCTCCACTTGTAACCATGACACCAGCAGGACTCCTTGGAGGATAAACAGGGATTTAGAAATGCAAAGACTTGGGTGAGGTAGTTTGAAAACCCTTTTGGAATTATTTCTTAGTGTTCTTCAGTATAAGTCAGTATTGCTGTTCACAGAATGCTAACTTTCACACATTTCTTACCCCCTGCAGAAAGGGCTCTATTTCACAAGAAATGTGAAAGAAAGAAAAACAAAACAAAAAACGGAATGTGTGTATAGGCAGAAAAGAGAGAGGGGGCTGTGCAGGGAGAGGGAGAACCAGTAAGACAGTGGTTCTCAACCTTCCTAATGCTGCGACCCTTTAATACAGTTCCTCATGTTGTGGTGACCCCCCAACCAGAAAATTATTTTCATTGCTACTCCATAACTGTAATTTTGCTACTGTTGTGACTCAGACAACCCTGTGAAAGGGTAATTTGACACCCCCCCCCCAAGGGGTCACGACTCACAGGTTGAAAATCGCTACAGTAAGGTATCCAAATTATTCTTTTCATGAGAGCATGGTGTCCTAGATCTTTGGCATCCTGGTGCCCCTGAGAATCTCTTATTATGAAGTCCCACAGGATCCTTCTCCAGTGTGAGGGGGCTGCGGGCCACTGTCCTGCAGCGGAGCCAGCAGAGCTGCACCTCCTCCTTCTTCCCGTCTGAGCAGCTACACCGAGAGCATGCTCGGGAGCGGGTCCTTACTGCACGGAGCCATCACAGCTGAGAAGGAATGGTCCAAACACGGACATCCGCTCTTCGACCAGCGTTCACGTAAAAAGAGAATGTGCCGAGGAGAGAAATCAGGGCCTTTTGGTTTCCTCCCTTTCATTTTCATTTCCTGCAAAAGTGTACACCTCATAGGGTGGTCTGAATGAGAAAAAATGAAAGAAGGAGGAGGAGGAGGAGGAGGAGGAAGAAGAAGAAGAAGAGGAAGAAGAAGAAGAAGAAGAAGAAGAAGAAGAAGAAGAAGAAGAAGAAGAAGAAGAAGAAGAAGAAGAAGAAGAAGAAGAAGAAGAAGAAGAAACAAGGATTATTTCAGAAACTTCTAATTGTGTGAAAGCTTCTTGGGAAGAAAGTGAAAGTTTGTTTTCTTATCAGAATGAAAAAAGTTTTGAAGAGAAAGTGGCGATCATTTCCTTAGAATCTTTCCTCCTAATGAAATAGATTTTGGATAGGATTGTTCCAATTCTTCTGCCACCCTAATTTCTAAAGAATTGTATTTTTAAAAATTGTAACTCCTAATGTGAGAATATTTTCCTGTGAAACAAGAGATTTTCAAGCAGTTACAGACATTGATTTCAAATAATGAACACCTGACTGGGTAGTTAATCTTAAAGAAAAAAGATTTACTTTTTTCATAGACAAAAGAGCAAGATGGTATGTGTGAGAGAGAGTGTGTGTGAAAGAGAGAGACAGAGAGAGAGAGAGACAGAGGAGAGCTGTGTGATTGTATAACATGAAAGCATTCCACATGGTTAAATATTGCAGGAAATAAATGCTCAAAAGTTCATTTCCAACTCTTTCTAGGGCCTCGGCATTGTGGTTTCTGAATCCAGGAATCCGACTGTGAAAACGAGCAGAACCGCTTCCTCCAAATATTATTCCTACTCTGAAACTCTTCCTTACGTGGAAGGATCACTCAGGCAGATCGAGGTGCAGCAACGATCTCATGGCACTCTGTAATAAGATTGTGGTGCCAACAATTGGCCTTGGCAGGGTTTGTGCACTGCACACCTGGCTCATGAGCCACTCTACCGAGATTAGAGAGGGGGGGGTGTACACCAGCAACCTCGGACATAATCACCTACCAATGGGACATAATTTAAATGGTATCTTGGAGGAGTTACTAACATTTTATGAAACATATGGAATGTATAAGGGGCCCTAGTAGCACTATTGACTAAGCTTTGGATTGCTAACTACAAGGTCCAAAGTTCAAATCTGCCATCTTGCCTTCAGGAAGAATGTGCTTAGAAATGTGCTTAGTCAAGAAATTTGCTGGGGAATATAT
Organism: Tenrec ecaudatus; assembly: GCF_050624435.1. Lineage (NCBI taxonomy): Eukaryota > Metazoa > Chordata > Mammalia > Afrosoricida > Tenrecidae > Tenrec > Tenrec ecaudatus. The sequence goes on from NC_134531.1 coordinate 88,431,639, forward strand.
ATTCATTTTGACCATGAATCACTGAAGAGTTTGTATTAAAGGTATGCAAGAATAAAATGTCAGTCAATTACTCTTCACTGAATAGTAAAAGAAGAGCCTAGCCAAACTCCAAAATGATAGTAGCATCCTGTGAACAGTATGAATGCCATCACAATGATGATCACCGGCCGAGAGGGTGCGGAATAAAACCCTCCCGCCTCTGCTTTTACCCCTCAGACACTTACTTCCTCCGCTTTGTTGGCCCTCGGGGAAATCACAGTTCTCTGGAAGTTGAATATTGCCCCTCAGCCAAGCAAACTCAGTATGCTATTCCACTGCCATTTCATCCCATATAATTGTGGCAATATGTTCAGGAGGGTTAGGTCAGCAAAACTTGCTCTGTCCGCACCATAGAACCGGAAAAGTCTGGCAAAACCTTGGTTTCAAAGTAACAGGGAACCATAACCCTCCTCAACCAGGAAGGCTTCCATTGTTCAGGATGTTCACACTTTTTCCACTAAAGACTGAAACAGAGAAAATATTTATTTCCTGTCTTGTTATTATTCTTCCAACTTTGGTGCCCCCACATGTGCATAGTGGAACTGTAGTCTGCAGAATCTTCAAGAGTGTGGCCTCTGAGGAGCTGGTTTCCAGACCTGACTTCTAAGGAACTCCTGAGAGGGTTGAAAGTACCAATTTGCGGGGCTAGCAGTGGAGCATTTAAATGTTTGGTCCATCCATGGACTCATAATAAGTTATCATGAGAGGACACTGAGGCTGGTTCCTTCATATCATATGTACTATGTTGTTTGTATTATTTTCAAGTGCCAAAGAGTCAGTTCCATCTCGGAGTGACCGGTGTACAGCATAACAAAGCTGCCCTGCGCCTTGCTCATATCTGGTCCTGGGCCTGAGCCCATTGTTGCAACCACGGTGTCAGTCCAGCTTGTTACAGGTCTTCCTCTTTGGCACAGCCCCTCCCCTTGCTCAAGCTTGCTGTCCTTCTCCAGGGTGTGGTCTCTCATGATGATATTTCCAAAGTGCATGAGGCTGCACTTCTTCTTCTTTTTTTTTTTTACATTTTATTTGGGGCTCATACAACTCTTATCACAATCCATACATATACATACATCAATTGTATAAAGCATATCCATACATTCTTTGCCCTAATCTTTTTCAAAGCATTTGCTCTCCACTTAAGCCCTTTGCATCAGGTCCTCTTTTTTTTGTCCCCTCCCTCCCCGCTCCCCACTCCCTCATGAGCCCTTGATAATTTATAGATTGTTGTTTTGTCATATCTTGCCCTATCTGGAGTCTCCCCCCCCCTTCTCTGCCGTCCATCTCCCAGGGAGGAGGTCACATGTGGATCCTTGTAATCAGTTCCCCCTTTCCAACCCACTCACCCTCCACTCTCCCAGCATCGCCCCTCACACCCCTTGTCCTGAAGATATCATCCACCCTGGATTCCCTGTGCCTCCAGCTCCCATATGCATCAGTGTACAACCTCTGCCCTATCCAGTCCTGCAAGGTAGAATTCGGATAATGGTAGTTGGGGGGAGGAAGCATCCAGGATCTGGGGGAAAGCTGTGTTCTTCATCGGTACTACATCACACCCTGACTGACCCGTCTCCTCTCCTAAACCCCTCTATGAGGGGATCTCCAGTGGCTGACAAATGGGTCTTGGTTCTCCACTCTGCACTTCCCCCTTCATTCACTATGGTATGTATGTATGTATATATATATATGGTATATATATACACACATACATATACATATATACATACACACACAAATATACACATACATGCATATATATATACACATATATGTATATATACACACATATATGTATATTTTTTTGCATGATGCCTTATACTTGGTCCCTTTGGCACCTCGTGATCGCACAGGCTGGTGTGCTTCTTCCATGTGGGCTTTATTGCTTCTGAGCTAGATGGCCGCTTCTTCACCTTCAAGCCTTTAAGACCCCAGACACTAGCTCTTTTGATAGCCGGGCACCATCAGCTTTCTTCACCACATTTACTTGTTCACCCGCTTTGGCTTCAGCAGTTGTGTCGGGAGGGTGAGGTTGCACTTCTTCCAAGAGAGGTCTGCTAGTTCTTTCAGCACTCCGTAGTATTTTCAATATTCTTCACCAATACAATAGGTCAACCGCATCAATTTCTCTTTGGTCGTCTTTATTCGATGTTCAATTTACACACACACAAGAGGTCATTGAAAAGACTGTGGCTTGTGACAGGAGCACCTTTGTCTTCAAGGTAACATCTTTGGATTGAACATTCATAAGTGGTCTTGTCCATCAGGTGTTTGGAAAACAGTTAATTGTTGGAGCTCTTGACTGCTGCTGCTGTCTCTTGACAGCATTGATCGTGAATCCAAGAAAAATTAAATCAGTGGCAATTTTCTTTGTTTCTTCCTTTGTCATAATGTTACCTATTGGCAAGTTGTGACGATTTTTGGTTTTTTTACATTCAGTTGAAATCCATTCAGAAGGTTGTAATCCTTGATCTTTCACAGTTTCAAATCACTTTCAACAATCAAGATTGTGGCATCTGCATATTGCAGGTTGTTAATAAATATTCCTCCAATTCAATTCTGATGTCACACTCATTCATATATTCCAGATTTTCTTAGCATACAGATGGAAGAAGTATAGTGAGAGGCTACATCCCCAATACACACCATTCCTGATTTTAAACCATGCAGTATTTGCTGGTTCCCTTTGTACAACTGCCTCTGGATCCGTGTACTGGTGCCACAGGAGCACGAAGAAGTGTGCTGGAATTCCCATTCTTCTCAAGGTTATCCACAGTCAGTTGTAATCCACACAGCAGACCACCATCACATAGCACAAATATTCTCTACTTTCAGCCAATATCCATCTCATATAAGCAATGACATTCCTTTTTCCAAATTATGTTTTGAAACCTAAGTAACCACCACAACTGTTGTTGGATGATCTTCAGCAAAACTTTACTTGCATGTGATATCCATGATATTGTTCTATCATTTGTGCATTCTGTTAGGTCACCATCTTTGGTAGGGGCACCAATATGGATCTCTTCTAGTCAGTGGGCCAGGTAGCTCTCTTCCCACTTTGAAATTCTTCGCATAGTTGAGGGAGTGCTTCCAGGACTTCTTCAGTTTGTTGATCCATTTCACTTTATGTTCCACCAATTCCGGAACCTTGTTTTCTGGGTAATGCTTTCACTGCAGCTTGGAAGTCGTCCTTCAGTACCATTGGTTCTTACTATGTGACCTCTTGAAATGGTTGAATGTCAGCTAGTTATTTTTGGTACAATGGCTTTGTGTACCTTTCCATGTTCTTCTGATGTTTCCTGTATCATTCAATATTTTTCTCATAGAGTCTTTTAACAGCACACCTCAAGTCTGGAATTATTTCCTTTAGTTGTTTCAGTGCAAGATATGTTTAGCGCATTCTACTACCTCTTTTGCTTTTCTAACTCTAGGACTTTGCACATTTCATTATAACATGTTACTTAGTCTTCTCGAGCTGCCCTTTGAAATTTTCTCCTCAGCTCATTGACTTCATCATTGCTTCCATTGGTCTTAGCTACTCTATGGTTAAAAGCAAGTTCGGGGTCTTTTCTGACATCCACTTTGGTCCTTTCCTTCTTTCCTGTCTTCTGAATGACCCTTTGCTGTCTTCAGATACGATGTTCTTGATGCTGCTGTTAGTCGTTTCCCTCAGATCAGTTCTGGCACAGGATAATCCCAAGTGTGTAGATCAGAATTGCACTTCATATGGTTTCCAAGGGGTTTACTTTTCAGGTACAGATTGATAAGGTTTGCTTTCAAGTTGCCTCTGGGCAAGTTTGAACTTTCACTCAGTAGACCAGCATTTATCCATGTGTTGCACCCATAGACTCCACATTTATGGGATAATTGAGTACTAAAGGCAAGATTAACATCTTGGGACTGGATTATTTTGCCACCAATAAGCCTGTCCCTCAGGGGTCAAGTACGTTTTCACTCGCTGACTCTCTTCATCTGCTTTGCTTGGGAAGGATGAAAGGGGAATCGCTTTTGTTCTGCTGTAATTATTTTTCCCCCTCAAAGCACAGCTTGAGGGTTCCATTTTAGATCATGATTGCACACAGAGCCAATTTGTTCAAAAGGTTAAAAAAAGACAACAAAGAACCTCCTCAAGTCTCGGTAAATACCAAGCAGCAGATGAGTCAGGTTCAACTAGAAAGAGGGGAATATTAACCACATTTTGCTAGAACTAGAACTGTAAGCTTTTTAAATTCACTGAAGCTCACCAACCCCACTAGGTTCTTTATCAGATTTCTCTATAGAGTGTACACCATATAGTTATTTTTTACTTCTTAAAAATACTAAAAATCCAAACGCACACGTGTAGATTAATGCTTTAAACTGAGAATGTATTTTACCATAGCCTCAAATTCAGTGCCATCAAATAAAAGCCAATTCAAAGTGACCCTTAAAAGGCAGAATAGAACTGCCCCTGTTGGTTTCTGAGACTGTAATCTTATATAAGTAGAAAGTCTCTTCTTAACCAAAGAAGATAAATATTATATACAGTGAGGATATTTCTAGGCTCTCCAGGAGTAGCTTATTGAACTTGAGTGCTTTCGTCATTGTTGATTCCAACATGTGGGAAACCATGGTCAGGGTAGAAATGCTGTGTGGAATTTTCAAGGCTGTGACCTTTCCAAATCTAATCACTAAACTGTCTTCCAAGGCACATAGGATGGATTCAAACCGCCAACTTCCTGCTTAGTCACAGGGCATGTCAATGTTTCTGCCACCCAGGCAGAATGTATATTTTCTAATGTATAGCAATAGTAGGCATTCACATTTTCAGTGAAGATTATGTAATTTAATATTCTAAAAATACTAAGCATTACACTAACTAGAAACCATTTAAGTCATCATTTTTGTCTTCTCAAGATGCAATGCTAAATATAAATAATTAAAGAACATAAGATTTGGGTGGAGATTCAAGGTTTATTGCCTTTGCCTTTCTGTAAATGTAAGATCCTGCTACCACTTTAAAAAAAAAAAGTGAGCCTTACCTGCAAACCAATAACAATTTGATTAAATTGTAAACTATGTCATCCGCATATTTTGGAAGTCAACCACCCTTTTGTTTACCTCTCTGAATTCTAAATATACTTCCCTTTATCTTTTAACTTTCAGTTTTGGTATTCCTGACCCCTAAACAAGTTATGGATAGGTTCACAATTTTTTTAACTCGTTTCAATTGTGTACTAACGAAATTGAGCTTATTTACATGTGCATTGTTTCGAGAAATGAGTCCCTAATACTGATTTAATCTTAAAATGTGTTAAAGGTACAAAAGTCTATGAAGATTTTTGGCCTTGGATCAGTAAAGAGAACAACTTTCGCGTCCCAAGAATTATGAGCGCTCTCATTCTCCATGATTTCTTTTTTAGTTTGAAGGTTCCTCCCACCCCCTACTCACCCCCCCACCATGGCACTCATAACTGTCAGCACATTGCTTAAAAGCAGTTATCATTAGATATGCAGTTATATATCTGCAGACTAACCAATAAAAGTGGTAAGGTCTCTAAAACAAGGAATTTTCTATTATTCATATAAATATTACAATCACTAAAATAGCACAAAGGGGCAGAGCGCTGGTTCTGAGGGCTGGGGATTACATTTTTCCTGTGGTTGGCTCTCCAGAACAAGTGCTTTCCTGAACAAGCTCAAAATGGCAGTAACTGATAAATTATACTCACAAGTTCTAAAGAAACCATTTTAATATTAATATAATTAAAGGGTAGAGAAAGACATGCGAACAGTTATTTATATATTTCTATAAAACTAAAGCCTATGTCTTCTTCCTTCTAGACATTCTGAGGCTCCCTGAGGGTTGCATCGTGTCCTCCAGCTCCTTTACTTCAGCTTCCAGACATGCGGTAGTTCTCCATCCTCGCTGGGAACTGAGAGAAGACCAGCGCTGTGAGCATCCCGACTCTCCCTCCTGAGGCTCATGTTCCCCTGCGTCCTGCAGCTCTTCTCTGGCTGACCAACAGAAACACAGGCGGATGCTTGCCTCCCTTTCCTTCAGAATTCCACCCTGCAGCATTCCAAAGTGAGCTTCTTGTGAGTTCTTAGTTTGGCGATGGTGGGGAAATAAGGACTTACTGAGTTTAAAAGATATGAATATTTAGGAAATCAGGTTGTTAACAGGTGTACCCACCCTCGCTCCTTTCTCTGATAGTCCATTTCCACAGGAACAAGAAGGAGTCTATTAGGGATTACATCACGACGCTGTCTGGCTCCAGTTCATGCAGTGGCTTCCCATCACCCTGGGAGGAAAACCCAGACTCGGTGCCATCACCGTGTAAACGCTGTGCGATCCACACTAGTCCCTGCTCAGATCTCAGTGGGTGCCATTCTCCACCTCACCTTCTCGGGAGTCTTCCTGCCTACTTCGTTGGCTGGCACCCTCCGCCCCGCTTGCTCTCTTTCCTGCCTTAATCGCTTCCCGCCATCTTTGTATTGCTAGCTCTTCGCCATAAGTCAGCTCTTCATAGAAAGGCATATCATAACTCAAAACCAGTATTAGAGTAACTTCTGATCTCCCTTCATCTACTTTTACTCATTTGGTCTTTCTTTATGTTTTCAGATCACTTACTATTATTTGAAAGCAGCCTAATGGTACTATCGATAAGGTGCTGGTCCGCTAAAAATGAAGTCAGCTCCTAAACCCCACCAACTGCACCATGGGCGATGGCTGAGGCAATGTCCGGTAAGCAGATGCAGTCTGAAAGCCCTAGCTTTACTACGAGTCAGAATACAATGAATGGCAGTGGGTTTGGGTTTATTGTTACCGAAAATCAACGTTTCTGTTTATTGTGGGGCGTTTTCTCCCATGAGAATGCAGATAGCACGTGGACATGGACCATTTATGTCTTAGGGGGTGTTTCCCTACCCCCCCACTCCCCACCCCACCCCCTCCCATCCCCCGCCACATAACCTTGTGCATATTGTTGGTGGCGGTGTCCGGTTGATTCCAACTCACAGTGACCCCATACACAACAGAAGCAAACACTTGCGGTTTCTTTTGCTATTCTCACAATTGCTGTGTTTGAGCCCCGTCGTTACAGTCTCTGTTAAATCCATCTTGTCTAGGATCTTCCTCTTTTCACTGACCCTCCGCTTTACACAGCATGATGTCCTTCAGCAGGGACTGGTCTCTTCGGAACACGGAATCAAAGAACATGATACAGAGTGTCATATCTTCAAGTCTAAGGAGCACTCTGGTTGTGCTTTTTCCAAGACGGATTTGTCTGTTCCTCTGGAAATCCGTAGTACTTTCAATATTCTTCATCAACACCATAATTCAGACACATCAATTCTGGGGTCTTCCTCATTCATTTTCCCACTTTCACATACATCTTAATGTTCACAGTGATACTGTTGTTCTTCAACACGGTAGCAACACTTTCGCTAACACTAATGCTTGTCATTTGATCTCCTTGAACATTGACTGAGTCCAAGCAAAATAAAAATCATCGCTAACGTCAATCATATCTCTGTTTATCGTGATGTTGTCTATTGGTGCAATTGGGAGCATTTGCATCTTCTTTACATTGATACTTGTATCTAGCTCATAGTTAACGATAAAAGTGTGTAAAATGAATTAACAGCTATTTATGTTAAAGATGTGTCTTTAAACTTATACAGGTGTCTATAATCATCAAAGGGTTGATAAGCATTGTTGTAATTACATTATGCTGTAGCCTAGAGGAAAAAATAACTCACCATTTTAAACTGAAATGCCAAGTTCAAGAGGGGAAAGTTCAAGTAAAGAAGAAGAAAAATGCCTGAAAGCATTTTAAGCTAATTCTTTAAAAAATAAACTGGGGGAAAAGGTTAGAGGTATTGAGGTTTTTAGCCTATAGAATGTAAACCTAAGAGATTTGTTAATTATTGTATTCAAACATATGAAGACATTTTTATTATGAAAAGGTCAAACTTTCATCTGTCTATAAAGTGGAAAGAAAAGGAAACAATTTAAATTAAATATGGAGATAATTAGGATGAACTCAAGACTCTTATGAGCACAATCAAATGGGCTGTGGATTGTGGGCTGTCTGGGGATAAAGTTCTGACAAAAAGAAGTTTCAAGTATCGATTCTGAATACTGTAACAGTAACATAAGTGAGAGGTGTGCATCTATGTGGTACACAGAAGGGCCTACTTAACTAAAGACTATTTATAAATATGATGTTAGTACGTTTATTTAATTATTTAAATCCATATACATAATTCAAATTAATATTCATGTCTACACCACTCTTCTGTCCACTTATCTTACTGTAGTGGCTTGTGTGTTGCTTTGATTCCGAAAGCTAGGCTCCAGGTTCTGTAAATACCAGCAGAAGCATCCATGGTGGAAAAGTTTCAGCAGAGCTTCCAGACTAAGAACAGACTAGGAAAAAGGAAGAGGCAGTCCACTTCTGAAAGATTCACCACTGAAGACCTTACAAGCGGTAGTGGAATGTTGTCTGCTGTCCTAATGGAAGATGGGCCCCTCAAGTCGGAGAGCACTGAAAATAAAACTATGAAACTGCTGCGTCTTCATGTAGCCCAGAATGCAGTGGATGGAGAAAACTGATGGAGACCTTCATCTGCTGATGGGACTCAACTGTAAAGCAGAAGAAGTGTCTGCAGACAGCTATTATTATCAGCATCTAAGAAACTGGAAGCTGTCACAGATGAAACGGAATGCATAAAGGTCAATATAATCGACATTAACTAAAACCAAAGTTGAGTCTGACTCATTGATATCCTACATAGGCTTTCCAAGGCTGTGAATCATTATGGGAGCCAATAGCCTCATCTACTTGTTATAGAGCAGCTCTTGGGCTTGAACTGTCTACCTTGAGATAAGCAGACCAACACTGACAGCACTAGTAGAAGCCTATTGGCCGTTTTAAACCAGACATTCTCTAAATTCAAAGGGTTGTGGTTGTTGCTAGGTGCCATCAAGTCCATTCTGGCTCCTAACCATCCTATGCACTGCAGAAAGCCACATCCTCCGGTCCTGTGTCATCCTCACAGCCTTCCGTATGTTGGAGCTCCTTGTTGCAGCCACTGTGTCATCCATCTCATTGAGGGCCTTCCTCTTTTTTGCCGCCTCTCTGCTTTATCCAACATGATATCTTCCTCCACGGTCTAGTCTCTCCTGATAACATGCCCCAAGAAGTCTCACCATTCGTGCCTACTTTCTTGTGAGACGTCATCGCAAATGAAATGTAACAACTAAGGAATCACATCATGGGCATTAGTGAGCTGAGATGGAATGGTATGGGCCATTTTGGTTGTTATGCTGAGAATAAGAAATTTGGGCAGGGTGACATCACATTCATTGTCCAAAATGATCTAAAAGTGCAATGCTGTACATGATAGGATGATATTCATACAATTCAAGGAAGCCCAGTTAACGCAGCAATTATTCAAATCTGTGCACCAAATTCTAAAGCAAATGATGAGGAAATCAAGAACTATACCAACTTCTTCAGTCTAAAATTGATCAAACATCCAATGCATTGATTTTTACAGGTGAGTGGTATGTGGAAGTTGGAGATAAAAAAGGAAGAAAATAGGATATGTGACCTTGGTGAAAGAAACAATGCTGAAGTATCATTTAGATTTTGGCAAAATCAATGACTGCTGTGTTGCAAATGCCTTTTTGTAGCACTATAAATGGCAACCATTTGGGAATTCTTAATTATAAATACCTATTTCTCAACAACATAATTAGACCACACCAAATAGAATATACAGCCATCAAATTGACGAAATTTGTGGGACGAGACCATGGAAAAGTTCTATATCATTAGCCAAAACAAATGAAGGGTAGACTGTAGAACACAACAATAATTGTTTATAAGAATGTTCAGGTTAAAGCTGGAGAAACATTGAAAGAGTCCACAAAAGTCAAGTACAATCTTAAGTATATTTCACCTAAATTTAGAGACCATCTCAATAACATATTTGGCCTATTAAACAAGAATCTCTGAAGACCAGATGAGTTGCAGGATGGCATCAAGAAAATCATAGCCAAAGAAAGCAAAAAGTGACTTAAAACACAGGAAATAATGAAAAGACCAAAGTGAATGTCAGAAGAAAATCTGAAATTTACTCTTGGATATTAAATAGATAAAGCAAATGGAAGAAATGATGTATAAAAGAGATGAACAGAAAATTTCAGAAGGCAGCTGGATAAGAAGAAATAAAAAATTATAATGACATGTATAAACACCTACTGTTGGAAAGAAATAGGAAGAAACTCAACCAGAATTTCTCAAGCTGAAAGAACTGAGGCAAAATGTAAACTTCATTCCTGATTCCTTTTCTTATTTGTCCTGAGATCCACTTGTTCCTGCTTCTACGATGGCTTGCTTTCTGTGCACTGGAATGGCAAAATCTACCAGTTGCGATGGTAGAGTTCCAGGTACCTTATTTGAATACTCCCACTGAGTCCTTAGATGGGACTTACAAAGACTATGGATAGAAAAGCCATATCAAGCAAATCCATTGTGCCACACTTGTTAAAAGAGAAAGCCAAACAAGAACGAGTAAGACCTCCAACGAGATGGAGTGACACCTCGGCTGCCACATGGGTCCAAACGAAGCAGCCATCAGGAGATCTCAGGTTCGGGCTGTGTTTTATTCTCTTGTACATTAGATCACTATGGGTCAGAACTAACTTGACAGTATTTAATTACATATATGGGGAGACTTCATTCATCTCATGTGCTTTGAACACGTTAACAGGAGAGATTAGTGCCTAGAGAAAGACACCATGCATGATAAAGTGAGGGTCCGGGTAAAAAAGAAGACCCTCTGAGAGAGATGGACACAGTGGCTATAAAACCAGGCTCAGTATAGCAATGATGAGGGTGGCACAGGACTAGACAGTGTCTCGTTCTTTCAGGGTTTCCTTCGGCTGTACCTAGAGTCTGACTTAAGGCCACCTACCAGCAACCACAGCACATAAGTACATACTTTACCTTTTTCTAATCTCCTATAGCCAAACAAGAGGCTGTACCTAGTATGCAACTAAGCAGGTCACCTCTCGAATTGAAATGCAGTGCATCATAATCCTGCCATAGTTGAAATCTCTGGCTTCTTCCTCTGCGTTTACTTGGTCTATTCAGCAATCCAGCGCCTCCCTGAGAAAAGCAGGTGAGAAGATAAATGGTGAGTCAACCTTAGAAACACTGATAGCACTCCTGGATAGTCAGACTCTAGTGAAGTTGACTGTTTTCTACATCCCTAGCAAATAATAATACTGATTAACAATTCCTGAAAGTTCTTTATTCCCCAATGCTCTCTAAAGCCCTTACATGAATAACCCGCTATAAGGTTCACAACTGGTAAGAAAACTGAAAGTCAGAAAGATAAAATAATTTGTTCAAGTTGTTAGAGACAGTCAATGGCAAAGCCAAGCCCCCAGCACACTCTCTCTCTCTCTCTCTCTCTCTCTCTCTCTCTCTCTCTCTCTCTCTCTCTCTCTCTCTCTCTCTATTCAATGGCTGTATTATGAACCACTTTTCTAAAATAGTTGAATAGACTAGAAAAAGGAAATAATTCATTACACACAGGTAGCACTTTCATTTATAAGAGAACATTTACAAACATATAGCATCTGGGGTCTTAAAGACTTGAAGATAAACAAACAGCCATCTAGCTCAGAAGCAACAAAACCCACATGGGAGAAGGACACCAGCCTCTGTGATCATGAGGTGTTGAAGGGATCAGGTATCAGGCATCATCAGAACAAAAAATCTTATCACAGGGAATGAGAGGGGGGACTGCAAAGTGGAGACTCAAAGCCCATTTGTAGGTCACTGGACATCCCCTTACAGATGGGTCTTGGGGATGAGATGAGTCAGTTAAGGTGCCATGCAGCAACGATGAAACATACAACTTTCCTCCAGTTCCTAAATGCTTCCTCCCCCGCCCCCCACTATCATGATCCCAATTCTACCTTACAAATATGGCTAAACCAGAGGACGTACATTGGTACATATATGAACTGGAAACACAGGGAATCCAGGGTGGATGATCCCTGAAGGACCAGTGGTGTGAGTGGCAATACTGGGACGGGAGAGGGAGGGTGGGTTATAAAGGGGGAACCAATTACAAGGATCTACATGTGACCTCCTCCCTGGGAGACGGACAACAGAAAAATGGGTGAAGTGAGATGTCGGACAGGACAAGATATGACAAAATAATAATCTATAAATTATCAAGGGTTCATGAGAGAGGGGGTGCATGGAGGGAGGGGGGAATAATGAGGACCTGATGCCAGGGTCTTAAGTGGAGGACAAATATTTTGAGAATGACGAGGGCAATGAATGTACAAATGTGCTTTACACAATTGATGTATGTATGGATTGTGATAAGAGTTGTATGAGCCCTAATAAAACGATTAAAATAAATATTTTTTTAAAAGAGAACATTTACAGCTTCTTGGTTCCCATGAGAAACCAACTCTTCTTGTTTTCCTCCATTGTCTGTTTTTTGGGGGTTTCTTCCCTTCTAACATTACCCAGCTTTGGCTACCAGCCAGCAAGTATTTTTAAGTCAATCCATTTAACTATTGGACAGACTGCCATTCTGGGAAACAGAACAGCTCCAAGTGTGTGAACTGGAGAAATGCCCATAGTATCCAGCCCTGGCTTCAGCATCCCCTGCCTGTGCTTCCTTTGAGATACCCGTTGTAATTATATTCAAAGGAAGGCTATGTCAGACATCGACAATCTATCCAGGGGCCATGAGGGGTAGGGTGCAGCAAGGAAGGAGTGGGAAAAAAAGGAGCTGATCCCAAGGACTCAATGGAAAGCAAATGTCAAGAAAAGAACAATGGAATATATGAAGTAATATGTCAGATAAAATTGATGTATGGATTGTAACAAGACTTTTGAGAGGCCCCAATAAAATGATTATTAAAAGAAAAGTGTCATTCTTGTGTAAAGACATACATGCCTCCACATTTGGGGATTTTTGAGGTTAATACAGCAGGGTACAATAACAATAATTTTATGAGTGCATAATGACATAATGTTTGTGTTAACAATTTTTCTAAGGAGATTTCTAAGAACATGATCATAAATTTGCTCAAAGTTTTAGCTAAAAAGTTATTCATTGCAGCACTGTGTATAATATTGAAGAAAAGATACAAATCCCAACACAGTGAATTAGTTAATTGTAGTACACCAACACAAGGCCATTAATATGATGTTGGAAAAATGTTAATTTCATTTTTAACTGTGCTCACAAAATATTAAGTGAAAAGGAAGCAATTGTGTAATATGTACATTAATGGCTCATTTTTGAAAACAATTTAAAATGCTTATTAACATGTATAAAACAATGAACAGTTATGCATCAAAGGCTAATACATTATCTTTACATAATGGATTTGTACACTGTGATACTTAAATTTGTGTCAATTTGACTTGGCCAGGATTCTATTTTTGGCAGTAAAGGTCTAGTAATCCCCAGGTTGGTACCTAACACAATCTAATCAACTTGACAATGGGGTCTGCTGCAACCAGCCCACCAGTTATAAGAAGATTAGGGTGAAAAGTAGCCTACTTTCCCACCTCACAATCCTACTGCTGCTTCCTAGGGAGTACGGTCTACTTCCTACATAAATAGAAGTTGCAGGGGGTCATATGGAATCTTGTTGGTTCTGGCTCCTGCATCTGGCTCTTTGATTTCTGGTTCTTTGGACATAAGAACTGCCTGCCGCATTGCCTCCTGCCCCTGAAAGTTCTAAGTAGTCTGCCCTCTGACCTGCCAACCTTAGTACCATTGGCCTCTGCATCCACTAGCCAGCGTTCTTCCTTCTTTCTCCTTCAGCTGCTGGGTGATTCTTCCTGCATCCTCATTCATCAGCTACCACAGCTCGGAGGGTCAAGAGAAGCCTTCAGCTTACCATTTGACCCACAAACTTGAGCCAGACTGACCTTCCCCACTTCAGTTGTGTGAGCCATTTTCTTAATATAATTTGATCTAGTTAGATTCTGTACAGAACCCATCTTAACACATACATTTCCCTTCCTTCTTTTATATAGATGTTTAACAAAAATCATATGCGTTTCTTCATATTTCAGAAACTCCCCCACCCTGTCTGACTAAGACAGCATACTGTTTGTGTAATATGGTAAATTTAGTGTAATGTTGCATAATAATTGAACAAATTTAAGGGAAAGATATCATTTAAATGCAATTAGACTTGAATTCCAATGAATTCAAGGCTATGAGCTTATATGTAGAGGTCAACATCTGTAGCTTAAAATCAAAAAAGGTAGCAGAAAGATGTTTTGGTAGATTTGAGAGCAAGAATGATTAGTCCTTATGATCAGAAACTTATGAAAATTAAATCAGAAACTCAGTAGACAACTTGCTTCCTGTTTCTCAGGAAATTTTAGGATAAGCTTAAATTTGACCAAAGATAAAAGAGAAGTAAAATGTCAAAGATTACAAATATACCACCTGCTAAGGGACATGTTAGTTGCTGTTGGCTGCTGCCTCTGCATCAGTCCCAACCTGTGGAGAGTCCATGGACAACACAAAGAAGCACTTCCAGGTCCTGTCCCATCCTCACAATCGGTACCATGGTTCAGCTCATTATTGCAGTCACTCGGTCAATCCATCATGTCCAGGGTCTATCTCTTTTGCTGGCCCACCACTGTCTCAAGCATGATGTCCTTCTCCAGGGACTGGTCTCTCCTGAAAACCTGTACAAACACGTGAAATGGAATGTTGCCATGCTTTCCTCTGAGGAGTGTTTTAGTGTACTTGAGATGTGTTTGCTCTTTTGGCATTCCATAGTACTGTCAATATTCCTCATCAGAAGCATAATTCAAATGCTTCTTCACATTCGATTCTTCTGCAGTTTTCTTATTTAATGTCCAACTTTCACATGCATAGGAGACAATCAACAATAGCCTGGCTTAGGTCAGGTGCACCTTAGTCCTCTAAGTATTAGCTTTGCTTTTCAACACAAAAGATATCACATGCAGCAGATTACCCAGGGAAATGCATTTGAGACTAGATATCTATAATTTCCAACAAGAAATAGAATGATGAAATAGAATTAAGAAAAATCTGGGTGCTACTACCAATTATTTGGTCATATCAGGCATTGCTAACCTATTGCTGCATTATTTTGTCCAGAAGATCCACAGAGAAAAATTCACAATTCTTCTAAATATACCTATCTCACTGATAGTGGACAGAGTGGTTGTAAAATTATGGGCCCAAACATAGAAAGCACTGTGAGGATAGCATGGGCAATATTTCATCCTATTATGTATGTATGTATATATTTATATATTCTTTAAAATGGAGATAATATATAGAGATATATAGATGTAATTTCTTTAAAATGGAGCCAATATGGTGGCACCTAAGCCAATCAACAATTGTTGTCACCATATCAGACATTACTAATTGATTGTAGAATGGTTTTTCTAAGAAGACCCGGGGATACTTGCAATTTCTTAAAATTGTGAATGAAGTAAGTGTTTATTGAGTAGATCATTGGCTTTACCTACCAAAGTTCATATACATTTTGTTTCCATTAATCTACTGCAATCCCTTCAATGGACCTCACTCACTCTGGCTCTTCCTTGCATTCCTTGTTTCTTTTCCTCCTTCTTCCAGAACCCATCTGAACTTGGTCTTTGGGTAAACACTGCCCTTTTCATCTTAACTGGCTGATTAGTCTAACATGGGATGAGTTCAGGTCCAGAACTGAATGGTAACTAAGGGCCGTCATCTTAGAGTTCACAGCAATATCTACCAGTTCAAGACGCCAGGCATCTTTTAAGATTTTGAGTTCTCTTACATCTTTTCCTGCCGCTCAATCCAGGACCTTCTCACATTGTTCTTTTCAGAGCATTTTGCCGTGGAAGCCAGGCACCATCTAGTCCTTCTGATCTCAAGATGGTGGCAGTGTGTGCGTTTTATTTGTGTAATGGATTAATTGCTTCCATATATCTTTCCATTTTTATAATTCTTCTTTTCTAAAGACAGAGAGGGACTATTAGTGGTACCTTAGATGGCCACTCAGAAGTTTTTTTTTTTGTTTTTTTTTTTTTCACTCAGAAGTTTTTAAGACACGAGCTACACCAAAAGATATGGTCTCTATGCCAATTGACCTTTATGTCCCCTGAGGTTCTCAGTCTCAGGTCTAAAGACTCCTTCTTTCAAGGAAGGTGTCTGGTTGTGTTAAAGAAATGTTTGTCCCTTTACCTTTAAGCTTAACCACATTCAGAGATATATTTGCAGCAATTGTAAATACACATATACAAATATTCTATGTCAAACCTATGTTTATTTTTTATACAATAGCCTATGTAGTCATTATTAGTAGATCAGAGATAGCGTAATATATATACTCTTTTCACCACCCAGGTTAGAGGTAGGCACAAATAAGTTCTCTGTCAAGAATAAATTTGTAAGACACTTCCACACCAAAGCAGAATTCAGTATATAAACTCTGGATAGGAGTGAGCTTCTATAGGATACAGACTGTACCCTGAATATAAAATGAATGCCTACTTGTACCTTCCTCCCATTAAGTGCTACAGAACAGAGACATAAAGCTACATCTTTACATTTTTAACTTAGGAAAGAATCCATCTCAGTCTTTCCATTTTAACAAAAAAAGAAAAGACTTCCAGTTCTTGTTGTAGAAACAGACGATAATAGAAGGAATGCAGAAGGCCATATTTTGGCTCCAAGCTTCCTCTCCACTGCCTTGCCAAGGAAAAGCTCAAAGGAGGAACCAGAAGCTCCCCTGGCAAGCCCATCAGCCCACTCCACTCCTAATCTTACAAAGAACAGAAATCGCACGCCACATAGTATTCTATAGAAGGGGCCGGATTTCTGCTAAAGAGATCACAAGAGCAAAGAATTGCACTCTTCTCAGAGAAGGCTCTTGCAAAGTTTCTGCTGAATGAGCTTTACATGCGGGTGGGAAAACCTAGTGTAAGGGATGTGGTTGTATTAATTATAAGATTTCAATTTGACAGTTTAATTAGGAAAAGGAGAGTTAGTGTGGGGCTTGCAGAATTCATGATGAATCACATACTTCAACAGACTTCATTTTCATATTTCAATTACACACATTTTTACTGATGAACAGCAACATAGCATTTTCTGTTTAATAAATGTGATATCTGTTGGAATTGATAACATTAGTTCTGTAATTACTGAGCCATTATTGTCAGGCCTTTAAAAACATGCAAAGAAGCCTTAGTTATTAAAATTTAGCATCAGCACAAAACTACATTCTGAAATGTTCCCCCTGAAGGGTTTCTTTTCTTCCCACAGCACATTAGTGATCCCTTATAGGTAGAAAGGTAAAACTTAATGTAAGTGTCTACTCCAGATTTACTCCATCTAATCACATCTTCTTTGAGGCCTGACATCCCACTATAATTAATATGCTCATCTTAATTCTTTATTTAGAATTCAGGTTAAAAACAGGAGAACAGAGCTTAACATAGTTGATGACATAATTTAATCCAGGATCATGTCGCAGATTCTGAGCTTCCTTTAAAATAATAGAATTTAACCACCAAAACATACACTTACCAATTTAAAGATAAATGTGGATTCAAAGGAAAATGCACGTTAAATGACACAGTCTGTGAAAATATGTAGAAACTCATGAGTTGGTTCCCAGAGTCCCTGCTTTGTGTTCTGGGAACTGAAGTCGGAAAGCCATTTGTGCCCATAGATGCGTTACTTTCTTTGCTTTTCCGCGGGTTATGAACAAACAGAAGTTGATGAAATCAAATACAGATGTCCATTTCCTCAGGGACTGGGAAAAGACAGTTCCCCAGCAATAAACAGCATACATCGACAGCGCAGTGTACTCGTTTTGTGAAATAGCGTCTGGATTATCGGCCGTGGTCCTCTTAGTGAACAACATCTCAAGTTCTAGTGACATGAACTACTTTCTCCCACATATGGAGACTATCGGATGACAGCTTATTTGGATGCCGTGCATCTGTGTGTTGGTGCATGTTACACACATTTATTTGTGTATTTATTTCAAAACATTTAAGTCACAGAAGAAAAAGAACAGTCCGGCAACCTAATGCCATTTCCTGCATGTTAATGGTGTGTATATAAAAAATCTGCCTTTCACAGTTTCCCAAAAATAAGGCATATTTTCCTCCCATTAACAGTACTTCACTTCCATTAGTTTTGAGGAGACCCTTGTGGAATTGAATATTTTCAGAATGTTAAGTAAAATAATGACCATGAAGGGGTTAGCACAACTCCTATTATATTGTTCAATATATATGAATTACAATTACTGTTAGCAGGCCTGTGATTCTTATACAAAAGCAAAAATAATACAGAAGTGTAAGAGAGTTTGTAAATGAATGCAAATTTTAGGAGAAAATGTCACAGCAATGCCATTCCTATTCCTCAGTGATATGCCAGTGATAAAATCATTAAATTTAGAATTTCCAGTTCTCGTCTTAATACAAATTATAGCTTTATCACTGGGCAGATTCCTGTTTTTCAGGTCATAGAATTTCTCCATCCAAGCATAAAATGCTTATGTATCAATGTAATCAAAAGAGCATTTGAAAATAACAGAATTTAACACTAAAGGGTCAATCACCCTCATTTTATAAATAAGTTAACTGAGGCCCAGAAAAGTAAAACTTTGTTTTGTCTGTTATCTTCTTTAGAATTTATTTTTGTTATTCATAATCACAGCAGTTAATAGGTATAGATTAGCTTTATTTAATACAGGCCCCACCCACTTTTCTTGCAATGGTTAAAAGATGTTCCACAGAATCCAGGGAATCCCCATGGTACTTTCAGAATCAAAATTAACTTCTCAATAATGTTAAGAAATGATTTGCTTATTTTGATCTATTGACATTTTTCACTAAAGGCACAAAAGAAATAGTGGGTAAAACCATTAGTGCATTGCAATGAATCAAAGGAGTGTCTCCAAACTGTATTCAGTCATTGTCTTTATCAGTACACACTTGCTATGAAATATAAATTAATTTTTTATTAATAAATCTTTTTATTGGGGCTCATACAACTCTTATCACATCCCCCACTGTGTCTCAGGTGCTGTCCCATTTCGGGCCATGGGTTGGTGCAGGATGTTGCATCTTGCACTGTGGCCAGCTGTGTGGTCCTCTCTGTACGAAGGGCCCTTCGCGCTGGGCTATCGTCCTGTGGGCTTGGTGGGCCCAGGTGTACTCCACTACATCCTTTCTCCTTCCTTTGTTTCAGCTTCCTTCTGGATGTGGTGTGGTGGGTCAGTTCCTTTCTCATTCCAGACTATCTATTTTCATTTTCTGTGGTATTCCCTTCGAATGTGGGGGTCAGGCTAATTCTGGTTTGGGTCAGCTTATGGTCCAGCCTCTTTGTGTAGTTCTCCGTACTTTACGTTGCCCCCCTTGTTTGGTGTGTCATGGTGGGGTCTGTATGCGTGTTCCAGTTCTGTGGGGACGCAACCAATACTCTCCCCTGGGTGGGTTAGTACACTGTTCCCCCCCATACCATCCACTCGGATTCTCCCCCTCCCGGTTCTCTCTCTCCCTGCCCCACTTCTCCTTCTTTATGCTGGGCTCTCATGTACCTCCCTAAGTGTGTTCTGCCCTCCCTCCAACTATCTATGCTTCCCCCCGTTTATTGTGGGATGATGTTTATTCTTCTCTTTCTGTCATGTTGATTGTACTTACCTCAGGGGACTCATGTTGTACCTGTCCCTTTGGGTCTGGCTTACCTCGCTTAACATAATTCCTTCCAGCTCTTCCCATGAAATAACGTGTTTCATGTGCTCATCCGTGCTTTTCAGTGCTGCATAGTACTCCATTGTGTGTATGTGCCAAAGTTTACTAATCCACTCGTCTATCGATGGAAACTTAGGCTGCTTCCAAGTCTTTGCTATTGTGAATTGTGCCGCAATAAACTTTGGAGCGCATATGACTGGTTGTGTTTTAGTTGCCGCTTCCACCGGGTATATGCCCAGTAGTGGATGGCTGGGTCATAAGGTAGATCAATTTTCATTTTCTTTAAGTATAGCTAGATTGCTTTCCACAGTGGCTGTACAAATCTGCACGACCACCAGCAATGGAGGAGGGTTCCTACTTCACCACAGCCCCTCCAACACTTGTTGCTCTCTGATTTACTGATCTGGGCTAGCCTCAGGGGTGTTAGGTGGTATCTCATAGTTGTTTTGATTTGCATTTCTCTTATGGCAAGGGACTTCGAGCACTTTCTCATATGCTTATTGGCCATATGGGTCTCCTCTCTAGTGAAAGTTCTTTTCAGTTCTTTTGCCCACTTCCTTAGGGGGTTAACTGTTTTCCTCATTTTGCAGGTCATGATGGTGTTGTAGATTTTAGTAATGAGCCCTTTGTCTGATGTGTCATTACTAAAAATCTCCCAGTCTGTGGGTTGTCTTGTCACCCTCTTGGTGAAGTCTTTTGAGGTGCACAGGTTAATTTTAAAAGCCAATATCATTAAGTTTACACCCCTGAGGCCTCAAAGGCTTGATGTTAAACAAGCAGGCATCAAGCAGGGAAGCAAGTAAACCCACATGAAAGAAGCAGGCTAGCTGGTGTGAGTATGAGGTGTCATAGGAGCAGGCATCAGGTATCAAAAGATCCAAAACTAGCAATTATGTAGATGTGAAAGAGGGGATTTGGAGAGGAGACCCATTGCCCATCTGTAGTCATTTGGATATCCCCCCACAGAAGGGTTACAAGGAAGGGACAATTCAACCAGGGTGCAGTATAGCACCGGTGAAACACACATAATTCCTCTAGTTCCTGAATGCTTCCTCCCCTCCACTACCATGATTCAGTTCTACCTTACAAAACCAGATAGACCGCAGTGCACACATTTGTACAGATAAGAGCTCTCCACCCATGAAACTCAGGACAGATATACTCTCAGGAACCATAGTGGGAGTAGTGATACCATGAGGGTAGGAGAATGGCGGGGGCAGTGTGTGTATGCGTTGGGGGGGGATATTGTAAGACATGAAATAACAATAATAATACATAATTGATCAAGGATTCATGAAGGTCGGAGGGGAGGAAGGAAGGGGAGGGAGGAGAAAAAAAGAGGAGCTGATACCATGGGTTCAAATTGAAAGATATTGTTTTGGAAATGTGGATGGCAACGTATGTACAAGTATACTTAATCCTATCAAATGATAGATTGTTATAAGATTTGTAAGCGCCTCCTCGCAATAAAATGATTAATTTAAATATATATAAGTGCATATTAAAATTTACGCCCCTGACTAGTCATGCTTTCAAAATGCTACCCACTGGCCTGTTATCTTCTACATTTGGCTTCATTGCATGTATTTCGTGAGTCTGAAGAGGACTTTATAGACATATGGACTAATATCAGACTTATGGACTTGCTCTGGACTGGGCTGGGATGTTTTGTCAATGTTCAATTGCTCTTGTTTATAAATCTCTGTCTTATACATATATGTGTGTCCATGGATTTGTTTCTCTTGTCTACCCAGACCAACACAGGGATATAACAGGAGATTGATGAACCAGACACAGCATCGAGATATAATAGTAGGCTAAGAATCAAGAGAGAGCTCAGTTCAACTATGGTCTCTCTTATCAAAAAGGCCATACTCTCAGCAAGGTGTCATCAGTCGGTGACCTGATTTATTAGGTGGTCTCCCCGCCAACCTTCAGTCAGCTACATTGAGTTGACACAAAATTTAACCATCATAGAATGGAGCAGATCTTATTCTCAAAGGATCGTGGACAGCTGTGCTAGTCTGTCTCTTGGCTATCAAAGGACTGATGTAAGGCATTTATCTGTTTCATCTATCTTTATATTTACTAAGGATGGAAAAACACAGGGCATTTAAAAAAATACTGTAAGGATATTACCATCCTAGAGTATCCACAAGAAATTCATTATCAAGTCAATGCCGACTCACAACAATCCTGTTAGACAGGGTAGCACTGCCCCTGTTAGCATCTGACATCGTAAGTCTTTACAGGAGTAGAAAGCCCCATCTTTCACCCGAGGAGCAGCTGCTAACCTCTCAGATCACAGCACAACAAGTAATCACTACACCACCAGGGATCCAAGAGTAGCCTGGGGCGGTGAGGAAAAGTCGGATTGGAAGACACAATAGAAATCATTAAAGTTTTGAGGAAAACTGAAGGAGAGAGTTTGTGCTAAATTTGGACATCCCAAATCATTATTCCTTCAGAGGAATCTCAAAATCCACAGGAATACCTGAAGCAAGATACATTTCAGAAGAAGAAAAAAAATGCAAAACCCTAAATTTTCACCTCAAAATGTTCTTCTGGTTTAGTGTAAACCTACCTAAGTTAGAAGAAGAGCCTCAGACCAGTCAATCTACTAAGAGAGAGATGGTGGTGCTGGTGGTGGTGGTGGTGGTGGTGGTGGTGGTGGTGGTGGTGGTGGTGGTGGTGGTGGTGGTCATGGTGATGATGGTGGTGGTCATGGTGGTGGTGGTGGTCATGGTGATGGTGGTGGTGGTCATGGTGGTGGTGGTGGTCATGGTGATGGTGGTGGTGGTCATGGTGGTGGTGGTGGTCATGGTGATGGTGGTGGTGGTGGTGGTCATGGTGATGGTGGTGGTCATGGTGATGGTGGTGGTCATGGTGATGGTGGTGGTGGTAATAATTACTGTTGCCCTTTTATTCTACTTGAGTATTTTTTTATTTCCCGCATCTTGTGGTACTTATTTTTTTCAAAAAAAAATTTTTCAAACTAGTCAAAGACCTTGGCATTTGACTAGTGCATATCATAAACTATGGATACCATTGAGAAGAATTGGAAACCCAAACCACTTCA
Source organism: Tenrec ecaudatus (assembly GCF_050624435.1). Lineage (NCBI taxonomy): Eukaryota > Metazoa > Chordata > Mammalia > Afrosoricida > Tenrecidae > Tenrec > Tenrec ecaudatus. Next base: position 88,454,541 of record NC_134531.1, read on the forward strand.
CTGGGCTTATGCAGAACTTGTACATGGCTCAAGAGGCATTTGTGCAAACAGAACAAAGGAACGCTGTGTGGTTTAGAATCAGGAAAGGTGCTTGTGAGAGGTGTATCCTCTCACCATTCTACTCAATCTGTACATTGAGCAAATCATCAGACAAGCTGATTGTATGAACAAGAATGTGACACCAGGATTGGAGAAAAGTTTTATTAACAACCTGCCATACGAAGATGACACAAGCTAGCTTGCTGAAACTGAGGAGGACTTGAAGCACTTTTAAACTAAACTCAAGGATTACAGCCTTCAATATACATTACAAAGCAATATAAAGGTGACCAAAATCCTTACTACTGGTCCAATAGATAACATCATGATAAAGGGAGAAAAGGTTGAAGTTGTCAAGGATCTTGTCATGCTTGGATCGTAATCAATACTCATAGAAGCAGCGGTCAAGAGATCAAAAGACATATTGCGTTAGCTAAATCTTCTCTATAGGATCTCTTTAGAGTCTTGAAAAGGAAGGATGTTATTTTGAGGACTAAGTGCCACTGATCCAAGCCATGATATTTTTAATTGCCTTAGATACATGTAAAATTTGGATGTTGACTATGGAAGACTGAGGAAGAAACAATGCATTTGAATTGCGGTGCTGGTGAAGAACCCTAAACGTACCATGGACTGCTAAAAAGGACAAACTGATATCTTTTGGAAGAAGTAATGCCAGCATGCACCTTGGAGACAAGGATGGAAAGACACTTTGAACATATTGTCAGGAGAGACCCGTCCCTTGAGAAGGTCATCATGCACCATGCTTGGTAAAGTGCAGGGGAAGCAAAAATGGAAAGGCTCTCAACTAGATGGATTGACACAGTAACTGCCCCAATGAGTTCAGACACGGGACCAAGGGTGAGGATGCTGCAGGAGCCAGCTGTGGTCCTCCTGTTGTTTACAGGGTCACAGTGGGTCTGACCTGACTGGATGGCAGCTAGCAAGAACACAAGTCCCAAGAAGTTGGATATTGAAAAAAGTCCGACACTTGACGATGGCATTCTGTTCCATTTTGCCCTCACGTATCCCTTGAGTCGATGTCCTCCCATCTCTGGGTTCTGTGGATCACTGCAGTGTCCACAGAACTCAGGAAAAGTTTGAAGAAATGTCTCCAGGGCAGTGGATGCAGTTCAGTCCATAGTCCAAAGGTCAGACAGGGGTCAGCTAGGTGCCTGGGCCAGGGCACTCGCTCCATTCTTGGCTGTTGCCGAGGATGAGCTCAGAGTCTCTGCTTTTCAGTGGACTCATTTTGTACCCAGCATGATGACATTGCAAGGAATCCTATTCACAACTCCTCACAGGCATATCCTGTCAGCATCTTCTCCCACATCCCTACCAGGCGCATGCAGGGAAAGGTCTTTTGGTGGAAGTGAGATGGTACAGACAAATGTCACTGAAATGTAATAAACTTTTGACCAGCCCTAGACTGTGTTTTATTGATGTATATATGACCTGGAGCTTCTAACCAGATGTTTCCAGTAGGTTTTGGCCTCGACTATTCGTAATCAGCCAGGTTTTACCCCAGGCCACTCCAGAAAGTTTTCTTTTTCCTCTTCTCAGCTGCAGTATATCATCTCTTACATAACTTGTAACCAATAGTAACTAAAATAACCGTAAAGAGTGTGATCTCATACACACCTTTCACTAAGGTCAGAACTCAGTTTTGTCCAATTCCTCTTTGTTAGCAGACAATACCTTCCATATTGGGGCCACAGACATTTTGAAGTGGCTGAATTGAAATCCAGGATTATTATATATCACATAAAGGATTGTGACTAGAAAGGTCATATTAATAGAGTATAACTCAGGTCTTCTAGGTGCTGATTTTCAATACCTGGCATGCTAGGAAAACTCTGTAGAACTAGTAAGTGAATAGTTTAAAGGAATAGGGGCTTCATTGACCACACATATTTGTATAAAGCGCTTGGAAAGCTTAATGGACTAGTAGAGCACCAACAACCCAAGAAACAGTAACTGTGAAATAGGGGTGAGAATTCAATTGCATTATGATGTTCAAATGCCCAGGTTTCAATGACAACAACAGCAAAAATCAGAAATACAATAGAGAGGATGGTTCATTCCAAAGAAAAATATTAAGTCACAAAAGTATGCCTAAGAAATTCAAGATATTTAATTATTAAGCAGAAGCTTTAAAACAACTATCCTAACCAATAGGCTTGAAAAGCTCAAGAGAAACATGAAACAAAGTAAATCAGGAATATTATGAATAAACAAAATTAGAATATCCATAAATAAGTTATAAAATGAACAATTAAATCAATGAATAAGTTATAAAATGAACAAAACAGCAATTCTAAAGCTGGGAAGTTCAATATAAAAAAAAATGAAAAGTCCTCGAGAAAGAATTTGAGCAATCAGAAGAATAAGTCAGCAAACCTGAAGACAGAAGAAATTAAAATTTCCAAAATGAAAATAAAGTGAACCTGCAAAGAAATCTGTGGTTCACCATCATAAGCAATATGTATTGAGGCAGTTCCACGAAGAAGAATGAGAGAAAGGAGATGAAAGAATAGTTAAAAGAATAATAACAGAAAAGTTCCCAAATTTGATGAAAGAATCCAAACATCCATGAACTGCAAATATGAAAATCTGAAAGAGACCCACAGTTAAGAAACATTATAATCAAACTGTCAGAAGCTAAGCATGCAGAAAAAAATAACTTATGCCGAAGGGATTTCAATCAGATTAACATTTAATTCTCATCAGGAACCATGCAGACCAGAAGACAGGGGATGACATTTTAAGTACTGAGAGAGAAAAAATTCTCAAGCAAGCATACTGTATGAACAAACCTGTTCCAACTGCTTCAGAGTTAAAGATAGTTAAGACGTCCTCAGAGACATGAAAGCTGAGGAAATATAGCACTGCTGAACTTGTAAAAGAAATACTAACAAAAGTTTTTGAGGCTAAAAGGAAAATACTAGAAATTACCTCGATGGCATATGAAAAAGTAATTATCATCGCCAAAGATAACTTGTGAGCAAACATGAAAACCAATGTTACTGTATTTTTGTTTCTTTCTCCATTGATTTACTCTATAGGATATAAAAGTTCGATGCTTCAAAATAAATATGAATTGATATTCCTGCTCACATAATGCACATAGATGTTATCTTTGACAATGACAATATAAGTAGAAACAGAGTTATGAATGAGTAGAACTTTTATTTACTATTAAAAGTAAATGTGTACGAATTCAAATTAGAGTGTTATAAATTTGGAAAGCTTAAAGCAATTCCCATGGAAACTATAAATACACAAATTGTTTTTGAAATACACAGATTGATTTTTAAAATATAGGTCCCTAAAAAAATCAAATAAGTACAAAAGAAATTATTAATCCAGGACATGAGGGACATAACTGATTGTGTTAGATGGGTACATTAGAGAAACTAGGGAAACAAATCCCCAGAAACTCACATGTATAAGAGAGGGTTTTGTATAAAGGGTAAGGGTACATTAAGATAGCATCCCAACCCAGTGCTGCCCAAACCCATAAGTCTAACATTAGCCTATATGTCTGACACCAATCTACAAAGTCCTCCTCAATCTCACAAAGCACACACAATGATGCTCACTGCAGGAGGAAAGCTGAATCAATGAACGTGTAAGCATCTCAGCTCTGGCAGGGGTCTCCACACAGCTGCTCCAGCACCCAATACTACATCAGGGTAGGTCCATGTGGATTCTCCTCAGGGATGTCTTGCAGGAAATGAGCCTTGCCAGCTGAAGCAGGGACCTGGCTAAGGCAGCTGCATCCTTGCTGCCCATCAGAAAGCAAGAGACCCGAGAACTAAAATGCAAGGCTCACTTTGCCATTTATCTCTCCGCCCTTCAATTGATCTCACATGTGTTTATCTGCCAGGTTTGCACAATAAATCTTAACTATCTCACTGGTATAAGGCATGCAGAGAACAAATTTTTTTGTGTGTGTGATCCAAGTGAATTTAATGAAAGTTCAAAGAAGCATCAGGTTTTACGCGGCACCCATTAGGATTCCTTTGACCATGTGGCCTGGCAGAGACTGCCCCAGGTCACGCAAGGATCTCTCCCCTCCCACGAAGACGATCAGACCGCACAAGCAAGACAAGACCAAGAGCGAGAACAAATTTTAAAATGGCAATGTAAATTGTTAGGTTATTACTTTAAATTTAATAGGTTTTTATATGCTCTAACTATAAGCTGTATTCAAGAGACTCACTTCCTACCCAAAGATATAAATATGTTAAAGATGAAATTATATAATTTCATCTTTAACATATTTATATATATATATATCATTTTATATATATATCATTTATATATATATCATTTATATATATATATCATTTCCCAATATAATGTCCTTTATTTTTTATAATATTTTTACTTAAAGTTTCTTCATTCTTGATATTATAGTCATAATAGCTTTATTTTATTTGGTATTTATATGAAATATATAGATATATAGTCGATAAGAAACAATGAATATATATATGTATATATGCCATTCAAATATTAAGTAAAATAAAAGGAAATGAATGTGGTTATAATAAATCCAAAAAAGAGACTGAGAAGACAAAGGGCATTATATTGTGAAAAGAGGGTTATTTCATCAAGAAGATACAGCAGTTATAAACATGCTTGACCTAACCACAGGGCCTAAAATTATATAAAGAAAATACTGACAGAATTCAAAGGAGAAATAGATGATTCTAGCATAACTGTTGGATACATCAATGCATCTCTTCCAATAATGCATATAACATCTAGATAGAAGATCAATAAGGAAATGATCTCAGATATCAGTGAGTACATTTTGAGTCATCGTAACCCCATTGTGTTAGGTCTGGTTGTCTAAAGAGACAAACTGAGTAACATTCATATATGTATAATAAAGAGGTTTATATTAAGAAGTAATCCTATATCAAGAAAGTATCCCAACCCAATCCTACTCAAGTCCATAAATCAGCTGCTAGCTAGACCCCTCTTCATTCTTATGTAGCCGCAGGCCAATGACATAGAAGGGTGAAGTGGGGATACAGGGAGATCACAGGCTGGTAGGAGCAGTCACATGGATTCAAGGCCATGGAAACATAGCAGGACCCCGGCAGTTCTTGGGGTCAAGAGCCCACACAGGGTCACCACTGAATGAGACACAGAATCCCATCCAGGATGAAGACAGTGGACAAGACAGAGAAGGGAGATCCCTAGTGTCTCGCTTATGAAAAGGCCACACCTCTCTGGAGACATCATTAGGCTGTGACCTGATTGACAAGTTAGACTCCACCTTTGCACAAGGGCAAGTTGACATGAACTCTAACGATCACATCTATATTTGCCAGTGTAGACCCACGTGCTGGAGGCTTTTCACAGCTGATTTTTTCAGGAGACCATCAAGCTTTTCTTTGGGGGGGGGGGCCCCTCTGGGTACATTCAAATCACTAGAGGATTTTAAAAATACTTTAAACCAATCAGATCTAAAGGCTAGAGAGAGAATACTTCACCTTGCAACAAAAGAATGCACATCTTTCTTGAGCTTTCTGGGTCATTCTTCAGGGTAGGTCCTACATTAGGCCATAAACCACATCTCCATCCATTCAATGATTGAAGTCCTCCTACAAAGCATTTTCATTAACCACAGCGAAATAAAGGTAGAAATAAATGTTGTTGATAGGGACTGCCAAGTCAGTTTTGACATATAGTGACCCAATGTGACAAAGTACTGCTGCCCTATGGGATTTTCTAGGCTATGATCTTTATAAGCACAGATTGTCAGGCCTGGGACCTCCCGAGCCATCGGCTAACTTCAGTTTAGCAGCGTAAGTACTTATCCATTGTGTCATCGAAACTTTGCTGACCTGAGAATTAGTACCTGAGTTTAATTCTTTAATGGGAGACATGGCCTTTATTCTATATCATGAATGTAAAAAAAATGTTCTAAAGAAATGTATTGTATTCATTTAAACTTGTAAGAAATCAGAAAAAAATGATATTTTACAGATTTTAAAATGGTATGATGAAGTGGAAATAATAGGATAATCGATTCTGAATGAAAGAATACTATAAGGATGGAAGAAAAAAAATTGGATATTCAAAAGGAAAGTTTTATCTATTTTATAATTTGACATAAAGACAACCATGTTTGGGAATTCCCCAAAATAACAGCAATTCTATCATGCACCTTCTGGTCCATCCACAATATTGTAATCTCTGTAGAATAAATATTTCCCCTTGCACTTTACTAAATAAAAGATCAGGATTGGATCACAAACTAATTCTAGACCCTTGGCCTACAATTCCTTGCATGGCACTGACGTTTTATAAAATTAATGTTTTTGCATGTCTTGTTTGCAGGATTTCAACAAGGCTTCCCGCTTGCAATGAAGGAAAATAAGCGATGATGGTTTGCTCAGTACACGGAACAGGGAACAGGAATAGAGTAGCCCCGCTTCAAACCTGCCCTGGCCCCATTAGCTCTGTGACTCTGAGCAAGTGCCTCACATTCTCTAGGTCTAAAGAGAAAGACCTTTTTTTTTTCTAAAGAGAAAAACCTTTTTGAAAAAATAAAAATTGGAATCATTCTAAACTTAATTATTTATATAGTAAATTAACATTTTTGTCACAGACATTATTTTTAACATGTTTCATTGGAATTTTGTGGAACAATATTTCCTTCCAGGAAAATCAGGATATAGAATATTAAAAGCATTCTAATAAGACATATTATGCCCTGAGAAAAATGTATCTTTAAGCAATTCCTTTGTTTATCTCAGTGTTTCCTTAACTAGTTAAAGACATTACTATTTCTTACTCATTTCCCCAGCGATGTCCAGAGGGCTACTACCTAAATAAGAAAAATGATTATAAAGAGTTTAAAATGGGAATTTGTTTCTATCAAAATCCATTTCTGCCCATATCCCTGGGGAATTTTAAGAGTTCAAGATGCCAGAATCATGTACTTTCCAGCTTTTATGAAAACAGTAAACTACACAAAAGGAAAACGTGCTTTTTTTTTACTACCTCAAAAAATATTGAAGATAGATTTTGTGTAGGGTCTAACATCTGTCATTTTCAGTCTGCTGGCAACTATGTTAGTCACTTTTCCCCTGACTGCTGTTTAAATAAGATTCCAATCTTAAAGGTACTTCAGAGCACAAAGGGCAATAATATTTAATATAAGGGATGATGGCGCATTATTAACTCTCAATGACTTTAAAAAATTTCCTCCCATTTTTAAGCTGTACTGTACTCATACATTTAAAGTAGTTTCTGTCGGTAAAAAGGAACCCTAGTGACACAAGTGCTCAGCGACTAAGCAGAAGCTCTGTGCCTCTGGCCCATGGATAGCTCTGCTCAGCAGGCTACACATGGACCAATGGTTTCAGAAAGATGGCCGCTTTGGAAACCTTATGAGGCAGTTCTCCATTGGCTCACTCTCAGTCAGAGTTGACCCAATGGCAACAGGTTCACCAATAGCAACTGTAATCTAGACTTCCTGAGACCACCAAACTAGGAGACACGTCAATGCTCTGCTTAGGGAAGTGTGTCAGTTACTGTCAATCCTCTGGCTAAGGTTCAGCTTCCCATTTTATTTGAATCTCTAACATCTGTTGCTATTTGTTTGAATTTCCCTTAAGCTGGCTTATTTAAATAAATAAATAGATAGATAGATAAATAAATAAAAGGAAGGGGGGAAACTATAATACAAAACCAGAAAACAGGAACCACTGCAAATTATCTGTGAATACAGTAGATGGATTGTCAGAAACGTTCCCCCTCACTTGCCAAAGGCTGCGTGACTGATAGAATTATTGACTTGAGCATGAAATGAAGAGCACTCGCTAATATGGAGCACTGTTTTAACCCAGTTAATCAACAGGATTCATATGTGGGTCTTCATACGGACTAGTTCACAAGTATTAACACTGCAGGCTTAACGTTTTCCTCTGTCTGCTTTCCTGCAGATTGGTCAGAGCCTCTGGGCCACCACTTCCCACACTCACCTTGGGTTCGAGGGATGGGAATGATTGAGAAAGACTAGGGGAAAAGATAAACCCAGCTATGGTTCGGTGATCTGCCCAGCCTAAAAATTAATCCAAAATAGAGTCTTTAATACCAATTTGTTTCTTGCTACTCTTTTTAAAATAAAGTTTCTAAATTATTTTTTAAATTCCAGGAAGATCATTTGTAGCAAATATAGACGTCCCCAAAATGTTTGCTGTCCTTTAAAATACAAGTCAAGGATCAATTATCAAAACAAGCACATTCCATTAATCAGTTTACAAAGGTGCAAATTGTTTTCCAGAATACAATGCCAGGGAGGCTGCTTTGTTTAATGACAAACCTAACAGCAAGCATCCCTGGGGCAGGAAACAAGTAATCAAGAAACCATCCCTGAAAGTTTTGAGAATGCTGGCAAGAGTCTATTATAATGCATGGCTACAAGGAGACCTTGTACGGAGAACAATATACTGAAATAGACCAGACTTGTTAGGAAACAATAACCTTAAATATAGTTCTGGATCTGACAGAGCTAAGAGATTTTTGCCTTCGAGGATCAAATTTCTTACTGGAGTAGCTTTTTCTGCTGTCCACTTTCTGCATGCCATAATCGCATGTCGGTGCACAACTTCAGCAATGTGTGTGTGCGCGCGCGTATCCATTAAAAGTCATAATGTTATTAAATCCAAGAAAACTAGCACAAGAGCATTGTGTTTCTCTTCCGTTCCACTAGCTTCTCTCCTGTGAAGCTTCGTCGCCTTCCTCCCTTGCCATAGAGGGTCCCTGGGGATTGACTCCATGACCTCGAGGTTGGTTTGGAATGCACTCGCTCTGTATTAGAAGAGATAGAAGTTGCAAGATTAATTACATAGATAAAATAGAAATGCTGTACTCTAGTAGCAAGTAACATGTATTAAGTGAAGTGCCAAACAACAGCAAAAAATATTGTTTGAGGGGATGGTAAAGAGAGACTTAACTTGACAACTGAGCTGAGGTGAGCAAAAATGGGCAAAGAAAAGCAGACTTTCAAGAAAAGTGTAGGGTGGGGAAACTGCATATGACATAGAGAAGATAGTGGGGCCACCATGTGCACTGAAAGCAAGGGCTCATGAGAACAAGTAAACATTAAAAAAGAAACTAACACCTGATGCGGAGAGATGACTCTAACTCACAGTGACTTTGTAGGGCAGTCGAATTGTCCCTGTGGGTTTCCAAGAGTACCTCTTTGTGGGAATAGAAAGCCTGGTCTCTGTTGGAGATGTTAGTGGTTTCGAACTGCAGACCTTGTGGCTAGCAGTCCACTGCATAACTGCTACCCTCCCAGGACTCCCACTGAATAAGCATCGCTCTGTTCTATTCGGTTACAGCAACTGGTTTTTCAGACACAGCTCTCCAACCATTTAAATCTTCCGAAGTGCTCTGGGTAAGCTTGAACTCCCAAACTTTTGGCTAGTCGCTGAGTGTGTACACAGATTGTACCACTCATAAACCTCTCAGAATGAGTCCCAAACCCATTGCTACGGGGTATATTCTAAAGCATATCGACCTTATCTATGGTTTCCAAGATTATGTAAGCCTTTTATGGGAACAGAAAGATAGTTTGAAACATAAGTCGTGGAGAATACGGGTCTGTTTTCCAAACCCAATTCCCATTTTTTGTAGCACAGGATCTCATGACTTTGGGAGACTATTGAGAGGGTACATGACAAGCATTATTTTCCCTAACTTAGAGGTGGGGTCAGAAATGCTGGGAAGAGGTCAGGGTCACACGGAGCCTGACACAGGGAATGACAAAGAGTCCTGTTTCCCAGTCTGGCGAGCTCTCAGCCAAAATACACTACAATCTCCCTGCCTTTTTCCCAGGTTCCAAAATACTAAAATGGAATGACCATGCTGGAAGGAGTTGGAATGCTGGAACTGCCCCTTATTTTTTCCTTTCCTTGTGACGAGAAAGAAAAGAGAGGAGAGCTATTGAACTTTTAAACTTCCTGATAAACTATAATGTGGGAAAATGCCATTTTTAGGTTTACATGAAGGAGCTACCTCTGAGAATGGCCTCTTGGCCTGTGAAAAACTAGAAACATCCCAAGAAGTCACTGAAATGTTGCAGTACTGTGAGAATTTGTATAAAAATAAACACTGGATTATTTCAGGCGCAGTCCCTGGAGAAAATGAGCCAGAATTACTCAGAACTACTAGGCTAATCTTGACAGAACAGAGGAAATGAACAACTGAAGCCAGATTTTTTTTCCCCCTTTTTAGAAAAAAAATACAAAACAAACAACCACCACCATTTGTGATATTTTGGAAAATGAAAAAGGAATCAGGTTAACCTTGTGGTTCAAATGACCCTGAAACTAAGATGGCTTCGTTTCCTGATGAGAAAATAGAGTCTGAATCAGTGCTGCTTAGAAGGTGTCGGCTGGAAGCCACTGAGCAAGAGCTTGAAGCCGGGCACTCAGAGCCCTCAGTCAGCGGCCTGTCTATCCTCTAGAGCTTCTGGGATTTTTTAAAAGCTTTGATCAGAAAATATTTTTCTCAAGAGAAATGAAGATTCAAGAGCCAAAGGAAATACACATTATCACATGTCATCACAAGTCTGCCCGTGAGCCTGATGAGGGAAGTGTTTCCTTTCCATGGAAAAATAACTTCCCACTGAACTCTGGTTTGAAAGAAATCTCTTCATTGAGAATGCCGAATCACTCTAGGACTTAATTCATCTTTGTAACATGAACGAAAGTATAGAATGCTAAAAAGCAGACCAGAGTCCTTTCTTGATGTGTTGAAGGGAATTTCCTACTGAAGGCTGTCCTGCCTCATGTAGCGTAGCCCAGTTAGTTAGTCGGCAGTGTATATATATTTGATGCCTGCTCTGGGTTGTACTTTGAGCGGGAAGAGTGCAGATTACTGAAGGTGTTTGCTGAAGAAATTGAGCCATGCTCACCTACAAGCAGAGCTATTAAAACCACAGTTTTCTGATGTGCCTTTCTGAGGAAACAGACATTCCTGAGACATGGCACAGGGCCAAAAGAAGGAAGATAAAGTCAACACCATCACTTCGTCTTCCTCACAGCTAACTATGAGCGCGTAATTCTCACTGCAAAAAATTAACGCGTGGAAGAGACTTTTAGGCTATCACAAGAGAAGAGACGAATGTTTCTAAAAGTGAATGATCAAGCTGCTAAGGGTTATATCTCTAATCACACAGAAAAGCAGGAGAATAAAAATGGGAAAGTGAGATATGTTTTTCTGCGCTCTCCCTAAATCAGTGGGGTCTTCCAAGAAGAGAAGCCAAGACCTACCTGTGTGAGAGATTCTTTGGGAGCAATGCCTGTGAGAGATGCAGAAGAAAAGGAGCAGGTGGAGCAGGGCACGCGTTCAAGTTGTGATACAGTTGAACACTCAAAATGAAGAAAGATAAGGTGGGGGGGTTATTAATAAAAAACTTCAACAGCGTGGGTAGTTTTACATGCGACTTGAGAAAGCTCTAGCCAGGACACTGGGAAGCCCAAACACAATGGTGATGTGTAGAAAAATTCTAGTTGGTCAGAAATAGCCAGACCCTGATGGTGCAATGAGGGGGCTAGTAATGAGTTGGGCTAGTAATAATAAGGTCAGGAGTTCTAAACCACCAGCCACTGTTTGGGAGAAAGACTGGGTTTTCTACACCCATAAAGAGTTATAGTCCCAGAAACTCACTGGTGAGATTCTACCCTGTCCTATCGGGCTGCTGTGAACTATGAATTGGGATCGACTCATTGGCAGCAAGGTTGAAGAGATTGAGCGAGTCCCCGCCATGCCTGGATGGTGGGGTCTTGGCTCATATGTGAAAGAAACCCCAAAGGTATTGCTAAAGGAGACTATTAGCTAATTACACTCCTGGCAGCTATTCAAAAAATTCTTTTATGGAGAGAGACCTGAACTATACACACCCATGAATGGTACAGGCCACATCTTCTTCTCTATGTGTGCACTCCTGCATTTCCAAGCAGTATCTCTCCCAGGACTCCAATGGGCTTCTCCAGAGGAAACTTAGAAGAGGGAGGTTAGGGAAGAAAATATTTCCCATCACTGAAGTGTGTCTTTAGGCTACAGCTCTTACTCTTTGTCTTTTCCCTTCACCATCTATTATAAATGCCCCCTGTCTTCAGCTATGCCAACTCTTGACTTTGTTACCTCTTGGTGTAGTCCCAAACTCTCATGAATGTGCTTCGGAGCCCCTGGTGATCATGTTCTTCTTAGATTTGAGTTGTTCCACAGGTCCATTCATGGGCATAATTCATCAAAAAATACCCAAGTAGAGCAATGGGGTTCCACAAGCATGTCCCTCTTCCTGCATGATTGACCAACTGCTCTCTGTGCTGCCCCCTGTTGGCTAAGTCAATCCCTTCTGGTACACAGGGAATTCAAAGTGCTTGGGTAACAGCCATCCATGATATTTCATGGGGGCTTTGCTATGTCCATGGGAAAGGTATGTTCCATTTAATAACCTGGATCTTATCAACCTCATATGGCCCAGTATTATAGAAACAAGAAATGTAAAATTCCCTAGTGTGTGACTGAGAATGATAAAAAGTGGGTGTAATACAGCGTTTTCTTGAATTGTCTTAACCCACAGACTAGTCAGTTCCTCTTCTTAAGAATCTACTTAAGTCCGCATTTTAACCACTTCTCTTTTATATTTCTCACACTCCAAGGTCATTATGCACCTGTATTAATCACCCAGGACCAGTGACCAAACAAATATGAAAAGCCTTTATGTCCAAATTTTTGTTTGTTTTGTTTAATAAATCATTTTACTGGGCCTCTTACAATTTCTATAACAATCCATACATCCAACTTTATCAAGCACTTTATACATTTTCCCATCATCATTTTCAAAACATTTCTTTCTACTTGAGCCCATGGTATCAGGTTCTCTTTTTTCCCTCCCTGCCCCAACATCCCACGTTTGTGAAACTTTGATAAAGAAAAATTATTAGTATTTTCATATCCTACACCATCCGCTGTCTCCCTTCACCATGTGTTTGCTGTTCATCTCCCTGGAGGGGGCTTGGGCAGTTAATACCCCTTCCTCCCCCTTCTCCCATCATCTTTCTCCTACCCTCATGGTATCACTACTCCCATTACTTTCCTAAGGGAGTTATCTGTCCTGGATTGTGTGTGTCAAGAGTTCTTATCTGTACCAGTGTAAATGCTCCCAGCTAGCTGGATTTTTAAGGTAAAACTGGGGCCATGATAGTGGGGTGGAGGAAGTATTAAAGAACTAGAGGAATATTGTGTATTTCATCAGTGCTATACTGCACCCTGGCTAACTTGTCCCTTCCTTGTGACCCTTCTGTGAGAGGATGTCCAATTGTCTACAGATGGGCTTTGGGTTTCCACTACCCCCGACCAACATTCTCATTGATATGATTGTTTGGGGTCTTCTACACCTCGTGATCACACCAGTTGGTGTGCTTCTTCCATGCGGGCTTTGTTGCTTCCCTGATAGATAGCCTCTTGTCTAACTTCAAGCCTTTAAGACCCCAGTTGCTATATCTTGCAATATCCAGGCACCATTAGGTTTCACCACATTTGCTTATGAACCCCTTTTGTCTTCAGTGATCATGTCAGGTTCACATGATTCACAGAATGCCAGGTTATTAAAACAAATTGTCCTTGTGTTGCAGCTTCTGCTTGGATAGAAGCCCAATGTCCATCTGCTACCTTAATACTTAACATTTAAATATATGTACATAGACCTATTATCTCTACTATTATACAGTCATATATTTACATAGGTCCTAATGTTATTAGTTGTGACTCAGTCAATTCTGAGTCATGGAACCTATGACCTTGTACCTACAAAATTATCAAAATGTCTATTGTAGGAAGCCTGGGGCACCTCACCATCCTTGCTGAGCAGCCACGGTCTTCTTTAATTTCAGCTTGCTGTTGCCCTGTGCTGAGGCACAAAAATACGTGTGACCCAGCCTGGCAAGGTTCTCTAGGTTAGACTTTTAAATAACAACAGATTTCTCAGCCTCTGAAGCGCAGGAATCTTCCCTAAATAGTCACTAGCCAACTCTTGTTCATTTTTGCTAACCAGTATAATATTGCCGTTGTTGTTAGGGACCAACAAGTGGGTTCCAACTCAAAGCACCAGTGTAAGACTTTATTCAGTGTTTGTGTTGTGTCTCATCATCCAAAAAACCTATAACTATACCTAATGTCATATGATTATTAAGCAATGAAGCCACTTCTTTAAAACTGTATTATTGATTGATAATTCATGTACCATACAACTCAGGGGTTTAAATATATTGATAACAGTTGTACAATCATCACCACAATCAATTTTAGAAATTTGTCTTCACTCTTGGACCATGGAGCCACATATATAGCCTACCCTTGGGTCCCACATCCACAAATCCACTATTAGACCAAATGTAAAAAGGGTTTTGAGTCAGTGAGTATACAGCATCCTGGAATATTCTTCCAGAGTATTGTCTCTGAGCTAGACCTTTAGTTATCCAGTCAAGACCCATTGGGGTCTTTAATGATACCCATGGATTAGACGTTCTGTTAAAAGTAATTGATGATCCTATTACAGAACCTCCTGAACATGGAAATATGTTCACTGGTAGCATTCACTGTGGATCACAAAGTCTCTTGGAAGTCAAGAAAGAAATTGTCTACTCATAATACCTATCTATTTCAGTGAGAACAAACCCTTGGCCAGATAAGAAAACAAGAGACCTGATTTACTCAACCAGTTACCAAGGGGCTGGTGGATTTCTTTGAGGAATATCGATTCAGCATTGGCAATAACTTGATCAGTCTGGGCAAGGAGGAATCCATTCTACTGGGTTCATATAAACCCTCTGCCTCAGCTGCTGTTCTCTCTAGTCATAGGCAGAGATGTTCCACTTTTCCAAGTTCTAGTGTAGCTGGTGACATAGGTAAGCTAATGTCTACCAGCTGAGTCATTTTTGCCAACTTCTCCCACTTTCGATGCTTTCTGGTGGGTATTCATAAGCAACACAAAGATCTTCACAATCTGTACCCACTTCCATATGTCCAGTCATGTGCTTCTATTTCAGACCTTCATGCAGTGAAACATTCAGGCTTCCCAGCAGCCAGCCACATCATTTGAGTTACTCAAAACTGTATATATTTTCACCTTGAGATATGTATCATTCCACAAAATGTAAAAATTCTGATTTGAAAAAGTTCTCTCACTACTCTTCAAATGAAATTTGGAATGCAACCGCATGTATTTTCGTCTTGACCCACATAGTTAAACAAACTCATCTGCTTGGGTTGAATTTTATGGCCCCTGAAAATAAGTTGCAATTTCAGTCCCTACCTATAGATATGATCTGTTTGGAAATAGGGGGTTCTTGTGTTATGTTCATGAGCAGAATGAGTCCTAAACTAAAGAAACTTCTGAGTTGTCTTACGAGGGGGTAATAGATCTATGTACATATATTTATAGGTTTAGTATTAAGGAAACAGATGGACAGTGGGCCCCTGCTCAAGTACTCCCTCAACACAAGAACACTTTGTTCTAACAATTTGGCGTTCTGAGACACTCACCTGCCTGGCACGATTGCTGATGACAATGGGTGCACAGGCAAATGTGGTGAAGAAAGCTGATGGTGCCCAGCTACCAAAAGATATAGCACCTGAAGTCTTAATGACCTGAAGATAAACAAGCAGCCATCTAGTTGAGAGACAACAAAACCCACATGGACGAAGCACACTGGCTTTCCTGACTAGATCACTGAGAACAAAGTGGGTGCATAAGCAAAAGTTGCGAACAAAGCCGATGGTGCCCGGCTATCAAATGATATAGCATCAGGGGCCTTAAAGGCTTGAAGACCATTAGGTGGCCATCTAACTAAGAAACAATATAGCCCACAAGGAAGAAGCACACTAGCCTACCCCAACGTGAATGCTGAAGACACAGCAGGTGCATGGGCAAGTGTAGTGAAGAAAGATGATGGTGCCCTGTTGTCAAAATATATAGAATTTGGGGTCCCATAGGCTGGAAGATAAACAAGGGGTCATCTAACTTAAAAACAATAAAGCCCACATGGAAAATGCACACCAGCCTGTGAGATGACAAGGCATTGAAGGGATCAGATATCAGACATCAAAGACAAAAAAAAATCAAAGCATTGTGAATGAGGGGGAGTACACAGTGGGGACTCAGGGCCAATCTGGGGGAAATTGGACATCCCTTTGCAGAAGGGCTGTGGGGAGGTGACGAACCTATCAGAGTGCAGTGAGTGTAGCAATGATGGAACATACAATTTTCCTCTAGTTCTTGAATGCTTCCTCCCCCCCACTATCATGATCCCAGTTCTACCTAACATAACCGGCTGGACCGGGAGATGTACACTGGCATGGAAAGGACCTGGAAATATGGGGAATCCAGGACAGATGAGCCCCTCAGGAACAGTGGTGAGAGTGGCAATATCGGGAGGGTGGAGGGAGGGTGAGAGAGAAAGGGGAAACAGATGACAAGGTCTACATGTAACCTCCTCCCTGGAGAACTGGGTGAGGAAGAAGTCAGATGGTGTAACATATTATAAAATAATAACTTTTTATAAATTATCAAGGGGCAGGGGGACGGGGAGCGTGGAGGGAGGGGAAAATGAGGAGCTGACACCAAGAGCTCAAGTAGAAAGCAGGTGTTTTGAGAATGATGATGGCAACATATGTACGAATGTGCTGGACACAAATGATGTATGTATGGATTGTAAAAAGAGTTGTATGAGCCCCTAATAAAATGATTTTTTAAAAGAATTTGCAAAAAAATCATACTGGGGTAAGAGATTGTGTGAAGATTTATCTATCCTATAAGCCAACAAATGCCAAAGAACACCATGAAACCCCTGTTACTACTGATCACCCCCTAGAGGTGATCCCGATGTGTATTTATGCTCTACAAATCTGTGACAAAATATTTTTTTGTTCTTGATTGCAACCTATTTGTTTATGTGATGTGTGTCTTGTTACTGTTGTTGGTTTTTACTGTGGAAGCAGTAAATAAATAAGCCAAGCTTTAGAGTTCCCCACCGCCCTCTTGAGTGATCATGAAGAATATCCTCATAGAGCCAAAGGCATGAATTGAGTAAGGATGCTAATGCAATTGTTGTGATGAAAATTCAGGCCTTAGAGTTAATGTTCATGTAGCTTCCTTGTTCTCTCTGATCTGCTCAGGATCAATCCCAAGTGTACAATTGCACAATTCCCTATGATGGACAGCTGCTGGTTACACCCAAATTATCTGACAGAACAGGTTCCTATGAATCTCTAACAAAGTCCAGTAACGTGTCATGAACAATTTCACAGCCGGCATATGGTTTCCCGCTACAGATAGAACTGCCTAGCTGTGCGTTCTCAGGGCATGGTATCATTCTCTCACCAGGCTTCCCATACGCTTCACACTTCATCTTTTCTCTTCAACATCATAGAATCTAATGTACCCAAGGGTACTTGCATATTCTGAATCTACCGCGGAGTCTTTTGCACTGCAGAGTTTTTCTTGCTCTAGGTCCCCTCAGAGCTTCCATTATATCAGCTGCAAGATGTTTCTTGGTATGGACTGCATTACCTCCAGAAGACAAGCAGCTTGTCAAGTGCCTTTGTGATGGGAGACGCAAGATAATGCAGCCATTTGTCTTTTATTTTTGATGAAATATTTCAGTATGTCCTGACCATTTGACCTTCAGAAACTACAGAAGTAACTACTCATTCGTCTTCATCGCTCTCTCTCATCCTCTGAAGCAGACCTCTTACTAAGACTTCCGACATGCAAGCCACTTCTTGTTCCTTCCTCCCCACCAGCAGGACATCATTAAAGCAACATGTCATGTGATGCTCTGTGGTATGTCCAGATGGTCCATGTATTCCAACTATTTTATGACACCATATAGGAGAGTTCACGTGTTCTTGTGGCAAAAAAATGTAAATGTATATTATTGTTCATCTATGTGAATACAAACTATTTCTTATCATCTTTTCTGACTGCATTATAAAATAACACATTTTCTATTTAAAGGCCTTATATAATATGCCGATGAATGTATTGATCTTATCTCCTTCAGCTAAAGTACCATATCTAGTATAACAGCTGCAATCAGGGTGGTTGCATAATGAAGTTTCCAGCACCCTACAGAAATTCTCTAAGATCTATTTGGTTTCTGTAGAGTCTACACTGGTAAATTGTGGTAGTTCCATAATCTGTTGTCAATTTGAGACTTATGAGTGAAGATGTGGAGTTAACCTGTTAATCAGGTTGCAGCTTGCTGACTTCATTTAGAGGCAGGACGCAGGCTCACTCCCTGTGAGACATTTCGGACTACAAGCCACATGGTGCTATACTGATGGCAATCAGAGACCTGCTTCTACTGCCACTGAATCCACAAGACTTCCCACCCATTGACCCATGATATTCCTATATCCGGTGTCATTTCATGTGTTTCGTTGAATCTAAATACGACCTTATGGATTGGTATCAAACATATGGGCTAATATCAGACTTATGGACTTGATCTGGACTGGGCTGGGATGTTTTCTTAATATTCAATTGCTCTTGAATATAAAGTTCTTTCTTATACACCTATGAGTCTCCCTGGATTTGTTTCTCTAGTCTAGCCAAATGAACACATGAATTAAATAGAGGTTTGCTAGAGACCACCACACCTGCATCCTTAATATCAATAGAAATGACTCAAATTTTAGCTGTCCCCCTGAGAAATGGTATTACTTTGAATTCACTCTCTTGCTGAAGGAAGGGACAATCCCAAAAATTTCTACTTGTTTTCTCCAGTCTGATTGCTTTAATTCCATCCACAGTTCAAAGAGTCCAATGGGATTATTCCAAATACTGAACATGTCTATCTCAATTTTAAATGTTGGCATCAGGGATATGACAATTTTATTTTAAAACCTGGTGGAGCTACTCTAAACTAGACTTTGGCCAGGACTCCACTGGCTCCTTGGCTCATATATACCAGTATTCTAACAAGGACCTGCTAATCACTAGACATCAAAATCAAATCAATTGCCCTTAAAATGACTAGTATATCCCTCCCTAGTCTACGATCATCCCAGTAAATTGTCAGAGAGCCTTTTGGGGAAAGACCAGGAGAATCATTACAGTGTATACTTGACAATTTTTTGCCAGATGCCTTTCACTGAGGCACACAACTCCCTCATCAATTAATGTGTGCTGTTTTAGGCTGGATTCTCTAGTAAAACAAAACCAGTGGAACATATATGTATAAATTTAGAAAAAATTATATCAGAAAAAGGTTCACAGAATTGTAGAAGTGGGTAAATCCAATCTGGTTTCAAGTCTGTGGGTTAGATATTAAGTCAGAAACATCTCCTGGCATGTACTTTCAGAGGCTGATGAAGCTGAAATTGGCAAGAACACCACAAGCTGCACAGACAGATGATAGTTCATCAGGTCAGATGGCATGTCAGATTGCACGCCACGGTTGGCTCCCAGAACACTCAGCAATACGGCAGACCATGAGCTCAAATCCAAAACAATGGAGGTCGACAAGCACATGCAGTACTTATACCACGTAAAAAGCAAGCAAGGTTTTCCTATAGTGTCTATTTACAAACAGGGAGTAGGCCACATCCCCAAGAAACCGCCTTTCAATTCCATCAGCATTCTAATTTGAATAAGGGGTTGCACTCCACCCAAATCTGTTTAAAACTGCTTGGCTGTTCACAGAAGATTCCATCATAGAGTTAATTATATTAAAATCACATCATCGGGGATAACTAGGCCTCAACTGTCAAACCACTGAAAATCCTGGCCTAGCCAAGTTGACACAAATCCCAACTAACGCAGGTTCTATGTCTGAAAATAAACTCAAGTCTTGAAACTTGGCAAGAAGTTGTAACTTCCTTCTGGGACACCACTCTCTGTGTGGTAATTACATAATCTGGTGTCAATTTGAGTCTTGAGAGGATTAAGAGTGAAGGGGTGGAGTCAAGTCTGTCAATCAGGTCATAGCCAATGAGGTCTCAGTGTGGGTATGGCTTTCCCCTGGAACTCCTGTATTTTCCTCCTTGTAGCTGGGAGACACTTTCTCTCACTGCTCACTTCCTTGAAGACTCTCTACTGATAATGCTCACTTCCAAAGAGACACTCTACTACACTGATAGACCCTGTGCCCTGGGAACCAGAGAAGTCACGTGGAGACCCCTGTCAGTGCTAAGATGCTGACACCAAGGGATCCAAAGACTTTCTACCCACTGGCCTGTGATCATCCGGCATTTGGCATCATTACATGTGTTTCTTGAGTCTGAAGAGGACTTTATAGACTGGTAGCAGACATATGGGCTAATATCGGACTTATGGTCTTGGACTAGATTGGGTTGGAATGCTTAATGTACAATTTCTTAATGTAAAATTGCCCTTTATATAAAACTCTTTCTTATATACATATGCATTTCTATGGCTCTGTTTCTCTAGTCTCCCCAGACTAACACACTGTCACCTACTCATTCTTATAATCTTTTTATAAAATACATCAGGTATCACTTTCGATACCTGTCTATTCTGACCTAGCAATGCCTTGTGCTATTAACTGTTAACCATACATCTTATTTTTGGATTGAGCCTCTGTAGCAGTCCTTCTTACCCTGTTAATTCTTAAAATAACAGTTATTTCAAAACTACTCATTTTTCAGTGGTTAAGTCCTGACACCTTGATTCCAAGGTTTCGGAGCCCCAACACTCCCATGGACTTGTGAAGATCCCAGTTCTATGATGACCACTTGTGCTGTCAATCCTGCCCTTCGGAGTAGAATTGACCATATGGGTTCTGGGAGCAAAAAGTTTCATCTTTCTCCCATGGAGTGACTGCTGGAGTTGAGTAGCTGCCTTTCTGATAAGCAGCTCAACCATAGCCCAGGACTGCACCAGGCTTCCTATGCAGAGAATAGTCACCACTAAAGTTCACAGGGATGCCAATATCTTTCTCAATAGTGAATCCCTGATGGCCTTGTTGAATGGCGTTTCCTTGAGTCTGCCCCTAGTGGAACATCTAAGTTCATATAGTTTATGTATTGTAGCATTCCAATTCCAATTCCCTTTCACCATCATCTCCCATAACAATTCAGGTATTTTACTTTAATCAGAGTAGACAATCACTGTCTCCAGGTTTCAAAGAACTATACTTGACATTGGTCCCTCTTTCCTTCAGGGTCCTTCAAACCTTGCTGCCATGTAGTCTATGCCAATTCATAGCTACCCTATAGGGCAGAGTAGAATTACCCCTTGGGTTTAGGAAGCTGTATATCTTTACAAGAGTAGAAAAACCTCATCTTTCTCCTGAATTATGACTGGTGGTTTCAAATTGCTGAGGTGGTAGTTAGCAGCCCATTGCATAATACATTATATTACCAGGTTACAGAATTTTAAACCCTTAAGCTAATGAAACCTGACTTATCAAGTGTTAAGCGTCTGTGTCCTTAACCAAGCACCTGAAAATGTAATCCCATTGCTCTTTCTGGTACACATTGGCAATCTTATAGGTCCTTCAATATGACTACTAAGTAGATTCCCTTTATCCTGATTCCTATACTCTCAGGACATCTTTTACTTTCCCTCACTATCCCAAATGCACATGGTAACAATAAACAAAAAATATAACCATGCATTTAAATTAAAAGGGTTTAATATCAATAAAGCTACTTAATCTGTTTGGGCACTTTTAGAGCAGGTAATAAAATCCTCCACAGTTGTCCTTAGCCTTTCATTCATTCCAAGCTTAGTTTCATTCAGTTATAGGAGTCACAGGAGGCCCTAGATGCTACTTCACTTACATTGGCGTGGGGTGGGAGGGGCAAAGAAAAAGGCTTTCTTTACATCAAGCAAAGATACCAGGCCTCTTCTCTGCTCTGAGTGGGGCAAATGGGTTATGTGTTCACAAATGGAATCACTGAGTTATGCTATGGCCTGATTGATTTTAGGTATCTTTACTAATTCATTAACCTACTACTTGTTATTAGGTATGGATTTGGACCTTCTTGTATGCTTTTTTTGTTTTTTCCATATGTTTATATTCTATTTTTACAGCTATAGCCTAAGTGTATACAGTTATGACTAACCATAATTGACAATAAATATTTGCTGAATGAAAGAATGGTTGAACTAATTAGAATGCCCTTTTAATAAGATGTGGAGAACTTCTGAGCAGAATTGAAGAATCCATTAAGAATTCAATTAATAGGATTGCCTTTCTATTTGTCAGCATATTTTGAGCTAAGAAAATCTCTCAGTAAAACACCATCTCAATTGGTGGTGGTTTAAAATATCAGTCAAGAGCTCTCATCCCCAGGAAGAAAAAGAATGTTTGGAAACTGATTGTGGTAGCAATTGTACAATACTGCTTGAAGTGATTGAACTATGGAATAATATGATATGTACTAACTCCCAATTAATAATAAATTAAAATAAATACCTTAAAAGAAACTCTTCATCCCTAAGAATTCATTTTGCCTCTCTTAATTTTCTGGAGTCCATCAAGTAAGGTCTTTCCCTTATATTTTGTAGAATTAGTACAGTAGAGTGCTCCTGAAGAGATGTTGTACTTTTAAACCTATCATCCACTCATATGTCTGCTATTCAAAATATGGTAATCATGCAAGCAATATAATATCTACAGTGAGAATTCAATATCTTATGCCATTAACAACATCATTAATAACAAATGTCTGTTTAATTACTCTAGCTAAGATTAAAAAGGCCATTATTCTTGTAACTTGAGAAATTCATTAGCAGCAAAAGGCTGTTTAATGCCAACTGCACTCTTTAAAGATGCAGTCCCCAATATTTGAAGGTATTTCTGACATGCATGCATTTGCATTACTTTAAAAAAGCACCACCCAACTGTGCTGAGGATCATGCTGTGACAATAAGCAAGAACTGTAACATTTCAAAAGCAGAAATGAAGCTACAAAACATTTTACAATACCATACACAGTCTGTTCTTTTGAGTATTTAAACTCCACACACTGTGCGCATTATTCATCATCCACCTCTCCCTAACTCTGTGCTCCTGTGAGTCTTGTACCAACGTGGTGCATCCTAAGACACAGTTGATGTTCAGAAGACCCCTCCTGTACAAGGATCCAGAGCCATAATTTAAAATCTATGCCAGTCAAATTTAAAGTCTGCGACTTCAAAGAATTTAGATCCATTAAATGAAAATTGCAAAATGGGATGTAGAACAACATCTCTCTTAATCCAGTGTGTCAGCTCAATATATTTGTGTCCCAGAAACTTGTTTAACATTTAGTGAAAATTAGATCAATGACAGGGTATTCACTGGGGGGGAAATCAAATTGCTTTAGTGGTAATGGTGATCGGTCAAGTGTTGACTCATCCTTTCACTTTTTTTGTCATTGTTAATGACAAAATATAGTCATCAAATAACCAGGAATTAAGCCCATCTCCTTGCCTCGATGATCTTCTACTAAGTGACCCTGTTCTACATTTATCTGCTTATGATTTGGCCTCTGAGGGTCAAGATTTCAACAGAGGCAGAATGACCTGCAATGTTGGAACCAACAATGGTGAATTTTGCTCGGAATAAACTTTGCTGCTGAGAGAGGGAGGAATGAGATGTCTTGCCATGAGAAAGGTTTACTTTATGTCTCCCCTCCTTCAACAAAGGAAGCACTTCCTTAGAGTTAGTTTCTAGACTGGTGCTTCTAGAAAGGGAAATAAGACATGGTGTTTTCCATCAGGGTACTCTCATGATCAAGGTCTAACAGGTAGAGGCTGGCAACACGTTGAGCAGGAGGTGCAATTGTGCTGCAGTGCTGTCCTGGGCACCAGCGGACACTATAGAAACACCAAAGGGGAAGGGGAAGTTCTGGAGAGGCAGCGAAAGCATGTTGAGAAACATGGAAGAATTGACTTTGATAGATCTTAAAAGGTAAGAAAAACAGTGTTGCTTATGTTTTTCCAGTCTTTACCAGCCTCAACTTAAATTCAGTGGGCTTGACTCTTGTTGGGGCCATGCAACTGAGTGTAGGTATTCATGTCTGCCATGATCCATGATCCTTTGACCATGTGCCATGGGATCACGGCTTCATCACCCTTTGGCACATGACTTCTGGGAATGCTTATCTCTGAGTAAGCAATGCATTTTAAGTTTTGTCTGATTGATCCTCATATATCGCTGCTCTCAGTTAGGGAGAAGTATGCAATGATGCTCAAAATATGAGATTTTAAGCTCAACTTAACTAAAAGCAAGAAGCAAGAAGTTAATTTTTCCCTCACTTTCTCTGCAAAAATACAGTGCATGTATGATTTTAAACATCTGGGTTGGTCTTGTAACAATTAAGAGATAATAATCAGGGTAAATTTTAAAACTTGAATAAACAGAAAATAAGAGCTGCTCACTCTAAAGAGAACCAGTCTGTGGAAGTTAGCCATCTGTGGAATGAGTTGCTGTCAAACTAGTTCAATCTTCTGGTATTGGAGGTAGGAAAGCCAATGTTGGTTGATATGAATTAGGGAAACAATAAATAAAGTATTTTAGAAAAAATACTTGGGTTCGATTACTATTCTCAGATTTTTTTAATTCTATAAGAAATTATCCTTTTACCTTTCTTGTTCAATCTGCATGTTGAGTGAATTATCAGAGGAGTTGAATTATATGACAAAGAATATGTAACAGGATTGGATGAAAGCTTAGTAACAACACCTCAATATGCACATGACACACATTTGATTGCTGAAAGTAAGGAGGATTTGAAGCACTTGATGAAAATCAAAGATTGCAGCCTTCAGGATAGATTACAACTCAATATAAGGCAGACCAAAATCCTCACAACTGGATCAGTGGGCAACATCATGAGAAACAGAGAGAAGTTTGAAGTTGTTAAGGATTTTTGTCTTGCTTTGTTCCACAATCAATGCTCATGGAAGCAGTAGCCCAGAGATCAAATGATGCATTGCATTGTAAATAACTATGCCACACAAGAGCTCGTTAATGTTTTAAATGCAAAGGTGTTGCTTTGGTGGATAAAGGAGTGCTTGACCCAACCCATGGTGTTTTCAATAGGCTGGATGTGAATGTTGGACACAAAATAAAGAAGACAAAGAAAGACTCCATGCATCCGAATGGTGGTGCTGGGACAGTATTGAAAGTACATGGACGGAGAAACCAGTCCCTAGACAAGAGCCTCATGCTGGGAAAAACGGAGAGGTAGCACAAAAGAGGAAGAGCCTCAACAGGATGGACTCACAGAGTGGCTGCAGCCATGGACTCAACCATACAACCCTTGAGAGGATGGTGTGGGATGGAGCCAGGCTCTCTCTGGTGTGCCTAGGCCCTCATGAGTCAGACATTACATGATGGCCACTCAACCACCACCACAGCCTAAAATACTCTGGTCTTAAAATAGTGGTGCTCACTATAGGAAGCATCCTTTTGGAATTTGAAATTTTCAAGGAACCACCCCCAGACTCATAAAAGAAGGGCGTAAGGATAAGTGAGACGTGCAGAGGTTCCGTGGTGAAAGGTCTCGTCTTCCAAGTTGATGCAGGTCTGCTTCCCGGCAAAGGCATCTTCTAAGCAGCCCCACTCTTCTTCGGTGGAGATTCGCATGCGCCCGTGACACTGGACACGTTTCAGTTGAGTGTTCAGATTAAGACAAACAGAAGAAAAGCCGAATGTTTACTTTCAATAAGTAGTGAGTGAAAAAAGCAAAACAAAATCCCTATGGATCAGAGCAATTGTATTTGTCACCATGAGTTGGGGGGTTGATTCCAGGGTAGTTAATAAGAAACAAGTACATTAATCTTGGAAATACTATCTTATTAGACCTTTAATCCACCTTACAGCTCAGAATGTTGATGAATAGAACCAAAACGATATTTTATAGATCAAAAGCATGATATTAGATTCCATCTTAATCTGTATCAAAGACATTGCTGTCAGCATAGCAGAATGTTTTACTTCATAGAATAAACTGATCTTTGACTCTACTTTAATGTCATTTCAAAAGGTAGTAGCATCTGTTTCAGAACCCGTGGTATTAAAGGAATAAATCCAAATTACATTAAAGGTGTTAGCCAAGAACGAGGTTCCTGAAATAGATGAAATATCAGTTGAAATATTTCAACAAGGTGATGAAGTGCTAGAAGCCCTCACTAGTGTATGTCAGGAAATTTGGAAACAGAGACCTGGCCGCCTGATTGGAAGAGACCTATCTATTTGACCAGTCCAAAGAAAGATGACCAAACACAGTACAGCAATTATCAGAAATCCCCTCACTATCTCATATAAGTGAGACGGCTGCAATGGTGCATGACAAACCTGGCAGAAATTTAAGCCAGACTTAGAGGAGGGCAGAGCCCAAAGCATATCATTGCTGACATCAGCTGGATCTTGGCTGAAAGCAGGAATACCAGAACGGGATGCATTTGTGCTTTATGGACTATGTACAGATATTCGACTGTGGATCATTCCCATCATTGGTAGCACTGGGAAGAATGAGGATTGCATACTCTTACTTGTGTTCCTGTGGGACCCGCACATGGACCAAGAGGTAGTAAAAACAGAAGAGAAGAATACTGCAGGGTTTAAAATCATGAAAACGTTGTGAGGGCTGTCACCTTTCACCATACTTAATCTGCATGCTGAGCAAATAATCCAAGAAGATAAATGATAGAAAGAAGAACATGGCTTCAGGATTGGAGAGATTTTTTTTCCTAAAAAGTTTCACTACACAGAAGACACCACCTTGCTTGCTGAAAGTAAACACTTGAATCACTTGCTGATTTAGATGAAAGACTATCGCTTTCTTTATAGATTGCAACTCAATGCATTTCGGAACACTAAATCCAATGCCATTGAGTCAATTCTGACTCATAGCAACCCAATAACGCAAGGTTTCTGAGGCTTTGGAAGCTGTCTTTGCGGAACCTGACAGCCTCCTCATTCTGAGGCTCTCCTAGGAGAGTGACCAGTGATGGTGAGTCGTAGAGAGGGAGTTAGCAGACCAGTGCTCAACCAACAGCGCCACCAGGCCTCGAGGCACTGCGAAAATCCCAAATTACCACACCTGGACCAATCGACAACATCCTGGTAACTAAGAACAGATTCCAATTGACAAGGGTTTCATTTTACTCGGATCTCCAAACAATGCTCAGAGAAGCAGCAGTCAAGTAGTCAAATGACTCATTGCATTGGGCAAATCTGCTGCACAAAACCTCTGTAAAAATGCTAAAGAGCAAGGATGTCACTTGAAAAACACAAAGAGATCAGAGGTTTATACCTGATGCGAGCCAAACTCTTTTCAAAGCCTCATATTTGTGTGAAAGCTGGACGAAAAATAAATAAATAAGGAAGATCACAAAAGAACTGATGCGTTTGAATCATGGTGCTGGTGAAGAATATCAAAAGTACCCTGAACTCTAAGAAAAGCAGACAAATCTGTCTTGAAGGAAGTATAGCCAGAATGCTCCCTAGAGGTGAGGATGGAGAAACGTTTCCCCTACTACTTCCAGCATGTTGTTAGGAGAGACTACTCCTTGGAAGGTGCATCATTCTTGTTAAAGTAAAGGAAGGGTCGGTGAAAAATAGAAAGGTGTCCGATGAGATGGATTGACACATGGCTGCACCAATGGGCTCAAATATAACAATTCTGGGAGCAGTGCAAGGCAGGGTAGTAGTTTGTTCTGTCATGCACAGGATTGTATGACTCAGAAATGAACAGAAACCACCCAACAACGGTAATGAGTCAGGTACATCCCAGAATAATTGACCCTAGATCCAAAACAGCACATGGCCCAAATCAAAGTGCAGGAGGCAGGAAAAGGCAGAAAAGTAGGACAATTGGACAGAGGAATCCAAAGGAGAAAGAGAAAAGAATGCTGTTATGAAAAATGAAATGCAAATCATGTCTTAAAATGTGTATGAATTTTGACCAGAAAGTTGGTTGCTCTGTAAAATTTCACTAAAACCACAGTAAAGAAATATTATAAATACAAAGCAATTTCAAGCAGTTGCTAATAGTACTCTTTTCATCTATACACTGATTTATTCCCAATAAAACACATTAACACATATATCTACTATGAGTGATAGCTGTCTTCGTTTCACTAGGGTTCCTTTAAGGATCAAAAGGGAGGAATGAGCCTATCAAAACAGTAGCTTCTAAAGAGATCTACGCGATCCATTAAATCAAAGGAAGAGAGGTTAATGAAGAACATTAAATCAAAGGAAGAAAGGTTAATGATGGTTTTCTTTTAGATTCGAAAGTAGAATATTGATAGTTTATCTCAAAAATACACAGGATGCTCATAGAAGCTACCTAGAAAGAAATTTTGGAAAACTGCATTGGTGAGAAAAAAATCCAAGAAAGCTTGGCTGAGAATTTTCATGTTTCCATCACAACAATGCACCTGCTCATTCTAAGGTAGGAATATGGCTGACTTATGAAAATGTCATTGAAAATCACTATGCCATGCTCTCTACAGACATGATCTTGCCACTGAAGACTTCTTTATGTACCCCAAACTCAGAGTATGTTTCAAAGCTACACAAATTGAGTTGTTTAAGAATGCTAGAACTGCTGCTTTGTTGTGGTATAAATCGAAGTCCAGAGAATTCTTCAGGGAAGGGCTGTTGCTGGAGTCAGGTTCCACCACACTACTTCCAACTCATCAGCTACTGTGCCATCCTCACCAGAATTGTGATCCTTGTTGAGCCACTGTGGTGCAGCCATTGTGTCACTCCAGCTCTTTGATAGGCTCCTCTTTGTCACTGACATCTAATCTATCAAACAAACAAGATATCCTTTCCCAGGAACTGGTTTCTTGTGATCACATCTCCAACGTACATGAGATGAAGTCTCACAATCTTGGTTTCTAAAAAGCTTTCTGGTTGAACATCTTCCAAGACAGGTTTGTTTATCCTTATGTCATTCCATGGTAGTCTCAATATTCTTTGTATCATAATTCTTCTGCAGTCTTCCTTATTCATTGTCCAACTTCCCTATGCCTAAGAAGCAGTGAACATACCATTGCTTGGATCGGGTGCACCTTAGTCTTCAAAGAGACTTCCTTGTGCTTCAAGATTTGTCTGTTGGCTTGTTGTAATGTGGGGGGTTGTGTTACTATGCTGCTGGAGGATGTCTTGCAAATATTTCAAAAACAGACAAGTCTTTAACACGGGTTTCAGGGGAGCTTCTAGATTAAGAGCCTTTACTGAGGAAGAAAAAGCCGTATGACCACTCTTGAGGAATTAGCCACTGAAGACTATAAAAAGCAGCTATAAAGGTGAAGGAGATGGAAACACTTCCTTCAGAAGAAGAGAGGCCTGCACAGAAGATATGTAGAAAAGCAACAGCTTCCCATTTTGAGTTTTTGTTTAATAAATATTTCTAGGATTGTGTTGTACTACTTTTTGACTTTTGCTCATGAAATAAGAGTGTAGAATAATCACAGTGAGTCCCTTAAGACTAGGCCACCACCCTGATACAAGTAGTATGGTATCTGAATGAGATACATGACTTGACGTGGGTCTGTTTAGAGAACTAAGCCAGGGATCGGCTTGGTTATACCTTTTTCTGCCTTATGTGTTTGAGGGCTTCAGGAAAATAAATAATAATTTATCATAGAATTGAAAATTGAGAAAATGTGTTAAAATAATTCAAATAAAAAACATATTTGGGTGGGAACATCTTTTCCCCCTTCATCACCTCCAACATTCCTAGTCCTCTGAGATTGTTCAAAAGAGTAGAATAAAAACCCTTTGTGCCAAGTTCACTTGATCAGTCTTGCATGATTGGGGGTTTTACTCGATGCTTTTCCCATATAAGAATACAAACACTTGCACACAGATATTCTAATCTTGAGTTTGCATTTCCATGGGAACTAAATAGACATTTATAGTACAGATAAAAATGAAAGAAGGGGAGATTTTTTCATCTATAAAAGAATCTTTTTATTCTGTGAAATTCTATTGGGAAAATTTAAAAGGCACCATTGTAACTCCTTAAGTGGAAAAAGCCTCCAGGTTTTATATAAATGCATATATATAAGTATTAAAATGCACAGAAAATTGGTTGAAAAGAAAGCCTGAAGTGTGGGAACTACATATTTATACAGATAAAAACAAAGATGCATCGACACGGATATAAGGAGGCCTGGTGGTGCTGTGGGTGAGGTGTTGGGTTGATTAAGTAATTATATTTCTGCTACAAAACCATAGTTTGTACCCCAAACCCCGAAGTATAAACCATAAATGTATTTTTACGTGGAAATTAACTTTCAATGAAAGTTCAAAAACCAAACTCACTGCCATGGTGGCCATTCTGACTCAAACCAACCCTATAGTACAGAATAGAACCACCCATACCAGTTACCGATGCGCTGCATCGTGATAAGGGCCAAAAAAGTCATCTGTCGCCTAGAGTCAGAAGTGGTTTTAACTGTTGACCTTGTAGTTAGTAGTGCGATGTGCAACCCCTAGGCCAGCAGAATTCCTTTCAGTGAAAGTAATTCAACTTTAATTTGATGAAATAAATAACTTTGCAACAAGGACAAGGGATTCCGCATTTGATACATGATTTTGGCGCTGATTCTTTGGTATATGTGCTAGGAGACTGCCCAGGAAAATCTTGACTCAAGTTCACAGCAAAATAAAAGGAATAGGGTAGAATGGAAGGTTTGTTTTCTAAAACTGTCAATTAAACTTCATGAGAAGAAGTGGCAATTCATTTATAAAAATTAAAGACTTGCCGAGTTTATCAACCAAAACCAGCTTGTAAAAAAATAACCTCATAAAGTTGATCAAGAGAGGAAGAAAGATAAATGAGTAGCATTAAAAATTAAAATATAACAAATATAAAGAATAAATTTTTATATCGAAATAGTATAACCAAATTGTTATCTGTTTTAAATAACAAAGAAGTATTTGTTCACTTTTCTAGAAAAACACACATTATCAAAATGGATTAAATAATTAGGAGAAAACATAAAAATTCACACTTGTAAAAGAATTAAATCATTAACCAAATCAGTTTCCATGAAAAAAAAGTATGAACCAGAGTAAATTTTACAAATGAGTTTATGAAACCTTCAGTAAGGTGATACTTTCCTATATTATGAAATCTGTTTAAAGGACTTTAAAAAAAAGGCCACTGAACTCATTTCATGATGTTAGCACTAGTATGATTCCAAAACTAGACCCCGAAAAAGAAAATGTAGAGCGATCTTACTTATTAAGACTGTAGGTGGAAAAACCTAAGTACATTAGCTAGCAGTTTTGGAATTTGAAAACTATTCTAAACAATTATTATGTATTCCAGCATCATTAGAATAGATCCGTATCAGAATAAATAATATTTATAATCTACCATAGAAGAAAATCATGCTATAATCATTTTGTTTAGCGTAGAAAGAGCATTCAAGAAACATTCACATGCATTTATAATTTTTAAAATTTTTGAAAACTGAAAATATAAGAAAAGTTTCTTTAGATGACAAAGGTTGTTTGTTTAAATCAAAAACTTACATCAAGCATTAGAATTAAAGGAAAATGTATAAGTGGTACCTTTTAAAAATCAGGAACAAGAGTCTGTTACCACTTATAGAGCATACTGGAAATTTCACACAAAACAACAAGATAAAAATTATTTTAATGAGGTCTAACATGCCATTAATTATAGATGGAAAACTGATTGACCACAAAATTGAAAACTCATTATCAGGTACAAACTATTTGAATTAATCTGACAGGTTTTCTGAATAAAATACTGTTAAATAAAAAGAATAAATATTTCTATATACAAATAAACAATTTTAAAAATACAAGTAACTTTACATTTAAAATGTTATGGATAGGGTGAGACAGCATGTTCCTGATTTGGCAAATTATCTCCCCATGTAATTAATAAGTTTACTTCAATTTAATTAAAAGGCCAAACTAAAGACTATACATAAAACTTGAAACAATAGATTTAAAAATTTGTATCCAAAAGTAAAGAAACAAACTAGCTATTATAATTTTGAAAATCAAAAGCAAGAAAGAAAGGAAGAAGATGGGGCTTACTAGACATAATAAAGTGCTTAGAAATATACTTACCCATACCTGGTAACTTAATACAAAACCAAATATTTCTATTTTGGTGGGGAAATGACAAATTATTTAGTAAAAAGTGCTGCATCATTTTTCTATCTGTATCAAAACAATTTCTTAATCCTCAATGATAGACAAATTAAGTAGAATATGATCATTTAATCATTCCATATATACATAAAATTAATAATTCCATACATAAAACTAATCCCAGGCATTTTAAGAATTTATACAGAGGATAAAATGATAAAGCTTGTAGGAAAAATAGTGAAAATATTTTTATGGCCTTAATAAATAGAAATATATATATATATATAAGAACAAACATAAAAAGGAAAGGTTTAAACGGGCTATTAAAATGTAAAACTTTACTATTACAAGAGATTCTATAATTCTAGTTAATTTTAAGACACAATCTTGGAAAAGATAATCGATCCTGTGTAACAAATAAGGGGAAAATACCCCCAATATATAAAATGAAGCGCCAATAAGAACACAGCAACTGCAAGATGAAATTTTTAAAAATGCATTTGAACAACGGTGTTGGTGAAGAATATTAAAGATTCCATGGGCCAAAAGAGCAAACAGATATGTCTTGGGAGATGTTCCACCAGAACACTCCTTAGTCAAGGATGGCAAGATTTCCTCTCACATTCTTTGGACACGTTGTCGGAAAGCCTAGGGATGTGGCTAAGGACATCGTGATCGGCGGTGCAGAGGCAGTGCAAGAGGCCCTCAGTGAGGTGGACTGACAGACTGGCGGCAACAATGGACTCACACTTTCGGAACAATGGTGAGGATGGCAAAGGACGTGTTTCTTTCTGATGGACGAGTTAGACTGGACCTAACAACCACCAGAATATAGCTACTACTCCCTGAGGAGTAACACAGGAACAATAAGATAGTCCATGTACCTTGCACATGGTTAATGAGTAAGAAGAAAAATCATAGGAAATGAAGTCAGAGAGATGCTGGAGAAATGAGCTCATGCCGCTACTGAAGACATTATAATCCGGAGAAGGCATTGTGAGCCAGTGGAAAGAGGAAGAAGTGAAAATGGAAAAGTAGTCAGTTCTCCCCCCTGAGCACTAGAAAGCAGGATGTTTTCCCCTCTGGGTCTCCTCATGCAGTCAGGCTCACGCTGGAGTCCTGGGAGAGCACAAAGTCAAGCACCGTGAGACAGGAGGCGACCTACATTGTGGTTATGAGGGACCATGAGGTTGGTTCCTGTGCATAGTAGCCCCACATACAGTAGAATGATCTATAGAAATGGAATATGTCTAGGAAAATTTGAGATCATTGTAGCAAAGCCTCAGAGAAATCGTGAGTCTCTAGACTCGCCTTGCCCTTGGGAAGGGCACATGCAGCCCTGGAGCTAGAACATGGTTGGCATGTGCACCTGCAGCAGTAACCCGAGGCCCCTTTTCAGGAAGAAGCTTCTGTGTGGCTGCCTAAAGGGTCTCAGAGGTCTGACCCCTACTGCCATCAAGTCTCCTTTAACTCACAGTAATCCCCTCAGGGGTTTCAGAGACCGCTCACCTTGACAGGGGCATCTTTCTCTCACAGCGTGACGAGTGGGCTTGAACCACCAATCTGTGGCTTGTACTTCAATACCAATCCAGAGTACAAACAGGGATTCTTGGGTGTACAGAGGAGACTAGGGAGAGAAAAAAAAAGAGGTGTGATAAGGACACTGTAGTAAATAGAGTGCTGAGAAGAATATTGACAATGCTGTGCCCTGCTAAAAGAACACCCCAATCCAGGTTGGACGAAGTAAGGCGGGAGTGTTCCCGAAACACAGAGATGGCAAGACTTGTCTTACACACTTTGAACATGTTGTCAGAAGAGATAGGCCCTGGAGAAGGACAGCATGGTTGGTAAAGTGAAGGGCAGTACAAAAGAGGAAGATCCTTAAAGAGATGGATTGACACCGGAGCTGCAGCCATGGGCTCAGGCACAGGACTGCGCTGTGTTTCCTTCTGTCGTGTACAAGGGCTCGATGGTCATGGCCAACTCCATGGCACCTAACAACAACAAAGAGAGGCTTTGTGTTCACATTGAAAGAACCGGGATCATGGACAGAAGTAATGATTGCCTCATGCTAGTCCCAGAGGCCAAGTGGATCTAGTTTAGCCATCCCTCTTCCGCTAACCACTCAGCCTCTACCTTTGAGCAGAAAAGGAAATCTGCTATTCCGACTCCTAGCAGCCCTAAAGACAGACTAGAATTACCCCTGCGGATTTCTGTAGGTGTAAATCGTCATGGGAGCAGAAAGCCTCAGCTTCAACATTTAAATGGCTGACCTGTTGCTTAAGAGCCCAGGGAGCGACCTACCTCACCACCAGGTTCATCACAACATCTAGAACAGCGGTTCTCAACCTGTAGGTTGCGACCCATTTGGGGGTCGAACAACCCTTTCACAGGGGTTGCCCAATTCCTAACAGCAGCAAAATTACAGTTATGTAGAAGCAAAAAAAAAAAATTATGGTGGGGGGGGGTCACCACAACATGAGTTGTCATGTTGTCACAACATAAGGAGTCATGGCATTAGGAAGGTTGAGAACCACTGATCTAGACCATTAATGGGGAAGTTTTCTACCCACCTCCCTTCCTGGCCCACCACTCATGAGAAAAATTAGTTTACTACACTGCACATTTCAGTTGCAATTTATAAATTGTGACCCTACAAAAATCCATATTTTGGAAATCTACTTTAATGTATCATTTATGTAGGAGTCTTGTTATACTTTAAAGTGATTGTTTCCCTCAATTTGCATGTATGATGAAGTAAGTCCCTTCTTTTTGTGACTCTTTGGTCTTGATTCTGTGAAGAAGCACCTCCAGAGATTTTCCACCCTCCGCTCGGAGTTATCTTCTTTTCTTTCCAAAAGTGCTTATCATTTGTGCCCGGGTCCTGTGACGTGTCCTGGGCCAGTTTTAAACAGGTGATGGTTGTGGGCTTTCTATCTGGTCCTGGTTGCTGTCTGCCCTGTGATTGGTATGTACATTACACCGATTGGCCCATAGACTCTGCAAACGAAATAACTACAAACGAAACAAATGAAGTTAAGATAACTTACTTTGCAAATGAATTGTCTGTGACCAACCGAGAGAATTAGTCAGGTCCTGGCCCTCGTGGGAGGAGCGTGTCTTAAAATTGATCCAGAGCTGTGCACCTCGGAAGGCAACTCCACGGAGGTTTTCCAGAAAGGAAGCAGAGAGAAGGAAGAAAGAAGAGAGAAAGGAGATGGGGCTTCTCCAAAAAGAACTGTCACATGGCTCAATGGCTGTAACTTTGAACCTCAAGGGGGAAGAGCTGGCAGTGACATGCCAGTGGCAGAGCTGAGAGCAAAGAGCCCAAAGCCAGAGAGGTCTGTCCATAGGGGTTTCAGAGCAGGGCTGTCCTGAAAGGGCTGAGAAGAGACTGGTGCTCCTGAGAGATCCGGGGCATAGCAAAGAAATGGGCCTTTCCTTCCATGACGATGAGTCCGTGATATGTGCTCTCCCTTCTAGGGAACCTGTAGACTTTCCCTGCCTGCTTCCTGGACCCAAGCCCAGGTTGTCCTCTGCTTCTGCTTCAATAAACCACTTCACTGGAAGGATAGTCCGAGTTTGTTGAGGTCATTGCAAGGTATTATCAAACCCAGCTAGGGAGAGAGTGTGCTGTCAACATAGTGAAAAGGTTGAGCAGTAGAGGTGTGTCTGCCCTCCACCTCGTGGGGATCGGTTTTGGATAGATCATGATTCTCGCGTATTTCCTCTGAGGCGAGACAAGTCCTGACTGCACTGCTGTGAGACAACACTGCGACCACTATTTCACAGTGCTGCCGTATGCAGCCGAAAAATTCCAAACAAACTCGCTTGCCTCAGATGGATTTTGATTAATAGAGATCTCCTATTGTGCAGAGCAGAATTTCATCAAAAAAGGTCTTCAAGATTGTGAGTTTTCAGTAGCAGATCCCAGGTTTTTCTTTCCTGGTGTCTGGGTGGGTTTGATCCGTCAGTCTTTATATTGACAGAAGAGCACGTGAGTATTTGTACCGCCCAGGCTATTACTGTACCCAGCAAAGGTCAAGTTACAAAACAAAACAAAAACACAAGCATTATGATGCAATCAAATTTGATTATTCAAAAAATTCATAGGCGTTCTAGCACATGCAATCTATGTAACAAAAATTGATGTGTTTGTTATTTTTCACATTCTTCACCTCTTCCATCACCCAATATAGTGCTTTGGACTATGAAACCCATAAGCTTTATTAGTCTTGTAAGTAATTTTGAAAGTATTGAACTGGCTGGGCTCCTAAAATTTGCTATTTATGTTCAACTGCAAACAAAACTCTAGATGCGAGGTTCTGGAAAGAACTTTCCCATTTCCTCTCCCTGGATTTTAAGCTCAAAGCAAATACCACTATTTTTAAAAGTAAGAAAGCATAAACAAGGTCCTTCTGGTGCTTTTATTCTGAAACTTTTATTGCTATTTTTATAAGCATCGCTTCTTTCCCTCCTCTTTACTACTGTCCTTATAACTTCCTCCTCACGAGGGTTCCTCTGTGTTAAAGCAGATAAGCAAAAGTGAATCCTTGTATTAGCCAGGAGGCAGCAGGCGTGAGAAGAGGAAAAAATAGAAGCGGTGGTCACAATTGAAGGACATGCTTTTGCACAGTGCTTCAGACATTTCAGAAAAGCTCACTCATCTCCTTTCAGATCTGCTGGCATGACCACCTGATTCTTCTTTTTCAGATTGCCGTCAGGGTTATCTGCTGTTTGAGTTTCATTAGAAACGTCAGGTCTTCCCAGCACCGTGTCAAGTAAGGTATCCCCATGTCCTTGTTCTAATTCTCCATTGCTCCCTCTCAGTCCTGCGCCAGGCTCCTCACCATACAGCATGTAACAGGAACCGGATGACTGACTCCTTGCATTCCTTTGCCTCCTGTTAGGAATACCAATGTTCGGAAAAATGCATGAGTGTGCGTCAGGAGACATGAACTTCGTGTGATAGCCCAACAAATGAGCCCCTTGTGGAGAGTAGAACAAGGGATTCTTGCAAAGTGCTATTATCTCTATAGTTATGGCAAAAGGATTTGTGTTCGTTTACCAATATATAATTTCAAATTATAAATTGCATCTTATAGGCATGAAGAAACCCAGCTTTTCAAGCAGCGTATTGCTTTAACTTTGTATGAAATCCACCCCCCTTCTCTCCACCTAAATTTAATAGCTTAGTTTTCCATTGTCTAAGTATGTGCCTTACATTTGAAAAATACAGTTTAATCAGGTTTTCTAAAGCTTTTATTAGATTATTTTAAAATGGTATAAATAATGTAAAGGAAGCCTAATTTCATATTAGTTACCTTCTTTGGTGGTTCATGCAGCTCAAGTTTGTTTTTGTTTTTTAATTAAGGAGATTCCAGCAGTCATTTCTGACTTCTGTGGCATCTTTCTGCAAATCCTCGCCACTTCCCTCTACACTGAGGTTCATTTGTGTCATTCAAATCTTTGCTCTTTAAATACCCACTTATAAATTTATTATGACAATACACTCATATCTTTACATTTAATCTGAAACTTCGATAACAAGCAGGAGATGGAATAAATGAGTAGCAGACACACTTGACAAAATTAAAATGCTCTCCTGTCATTGCCCATATGAACTATTACAATGACAGAATAGCATTTTAATTTTGTCCAGTTCTTCTTTATCATTTCACTATTAATTTCTCCTGCTTGCTGTGGAAACTTTGATAAAAGATCCAGACTAAAGTGCCCAACACACACACACACACACACACACACACACACACACCATTCAGGCATGCTTTAAAATCATGGATTTGAATGACACAGATGAGCTTCACTGGCACTGCCGTAGTAGAGGATTTATCATTTTGTTAATTAAGAAGGGTTTTCCAAGAGTTGCTCCAGCAATTGCCTCTGGAATGTCATTAATTAACTCTCTCACTTCCACCACAGGATGGAGATGGGAGGCTTAGAAGCAAAAATGACAAAATGAGTTAGTATTAAAATACACAACACAGAGTTATGAAAAGCACCTGACAAATTTGAGAACGGGGAGGGAAATTGTTGAATGCTGGTTATCGGCTCAGCAGAGCTAAGGAAAACATTCCATTCACAACGGGAAAGCTATCTCAGCTCACAGGCATTGTGCTAGCCTCTTATGTCAACAGTTTAGAAACTCTTTATCGGAACTAAATAATTGACCATGTTGCTTGGGATTTGAGAGGTTTATTGCATTTTGTTTTGTTTCTGGTTTTGTGGGATTTTTCCACGATGGTGATTTCCTTTCTAGGGAAGAAGAAAACAAGTCTTCCCCCTCCCTCTTCTAGTTTTCTTATTTGTTAAGTATCCAGGTAACAAACTACTTAAAATCAACCAAACAAAACTTGATAATTGGCCCCTATCCCCATCTGAGTCACAGAAGAATGTAACCATGGCAACCTGTCGCTCAGAGCAGATCGGCTCCTGTACCTTTCGGAATGTAAGTGTGTGAGAATCTATCCATTCTGAAGTAGAACTATCGTGCAGGGAACATTTTGTGCTTTATTGTAAAGGAAGTATGAAGCCAAGCTCTTAAATAGGCGTCAATAATGTGTTCAAATGAAAATGAGCTTCTTTATTTATGGAAGATGTAGGTACGTACACTAATCTAAAGTTCTTTCTATTGAGGCGGAAACAAGAGATGGACATTATCGGAGGGCAGAAAGTAAAGCTACTGTTACCCTAGAAGCAGCTTACCAAAACCTTGGTTTCCAAAGAAAGTACATTTTGAAGTTTAGACAAGAGCAGAAGTCTAAAGCAGAAAGAAACTCTCTTCCATTTTCATCGTTTTAATATTGTCATTTAGCATATAGCAGTACATAATCTGTTCTTAGTCTGGAGGGACTATGGAGAAGGAACAGGCTGTCCATTTGAGAGAAATTTGCAACCGAAAACCCCTCTGAATAGCATTGAAACATTATCAGTTCCTGAAGTCATAGAGTGGAAATAACATTGTTGGAGATGGTTCCTGTGTGGGGCTCATCTAATCGGAGGATGCAGAATGTGTAGCTGGGGAGGAGCTGTATTCTCAGGGTGGAGTCCTCAGAGGTGACCCAGATGAACGGGGTCCTGTGGGGATGGCGCCTTTGTTATCTTCAAGATTTGAACTGAGAGTTAACAACTGTAAATGTCCATTAATCATTGGAACTTGAAATGTGTGAAATATAAATCTAGGAAATGTAAAGTTGTCAAAAATTAAATGGAACACATAAAGATCAATAATCTAGGGGGTGATGAACTGAAATGGAGTGGCATAGGCCATTTTGAATCCTAAAATCACATGGTGTTCTATGCCAGGACTGACACAATCCAGACGAATGGCATGCCATTCATCTTCAGAAAGGTCATCTAATGATCTATCTTGAAGTATAATTCTCTACATAGTAGGATAATATTTATCTATACACAGAGAAGCCCAAAGAATACAATTATTATTCAAAGGGATGCAACAGCTACTAAAGCTACTGAAGAAATGGAAGAAGTCTACTAACATCTTCAGTTGGAAACTCACCCAACATGCAATTAAAATGCATTGATAATGATTGGCAATTAAAATGAAAACGTTGGAGACAAAGAAGAAGGAACAGTAGTTTAAAAATACAGAGTTGGTGATAGAAGCAAAGCTGGAGAGCACTTGATAGAACCTCGCAAGGCCAACAGCTTGTTCAAAGCAAGCACCAGTTTTCAACAACACGAAAGGCAACCATACACATGGATTTCCCCAGATGAAATAGACAGAAATCAAATTGATTACATCTATGGGAAGAGACATGGAGAAGCTCAATATTAGCAGGTAAAACAAAGCCAGGAGCTGACTGTGGAACAGAGCATCAACTCTTCAAAATTAAGCTCAGGAGGAACCTTAAGAAAATGAAAACGAGTCCATGAAAGCCAAAATATGACTTTTGAGTATATCCCATCCAAACGTCAAGAACATCTCAACAAGAGAGTTGATGCATTAAATACTAATGACAGAAAACACAGTGAGCTGCGGGATGACATAAAAAAAAAGCTATACATGAAGAAAGCAAATGTTACTAACCAGAGAGGAACCAAAGAAAAGCTCAAAGTGGCTGTCAGAAGAAACTCTGAAATTTGTTGTAAATTATAGAATAGCTAAGGCAAATGGAGTGTGATGAAAGGGAAGAGCTGAACAGAACATCTCAAAAGGCAGTTCGAAAGACACAGCCAAATATCACAATGAAAGGCGCAAAGATCTAGAGTTAGAAAACCGAAAAAGAAGAAAACACCCAACAGATATAAAACTGAAAGCACTAAAGGAAAAAAGGAATTTTAGTACCTATTCCAAGGAAAGGTGACTCAACAGAATATCCAAGTTATAGAATATATCATTGTTACCACATGCAAGTAAAATTTTAATGAGGTTCATCCAACAACATTGCAACAGAACAGAGGAAACTTCCAGAGGTTCCGGCCAGATTCAGAAGAGAATGTGGAACAAGGTATGTCATTGCTGACATCAAATGAATATCTCAGCTGAAAGCAGAGAATACAAGAAAAGATGTATACTTGGTTTTAATTGGCTATGCAAAAGCATTCGACTGTGTGAACCTTACAAACCATGGATAACTTTGGGCAGAATGGAATTCCAGCACATTTCCTTGTGCTCTGGAATGCATCAAAAGGCAGTCGTGTAAGTAGAACACGAGAATACTGCATGGTTTAAATCAGCAATGCCGTGTGTCAGGGTTACGTTTTCTCACCATGCTTACAATCTGTATGCTGAACAAATCATCACAGAAGCTGTTTATACAAAGGGGAATGTGGTATCAGGTGTGGAGGAAGACTTGGTGTCAACCTGAGAAATGCAGATGATACACAAGCTGAACTTGCTGAAAGTGATGCGGAACTGAAACACTTGCTGATGAAGATCAAAGATTACAGCCTTCGGCACAGATTACAATTCAATGTAAAGAAGACCCAAATCCTCACAACTGGACGAATAGGTGACATCATCATAAATAGAGAAAAGGTTGAAATTTTCCAGGATTTTGTCTTGCTTGGATCCACAATCAGTGCTCATGGAAGCAGCATCTAAGAGATCAAATGATGCATTGCCTCGTTTGTAAATAAGCTGCCCAAGACCTCTTTGGAGTATTGGACAGCAAAAGCAAGGATGTCACTTGGAAGACTAAAGTGTGCCTGACCTAACCATGGTATTTTCATTTGCTTCAGATGCATGTGAAACTTGGACACTGAATAAAGAAGACAGAAGACGAATAAATGCATTTGAACTATGGTGTTGTTGAAGAAGATTGAAACTAACATTGCTAAAAGAACGAACAAGTTTGTCTTGAAAGATATGCAACCAGAATTCTCCTTAGAGGCAAAGATGGAAGGACTTGATTTCATGTACTGTGGACATGTTGTCAGGAGCCACCAGCCCTTGAAGAACATCATGCTTGATACATTAGAGGCACAGCAAAAAAAGAGGGTCATCAATGAGATGGATTGACACAGTGACTGCACCGATGGTCTGAAACATCAAAAGAGCATCAGGTAGTATTTGGTTCTATTGCACCTAGTGTCATTCTGAGTGGAAATCGACTTGAGGGCACCAAACAACAACAACAGTACAAAAGACTCACCTCACCTAACTCTTGTGGTTGTTCGTATTCATTGGCGATGAACATTTAAAACTGGACTTCACGTTTTTGGATTTTATAACGATGTCCACGTTCCCACCCCGTCCTTTTGGCTGAGCCTTCCTGGAAATGGGTATAAAACTTTATAGGAAAAGATGAGCCTCATCATTTTCCAGTGAAGTAAATGTCTGCCAAAGGAGTGATTAATAGACCACTACTTACCTGAGAGTGCCACAAGAGCCCCTGACATTAGGATGGAACTCTTTATGAGAGCAGGAAAGCATCACCTTTCCCCTCTCATTGGCTGAGGGGTTTGAAGCTCAGACCATGTTGTCAGCAGTCCAGCTCTTAAAGGTGCCACCAAGGTGGACAGTCATAATTATACTCAATGATCAGATTTAATTCTACCAAATCTAGGACAGTCAGTTTCTCAATGGCCACTATGAAACACTTTACAGAGAAAGAGCACCTAGTGGACAACTACCTCAAGTTGTGAGGCTCGCAGGACGGAAGTCTCAGGTAGGCTTTGTGAGAGCTTGGTATCTTCCCTTTGTCCTTTCCACATTAAGGAACTTGAATAAGTGTCTGAAGACAACCAGATGGATTTTTTCCTTTATACTTAACAGATCTTTATTTCTGCACCACTGCTATTTGGGGCTCACTGTAAACTGTGGTTAACACTTGTATCTATACACAATATTGACATGCCTGTGAAAATTCTCCAACTATTCACATCAATGGATATTGATTGAACAGTTTAGTGTAAAATTAACTTACTCAGTGTGAGAGACAAACTGAAAAATAGGAGCTAATTTACCAAAAAGGTGATTTTAAGGCTTCTCACTTAAATGAACTCCATCCACCAAGGCCCTGGCAAGGTTGCTAATAAATGTTAATTTGTACTACTTTCCCATAACCATACTCCTAAAATTGCATAAGACCTGGGATTCACAAAACCTAGGTCCACTGCATAAGTTCTCTCCCAGAAGTTCCACAGGACAGGTGTATCCTTCTGCAAAGAGCTAGTTCACAACTGGAGGCCTGATGGTGCCGTTAGAGCTGGGGATTTCTCAAGGGAAAGAAGGAACGTAAATTAGGCAACACTATAGATATAGCAATTAAACCTGCTGTACTTGAAAGGAGTCTATTTCTTCTCAGAGTCCCTGGATACTGGAAATGACACTAACTAAAAAGTTGAGGTTTGAGTCCTCTCAGAAGCACTTCAGTGGAAGTCATTTAAAAAGTCATTAGAACCTATGGCAATTTCATAATCTGTCAATTTACAAAGGGATAGAATCTAGCCTTTCTGTCAGGTCGCAGCTTGATGACCTCTTTTGGAGGTATGAAGGGGACAAATAGCTCACTGGAAGCTAGGCACACTCTCTCAGTTATGCATTTCTGTTGATAAGCTACATGGAGCCAAACTGATGGAGCCAGAGCCCTGAAGCTGGAGGAGCGACATGGAGATTCACACCAGTACTGAGATACTTCCACTACCACTGGATCCATAAGACTTTCTACCAGCTATCCTGTGATTTTCCTGTTTTAGGTACCATTGCATGTATTATGTCAGTCTGAAGAGGAATTTATGGACTGGTATCGGACATATGGACTAATATGGGACTTGTGGACTTGATCTGGACTAGGTTGGGATGTTTTCTTTATATAGAATTACTCTTTCTATAATGCTCTTTCTTTTACACATACAAGCGTCTCCCTGGATTTGTGTCTCTAGTCAACTCAGACTAACGCATTATGGTACCAAGAGTGGGCTGCTACAGAAACAAACCATGAAGATGGAGCGTAGATGTTTGTTCGACCTCTGCCTCGTGGTAGGTTTTCATCTTTAGCTAGCCAGAGGTCAGGTGTGGCCATGTAGTATACTGGGTTGTTTTCTGGAAAGAATGTGAGAATTTAAAGTTTGGATTCCTAGAAAGTGTCTTTGGTTAATCCTGTCTGAAAGGACAAAAATTAAGTGATTCATGTATATTTCGAGCTCAGGGGTAGAAATCGCCATTTGAATTTCTCAGAGACCATGCCGCTTAATGAAAATGGCTGACAGAATATCAAAATAGCTGACATATATCAAAATGGCTGACAGAAAGCCTGGCCCAGGCTTGATGCAGTCAGAGGCCTAAACCCATATTTTGCATCAATAGAACACTTTAGATAAGGATTAAGATAAAAGAAATAAGGATTGAACTTGATAGCTTTAAGAATTGAGTCTATCATCTGATTCTACTTTGTTTATACTGATTTCTTCTGGTTATTATTTTTGATATAATGATTGATATAAATGATTATTGGGAAGTATGAAAATAGAGAGTTTAAAAGCCTTGCCTTCAGCCATTAAAATTTGAATCTTTAAATGGATTTAGGACATGCCTCCAAAGGAGGCTCTGGAAAGATAAGCCCCACCTGGTGTCTTGTGTGCTCAGGACATTAGAGAGTGAAGAGACATGCCTAGGCAGCTGTTGACAGATTGACGGGGGGGAAGGGAACTCTCTGAATTTTTAAATTTTGAACTAGTGGTTTGTGCTTGGGGCTGGAAAATATCTGGGACCATGAAGAAATTCTCCTCTCTATGACAGAACTGTTAAAGCAGTGGTTCTCAACCTGTGCGTAGTGACCCCTTGGGGGGTCAAACAACCCTATCACAGGGGTCGCCTAAGATAATCAGAAAACACACACCCAATGGTCTTAGGACTCCTCTATCCGTCTCCTGGAGGATCTGCCCACATGCACCTATGCCCACATATGAGTACCCAGCATGATGACATCATCACGCTAACCCCATCACATACACCC
The DNA here is from genome assembly GCF_050624435.1 of Tenrec ecaudatus. Lineage (NCBI taxonomy): Eukaryota > Metazoa > Chordata > Mammalia > Afrosoricida > Tenrecidae > Tenrec > Tenrec ecaudatus. The sequence continues at coordinate 88,499,182 of NC_134531.1, forward strand.
TGTATAGATACAGGTGCATGTGACAGGGTTGGTGCCATAATGTACTTGTGCAGACCAGTCACATATGTGTAGAGAGAAGATACTGTGTAGAGAGCAGCTGTTATGTTGAAAGCAGCTACTCTGTTAAAAGCAGCTACTGTGTTGAAAGCAGCAGTATTGGAGGCAAAACGGCACTTCATGAATTATAATTGCTGGGTAAATGTGAAATCATGTACTGTAAAATCATCAACTACTATAAGAAAAAAAATATCTGTATCATGGGAATTTAATCTGGATGCTAGTCAGTCTTTTTATATTCAGCTGTGGTTGATGTGAATATTCCACCCTTGTGATAGTAACAGGTATGTAAAAAGAAAACAACACAGAGAACGGTATATCATAGGAAACTTTAATGAACTGTATTGACTGAAATATGCCATGTATCATATTTTGTATCATTAAAGCTATTGCTATATATTATTTTCATTAGCAAACCATCCCATAATAATGGCTTTGTAGAGTAGAATGTTAAGAAAAGAAAATATAGTGAGGAGTTTTCACAGTATGGTTTTACCTCAATTATGACAGCAGGAATCGAGAAGCCACAATGTGTTATTTGTTATGAAGCTATCAGCCAAATCTATGAAGCTGAACAAACTAAAATGCCATTTTGATAGCAAGCATCTGAGCTTTGCCAGCAAGGATACCACCTATTTTAAAAGCAAAGCTGATGGACTCAAGAAAGGCAGACTTGACACTGGTGGCAAGTACCACAAACAAAATGTAACAGCCATTGAAGCTTCGTGTTTGGGGGCACTCAGAATCGCCAGAGCTATGAAACCTCACACCATTGCTGAGGATTTACTGTTGCCAACGGCCAAAGACATTGTTCGAGTTATGATTGGAGACAAATTTGTTACAAAATTGACTGCAATTTCCTTATCGAACAACACTGTCTGCAGAAAAATAGATGACATGTCTGCTGATATCTTAATCAGGTAATCCAGGAAATTAAATCTGGTACACTTCCAATTTTATCATCCAGCTTGATGAATCTACAGACATTGAAAACTATTCACAGTTACTGGTTTACATGAGATACATTAATGATGGTGATTTTATAGATGAGTTTCTTTTTTGCAAACCTCTTGAAACAACAACTAGTACATGTGATGTATTTGACACAGTTGGTTCACTTTTGAAAGAGCATAAGATCTCTTGGGAAAAGGCTGTGGTGTTTCCACAGATAGTGCTCCAGCTATGCTAGGATGTTGATCTGGATTTCAACGTTTGGTACTCAATGAGTCACTAAAAGTCATCAGAACTCACTATATGATTCATCAGCAAATATTAACAATGAAGACACGGCCAAAAGAGCTACAAGAAGTAATGAAAAGTGTCATAAGTTCTGTCAATTTTGTAAAGGTGAACACTTTTAAACAGTCAACTGTTTTCATAACTGTGCAACGAGTCGGATGCGCAAATAATGCTCTGCTCTTTCATACTGAAGTGAGATGGTTGTTGAGAGGAAAAGTTTAAAACGTGTTTTTGAGCTTCATGATGAACTCAAAACGTACTGCAGTTTGAAGCACTTTTCAGCAATAAAAGTGAACTGCATTTGGTTGACATCTTTGCCATCTGGAATGAGTTAAATTTATCACTGCAAGGACCAAATGCAGCATGCCTCAGTTTGTCTGAAAAGATCTGATCATTCCAAATGAAACATCAGCTTTGACCAAAAAAAAAAGTTGAAAATAGAATTTACATGTTGCCTACTTTATCTGCTTTCTTTGAGGAACATGACATTGAACCAGACAAACGGATTGCGATAATATTTTCTGTGAAAGAACACATGCACATGCTTGCAGATGAAATTTCATCGAACTTTCCAAATCTGAGACCCTATTTACACTTGCCAGAAGCCCATTCACAGTCAAAGTTGAAGATGTTCCTGAGACAGCATAAGAGGGCCTCATTGAACTTATTAACAACGATGCAGCAAGAACTGATTTCTCTACAATGCCAGTTACAAAATTCTGGTTCAAGTGTTTGTAGTCATATCCTGTTCTGTCTGAGACATGTTGAGCCTTCTTCTTCCATTTCCAACAACATATCTTTGTGAAACAGGATTACCAGCTTGTTGGTTATCAAGTCGAAATCCAGAAGTAGACTTGTGGAAAATGATCTTTGTTGTGCTCTTGCAAAGACTACCCAGAGAATTTCCGATCTGGTGAGAAAGAAGCTATCTCAACCTTCACACTGACATTGGCTTTTTACCTATATGTCACAAAATGCAGCAATGTAGTTTACTGTTGTTATATTTAGACTGTTACCCATGCTACACCATGCTTCAAGAAAAAATTTCATTTATTTATAATTAGAAATAAATATTTCACAACATATAATTACATATTGTTTTGTGATTAATCACTGTTTTAATTATGTTCAATGAAAATACACCCTTCATATCAGATATTTGCATTTTGATTCATAATAGTAGCCAAATTACAGTCATGAAGTAGCAATGAGAATAATTTCATGGTTGGGGTTTACTACAACATGAGGCACTGTATGAAAGAATCGTGGCATCAGGAAGGTTGAGAACCACTATGTTAAAGGGAACCCGTGTTCAGGCTGAAATGCTTGCAAGGTGACCACCTGGATACATTTGTTGAATGGAAGTGGGAGAAAGCAGCAATAGAGGTCTGGGTTGAGTCTGGCCACTGACACCTGTGGACCTGATACATAGGGACTAGCGGAGAAGATGAGAGTGGGTTAACTGGTCTGAAGTTCATGGCCTAGCCCAAGGGGCCCAGAGTTGTTGAGAATTTGTGACAGGGGCCATAGTGTCAAGGCCTGGAGCTGGAGGACCCATGTGGAGACCCATGTCAGCACTGAGGTGTTTCCACGGCCACTGGATCCACAAGACTTTCTCCCACTGGTCTGTGACCTTCCTGCCTTCAGCATCATTGCTTGGGTTGCATGAGTCAGAAGAGTCATTTATGACAGGTACTGGACATGTAAGCTAATATGGGATTTATGGACTTGGTCTGGACTGGGCTGGGATTTTTTCCTAATATGGAATTACTCTTTATATAAAGCTCTTTCTTACATACATATGAATGTTTCCTTGAGCTTGCTTCTCTAGTCAACTAAGGCTAATGCAGAAACCCTATGGAGGACAGCTCTATTATGTCACCATGAGTCAGATTTCACTCTAAGCATCTGGTTTGGGTCTGTTTTAATCCATTAGAACATTTGCATTTCATGATTTTTTAATCCATGAAAATCCTCAACTTTAAGCAAACCATTTGGGAGATTGTTTCTACCAAGCAAATGTATGAAGTCCAGAGTAAACAAATAGAAAGGCTCACTTAGGCAACTATAATCCTAATAACTACTATGTGTTGACTATGAATGCTGCATTGGAAAATATGCTAATAATTTTCTGTATATTAACTCCATAACTTTCTGTACATTTATATATGAGGTGGGTACTCTCGATATCTAGATTCTGCAGAGAAACCTGAGGCTTGGAGAGATTAAAACTTACTAAAAGTTTTACAGCTTATAAAAGTTTAAATTTTATTAGAAAACCAGCTGTTTAGTTTCAATAAAGACAGGTCTTCTTACAGGTTCTTACCTTGATATTATAAATTAGTGAGACCTGCATTGGAAGCAAGTTAATAAAATTACTTTTTAACCTATACTATTGTTTATACCTTTGAACCAATCCTTTGACCCAGTAACTTCATTCCTAGGAATTTAATATTTAAAAAATAATAATCTCTAAGAGGACAAAGAGTTATGCCTAAAAACACTGTCTTCAACATAATTTATAATAGTAAAAAATAAATATCTTAAAGATATATCATTATAATGGAATGGTGAAACACATTTACAGGTGAGAAGGCTAAACAGTCATTGAAGTGTTGCTTTAACATTATGATTCAAAGGTATTAAACACATAAAAATGCATCTTAAAAGTTATAGTAGGAAAAATATGCCAACATTACCATAGTTGCCTGAAACTTTAACAGGCTACCCAGGGCAAAAGTTGTAGATGTGGCTGAAGGTCAGAAACTGATGCTGCATGAGGTGATAAAACATATCTGAAGCTCTGAACATTGTGTTTCTAAGATTGCATTTTTATAATAAATAACATTTTAATGAGGAGGGCCAATGTGGTAAGAAGTTATAAAAGAAGAATCTGAAGTGGCAGTGGGATTTAACTTATATCTTGAAATATGACTGAGATGTATCTGAGGAAACAGGGAAACACTGGCAATTCAGAGCCAATGTCAGAATGAAGAAAAGCAGAGTGAGGGGGAGATAGCTGGCCCTGTGCAGAAAGCACCTAATTTGATGGGATTAATGATTCACTTTAGAGAGGTAGACAATAACATTTAGTGATTGGTGTAGAACCAGATAATTTCAGTAAGTTGATGGCATATTCAAGTATATATTTATATACCATAAACTGTGGGTCAAAGTGGCCTTCAGAGCAGAGAACGGCCATGTAAAATCACTCTCTGGGGAAATGAATTTGGAGGCACTATGTGAATGAGGCTGAATTTACAGAAGACTGAGAGCAGAACCCTTTCTTCTATAGTCTGGGGACCTAGGTTATTCATACCAGTAATGAGAAGAATGCACAGGGCCCAGAGAGCATTTAGAAGAATATTAAATAGGATTTCTATTAACTAAAGGCACCCTGGTGGTGTAGTGTGCATGCATTGGGCTGCAAACCCTGAGATCAGTAGTTTGAAACCACTAGCCACTCCAAGGGAGAAAGAAAGGGCTTTCAATTCTACAAGGATGTTGGGAACACACAGGGATCCTTCTACCATGTCCTATGAGGTCACTCTGAGTTGGCGCCTACTCTACTACAGTGAGTTTGGTTTGGATTGTGTTTTATACAAGCCATACATGGAAAATGAATGTGATGGGAGAAATACAGATGTTGTAAGACTCTGAGGTCTTAGCACTTCGGTGGTGTCATGGAAAAGAAGAAAGTCACAGCTTATTTGTGGAGAAATATATCTGAATGTTTTAAATATTCAGCATAATGAAAATAGTCCACCAAAGGACTAAGTGCGATAAAGTAGTTGACATTAAAAACAAAACAAAACCTGAATCTGGAGTAAAATAACCCAGAAGTTTCTCTTCTGACACAAGCAAAGCTATGAGCCAGAGAGTGAAACAAATACAATCAGCTCGGCCTGGTGCCATCAGAGACTGTTAGCAGATACTCAGTTTAAGTGCCACTTTGAAACAGCCTTGTTTGGGAACCTAACCAATGTATAAATAGAAGTTCTGTGATAGGGAGGGCCATCCATGAAGAAGTGAAAGTCCAAGTCACAAGCCATTGTTGATCCAAGGAAAGTATATAAAAAGGGGAATGAAACAGCCAAAAATCAAACTCTGTGAGTATTTACATATATGAATAAAAGAAGGAAGAATCTAATTCTGAATCATGAACTATCCTAATCTCTGAAATGTGACCAACAAATTCCCATTTATGTTTCTGATGGGTTCAGCGCACAATGAAAACTCAGAAAAAGCCAGGGGAAAACAAAAGCAAGCCCCTTTAATCAGAATTAAAGTATATTGTTTATTAAATACCAGAAGAAAATGCTCAAAACTTTGACTGTATGGCTCACACAAAAAGCTCTGTTACTGAACCACAAATCCTCGGGGGAAAATAAGAAATGGATACATTTCAGTTTCAATATCATTGACAAAGATATTATGATCAAACAATATGCTTACCTGGGAAGTAACCCAGTTAGCTGAATTAACCTATAATGTTCTAATTAAGACAGTTCCATTTTCCTTCTGAAGACCTACGTGTAAATAAAAAGGACATTGAAAATAATTACCTAAATAAAATGTCCAAATTTAAAATAAGTTTGCTTTCTTTTAACAAAAGATAAATACAGTAATATGCTTTCTCTGAAAATATCCCTTCTCTACTTAAAACTTCAGAAAGTCGTACTATACACATTTATGAGTTCTCAAGTACAATTTTACTTTCACTTGAATTAAAGCAAATGTCTTTTCTCCTGGTGTCCAAATCCCAAGGGTCTTAGTTAAATTGAAATTGGACATAGGTACCGAGTCTCAAGAGCCCTTACTGTAAATCTGCAGACATGCCTTGTCACCAAGGTTACACTGAAATCTAGCACCACAGATGGAGTTAAAGGGCAGTGAATAAATATAAAAACAATGATGATTTTAAACTTGTTTTAACGTGCTAACCAAAAGAGTAAACTTCTGTTGACATATTTTTATTTGAATTTAACCATTTTACCAACACCTTTCTATATTTTTAAATCCTATGTCTTACAAAGTAACAATACAGATAAACTTAAATTCATTCTTAGAAACATGGATGGAGAGACATTACCTGGTGCAGTTCGGTCATGTTGTCAATCGGGCCCAATCCCTCGAGAAGAACATTGCACTTGGTCAATCAAGTAGGGGGTCAGAGGAAGCCCCTCCACACGATGGAGTGACGCGGTGGCGACGGCTATGGGCGGTACTTCCCCTGACAGCGCTGCGCTCTGCGTCAGCCAGGACTACATGTCAGAAGCGACCAGATGGCACCCACCAGTGGCAGGGACACAGCAGAGCTACAGGCTCATGGGTTCTAATCAATATTTTTAAAACACATCCTGGAAATGTAACTTTTTTCATATATTTTCCACTACCCAAAAAATGGTATTATAGAATGAACACCATTTTTTATAACACCCAAATTAGTGTTTCCCTTCTAATACACTGCTATTTAGAATGGACTGTGTACATTAAGCAAGTTAATTATTCCGTGTCACAGTGCAGGAGTAAAATGAGAATTAAAACAATACTTACTTCATAAAATTCTTGGGAGGATTAAATTAGACAATGTTTGCAAAATGCTCAGACAAGACAGAGCACCAAGAACACGCCCTCATGAACTGCTGCGACTGCAGGGACCTGGCGGTGCCCGGTGGGTGTGCATTGAGCGGCTGAAAGCACCAGCTCTCGGAGGGGAAGCCAGGCTTGTCCGCTCGTTAACTCACGGGGCAGTTCTGCCCTGTTTGATGGGTCACCGGGAGTAGGCACTGACTCAGAGGCAGGGAATTTATTATTATTGCTATCACTACCATTATTCCAAATCATTTTGTTCTTTATAAATCAGTCCCTTTCAGAATTGGGAGGATATGGACCAAAGTGCCTATACAAACAAGTTTTCAAACAATGCAAATTCCCCCATGTTTGCTAGCGTTTTCACCACATACGGTAGTAACTTTGGAAGAAGTCTCCCTCGGTGTCTACGGAAGGCCCCTCAGGTCAGGCCCGGAGTTGTGCGCCATCGAGTCATTTCATTGGAAGCCTAGGGGGAAGAGGACGACGGCCTCGCAGCGTTCCTCGGTCTGTAGTCTTTATAGAAGCAGATTGTTTCAGCATTCTGCGGAGCAGCTGGTGGGTTTGAACCGCCGACCTCTCAGTTAGCAGCCAAATGCTTAACCACTGTGCTTGCCAGTCTCAAATCAGCGCAACTTAGAAGAGAAAAAGAAACTAAACGAAGAAGTATTGAGGCAGAAAGAGAGAAATAAACATTACCATTAGCTAACTGAAACTCGGAGGTTAAATTCCACTAAGTAGAAGTTCAAATTAAAACTACACTTCTCCACTGATAACAATGAACTTCTCTTTGGAGTCTGCACTTGGTGTGATACCTAAGCAAATTAATGACGCTCAAGGGCAGTTCTTACCAATCGTCCTATGCCCTGATATCACCTAAACAGAATCCTTCTTATTAATGTTTCACATTTATATACTTCTTCGCTGATTCTCATTGACTATTGCTTAGAATTCTAAGATGAAGATAAATTAAGTAGGCCAGCTTTACTCTTGAAAATTGTAATAAGATGATTGAATATGAATACTTTATTTTATTTTGTGGTTAAAAACTTGTCATTATTGGTGGACATCTATGCACCTTCTATCTAACTTCTTTTTGAGATGATGTTCATTTTAGAAAATTGATTAGCAAGAAAGTGATGGTGGACATCCAGAACTGGAATCCATTCCCAGTACCCTATGTTAAATGTATGTGGTGGTGCTAGCCCTGTAATTACAACGTCGGATGCAAATTGTAAAGACTCTAAGGGATACCCAAAAATCAAGCAAAAAATTTTATCTCTCGCTAAAGTTCATTTACAAAAACAGGCTATATAAAAATATTCCAGTGCTATTGTATAGTTTGTTTGTATAATTTTAAAAGATACATTTTCTATGATAATACCAATAATTAATAAGTATGTTTGTGGGGGAAAGGTAAATAAATAGTAGAGATTTTAATTTTCAGAAAGTAAACATTGCTTTGTCACTAAACTTTATCCTTAGAGAGTTTTCTATCTTGTAAATTTTGATAGAAATAAAAGCTCATTAACAGAATATTTTTTACCCAAATCATTACAACTTCATCATTTTGAATCACAGCTCATTAAAATAATTATAATCAAATGTTTCATTTCTTTTCCCCTTGTAAGAAACAGCTGAAAAGGTTATGTTTGTTTTTCTTTATCTAAATCTCTGGAGCATATAAACAGGCTACATGGATTCACGTGCTGTTTTTCTTATATATTTCAATGTGTCTCTGATGCTAGGTTTGAATTATTTCATGGTTATTTTAGGGTTATTTCTACAGAACTTCAGAACTTGGTGTTTTGAGCATAGTTAAATTAACAAGACATTTAATATCATGCTCTCAAAATTCAAATATTGGCAGGTGATTACTTAATGAAATTCAGTTGCATTCCCCTGCAGGTGTATTCTATTTTGGATCTCCCCAAAGTTGAAAGAGAATAAATTCTCAATGGTTCATTTGTCTTCTCTTATATTTTGAAGTATAACATAATATACCGAGCTAACTGAGCAGCTCTAGAATTAATAATAATAGTAACTCCATCTATAGTTAACTCACCTAAAGCGGAGCTGAATAGAATCACACATATTTTGTGGTAAAAGCTACAAGAAACTAATTGGCATATCGCTGGTCCCTCCTTGTGCTCTCTTGTTATACTTATTCTTTTGCATTCTAAATACATATAAATTAAACACAAGTCTATATTTAAGATATAATTCGAATCAGCCTGTCCCAGTTCTCTGGATATCTAACAAAGTTTCTGCAACTAAAAAGGCATTTTATTCAGAAGTTTAGCATCTGACTGCATCTTCCCCTATCAATACTATTCCATTGTAATATGCTTTATTTATAGGCTCATTCTGCTTTTATTACTTCTACCAACAGCATACATAATTTGTATTTCAAATGACAAAAATAATAACAAGTGTACTGTTGTTATCTTTAATTGGCAATCTATGTGTGAAGCTAAGGTAGGTAGCAGAGGCAAATCATGTGTATTTCAAGATTTTAATATGTATCATTAAACCCATTATTCAGTTAATTATTTTCAACAGAATACTCTTCAATCTGCTCTGGAGAAGTATAACAGAACCAGGGCCTCTCCCTGACACTCACATGCACACATAAAATATATTAAAATTCTTTAAGAATAGTTCAGTTTCCTTTTTTTTTTTTGCTCATTCTTTCTGGGTGATTTGAGATGAAGACATCATACCCATGTGCATTAAAATTATGGGGAAGTAACATTTTGATAGAATGCATGCCAAATATACTATCTGGCCTTTTTTCTTTAAAATGTATTTATCCCAAGGGAATGATTATAAAAAAGTCAAAATATATAGAGCAAAATATTGAATGATACAGGAAGCATCGAGAGTAGATGGAAAGAATACGCAGAGTCACTGTGCCAAAATGAACTTGTGGACATGCCACGATTTCAGCAGGGAGCATCTGAGAAGAGCCAATGGTGCTGAAGAGAGAATTTCAAGTTGCACGGAAAACATTAGCCAAATCGAGGTTGGAGCCTTCAGTATGGATTACAGGTCAATGTAAGGAAGACAAAAATCCTCACAACTAGCCCAACCGGTGACATCATGAGAAATGGAACAAAGGTTGACGTCAGGAATGGTGTCCTACTTGGAACCACAATCAATGCACCTGGAAGCAGCAGCCAGCACATCGAAAGATGCACCACCTGAGTGAAATCTGCTGCACAAGACCTCTTTAAGTATTGAAGAGCAAGGATGTTACTTTGAGAACTAAGGTGCACCTGACCCAAGTCATGGTAATTTTCCATTGCATCCTACACATGGGAAAGCTGAACGCTGAATAAAGATTGTAGAAGAGTTGATACATTTGAATTGTGGTACTAGAGCATTGAAAATTAAATATGGATCGCTGTGGCAGTTATATAATTGTCAATTTAAGGATTAAGCATGTAGGGGTGGAGTCTAGCCTGTCAATCAAGTCAGAGCCAATGAGGCTTCTGTGTGGGTGTAGCCTTCCCCTAAGAATTCTGGGAATTTCAGTTATTTCCTCCTTGGAGACTCTCTGCTGACAAGACCCAGCCTGATGCAGAGACCCCTGCCAGCGCTGAGATGTTTCCAATGGCACTGGATCCAAAGACTTTCTACCCACTGACCTGTGATCTTCTACATTTGGTGTTATTGCATGTGTTTTGTAAGTCTGAAGAGGACTTTATAGATTGGTGTCAGACATATGGGCTGATATCGGACTTATGGACTTGATCTGGCCTGGGCTGGGATATTTTCTCAATGTTCAATTGCTCTTATATATAAATCTCTTTCTTATACATATATGTCTGTCCATGGATTTGTTTCTCTAGTCTACCCAAGCTAACACAGCTGCTAAAAGGATAAACCCATCTGTAACTGAAGAAGTAAGGCCAGGGTGCTTCTTAGAAGCAAGAATTACCAAAATTCATCGTATATGCTTTGGAGCTATTGTCAGGAGAAACCAGTTCGTAGAAGAGGACATCGTGTTGGGTAAAGTGGGGGGCAGTGAAAAAGAGGAAGGCCCTCAGCGAGGTGGACTGACACAGTCTTTGCATCAATGGGTTCCCGCATAGGAACAATTGTGGGGATGGGGCAGGACCATGCAGTGTTTAGTTCGGTTGTGCACAGGACCACTATGAGTCGGAGCCAACTCAATGGCATCTTACAACAACAACAACAATGCTTTAGCAAATTCTTATGTCATGTGATTGACTTACACTTTAATAAATGAAATCATAAAGTGATGACATTTTATCAATCTACCTTCTCCAATGAGAAGGCGGTTTTTTAAAGAATGCAAGTTAGCTTGTGTGCAACATTCATATTTTAAAAAGAACTTTGTGTTTACAGATCTTTGTCTGTTAACTTTTGAAAGTCAAGATTGTTCAAAAATCTGATTTGGGAGGATCCTTTCCCCTGAAAATTACTTCTGTGGCACCAGTTTAAGGGGCAAGTGTTTGCCTTGACACTAGTCTTAGAAAATATGTTTAAATAAAAGTCAAGAACGGTTATCACAAGACCCTTCAATAGTGAAGTGAAATTTCTACATATAACTCTTCCACTCAAGCATCCATAAGTGCCACAAATAATTGGGTGGGCCTATGCAAATAGGGTGTATGTAACAGGATTTACAGTTTACATTACCACTTCATTGGGTAAAAGAATGAGCCATCTTTGAAGCAATACCAGAGAGAAACTCCAATGAACTCAGAAAAGCACACATCTCTATTTCTATCTGACGTGGCAGAGGCCACTGAGACCAAATACATCAGAGACTGTGGTATAGAGACTCAGAGGGGCAGCACAGAGATTATGGGGTATGTTATCCTATCAGGCCTGGGACTGTGGAACAGAGTGACAGGTGGACTGGCTTCCTGGCCCGTGGAGGTAAAGGTCAAAAAAGCAAGGGGCTGAGAGTCTTGGGAGGGACTGAGAAGCTGCAAGAATCAGTTGCTGCCTGAGGAGAAAATGACTGTCTACTGCTCCTGACTTGTAGTGACCTGTTGAATTTCCTAATAAACCCCTTAATAGCGAGTAGCATCTTATGAGTTCCGTGTCGCCATTGCAATGAATTGTCGAACCCAGCATAGGTCCAGAGTGGTGTGGAAGGAACGGTGTCTGTCAGACTGGTAACGCATGGAGGCATGACTGACCCCTGCGTCGTGGCAACAGGGAAGCCAGAGGAGGCCAGCTACGGCACCTCCGTTACCATTTACCACATCTTCCCACCAGTTCTTCCTAATGGCATTATTATAACTGAAACAACTACCTGTATTTCTTGGAAACAATAACAAATTTATGACATATTCACTCTGTGGCCCTCTGAGCCACTGGACATTGAATTCATGCCAAAAATGAATTAGTTTATCTAGCAATGCCAAACTGTCAATCAACTTGTCAGTCATCTATCAAAAAATTGTCAAGTTTGATAAGAAAAACAACTGCTAAAATAAAGAGAGCTAATAAGAAATATGGGGCAACTATTAAATTGGTCTGTTAGAAAATAGAGTCCTAAAGGAATGCTATGCGTACATTCTAATTATATATCTTTATTTCCTTAGCAGAAACTAAAACTTAACAATCTTGCTCTTGAACCTCAAGCATTGAATGTAGGGTTTCTGAGGTTCAAGTCTTAGTCTTTTCGTATGGAAGTTTCACCCAGGGAAATGCAGCAATTGTGGCAGTTCCATACCTACCATTATTTCCTATAAGAAAGTGGAATAGTACTATCCAAGAATTCAACTACTCTGCTCTTTGTCAAAACTCCATAACACATTTCCTTTTCCAGCTATGATTTAATTAAAACCAGTCATAGTGTATATGTGTCTTTTCAAGGTCTACTGTTTCTTCAAATAACTTCAGCAATTTAGCTATTTTAGAAGTACCTACAAATATAGCTCTCGGGACTTATAACGGTGGGTGTTAGGTCTATCATCATTGAGTTTTCACAGAACAAGTCATTTTCTTGGGAGAATAGAACCTCCAAAGTATTCATAAAATTAAACATGCCTACAATTACTTTTACATTGGAGCTAATTAGTACCAGCGTGAGCTACTAGCAAATGGTGACATCTAGCCTGAAATATATGTTTCTCATGAGAGGCTGACTCCAATATGAGCCATTGGGTCCATTGTCTCCACGGGATACTTGCCTGCTCCAAAACTGAAGTCTGAAAGACCTAGAAATAAATCAAACAAAGGGTCATCTTTTCCCATACCCGTACATTAGCTAATGGTAGCTGGATGAGAAACCTGTCTAAACTACTGGCAGTTGGACTTAAAAATCAGTACTTCCTATTAATAAAAAGACTGCATTCCTCATTGAAATTATTGGGACTCTATTTATTGCTTTGTTCCCTCCAAGGAAACAGGTATTCCCATAAGTTGAAAACCACAAATTTTTAAGTACCTTTAATAGTCTCCTATTTTTATTACAGCATACTGACTTACGTGAGTTTCTTCCTAGAACTCAGGATCAATGTCTACATTCTCCATTAATCAAAGGTCTTCAGTTGACGCATTTAAATTATGGATCTGAAGAACACTGGAAGTACCATGGTCTGCCCAAAGAACAAACAAATCTGCCTTGGAAGAAATACAGCCAGAATGCTCCTTAGAAGTAAGGGTGGCAAGACATTCTCAAATACATTAGACATGTTATCAGAAGAGACCAATCCCTGGAAGAGGACATCATGCTCGGTAGAGTAAAAGGGCAGTAAGAAGAGAAAACCCTCAATTAGATGGACTAACACAGTGGCTGCGACAACTGGCTCAAACATAATCAAAATTGTGAGAATGAAGCAGCACCAGGAGGAGTTTCATTCTGTTGTACATAGGGTATCTATGAATCAGAATTGACTCAATGACACCTAACAGCAACACACTAGTTCTTTGTACAGGTAGAGCTCTCATGGACATAAGTCCTATATTTTAAGAAATATCTTTAAATATAATTGTACTAAAATTGCTCACTGATTCATTATTTCTGTAGCTATAAATTTGTACAGGATAGGGTTAATTCGGATTGCTTTGGATGCTGAAACCTTGTATACTGCAAAAAGAGGCATCTTCAGGAATGGTCTTTGGCCTGGTTTTGGGAAAGAATCTCTGAGTCTTTGGAATATTCTGCCTGAAAATGTTTTCATGTGTGCTTGATGTGTGTGTGCGCACGCAAAGGCCTTGGCCACATATAGTTTGACTAGATAGCTTATGCTACCAGTAAAACTTAAGGTGAATGCCGTCTTTCCCATGCTTGAGATACGGAATCATAGAGTTTCCATAGCTGTGGCCAATCACAAGAGTACTATATCCCATTTAAGTGGTCCCAATAAAAGAAAAACTGTACACTAACCTGTAGGCAAGCTTCCTGTTTGATTGGTAATGCTTCTCACATGTCATCTTGGCAGACAGGTGTCCCAGTGCAACTTGTCTGTGAGGGCCCTAGAGAGGATGTCCTTCTCCAGAGCTTGGTCCCTCAAAAATCAAGTTGACACATTTAAAGGTTCAAATTACATTAAGGATCAGTCAAGTGTATTGACATTGGCATTCATAATATTATGATTTTTAAGTTTAGATATACAATTCGAGTTTGTGCTGGAGGGAAATTTCTTCATGTATTTCTTATAACCATATGTGCATCACTTCCACCAAATAATTAAATGAGATTTTGCAAATAGTACAGGTATACTATTAATAAAGGGAATTAGACAGTTTTAATTGCCAGCCTTGGCTATAAGTATGATCCATCCAAAGCAGAAGCAGAGAGAGAATCCCAGTACCATTGAAAGAAGAGCAATGAGTGCAGAATATTCTAGAACTCTGTGGAGGCTGAGACAAGAGGCACTGGAGGCTGTGAGACAGAATGAAGGGGCAGGGAAGAGATTATAAAACTGTGTGGCAGAGCAATTGGTGGGCTTCCACCCACATGGAGCCAGAGGTCATGGGACCACATGGCTGAGAGGCTGAGGACTAGAGAGAGACTTGGTTTCTGACAGAGGAGAGATGTTACTATGGACAAAAGACTGCATCCTGTGTTCTGATCTTGTCTTGTTGTGACCTACTGACTTCCTTAATATACTGCTTAATTGTGGATATTGTCTATGCATTCTGTGTGGCCATAGCAACAAGTTATCAAACACAGTATAGATGTAGAGTGTCATGGAAGGAATGGTTGTTGACAAATTAGGTAAAGAATGGAGGCATGTTTGACTTCTGCCTCATGGAAATAGGGTATCCAGAGAAGATCACATATGGGCCTTTGTATCTTTTTACTGCCCAAATATGACCATAAAAAAGTAGTAACTGTTTCCTTATCCAGGCAAAAAGAATGAACTAAAATTTGGGAATTGGACTTTAATATAAATGAATACAAGTAAAATAAATCATGGATGATCTGGATGGATATGATCAATTTTCCTTTATTTGTTCTGTCTTTCATACCCTTTTTTATAGTCAGGCCGATAGCTATTAAGGAACAAATAAATGATGGCCCTATCTATTAGATTCCAAAAGCGGTAAATGTAGTGGGGAAAATAGAAAGTCTCACAATTCTGGGCCAGGAAGCTCTGACTTACGTAAGCCCAGCAATAAAAGACCTATAAAGAAGCAAGATTTTGATGGCACGGAAATCACACTGGCTTTACTCCAAGACGCCAAGCACATCCCTGGAAAATTCGGATGTGCCGGAATATAACAGTATGTACTTTTCCCAGAGACAGCATGAGTGCAATATTTGGCTTTCCGACTTACACTTGGAACATGGCATTCTTTTCCTCAGTCCCGTTTATGCTCAGCACCTGCATCCAGCCCAGGGATTCTAAGAAAAACATTTTATTCATGGGTAGGAATTGCTTAACAATATAGTCATTTTACAATTTAAATATGTTCATTTTTATTATTTCTATACTGTTTCGTATCTGAAAAATCATTTACACAAATCATAATAACAACCTTTAAAATAAATTTGTATAGATTTCTCTCCATATCTAAGAGGGGCAAATTGCTCAGGAATGTTCCATACAGTGATGATAGAAATTTATTAATAATCAAAATCAGTTCACAGGGATGAAGATCTCAAGCTCTGAAGTGTGAGCCCCAACTGTACCTTTAACAAGTTCTGTGCCATTAGAAAGTAATATTATCTCTTTAAACATCAGCTTTCTCATCTGTTTATAACATAGTAATTTTAGATGAATTGAACACTAAGATGAAAGAGAAAATAACATAATGGATCTAAACCCCTTCTCATACTACTTGGTTCAGAGTAAACATTCAGTAAGGTTACAATGGCAAAACTGAAAACATTTTTTAATAATTTTAAAATGGCAAAATGGAGGCTATGAATGGGTAATAGTCCACATCAGCCTTCCTTCTCCCATTTGATAGTTTTGAAGGTAGCTGGATGGAAGAAAAAGACTCAAAGGAGACAAATTCTCAAGAGAAAAAGCATCAAGCTAAGAAATAATGTCTCTGCCCAGGCCTCCACTCTCTAAGAAAAGTAGAAAAGATCAAAGAAACAGAACAGTAGGGACAGGTAGCGAGGAATGAGGGTGCTAAAATAGGATCAAAGGAGGAGGAGAGATTCCCAAGATTTGGAAATTTCAGAAAATAAAAACAATGAGATTTCATAATACTTAGTGTTAACAAATTCACTGAATGCTCATTCATTGAAACAAATATGAATAAAGATTCTTTTCTGCCTGAAGCATGTTTTTCTTATAATGCAACATTCCAGAGATAAACTTCTAAGATCACAAACTACAGAGGTCACAATCTATATTAGCTATTAATAGGAGTTCAACTTAATTACTTACCACTTGTCTGTCAGTTTGCCATACTGTGGTGGCTTGTGTGTTGCTGTGATGCTGGAAACGAAGCCGCTGGTGTTTCAAATACCGACAGGGTGACCTAAAATAAATAGGGTTTAGTGGAACTTCCAGACTGAAAACACGCAAGGAAGAAAGACTGAGCTCCCCACTTGGAAGAAAGGAACATCTGAAAACCTTCTATAAACTTTGAAACATTCTCAGATGCTCAGAGCTTAAAGGAAGTAGAACATTGTCAGCGCTAGTGCTGCAGGATAGGACCATGGAGGCCAGGGATGCTCAGTACATAACTGAAGAGGAGCTGAGTTATCAGAGTGGAGTCAACAATAGTGACATGAGTCAGGTCACGTGTGGGAGTGGAGTCTTTAGGATCTTTAATTGCTGAGGGGGCATGACTCTACATAAGAAGAAATATAGGCAAAAATCTGCTAATAATTGGAACTTTGAATGTGTGATGCATGAGTCTAGGAAAATTGAAGTGGTCAAAACTGAAATGGAACACATAAAGATTGATGTCCTAGACATTAGTCTGGCTATTTAGTATCAGAAAAATCATAGGATTTACTATTCAGAGATTAACGCAATCAAGAGGAATTGTGTGACATTCATAGTCAACAGGATATTGCCAAATCAATAATGAAGTACAATGCTGTCTGCGATTGGATTATATCTCTTCACTTTCAAGGAAGTTCAATCAATACAACTACTATTCAAACGGATGCACTGATCACAAAAGCTAGTGAAGAAATTGAAGAATTCACAAATGATCAAACATGTAATCATGATGCATTGAAAATTACTGGCAATTGGAACGCCAACATTTGAAACAAAGAGGAAGGAATAATACTTGGAAAATATGGACTTGGTGATAGAACTGAAGCTGCGGATCACATGAGAGCATTGTGCCAGACCAACAACTTGTTCACAGTGAATACCTTTTTCGACAACACAAAAGGCAACTATGCACGTGGCCTTCTCCCGAGGGAATAGACAGAAATAAAATGAGTTATATCTGAGGAGAGAGCAACGGAACATTAGCAGATAAAACCTGTAGCAGAAACCATCGCTTGCTCATAGGTAAGTTCAGGATAAAGCTGAGGGAAATTCAAACAAGTCCCCCAGAGACGATATACAACCTTGAGTATATCCCACATGAATTTCAAGAACATCCCAAGAGCAGATTTGACATACTGAACAGAAATAACAGAAGACCTCATAGGTTGTAGAAAAACATAAAGAACACCATTCAAGAATATAAATGGTCATTAAAAGACAAAAATGAAAGAAAAGATCAAAGTGGATGTCAGAATAGACTGGAACTTACTCCTAATCATAGAGTAGCTAAGGCACATGGACGAAAGGATAAAGTGAAAAGGGTGAATAAAAAAGTTCAAAGGGAAGATTGAGAAGACACATACTATAATGATATGTGCAAAGACCAAGGACTAGAAAACCAAAAGGGGAGAACATGCTTAATATATCTGAAACTGAAAGAAATCAAGAAACAAACTCAAGCCTAAGGTTGCAATATTGAAAGATTCTATGGGAAAAATATTGAATGATGCAAGACATATCAAAGAAAGAAAGAAAAATTTTACCGGGTCAGTGAACCAAAAAGAGTTGATATTCCAACATGATAGACAGTGGTGTGTGAGAGAGTACCAATTGTGGTTGAAGAGAGAAGTTCAGGCTGCACTGAAACCAGGAATTTATTGACTATCCATTGAGATGTTTAAATAAGCAGAATACCCATTGAGATGTTAAACCCTGGAAACACTCACTAGTTGTGATAGGTAGGTTTACTGGACCAACCTGGCCAATAGGAACATGTGGGATTAATAAGACAGTTTGATTAGAAGGCAAAGAGATAAATGGTTCATCAACCTGCTCCTCCTCTCTTGCTCTCTGGTGATTGGACCAGCGTGCAGCTGCTTTAGTTGGTTCTCTGCTACAACTTGTGAGCTAAAGTACCTGTGGGACAGCCAACCCATGGATCTTGTCACTAGAACTTGAGGTTCCTTTGAGACTTGCTTCGCCATGTTACTGGTGCATACATCACTTGAGCCTGAGGCTGGAGGATCCTGTTGTCTTACATTGCTTGAGTTTGATATCCCATCCGGGCCTGCTTCAATAAACAACTAAGCTGCTGACTATTGTTTGGCTGCCTGCATTGCCTTAGGGAAGACTCAGCTGTCTGCTTCCTTGACGTTGGACCCAGCTGCCCTCATGAGTTGAAGGACTTTCAGTATTTTAACTGTTCCATGGAAGTGAGTTGAACTGAGGTCTCTGTACTGCTGTGTAAACTAATTAGCTGTTATATTCCTTCATGCTGTATAGATAGATAGATAGATAGATAGATAGATAGATAGATAGATAGATAGATAGATAGATAGATAGATGATAGAAAATAAGTGTCCTGGTATTGTTTCTCTAGAGAATCATATGCAACACACCAGTCTATTTCAGGACATTTGGAAAATAGCCACTTGGCCAATTGACTGGAGAAGATCCATATTTGTACTCATTCCAAAGAAAGGTGGTTCAACAGAATTCTTAAAATAAAAAACAATATCACTGATATCAGGTGCAATTAAAATTTTGCTGCAGATCCTTCAAGAGTGTTTTCAGCAGTACATTGACAGGGAGCAGCCAAAAGTTCAGGTCAGATTTATCAGAGGAAATGCAATAAGGGTTATCATGACTGATGACTGATGGATATTGACTCAAAGCAGAGAATACCAGAAAGAAATTTACTTGTATTTTCTTGATTATGCGAAGGCATTCTGGCTTTGCGGATCCTAAAAACAATGAATACATTTGAAAAGAATGGTATTCCAGAACACTTCATTGTGCTTATGTGGAATTTGTACATGGATCAGTGGGGCAGTTGTACAAACAGAGCAAAGGAATACTTCATGACTTAAAATCAAGTAATGTGTCAGGATTGTATCATTTCACCATACTTGTTCAAACTGCGTGCTGAACAAACAATCGTGCAAGCTGAGTTCCCTGAAGAGGAAGGTGACATCAGACTGGAGGAAGGCTAATTAACAACCTGAGGTATGGTGACGACACAGCCTAGCTTGCTGAAAGTGCCAAGTGAGAACTTGATGAGGATGCTCATGCACTGCAGCCTTCAGTGTGGGTTATGAAGCAATATAAAGCAGGCCAAATTCCTCCCAACCAAACCTGCATCATGTTAAAAGGAAAAGGTTGAAGTTATCAAGGATTTTGTCTTTCTCGGATCCACAACCAACGTTCATGGAAGCAGCAGTCAAGCGATCAAAAGACGCGTCGCATTAGGTAAATCTGCTGCACTTCCTTAGAGTATTGAAGAGCAAAGATCATCTGTTGTTCATTTAGTTGCTAAGGGTCCGAACTGATGAGATGGCACCTAACAATAGCATCCACAACTTAGCTGTCAAAGTCATGGGAAAAATCAGTTGCCTGGAGTCAGATGATCAAATATGAATTCTAGGTCCTCTACTTTCTGATTGTATGACATCACAAGGGCACCCCAAAAAACAGAATTGTGCTACTGTGAAGATCGGGGCTTTCCTAGTATACATGTTTCCCTCTGGGAGAGCATCAAGCTGCTCACTCAGAGTTAGTGGTGTCACCTTGGGAGTTTTTTTTTTCTGGTCACAGTGAATTTTTTCGTAAAAGCAGTTTTGCTTTAACCTTGCTTTTCTGTGTGATGGCTGATTTGGGAGAACAATGAGCCGCTGTGAAATGTTTCCTGCTCAGGAAAAATGCCACAGAAACTGTTGTGATGTTGAACACAGCTGACAAGGACAGCGCTATGAGAAAAACTCAAGTGTACGAGTGGTTTTCTCGTTTCAAAAAGAGGTGAAATGTTGTACCTCATTTTGGGAATCTGTCAACTTCCCAAAGGGTAGAAAATGTCACCTCATAGTGCATTTGGAGTTCATTCCACCAGTCAGATTGTTCATCAAGCTTTCTATTTAGAGGTTCTGAAAAGATAGCATAATAGTGTGTGACAAAAAACGCCTGATTTGTGGCAGATGGGGGACTGATTTTGCCACCACGACAATGCAGCTGCTCACGCAGTCATATCACTGCTTCAGTTTTGGGCAAAAAGCCCCATGCCTCTTTGCCACGCACACATTATTTACCTGAGCTTGCTCAGTGCGACTTCTTTTTGCTTCCATGAATGTAGAGGAACATGAACGGACAGCAATTTGATGATATAAAAGAGGTGAATAAAAAAACATAGGAGGTGCTGTCAGCCAACCAAACATATGAGTTTGAAAAAATGTTTCCAAGAATGGGATTGCAGATTTGACCAATGTATCAAGCATAATGGAGAGTACCTTTAATGTGATAAGGTTATTTTGTTAAAAAATAAATTTAAATACATAGGTTTGGGGGGGGAATCCTGTTTTTAGGGGTACCCCCTTGTATGCATATTACTTAATCTTTCTATACTTCAACTCCTTCATCTGTAAAACTTAAAAGTATAAGGTTATCTATCTCATTAAGCTATTGTAAGGTTTGTGTTAGTTCGGGTAGACTAGAGAAACAAATCCTTAGAATCTCATATGTGCATAAAGGGGTTTTATATAAAGGGTAACTATACATTAAGAAAACATCCCAACCCAGTACAGTCCAAGGCCATAGTCTGATATTAGGCCATACATCGGATACCAATTTATAAAGTCCTCTTCAGACTCACGAAACACATGCAATGAAGCCAAATGCAGGATGACCACAAGCCAGGGGGTAGAAAATCTTCGGGTCCAGTGGCGTTGTAAGCATCACAGCACTGGCAGGGGTCTCTCTTTGGCTTCTCCGGTTTCAGAGGTCTGGTTGCATCCATGTGTCTTGTCTGGTTCAAGGCACTAGGGTAGTTCCATGTGGCTTGTCAGCTCCAAAGTCTCCCAGAGAGTAAGAGTAGTGAGATAGAGTTCCTCCTGCCTCCAGGGAGGAAAAATCGGATTTCCCAGAATTCTCAGGAGAAGGCCAAGCCTACACAGAGGCCTCATTGGCTATGATTTTATTAACAGGCTAGACTCTATCCCTACATTTTTAATCCTCAAAATGATACCAGATTATGTAACTACCACAGTAGGGTTTACAAAGATTTAATCTTTACAGCTAAGACCGAACTAACCCCCATGAAGTGACCTAATGTAATGTTGTGAGCTCCTTATAACAGGATTTTCTATGAGCAGCTAGTTAGCTATAAGAGAATTAGGGTGGAACACAACATCCTTACTCAGATCACAGCCTTGATGTAATAAATTGAAAGTAATTTTTCCATGGCTTTGCTATCGATATAAATGGTTGCTATGGAAAAGCTTGCTTCAGGCTGTGTTTGGATCCTGAATCTGGCTCCTAGACTTCCAGTTCCTTAGCCTTCAGCCAACAGCCTGCCATATTGCCTGCTCATTCTGAGTATCACCAGAGGTCTGTCCTCTGATCCGCTGACCTTGTGTTCAGTCGCCTCTGCATTGCAGCCAACAAACACCCTGTTGTTTGTCTGCAAACCTTGGGTTCATGACAGAATCCAAACTCCATGAGCGAGTCAAGAGAAGCCAAATATCCGACCTAAGGACGTGAACCTGCCTAACTGGGATTTCCTGTTTCCACTACTGTGTGAGCCATTTCCTGGATACAAATTTCCCTACGTGTAGAGATCTATAAGCTTCCCTAGTTTTGTTCTCTAGAGAACGCAGCCTAGGGCAAATAAAGAGATTGTGGTTTAGAGAGCTTTAATAATACTTTCAAGATTATAGCTACTAAGTTAAAGTTTGAAGCCTGGCACTCTGGCTCCAGAGTCCATGAGTTTAACCCACTCTATCTCATACCTCAAAATTTTATTAGCCAGATAGATTTTTCAGAATATTGGTATTTTATTTCTTAACTCATGGTCGTTAAGCCTAAGAAATTCCAGTTCTTTCATTAATTGACAGGGGTATGAGGGGTAATAGAATTTATATGTGAGAATAAAATACATCTAGATGCATTATCCCACAGTCACTGAGAGCAATATCCTCACCATCAGGTTTGTACTGCAGCTCAGAAGTTACTGCTTACATCGTTGTTGTTAGCTGCAGTAGAGTTGTGCCCTGACTCATGACAATTCCACACACAAAGAGGTAAAACTATTATGATTCATCATGTTTTCACTGGCTGATGTTTGGAGTAGATCACAAGAACTTTTTCCTACTCCCTCAAAGTCTTGTAGTTCTAAAATATGGTCAGCAGAATAGCAAGACATAACCTCCATTGACAGTCAAGTGGTGCATATGACAGCTGCATATGAAGGGCATTGGTTAGGAATCCCATGTCTCTCACAGAGCAAGGGAAGACACAAGCATTGAACACCCTTATTAATTATATATACTAGACATATTAGAGGTTAATCCATGTGAACCTATGAAGGAAAGGTCATTACATTGAATTAATACTATAAGCCAAAGAAAAGCAAAATCTGACTTATTGCTCCGTTTTCTTGGATCATATAGGCACACTCCAAGTAACAGAAGTAATTCTAGAGAAGTAGGTTTGAGGCTAGCTCAGAAGGATCCTTGATTGAACCCCAAGAATTCAAATATAACTTTTTAAAATGAGCATTACCAAAGTTCAAGGATAGGAAGCTAGAATCATCAGACGGTGTTCCCTGGCATTGGACAGTAAGGACATGAATTTGATTTGCAGCAATAAACTCACTGACATTGAGTTGATGCTGAATGGGATTTACTATATAGGTTTGTTAGTCCGGGTAGATCAGAGAAACATATCCATAGACACTCAGATGTATATAAGACAGAGCTTTATATACAAGAGAAATTGAGTATTGAGAAAACATCCCAGTCCAGTCCAGATCAAGTCCATAAGTCCAATATTAGATCATATGTCCAATACCAATCTATAAAATCCTCCTCAGACTCCTAAAATACATGCAATGGTGCCAAATGAAGGAAGATCATATGCTAGTGGTGGGAAGTTTTGTGAGTTCAGTGGCACTGTAAGTATCTCAGCATTGACAGGGTCTCCACATACTTCCCTCAGCTTCGAGGCTCTGCCTTCAATCAGGGTAGCTTCATGTGACTTCTCATAAATGTCTCACAGGGAGTGAGCCTTATCAGTAGGGTCTCCAAGGGAGTGAGCAGAGAGTCTCCCACCATGAAGGAAGAAAAACAGGAGTCCCCAGAATCCTCAGGAGAAGCCATGACCACAAAGAAGCCTGATTGGCTATATCCTAACTAAAAGGCTAGACTCCAACCCCACACTCTTAATCCTCAAAATGACACCAGATTATGTAACTACCACAATAGGGTTTCCAAAGATGTAAATCTTTACAGAAGTAGATAGCCTTGTCTTTCTACCATGGAGTTCTGGTGGGTTTGAACAATGCTTACTAGACAGTAAGACCAGGGCATAGCAAATAATGCAGAGCATTGCCAAATAAAGTCAGACTTGGAGCATTCATTAGGAAAAAGGTGAACATAGAGAAGACTGCAGTTTGAGTCTCTGCGTTCCTAGGCTCACTCAATGGCTGTCAAACTAAGCCTGTCAGGAGGCAGATTCTGGTTTATGAAAAAGGTGAAGCATTTGGTTTTGCGAAATTAAACCTCCTTTTGCTTTCCAGCCATACAAACATATTAGAAGTGTTTCTACCCTAGAAAAAATAAAGGCAATCCATATAAAGTCCCATGATTTAAAATACCAAAGAACAAGGAGAAACATCTCTGAATTAAGGATATATAAATTTAACATTATTTGATTTTTAAATAAACCAAATATACATGTAATGAGATTTTTCATTGCAGGTAAACTACTTGGTATTGACACATTATGATTTAATAAGAGGGCTTTTTGTTTTGTTTTTAGGGACAGAAAGAAAATGATAAAAAAAATAATCAGTGCTTCAGTCCTATTACTTTCTGCTTGTGTTGGTGCCTTACAACTTGTGCATAATTACTGACCATTTTTAAAGTTTTAAAAAGAGCCTGTTGGTAGTAGATGATTCTAGAGGCTCTGGGACCAAATAGCAAAGTTCTGTCTTTGTGCAGATAATATGATTAAGGTGACTTGGGAATTACTCTTCAAATTAGAACTGAATTTAATACACCAATATCAAGTTAATGAAGTTTTACTGAATTTTTAAGAATTTCGTAACACTAAACATCATTTGAAAATTCTTTTCAGTGTTGTTCTTTTTGCTTTTCTTCTTTAATAAGCCATTTTACTTCCACAGAAGTCAGCATAGTCTCTGCAGTATTAACAGATGACATACTTCACTTTGCCAGCAAAGTACTCCAGGATGCATAGCAGACCAATGAGAGACTCCAGCAAAGCATTAAACGGAGGCCTTAAAAAGTTAATGTACTTTTCTAAGCGCCAAATTTTTACAAAGTGGCCTACTTAAAAATATAGACATTAACCAGAGAACCATATGTATTAGAGTCCTTAATAACAGATACTGTTTAACCATAGAAGATTAACAAAGAAAAGTAAACACTTGGGTTTTCTTAATTTTCTTGAAAAAACTGTTTTTTAAGTGATAAA
The DNA here is from genome assembly GCF_050624435.1 of Tenrec ecaudatus. Lineage (NCBI taxonomy): Eukaryota > Metazoa > Chordata > Mammalia > Afrosoricida > Tenrecidae > Tenrec > Tenrec ecaudatus. The sequence goes on from NC_134531.1 coordinate 88,524,456, forward strand.
ACCACCAGACCTTTAAAACCTGCTCTCTAGAGTGGGGATGAGGATACTTTTTTTCCACCAACAGACACTTGGATGTTTATAACATCATGCAGATTGCCGAGTGCCGGCAAGATGGCTACTGAGTAACATACACCAGAGGGACTCTGCAGAAATCCCTGCAGGAGAGCCACTGAGAGGGAAACCCCACTCTCCCAGGTCACAAGAAGAGCAGTATAAAGATAGGTGAACACAGATCCACGTGGTTTTGAAAAGCTGTGAGCCTTTGGCTTACCACGGTGAAGGACTGCTGGTGCTGAGTTTTAGCCCCGCCAGTCTCTGCCTGTTCCAGGCTGCTTTGGCCAGCTGAAGGGCTTTGCTTCAACACAACCACAGCTTCCTGCTGCCTTTGGGCCGGTTTTAAACCCCTTCAGCCCCATTGTCAGGCAATCAGGATTCCGCTTTCTCTTTACATTTGTTTCTCTCTGTTCTTTCTTTCCCATCACAGTCTCAGTGGGCTATTTTCTTCCCCCACAACCCCTCTAGGTTTCTTTCTCCCCTCTATTTCCTTACACACACTAACTATGGCCACCAGGCCGTCCCCCTCCACCTAGGGAAACTCCACCCACCCAGTTGGGGGAGCTCCCAACCGCCCTCTGTGGCTTTACATGTATCTGAGGAAATCCCACCTGCCTTCAAACACACCACAAACAGCTAGGGGACCTAAATTTCTAACAGCTGGGGGACCTCGTGCTTACCTTCCAAGGCCCTCTAAGCAGCGGAGGGTACTTCCTCCCGCCTGCCACAGTGCTTCATATGGCCTAAGGAAGCTACACCAGCCCGCTCCAGCACTCCACGCAGTTGCGGGAACTTCCACCTGACCTCCGTGGTGAACTTGCCGACTAGGGCAATTCCGCCCACCATCCACGGTGCTCTACATTAACGTAGGCATACCCACTCACCCTCTGCAGGCACACCCGCACACCCTCTGGGGTGCTCCAAGAAACCATAGGTCACATTATCATGGCTTCCTGTGAGATGATCCAGTACAGTGCCATCCTCATGGACTCACCACCACCTGATCAGCATCCTCTGACAGGACCATCCAACTTGCTGGCCAAATAACAGAGTACTGTTTGGCTAAGGAAAGAATGAAAGGACAGAGGGAAAAAGAGATAGCCCAACCACCACCACCACCACCTACACCCACAGTACAGTTAGTTGCAGGAAGTGAGAAGAAGCATTCCTGTGAGTATCCCAAAGAGAGTCTAATGCTCTTTGACGCTGGAAAATGGTGCTCTGCTTCTGCAAAACAACATGTAAACAGCAACCAGCCATAACAACCTTAAGGAAAAACAGGAGAAACAAATTGCAATGTTGGAAGAAATTCTGAATCTAATAATGCACATAGAAGAAACAAACATTGATATGCCACAGAAAGAAATCTTCAGAATGATGCTTGGAGTCATGCAGGATATAAAGGAAACAATACAGAAAAAGGATGAAATGATAGATGAGATAGAAGCCACACACCAAAAGGAAACACAAGACCTAAGGAATGAGATAACAAAAGCTAGTAGCAAGTCCACAAACGTGCCCAACAGACTTGAGAAAACAGAGAATCACACACGTGAGCTAGAGGATAAACGGGCAGACTTCAACAAACAAGAAATGCAGTCAAATAATCAGAAAAGCTAAAGAAAATCTAATAGCCGTGACTGGTGCTATGAAGAGGAACAACATTAGAATAATTGAACTACCTGAAAAAGACACAACGAAGAAGTCAACGTCAAATATAGTGAGGGAATTCTTAGAAGAAAACTTACCAAGCTTAATGAATGAAAACCAGGCAATGATTTGGGGGGCCAAAAGAATACTAGCTAGACTAATTCCCCAGAAATCACCAAGGCATATAATAGTTACTTTATCCAACTTTGAGGAAAAGGAGAAAATCATAAGAGAAGCTAGAGGGGAAAAAAGCAGTCACCTACAAATGTACCCAAATAAAAATATACTCAGACGTATCAGCGGACACGAAAGATGAGAGAGTGTAGTAACATACTCCAAAAATTGAAGGAAAGTAACACAAACCAAGAATACTCTATCCAGCCAAATTATCTATCAAGCTAGATGGAGAAGTAGGAGTTTTCCCAGACAAGGAAAAATTCAAAGAATATGTTAAAAGAAACCCAGCCCTACAAAAGATCCTTGCAGATCCAGTATGGGCAGAAGAACACCACTGACCAGCACAAATAAGAGACCATCACATAGAACAACTCTACACAGAGGGCAACAAAGAGAAAACAGCCCCCAAAATAACATTGGCTTAATGGTGAAAAGAATGCAAAAACGAACCACACACACTCACACACATGCACAACACACAGAAAAGAAAGGGAGGAAGGAAAACATCCAAGACAAAATGTGCAAGATGATATTACAAAGTCCACAGATGAATGTAATAACCCTGAATATTAATGGACTGAACTCAAGCATTAAAAGGCAGAGGCCGGCAGACTGGCTTAGAAAACACAACCTATCAGTCGCTGCCTACAGGAAACACATCTCAAGATTGCACATAAAGACAGGTTAAGAATCAAAGGCTGCAGAAAAATATAAAAAGCAAATGGCAATTCAAAAAAAAGAAGGGGTTCAATCCTATTCAGACAAAATTGATCTCAAGGTGCAAGCCATAACAAGAGATAAGGAGGGGCACTATATAATGCCCCAGAGACAGTAGACCAAGAGCCAGTGAGCATAATAAATACATACATGCATGAGAGAGAGAGACCTGTGAAATTTGTGAATTAAATGCTCCAAAAGATGAAAAAAGAAATTACAGGCTCAACAATTGTAGTAGGTGACTTTAATACACCACTCTCTGAGAAAGCTATATCACAGGGAAAGAAGCTTAACAAGGAGGCTACAGATTAGATGACTTGATTAGATGACCTGACCTGGTAGATAACTTCAGAGCTCTGCACACAAATATAAATAAAAAATTATAGTGTTTTCAAGCTCACATGGCATATATTCCAAGATAGACAACATGCTGGGACACAAGTCAAATCTGTGTAAATTCAAGCACATAGAGATCATACACACTTCTCTCTTTGACCACTATGACATAAGGCTGGAAATCAACTAAAAAATGATTAAGAAAACAAGGGGAAACAATTGGAGGATGAATAGCTCTATTGCAAAAGGAATGGGCATTGGTTGAGATCAGAGATGAAATTAGAAGTTGCTAGAAACCAAGTGGAATAAGAATACAACATACCAAAACCATTGGGATACAGCAAAAGTAGTTATCAGAGGAAGTTTGGTAGCAATACATGAAGACATGAAAAAGGAAGAGAGATTTATGATTGATATGCTGACACAAAACTTACAGCAATTACAGCAGAGTCAAGAAGGCAATTCTACTCATAGCAAAATAAAAGAAACAATAAAAATCAGAGCTGAGATTCATGAGCGGGTAAACAAGAAAACTATGGGGGAAAATAAATGCAGCTAAAAGGATTAACAGGATAAACAGATTACTGTCAAACCTACTCAAAGAAAGGAAGGGACAAAGTTAAATAGCAAGGATGAGGGATGAAACAGGGGATATTACAATGAACCCTAATGAAATCAAAAGAATAAGTATACAGTAGTAGGAATTACCTGTACTCCAATGAATTCAACTACTTGGAAGACATGGACAAATATTTGTCCCATACTATCCCAGATGGATGTAAAAAAATCTCAAAAGACCCTAGCAATAGACAAGGTTATCAAGGGATTACCAACAAAAAGATCCCCTAGTCCAGATGGTTTCACAGGAGAATTGTATTAAGCATTCAGGGTAGAACTAACACCAATCCTACACAAACTCATCAAGAACAAAGGAAAAGATGGCAAACTCCTGAACGATTTCTCTGAAGCCAATATAACTCTGATACCTGAAGTCGGCACGAATCCTACAAGAATTGAGAACTACAGACCAATGTCCCTATTGAACATCAATCGTAAATTCTTTAACAAAATATTAGCCAATGGAAAACAAAGTATATAAAACAAATAATTCACCATGATCAAGTGGGATTCATAGCAGGGATGCAGGGTGGTTCAACATAAGAAAGATCATTGGTATTATTTACCATAGTGACATGAAAAATTATAAGAACCACAAAATAATATCAATAGATGTGGAAAAAAATTCAACCAACACCAATTCCTGTTTAAGATACTCAAGAATATAGAAATGGAAGAAAAATTCCTCAATATAATATATCTATGAAAAAACAACAGACACTATGGTAGTCAATGGAAAAAAGATGAAACAATCCCACTGAAAATGGGGAACAGACACGGATGACATATTCAGACAAATGGAAAAGAACCAAAACCCAGAAATAAAATCATCAGTATAAAAACAACTGATCTTTGATAAGGGCCCCAAAATATCAATTGGGAAGTGGATGCCCTCTTCAACAAATGGTGTTGGGGGAAAAATGGATATCTACCTGCAGAAAAATTAAACAAGATCCTTAACTACCTCACTCCATGTACTCCATGGAATACATTGGAATACCCCATGGAATACATGGGCTATCAGAAATAGGGAAGGACAAAAATACAGAGGAGGCACAAATTTACAAGTGGGATATACTGAAGATAAAACACTTGTTTACATCAAAAAAATTCACCAAGAGAGTAATAAGAGATCCCACAGAATGAGAAAACATCTTTAGCAATCACACAAAAACCTTATTCTAAAATCTACAACACTCTCCTAGCTTACAATAAGAGAAAAACTAATTGCCCACAGAGGAGGTGGGCAAAGAACATGAACAGAAGTTTTGCAAAGGCCGAAATACAAATGGCCAATAAATATACGAGAATATGTACCCGATCATTAGCCATAAGAGAAATGCAAATTTAAAAAAACTATAAGATACTCCCTAACATCCTCAAAGATAACCCAATTCAAAAAAATCAGAAAGTAACAAGTGTTGTAGGGGCTGTGGTGAGATAGAACTCTTGTCCACTACTGGTGGACCTGTGTGTATGTACAGCCATTGTCAAAATCAATTTGACAGTATCTAAAACAGATGGAAATTGAGCTATCATACAACCCAGCAATCCTCCTACTGGGCATATACCCAGAAGAAGCAAGAAACAAACCACGACCAGACATCTGTGCTCCAATGTTCATCGCGGCACAGTTAACAATCGCAAAGAGTTACAAACAACCCAATTTTCCATCAATGGTCGAATGGATTAAAAACTGTGTTACATACATACAATGGAGTATTACCCATCCCTAAAAAGCAGTGATGAGTGCATGAAGCACATCACCACATGGAAGAACTGGAGGAAATCATGCTGAGCAAAGTAAGGCAAGCACAAAAGGACAAGTCAACATGAGCCCACTGAGGTCAGCTTAAAAATGTAAAATGGGCACAGGGGAAAGCTATGTCTACACATACATTATATACATAACATATATACATACATTTCTGGGTTGAGTTCCAGGTACTATGGCAGGGATACATATGGCAGCCAACCAAAAAGAAATTTTTTAAAAGACATGGAGATAGGGGGAACAAGGCACTAACCCACTCAAGGGGAGGGTTATTATTTATATCTTCATAGGAGAGGGAGAGAGGGAACCAACTTCAACCTGATGCGCCCAATTCCAACTATGTGGACACGCCCCCCACTCCACCCCTACACACCCCACAAAGAATATACTTCAGAAGAGAGCTCTGAAGCTATAACTCAGGGAGAAGGGTATATCTGAGCAGAGCACACAGGAACAAATGAAGAGGGAAGGAGAGAGTGGGGAACACATCCTGGCCCACCAAGCCCAGAGGACAATACTGCTCAGAACACCCAATGCACAGAGAGGACCATAGGGCCAATCCCACCATGAGACACAGACACAAAGTACCTCATCGAGTCATAGTGCTATGGGAGACAACTCTGGACATAGTGCTGGAATTGTGCCGGATCTGGCTCAAACTCGAAGGGGAGCAAAGAAATGATGTCCCCTAGGAATAACAATAATAGACTTTGGGGGCAGGGTGTGGCACCCCAGCAGATTTGACTGGAAAATACTTTTAAAGGTCAACAAACAGACCTGGAGCTATTTATACATTTGGGGTTTTTTTTTTGTTGTTATTGTTTTGTTTTGCTTTGTCTTGTTTTAGGGCTTATTATTATCTCTGCATGTCTATCTAGATAAGATAAGCAGAATAAACAATCCGGAGGACAAAACAATGAGACCAATACTTGGGAGGAGAGGGCAAGGGGTAGATGAGGGAAAGAAGTGTAGTGCCAACAAACCCAAGGACAAGGAAACAACAACCTATCTAAAATCAATGACAAACAGGGCATAGGATGTCTGGTGGGGTTTAATCAAGGGCAATGTAGCCAAAACTGGAATGAAGGCCAAACATGATAGTGGGCCAAGAGGAGAGTCAAAGGGAATAGAGGAAAAAATATATGTATATATAAAGAAATAGATCTATGTACTTATTTATATAAGTATTAAGGTAGCAGATGGGCGTTGAGACTGTCCTCAAGTACTCCCTCAATGCAAGAACACTTTGTTCTAATAACCCAGCATTCTGTGATACCCACTTTCCTGACACAAGTGCTGAAGACAAAATGGGTGCATAAGCAGATGTGGTGAAGAAAGATACAGTGTCCGGGGTCTTAAGGGCTTGAAGATAAACAAGTGGTCATCTAGCTGAGAAGCAACAAATCCCATATGGCAGAAGCACACAGCCTTTGAGCTCATGAGGTGTCAATGTGATCAGGTATGAGGCATCAAAGACCCATAACAAAAAATCATATCAATGAGAATGAGGAGGAGCATGGAATGGAAACTCAAAGACCCATCTGTAGACAATTGGACATCCCTTCACAGAAGAGTCACAAGGAAATAATGAGCCAACCAGGGTGCAGTGTAGCACTGATGAAACATAGAACTTTCCTCTAGTTCTTTAATGCTTCCTCCCCACTATCATGACCCCAATTCTACCTTACAAATCCGACTAGACCAGAGCATGTACACTGGTACAGATGAGAGCTGGAAACACCAGGAATCCAGGACAGATAAACCTCTCGGGACCATTAATGAGAGTAGTGATACCAGGAGGGGAAGGTCCGGGTAAAAGGGGGGAACTGATTACAATGTTCTACATATAACTCCTCTCCAGGGGGAAACAGATGTGGGTAAAGGGAGACAGCAGTTGGTTAAAACTTGAAGGAAAAAAAGATAAGTTATCCAGGTTCATAAGGGAGTGAGGGTGGGAAAGGGGGAGAAATGAGCTGATACCAAGGGCTCAAGGAGAAAGAAAATGTTTTGAAAATGATGATGGCAACATATATACAAATGTGCTTGACACAATGGGTGGATATATGGATTGTGATAAGAACTGTAAGAGCCCCCAATAAAATGATTTAAAAATTGATTATACTACTATGTTTGGTGAAACATTTAATTACCTCATCACTAGTATGATTGCCTACAGACTTTTCTTGAAACAACCAAGAAAAAACATCAAGCCTCCAGTTGAATTTTGTTAAGAGTCTACGGGCAAAATATGGACTAGATCAGAAAGGATCAAGACAAAATGGAAAAGATACACAGAGTCAAGGTACTAAAAAGCACTAGTCAACAGCTCACAGTTTCAGGAGGAAGTATGTGAGCAAGAACCAATGGTGGTAAAGGAAGAAGTTCATACTGCACTGATGCATTGGCCAAAGCCAAGGCTCCAGGAATTGATGTCATTCCAATTGAAATTTTTCATCAAGAAGAAGGAGCCAGGAAGCACTCACTCATTTATGTCACAAAATTTGGAAGACAGTTGCTTTGCCAATTGACTGGAAAAGATCTATATTTGTGATCATTTCAAAGAAAAGTGACCCAATGAAATGCTCAAGCTATATCATTGATATTGAACACAAGTAAAATTTTGCTGAAGATTATCCAACAATGACTCTAGTAGTACATTGACAGGAAACTGTCAGAATTTCAAGCCAGATTCAGAAGACATCATGGAACAAGGGATATCATTGGTGATTTCAGATTGATCTTGGCTCCAAGCCGAGAATACCACAAAGGTGTTTACTTGTGTTTCATGGACTATGCAAAGACAATAGACTATATGGACCATAATAAATTGTGGATAACCTTGAGAAGAATGGGAATTCCAGAACGCTTCATTGTGCTCCATTAGAACTTATACATAAGTCAAGAAGCAGTTGTGCAAACAGAAAAGGGGAATATTGCATGGTTTTAAATCAGAAGAGGTATGGGTCAGGGTTATATCCCCTCACCGTATTTGTTCAGTCTGTGTGCTGAGCAAATCATTAGAGAACCTGGATCACACCGAAGAGTGTGGCATCAGGATTGGAGCAAGTCTTATTAACAACCTGTGGTAGGCAGATGACACAACAGTGCTTGCTGAAAGTGAGTAGGGTTTGAAACAGGTGCTGATGAAGATCAAGGATGGTAGCCTCAGTATGGATGACAAGTCAATAAAGGGAAGGCAAAACTCACAACTGGACCAACAGGTAACATCATGATAAATTCAGAAAAGGTTGAAGTTGTCAAGGATTTTGTGTTAATTGGATCTATAATCAATGCTCTTTGAAGCTGCACTAAAGATATCAAAAGACATACTGTACTGGTTAAACCTGCTGCAAAAGACCTCTTCAGAGTATTATAGAACAAGGATGTTACTTTGAGGACTAAAGTGTGCCTGGTCTAAGACATGGCATTCTTCATTGCATCATATGCATGGGAAAGTTGGGCAATGAATAAGGAAGTCCGAAGGAGAGCTGGTGCATTTGAATTGTGGTGTTGGAGAAAAGTGTTTGAGGTTTCATGGACTGCTAGCAGAATAAAACACTCTGCTTGGAAGAACTAAAGCCTGAGTGCTCCTTGCAGACAATTATGGCAAGACTTCTTTTTACATACTTTGGATATTTTGTCAGGAGAGACCTGTCCCTGGAGAAGAACACCATGTTTGGTAAGGTGAAAGGGTAATGGAAAAGAGGAGAGCCATCCATGTGATGGACAGACTCAGTGGCTACATCAATGGACTCGGGTCCAATTATGAGGATGGCTCAAGGCAGTGTAGTGTTTCATTCTGTTGTGATTAGGTTCGCCTTGGGTCAGAGCCAGCTTTATGGCACCTAGCACAACAATGTGATTTCTGGGACTGCTCCCGTGCTGTGAGGCGAGTGATAGTGGCTGGTATTGGTGATTTCATGGCCTCATACTGCCGCTGGCTATTCCCCACCCTCCTGTAGAGTAGAATGAAATACAGGGGAAAATTGGTGATCACGGTGTTTTGATATTTGAGTTTGTCTAAGTGCACAATTAGATTAGAAAATAACTTATTTTTAAGTGATCCAATAACCTAAGCAACCATATAAAAACATTCCTATATGAAACTCTAGGAATCTTGGTGGAACTCTCTGGTCATTTTTGGATGGCTAACAGTTTACGGTTGATGGTTCAAAGCCACAAGCCACTCTGCATGAGAAACCAGAGTCTATACATACCTCCAAAGCGGAATACAACTTGAAGGTAGTGGGTTTATATGAAACCTTAATTATTTATATTTTCCCTTTGCATCCGTATTTGTGCATGTTTTCAGATGAAAACAGTGAATAGAATATGCTCTTGCGAGTTCACACATGAGCTTTCCCATTTCATGACTATGGCAGCTGACTCAGTATCTCCATATCTCAACTTTCCTCATCTCTAGGAGAATGATCATAGGAGCAATTATCTCATAAATTTCAAAGGAAATTAAATAATTATTCTATCATCTGCATGATACCTGATCTATGGTGTAGGTTCAGAAAATGATATAATACAATGTGATAGCATGATAATAGTAATGTCCTTAGTGGTAGAAATCATTTACACTTGACTGCTAACCTAAACTTTGTCAGTTTGAACCCACACAGTGAATCATAGAAGAAAAGACTGAGCAAGCTGCTTCCATTAGGATAAGAGTCCAGAAAACCCTGCAGACCAGTTACGTTCTGTGACACAAGAGGTTGTAATCATGCAGAACCCGTTCAATGGCAAAACAACACAATGAAGGTAATTCACTTTACCTCCCTCATTAACTTACAAGTATTTTTTAGGCGATGATCATTTATACCATACTTTCTTTTCAATCCCATTTATCACTTAACATTACACCTATCATTCCAGCCTTCAATGACTGCTTTTCAGAATCCTCCTATATGATGAGCTGACATTTCTACCAATTACTGGATTTCATGTCTATCAAACTCCTAAGAAAAGTCACTCTATATCAAACATGTTACTAAAATTTACTCAGAAATTTGGAAAACAATACGAAGCTAAAGGAAGAACAAATATTTTATTTTTATTCCACATATTTTCCCCCAATTCCAAGTTCCAGTACCTATTCCTCTCAGGTTCTTAGGTTCTAGACCAGTGGTCCTCAACCTTCCTAATATCGTGACCCTTTAATACAGTTCCTCATGTTGTGGTCATGCCCTAACCATAACATTATTTTCATTGCTACTTCATAACTGTAATTTTGCTACCCTGTGAAAGGGTCATTCAACCGACCCCTAAAGAGGGAACCGCTGTTCTAGACCATTACCTTATCAGAAAAAAATACCTTTTGAGTAATTATTAGAGCACTAGTATTGCTGTAACAAATTACCATAAACTTATTCACTTAAAACAACACATAGTTATTATCTAATACTTATGTACATCAAAAGTCTGACATGGGTCTGTGGTAATATGAAGGGGACAGTTGAGCCAAGTTCCTTTGCACATGTTTGAGGGAGAATCTGTGTCCTTGCCTGGTCCAGCTTCTATAGGCTACCCACATTCCTTGGTGAATTACTACATTCCTAAATGTCAAATTCAGCAGAAGTGTGTTGAATGTTTATCACATTCCATCACTGTGATTGGCCTTCTGCTTTCCACTTTCACTTTTGAGCCTACCTAGATAATCCAGGGTAATATTCCTATAGTAAAATCAGATTATTATCAATATTAATCCCATATGCAATCTTAATTCCCCTTGGCCATGTAAAGGAATAGGTTCTAGAGATTAGAGGTTGGACGTCTTTTTGAATCCAGTATTCTACATACCACAGTGTAATGAGCATACCATATATACTTGTGTAAAAGCCGAGTTTTTCAACACATTTTTAATGCACTTTTTGTGGTAAAATTAGGTGCCTCGGCTGATATTCGGGTTTGTTTATACTCAAGTAAATATGGTATATTAAAGAAAAGACAGAGGAACTTGCAGTGTGTGTTGAAAGACAAAGATACCAATGGAAATAACTAAACCTTCTGTATACTTACTAATCTTCCAAACATAGACCATCACTTTGTGATGTATTGTAATCCTAGCCTTTATTCTTGTGGTTATAGTCCCATTTGGGAGTAAACTCTGCAATGTTAATGAGACAGGATTAAGGTGAGCTATCTCTTCATTCTTGACTCAAGTCAACACTCTTAATTTCCCGAGGGGCGTGGTCTGCAAAAGAGCTGTAATTTTTGATAACTATGCGAAAACAAGAACTAACTTCCTGTTTTGATCTGTTCCTTTAATAGGCCTAATTGAGACAAGCAGCAGAACTGCCAAGACTAGACCAGACCTGCCTACCACGCACAGAAGTCATCAACATGTCCTCTATGTCGATGTCCTAAGTGACACAGAATTTTTGCAAAAGTTGGGTATTTGGGATATCTTTAAACTCCACAAAGTTTTACACTTATCCTTCTAAAACAAATTATTTTGAAAAGCCATAAAAATTTAAACCTTAAACCTTACTGTATTTATTAAAACTGCAAAAGAGAATCACATTTCAAAATCAACATTAAAATTTACCTAAAATCTAGAGGTTGTAGGTGTCACTTCATAATTAATCAAACTCCATACATCTCAAGATAATACTCATCAAAGTTTTTAAAAGCTCATCAATAATTTTAATGTCAGAATAAAGCTGCTGTAGCATAAAGTAGCTAAACATACACAGAGAGATGTAAAAAAATAGAAAGAAATTACTACATTGGTTCATAGTATTGATTTTCATATGAGATGCCATGCTGCATCTACCCAGTGGCACATCTAAAGCTTATCCTTGGTGTTTGTTAGGTGCCACAAGATGATTACTCTCTTCTTCTGGTGCAAGTTTGAGCATTCTATCTGCTAAACAATTTAATAGTATAACATTTTTAAAGGTTTCATATTTTGCTTTTAAATTTCTTTTAAAAATGTGTTGTAAGAACAACATTAGTTCAAAGATTTATATAAAAATCTAGTCATCATAGAAAATTTTCCATAATTTTTCTCATAGGGAAGGTCAGGTTGTAGCTGAACAGAATTGAAACAAACCCACAAGAGTCAAAATATGACCTTGACTCTACCCACTTCAAATTTGAGAACATGTCAAGAAGAGATTTGATGTATTGAACACAAATGACCTGACGGATGAGCTATGGGATGAAATCAAGGACATCATATATGAATTAAGCAAAGGGTTATTAAAGGACATGAAAGAAAGAGAAGGTCAGTATGCACCTTGGAAAAAACTTTGAAACTTGCTCTTAATAGTAGAGTAGCTAAGGCACATGGAAGAAATGATGTAGTCAAAGAGCTTGACAGAAAATTTCAAAGGGCAGCTTGAGAAGACAAAGTGAACAATATATAAGAAAATTTGCAAAGGCCTAGAGTTGGAAAACCAAAAAGAAAGAACACTCTCAGCACATGTTAAACAGAAAGGACTCTGTGATGCAGGAAACATCAAAAGAAGATGTAAAGAATATACAGAAACATGAATCCAAAAGAACTAGTCAACATTCCATCACTTCAAGAGGTAGCAGATGAACAAGGACAAATGGTACTGAAGGAAGAAATTCAAGTTGCACTGAAAGAATTAGCCAGAGTCAAGGTTCCAGTAATTGATGGAATACCAATGACAATCTTTCAACAAGCCGTTGAAGCTCTGGAAGTACTCATTCATCTAAGCCAGGAAATTTGGAAAACAGCTACTTGGCCAAGTGATTGGAAGAAATGTACATTAGTACTCATTCTAAAGAAAGGCAACTAAGCAGAACACTAAAATTATAGAAAATATCATTAATATCACATACAAGTAACATTTTTCTGAAGAACATCCTTTGGCATGATTGTATCACTGGATTGATGGGAACTGTCAGAGGTTCAGGAAAAATTGAGAAGGGTCACACGGGATCTCATTGCTGATGTCAAATAGATTTTGACTGAAAGCAGAGAATACCAGAAAGATGTTCACTTGAGTTTTAATGATTATGCTAAAATTTTCAGCTTTGTGGCCCATAACAATCTACTGATAGCTGGGAGAAGAAAGGGAATCTCAAAACACTAAACCGTGCTCATGCAGAACATGTTCATGGAACACGAGCCAGCTTTGTGAACAGAGGATAGGCATAAGCCTGGCTTAAAATCAGAAAAAAAATGCACATCAGGGTTGCATCCTCTTGCCATATTTATTCAATCAGTATGCTGAGCAAATCATCACAGAAGCTTGATTATATGAATAAAGAAGCATCAAGATGGAAGGAAGACACATTAACAACCTGCTTTACAAGCAAGAACCAATGATCCTGAAGGAATGAATTCAAACTGAACAAGGCTCCAGGAATTGAAGAAATCCCATTGAAAATTTCCAGAAAGCTGACGAAGCACTAGAAGCACTCACTCCTCTATACCAGGAAATTAGAATGAGAGCTACTTGACCAACTGACTGGAAGAGATTCAAGCTTGTTTCCATTCCAAAGAAAGGCACCCCAACAAAATGCTCAGTCCAAAGAACAAAACCTTTGATGCCATACCCAAGTACAATTTTGCTGAAGATCATCCAACAGTTGCAGAAATAAATTAACAGCTGCCAGAAGTTCGGGCCAGATTCAGAGGAGGACATAGAAGAGGGATATCACTACTGATATTAGATGACTCTTGACTCAAAGCAGAGAATACTACAAAGGTGTGTATTTGTGTTTCATTGACTATGCAAAGGAATTTGACAGTGTGGACCATGATAAACTGTAGATAACCTTGAGAAGAATGGGAATTCCAGAACACTTCATTCTGCTCATTTGAAATTTGTGCATGGACCAGGAGACAGTTATTCAACCAGAATAAGGGAATACTGCATGTTTTAAAAATCAAGAAAGGTATTTGTCAGGACTATATCTTTTCACCATGATTTTTCAATCTATATCCTAAGAAATTATTTTTAAAAACTGGATTATGTGAAGAAGAGTGTGGCATTAGGATTGGGGAAGGCTTAGGATATACAACCTTGCTTGCTGAAAATGGTTGATGAAGATACAGGATTGCAGTCTTCAGTATGGATTAGAAGTCAATGTTAGGAAGACCAAAAACCTCACAAGTGGACCAATAGGTAACATCGTGATACATGGAGGAAATCGTCAATGCTCATGGAAGCAGCATTCAAAATATTAAAAATCACTTGCAGTAGCTATGTCTGCTACACAGACGTCTTTAGAATATTGAAGACCAGAGATGTTACTTTGAGGACTAAGGTGTGCCTGACTCAAGTCATGATATTCTCCATTGCATCAGAGACCTGTGAAATCTGGATGTTGATTAAGGAAGACTGAACAAGAATAGATGCATTTACTTGCTGGAGAAAAATATTGAAAGTACCTTGGACTCCTAAGCAGTAAACCAGCCTGCCTTGGCAGAAGGGAGGTGAGAGCGTACCTTAGAGGCAAGGAGGCAAGACTCAATCTGACAGACTTTGGACACATTGACAAGGAAGATGAGTCCCTGGAGAAGGACATCGTGATTGGTCGAGTGGCGGGGCAGTGAAAAAGAGAAAACCCTTGACAGGGTGTGTTGACACAGTGGCAGCAGTAGTGGACTCGGGCATCGGAACAATTGTGAGCATGGCGGAGGGGGAGCCAGTGTTTTCATTCTCTTGAAAAGAGGGTCACTCTCCTTTGAAACCGATAAGAAGGCACCTAACAACAAGAACGTGAGCCCAATGCCATTTTGGGTTTTCTTATGTAAGATCAAGTAGGTTCTATTTTCCATAATTTCTTCAACTTTATTCTCTAGAAATATAGTAGGTAACTTTTTCAGGGAACATGAGACTTTTAATTTTATTCTGAAAATCCTTCTTCTAAACTTCAGATCTGTTGAAACACAGCTTTTTCTGAGATTCTAGCACATACTAAAAAGAAAGGTGAGTAAAGGAAAAGTCCGTAATTTTTTGTTTTCTCCTCCATTATGAAACTAATAATATAATAAACATCTTATCTGACAAGTTTAAATGTTACAAATAGAAGGACAACATTCAAAGTAGTTTCAACTAATTTGCTTTTCGCACCTTATATATAAGTATGTTGGTGCATACACAAGCATATACATATACATACATTTATTTTTCTAACAGGAAAAAGATAATCTATTATAAGAAAAATCATTCCAAGTCTAGCACGGGGTCTCCTTCCCACTTATCCTTTGACAATCACTCTTCTAGCATTTTTAAAATGTACTCTGACCCTTATTCATGAAAACTCTCCATAAAGCACAGTGTCCTAAAGTAACATGTCCACGGAGTCCGTGAAAGAAACCATTTGAAATATTATTGTATCTGTAAGGACTCCTTACATCAAAGTACCATTAATGCATGGTGTGATTTATCTGTGTTATATCTATGTGCATTGAGGGCCAAGTATGACATTAAACACAAAGGAATTTGGCCCACCTAGAATCGTTTTGCATTTACACATACCGAAGATAGCTGGAAACAGTAGGGTAGCAGGAGCAAGGACAATTTTGTTCCTCTCTTGTCTATTCACGCACGCACGCACGCACACACACACACACACACACACACGAGTTCCTTCTCGTTGTTGCTCTCATTGTTATCTCTTGTGTTCACGTCAACTCTGAGCGATGGATGTCCCATCTACAAAATGTGGCTGTGAGCGCTGGTAGCGATGACAAACTCAAAACCTTATAAGATCGTCATGAGTTGGGATAGACTCCAGATGGCAATGCTTGTTTTGTTTTTTAGTGGGTTCTGCTTTATCAAGCATGCCATCCTTTTCCAGCAATTTGTTTCTCCTGATGATAGGTCTGAAGTAAATAAAAAGTCTTCCAATCTTCACCTCTCAGAGCATTCTGGGTATACTTACTCAAAGACAGGTTTGTTAGTCCATGGTAATTCAATTCTTTGTCACAGTAGAAATTTAACATATCAACTCCTCTCTGGTCTTCCTTTTTCATTGTGAAGTTTTCACATGCATATGACATAACTGGGAAAAATGATGGCTTGGTTCAAAAATGCCTTCATCATTGAAATAATAACTTTGCCTTTTTATCATTTTGTTAGGGGCTCATACAAATCTTATCACAATCCACACATACACCAACTGTGTAAGGCACATTTGTACATTCATTGCCTCATCATTCTCAAAACATTTGCTCTCCATCCAAGCCTCTGGCATCAGTTTCTCATTTTTCCCCTCCCTCCATGCTACCCCTCCCTAATGAACCTTTTATAATTTATAAATTATTATTTTGTCATTTCTTGCACTGTCCTATGTCTCCCTTCACCCACTTTTCTGTTGTCCGTCCCCCAAGGAGGAGGTTATATGTAGATAGTTGTAATCGGTTCCCCCTTTCCAACCCACCCTACTACCACCCTCCAGGTATAGCCACTCACACCACTGGTCCGGAAGGGGTCATCCACCCTGGATTCCCTGTGTTTCCAGTTCCTATCTGTGTCAGTGTACATCCTCTGGTCTAGCCAGATTTGTAAGGTAGAATTGGGATCATGAGAGTGTGGGGAGGGAAGGAGGAAGCATTTAGGAACTAGAGGAAAGTTGTATGTTTCATCGTGGCTACACTGCACCCTGACTGGCTCATCTCCTCCCCCAGACCCTTCCATAAGGGGATGTCCAATTGCCTACAGATGGGCTTTGGGTCTCCACTCCACACTCTCCCTCACTCACAATGATATATTTCAATGATATGATATTTTGTTCTGATGATGCCCGATACCTGATCCCTTCGACACCTCCTGGTTACACAGGCTGGTGTGCTTCTTCTATGTGGGCTTTGTTGCTACTGAGCTAGATGGCCACTTGTTTACCTTCAAGCCTTTAAGACCCCGGCACCATATCTTTTGATATATTCTGAATAACTTTGCTTTTTAAGATTGTTATAGAAGCTTTTATCTACATTTGCCAAATGCAACAAGTTGCTTGATTTTTGACTGATGTCTCCATGGGAAGTGACTGTTGATTCAGGAGAATAAAATTCTTGGCAACTTTAATGTAGTCGTAGTTTTTCATGATGTCCATTGGCCCAGTTGTGAAGAGTTTTAGTTTTTGCACAAAATATTAAAAGATATTGAATGAGAGTAAAAAATTAATATGAAAATTCAATCTCTGATTCCCCTATCAGATTCACATCTTGAAAAAGTAGTGATTGTTTATTTTGGGAAAGCATCAACACTTCTTTAAAATTTAAATTGAAACTCACCTCAGACATTTTGTGAAAAGACAGTAACTCATATTTAACAAGGAAAAGTGAACATTCCAATTAATTTATAATCAGCATTTTCTGAGGTGAAATAATTATATCATCAACACCTAAATAAAGCAAGGTAATTTTACCTTATAGTCACTCAAATTATTTAAAAGTTTAATTTTTTTCTTTTAATTGTTTAAAGTCAACTGTCAGAGAATTAGTGATAAACAAATAAGGTGAGGAACATAATATTCCTCAATGAAAATACGCATTGGAAACATCAAGTTGAAAAAGAAAGTCTATTTTTAAGGTATATATTAGTAAATAAGAAAGAAATAGAAATCCAACAAAATGGGAAGAAGCTGAGGCAGATAGATAATTAATGTGAAAAGGAATATTTTTAAGATGAAGAAAAATCATTTCTTCTTCCTTCTTTTTTCCCCCTCTTTCTTTCAATAATCTTTTTTCCTAATTTGCTACCCATGCGACTGCCTACACTATCCTAGACTGTATCCTCTTTCCAAAGACAGCCCTTATCTTTCTCTGTCTGGCTCACTAATTTTAGCAATTCCTTTTATTCTTGTCATAAGATTTCCCTATTTCCCTTATGGAAGCAGAGTCTATTTTACACACCTAAGATCTGAGCTTAGACATGTCACTTGCTTTGACCAATAGGACATTAGTAAATACTATGAAGACAAACCTTTCAACAGTGTTTGCCATTCACATGCCTTCTCTCGTGGCAGGGAATCCTCCTCACAGAATGTGGACACATGCCCTGTAGCCTCCCGGAGGATGAGCCCCCACAAGACAAAGATCCAGCCAGGGCACCATAGCTAACACTGAGGCCGTCCTGCCCCAGTCCAGGTAAGCTCCAGTCAAAAGAGTTGCAAAACATAAAGATGGTCGTTGTCTTTGGTTGTTAAAATCAGAAGTCCTTTGGTATATCAAACTCACTGGCATGGAGTCAGCTTGTTACATAGGAAACGTTAAATAATCGCCATAGGAGGAGTTTTTGCAGAAACTTTGCAGTAATGAGTAATGAGCATAGAATCAGTCAACAACAACACTCCTGGATATTAGTTCAGCAGCTGATGAAAACGTCCCCTTTCCACAGTCCTCCATTTATGCCATTCTCCAAATCTTTCTCGTTGTGTTTGGTGCACTTTAATGGCAGTGTCTCTCAGTTCACTCTCAGTTTTTATAAGTGTATGCCGCTTATAAAATTTCATAGCAGAGACAAGGCATTCAAGGTAGTCCTATTTTTAAGAGCTTTTATAAACCAGGACCTGCCAAAATTCCCAACATAAGAATTACTATAAAAAATCTGGAATTTTGTGAGATACTAGTCAATCGCTGAAAAACGTGATTTGAAGAATATTTAGTGACAGATAAAATGCTTATCATGCAACCAAAAGTAAAAATATTGTGAAATTTCCCACATATATAATCCTTAGCTATTCATATATCCATATACAAAAATGAAAGAAATATATTGGAATTTCCACCGTGATTTATCTCTGCCTGATGGCATAATAAATTATTTTTACAGGCCTCTATAATGTTTTTCTGTAACACTTTTCTATCATAATCATTTACTACTTTCACAGTTCAAAAGGCACATGTTAAAAATAAATGCATATATATTTGCATTGTTGCTTTTAATATCTCTCCAAATCAATCTTTAAAACCTCTCTTTTAAAATACATAAATCAAGATGACAGGATAATACTCTCCACTGCAAGTTTATAATGAGTACTCATGAGTGGTTGTATTTTTGCTTTTTGTTTTTTTCGGAAATTTTCTTGTAATGACAATATGTAGCTTAAAAATTTTAAATTCAAACTACAATAGAAAAAGAAATAAAATTACCAGGTCCCGCTACAGTCCTCAAATGAGAAAATGCATTTACTTTGCTTTTATATAAAAATAGTTATCAATCACAATGTTTTTCACTCTTAAAATGCCGTATATTTTCTATTAAATTTTATTAAGATTATTGAGAATAGGATAAGAAACCTCAAGTATTTGTGAAAGACAGTATTGCTACATGCTATAAGACCCAAGGACACATATACTGTATTCTAATTAGTAAATTTAATTTTATAGTGCTATTGATGTGCAATTTAAAAAAATTTTTATGTATACCGTAGGAATGAACCAATAAAGAAATATACTATGGCAAATGAAATCCAGGTAGCTTATTGTCAAAAGACTTATTTAGAAATAAGAAGATCAAGAAAGCTAAAATAAAGCCAGTAGTTTTAATGAAATGTATAAATAAAAAAAATCATCTTGCTTTTTCGACAGATATAGAAATAAATGAATATTTCCTATTTTTCTCCCCTCAGAGCATAACTATGACTTAGATTTGGGTTTTTAAGTTTCATACTCTTAAGAAAATTCAGTAGAGCTGATTCCAGAACTCGGGTAGAGAAATACATTATGAACCTATAACGTTTTGTGTTGTCGGAAGATTAGAATTTTCTGTTATGATACATGCCCAGAAAAACGCAACAAGAAGAAATGTAAGTTGAAACACAAAAAGCACTCATATTGAAATACATTTCACAAAATAAAATACCAGTATGCATCAAAGGCATAGAGAATATATAAATTAAAAGTTAAGACTGAGAAACGACCCAAATTAGAAAAGAAGAAACGTGACTAAATGCAATTTAGAAATTGTATAAAAAAGTTTCAAATTTAAAGCAAAGAAAAACAATGGCATGTGTGTAGATAATGGCAAGGTTTTCTTTTATATCATCCCAACTCTTTCAAATGTGGGGCCTGTTTTGTATTATCTTGTCTTTCCTTTTTTAAAAAAATATCCTTGCTATAGCGTTAATGGCACTGTTATCAGCGAGACAGATCAAGAATTCAGTGTTATATGAGACCAGTACTTCTTCCAATAACTTTAATTCCTTTAAAACCTGTATTACTGATCTTCCATCAAACCTACAATAGAAGTTTGTATTTATTTTTCTAACATTTTATGTATTATACAGCATCCGCTAAACTTCCAACATCAGTGAAATACTGTAATGATGTGATTCTGTGAATACAGTGTGATTCACAATACAATGTGAATAAACAGCTACTACTGTCTTAGTAGTTCCTCAGAATAATGTAGTTTGTTGCAACATTATTCTAAATTCCATAAGTAATTAATTAGAGGTGTCCTGCTAGCTTGCTACTTTTACTGTTAGCTCTGTTCTTCTGATTCTTTCCTGAGGCAATAATGGCGTATTTCCAGAATGTTTTGTTTTTATTCTTTTACTGTTTCTTAGGAGGGGATCATTCTAGCTATCAAGTTATTTGATTTTCCTTTCCTTTGATATTTGTTCTTGCTCAACTTATAACCATGCATTAAAAAGCCATGAAAAATGGTGATGACATGCTTAGTGTTATAGGGTCATCAAGAAATATGCATTCATGATTTTCTGTATTTTTTAAGCATTAGGTGGAAATGTGCTTGGCTATTTGGTATCTAAAACTCACCACAGACAAGATATTGCAAATATGAAGTAAAACAAAGTACCGTAAAGATATATTGGTAACATATTGAAAATAGAATTTATAAGAGAAAATCGTGAAAAGCACGCACAACATTATAAACAGATGAAAAATGGACATATTGTGAAAGAATAAAAATGTCTCAACTCTCGAAATTCCTGAAGACCATGCTGAACTATGAAAGCTAGAGTAAATGATCATTAAAAAGCCATATTAAGTATGTTATATTTTAATTACAAAACAGGAAATTAAACACATACTGAATCCACTCTATGCTTTGGCGCTGAAAGGTTCAATTCACAGTCTTGAGATATAAAGTGCAGAATATTATTTATTAAGAAATTATTATGGGATACAGACCTTCTAGACTATTGATATGGCATGATAACTTTTAAACCCTACACCAAAAATGCCCCCTGAAGTCTTCTTCCAACCAAACAATAGTTTAGTTTAACTGATTAGAAATGTTTATCTATCGGTAAGGGATCAAACTAACAATAGCAACCCGAAAGTTCAGATAGAAAACATAGGGGAAGTGCATTTGTGCTCAGAAGGAAGAAATAATGCAGTAAAGGAGGGTGAGAATGACGAGACAACTTGGAGACTACGTCTCTGAGCTGTCGTCATAGACATTGTGGCCTTGGTGCAGATGTTGCTGCGGCTATCCTGAATAACAACAAATAACCTGAAGCAAACCAAAGGAAGATTTCTATAAAAAATAAAATGGTTTGGTATTTACTTGGCTCTGTCGTTTGAAATCTGGATGCTTCGCACCAATGTGGAGAGGCCTAGTCAAAGAAGGAGATAAAGACTCGCCCTTGTCCCCTAAGCAGAGCATCACACTGCACTTAGCTACCTTTCCAAGTTGTTAGAAAAGGAGCTAATAAGTACTTCATTATTCTAAAAGTCTATTTTTTCCACAAAATGCTGACTTTTAAATTAAAATGTTACACAACATTTAGTTCTGGAACGCTGTGGGGGAGGTACACATTAAAGAAAACAATCATCTAAGAGATCGACGGGAAATGTTTCAGTACATTTCCTGAGAAATTATCACAGTTATTTATGAAGAATTTTACGTTTCAGGTAGCTACACTTGGGAAGATGATGATGTTAAAAGAAAAATCCCAATGAATATTCAGACTGTCGGCATGATGAGGCCCAGAATCCTGTCTCTTCTTCCTTGTATTCTGATCATGTAATGTCAGGCATGACTACCTGAGTCAAAGTGGGGAGTTGGCTGTTTTCTACATATGTTCTCAGTGTTCCAGTGAACTAAAATGAGTTGTCAGAGGGAGCAAGTAAACATAGTTATCGTCTGGATTTAAAGCAAATTGTTATAACAGAATCTATGGCTCCAAAGTAGCATTGTGTTTTTGTTTTCTCAATCAAGTCATAAAACCATCCCCAGGGTTTCACCGACAGTGGCTTGTTTAAACATTTCAAAAAGCACACTGGCATCATACGAATTGCTATGCACACAGAGAATGTTTGGTCTCTATAATTTTACAAAGACTTGTAACTGTTTTTAATATATCTACAGAGGACATTTCAAATCCTATGTCATCAATCATTATGAGTTCAATTGTGTCCCATGGGAAAAAAATGCATAGCAATCTCTTTGGAAAGAACAGTTTTCTTTTGTTAGGGAGATTAGCGTAGGGTTTGTTTTGTGTCCATCTCTCTGAAATATAAAGTCGAGTGAAACAACAAGCAGACAAGCATAGATGGAGGAGAGAAATGATGATCATTCAGGAGCAGAAGCTCCAAAGAGACAAGAACTTCCCTTCAGAGCTGACACAGAAAGAACGTCTTCTCCTAAAGTCAGAAGACTCCAGCTAGACTTCCAGCTTACAGCCCTGGGAAACTCTACTTGTTAAAGCTACTGGTAGCGTATGAATTGTGATGAGTTGTACAAGCCCCCAATAAAATGATTAAAAAACAAACAAACGGAAAGCACTTGTAACTGGAATTTTGGGGACAGCAGCGCTGGATAGCTGAGACAATCCGGACCTCGGAATGCTGCTCCAACAAGTGGCGACAGCATAGAAGTGGTCCGGGGGTTGGGTGGTAGCTGGAAGTCACAGTCAAGCAGTATCATTAATATCACATACAAGTGAAATGTCGCTGAGGATAATTCAAAAATGATAGCAACCGACCATAAGCTGACGAAAGTTGAAGG
This sequence comes from Tenrec ecaudatus, assembly GCF_050624435.1. Lineage (NCBI taxonomy): Eukaryota > Metazoa > Chordata > Mammalia > Afrosoricida > Tenrecidae > Tenrec > Tenrec ecaudatus. Next base: position 88,547,694 of record NC_134531.1, read on the forward strand.
TAGATTCAGAAGAGGACACAGAATGAGGAATATCCCTGCTTATATCACATGGATCTTGGAAGACAAGGAAGTGGCTTCTCTGTATTTTAGGAGCTATGCAAAGGCATTTGACTGTATGTGAGGCTGCCCCTTCCAGCCCTCCCCTTACATTACTCACAACACCGTGTAAGGGCCAAACCCCTTTATACATAAGGAAGCCTAAAAGGATAGCCGAAGCAGATTGGGAGGAGAACCAGGAAAAACCGGTGGCACGTGCTTATAAGCACTTCTGCTTAGTTAATAAGTCACGGTGTGGAAACCTAAACAGAAGCTCAGAAGACACAAACGGCCTGCCTCCGAGGCTTACAGACTTGACCTAGAGTTGATACCCTGAATTCAGACTTCTAGCTTCCTAAGCAGTAAGTTAAACACATTTCTGCTTCTTTTACCACAAAAACCACGCATTCTTGGTGTTCCTAGTAAAATAGCACAGGATAAATAAGATAATCTTATTCTTGCAAATTTAAAGAGAAATGGCTGATTGTTTTTTTATTATCATTATGGATTAAACATCTATATGACTAACTCCCCCAGAGGAAACATGGATACATATGGATACATGCTCCCTTGTTAACCACAGGCAGGCTGTTGGAAGCTAACCAGTGACTTCATGGGAGACAGACCGGGTAATCTCCTCTTGGAAGATAACAGCCCTCCCCGCACCCCGCAAGAAACCCCAAACCCAAAATACCCTAAGGGGCAGTTTCTACTCTGTTACATGGTGTCACTATGAGCCAACATCTGAACACGAACAACTGTGGGCGATGCAGATGGCTCCAAGCTTCAAGACTAACTGTGTTAGACAGGGTTCTCTAGAGAGACAAAACCAGATTGCTGATAATTATATATCTATCTTTATATATATAACACAAGAAATGGATAGTTAAATTTTATACAGATAGATAGATATATAATACAAGAAATGAACAGTTAAATTATAAAGCGGTACAAATGACTCAGTGCAACTCATTCCCGTGAGAGAGTTATGAGACACTGGCAGGCCTTCAAGTCTTGAGGGTCGCCAGGTAGTCCTCTGTAGAGAGAGCTAGGCTATCCCGGCACAGGCAGCAAACAGCAAGGCCGGTCACCAACGATCAGCCAGGTCACCAAGAGTCAGTCGCAAACTCCAGAGATGTACCTTCCAATTCTCTAGTGAGGCAGGTCTTAAAGGGGCCTCAAATTACAACGACACAGTCCACAGGTTAGGTGTCCCACAGGTAGTGTAGCTTGCAAATTGAGGCACAGAACAAGCAAGGCAGTTGCACACTGGTCTGATGATCATTTATCTCTCCACCCTTCAATTAATCCCACATGTGTTTATCGGCCAGGCTGGCGTAATGAACTAACTGCCTCAATCCACCCCTTGCCAAGCTGGCACCTGTACACAATTCTTTAGCCATATATACTTATATAATTTCCGGACATTGATGAAATCACACTTATACTTATCATCAATCATCTATCATACATATAAATAAAAGCACACTGAGTCCAATTGTATCTTATATATCATATCTGAACAAAGGAAAGATATGCAATAAGCACAATTACAAACCTTGCTGTTGCAATTGATCACGTGGTTGTAATTGATAGGCAGACCTACCTTCTTCTACTACCCATTCTGTATTACCTTTGCCCTCAGCAAGCACCTCAGGCTGGCCCAATAAACTATCTCACTAACCAAAAGTTTGAAAACTGAAATTCACCCAAAGGCATCTTAGAAGAAAGATATAATTATCTACTTCTGAAAAATGAGCATATGAAAACTCGGTGGGATCTGTTTGCACTCTGGCACGCATGCGTCATGTCTCCAGGCATCCAGTTAACTTGGTGCAACGGGTACACGGTAATCTAACAACTCACCCTACTGGACATTGGAAACAGAGTCCCAAGGAAAGCAGACACTGCAGCAGCTTGTCACATGGATTTTGCTCTCTGGTATAGCAGGCAGCAGGAACTTAGTGATCCGGTAGTTAAGCACTAGGCTGCTAACGGAAAGGTTGTCAGTATAAACCCCCACACTGGTTCCAGGGAGAAAGACTTAGTCATCGGCTGCTGTAACGATGGCAGCCTGGAAAACCCTACAGAGCAATGCTGCTCTCTTCACTATGAGTCAGAACCCACTCATCATCCAATCACAATGGCTAAGAACTTAAAAACAAGTTGTGTAGAGGCAATGTGTAAGCGAAAATCTCAAGAAGGATACAAATCAAGTTTTAAAAACTTTTGGACAGAAGATTCTCTGAGACCGGAAGAAGTGGCATATTCGAGTTGGAATGAAGTCTGGGTGACTGACACCAATCACGAGGCCCTTCGAGAGCGTTTGGTTTGGGTCGGTCCGGTTTCATTTTCCCTAGGAGCATCTACAGGGTCGTTGCATAAGCAGTCTTACGTGACTTAGTTATATAGACTATAAATATCACCAACTTGAAATTTGATATGCTTTGACATTTTCATAACGCATTTAAAATAAAATTTCACTTGCTTTTTTGAATTTATTTGTGCTAAAGTGAAATTCAATATTAATGGCTATCTTCCAAGGATCGCCCCATCCTGAAGCCTCTTACAATTCACAGCCACTTACATCTTTAAACATCCTAGCTGCAAGCCCTGGGTTTTCTTCTCTGCCCGAAGAGATAGCAAGTTCCCACTGGAATCTGACAAAGAGCATTAACCGTCAGCAACTAAAGGTTCCATTTGTTGGGTTGGCAAGTTTCTGTTTTTCCTTTCACCTCCCTCAGGAGGCTCCGTCCCAGTCACTGATGTCCTGTTGCAATCAGACAAATCACCGTTTTCAGTTCTGCCAGGAATCAAAAATAGCATTAATTGCATTCTATACTGTCTATCTATATTTAATGATAATGGATAATATCTGTGATGGCATTTTAAGAATTTTTGTTTCTCCATTCCCTTTCATTTGGGAAAAAAAAAACACCTCCTTAGATGTCTGTCCATATGACTTGTTCTCAGTATGTAAATATTCATGCTGTAAATTCTGTATTCTAATTAGTCCCCAGAAGTACTCTAAAAGGTCTCAATCTTACTCCCTGGGAGGAGAGTATACCTTCATGCCACTGCTCAGGAGGCTCCTCTCTCTCCCTCACCGAGGCACATAGCCAGCCGCAGGCAAACCTAAGGAAGGTGTGCGTGCCGCTGAAGAGAGAGCAGCAGTGAGCAGTTCCTAATAGCCAGCGCCGGTCCCATCACCACCTGGGAACCACAGGCAGCAATTTCAAACTAATTGCCACAGGCAGCATTTTGTCAAGATCCCTGTCTTCATCCAGCTACTCTAATTCTACAGAGGGGCTCAGCTATCCTGTCCCCCCTCAATCCAGCAGGATCCTTTTTCCAGGGCAGAGGACAATTCAGAATAAGGAGAGAGATCTTTTTCGTTAGCACTCACAGTGCTGCCTAACTTCTGCCTTCTACGCCTACTATTGACTTGATTCGGACCCACCATAAATCTATAGGCAGAGTTGAACTGCCCTACCAGGCTTTCTAGGCTGTAATCTTTACAGAAGCCAACTGCCACATTTTTCCAAGTAAGAAGTCAGACCAGGTGAGCACTTTAACTGCTGCACCACCAGGCTCCTTTTTTAGACTGCTATTCCAAAGTCACAAGGAAAGGTACTAGATCAAGAGACAGGGCCTCACTCTCTCTGACCATCCTCTGGCAACTCTGATGACACTGGCCTGTAGACAGGCCATAATAGAGCGCTTTGTTTTGAGCTGTTTTGCTTTAGTTTCTCTAGGAACATTTAGAGGGCAGCTGTATAACCAATCTTACATGCTCAGTTATATAGAGCATAGTTTTCTGAGCAAGAGTAAATATCCATTGTAGCTTCCTGAGTATGTCAAATGGAATAGATTGTGACTTTTTAAAAAGAGGTCATCTAAAACCTTAACTTGCTCATCTTTTTATTCCTAATGGCTGACACATTGCCTAGGACATAATAGGGACACACACACACACACACACACACACAGTAAAATATCTGTTCAGCCATGTGGTCCCACAAGTTTACAAAAAAATGAGAAATCCCCTGAAGAGAATACAAACAAAATTATTGCCATCGAGAAGATGCCCACTCATAGCCACCCTGTAGGGGCGGCTAGAAGGACTCCTGTAAGTGTCTATACGTGCTGAACTCTTGAACAAGAGTAGAAAGACCACCTTTCTCTATGGAGTGCCTGGTGATTCTGAACTGCAGACCTTGCCGATTGCATCCCAACGTGTAACTCATGCCGCCAGGGCGTCTCATAATAGGATGCAGCAGCTACAGCAGCTTCTACCTGCAAGATGGAGCTCACATGTTTCTCATATACAAAGTGATTACGCTCCTATAACACGCATGTCAGGATAGCCAAACAACAAGCCAAACAAACATCGAGTCAATGCTGACTCACAATGATCCCCCTTGGGTTTCTTAAACTGTAACTATATACAGGAGTAGAAAGATCGGTCTTTCTCCCATGGGGTTGCTGGTGGTTTCGAACTGCCAACCATGCAGATCGCAGCCCATGTATAATAAATGTCTAAGTTACTGACAAATGTATGTTCTGTACTACAATTTCTATCTTAAAATGTTTACCATATAATATTGTATGCTTAGTTTTGCAGCAACATCCAATCTCATGTATTGTACTCTCCTTTAGTGTTGTAGCATTAAAATAAACTCCATTTAACTTTATTTTGAAAATTTTACCGCAAAATTCATCGTGGTTCCCAAAGTCCAAGCCTGTGCTAGTAACAGGAGCAACAAGAAGCAAAGGAGATGTACCAATCTGGAAGTCAAGCAAAAGTTTATTAAACAACACAAAGGTGGAAAAACCAGTAAGTTTTAGCAATTTAGGCATGTCACAATCACAAAGGTCCTCAAAAACAAAGAAAAAAATCATCCAAACTATCAACTTCACTGAAAGCTATAAAACTAATGAAAATGTAAGAGGGACCAACATTGGATATGGAGAAATTGCCAAAGACATGGTTTAAGGACCAACCAGAAAGACGGAATTCTTTTCAGCATGCTGCTGCTGCTGATTATGATGATGATGAGGGATGAAATTTGTTTGAGACGCTATAAGGAAAAGCACTGCTAGATTGTCACGATATTCAAACCATATCCCAGTCACATAGAGGCCTACACATCCCAGACTTTAAGGAATACATGACTATAAATACATATCTGAGTTTGAATGATGGCAGAAAGATTTCTCTGTCCTTTCCCTATTCATTATTCTCATTACCAATGGATTTTCCCGTAGTACTATCTCATGTCCTCATTTCTGCTGCCCTCTGAAGCTATGCCGCATTCCCAACTGAGTGCACATGTATGCCCAAGGCATTTCTTGCTGATATATGATGTTATCCTCATCCTTAGTGCCTCAAACTCTGTTATCTCCGCTCTCTGATCGGCTTTTAAATGGAAGAATAAAAAGTTAAAGTCAGGATTATCTGTCTCTAAAGGTCTTTCCACTCACCCGTGCACCCACCCAGGACATTTCTGGGTCTCATGAGCCCATGTTGCTGAAGGAAACCTTTGGCTTCCCTTGTATCACTCCGTCCGAGGCATCCCCTCTCCCTCTAGCTGTGAAAGCAGTGCTTCTCAGAAGTCACCTTACATCCTAGGAATGAGCAAGTTGACCTCTTAGAAATGTGAGATGTCGATTTCTAATTGAATCACTAGTAATCTGAAGTCGCAGATGAAACAGAATTCCTCCTCCGGATTGTTCATGCTTGCACTTAGATGCGTGTGAGTGTGAGTGTCAGACTTGAGGAGTCGCTTAGAGATAGTCAGTTTTCTTATCACTGGCTGACTCATAAGCAGCCCCTGATGAGTCACACATTGCTTCTGTCACAGCAGATCAGCCATGAGCCAAAACTTGTCACGTCCATGGAAGCTGTGCAATCAGCGCCGCGCGCTGCTCTTGCCTTCCTCCGGGTGCCCTGGGGACTCAGCGAGGACGAGGGTAGAACTCAGGGCACTGATGATGAATTTTTAAAAATTATGTACAGATTGTGAAATTTGTGAGAAAGCAAGATTGCCCTTTTGTGAAAACAAACGGAGGGTCCCCGGCTTTTCATTTTGCTTTGTTTTTGTTTCATTGTTTTTTATTTTTAAGAAACAGAAAGTTCTCCTTTCCTTAAAGCTTAGGAAGGTGGAAAAGTGGAAGTTCCCGCTAAAAGATTAAATAAAAAGCGAGATGAAGATCACCGCTCCCACGCACACCCCAAGTTCAAACTCCTTCCTGCAATCCAAGAAAGTGCAGATGCAGCAGAACGTTTAGATATTTCTTCAGTGCAGATATAAAATCTACCAATATCATCTGATGTGATCGTTTAATGTTAGTGAATCAGGTGCATTGCTCATGAGAAACTTAAATAGACAGATAATTCTCCCCAAACAATTGAAATGCTGTCTTACTTACAAGCAGGGAGGGTAATATAGAAGGTGATTTTTGAAATTCTACACATTTCTAAACTTCTGTAATTCTGTGATATATTTATTAAAAGCTAAATATGTGCATAATAGAAAACTCTTAGGTAAAAATTACTTGTGAATATTTCCTGAAGAAAAAATTAATTCTGAAAACATTATAATCTAAGAAATAAAGGTTCCCATATGAGAGAAACCTTGATAACGTGAATGTTCCAACTAGACATTTGAGAAGGCTATATAGACAAAGACACCATGGACCACCAGAAGAGTGAGCAAATTTGTCTTGGAACCAGGTCAGTCAGGATTCTCCTTAGAAGCAGGTCTTGTGTATACCTCGGGCATGTTGTTAGGAAGATCTAGTGGCTGGAGACGAGCATCGTGGTTGGTAAACTAGAAGGTCCGTGTAAAAGAAGAAGACAGCGAGGTCGATTGGCCTAGTGGATGCAAGAATGAGAGCATGGAGAGAACAATGGTGAGGACTGTCCTGGAGAGGGTAGTGGTTATTCTGCTCTACAGAGGGCTGCTATGAGCTGAAGCCAAGTTGATAGTACTTAATAGCATGTACACTGATCTGAACATATTCATGAGCTTATGAATGTTGAGCAGTAATAGGAATAATAGGACCTGGTTGTTAGAAATCTATTTTTAAATATATTTATGTTGCTGAAATTAATTTCAAATTTATCTAACATTTCTAATGCCGGCTACCTCAGTTTTTTTTAATGTTCTATTTTTAGAACGGCATAACTTTTTAGTAGCTGATCGTTGGTCCCCAAATGGCCAGCGTGGGGGGGAGTAAGACTTATTTTATCTCCCCTCCCTGGAAGACTGGATGGCAATGAGATTCTCTTCCTCACTCTCACCCAGGCCTAGTACTTTATCAGGTCTCTGCCAGGGCTGAATTCTGCTAGTTCCAGAAAGAATCCCTGTAAGTGGGTTAGTAAATGCCAAATGGAAACCCTGGGATATCTGACTACGTGAAATTCAAAAGTAATAGCTTCGTAATTCAAAAAAGGAACCTGTGTGTCTCTCAGGATGGCATGTAGAGTAAGTGTAAAAACACAAGAGATTTTTGCAGCTCAAATCCCACCCTCCTTGCCTCATTGCTGAGTAATGTCGTCTCAGGAACCTTAACAAGGCAAAGTGCAAACTGTTTCATCCTGGAAATACCTGTACGGAACTTACATGTGTATGCTGTGTAGGGATTGATCCAAGTGGTCCCATAGATATGCGCCCAGGCGCCATGACATGTAAGGGAGTTTTGAATATTCCCCTGTAGAGGCATTGTCTTTGCAACATCTAAGTGTTTCCGCAAAACTTTCTTTGCCCTTTGCGGTAATAATGGCCAGTTCAGTCAATCACAAATTTGGTTCAAAAATGGGAATTCAATTTGGCTCTAACCATATAAATTAGGAAAAAACCATCATAACAAGGAGAGTGTACTTTTCAGAATGAACCGGAAAACACAGCTTTTTCCTTTAATGCAAAAATTATGAACCTTCTAAACAGGCTGGGTACAAATCATCTCAAGGAGGCCTTAGCTTTGACCTCAGATATCTTCCTCTTTTTATAAAGGATAACTAAGAGTTATTTGACTGAAATTTCATTGAAAATTATTTAAGTTTAAGCTTTCCTGGAACATCTGCAACTGACTCTCTACCTCAAAATTTGAGTTAATGGGATGGCCTCACTACCAACTAAGTGAACAGCACCACCCTCTCCCCTACCCCCTCCCAAAGAATTCACTTCAGAGGACAGCACTGAAGCTACAGCTCAAGGAGAGGGGCTTGTCTAATAAGAACACACAGGAGCCTACGAGGGGGGATAGGGGAAGAAAAAAAAAAGAGAGAGTGAAGCACATCCTGACTCAAGCCCTGAGGACAATGTCCCTGCTCAGAACAGCAATGCACAGAGATGACCACAGGGCCGGCCTCAACACAGGACACAGCAGTCCTCATTGACCCATAGCACCACTGGGGACAACACTAGAGACACATGGTGGGAATTGTGCCCACCCTGAGCTCCCTATGCCGAAGCCAGCCTCTGAGGGGCATGCAGCAGAGAGGCGGGGGAAGCAGAGCAATGAAGTCCCCAGGGATAGAGGTGGTGCCAGGGCATGGCACCCCATCAGACTCAACTGGAAAGCACTAATGAAGGACAACAAATAGACCCTGAACTATTTATACTTTTTTGTGTGTTGTAGCTATTGTTTTACTTTCTATTGTTGTTTCATTGTACTCAGTCTTGTGACAGCACATAGCATGTCTACCTGGAAGGGACAAGTGGGATAAACAAGCCAGAAGAGAGAACAATGGGATGACAGTTCCGGGGACATGGGAGGGGGGGGTAAGGAAGTGGGTACAGGGGACAAGGGAACAACAAGTAATCTAAAATCAGTGGCAAGGAGGGTGTAAGAGGTCTGGCAGGGCTGGATGAAGGGCAATGTAACCGAGAGGAATACCTAAAACCCAAATGAAGGCTGAACATGATAGTGGGACAAGAGGAAAGTACAAAAAATAGAGGAAAGAACTAGGAAGCAAAGGGTAGTTATTGAGATTTAAATACAGGCATATACAGATGTAAATATATCTATATATGATGAGGGGGAAATAGACCTGTGTGTATATATTTATAGGTTTAGTATGAAGGAAACAGATGGACAGTGGGCCCCTGCTTAAGTACTCCCTCAACACAAGAACACTTTGTTCTAACAATTTGGCAGTCTGAGATGCTCATCTTCCTGGCACGATCACTGAAGACAATGGGTGCACAAGCAAAGGTGGTGAAGAAAGCTGATAGTGCCCGGCTATCAAAAGATATAGCATCTGGAGTCTTAAAGACTTGAAGATAAACAGGCGATCTAGCTAAGAAACAACAAAGCCCATACGGAAGAAGCACACCAGTGTACCCCAACAGGATCACTGAAGACAAAACTGGTGCATAAGCAAATGCGGTGAAGAAAGCTGATGGTGCCTAGCTGTCAAACGTTATAGAATCTGGTGTCCTATAGGCTGGAAGATAAACAAGGGACCATCTAACTGAGAAGCAACAAAACCCACATGGAAGAAGCACACCAGCCTGTGAGATCACAAGGCGTCAAAGGGCATCAAAGGCACACACACACACACACACACACACACACACACACACACATTCCCTTGCAGAAGGTCTGCAGGGAGGAAATGAGCCAGTCAGGGTGCAGTGTAGTAATGATGAAATATACAATTTTCCTCTAGTTCTTGAATGCTTCCTTCCCCTTACTATCATGATCCCAATTCTACTTTACAAATCCGGCTGGACCAGAGGATGTACACTCACACATATAGGAACTGGAAACACAGGGAATCCAGGAGAGATGAACCCCTCAGGACCACTAGTGAGAGTGGTGATACCAGGAGGGTGGAGGGAAGGTGAAGGAGAAAGGGGGAACAGATTACAAGGATCTGCATATAACCTCCTCCCTGGGGGACGGACAGTGGAGAAGCGGGTAAAGGGAGATGTCAGATGGTTTAAGATATGACAAAATACAATAATTTATAAATTATCAAGGGTTCATGGGGGAGGGGTGAACAGAGAGGGAGGGGAAAAATGAGGAGCTGATACCAAGGGCTCAAGTATAAAGCAAATGTTTTGAACATGATGATGGCAACATATATACAAATGTGCTTGACACATGGATGGATGGATGGATTGTGATAAGAGTTGTATGAGCTCCCAATAAAATGATTTTTTTAATTTGACTTAAGTAAGTAAAGCTCTATAACAAAGTTACTTAACACTCATTTTCTCTATAAAACTTTGCAGATTAAATAAAGCTCAAGCATCTAGATTTGTAGATTAGAAAGCACCCTTAATTCTCTGAAAATAATTCGAGTAATACTTCCAGTATCCTGACTCAGCTATTCCGAAGCTTTACCCATGAAAAATATAAAGAAGATTCCCAGAAGCCCAAGTACCCCAAAAGATAACACAAAATCTTTTAACAAAATGTATATCTGATATGTGAAAGATCTAATATGTGAGAGATCTAATATGTGAGAGAGGAATTTGGCTGCGTTGCTTCTGTTTCTGGCCTGGGTATTGTGCATACATGGACTAACTAAACAGGAAATTAGTGTTTTATGAGTTTGGAATGCTTCTTCTAATCTTGTTTTTGTGTTGTGAATTAGGTGGGAATTTAATGTCAGATCTTTATTTTGACATTCAAAAACTTGAACGACTTATCAAACTTTCCAATGGCTTGCCTAGACTTCCCTCTTTTTGAGCCCATATCCCTCTTGAAGAATATTATTTCCCCCTTTACCAAAGTTAACAGCCTATCCTACTGGCCTATTCCTTTCTCCTCCCGCCCCTAGCAAGCAGCAACATTTGTTTCTTTTGGTATGAAAATCTTTATCCTGTTTTGTTTTGTTTTGTTTTTCAACATATATATACACGTAACAGTGGTCTCATGCCTAGTTGTCCTTTGGTGAGTGACTAACTGGACCCCAAATCCTCCATGTCAGGAGCGTTGTACACTTTCAGCATTGTGCTTTTGTCTGTCTGTCAGAAGCAAGCTTGTGTCATTAGATCATTTAAGTCGGTTTCAGTGTTACTTTTCCTCTTTTTGTAACCACTGAGGCCAGGGTTTAGGTCTGGCGGGTATGGAATCTGGAGGGATTGTATGTGTGTGACCCCTCTTTTAAACACAATCGTATTCACTTATATTATAATGATCATTCTCTTTTATCTGTGTAGTAGAAGACGTACCAAACAAGCACCCTCTGTGGACTTGCAAGCCCAGCCCATCCAAACAGTGACAGCATCCCGGGAAGCCCTCCTTCCCGTGTCTTTCTCTTTCCTTCCCCACCAGCCCTCCCTATTTACCCTACCCTCTCCTCCTTTCCCCATTCCTGGCCTCATGGTCTTGAAGACTCAAGACCTTGTGGTCTTGAAAATTGTGCCTTTGACATGAAAACCATTCCCCCGCTTTGTTTTCTATTATAAAAATGGTGTCGTGAAATATTGATCAAGTTTGCTGAACATAAAGTCCTCCAATATTGTCCATGTCCTGAGATGTTTCACAGACTCTTCATTGTTTTTAAAAGAGGCATCCTATTCTACTGTGTGTTGTTATTGTTTGTTAGATACCATCTAGTTGGCGCCAACCCAAGGCGGTCCTGTGCACAATAGAAGGAAGCGCTGCCTGGGCCTGTGCCTTCCTCACAGTCATTCCTAAGCCGGAGCCCATTGATGCAGCCATTGTGGGTATCTACCAGAACTTGTTTATCCATTCCTCTACAGTCGGGATTTTTTTGTTTACATCTTCTTGCTATTATAAAAATCGCTGCAATAAAAAATGAGTGAGCATATGTCGGTGCATGTTTTGTTCTTTATTTCTTTGGGGCAGATGCCAAGTAGAGGGATTGCAGGATCACAAGGTATTTTTATTTGCTCTGCATTTGGTTAAGGAAGCACCCTATTGTTTTCCACAGAGAATTCTAACCTCTCCTTATCCTCTCCAACATTTGCTATTTGGGGGGCAGCATTTGTTTCGTTTTGCTATTTTAAAATTTTGGTCAGAATTGTGCAATGCAGTATCTCGCTGTTTTTAATGTGTATTTCTCAAATGGGTAGTCAAGCCAGTATTTCCTGCTAGTATTGTTGACCACCCGGACATCACCTTAGTAAGTTCTCGTTCATGCCCTGTGTCCATTCTTTAATTTAGTTATTTGTACTTTTTATTAAGCTGCAGGAATACTCAATAGATTTCTAAAATTAGACCTTTATCTGATATATCATTGCCAAATATGTTTTCCCAATCAGTGGTTTCTCTTTTCACTCTTCTACTGAAGTCTTTTGATTTACATAAATATATTTTAATTAGGTCTCAGTCTTCTCATTTGTCTTCTGTAGTGAGTGTTTTTCATTATAATTAGTTGTGTGTTTATTCCTTCTTTAATGACCTCTAAGTGTGTGTCCCTATTCTTTCATTAAAAATCCTTTTCATTCTTTGGTTTATATTTAGGTCTTTAATCTATCTTGAGGTTTTTTTGTTTGTTTGTTTGGGTGTTTTGTATATGGTGTGAGCTATGGCTACTGTTTTATTCTTTTTCAGGTGGCAATCCAATTTTTCTGGTACCTTTTAATGAAAACACTACCTTATCCTCACTTAACATGCTTTTGTCCTTCATCAAAAAATAGGTGCTATGGGCATGTGATCAGGAGAGACCAGTCCCTGGAGAGGAACATCAGGCTTCATAAAGAAAAGGGGCAACAAAAAGAGGAAGGACATGGATGGCACAGTGGCTACAACAGTGGGGACAGACATGGGAACGCTTGTTAGGACAGGGCAGGAGGGGGCAGCGTTTGGTTCTGTTGTGCTTCAGTTCTCTGTGTGCAGGAATCGACTTGAGGGCATCCAATGATAACAAAAGCATAGATGCTTGGTTTCATGTCTGGGTTCTCTGTTGAATCCTTTCATCTGCATATGTATTTTATTGAGTGTTTTCATCAGAAATGGGTATCGGATACTGTGAAATGCTTTTCCTGCATCTATCGAACTGATCCTTTGTTCTTGTTATTTGGTGTTTATGTGGTGGATGGCATTAGTTGTTTCTTGAATGTCGAACCATTGTTGCATCACTGGTATGAATTCTCCTCGGTCGTGATGGATTATTTGTTTGATATAACTGTTGGATGCTCTTTTCTATGATATGTTCTTTTCTTACTTTAAATTTGAAATATTTTCAAAATTACAAAATAATGACAAAATTATGTAAATAATTCTTGGATAGAAAAGAGATGAGGGGGAAAAGAGGGCTCAAGTAAAAAATGCGTGGGGAATGATGGCAACATGCGTACAAAGGTACTTGATACAATTGATGTATGCAATGTTATAAGAGATATGAGCCCCCAGTTAAATGATTTTAGAAGAAAGAAAACGTATAGGGAAAATATAGGGGGGAAAGCATAGATGTGCACAGAACAGGAGAGACAGAAGAGACTAGAGGCTGAAGTGTGGTTGGGGTGTGGGTGCTGGAGTTCTGTTGCTATGGCAGTATGACTGTGGGCAGGTTTGTGCACTTGGTTTGATAGCTGTGCCTGCTTATTTGGCCTTGAGGTGAGTGTATATTTTCAGGAGTGTGTGGCCATAGTGGAAGACAAAGTGGGTAAGAACTAGAAAAAATATATATTAAAAGTATTATACTAAGAACGAAACAAAAGTCAAGGAAAGAAAAAACAGCATTTTACATGAAGATGCGGGCTTCTTTGGTAGTGTTATTGTGTATATGCATGTGCTGGATTGGGCCAGCTGTGGAAGGAGGACATCTGAGAATAAAACAAGAAAGAAAATAAACATGGAAAAGCGTTGCTTGGGTTCTGAGAATGTCTGCACCAATCTGCCTCCTGGTCTGCTGTCCACACAGAGCCTCCAGAGGCCAACAAGGAAAGAGGTTTGGCTGTGTTGGTCACCTCGGGGGTCATGAAAAACAACCTCTGCCCGGGAGGAGCAAGGTGCACAGAAGCAGTTCATGCTGTCGGTCAATGGTAAAGGAGAGGGTATCAGAAGGGGGCTGCTGCTCTCCCACTTAATTTTTTTTTCTTCCTGGAGAACATTGCCCCAGCCCCACAAGTTGTTGCCACCTAGTTGGCACCATAATTGTGTCTTTAGGAGCCCATTCCATCTCTCTATCAAGCCAGCAGCTTCAGGATGATGAGGAACATGATGCGACCAGTGGATTCCATGGGCATGCGTCCATAGCTGCACTGCATTTGCTGTGAGGTGACTTCCTTGATCTGAAGCAATGCTATGTGGGATGCCATGCTGGTGGATGAGGCATTCTGTAAGTCCACGAATAGTAGTTTTGGCAGAAGCATTGCGTGCAGGGAGGGCAAATCCATATCCAGAGCAGGTGTCTATTCCAGTAAGAACAAGACACTGTCCCCTCCATGATGGAAGTGGTTCTATGTAATCAACCTGCCACCAAGTTGCTGGCTGATTTCCCTGAGGAATGGTCCCATATCTTAGACTTTTTTAAAAAAATCATTTTATTGGGGCTTATGCAACTCTTATCACAATCCACATATACATCAATTGTGTAAAGCACACATACACTCATTGCCCTCATCATTCTCAAAATTTGCCTTCTGCTTGGGTTCCTGGAATCAACTAATTTTCCTTTTTACCCCCCCTCCCTCCCTGCTCCCCCCTTCCTCCTGAACCCTTAATGATTTATAAATTATTATTTTATCTTACCTTACACTGCCCAGCATCTCCCTTCACACACTTTCCTGTTGCCCATGCCCCAGAGAGGTTATATGTAGATCCCTGAGATCAGGTCCCCCTTTCTACCCCTACTTCCCTCCCAGTATTGCCACTCTCACCGTTGGTCCTGAGGGGTTTATCTGTCCTAGAATCCCTGTGTTTCCAGGTCCCATCTGCACGCTGTGCATCCTCTGGTATAACCAGGTTTGCAAGGTAGAATTGGGATCGTGATAGTTGGGGGGAGGAAGTATTTAAGAACTAGAGGAAGGTTGTGAGTTTCATTATTGCTACACTGAACCCTGAGTGACTCATCTCCTCCCTACTACCCCTCTGCAAGGGATGTCCAGTTGTCTACAGATGGGCATTGGGTTCCCATCATGTGCACCCCTCATTCATGATGATATGATTTCTCCCCTGCCTTTGTTGCTTGAAACCTGGTCCCCTCAGCCCTTCATGATCATACATGTTGGTGTGCTGCTTCCATGTGGGCTTTGTTGCTTCGGGGCTAGATGGCCGCTTGTTTATTTCAAGCCTTTAAGTTCCCAGATGCTATACCTCTCGATACCCGGGCACCATCAGCCTTCTTCACCACACTTACTTATGCACACATTTGTCTTCAGCGTTTATGTGGGGAAGGTGATCACACAATGATGGTTTTTGTTCTTTGGTGTCTGCTTCCTGATCCCTTCAATACCTCGTGTTCACTTAGGCTGTGTACTTCTTATCTGTGGGCTTTATTGCTTCTAAGCTAGATGGCCAGTTGTTTGTCTTCAAGCCTTTAACACCCCAGACCCTATATATTTTGATAGCCGGGCACCATCAGCTTTCTTCACCATGTTTGCTTATGCACACGTCTGTCTTCAGTGATCATGTCGGGAAGGTGGGCATCATGAAATGACCATTAGCTGAGCAAGCTGCTATTGTATTGAGGGAATGCGCACGAGGAGGCCCAATGTCCAACTGCTACCCTACTACTGAACCTATAAATGTATGCACATAGGTCTATTTCCCCCATAATCATAAATATATTTGCATATGTACATGTCTGCATCTAGGCTTCTATGTATGCCCTTTGCCTCCTACTCCTTTCCTCTATTTCCTTACGCTTTCCTCCTGTCCCACTACCATGTGCAGCCTTCATTCTGGTGTCAGTAATTCCTCTCAGTTACCTTGCCCTTGGTCACTCCCTACCAGTCCTCTTATCCCCTCCCTCCACTGGTTTTGAACCACTCATTTTTCCCTTGTCCCTGAATTGGCCAACACCTTCTCCCTTTCCCTACCTCCCACACTCTCATGTCCCTCCGGGTCCATTGGTCCCATTATTTTCTTCTCACATTGTTTGTCCAGCTATCTTATCTAGGTGGAACTGCAGATATAGTAATATGTGCATAAGAATGAGGATGGTTTTGACAGCACCAAAGTATCACATAAGAACATGGTGTCGACGGCAGCAACACTGACATACTGATAGGCAAAAAAGCCACTAATATACAAAATTTAAAATAAGAGAAAAAAATTTTTAAAAAAACAAAAAAGACAGCAAAAAAAAGCCTTTTAGTAGTTCAAGGTCTGTTTGTTGACTTTTAGGAGTGTTTTCCTGATGAGTCTGATGGGGTGCCAAGTCCTGGCCCCAAAGTTCATCCTTTATACTCCCTTGGGACCTCCTTGCTCTGCTTCCCCCACCGCTCCATTGCACGCCCCCAGTGTTTTGCCTCGGTGTGGTGGGGTCAGCTTAGTTGCACATCCCACATTGTGTCTCCAGAGCTGTCCTGTGTAGGGCCATGGGTCAGTGCAAGATGTCGCATCTCGCTGTGGGGCCGGCTATATGGTCCTCTCTGTACATTGGGCCCTCTGAGCCAGGCTATTGTCCTCTGAGCTTGGTGGGCCCAGGTGTGCTCTGCTCTGTTCTTCCTCCTTCCTTTGCTTCAGCTTCCTTCTGGGTGTGGTGTGGTAGGTCAGTTCCTTTCCCACACCAGACAATCTATTTTCATTTTCTGTGGTACTCTCTTCAATGGTGGGGGTCGGGCTAATTCTGGTTGGGGCCGGCATATGGTCTAGTCACTTTGTGTATTCCTCCTTGCTTTGCATTGCCCTCCTGGTTTGGCGTGTCATGGTGGGGTCTGTATGCATGTTCCAGTTCTGTGGGGATATAAGCAATACGCTCCCCCAGGTGGGTTAGAGCCCTGGTCCTCCCATGCCATCAACTCAGTTTCTCCCCACCCCGCTTCTCGCTCCACCTCCCCCCCTCCCCCTTCTTTATGTTGGGCTCTCATGTACCTCCCTAGGTGTGACCTGCCCTCCCTCCAACTATCTATGCTTCCACCCATTTATTGCAAGATAGGTGTTTATTCTTCTATTCCTGGCATGCTGATTGTACTTACCTGAGGGGACCCATGTTATACCTGTCCTTCTGAGTTTGGCTTACCTCGCTTAACATGATTCCTTCCAGCTCTTCCCACGAAACGATGTGTTTCATGTGATCATACGTGCTTTTCAGTGCTGCATAGTTCTCCATTGTGTGTATGTGCCAGAGTTTACTAACCCACTCATCTATCGATGGAAACTTAGGCTGTTTCCAAGTCTTTGTGATTATGAATTGTGCCACAATAAACATTGGAGCGCATATGACTGGTCGTGTTTTAGTTGCTGCTTCAACCGGGTATATGCCCAGTAGAAGGATGGCTGGGTCATAAGGTAGATCAATTTCCATTTTCTTTAAGTATCGCCAGATTGCTTTCCACAGAGGCTGTACAAATCTACACGACCACCAGCAGTGGGGGAGGGTTCCTACTTCCCCACAGCCCCTCCAACACTTGTTGCTCTCTGATTTGCTGATCTGGGCTAGCCTCAGGGGTGTTAGGTGGTACCTCATGGTTGTTTTGATTTGCATTTCTCTTATGGCTAAGGACCTGGAGCACTTTCTCATATGCTTGTCGGCCATATGGGTCTCCTCCCTAGTGAAAGTTCTTTTCAGTTCTTTTGCCCACTTCCTTAGGGGGTTAACTGTTTTCCTCCTTTTGCAGGTCATGATGGTGTTGTAGATTTTAGTAATGAGCCCTTTGTCCCGACGTGGCATTACCAAAAATCCTCTCCTAGTCTGTGGGTTGTCTTGTCACCCTCTTGGTGAAGTCCGGTGCTCCCAAAACTTAAACTTGCTGCCATGGAGTCAATGCTGACTCATAGTGATGTCCCATGGGTTTGAGACTGCAACTGTTTAAGGGATTAAAAGCCCCATCTTTCTTCTGCAGAGTAGCTGGTGGTTTCAAACTATCATCCATACAAATCACAACCCAATGTATAACCACTACAGAATCAAAAATGCAGGTCACCAAAAAGATACTAAAAACCTTTACTTGATATTAACTGAGTTTATACACTATCTTAGTTGGGGGAGTGGAGAATTGGTGTAATAAATTAAGAATTGCCTAAAGGATTTAAGTGATTTGCTTATTTTCTTCCCTTTTCCTCTCGAGATATCATAATAATTTGTTATGTTTCATCATACTTAGTTTGGTACTTTTCTCTTAAAACTTTTAAATTGTGGCATCTGAAAAAGCCAATGGCATACATTTTCTTAGAGGTCTGTTTAGTACTAGATACATTCAGCTTTGTCAATCCTATTAACCCCCAATATTTCAAAACATACCTGCTCATTGTGGAAAATGTATAATATCTTGCTACCCCTGAATCATCCCATTTATGATAAGTCACTTTCTTATAATATTATTGGATTTACAGTACCTTGGGACTTAGATAGTAAGGCAGTTGACTGAAATAAAGTTGGGAAATGAAATATTTGCCTTTAAATAGACTTTTTTCTTCCCAAAGAGTTTTTGAGGGCGGACCTTATTACCTTGTCTGGACAGGAGGTCAATAATTAGAAAAAAAAAAAGCTTTTTATCTCTAATATTGGCATCTCATAGCAGTGGGTGATCTTACACAAAAATAAATATGACAAAAATCAGGAAATTTGAGGTTTAGAAAACGGACAGATTGACAACATCACAGGCAAAATCTGTAGTCATCCAAGTATTGAAAGATCAATAAATCTCAAACTTTCTTGTAGAGCATTTACATGATAGTCATGCATTTTGAGAAACATAAATTTGAAATCTACTAGGCCACCATTTCCCAATATTTTTTCCCATTGTATTCCACATGTCATATAATGTTCCTAAGAACCAATAATAAAACTGGAATTATTCACTTTAATAAATGAAAAAGAAAAAAATCAGAAAATAATATAGTGCTCTTATTTAGCAAAGCACTCAAAACAACCATTTTAAAAATATGAGATAAATCACACTTTAAATAAACTTCAAAATTACTGATATAAAGTCATTAAATACTAAATTTCATTTCCAATGTATGAATTTTGAACTTCCCAGAATTTCATCAATGATTACCATTAATAAGCTGAGTAACAAAGTGATCCTCAAATATATCTATAAATAATCACAATTGGTTTTTACATGTAGTGCATGGAATATTTAGGTTGTAACATATTCCTGTATAAAGAAGCATCATTTCAATGAGACAATATATAAAAATCATATGACTGTTATTTTAATCAACTTGATTCCAATTCATTGCTTTCTGTGTATCAGAGTAGAACTGGACTCCACAGAGTTTTCAATAACAACTTTTCAGAAATGAATCTTCCAAAGTACCTCTGTGTGCACTCTAATCTCTAATCTTTAGCTTAGCAGCTTACAACAGTAATCATTTGCATGACCCAGGGAATCCAAGCACCATTATATTTTATATAACTCCATATCTTGCTTCTATATTTTATTATATACATATATATGTTTTTAAATCATTTTATTGGGAGCTCATACAACTCTTATCACAATACATACATACATACATACATACATACATACATACATACATACATAGTGTCAAGCACCTTTGTTGTCCTCATCATTCTCAAAACATTTGCTTTGTACTTGAACCCTTGGTATCAGCTCCATATATATATATTACAACTCCATACACAAGGGTAAAATTAAAAAGGCAATAGAAGTAACACTAATATCAAAATGCACATGTTTTATAAAGGTAAGTACAAAGCTGTAAGTCAATCCAGATCAATGGTTGCTTACTAGAGGCTACTGGCTCACTGAAGTTTCTGGGTTTTCCTGTAGCTCCCCTTACATCTCTCAAAAAGTATATTCTACAGAAGTTCAAGTTATATTATTATAGTCATAACTTTGAATCCTCTTAGATAGGTAAAAAGTTCCTATCATCCCTAAACTTTAGACATTTGATTACTATTAGCAACACAGTAATACCAGACACCTAAAAGTACATTGGTTTTTAATTATTAAATGCAGAATGTACAGGCTGTAACATATTCTGATATAAAATGCATCATTATTCTCAATGAGGCACTATGTAAAACGCTCATGATTGGTGTTGCCATCCACTCGGTTCTGAGTCATTGCTTCTGTGTATCGGAGTAGACCTGGCCTCCATAGAGGTTTCCCCAGCTGCTTTGCCAGAAGTACAGATAATCTCGGATCTTCCCTTCATTGACAGCGTCTTTATGTGACTCTCAGTCCCTTGGGTTCTTAGCCTTGGGTCCTATTTGTGTCCCCATCATATGGCAGAAGAAAAGGCATACTGTTAACATTCAATAATTGTGGGGGGAAGCCTACTCTGTCTCTCTTAGGTATCCCTCCAGTAGAGAAAACTCTCCTGTAGCTAATTGCAAATGAGACCTGCCAAACACAATTTGTTCTTCCAGACTGGCTGTCAGCACTTTTAATCCATATTAAAGTAAGTATGCTTACAAAGAAAAAAAATAGCTTACTTTTATAAAGTTTTTGGAATGATTTATAAATTTTTTATAAATATGATATTTTGGTCTTGGGTTTTTTTGTCTTCTCTTTATTGAGATCTCATCAAGGCAGAGGAAGTGGGGATGGATGCTTACTTTTGAAAGTTGTGTGTGTGTGTGTGTGTGTGTGTGTGTGTTAAAAAGGTAGCAGTGTCTAAGAATATCTCTGGAAAAAAATCCAGTAAATGAACGATAGTTGATTCTATAGTCTGAATGACATCATTGGTAAAAATTTAAATATTGGATCTTTGGAGAGAACCAAATTATTCCAACTTTTCGCAATTCACCTTTTCTCTTTGTTTTTTTTTAAACTTTGGAATGATAGGTCATAGCTGCACCCTATTGTCCCATCTTTTTCCATTCAAAGAACAAAAATTTCAAATTCTTTACCCTAAAGTTGAGTGCTTAAAATCAAATAAACCACCACGACCTTAAAACAGAAAACGTGCTCACACGGAGTCTGTTTCGTTTATGACAACACGACAGGACAGAATGAAGCTGCCACATAGGATTTCAAAGACTCTAAGCATTTAGGGAAAGCACTTTCAAACTGCTCCCATCGAGCGACTGGTAGGTTTGAATTGTCAAACTTGATGTCAGCTGCCTAAGTTTTAACCCACAGCATCATAGATACTCCTAAAGTGTTTGATATATAATGGTGTCACTGAACTTTAAGTTTTACAAAACCAAGATCATGTTAAGCAGGTCTCTTCTGAAATCTGCAGATCGTTTTGTCCAAGAGTCATGTGAATTTTTCCCTCCTTTTTTTTTTTTAATTTCACTGGGTAAAACTTTCCAGAGCATAGATTCATCTCCTATTCAACAATTTATATGCATTTATTTTTTACATTAGTTGCAATACCTTCAAAGTAACAGTATTTTCCCATTTCCTCACTGGGTTTCCCATTCTCATTTGCCCTACGCTCTTTTTCTTGCCTACATTCTGAGCTTCGTTGGGGGGGAAATGGTACCCGTTTGCTCTCAGGTGACTGGTTGAGCTGAGGAATACATTTGTCCTTCGTGGTGCTTTACACTTGGTAGGGCTATTGTTCAGCTGAAAGTTGGTCCCTGGGGTTGGATTCATTTCCAGGCTTGAAGGGTGTTTATGGGCCACAGTCTCAGGAGTTCCACTAGTCTTTATGAGCCCAATACATCTTGTCTCTTTAGTGTTTGTAAATTCATTTTATGCTCTCCCTCTCCAGGACTTCCCATTGCAGTCTTGATCAGGGCAGTCAGTAGTATTGGATGGGCCTTCCCAAGTTTTTCTGGGATATAGGTAGCATAGTTGAGCACATAATTGGAGAAGCTGGATTATATGAATAAGAATGAGACATTAGGACTGGGGGGAAGACTTATTAACAACCAGAGATATGCAGATGACACATCTTTGCTTGCCAAAAGTGATGATGACTTGAAGCACGTGCTGATAAAGATCAAAGATTGCAGCCTTCAGTATTGATTACAAGTCAATGTAAAGAGGACCCAAATCCTCACCATTGGACCAATAGATAACATCCTGATAAAGAGAATAAAGATGGAAGGTGTCAAGAATTCTGTTTTGTTTGGATCTACAGTCAATGCTCATAGAAGCAGCAGTCAATGTCAGACAGAGTAGACATGACAAAATAATAATAATTTATAAATTATCAAGGGTTCATGAGGGAGGCAGGGAGGGAGGGGAAAAATTAGGAGCTGATACCAAGGGCTCAAGTGAAAGCAGGTGTTTTGAGAATGATGATGGCAACAAATGTGCTTGACACAATGGATGAATGGATGGATTGTGATAAGAGTTGTACGAGCCCCCAATAAAATGATTTTTTAAAATATGCATTGCACTGGGTAAATCTTCTGTACAACATCTCTTTAAACCTTAAAGTGTCAAAAAGCAAGCAGATTACTTTGAGGACTAAGGTGCTCCTGACTCAAGCCATGGTATGTCATTGCTTCCTATGTTGTGAAATTTGGACATTGAGTACAGAAGACTGAAGGAAAACTCGACGCATTTGCATGAAGTCGCTGGGGCAGAATCTTGAAAGTACTAAGAACTGTCAAAAGAACAAACAGATCTGTCTTGGAACAAGCACAGCCAGAAGAATTGACATCTGGTCATTACTATAAAATGTTCTGATCAGGAACATAATAGATAGATCTTCATAGAAAGGGCAAAAAAAAAAGGTAGAAAAGAATTTAAATTCCTCAAGAATTCTGACTTACTAGACATATTGAGACTCAGGGAGTTCTAGGGACTACATAGCCTGGAATTACTCCTCACACCTCAAACTGAAACAAATCTGTGAAGTCACTTTTAAACTAAGTACACTTTAGCTCAGAAGCCCTGGTGGCTTAGTGGGTTAAGTGTTGGGTTAATCCAGCTAGTGATTTAAACTGCTGACCTTGTGGTTTGCAGCCAGTGCTATAAGGATCCATCTATTGTGTTCCTGATAAGAATGTTTTCCAGTAGTAACCAGACACCAATTCTTCCAGTCTCAAGGTAGAGAAAGCAGTGATTCATGGAGACAATTAATCCTGTAGCCCAGTCCCTTCTCTGAGTCTCTGTGGAATAGTGGCAGAGTGGTTACAAATTGGGCTGCTAATTGCAAGGTCATCAATTCAAAATCACTAACCCCTCTGCAAGAGAAAAACTAGGCTCTCTACTCCCGTAAAGCAAAAGAGTTACCCTATCTTAAATCTACCTCCCCTGTCCAAGAGGGCCATCATGAATAGAATCAACTCAAAGGCAATGAGAGTGAAAGGGAGAAGAGTTTAGTTCAAAAAGTAGAGATTGCTGTTCTTGATTATCACTCATAATCTTTGATTATTGTGCATATATATATGAGTCCAAAGGGACAAACAGATATTTAAAAGTATAGATAAGAATGATGGGGTTGAGTCAGATCAGAGCACACAGGAGCAAATGAAGGAGGGAGAGAGAATGGACTACATCCTGGCCCACCAAGTCTTGAGGACGATTTTCTTGTTCAGAGAAGCCAATGCACAGAGAGGACTATAGGGCTGGCCCCCACCGCGAGACACGACGTCCTTCACTGACCCATTGCACTATGGGGAACAACACTAAAGACACAGTATGGGAGTTGTGCCTGATCTGACCCCACCACACCAAGATGAAACACTAAGGGTGTGCAGCAGAACAGCAAGGGGAGCAGAGCAATTAAGTCCCCAGGGTATACCAAAAATAGACTGTGGGGCCAGAGCATGGTACCCCATAAAACTCAACCAGAAGACAACCCTAAAGGTCAACAAACAAATCTTGAACTATTTATAGGGTCTTCTTTTATTTGTCCTGGGTTTTTTGTTGTTATTGTTTTGTTTTCTTTTGCTCTGTCTTGTTTTTGTTCTTATTATAGTCTTTGCATGTCTATCTAGATAAGTGGGATAAACAATCTGGAGGAGAAAACAATGGGGCCAACAGTTCTGAGGGGACATTGGAGATAGGGAGGCAGGGGAAAGGAAGTGGGTATTAACAGGGGTAAGGGAACAACAAGTGATCTAAAATCAATGGCGAGGAGGGTATATGATGCCTGGTAGGCCTTGATCAAGGGCAATATAACTCAGAGGAATTACTGAAACCTGAATGAAGGCCAAACAGGATAGTGGGACAAGAGGGAAGTAAAAGGAAATAAAGGAAAGACTAGGAGGCAAAAGGCATTAAAGAGGTCCAAATACAGTGTAAATATATTTATATATATTTACATGTGTAAATATATTTATATATAATGATAAGGATACATATCTATGTACATATATTTATAGGTTTAGTATTAAGGTACCATATGGACACTGGGCCTCTACTCAAGCACTCCTTCAATGCAAGAACACTTTGTTCTAATAACCTGACATCCCATGATGCTCACCTTTCTGACAAAATTGCTGAAGACAAAATGGGTGCATAAGAAAATATAGTGAAGAAATCTGATGGTGCCTGGCTATCAAAAGATATAGCATCTGGGGTCTTAAGACTTGAAGATAAACAAGCAGCCATCTAGATAACAACAAAGCCCACATGGAAGAAACGCACCAGTCTTTGTGATCATGAGGTGTAATAGTATCAGACATCAAAGACAAAGACCCAGAACAAAAAAAAATCATACCATTGTGAATGAGGGGGAGTACAGAGTGGAGACAAAAGCTCATCTGCAAGCAATTAGACATCCCCTTACAGAAGGGTCACAGGGAGGAGATGAGCCAGTCAGGGTGCAGTATAGTGCTGTTGAAACATACAATTTTCCTCTAGTTCTTTAATGCTTTCCCTTCCCACTATCATGACACCAATTTTGCTTTATAAATCAGGCTAGACCAGAACATGTACATGGGTACAGATAAGAGCTGGAAACACAGGGAATCCAGGACAGGTAACCCCTCAGGACCAACACTGAGCGTAGTGATACCAGGAGGGGGGAAAGGAAGGTGGGGGGAATTGTGGGGAGGAACCAATCACATGATCTACATATAACCCCCTCCCAAGGGGATGGACAACAGAAAAGTGAGTGAAGGGAAACATCGGTCAGTATAAGAAATGAAATAGTAACAATAATTTATAAATGATCAAGGGTTCATGAGGGAGGGCAAAAAATGAGGAGCTGATACCAAAGGCTCAAGTTGAAAATGATGATGGCAACAAATGTACAGATGTGCTTGACACAATGGATAGATGTATGGATTATGATAAGAGTTATATGAGCCCCCAATAAAATGATTAAATAAATAAAAGAATTGCAATCTCAAAACAAAAAAAAATGGATGATGGGTTTGAAGTGGGCAGGGGATTTGGGGAATGAAACAATGGAAACAGAAATAATAAAAATGTTGATACAATGGGAAGAATGTAATTGATGTTGCTGGTCATTATACAGATGGGAGCAGGTTTTGCTGTGGATATTGTCACCCAAAAGAAAGCACAATATAACCATTTTGGCAAAGGTAAAAAGAAAGAAACGCTTTTTACACTATGGCCCAGATCTGGGCTGATTTGAGGTTGAGGCAGTGTCTTCAAAGGAGCGCTGTTATTGCCATGATTCACTGATAACTGAAGGTCATTGGTTCGAACCCATCAGATTGTACAAGCGAGCAGACTGATGATCTTCTATATCAGGATTAAAGTCTAGGAAACCCTATAGGGGTAGTTCTACCTGTCCTCCCAGGGTTTCCTAAACTTTTCCCACTTGCGTCCTCTTTCCGCCAGAGGAATTTACAAGTGCAAGCACTGCCAAAGACACTTTGGATCAATTGTGCATTTGATTTTGAATGAAGTCTTGATCCTTTTGTGTTCAGAAATCTTTTACTCTGGCAGAGCCTTTGAGACCCACACATTCTTTACCCCACATGGGGCCCTGACCATTTTTGAAGAAGCTTTGCTGTAGGGTCAATAAGGTCACAGAACAGTATAACAAATACCTTTTCCAATGACACAACAGGCAACTGTACACGTGGACTTCCCCAGATGGGATAGACTCCACTTCAATGAAATTGAAGGCGCTATTCCAAAGCAGATGCTCTGGTCATGTTGCTTTGATGTAGTATACTGCTTGATGAGGCTCTGCTAGTCATGGACTCTGTGGCTTGTACTAAAAGGACGGGCAGGGCTATGCAAACATGAGGCGTTTCTAGCCCACCAAGGGAACTGGATAGTTTGAGAATAACATAAATAGGCACATATCATTTTTGTAGGATAGAAATATGCAAATAAGCCCATGGAGGGAAAATGTTGGTTGGTTTGGGGCCTGTATGTATTCCTCTCAGGCACTTAATCTGAAGGCGCTAACTTCGCTGACCCCTGGTAATGAAACATGAGTGTCTTTAGACCAAGGCTTACTGGTGGCTTGAGCCGAGCACACGTCAGACAGCCATGCAGCAGAGAGGCAAAGAGCTAAAAGACTTTGTAACGAGCGCTTAAGTAGATCACTTAGGTAGATCGCTACCATGTTTCCTGGAAAGTAAGTCATCCCCTGAAAATGAGGCCTACTTACAGTTTTGCCTCTCGCTGACATATAAGGCACCCCTCAAAATAAGACCTCCCTGAAAATAAGCCCCTCCCAAGCTATCATAATACGACTCTGGACTGTAGCTGCGGGCGCCGCCGCGCAGCTCACTGTTGGCCGCAGCGCAGCCGGAGCAGACGGGAGGTGGGAGCTCTCTTTCAAAAAAACAATAAATCAATAAACGATAAATGTGTACCATATTCTTCTTCATGGAAAAATAAGATATCCCCTGAAAATAGTACCTAGTGCATCTTTGTGAGCAAAAATTAATATAAGACACTGTCTTATTTTCTGGGAAACAGGGTAGATCATATCTGAGAATACAGCTGAACAGAGACTTGTATCCTGAGCATTCCTGTCTTTGAGCTGTAGCCAGTTACTTCCCTAATAAATCCCATAACCCAGTATGGTCTGTGAGCTCTGTGTGATCGTTGCATGGAATGACTGAATCCAGCAGAAGACCAGCTGGTACCATGGGAGAACGACTGGTGTCAGAATGGATAAGAAGGTGGTAGGGTGAGTCATGTTTGCCCTTTGCCTGGTAGAAATAACCGGCTTAGGACTGATGGGGATGGAAATTCTCTCTTCCCTTCTAGAAGTTAGAAGAGGCCACACACTGTCCCCACATCATCTTTGCTCTTCCCCTCTGTCAAGATCTAGAAAAAGTAAAACTCTGTAACCTCTTGCCGAATTTCCCTCTCTCTTCTAAACTGGAAATAAAAGAGTGAAAATTTGTGCTGAATGAGCTCCAGCCTGAGGATCTGTCTACAAAAGAGAAACAGACATTTCAAACCCTGCTTCCCTCTCTTTCTCTGAACACATAAAGAGGACAGTTCGCCACGGGGACTTTTCTTTTCAGAGCAATACTTGAAAGTTGAGAATCCGTCCACTTTCACCACCTGTTTAAAATGCCCAAGCCTTCCTTGCCCCTTTGCAGCAAGTGGTCTGTGAATTCGAGCAAACTCCGATTTCCTACATTCCTCCCACCTGCCACATTTTCCTAACTGAAAGCAAAAAGTGTTGCAATTGTATGTATTCCCCTGAGCCTGCAGAGAGTCACAGAGCTCTAACAGACACTGCTTAACGTTTTTAAAATAGGACAAAGCCGTTCTGAAAATAGTGAGTTTGGGGGGTAGATACGTTTTTTAAAAGGCTTCAATATGGTAAAATCAATCTAAGAACTGTTCTAGGCAGCCGAGAGGCTAAGGATAACATGAGCAAAGGGAATAGGGCGAGCTCTGAGAGCCAGTCCCAGTTGCTAATACTTAATCTCTTTAAATAATGAATTAGCTGCTCATAGCTACTGTGGCTGCTAAGAGAAAAGCACTTTCTTTGTGGAGTGAAGTAAAGCTTGAATACCCATGAATTATTCAATAGAAAGTGTGCCAGTTAAAATGCCTTGATATTGGAAGTCAAGTGTAAGATTATCTCTTGTCTGTCAAAAAGCATAGCTACCTCGTGTTACTGAGCTCCAGGGGAGGGGCCTGAGAAGAGAGAAAAGAAAAGAGGAGAGCCATCTAGAAACAACACAAGAAAGCACCACACATTCCAAAGGAGCTGGGAGCAGCCTCCCCCCTGCAGGGAACCCTTTGTTGGCATGTTTCCCTCTGGTGAGTCTCCTTGAGTAGAGTCACAACCTTTCTTGTCCTCCATGATGGTAGCGAGGCAAAAGTGATGAAATGCTTGCCTTTGGAGACAAGACATAGGAATTTGCTAGTCATTGCTAACATCCAAAGATACTTCCTCTCCTAAAATGTCTGCAACCAGATTTGAGGGATTACCTTTGATCAATTTAGAATGTTCCAGTAAAAGTCATTCACCATAAAAATATTTGAATGTAGATGATGGGAAAATGTCATTGTACAGTATTTAATTAGCGATGCTTTAGAAAGTGTTTTCTTCTTTGGTGGATTTTATCCCTTCCCCATGGGTTCTTCCTGATTCGCTCCCCTTCTTGACAATTCAGAGAAGTTATCTGGTGTGCTGAGGGAAAAACATCTAACATCATTGTGACCCTTATAAATATGAAGTACCTAAAAATTGCATTACAGGATATATATAGGATATAGGATATGTTATAGTATATAGTATTATGTACTATATCCTTGAGGAGCATTTATTAATCAACCATTATGAGAAGGGACTGTTCTGGGACCTGGAAATGCAGAAATGAATAAAGATCCATTCCCCATTCCTGAAGGTGGAATATCCCCATTTGGACTAGAAAACAGCTGCATAAACATGAAATCCACAAAGGACTATAAAATATATAAGAAAGCATCCTAAACAAGAAAAGGAACTCTTGAATTTGAGTGCCCTGACAAGTAGGAAAGACTCATAGAAAATGTAATGCCAGAGATGAGAATCGAAAGAGGATTATGGAAGTTCAAGGCAGGTTAGGGAAGGAAGTGTTTGCTAACAAGCAAGCAGAGGTTTAAGATAGCGTGCTCTGGGAACCACCTGGCCTTCTTGAGGAGACGAAGACATCTTAGTGTGATCCAACCATCATCTAGATCAGCGGTTCCCCAAGTGGGAGATACCACTCCGGGAGGGCTGCCAAAGCGGATACCTACATTTTATCCTGAATTATGGGCTACAGCACAAAAGCTTTTCATTGGCAGGGGGTGGCTACATAGTAGTTGGGTTTGGGTTTTTGTTTTAATTTTCCTGAGAAGGAGGCAGTAGGCCAAATACGTTTGGGAACTAAGGATGTAGAATGGGTGGGGAAGGTCCAGCCCACAAGCTATATAGACCCTCAGCGAAAGCATCCATCCCAGCTAGCATCACGTGCATCAACAAAGAGAACGGTTCCAGCCATCACATTGTTGTTGATGCCATTGAGCCTTCTCCAACTCACAGAGACCCTGTGGACAGCTGACAGAAACACTCCCTGGGCCTGGACCATCCTCATAATTGCTCATTTATTGTTTTCAATATTTTTGTTGGGGCTCTTACATCTCTTATCATAATCCACACATTCCTCCAGTGTCAAGCATATTTGAACATATGCCGCCATCATCATTTCAAAGCATTCTCTTCCTACTTGAGCCCCTGATATCAGCTCCCCATTTCTTCCCCCTCCCTCCCCTGCCTACCATCCCTCAGGCACCATTGATAAGTTATAGATTATTATTTCCTTATCTTACATCATTCTCCATCACCCCTCACCCACATTTCCATTGTTCATCCTGCTGGGAGGGGGTTCTAGGTTGATCCTTGTGATGGGATTATCCCTTTCTACTTCCACCCTCCCCTAATCCTCCTGGTATCTCTACTCTCATTGTTGGCCTGGAGGGGGTTATCTGTCCTGGATTCCGTGTGTTGCGGGCTCTTGTCTGTAGCAGTGTGCATGTTCTGGTCTAATCTGATTTGTAAGGTAGAATTGAGGTCATGATAGTGGGGTGAAGGAAGCACCAAAGAACTGGAGGAAAGTTGTGTGTTTCATCAGTGCTATGCTGCACCCTGACTGGCTCATTTCTATCCTGTGACCCCTCTGTGAGGGGATGTCCAATTGTGGGTCTCCACTCCATGCACCACCATCACAAATTCACCTAGTGTATGGTTTTATTCTGGGTCTTAGATACCTGAGACCTGAGACCATTGACACCTCATGATCACACAGACTGGTTTGCTTCCTTCATGTGGGATTTGTTGCTTCTGAACTAGATGGCTACTTGTTTATCTTCAAGCCTTTAAGACCCCAGATGCTATATCTTTTGATAGCCAGGCACGATCAGCTTTCTTCACCACATTTGCTTATGCACCCACTTTGTCTTCAGTGATCGTGTCAGGACAGTGATCATCAGAGAATGCCAAATTGTTAGAACAAAGTGTTCTTGTGTTGTGGGAGTACTTGAGTTGAGGTCCAATGTCCATCTGCAATCTTAATTCTTCTTAACATATAAATATGAGTACATAGTTCTATTCCCCTCTCATTATATAGGTATTTACATATATACATACCTGTATTTAGGCCTCTATAAATGTCCTTTGCCTCCTGGTTCTTTCCTCTATTTCCTTTTACTTTCCTCTTGTCCCACCATCTTGTTTAGCCTTCATTCAGGTTTAGTAATTCCTCGCTACTACATTGCCCTTGATTAAGCCACTCTAGGCATCCTAAGAGCTTCCTTCCATTCATTATAGTTCACTTGTTGTTCCCTTGTTCCTGGGTTGGTTACTGCACTCCCCCCACCCTCATCCTTCCTTTCTTCCACCTCTCCTTCTCCTGTATCCCCCCGGAACCTTTGGTTCCATTCTTTTCTTCTCTGAATTATTTAACCCACCTATCTTATCTACATAGACATGCAGATACATTAATAAGTGCAAAAACCTAGCAAAGGCAAATAAAACAACAAAGGGAGTCAAAACCAACAAAACAATAACAACAACCCAAACCACAATAATCACAAAAAGGAAGCCACTGACACAAATGGAAAAGCCTATAAATAGTTCAAGGTCTGCTTGTTGGCCTTACGAGTGCTTTCCATTTGAGTCTGATGGGGTGCCACATTCTATCTCCAAAGTCTATCTTTGCATTTCCCGGGAGTTTCATCACTCTGCTCCCCTGCTGCTGCTCTGCTGCATGCCCTCAGTGCCTCACCCCAGCGTGACGGGGCCAGACCATGCACTATTCACTCACTGTGTCTCCAGTGCTGTCCCCTGCGGTGCCATGGTTCAGTGAGGGACACCATGTGCCGTGGTGGCGCTGGCCCTATGGTCCTCCCCATACGTTCTCTGCTCCGAGCAGGAATATCTTCCTCAGGACTTGGTGGGCCAGGATGTCCTCTCCTCCCTCTCCATCTTTTTTTGTTTCTCCCGTGTGCTCTAATCCTATGCACCACTCTCCCAAAGTTTCAGCTCCAGTGCTGTCCTCTGAAGTGCATTCTTCTGAGGGATGGGTGGGGGTTGTCCATGTAGTTGAGAGTTGGGACCAGTCCCACAGACCTCGATATTGGTTCCCTGGCACATGCTGGTATGTTGTATTCACATCTAGGTGCATCAGGATGAAGCCTGGTCTCTCTCTCCCTCTCCTTTGAAGATATAAACAATACTATCCCCTTGGGTGGCTTAGTGACCTGCTCACCCCTCCACCCTTGTCTTTTTTTCCCCATTCTTTCCCTCTCCTATTTAGTTGGCTGCCATATGTATCCCTGGATTGGGTTTTGTCTCTGCCCAAGGCACTATATAAGTTTAATGCTATCCCTATATGAATACCATCATCCTTCTTCAAAGAACTGGAAAAAGCGATCACCAACTTCATATGAAGAGGGAAGGCCAGAATTAGAAGAAAACTACTCAAGAAAAGACAAAAGTGGGAGGGCTTGCTCTAAATGACTTCAGCACCTATTACATAGCCACAGTGGTCAAAACAATGTGGTACTGGTATAGCAACAGATATTCAGACCAATGGAAAAATGCTGAATAACCCGTAAAATAAAACACAGACAATTGATTTTTGATAAGGGCCCAAAATTATCAATTTGGAAATGGATGCCCTCTTCAACAAGTGGTGCTGGAAAAAATGGATATCTACCTGCAGAAAAATGAAGCAAGACCCTTACCTCACTCCATGTACAAGAATAAACTCAAGGTGGATCACAGACCTTGAGGTAAAACCCCAAACTATTAGGGTCGTTAATGAGAGAATTGAGACAAACCTGTGATGGCACAGGGGCTACATCGACTCTCAGAAATAGGGAAGGATACAAATACAAAGGAGTCACAAATTGGCAAATGGGATATACTGAAGATAAATCACCTGTGTGCATTGAAAGAATTCACCAAGAGAAAGTTCCCCACCTCTGATTTAGAAAATTGAGGTAGTTAGTTTATTGTGCCAACCTGACCGATAAACACATGTGAAGGGCGAGAGATAAATGGCTGGGCAAACCTCATCTTTCTTGTCTCTTGCTCTTTGGTCATCGGACCAGTGTGCAGCTGCCTTGCTTGGTCTGTGCTTCCACTTGCAAGCTGCACTACCTGTGGGACACCTAACCCGTGGACCATGTTGCTGTAATTTGAGATTCCTTCAAGACCTGTTTTGCCACATCATTGGAATTTACATCTCTTGAGCTGGGGACTGTTGGACCCTGTCATTTGGCTGACTGTAGGTGACCTACCATGCTGTTTGCTGCCTGTGCCCAAATAGCCTGAATTGCTCTACAGAGGACTACCTGGCAACCCTCAAGACTTGAAGGACTGCCAGTGTCTCACAACTGTCTCACGGGAGTGAGTTGCACAGAGCCATTGGTACTGCTTTATAATTTAATTAGCTATTTATTTCTTATGTTATATATCTATCTATATGTATTAATATATATATATAATTATTAGACTTCTGGTTTATTTCTCTAGAGAATCCTGTCTAACACACTAGACAAAAGAACAGACAAGGCATGTGGCAGAAGCCTCACTATGGATACTATAGATACTATGGTCGTAACTTTATTTTCTAAAAATAAGAGGCAAGGATTTGGAGCAGAAGATGGATAACATGAAGGCCCTTCAAATAAGAAAACAGAAAATAAACTGAGGAAGTGGAAAGCTGGGAAACAAAAGACCAGATTCTTCCAGGAACCACCGCCACTACAGTGCAGCTGAAAAGGAATTAGGAAGCGAATAGTTGAGAAAAAAGACAGAAAGATCTCATTAAATTCTCAGCTGAGCACATAGAAGGTAGTTCTACTCATTACATAGTGAATAAAGTAAGTAAAATAGCTTAGAAGATAAAGACCAATGGGTTCCGTTTTTGATATGCTGACAAGAAATATCCAAAGGCATTTTGATATAGTAGTCTGGACTCAAGTTTGCCTAGGTTGACAAAGCAAATTTAACAGCCATTGGATTAAATGCAGTGCATAAAGGAATAGGGATGAGTGAATGAGCAATAAAAAGTATATAGCAGGTTGGATGTAGTGGTTACATAATTTTGTCAACTTGGAGATAAGAGTAGGATAGTATTCAACCTGTTGATTGGGTCACAACCTGAGGGTGTCTCCTGTGAGCATGGCCTTCTCACAAGGAGAACTCTGGGAACCTCCCCCCTCCCCCACCTCTCTGCCTTTACCTTCCTGCTGCTGGGCAACTCTGGGGCCTGCCAGAGTCCTTGGAGGCTATTGGATTCACAAGACTTTGCACCTAGTGGCCTGTGATGTTCCTGGATTCTGCACCGTTGCATGTGGCTACGTGAGTTGGAAGAGGAACTTATAGACTAGTATCAGACTTACGGACTTGAGTTGAACTGGGCTGAGATGTTTTCCTGATATGTAGTTACTTCTTGATATAAAGATCTGTCATAATTACAGAATCTGGTGACAATTTGCATAGGGGTGGAGTCTAGCCTGTCAATCAGGTCACAGCTGAATGACCTCATTTGCAGAACCACAGAGATAAATGCTGACTGGAGACAGGTACACACTCCCTGCGATGTATTTCTGCTGACAAGCCACACGGAGCTATGCTCATAGAGTCAGAACTCTGGAGCTGCAGGAGCCACCTGGAGACCCACACCAGCACTGAGATCCTCCCACCGCCACTGGATCCACAAGACTTTCCACCCACTGACCTATGATCTTCCAGCATCTGGCATTATTGCATGCCTATGTGAGTTTAAAGAGGAACGTATGGGTTCGTATTGGACATATGGGCTAATATTAGACTTATGGACTTAATCTGAACGGGGCTAGGATATTTCTCAATATATAATTGCTCTTTTATATAAAGCTCTTTCTCTTTTTAATGAAAAAATAGAAAGATTTTATATACCAATTTTGTTGTCAGTGTTCTTGCAATCTGGAAACACCACATCTTAGCAATTTTCCACTGTGCTCATCACATACTCTTCTTCTTTTTTTGGCTTTTCTTTTTTTTTTAACATTTTATTAGGGACTCATACAACTCTAAACACAATCCATATGTACACATACAGCAATTGTGTAAAGCACATCTGTACATCCTTTGCCCTAATCATTTTCAAAGCATTTGCTCTCCACTTAAGCCCTTTGCATCAAGTCCTCTTTTTTCCCACCCTCCCCGCTCCCCCTTCCCTTATAAAACCTTCATAATTTATAAATTATTATTTTGTCATATTTTGCCCTATCCGGCGTCTCCCTTCACCCCCTTTTCTGTTGTCCATCCTCCAGAGAGGAGGTCACATGTAGATCCTTGTAATCGGTTTCCCCTTTCCAACCCACTCACCCTCTACCCTCCCAATATCGCCCCTCACACCCCTGGTCCTGAAGGTATCACCCACCCTGGATTCCCTGTGCCTCCAGCTCCTATCTGCACCAGTGTACAACCTCTGCTCTACCCAGACTTGCAAGGTAGAATTATGATCTTGGTAGTGGGGTAAACGGGGGGAGGAAGCATTTAGGAACTGGAGGAAAGCTGTATTCTTCATCGGTGCTACATCGCACGCTGACTGACTCATCTCCTCCTCTAAACCCCTCTGTGAGGGGATCTCCAGTGGCCGACAAATGGGCTTTGGATCTCCACTCTGCACTTCCCCTTTCATTCACTATGGTAAGATTTTTTTTGGTTTTGTTTTGATGATGCCTTATACCTAATCCCTTTGACACCTCGTGATCGCACAGGCTGGTGTGCTTCTTCCATGTGGGCTGTGTTGCTTCTGAGCTAGATGGCCGCTTGTTCACCATTAAGCCTTTAAGACCCCAGACACTATCTCTTTTGATAGCCGGGCACCATCAGCTTTCTTCGCCACATTTGATTATGCACCCGTTTGTCTTCGACGATCGTATCAAGGAGGTGTGCAGTCAATGATATGATTTTTTGTTCTTTGATGCCTGATAATTGATCCCTTCGGTACCACATGATCACACAGGCTGGTGTGGTCTTCCATGTGGGCTTTGTTGCTTTTGAGGTAGATGGTCACTTGTTTTTCTTCAAGCCTTTAAGACCCCAGATGCTATCTCTTTTGATAGCCGGGCACCATCAGCTTTCTTCACCACATTTGCTTGTTCACCCGCTTTGGCTTCAGCGGTTGTGTTCGGAGGGTGAGCATCATAGAATGCCAATTTATAGAAGAAAATATTCATGCATTGAGGGAGTGCTTGAGTAGAGGTCCAAGGTCCTTCCGCCACCTTAATGCTAAATCTATAAATATAGGCACATAGATCTATTTCCCCATCCTCATATATATATTTGCATGTACATGTCTTTGTCTAGACCTCTGTAAATGCCCATTGCCTCCTAGCTCTTTCCTCTATTTCCCTTGACTTTCCTCCTGCTCCACTATCATACTCCGTCCCCACCTGGGTTACAGCTATACCTCTTCATTATGTTACCATTCCCTACCAGGCCTGCCACTCCCACCTCACCACCAATTTGGATCCCATGTTGTTCTCTTGTCACTGGATTTGTTAACACCACACGCTCTTTCATATGAGTGTCTATGGATTAGCTTCTCTAGTCAACCCTGACTAACACAAGGTCTTTCTTACACATATATGGATATTACTAGATTTGTTTCTCTAGTCAACCAGGACTACACAGTGGAGAAATCTGTTATTAAATGCAGATAGAAAAGGAGATTAACACAAAGACTAGCACTAGAGAAATTACAAGAAAACTATGAACATGGGTTTGAGACTAAAGAAGGAGGGAGTTGTAAGAGAAAAGGAGTGGCCAAAAGCCAAGTTTGATAAAGATTGAAAATTGCCTATGCAATTTGGCATTTATGGCATCGTTGGTGATTTAAGTCATGTTGGTTAACTTATAGTGTTAGAGATAAGAACCAAACTGTCCATGGTTGAGATCTGGGTGGATAGAAAAGGAGATGAAATGGTGAATATAGAAAACAGAAACAATAGATGGTAATAGAATGACTCTGAATCAAAAAGAAAAATGTTAAGACAAGAGAGACATGATACGGTACTTTAAGAGGCTAACACAAAAGGGTACAGCAAGTCTCCATAAAACCCAGAGACGAGGTCAGTAGAACTCCTCTTTGGATCCTGTTTGGAGTCACAGCTAAAAGAGAGAGAGAGAGAGAGAGAGAGAGAGAGAGAGAGAGAGAGAGAGAGAGAGAGAGAGATGATAATATACAACATTATTCCTTGTAGAAACATCTCAGAAATATCTTTTAATTTTTTACTTCACATTATAAAATATTGCCTTAGTCTTCTGTAAGTTTGTCATACTGTGGTGATTGGGTAGTTCTGTGATTCTGGAAGCTATGACACTCATAGTTCAAATACCAGGAGGGTCACACACATTATATGGACTAATTTCAGCAGAACTTCTAGATGAAGGAGAGATTTGAAAGAAAAAACTAATGATGCACTTCTGGAAAGTTAGCTACTGAGAACCTTATGAATAGTATTGAAACCATAAAATATTTAGTGCTAGAAAATGTGCCCTTTAGCTTGAAAGGTGCTCAAAACACACCTGGGGAAGAGCTAGGTCGGCCTTGGAGACATGGATTGAACAAAGTGCTTGGAACGTCCACATTCCTCAGTACATCAAGATTCTTCTTCTTAGCATGGTTGGTATCTGTCTTTGATTCACACAGCCCCTTCCTACAGATTCAAACCTCTCCATATTCACAATTACTGACATGATTTTAAACCAATTCACTACAGATTAGTAAGTAAGTACAAGTAAACCCCTGCTGACTTTATTGGGTAACCTGACCTGAAATTGCCTAGTCTTTCCCCACAGAGTGGCTATTGGATTTGAACTGCTAACCTTTTGGTTAGCATTTTAGTGCTTAACTGCTGTGGCACAAGGGACCCATCATATTGCCAGTTTGCTATTAGATGGTAAATACTATGTGCAAAAGTCAGGTGGAGGGGGTGGTTAGAGTAGAGCCAGTGGGATCAGGTTGTAATTTTAAATTCAGGTTAGACTACATTGATGTAACATTTGAACTAAAATTTGAAACATGCTCCTGAAAGAGAGAGTGGTTGGCGTAAATAAATGTGTGTTGGAGGAACAGGGAGGCAGCTGTGAATGGCTCACACACGTTGACAGCCATCTGACAGGGTGAGGAATCACGACTCTTTTCTTAATTCAATTCACAGGTACTAAATATCTACTCAGGATTAAGCACTCTACCAGCCTTTTGAGAGCCCCTGATCTCTTAGAGCTTACAACCTGTTAGGAAAATGATACATCAAAACATAACCTCATTGTGAAAAATGTTTTCCCAAAGAATAAGAATGACACCGGTTAGTAGAATCTCACCCAATGTGGTACTCAGCACCGATCTTCTTGAGGCATGAAGAATAAAGAAGGGCAAGCTAGTGGGTGTGACTTTCCTAGTACAACAGGCATAAGTCGGAGCCTCCATCACCGCAATCTGAATTCCTGAGTGTACAGCCTTAGAAGTCCCAGAGGGGGTTTTTACTCTGTCCTATAAGGGAGGGTAAGGGGTAGGGGCTAGCTATCAGTTACAATGGACTCAAGAGAAATGTGTTTGGTTGTGGGTGAACATACAATAGAATTTACTTATTGATTATGTAGTTATTTACTGACGGACTCCCTCACTAACGGTGTAAATTCCAGGGCTTGGAGCCTTGTCTTTGTTTTTCAATGACATACACCAATCACCAAAACAGTGACTAGAATTAAGTGTAGACATTTCAAAAATAATTATCAAATGAAGTATCCCAGCAGCATGCAGAGGCATTGCCAAAATAACCTCCTTCATTGGCAGCATCAGAAGGTAAAAGAAATGGAATAAGCCTGTGGTCT
This sequence comes from Tenrec ecaudatus, assembly GCF_050624435.1. NCBI lineage: Eukaryota > Metazoa > Chordata > Mammalia > Afrosoricida > Tenrecidae > Tenrec > Tenrec ecaudatus. The sequence goes on from NC_134531.1 coordinate 88,585,974, forward strand.
GAATTCTATTTATGTAATATTTCAAAAGTTGAACATGGCTATATTTTTTCTACTTTGTGGTCCACATCAAAATGTTGATTTCAATCAAGATGAGAAGTATTAAAGTAAGAAAATAGTGGATCTCCGTTTTCTAGCATTAGGCGTCCTGTATTTGGCAAACAATAACTCAACTAATCTCTGATGGTTACTGACAATGTAAATCACTTGACATATTATAATATTTTTTTTGCAGTTTTCACTGATTTTCCTAAGACTTGTTTCTCTCAAGAACTCTATGGACAAAAAACAAAATCAGTGTCCATTTCAGCACCATATAAGTATTTTATATTTGCATATTTCTATAAATAACAAAATCATAATAATGAGTGCTGCCCCAGGGTACGCAGGTATATCTAAGGTGTAACACAAGTTATAAGAGAGAAAACGTTTGGAGCAATGAGAGCAAATACTATGATTCAAGTGGTTATCTCATTTCTACTTTCATGGTCTCAAGGAAGAGAAGGTCTTACTATAGCAATTGAAGGCAACCCAGTCCTGTATTAACTCTCTTTGCTGGCTCACCATTATAGTGTAGCTTTCAAGGACATGGGTAAGGTTCTTAAAACCATGCTCCTCCAAGGGTATTTTAATGCTTCAGCAAAAACAAGCTATTTTTTCGTCACCAATTCTACTGTCTTGATAAAATAAAGATCAATGCTTCACATCCTCAAGCAACACTAATGCTGCCTTTGTCATCAGGACCAATCAACTTGAACATCTGTTTTGCCACCTGTTCTTGCCACTTGCTTCTCAGTTAAAGAAATGGGCAAACAATGTCTGAACATTTCTATTTCCTACTAGAAAATGTCTACATTGCCTCTCACATGTCTCACATGAATAGAAGGTGGAGAGAGAATAAGGAGAAATACTGGCTATACAGTCAGCTCAATCAGAAAACCAGCTCAATCCCAAGGAGTTATTTTTAGACTTTCTTCAATATTAAACAGTACAGGTAATACATCCTTTGACAGTAAATTCTGACTATAACCTCATACTCCCACCATGTCCCTGATGTCCCCTTGCCCCAAGGAGTTCTGGACTACCAAGGAACTTAAGTCTAAGTATAATAATACATCAAAGTTCTATTTTTTGGCAAAGGGTATCGGTGCTACTGACTTCTCATAATCCCAGATTCTGTCATTAATTTGTATTATAATGGATTCCATTGCATTCCAAAGACCATGATAGTGATGTTGGTGTTGAGATCTCAGTGACTCTGCTGCCTAGTCTGTTCTATGGTCATAAGTTCTAGTTTAGTGAGATGTTGTCTATGATTTAGAAGCACAATTTAGGACTACAAACAGTACAGCTTTGCACAAACGTAATAAGTCCTTTGGAAAGCCATTTAACTCCTTAACTGGGGAAGAATCGATGCGTTTGGAATATGGGCCTGGTGAAGAATCTGAAAAGTAACACGGGCTGTCAAAAGAACCAACAAACCTGTCTCGGAAGAAGTACAGATAGACCTTTTGATTCTTAGACGCAAAGACGGTGAGACATCATCTCATAGACTTTGGACATGTTCTCAAGAGTGAGCACTCTTCGGACAGAGGCATCATGCTTGGTAACTGGAGGGACAGCACCAAGGAGGCAGGCCCTCCACAAGATGCACTGACGCAGTGGCTGAAACAACGGGCTCAAGCATGACAACCATTATGAGGCTGGCACAGAAGTGGGCAGTGTTTCCTTCTACTGTATATAGGGTGTCTAAGAATCTGAACAACGGCAATCTCACTAAACTAAACGACCAATAGAAATTAATGGACAAAAGCACCAGAAGGTCAGAATTTAAACATAAGTCCCTGACCTAAGTCGGAAACCTAGATAGTGTAATTGGAGAATTATTTTTCACTTAAATGAATAGCAAACAAGACTTGATTCTTTACTTCAAGAACTGGACCAGAATTCTAAGTTCTCTCTGTTTATGTAGCTGTCCTCTTCCCTGTCTCATAGCCATCGTTACCTCTAACCCAGATTATATCTGCAGTTTCCTACACGATCCTCCATCCACATTTATAACTGCAGCTGAAAAGATCTTCTTAAAATGCATGTCGATGGTGTTCTGAGTGCGTTCCCATTTAAAATCCTCCAGTTATCTCTGTTACCTTCATGAGAGCGTTTACACACTCACACATAGCCAATGGGGTCTTTTGTGCTATCGTGGTTTGTAGATGTGACTTCTCCCTCTTCTGTGCCCTACTCTTCAGGTAAGACTCACTAGTAACTAATTCAGAAACGTCCTATGCCCTGTCATACATCTATTTTCAAAATTTTACCCATTTAACATTTGAGATTTTCTTAGTAACCTAAAATTTCATGAGGATAAATTTTTTAAACAGTAGAAGAAGAACACTCTCTGCTGACTTTTAAAGTATTCCCAGGCCACTAATTCTCCCACATAACTACCTATATTATAAAATAAAAGAGGGAGTGTGGGTCAGTGCTAAGAAGAAGGGGATCACCCAGTTCATTTATGCAACAGAGCTACAATGTACTAAGTCTAAAATTATTTTTTAAGCCATGCTGACACAATTTTTATTTCCAGTATAATTTTTTTGAATAATTCTTTCAGAAATCATAAGTCAAAAGACTCATAATTTTGTTCTGATTAAACTACAGAAAGTCAAAATGGTCTAAATTCTTTCTGAACTGACAGTCTCAGTTATTGGATGAAAACAATGTGCACCTTTGCTCCAGAACAGAATAATCTCTGTGCTTGATTTTGTGGTGCACTTGGAAGTTTTCAGAAGAATGTCAAAAGTTATTTTTAATGCATTTTACATGTTATATATAGGTAGATTGTTGGCTTTTACCATTAGAGTTTCCATTTCTTAATTTTTAAGAACTTCTTTAAAATATTTTGACAGAATTTGAATTGCATAAGGCACAAGTGTTTAAATAATTTAATGTAAATTTTACTACCTTAATGATATGGAAGGGAGAATTTCAGATGTGAAGAAAAGAACAATAGCTCTAAATATGGAGAGAGAGAATTCGAAGAAAGAAAGGAAAACATAACAGAAGGAGGGGAGCACGTTTGCCCATGGATTTATTAAACTATCAAAGTGAATAAATCATTTTCTATAAGTACTTTAGATAGCTTTGACCAGAGATAAAATATATAAATCTTCTAGGTTACAAAATAAGAAAGAAGAATTTAGGTAACTGGAGAAAAAATTACTCAAAAGAAACCAAGAGATATTAAAAGTGTGTAAGATGCCCAGAGGGCTGGTGTGTGTGTGTGTGTGTGTGTGTGTGTGTGTGTGTGTTCTTGTTGCCAGTAGGTGCTCTCAAGTTGATGCCAGCTCATCAAGTGATTCACAGTGTACAACACAGCGCCAAACAGTCTGGTGTCATCTTTACAATTGTCCCTAACACTGAGCCTTGGGCCAATTATTGCAGCCACTGTGATAATTCATCTGAATGCAGGTGGTCCGCTTTCTCACTGACCCTTTGTTTTGCCCAAATGATGTCCCTCTCCAAGGATGGATTCCTTCTGTTCATAAAGTCTAAAGTGAGAGAAGGCCTCTTCAGCCCTGGTTCCGAAGAGCTTTCCGCCTGTACTTCTTCCAAGACAGATCGGCGTGTTCTTCTGGAAGTCCATTTATATTTAATATTCTTCATCAACACCATGATTGGGAGACACTGATTCTTCCTCAGTCTTCATCATCCAGATTTTGCATATGTATGAGGTGACTGAAATAGCATGGCTTTGGTCAGACCCACTTGAGTGGACAAAGTACTATCTTGGCTCCTTAACTCTTCAGAGGGATTTTTTTTTTTGCAAGAGAATTACAAAAAAGTAGAGTCAGAAGGCTCTACTCCCACAAGTTTTCCTCCTTTCACATATCCTTAGTCGATTCAACTTTGAGAAAGCAGCTCTTTCTCTGTCTTATGTGAGGTGTCTTCAGACCCAAGAGGGCCTTCCTCCACCACTCTCTCCAATAATGTTTAGCCGCCATTCCTTAAGCCTCCAGTGTCTGACAATGCTTGGAAGCTATGCATCAAGTTTCAGCAGTACTTCCACCAAAGTGGTCAGCCAATTCCATCTTCTTGTATGTTCTTAACCTGGAAATTCCACTAAAATCTCTTCACTTTGGGCAACCCAGCTGGCATTGGAAATACCAGTGATATAGCTTATAAAGTCATTGCAACCCACAAGTCACCACAGTATGACAAATTATCTTGAGCTGAGTTCTCTAGAGAAATAAAACAAGTGAAGTTTACATATGTGTGTGTGTGTGTATATATATATATATATATATATATATATATATGGTGTGAGGTGCCCTGCAGTCAGTTCTGACCCATAGCGACCCTGTGCACAACAGAACACTGCCCAGTCCTGGGCCATCCTCAAAATTGTTCCTATGCTTGAGCCCATTGTGGTGGCCACTGTGTCAGTCCATCTTGTTCAGGGTTTGCCTCTTTTTTGCTGCCCCTTTACTTTACTAAATATGATGTCCTTTTCCAGGGGCTTGTCTCTCCTGAAAATATGTCCGAAGTATGTAAGGTGAAGTCTTGCCATCCTTGCTTCTAAGAAGCAGTCTGGCCACGTTTTTTCCCAAGATATATTTGTTGGCCTTTTGGCATTCCATGCACTTTCAATATTCTTTGTCTGCACCGCAATTCAAGCACCTCCATTCTTCTTTGATCTTCCTCATCTAATGCCCAACTTTCAATGTTATGAAGCAATTAAAAGTACCGTGATCTGGTTCAGGGACAACTTTGTCTTCAAAATAACATCCTTAGTTTTCAATACCCTAAAGAGGTCTTGTGCACCAGGTTTACCCAATGCAATGCATTATTTGATGTCTTGACTGCGTTTTTCTTTGAACATTGATTGTGGATCCAACCAAGATGGAATCCTTGACAACTCCAATCTCTCTATTTATCACGATGTTTCCTTTTGGTCCAATTGTGAGGATCCGGGTAGTCTTTACCTTGAGTTGTAATTCATACTGAAGGCTGGAATTCTTTATCTGTATCAGCAAGTGCTTCAAAGTTATCATTTTAGCAAGCTAGTTCTATCATCTATGTATAGCAGGTTGTTAAAGAGATATTTATGTCAAAAAATGGTTCACAGAATTATAACAGTTGCCAAGCAATATGTCCAGACATATTCCAAATCTGTAGGTCAGATGCTAGGCTGGAAGATTTTCCTTTAACTTTGGGGGCTAATGAACCCAGGATTAGCAGGAAATGACAGGGTGTGACTGTAGAGGCATTTTACTCCAAGGCTGCAAGTCAGATGACAGACTGCTGCTGATGTCAGAGATGAGCAGGCCATTGACTGAAATGCAGAAAATTGGAGGTGGACTAGCCAGACATAGGTTTCAGACCCAACAACTAGCCAGCAAGATTTCCACAGTTTCTTGTTATGTTAGAAGCAGGCCACATCCTCCATATATCATCTTGGCAGATAGCCAAGTTGACACAAAGTTTCAACTATAACAATCTACCCGTTGTCAGCTTGGAAGCTGAAAGCATGCATCTTCCCCAAGTAAAAATACCAATAAAACCATACTTGCATCTAACATGATGTGAATGCATTAAACACCATTGATCTTATATTTTAAGTGAGTAAAACAAAAATATGTGATGCATACACACAAGGAGAAAATACTCATGGCAATTATCATCATCATTACTATAACTGATCATGTGGCTGTAGGTGATATTTAGAACTTCTGGATTCCCTTTATCCACAGCACCTCAGCTGGCCACGGTTATTTGCCTGGCGGGTGACTCAAACCTTCATCCATGGAAAGTCTGGGTCATTATCAGTCAGGTTGGAATGGAATTGCTGTAGTTTACCATTTAGTTCTATCACAGAGCACGAAAGTACTAAGAGATAGTCTAAAGACTCTCTTGGGTTCCGGGTTTATTTCTCTTTACCTCCATTATGTAATACCAATCTGATTTCAAATTGGTAATTAGGATCAATCACAGCATTCAAAACAGTAATTCCCTGTTTGCCTGTTGATCCAGAAAGCATGAGGATCACAAAATGACCCACAGAAATGCTTAACTTTCAGTTCAATGGTATCAGTTTTGTGTGTCCAAATATCAGGGAGTATTTGTACCTAAGACCTCCAGACCTGAAAAACACACAAGGTCATAGGGACAGGACACAAAAATGTTGTGATTGGGTTAGAAGGAGTAACAGTGAATATTCATTAGTAAATACATCAAGTCATCTTCATTTTTAACAGGTAAAATTGTGTCATCTGCATATCATAGGTTGTTTATATTCAGAGACACAAATAGATTTTAGATATAAATAAAGAAAGAAATCATGCACCAACAACCTTGGATAGACCCAAACAAATTCAACAGGAGTGGAAGCAATAAAACTGTGCTGCTGGCATTGAAATACCAAGTTTTACTTTCTGACCTTAATAGTTGCTCATATTGAGCGTATTCTCGTTTCCCCCTGTAGAGCAGCAAATTAATTTCTATGGCCCTTTCTAACTGCCACCAAAAGCCTGAGCAGAACTGCACCAAGTGTGTGGGACTCTGATGAGGGAATGGGTGAGTTTTGCCATCCCAGTAAGCTTAAAATGAGTCTTTAGCAAGGATGGGGCTGTGGTGTGTGGAGTCACTGCCATCAAGAAATAAAAGTCAGGAGTGGAGTACATCATTGGGACCCCCAAATTTCCACCTGGTGAACCTCCTCACTCCAGAAGACACTGCTGTGATAGCTGAGGAGAAACACCAGAACAACCAAGAGCCAGAGCAGGATACAGAGTGACCAGGCTTCTAGGCACGCAGAATGAGGAGCTGAATGCCTTTGGTCAGGAGGCTCCATTATGGTGTAGTTCAGCTTCAGGCCCTTGTGATAGTTCTGCTGCATGTCTGCATCAGGATTCTCCCATACGACCTAGCATTGAGTGGTCAGCTCCATGGTAGTCTCTTCTGTGATGCAGACAAGTTGTTGTGGGAAAAACAGAGTGCAGAATGGAGCAGAGTGCCACCTCCTTACACTGGTTCCACTTGAGAAGGGTTTCATGTGGGGTGTGATCTACTCAGTATAAATTGGCATGGTGTGAAGCTCCCTCACTTCTGCTGGATCGGGATCTTGCCTCTGGTTCTTCAACCTTCTGTTAGAGAGCCTGGCAATTGCAAGGAGCATTAGCAGACTGCTAACCTTGGATTCATTCAGCCCTGCATCCACCAACTTGTGATCTTCTTGCTTCACCTTCTTGTGTCCTGTTTCTTTGGGCCCTGCAGCTGCACAGATTGGGAGAGCCTCCAGCTTACCTTCTGACCCAGAGTCTTGAAATGGACTGCACTGACCATGGTGTAAGCCATTCGTTGATATAAAGATCGTCTTATATACATATTCATATAAGCATCACTAGTGTGACTGCTCTAGAGAATCCAGCCTAACAGAGTCCTTAATTGGAGGAGTTAGATTTGCTGACCTGCAGTGCTAGAGCTGAGTGTCTTCATGCTGAGGCTAATGGTGACATTTTGTGCTGTCCAGGCATTTATTGGAAGTGCTAAAAGATCATGTAACATTGCCTTAGGAGGACAGGAACCAAGGCGCCACGTGGCTGCACCAAAGAGAGGCATGCACATGGGGGGATCTGAGGAGGGACACTATTGACTTGAAGAATTGTGTATTGAATATTCCAGATCTCCAGTTGTAGTCTGTAAGCTTCCCTAATAAACTCCATGATTGGAGTACTTTCTGTGACTCTCTGTGGCCATTTCCATGAATTTTCTAACCCAGGAGAGAAGCAGCGGGTGCCTTGGAAGAGACTATTACTCTCAAAAAAGAAGGCAGGAGGGAACGTCTGACCCCACCTCATAGAAATCAGCTTCAGGCTGCTGTTGAGTTTGAGTGCCTCCGCCTTGGGAAGCCCGGAGATGTCAGACGAGGGCCTCCTCCCATTCTTAAATGTCCACTGCATCTGCTCTCATACCTTCATTTCACAGCAACTATATGATGTTCCCTGGTGGCATAGTGGTTACGCATTTGTCTGCAAGCCACACGGTCAGCAGTTTGAAACCACCACCAGCTCTGAGCTAGAAAGACTCGGCTTTCTACTCCCATAAGCAGTTACAGTCTCCTATTTTTATCCAACTATTTTGATGGATGCCATGACAGCAGATATCTTCAACAAGTTCTGTCTTTCTCAGTGACATCTGTGTCCTCGCGAACAGAAAACAAACAAGTAGACCAGGCAAATCAGATCTGATTAACACCTTTTGGTTTTGAGCTGAAGTCATTAAATGTTAATCATTAAGTATATTTCAACTTCTATTTTTGCTATTTCCCTGCACCCATATTAAGCATATATTTTTGAAATATGCATTGGTATGTGTTCATCTTTGCTCATTCCTAAGAGCCTGGGATAGAGAAAATGGGGGGACTTCTTCCAGAGAAGAGAGTGGAGAATGACTAAACTCTTCCTTTTTATATTAAAATGTATGAAGAAGACATGGACAGAAATAGAGGGCGAGACTCTCGTGTCTTTACGTCAACACTCCAGATATAAGTCCCAGAGGAGAGAGGGTTTTTGTTTTGTTTGTTTGTTTCTATATTTAGAAGAAAGCTGAATTCAGACAGACATTGCCCCATTTTCGTTTGGGACATGGGATAATGATGACTTTGTATGGATCCACCAGCAGCAGCACTGACTCAGAGGGAGCCGAAGGAGGATCAACAGTGATCAGCAGAAACAGGACCTTGGTCAGGACCCTTCTCTTCCCTCCTTCCCCGTGTGGCACGGCAGCCATTTGTAATCTTCCTTATGTCCTTCACAGAAGCCGAGGGAGCTGGGCGTCTGGCTGGGGCCATACTGAAGGGACAAATCGCACATCGCAGTTGAGCGCCAATGCAGACATTCCTTAGAGCCCATAGGAATTACAAGGGAAATGGCTGAGTTCCCAGAAGAATGAAAACAAATGAAGACCAATTGTGAACGACAACAGCTAAAGGCCAGGGCACTGTCAACTAAGCACATTTTAGTGGAGGCCAGGCAGTACTTAAAATGGTCACTGACATCTAATCTGCAGTCAAGAATGGTGCAAGATCAAAGACAATCCACGCTCTTGTTCCAGTGCTCTGAAGTCACCAGCTTTCTTCTGCAAAGGGTACTACTTTGGGACAGAAATGAGATGGAGAAAGAGAAGAGGTCTTTGGATTACCCAAAAGACCAAATTAACTGAAAGTATCACAAACCCTCAAAGTTTTAAAACAAAGGTTAGGTTTCTGGGTTTTTTTTTCCCCCTCCACCACACACCAGCATTTGGGTAAGACAAGAGAGGTTAAATGACTCTACTTGGCTATAGAATAAAAATGGAATGTTTTCTTTGGACATTTGCATAGAGTATGTGTAAATTTTATACCCACCACAAAACCAATGGACAAGTGAGATTCTAAATGATGAGACATACGTAAATAATCTTCTCCTTTCAGGCTTTACCTCACTGATCCCTCTACGAATGATATTTTCTACTTGACTCCTCTTGTTTCATTTATCTTTAATATATGATGTCATAGAGGCTTCAAAAACACGATGCTCTTTGAACTAAATGTATATGTGCTCTGATCTGCCATTAACTCATTTGAATACCTAAGTAAAGAAATTACTTCTTTCTGTCCCTTACTATGCTCTACCAAATGGGATCGCTTGCAAGTCACTGTCAATGGAGTTGAGAGCAAAGGCTTTAAAAGACAAATGCTTACAAAGCACTTTGCAAATGTTAAGCAATATAAATAATTCTTTATCTTTTCAATTGGTCCCAAAAGAGGATTCAGGCCTTGTCCTACCCTCCAAAGGTCAAGGCAAGTTAGAACTTCCTTCTGATCTGTTACATTTCCTAGTACTTCCTGACCAATCCAGATTTTGGCAGGTATAAAATCTGAGACAGCTGGTTACCCAAGTCCTTAGGGTCATATGCACCACACTCCCTACCCCCACAAAATAAAACCTTTTTTAAAAAAAATTTTAAGAGCACTCATCCTGATTCAGAATCTCTAAGCTAATTATCAGGGTTGTGATTCTCAACCTAATTATTTCTACGATGCCTCTAAAGTAAAAAGAAATAGAAAATTAACACTTTCTATATAGAATAGTACACAGACAATACTTAGATAGCCCACACAGGCAAATCATCAAGGCCATTTTCTGAAGTTCAAAATCACCAGATACTATTTACTTAGTTCCTATTGTATGCAAACATTCCAGAGGGACACCAAGCAGTAACCTGCTTCCTGCCCTTGTCGAACTCAGAACCTATAACAGTTGCATTCAAACAAAGAAGCAACCATACCTCTTTCACAGAGAAGTAACGGAAAGTACAAACATATTGACATGAGTTAGTGCGCTTGGGCCAAAGACAATTAGCAATGAGAGTTACCGGCCATTCTTTTTCTATCCTGCCCAGGAAGACTATATGAAGTCAAACAGATTCAAATGTGTAGGACAAGATGAAAGGCATTATAATTGGACAATGAAGAAAACAGAATTTTACTGAACACAAGAGACAGCAATTACAAGTTTCGAGGGAAAGGAAAAGGGGAGGGGAAGGTTTTTCTTGAAAGTTGTTGAAATGTGTCTTAGTGTTGAGAATAAGAAACACAACACATACACAATGCATTTTGTATCTCCATCATCATACACCCAGGGGTCAGGGCAGCACAGGGGGTAAAGATGGGATCCAATTGTGGTTGGTAGCTGCTGTCAAGTAGGTATCTGATTCATGAAGAGTCAAGACTGGTCAAGACTATTGAACTGTCATGACTCATTGGCTAATGTCTGAGGATTCAATCACTACACCTGACTCCCTATGGCACAGAGTAGACCTGCCCCTGTGGGTTTCTGAAACTGTAACTTCTTATGAGAGTAGAGAGCCTTGTCTGTGTCCCTCGGAGCATCTGGTGGTTTCAAACTGATAACGTGCGGTTCTCAGCCCAGTGCATAATCACTATGCCCTCATGGACTCAAACCTGTTTCCCCACTTATTAGCACTCCAAAGGTTGACAACTAACTCAATTCCTAGGAAACATGGGGATCATAATAGCACTTCCCTGAAAAGGTTAAAGTAAGAAGTGAAGAGATAGCAAAGATGAAGGATTTAGTACAATGTCTGACATGAGCACTGAATAAAATTAGTTGATACTATTGCCCGTGTTGTTATTTGGAAATTGATTTCAGAGTAATTATGGGAAATATGTGAAATTCAGTCTCATTTTTATAGACTAGGTATAGTAAACTTTGTCATGCATTCAATAGCATCAAGCATTGGTAAGGCTTCACATTTTTCCTGGTACATAATGAATGCTCAAACGCTGTGTGTTGTTCTATCAGTACTATTTCACTTATCAATGTTATCACTGTCAACCTCTCAAGAAAAAATTACATAGATAAAGCATACTTTATTGGGAGGGGATAGAGAGGAAAGGAGCATGTATCTTCCCTGACTACAGGTGTGCTAAGGATCTTGGATAGTGCAGAACTTGCACTTGAGTACTATCCTAAAGCCTGGTGGGATGAGCCCACGCACTAACACTAGAGACAGAGGCTGGTGACCTGCTCCTAGAACGACTCCAGCTAAGAAAGCCCTTTAAAGTGGTTCTGCTCCAGAGCAACCAAGGGCACCACGAGTCAGAATCAACTCAGCAGTAACAGAGTTTTGGTTGTCGTTGTCATCGGCAGGTCTATCCATGCAAACTGAGAGGCACAGAATTCTTTTTATGAAACAGAGGTAGGTGGGAAAATTCCTGAAGCCAAGATAAGCGGTAAGCTGGGGATTCATCCTGGAAGGAATTAGAACTAGACTTCTGCTCTGTGCTTCCAGCACGTTGCTAAATGTTTTACGAATGCGAGTTTCTATCATCTTAACAAGAGCGTCTATGATCAACACTCTACTAGCAATGTACGATTTAGCGAGAAAGGCAGCGTGACTCCTTTCAGAGACTTGGAGCCTCATGACAATTAAAGGACACATCAGGACCTGGACCTACATCTATCAGTCACCATAATTTTCAGAGTTCTCTGCCATGAATATAACTGGTCAAGCAGAGCCCCTCAGGAGCCATTGATTTCAGTGAAAAGTTTTTTTGAAGACACTTTAATGAGACTAATCCATATGTGAGAGAACTTCTCAGCCATGCACTGATGACATTTTATTTTGAAAAAACTATTCCATGTCTGTCTGAATTGGAACCTAGTAGTAGTTTCTCCTGTGCGTCTACGGGTTTCTATCCATGCATATATACATGTGCACATCCATAAAGCATTTGAGGCAAGAGATCAAACTCGAAGAAAAATCAACTACCAATCATGGAGACTTTCTCATCTTTCGTAGGCATTTTCACCTTCTTCATCAATAGATGTCAAGGTTTAAAAAGACGCACATCCAGAAAAAGAACACTGCATAGGTCCTCTAAGCAGCGTGCTTTGTACTATCAAGAGGACCCACAAACAATGAAAGAATATAGTCTGTGAACATTTATTTGCAGTATTATTAAATCAGCCATAAATAACTTCTCAATAAATTAAATCCCTCACTTGAAAACTTACTCTCCATGTGAATATAAAAGCCTGGTCCAAAAGCCAAATAATGTTGTCATTGTCCAACTTTGGTTCAAGTATTTTAACTCCCAAATAAGTGGGGGAGAGGCAAGAATTGTAACTTCTTTTACTAAGTGCCAATAACTTCAGAGCACATATTACAGATTCAAGTTCAATTGAAAGTTGAGGCATGTTGAATACACAGTTACCTCTCTGCACCATCCTCATTAAATACAGGTCAACGGGGGATGCTGTCATTCCTTCCTTGCATTTTTCCGTTGCATTTGGATTTTCGGCAAACATCCACTGGACCGCTCTCTACATCAAGCACTTGCAGATCTTCCCCAAACAGCATTGTATTACCAAGAAGCAGAGTGCTTAATTGTTTCTTCTTTTACTTCCTTACAGTGATTGACTTTGTGCGAATGATCTACAGATTCATTCAAAACACACTCGAGGTGACTACCTGGCAAAAAATCAACAGGCAAAACTGAGGTCTAACGTTTCCTCTTGGGGCATCTTTGCAGTAAATTGTTCCTTACAGCAACTTCAGCGATCTAATTTTTCAAACCTTGCTGGAATAACTCGTGGTAAATTAGTGGATCTGTCACATGGATGCTATTTGCAATTTACTTATAGTACATCCTTACTTCACATTCAAGTTCTGTCTTGATGTAATTGACTTAACAAGCAAGTATTTATCACACTGCTGAAAAACATTAATTACCTTTGATCTTGCTCAACCTCGAATCTACTTATTTTAAGAAATTTGACCAGGTTAAAAGTTTACCAAGATAATTACAACACATCTTTTAATAGGAATTTCTTAGTACATATCATTGCAAACTTACAAAGAGCATAACTTATTTAAACACACAGAGGAAATTCTACCACTGGAAATTCAGAAGTCAAAGGCAAACTATAACCAAGATTTAACAATAAATTGTAATGTTACAAAAGAAATTGGGCTATCGAATGAAAACACATTCATTAGTTACCTTTTTTTCAAAGTTGATGAGTAGTACAATTGTTACTGACGACAATGCCAACAATTACCACACTCACTGCCATCAAATCCGACGCACAGCAAGCATAGAGGACAGGGATGAACTGCCCCTGTGGGTTTCTGGGACTGGAGATCTTGATCAGAGTGGAAAGCTTCATCATTGGCAGGCTTTAATGGGGCAAGGTCCTGGCGTGTGTGGTGTATAATGTGATGGTGATTGTCAGGTACTGTAGCATGGGCTACAATTTAGAGGGAGTTCACCTTCAATAGAACAAAACACTGCTTGATCCTGCACATCCTCGCAACTGTGCTGCTTGAGTACATTGGTGGAACCACTATGTCAGCACTTCTCACTGAGGGGTTTCTGTTTTTCTGTCTATTTTAAACCGCACAAATACAACCCTGATGGCCATCAAGCTGATGCAGATGGACAGTAATCTTATAGAATCTTAAAGTTTACTAAGATAATCGCAACACACATCTTATTAGTGTTTTCTTAGTACGTATGGTTGCAACCTTACAAAGCCCACAGTTTATTTCAGCACTTGCAGATCTACCACAGGAGATTCAGAGTCCTAAGGCAAAATATAAGCCAAGATTTAACAAGAAATTGTAATGTTACAAAAGAAATTGGCTACAGAATGAGAACAAATTTATTAGTTATCTGGTTTCAAAGTTTTCCGTTCTACCTGGTAGAACTGCTCCTGTGGGCTTCGGAGACTGTAACTCTTTACAGGAGTAGAAAACCAGTCTTTCTCCCACGCAGCAACTGACTGGTGGTTTCGAATTGCTGAAGTTAATAGTAATGGGTAACCACTACACCAAGGGGGTCCTCTATACTTCTCAATATCCAAACATGATATTCTTTTCCAGCCACTGGTTTCTCCTGATATATAAAAAAATGAAGAGACCTGGCATTTATTTAATTTTTTTCCTTTCTGGGAGAATCTAGATTTTATGTTTCATCTTCATTGTCATTGCTAAATATGAAAAGTTACAAATTGTTTCCCATGTTAGAAATATTCTTCTGAACACACATCACGCAGTGAACAGCATTTAATTAGTGCTTTAAAAAATTATCAGGATGTCCAAAATCTAGTCTATGAATAAATGATTGAATGCTCAGTAGAGTTGTATCCTAGGCTTATTTGATTTATGCAATGCTAATTATATGCATTCTACAACTTATAAAATAATAAGGCAGATCACTCCCTTCATTATCCATGTCATGAACACATGTGGTAGACTAGGGAGCCAGAAATGGGAGATGCCACCCTGTCTCCTCTGAGTCAGTAGCAGTCCATGTAAGCTGTTCATAATATGAACATGCCGTCATGCTGAGGATGACGCTGAGATTTAACATTATGCATTTCTGGTTCAACATGTCCTATAAGCGAAAGCAAACTCCTTCTTCTGTTTCACACCCAACGGAAACAACATTTCCTTAAACACTGGAAGGGAAATCTGGGTATTTGGGACTTAATGACACAATGTTATGCCCATGTCCCATGTGGCAAATTCTTAAGGAATTTGTAATGTTGTTTTTATTCTAGACAGTTTTTGCCCAACTTGTTCATTTTAGAACCTAACCCACTGTATCTAAACTCACTGCAGCCACCAAACACCACATGGACACTCTCGTTTTCTCAGTAGTGCCAAGAAACATTTTACCTCGGTGCAAAGTACATTACACATGGAAGCATTACAGAGCCATAACGCATTATATGCTCATAATGAAACTGGATTTGAATATATAATTCTCAATAAATATGGATATGTAAATCCCACAGCGGATATTCCCAAAAGAAGTGCATGGAGCCTATTCATAGTGTAACTTGGAATTTGCCTAATATGAGAGCACAATGTGAAGAGGTAGCAGCAAATGCCCATGGGATCTACCCAGTCACCAGGGTTTCCCCGTCACGCTGAACACGCCTGAGCGGGTTACTCAGAGGAGCACTGCATTTCAGGAAGGGGCTCCAGTACTCTAGACTGAATGGAATTCCATCAGGAATCTCTCCAGAATTCTGAACTGGGATAAACAATGCCAATATTCCCTGAAGCTCTACTACCTGTGAGGAGTTGTCCCACTTACTCCAGTAAACAGAGTGAAACATAAGCTGTAGACTTTTCCACAAAAGTGCTAACTACTTGTAAACAAAGTTAAGCCCACATGAAAAGCAACAAGAAAACCATGGGTACTTAAAAGGGTCTTCAGTTCTCATTCATATTTGTGTTTCTAGAACTTTACCCAAAACCTGAGATAAAGCTTCAACTAACGTTTGTTGAACTGCACTGAATTTTCTAAACTGTGTTCTGTCTGATATCGATGCATCAAATAATGTATGTGACAGGCATAGGAGACTAGGGTACAGAAGGTTGGCGTTTCAGTGCTGCTCTGGAGCTTTTGGTAAGTCTCTTGTCTCCTGGAGTAACAATAACCTTTTGAATGATATTCCCTTCCTATCTCATTTGTATCCTTATCTGTATTGTCACGGAGCTAACCTCAATACAGAGTGACAAACAGAATGCACGTGGCAGCACTTGTTTCGTTTTTAAAGACCCTACAAATCCCACCCTTATCTGATGGTTTGCCATACTGTGGTAGCTGGCATGTTGCTGTGATGTTGGACACTTTGTCATCCATATTTCAATTACCAAGGTGAACGATCTTCAGCAAAGCTTTCAGACTAAGAACAGATTATGAGAAAAGAATACGCTTTTCACTCCTGAGGTACCTTCTGAGCTGATGCAACTGGGGCAGGGGAGAAGCACGCTATCAGCAGCCAAAACAAGGTCAGGGACTGGCTGGACACACACCTGTAACTTCATTCTTTCTTCCAAAGAACATGTTTTAGTCTCCTCTGACATCCATTTTCAGCCTTTTTTCTATCTTTTTATTCACATCTTGTTTTCTTCAACTATGATGTTCTTGATGTCCTTACATAGCTCATCATGTCGTCTGTCCTTGGTATCCTATGTATCAAATCTATTCTTGATATGCTTTCAGAATTCAGATGGGATATTCTTGTGGTCATATTTTGACTATTGCAAACCTGCTTTAATTTTCTTTAGCTTCAACCTGAACTTAGATATGAGTAATTATTGGTCTGTTGCAGAGTTGACTGTGACCTGGTTTTAGCTGTTGATATTGAGTTTCTCCATTGTCTCTTCCCACATTTGTAGTCAATTATATTTCTGTGTATTCTTAAACTGAGAATTCTGCATATGTAGTCACCATTTGTGTTGTTAAAAAACATTTTCTATGAAAATATCATTGCTCTTACAAAAGTCTAGCATGCGATCTACACTTTGTTTCTATCACCATGACCATAGACCATATTTTCCAAATACTCTTCCTTCCTCTTCACTTCCAACTCTCTCATTCCAATTTCCAATAATTATCAATGCATCTTGATTGTATATTTGATCAACTTCCAACTATAGACATTGGTAAATCTCTTCAATTTCTTCATGACTAGCCTTAGTGGTTGACATGTAAATTTGAATAATAGTTGTATTGAATGGGTTTCTTTGTGCAGAGATATTATCTTAAATAATAAGATTGGTGAATGATAGTAAATATAGCAATATGGGCTGCTATAAAGACAATAAAATATCTATCTTAATATAAGCACAGAAGAGAAGATCATGTCATCTCATGTATTTGAACATGTTGCCAGGAGAGATTAGTCCCTGGTAAAGAACAGCATGCTTAGTAAAGTATAATGGCAGCAAAAAAGAGGAACCTTAAAGAGATGGATTGGCCCATGTTGTAGCAGTGAGCTGAAAATAAACAATGGTGAGGATTTGACAGGACCAATTATTGTTTTGCCCTTCGGTACACAGGGTGTCTATGAGACAAAACTGACTCCGTGGCACCTAAGCAACAATATACAAATATCAAGGCATTTTTAAACTACTGTTATATAATTTATAATGAACATATATTGAGATAGGATGTACGCTTTATCTCTAAATTGGCTTGGCTACAGGTGTTATCTTATTCTTATTTACTCTGTTTATCTAACCCCTGTTTAAAACCTGCTAAAGTCTTTGCCTGTTTATCAGGGTGGCCCTAATTTGGAATACGGAGACTAATGGTATTTGGAAAATTGCACTGAAAGGAGTCACCCATGTACTGTGATAGATCATAAATATGGATGACTCGAAAGTAAGATGCTTCGCTTAAGATGCAAATTAGCAGAGAATGAGATGCAGCAAGTTGTGCACCAGAGATTCAAATCCTGGTGGAGAAGTCCCTGTAGGTCACCAGACAAAAAAAGCAGGTTTCTGCTGTCACTCCCCAGCGAGACTTTACACACTACCTCAGCCTGTCATGCAACACTAATTGAACAGGATACTAACAGGAGAGTGTGCCAGCCACATCCCTGAGTAGAGCGCGTCAAAGGCAGTCTCGGACAGCAGTGCGTGCAAGGAACAAGGGGGCTCAGAGCTACAACTCTGAAAAGCTTCAGCAGGCCAATCCCAGCCGCGGAGCCAGGAGACAATGACAGAGGCAGGGGGAGGCAGCTGAGGCTTGGCAGGGAATGCAAATAGTCCTTCTGGGGATAAATAGTTCTCTAGGGAAATGGCCTGCTCTGCAGGCCCACCTGTCTCCTTTCTGTTTTGCGGAGCACCCTTGCGCACCCACCCCACCCCTGCCCAGAGCAGGTTCAGCTAGAAGGTGCCCTCGGTAAATAGTCGGACAGCAGAGGACAGGAGGGTGCGTATTCATGCGGCCACGGGCAGGGTTATGAATATGCAAGCTTGAGTGTGGCCAATAGCAGAGAGAAGGAGAGAATTTAAAAAGCGAAGAGGAAGAAGAGATCGTGTTCGGATAAAACTGAAAAGTAGCTGTTAGAAGAAACTTCCATCAAGCAGTGAAGAGAAAGCCCTCTTGCATTTCGGACGCACCAGCACTGCCCGCGTTCCCTTCGCTGTGGCCCGCACCCCCCCACACACACACCCCCACACCCCACCCGCGTCTCGGCTCAGAGTCCCTTCTAGAAGGAACCTTCCCATCACAACAGGCCATGTACCTTGAAATGTGTGGCCAGAGCAGCAAAGATAGAAGGCCACGAGAAAGAGGAAACAGGGAAAAATCCATAGGAGAGCAGAATAAGAGGTACTGAGGGGGAAATAAAAGAGCTAGCGGGTTTCTTTCCCCCTCTCCAGCCACCTGTATACGTTCCCTAAGTCTAAGAAGATGCAGAGCTGCGCTGAGCGCACCAGGCAGAGTAGCAGGCAGCCGTGAGAGCGGCGTTAGTGGCTCTTTCCCCGGCACCAGCTTCTGTGCAACTGCCTCGACGGCATGGCATTTCACTCCCATTCTGATCCTCCCTCTCTGGCCACCAAGCGAAATCTCCCAAGGGACTAGCTGTCTGTCTCCATAACACAGGAAGCTGAGACAAAAGGGCCAGAAGGAAGACAGACACATTTAGAATTTCCACTCAGTTGGCAAATCCGATTTCATAAACTCTTTGAATATCCTTTTAGCAAAGGGGAAAATTAGGATTAAAACTTCCTTTTTTGGTCATTACCCAAATCGTGTTTAACATGAAAAGATTCAACATACTTCAAATCGAATAATCAAACCTTTCATCTTTCAAATACATAAGTGGTGCTTATCCATGAAGAGGTCTTTATTGAGCTCAATGCTAATGAGCTTCAGTAGATAGGGTCCCACCCTCCATCGCACCATCTTTGGAGTGGGGACTAACACGCGTGGAACCAGACTGCTGTGTAACAAGCTAGCTCGGAGGGTTTGTACCCAAAGGAAAGAAATTGCAGAGCACAGAGCAAACTATCCTGAGTGCGTTACAGTGTACTGAACTATCAACACCAGCTGCGGAGCGCGTATCAAAGAGCACCGAGGAGGAACCTCTGCTCGTGGGAATTTCTCATCGTTTTCATTCCATTTTTCCATGAACTTTTTGAACACCCCTCAGCTTCTATTACACAAAGAACCATCTCATTTAATACGTATCATAATCTCATAAACTGTACAATTAGGATTCTGAGGCCAGAAATATTAAGTAATTTGCTTAAGTTCCAGGGTGAATAACTGATAAGACCAAGCACTTCAAACCTAGACTCCTTATTCTTGAGCAAAGGCCGATTAACCCATAAGTACATTGCTGACTTAAAGTATGCAAGGTATGCATGGATTTAATTGTATTCAATAGCCATTCTGTATTGCACACCTTTGTCAGAGCCCCAGTGCCATAAAGGTTAGGCTTTGAGCAAGGTAAGAAGTTTGAAACTACCAGCTCCTTCGGTAGAGGAAGATGATGTCTCTTCTCCCGTTACCGTCTCTCGAACTCACAGGGGCAATTCTACCCTGTTCTATACGGTCCCCAGGGGTGGACGTCAACAGATGGCGGTGAGGGTTTTTGAGTGCACAATTTCACCTGATTTTCCTTGTATATCCACATCTGTGAGCCCAAAGCTTCTACTTGCCATTGTGCTAGATAGCTCAAAGATGAAGGCTCATCCATGTGTCTGAGCATCTCCACCGTCTACTATTCTACACTAGCTTTCCTTCTCTGCCGTATGTTTATCCCATCCTTTATTTATCTCTTTGGTCTTTTCACCATTTCCCTTTCCTCCCATCTTTCTTTTTTTATTTCACTATCTTATTAAACCAACAATCAAACTAATTGTGGTCAATTTCATTCTCACTGGTGCTGAGCCTGTGTTAGAGCATAACTTCTACACAGCGCTTTCCTGACATCAACTTCATGGAGGCAGATCACCGTGACTTACTACCACAGTGCCTCTGGGTGGATGGGGACATCCAACTTTTAGGTTACTAATTAAGTGTAAGGCATTTGTACCTTCTGTCCTCCCACCCCCACTTTATTGCTTTCTAACTAAACTGACATTCAAATAAATTCTTCAGCTATTGATTCTACTGGTGTGAGTTTCATACCTCCTGTGCTTAGCTTACAGTGGACTGGCAGCATGCAAAGGAGACGATGCCTCTTATACTCCCACATCTCTGTCTCTTCTCTCCACAAAGAAAATACTAAAATTGGGTAGCTTTGTAATTTTTCTGTGGTCTTTAAATGATCTGTTTCTTGAGTAAAATCTTCTTTGTAAGCTGAAAGGTGTAATACCACCTACTGTTACGCTCTAAAATGTAGCCTTTCTTTACCTGAAACTTTCCTTTAAAAAAATCATTTTTATTGGGGGCTCTTAAACAGCTCTAACATTCCATACATAAACTGTATCAAGCATATTTGTACATGTTGTTATCATCATTTCCAAAATATTTTCTACGTGAACCGTTGGTATAAGCTCCTCTTTACGCCCCTCCCTCTCCTGCTCTCTCATCATGAATTCTTGATAAATTATATATTGTTATTATTATCTCATATTTTACACTGCATTGTCTCCCTTCACCTACATTTCTGTTAGTTGTCCCCTTTGACAGGGAGGTTGCTATATACCCAACCTTGGGATGGTGTGTTAGTCTGGTAGACCAGAGAAACAAATCCATAGATACTCATATGTGTGCAAGAAAAAGGTTTATATACAAGAGCAGCTGAATATTGAGAAAACATCCCAGCCCAGTCCAGATCAGGCCATAAGTTCAATATTAGCCCATCTATACATTAGCCAATCTATACATCCTCCTCAGACACATGAAACACATGCAATGACATCAAATGCAGAAAGATCACAGGCCAGTGGGTAGAAAGTCTTTGGATCCAGTGGTGGAGTAAGCATCTCAGTGCTGACAGGGATCTCCACGTGACCTCTTCAGTTCCCAGGACATGGGGCCTATCAGCATAGTGCCATGAGTCTTGTCTGTAGAGCATCTCTCTGGGAGGGAGCCTTGAACTTTGTCAGTAGAGAGTCTTCAAGGGAGTGAGCAGAGAGAGAGAAGTGTCTTCCACCTCCAAGAAGGAAACACCGGACTTCCCAGAATACTCAGGAGAAGCCCAGCCTCACACAGAGACCTCATTGGCTCTATCCTGACTGACAGACTAGACTCAGCCACTACACTTTGAATCCTCAAACTGACATCAGATTATGTAACTACCACAGATGGGTTCTCCCTTTCTTCCCCTTCCCCCTGACTGACCATCCCTCTACCCTTATGATATCGCTACTCCCACTACTATTCCTGGAGGAGTTCTCTGTCCTGAATTGCATGTGTGAAGAGCTCTTTTCAGAACCAATGTCTGTTCTCTGCTCTAGTCGGATTTGTAAGGTAGAATGGGTCTTGGTAGTGCGGGGATGGGGGAGGAAGCATTCGGGAACTGGAGGAATGATGTATGTTTTGTCAGTGCTATACTGCACCTTGGTTGATAACCAAGGGATGACCCTTCCTTATAACCCTTTTGTGGGGCGATATCCAATTGTCTACACATGGGCCTTGAGTGTCCACTTTAAACCCCCTCGTTCACATCGATGTAATTGTTTGTTTGTTTGTTTGTTTATGATACCTGATACCTGATCACATCTACACCTCATGATTACACAGGCTAGTGTGCTTCTTCCATGTGGGCTTATTTGCTTCCCTGCTAGTTGGTTATTTGTTTAGCTTCAATTCTTTTTTTTTCTTTTAGCTTCAATTCTTAAAGACCCCAGATGCTATTTCTTTTGATAACCAGGTACCATCCACTTTCTTTAGCACATTTGCTTATGCACCCATTTGTTTTAAGCAACTGTGTTGGGAAGGTGAGTATCAAAGAGTGCCAAGTTATTAGAACAAAGTGATCTTGTGCTAAAGGAAGCCTTGAGTAGAGACCCAAAATCTGTCTGCTATCTTAATTCCTAACATATAAATATACGTACATTGGTCTCTATTCCTTTTATTATAAATTAATATATTTACATATATGCATGCCCATACCTATACCTCTATAAATAACTTTTGCCTCCTATTTATTTCATCTATTTCCTTTCACCTTCCTCCTATCCCACTATCATGCTTACTCTCCATTTAGCCCTCAGCAAATCCTCTCAGATATATTGCATTGGACTAACCCCCACCAGGCATTCATTACACGCCCTCCTCATGATCAAGTTCAGATCTCTTATTGTTCCCTTAACCCTGAGTTTGTTGGCTCCCCACTCTTCCCTGTTCCCTTCTCTCCGGTGTCCCTACCAGAATCACCTGTCCCATTGTTTTCTCCTTGGGATTGTTCATCCTGCATATCTTACATAAATAGACATAGGACTAAAAAATAAAATAAAAACAAGAAAATAGATAGTTTCAGGTCTGTCTTCTGACCCTTATGTATGTTTTCTGATGAAGTCTGATGAGTTGCCACACCCTGACCCCCAGGTCAGAAGTCTACTTTGTGGGTTCCACAGGGACTTGGTTACTTCTCTCCCCCCACTTCCCTGTTGCACTCATTTTGCGTTTCACCCCACTGTGCATGGGCAGAACGGGCACTTTCCTCACAGCGCCTCCAGTGCTGTCTCCCAGAGCGCTACAGGTCAGTGAGGGACCTGTTTTCTCGTGGTGGGGCCAGTCCTACTGTGCTGTCTGCATTGGCTGCTCCAAGCAGGGATGTCATCCCCAGGGCTTGGTAGGCCACGATGAGGTCCACTCTGTCATTCTCTCTCTCCTCTTAGTTCACTCCCGTGTGGTCTGGACAGACCTGCCTCTCTCTCTCTAGGCTACATCTTCAGTGCTGTCCTCTATAGCAGCCAACCGAAAAAGGAGGGGACAAGAGAGAGGGAAGGAAAAAAGACAAGAAAATGAGGGTGATGGGGAATAGGCCACTAATACACCCAGTGGGAGGGTATTGTTCATGTCTCTATAGGAAAGGGAGAGATGGACCAGACCCCATCCCAGAGTGCCAAGCCTTGAGGGAAATACACTGGCACAGAGCAGAGAGCTCACAGAGAGGACAATGGGGCCGAGTCCAAGCCAATCTATGTTGATCCGCTCCCCAGAAGAAGACAATATAGAGGACAACTCTGAAACTTTCCATTTTAAAACAGCTTCAGTATGTCTTTCACTAGACTTTACATCATTACCGAGGACCCTAGATTTATGTATAGGTGGGTTTGAAATGTGCTGCCATTTTTTCTTCTGAGTTGTTTTATTCAGTATCCAATAGGTTACCCTGTTATGGATTTCAACCACATCTGATAAAATAAAAATAAACCATTCATCTATCAATTAGACCCAAGGAACTAGGAAGAACCTAATATAAGAAAAATACTCTTTTTCAAGGTCTCTTTCTTTTCTGTGTTAACAGAAGTATGAATAAAACTGCTGTACAGTCATTCTCTGAAGCTATTGAAATATCAAACAGCTTTTAGAAAAAGCAGTTGCTTTAATTATTTCTCCATTGGGAATCTTTGGCTTCATTAACAAGGATCTATGAGCGCTTTGCCTGCCAAGTGGCAAAATAGAAAGAGAACGAGCCAGAGAAGTCATCTACCAACATCTTTCTAGGTTTCATGAAACCATGAAAAAATATCCATTGAAGGCCTTTTGGATTCCATTGGAGAAGCAGAGGATTCAAACCTTGTCTTCCCAGAAGATAAACTGAGGACTTCTAGAAGAGGAGGCCCCGCATCCGAGTCCGACTTGAGTAAGCTTTTCCAGATTCAGCCATAGCCCGTGCTTGGAAACCTGAACGTCATGCCCTTGGCGTGCCCACAGCTTCCTCCTATGCAGTCTGCTATTTTTCCTCTAGCTTACCCAAAATAGCCAGGCAAAGATTTAGTGCAGTTGGTATGCTAGTGTTTACAGGCCAAATTGTTGTCGGGTTTCTTTCTGTGGGCAAACAGAGGTTGTTGGCAGACTGGCGCGATAAGAGAAGAGGTTCTGACTGTCTGGTTTAGTTTCCCGGAAGACACAGAAACCAGCTGACCCGCCTCCAAAGACCTCCAAGGTTAGAAGAAATGCATCGCGTTGGACTTCCTATTAGTAATCTCTGGCCAATGTGCGTACAAAAACGCAAATATTCCTGTGAGTTGCCCCTTGCCGATACTTTTCACATCATCATCAAAGCTCAGATGATTTGTTCTCTTTGAAACCCCTTCCACGTGTCTTTCAATCGTCTTATTTTCAGTTCACAGCTGGAGAAATTAAGGCACAAGAATGTTAATCCCCCATTTTAAAAAACTCATAATTCGCCTAGCACACACAATAATAAATGTGGAATTTCCTGCTCACCAATTGAGCTGTAGCTCCTCAGAGGGACTGCACAATTCGATTTCACCAACAGAAACATGGGTTTTGATTGGGAGGTGCCGAGAAAATCGCCCTCTTCTCTCCATCTCCTTTCCTTCTCGGAAGAACTCATTACCTCACTTCAAAATCCAAGGGTTTGCAATGGCGTTTTGCTAGTGCAGTGCACTTAAACAGACTTGGACTAAGCTCCTTCACAGGCAGGACAGATACAGAAATTCACTTCTAGTGAATGTTGTGGGAAATCTCTTCCACGTATCATGTTGTAAATGCAAATGTTTTATTTGCAAAGGGAAGCCTACAAGAGGTCAAGGAACTAGATGCCAGCCAGCAGGAATACATTTGCTAACATTCTCCCATTCTGCCTAAGAAGTTCTACTTCTTTTCCAACGTTTGCGTCACTATTTCTCTGTGTTAATTAGCTAGAGACACTCTTTAGTTCACTTGTCTGCGCGACTGAGCCACATAAAATGAGAAGGGGGGCTGGGTCCTTCCTGTCTGTTGTATTCTCCTGGGCTTAGTGGCTGCTCCCTTTGCAAGCCCCCATCTATGCCCCTGCCGTTCCCTGGACTCTGCTTCTTAATTCTCTGAAACTTGGTGATTCCATATGGATCTACTTTGGGGGCACCCATCATAGATCAAGTGGGAATCTCTACAATGGAGACAGAGAGCAAAAACAAAAGCACGTCTTACAGTCAGGAATCATCCCCACTCTGCGGGCTGACCGCTGCCTGCCGCTAGAGGGACAGCCATGACTCTCAGCAGCTCCTATGTCCCCTGCTGAGGGCAGTTTCATGACCAGGAGAGGTCCTAAGCAAGTTGCTCTAAGCATGCTGAAGATCCCTTACCCCCTCCGGCATGCAAAATTCAAAACAAAACCAAAGTTTTCAAAATTACATCAGATTCATATGTATTCAAAAATGGAAACAAATTCTTTCTAGATTTGCTGATATATGAATGTATGTATCTGCGTTTGCTCGTGTATTGAGCATATATGGTTAATAATCTTCCAATATATCATCTGACCCTGTGCAGCATGCTTGGATTGATTGACACTTGTCCTCGCATGGTAGGTGTGAAATGACTGACCTACTGGGTGTGGCTCATCCCTGTGGAGCATGGACCTAGAACTGAGGAGAAATGTCAGAGACAATCAAATATCAATGTTTTTTCCAGCTGCTGAGATGGTGGCTCCCGAATAATAGGATGAATGTAAGATATTCTTTTAAATAAAAGCGCTGAAAGGAAGTTCTTTTTGTTTGTTTCCTCGTGATATGTTCTTGATTTATTTTAATCATTTTATTGGGGGCTCTTGCAACATTCCATACATCAATTGTATCAAACATATTTGTACATATATTTCCATAATTTTATAAACACTTACTTTCAGTTTGAGCCCTTGGTATCACCTCCTCTTATTTTCCCTCCCTCCCCAACTCCCAGACTTGTGACCCCTTGATCATTTATAAATTATTATTCTTTTTTTTTTCACCGTGAAACCCACTTCAGTGCCTTAAACCCACTGGATAAAGCTGGGAACGGGTTCAGGGGTGACAGTTTGCTTTGGCATCGGACACTGGGAAAGGCCCATGGGACCAGACCTGCCACAAATCCAAACCCATGCACAATAAATTATTATTATTTTCATATCTTACACTCCCCGCTGTCTCCCTTCACCCACATTTCTTCTGTTCCCCACTCCCAGGGTGGTGGTGGGGGTTAATGCATAGATCATTGTAATGGGTTCCCCCTTTCTCCCTGGGGTCTCCCACCTTCCCCCTAACCACTGGCATGCTACTTCCATTTCTGTTCCTGGGAGGTTTCTCTGACGTGGATTCTGTGTGTCATGAGCTCATGCTCCGGTCTAGCCAGAACTGAAAGGCAAGACTAGGGTCATGATGTGGGGGTGAGGATGCCTCAAGGGACCAGAGGAACATTGTTTCATTGGTGCTACACTGTGCCCTGGTTGACGCATCCCTTCCTTGCGACCCTTCTGTAAGGAGATGCCCCAATGTCTACAGATGGGTCTTGGGTCTTGCTCTGACTCCCCTCGTTCTCAACAATATGTTTGTGTTTGTTTGTTTGTTTGTTTGTTTGTTTGTTTGGGTCTTCTGGTGCCTGTTACTCGATTCTGTTGACACCTCATGATCACACAGGCCAGTGTGTTTCTTCCATGCGGGCTTGTTGCTTCTCTGCTAGATGGCCGCTTGTTTAAAGGTTTGAAGTTAAACAGGGAAAGACAGCTCTTTTGGCAGGGTATACAAACATTTATATTGAACCTTTCCTCCCCAGCACTTTCTAACCATTACCTCATTAATCTTCAAAAGAGCCACATAGGCAGGTAGAACCATTTGTGCTGTGATTTTAAATACTCCACTTACGAAGAGTGAGGGATTGCATAGATAACTGCTGAAATTGATCTCAGATCCATGGGTCAAAAGTCTGGCTCCCTAGAGTGTAGCTGCCACCAAGGGACACTGCTCCCTGAGCTTCACATGTCTGGCCTTCCCAATCATTCTCGTCTCCGCCAACACCTGCCATTCCCTCGGCTCGGGCTGCACTTAAAGTTCTAGAGCTCTCGATTACGCTTTGCTCCTCAGTTTCCATTCAGTCTTGTTCGCCTTCCTAAAATGCCATATTTTTTACCAATCTGCTGAATATCATGAGTTAATTACTGTTGCACAGTTATTCCATTCTAGGTGCCACCTTGCTATTTCTAATTTATCAGAACATATGGAAATTATAACTTAATACCAATGTAAACATACAAATAATATTTTAAGGGAGACAATCTGGTGAAAGTATCATACATGAAACTGTCCTATAGAAAGAAACTTCTGTAGACTTTCCCTAAAGATTAGGTCTCATAAGTGAATAGTGTGAAGCTTTTTTTTCTCCCAACATACACTATGTCTAGATCCAGAAGCGTACATTTAAAAGTACTACAGCTGGAACGCCATTTGACACATGCATGGGTTTATTCTGAACAAAACGCTTTTAAGCATGCCTCTGTGATCAGAGAACTTGCAGACACGTTCTCTCTGTGCTGCATTTTCTCATCTTCAACTCCTGGCGGCGCTGTAAGAATGGTAAGACATGTACATGAATGACATCTGATCTCCGCTAACTGCACAGGAGAGGGGACTAAAACTCCCTGTCAGTCCATGGCCACTTCCTGCGAGTCCGAGATCAGCCTCCCCCTTCTTTATCAATTTCGACACCAACTCTCCCATGACAGTTTTTGCTTCTCTGTTGGATTTGATAACTTATTTCAATGAACACACAAAACTGATACAATGCACACAATTATGGGAGAAACTCAGAAATGCTCAGGTAACAGTCCTTTGGTGAGGACACCCTCTTCTCAGCCATACAACACAGCACCGTGCCTGTTCCCTGGCTTGTGCAATTATTGTATTGCCAATGTACTGTGAGATGCAATTACTAAGGGTGGGTGTTTCAGGTCAGAGAGCACTTGATGTGAGTATGGAGAAGTTGTCTTCTCAGAGTGGAGTCAACTGTGGTGACATGAGTGGCTTAAAGCCTGCGGGAGTGAAGTCTTGAGGATCTTCAACTCTGCTAATGAGGGGAACTTGGAATATATGAAGTGTCAATCTGGGAAATTTGGCAGTGGTGAAAAATTGCATGGAACACATAAATACAATATCTTAGCCTTTGGTGAAATGCAATGGACTGGCATTGCCTACTTAGAAACAGAATATTCGATGATTCACTGCCAGAATAACACAAGCAAGAGGAAAGGCATTGCATTCCTTGCCAAAAAGGACATGACAAAATCAGTCTCGAAGTACAATGCTCTCTGTGAGAGGATAACATGTATCGTCCTTCCAGGAAATCCCATCAATACCAATGTATACCAAATTTATGCACCAAACACAAAAGCTTTTGATGAAGAAATTGAAGAATTCTACCAACTACTTCAGTCAGAATTGATCAAACATGCAAGCAAGATGTATTGATCATTATTGGTGATTGGAACGCAAATGCTGGAAACAAAGAGGAAAGAACCATAGTTGGAAAATATGGACTTGGTGAAAAAAACAACACTGTGGATCATGTGACAGAATTTTGCAAGAGCAATGACTTGTTCATAGAAACGCCTTTGTCAACAACACCTGGACTCGTCAGTATGACAAAACACAGGAATCAAATTGATTACATTGATGGTAAGAGAGGATGGAAAAGCTCCATGTCAGAAGTTAAAACCAAACCAGAGGCTGACTATGGAATCAATCATGTGTCAGTTCAGCTTGAAGCTAAAGAAAATTAAAACAAGTTCACCAGAGCCAAAATACAACTTTGTGTCTATCCTATCTGGATTTTGAGAACATTTAAAGAACCAATTTGATGCTTTGAACATCAATGACAGAGGGCTGATGAGCCCTCTGATGAGAATAACAAGAACATCATCCATGAAGAAAGCAGAAGCTCATTAAAAAGGAATAAAGAAAAGATGAAAGTGAATGTCCAAAGAGACTCTGAAACTTGCTCTTAATCATCAAGTAGCTAATGCAATGGCAGAAATTATGACGTCACAGAGCGGAACAGAACATTTCAATGCCAGCCCAAGAAAACAAAGTAAAGTACTACCATGAAATGTGCAAAGACCTAGAGTTAGAAAACCAGAATGAAAAATGTGTTTAGTATATATCAAAGTATACTACATGTGTTTAGTATACGTCAAAGTGAAAGAATGCAAGAAAAATTTCAAGCCTAAAGTTGAAATCTTGGAAGATTCTATGAACAAAGTATTCAATGTTTCAGAAAGAATCAAAAGAATATGGAAAGAATACACCGAGCAAAAAGATCTCGTTACATTCCACTATTTCATTAGGTAGCATGTGAACTGGAACCAATGGTACCAAAGAAAGAAGTTCAAGCCGCACTGAAGGCACTGGCCAAAAACAAGTCTCCAGGAATTGATTGGAATACCCATTGGAATGTTTCAACAAGCTGATGGAACACTGGAAGTCCTCGATTTTCTATGCCAAGAAATATGCAAGACAGCTCATTTCCAACAGACTAAGAGCTCCATGTTTGTACCCATTTCAAATAACAGTGACCTAATGTTATGCTCAAAATATAGAACTGATATCACATGCAAGTAAAATTTTGCTGAAGATCATCCAATAGATCCACAGCCAGATGTCACGGGCTCATGGCAGATTCATAAGAGGACATTGACCAAGGGATTTCATTGCCGATGTCTGAAGCAAAGAATACCAGAAAGAAGTTCGCTCGTGTTCTATTGATTACGCCAAGGCATTCCACTTTGTGACCCATAGTAAACTACGGATAACCTTGAGAAGATGGGAATCCTGGCGCACTTCATCGTGCTCATGCAGAACTTGAATAGGGATCAAGAAACTCTTGTTCAAACAGAACAAGGACATATTGCACGGTTTAAGGTCAGAAACTAAGTGCATGCAGGTTGTATCCTTTCACCATACTTGTTCCATCTGTATGCCGGGCAAGTCATCCGAGAAACTGGCTTATAGGAAGAAGAATGTTGCACCGGGTTGGAGGAAAGAGTATTAACAACCTATGAAATGCAGATGACACATTTTTGCTTGCTGAAAGTGAGGTGGATTTGAAGCACTGCTGATGAAGATCAAGGATTACAGCCTTCACTATAAGTTATAACTTTAATGCAAGGAAGACCAAAATCCTCACAACTGGAGATGCTTGAAGTTATCAAGGATTTTTCTTATTTGGAAGTACAATCAATGCTCATGGTAGCAACAATTAAGAAATCAAGAGACAAGCTGCATTAGGTAAATCTGATGAACAAGACCTCTTTTAAAGTGGGCTTGAGCATGGGAACAATTTTGTGAGGATGGTGCAGGACCACGTGCTGTTTCATTCTGTTGTACATAGGGTCGTTATGGGTTGGGTCAAATGGACTAGAGCAGTGGTTCTCAACCTTCCTAATACCACGACCCTTTAATACAGTTCCTCACGTTGTGGTGATCCCCAACCATAAAATTATTTTTATTGCTACTTCATAACTGTCATTCTGCTACTGTTATGAATCAGGTGACCCCTGTGAAGGGGTCGTTTGACCCCCCCAAAGGGGTCGCGACCCTCTGGTTGAGAACCGCTGGACTATATGATTCCTAACAACAGTAACAATAAGTACCCAAAGGGAATATTACTCTTATCAAAAGTGTCAGAGCAAAGGCACTCAGCTTTCACTCTGAGGGTCAACAAAGCTGGTTCCCCAAATCAAGTGTACTAAGAGGCCCACTGCTCTATCTCAGGCTCAAGCTCTTTGTTCTGCTGCTTCCACTCCTCTGTGCCCTTTAGTGTCATCGTTCTATATACCTGGGTCTAGGAGGTTCAGTGCACATGGATCTTGGAATTCAAAGGACACATGCTACTCTTGGCTAATTTTCTTGATGGTAATGATATCCCCTATTCCTGCTTCTGAGGTAGCCCATTTTATACACTATAAGATGGATAAACTAACCAATCGTCATGTTGAAATTCCTGGTGGCCTATTGGTTATACATTAGACTGCTAGCCACAAGGTCATCAGTTTGAAACTACCAGCTGCTCAGAGAGAGAAACACAATCTACTCTGCAGAAGAGTTACAGTCTTGTAAACCCACAGAGGCAATTTTGCCCTGTCCTATACGATCGTTATGAGTCAGAATCAACTCAATGCCAATGAGTTGGGGGGTTTTGTTGTTACATTGAGTTGTAACTCATACTGAAGGCTGCAATCCTTGATCTTCATCAGCAAGTGCTTGAAGACCTCCTTGCTTTCAGCAGCAAGGTTGTGTCATATGCACACTGCAAGTTGTTAATAGTCTTCTTGATATTATATACACATATATGTGTATGTGCATATACGTATATCTCTATATGCATGTACGTATATCTTCATCAATAGCAATATCTAAGGGGCCTTCAAACAGTTTTTAGGTTATATCTCTTACCTTTTAATTCCATTTTCTGTGAGAGTTTTGAAATCCTTTTTATATATTCATATATATCTTTAATTGAAGATTTAGATTTTCTAAGTTGATACTTTGGCTCTCTGTGTCAATACATAGATTAGTCTTCTTTACTGTCCCATAGCTGGCTACTTTAATTAGTTGATCCTCTGGCCTTCCATCTTCAAGAAATTTGACTAGTTCACAGAAGTTCTAGATTCGTTAAAAACATCCAAACTATTATTCCACACCTACTGTCACCCTTTAGAAATATTAACTTCATGAAGCAAGTGCATTTACCCAATATAATTTATTGATCTGCTTGTTACTTTATTCTTACTCTGAGTCAGTGGTTCTCAACCTTTCTAATGGTGTGACCCTTTAATACAGTCCCTCATGTTGTGGTGACCCCCCCCCCAACCATAAAATTATTTTCATTGTTACTTCATAACTGTAATTTTGCTACTGTTATGAATCAGGCAAACCCTGTGAAAGGGTCTTTCAACCCCCAAAGGGATCACAACCCACAGATTAAGAACCTTTGACTTAGTATTCACTTAGACCATTAGAGTTTGTGTGAATACTAATTCTCCATCATGAGTGTTTTTTCCAATTCTTGACATTTCTTTAGTTCAATGTCAATCACCTGGCTACACAATATGACTGGAGAAAGGCAGAACATTTTTCTCAGGGTACTGACCCACTTTTCTATCTAAATCATTGCTTATATTATGCCTCAGAAGATGCATTCTAAAAACAAACCTCACTGCCATTGAGATGATCCCAACACATAGTGACCCTGTAGGACAGGATACAACTGGCCCTGTGGGGTTCCGAGATGGAAACTTCTTAAGAGAATAGAAGGCATGACCTTTCTCCCTAGGAAGGGTTGGTGGTTTTGACTCCAACGTGTAACCGTCAAGGATTTGAAAATTGCATCATCAAGTAACATTTAATCTACATAATGAAGCTCTAGACATCACAAGTCTCTCCATGCATTTTCCAAAAAATGACCCCAACAGAAACAGAAGAATCTGTCCAGTGGCAGTTTGAGAAGCTGTTCTTGCAGCTGCCTAAAGAAATGATAATAACCTTAACTCTGCCAAGAGTGCAATTCTCAGCATCTATATTCTTTAAAGTAATGTCTCTAACACTTTCTTTAACATCAAATTGAATTAGCCTCCATATTCACATTCATATTGGCCCAAATGTCTCCAGTGCTTAGTACAGTGCCTGACACATAATAGATGTTCAGCTAAGTTTTGCTGGGGCAAAATGAGTAGGAAAACACTCAAATATCAAATATTAATCATTTTTGGCGTGCCCAGCATTTTCTATAATCCAAACCTCAGCTCTCATCCATTAGAGAAAATGATCAGCAGTTGGCAAAAGTGTAATTGTATTTTAAAGAGATATTCAAAAACATAAAATCTATGCTCATAAAACACGAGCCAAAAAACATCTAACTGCCTAAGTATGGCCAGCTCCACTGCCCTCCGTTTCCTTCTAAGCGCCACTTAAATGTTCCCTTATTGCCAATTCCAGATACGTGTCTTAAATAAGTAATAAGATAATTAGCTCTAAAGAATACACACTCAACAGGCTGAC
This sequence comes from Tenrec ecaudatus, assembly GCF_050624435.1. Classification (NCBI taxonomy): domain Eukaryota; kingdom Metazoa; phylum Chordata; class Mammalia; order Afrosoricida; family Tenrecidae; genus Tenrec; species Tenrec ecaudatus. The sequence goes on from NC_134531.1 coordinate 88,619,283, forward strand.
TATTAAAATAATAGAAGACCTTGGGAAAAAATAATGCATCGTAAAAAGAAATCATGAAAACCCAGAGGAAGGTAGAATAAAGGGCTCCCGGGCAGGACAGAGTGAGTGCGCCCTGTGCTCTCAGCCAGGGCCCTTCAGCCGGGACACTTCTGGAGCAAGTTGGGGTTGTCATGGAGATCAAGGGACCTGGGATCTAGTTGTAATGTAAAACTAAGTGAGTCTGAGTAGCTGATAACCTCTAGTATGGGGGTCATGTTGTGTTTGTATTGTTTGGGCTTGAGTTTTTGCACATTGTAGACACTAACTATTTGAACTAATTTTCATGATCTGATTTGTAATAAAAAACTCATAAATTTTAAAAGTCCTTTTTAGTACTGTCATGCAGTGATTCTAAGACTTCAGATTTTCACTCTCTTGATATTAGAGACAAGTACAATAAGAATATTTACAAATTTGGAAACTGTTCAAGTTGAAATTTTTTCATTAACTTTGGACCATCTCAGATTCAAAATGATCTTGAATAGTGAAATGAGTATGTAGAGAATACATTATTTTACAGTGAAGATTAGAGAGTATTTTTAATTCTAAGAAAATACACAGGCTGGGTTTCATAGCTCTGCTTGAGGTGAATTATTGCTTGAGAACCTGCCAATAAGCTAGCAATCAATAGGTCAGATTGAGTTGGAGTGTGTGTTTAACCTTAACTCATTCATCAGTATGTCTAGCCCAGTGTCCTTACACAATTTCCACTTTCAAGTATTCCAGTAGACACAGCTGAACTAGACTGATTCAGAACAGTTAGTACCAAGAAACCTTTACATTTACCTGAGCAGTATCTATTTATTGACTTGTATTCCTGGCATTATGCTAGGCAGTGAGGATTCAGAAGTTAACAAGTCATAAACCTCATCTCAGAGATAATCTAGCAGGCTACATAGACAGACACATGGAAAAGTGTGAATGGTGGGATAAATGCTAGGTAGAGCTAAGGACAAAATGCTATTGTACCACATAGAAGAGGTACCTAACAATGTTGGGAGACCCCAAAAGGCATCCTGGTATTTCACGAGTAAGACAAACATGGAAAACCTTTGGAAAGAATGCTCTATCCACTAACCTAGGAAGTCCAATTTTGGTGGAGCATTAGGATGTAGCAACAGAAAACCAAACTGTGCGTTACAAGCTGTGATCTTTCAAACAATGGAGTCCCAACTTGGAAAGTTGCTCACTGTGGAGATTGCGAAACTTCAGCTTCACCCTATTAAATTCTTGGGGTGGAACCCAGATTTCTCAATTATAAAACCTCGCCAAATGATTTTTATTAAAGTGACGGTTTGAGAACAAGCCCATAGGGTGTGATTTTTTTCAGTACCAGGCCTCGCCCTTGGTATGAAGGCACTCTCAGGTGCCGCGAGTCAACTCAGGTCCATGGCAGCCTCCTATGTGTCCGAGGAGCACTGTTCTCCATAGGCTCTTCAGTGGCAGGTTTTTCACAGACTTTCAGGCCTTTCTCCTGAGGCACTATGAGGTGATCTTGAACCCCCCACCCTTCAGTTAACATCCCAGTGAGTTAAGCATTTACATTGCTCAGGGAGTCAACTAGCTCAAGAAAGAATGTTTAACACTTAGCTATCACTGCATTAATGATAGACAAAGCCGATTTCTTCCACAACCTAACAGAATCAACCACACACACTTCTTCTCTTCTTCGAAGGTTTTGTTGTTTGTTGATGTTGTTTGCTTTCTTTCAATGACATTCCTGGGCACAACAAGTATAACACTCCTATATAACTTCAAATGATCCAAAATACAGGCTTTTGATATTTAAAAAGCAGTAACCAATTATATACTATATAATTCTGAGACTTTCTGTTTAAAAAATAAACTTTATTTTATGTGTTTGTCATCCAAGCAGAGCCATTGAAGATTATGACATATTGATTCAATTATCATTGTATAACCATTTTCCCCAGAATTGTTCACTTATTGAAAAAGTGAACCATAAAATGTGTTCACATAGATACAAATTAAAGTAGTTCAAACCAAAGTAATGATAGCATTTGTATATCACCTAATAATATAAAATACCATCTCATGTTTATTATTTCATTGAATCTCCATGACAACCATATACAGAACATATAGCAAATATTGTTTTATGTTATAGAAAAGAAAATTAAAGTTCAGATATGGCAGGTAAATTTTACAGGTCATGTGTGACGGTGCAGTGGTTAGGTGTTGGACTGAGATCTGAATGATTGGCAGTTCAACACCACTAGCAGGCATGAGGGAGAGAGACTGGGCCTTCTGCTCCCACAAGAAATGTCAGCAAATGCTAGGATAATACAGAAGATTATTCTTCATTTCACCCAAGTTAAGCTCTCCATGGCAATATGCTAAATGCTACCTGAGCCGACGAGGCTTTAGTGATTATTCTACCCTCAAATTTCAGTGTTAATGGATATTGTTGATGTTGGAGCTACATTTGTTCATTAGAGTGATTGACTCCTTAGTTTATTACCAAAATAACAGAAGTATGATCATTCAAAGTTTATTTTACAAAAAAGTAGCATATTTATCATTTTCATATAATTCATCCTCTTTTACTCTTTAAACTTACTTTTAGGCCTGGATTATTTTATGAGTTAAAATCAAACAATTTTGATGGCATATGTTAAACATTAATAAATAATGTATTAGTCTGGGTTGACTAGAGAAACAAATTCAGAGGCACTCACATGTGTGTAAGACAGAACTTTATATCAAATAGCAATTGTACATTAAGAAAACATCCCAGGCCAGTCCAGATCAAGTCCATAAATCCGATATTACCCCATATGTCGATACTAGTCCATAAATTCCTCTTTAGACTCAGGCAGCCATGCAATGATGCTGAATGCAGGAAGATCACAGGCTAGTGGGTGGAAAGTCTTGTGGATCCACTGGTGGTGGGAGCATCTCAGTGCTGGCGTGAGTCTCCAAGTGGCTCCTCCAGCTCCATGGCTCTGGCTTCATCAGCATAGCTCCATGTGGCTTGTCAGCAGGAAGACAAAGCAGAGAGGGTGTGTCTAGTCTCCAGTGAGCTATTTATCTCCATGGTGCCTCCAAATGAGGTCATCAAGCTGATTGACAGGTTAGACTCTACCCCTTCCTCAAGTTTATAGAAAACTATGTCACTGCCACAAATAAGTATAGCATAAAACATTTATTTTAATCAATTAACTTTGATTTAGCAGTATAGGTCACATATATTCTCTATTCCTACTTTCCTATTGTAAGAAATATTAATATTTACAAGAAAATGAAGGTGGCAGCATTTATTGCTTTTTATTTAAACTCAAAATAAGTGACCCATCACTTTTTGCAATATAGTCAATTCTAACTCATACATGGGAAAATTCCTAACTTTTCCCTTGATTTATATAACAAAACTTAAAAGATAAAATTAACCTTCATGTACTTGCAGCCTATTTCAAACAACAATGTAGTCTTTTTGCCACTATTCTGAACTTGTCCCATCTGTCCAGTTAAAAATATAAGTTATAGATTCAAGAATCTCCATAGGAATTCTTTAACTCTGTATCAACAGACAAAGAAATCATTCTCAAAATACATCTGATGACATGATAGACTGGTAAAGTCAAATCTCTCCAGAAGCAAAAATTAAGTATGATTACTTGATGTAAGACATCACTCAAACCAATCAAATGTTATTTTGGGAAATCATAAATTTATATCCAGCGTCAGTTTGTCACTCATTAAGTTCTTATAAGAATGATTAGGAAATTATCTTAATAAGTAAATGTTAGTCTTAACCTCTTCTTAGTTTGATGGCTTAAAAATATAAGTTTATATCAATCTTTCTAAAAAGTCTCTGGCAACTTGGAATGTTATTTATTCTGGTATTAATAAACTTTATCTACACCTGATTAGAAAGTCTTGTCCTGCTGATTCTCCCGCAACCCACCTATTACGTGCTAGCATAGTTTCAAAAACATGTTTTATAACAAATATTTATTGATGCTTACTGAATTTCTGCTCTGTTCTAACCACTATCTGAAGTATTGTGAAAATAAGAGAAAATCTCATTCTGAAAAGGTTCCCCTGCACAGAAACTCCAGGAGCAGACTCGAAGTCTTGCCAAATTATCATTTTCATGGCTGAAATGGGTCACAATGAGAGCAGGCAAAGTTACTTAACAGGGAGTTATTGGTCTTCCTGCTATAGTTTGCTTGTCGCTACTTTGATAAATTCTAACTTTGAAGATCTTGATCCTCGCATAATGTAACCTGTGAAAAGAGGAACAAAGAGGTTTGAGGAGACACAAGTAACTCACCTTGTGGACGGGTCATAAAAAGTAAGCATGCGGAAGAAGGCAAAGCTTCCGTAAACTTGATGAAAAGTATTCTTTTTTCTCTCTAATAAACTTCCTTTAAAACTTTAGGGCAAGAGGAGAATTAAAGATTCTCCCCTCCATCCCTTGCCCAATAAAAGAAAGATCTAATCAAAGGACATTCTCCAGACTGCTCAGCTCCATAGGATGACAACCTGTAATACTGTTTTCCTTTTAACGAGTTGAGATTCCTTACATTTGCTTCCAAATTACTCCCACCAAGTATCGGTGCTCCAGGCCATCCTTACTGAGCGAGAAACAAAGAGTGAAGAGTGCGTTTGTCATATGCCATTGAGGTTTTGGCAAATTCCCAAGCTTCTAGAACCAAAGATTTTCATGTTAAAAACTAGTTCTTTTTCATCAGCAGAAAGTGTGTTTGTGGGTATGGTTTTACATCTATAGTCATTTCCTCATTTTCCATAGACATAATATCATATAAGGTGATGTAATTTAAATTTCTTTAAAGGAAGTGGGAAACTGTTGTTTAGGATGCAATGAATTTTGGCTCATGGTGATGGAGAACTTGGGAAAAAGCTATGAGTTGCACAACAGGATGGATGTAACATCCCATCCCTAAATCCCTTGGCCATTCTGCTCTACCCAGCTCTACTTACCCTGCTCTGCTGTTACTCAGAGTACTTTATAGAGGATGATATAAACTATGGCTTTTTTCTTTTCTTTTTTAATTTAAATCATTTTATTGGGGGCTCTTACAGTTATTATAACAATCCATAAATCAATTATATCAAACAAACTTTTACATATGTTGCCATCATAGTTTATAAAACATTGTCTTTCTACTTGAGCTCCTCGTTCTCCCCTTCCATTATATATATATATATATATATATATATATATATATAATCTTATATCCTCTGCTGTGTCCTTTCACCCATGTTTCTTAACTGCTGTTGTTGTTTCTTATCTGCTGTTGTTGCTTTTAGGTGCAAACAAGTCTGCTCTGACTAATAAAGACCCAATGCACACGAAAATTTTAAAAACCACCCAGTCCTGCAACATCCTCACAATTGTTCCTATATTTGAACCCATGTTGAAACTTCTGTACTAATCCATCTCATCAAGTGTCTTATATTTTTTCGCTGTCCCTATGCTTTACCAAACATGATGTCTTTCTCCAGTGACTGATCTCAGTATTTTAAAGAGGTCTAGTACAGAATCTCTACTAAATGCACTGGATCGTCTGATCTCTTCTTGCTATTACTTCCATGAGCATTGATAATGGATCCCAGGAAGTCAAAATCCTTAACAACTTCAATCTTTTCTAGTTGTAAGGCTTTAGGTTTCCTTTACATAGGTTGTAATCATGGATGGTTTCAGTTTTTTATTTTCATCAAAAAATGCTTTAAGGTATTCACTTTCAGCATGCAAGTTGGGTCCTCTAGGAATTGAAGGCTGTTAATAAGCCTGCCTCCAAGAGACAATTCAACCAGGGTGAGGTATAGCACTGACGAAACACACATCATTCCTCTAATTCCTGAAGGCTTCCTGCCCCCCACTACCATGACCCAGGTCTACCGTACAGATCCGGCTAGACCAGAGTACACACAAGGGTACAGATAAGAGCTCTCAACACATGGTAGTCAGGATAGATTAAAAAGCTCAGGAACAGCAGTGGAAGTAGTGATATCATGTAGATAGGGGGATGGTGTGGGGGGGGGGAGAAAGGGAGAACCCATCATAAGTTTGTATATATAGTCCATCCCCATCCCCGAGGGCACGAATAACAGAAATGTGGGTGAAGGGAAACAATGGACAGTGTACGACACAAAATAGCAATAATATATCATTGATCAAGGAATCACAAGAGGGTAGGGGAGAGAGGGGGGAAAGAGGAGCTGATATAGCAAGGGCTCAAGTAGAAAACATTTTGGAAATGTTGATGGCAACATATGTGCAAGTGTGCTTAATAAAATTGAATGAGGATTGTCATAAGATTTGTGTCTCCCAATAAAATAATTAATAAAAAATAAGAAGATTCCTCCAATCTTGATGCCACATTCCTCTTATATATCAAACTTCTCTGATTATTTGCTCAGCATATGGATTGAACCTATATAGTATGAGGATATATCCCTGACACACACCTTTCTTGATTTTATTCCTTTGTTCTGATAGCACAGCTGCCTTTGATCCTCATACATATACCACATGAGCACAATTAAGTGTTTTGCAGTTTCCATTCTGTGCAAGGCTATAGTTTGTTACAGTACACACAGTTGAATGTCTGTTATCAGGAGATAATAGATGATACTATATACTATAAATACATAAATAATATAGCCTAGCCATTGTGAAACCATACCACTATGTGGAAATTTTACTTATATTAAATTAAATTATCTATTAACTGATACACTTATATGATGTTATTGTTGTTAGGAGCCATCAACTCATAGTGACCCCATGGACAACATATAGAAACACCAGCTAGTCCTGGACCATCCTTACAACTGTTCTTGTGTTTGAGCCCATTGCTGCAGCTCTTGTGCCAATACCTCTTCTTGAGAGTTGCATTGCCTCAATTCTTGCTGCCTTTGAGTCAATTCTGAATCATGACAACCTTCTAGGAAAGTGCAAAACCGCCCCTGTGGGTTTCTGAGACTGTAACTCTTTAAAGGAGTAGAAAGTATAATTTACCTTCCTGGGTTCTAATATCCATTACAATGGCTACACAGACACTCACAGACAAAATTCATGATTAAAGGCTTTATTAAGGAAATTAACAAGTTGTAGTTCTAGTAATAAAAAAGCTCATGGAATTGTTTAACAGGGCACATTACAAAGATTGATGTCCGCTAATAAATACCCAAAGGGGCATATCACTCTGATGTAAGCCTTAACCAGAAGGCATTCATCTCCATGGGCCAGCACACCCACTTCCCTGAATTAAGTGCCAAGAGGGACCCCTCTCCAGAAAGCTTCAGTCCAAAGGCACTGTAGTAGTTGCATAGTTTAATGTCAACTTGAAGATATGTAAAAATGCAGGGGAGGTATTCAACCTGTCGGCTTGATGGAGTTCCTTTGTGCCGTGGGATCCCCCCATCTCTGCCTTGGCTTTCCTGCTTGCTAGCCCCCATGAATGCTGCTGGAGCCCTTCCATGCTTCCACCGTCATTTGATCCCCACAACTTTACACCGTCCGGCCTGTGATACTCCTGCACTCTGCATCATTGCACGTGACTGCATGAATCTGGAGAGGGATCTGTGGACTATGTTCGGACTTAAGGACTTCAAATGGACTGGACTTGGATGTTTTCTTGATATATAATTACTTCTTGATATAAAATTCACCCTTAAACATATGTGAGTGCCGCTGGATTTGTTTCCCCAGTCAAAGCAGCCTAACAGTCAGCTCTACTTCCTTCTCCAATTAAGTGAGAAGAGACATCCCACTACACAAGTCAGCCTCCTGCACAAAACCACTCATTTGAACTTGTTCCATGGGCTGAGGAATCGACCACTCTGTTCCATGCGCTGAGTCCCGGTGCTGCTGCTACTTCGCTGGTGATAACACTGTCCTCTAGAACCAGGAGTTCCCTATACAGGAACCTTGGGTCCAGAGGACACGCTCCACTCCTGAGATCAATACCCCTCAGATCTGCTCACTTTATACACAGCAGGATGCCACGCCAGGGGATCCTATGTGCAATTAATTACTGTGAATCCTATCAGGATTTTACGCTGTCTTCTTACAAGATGCTCGCAGGGAAGGGTCTTTTGGTGAGAGTTACAGACTTCTTCAGCTAGAAAATCCACATTAAATAATTCACTGCCCCTGAAAGGATCTTCCTTTATTTCCTTGCCCCTTAACTTTACCAAGCATGCTGTTCTTTCTATAGACTGGTCTCTCTTGATTACATATCCAAAGCATGTGAGGTGAAGTTTCACTGTCCTCACTTGCAAGAAGTGCAGGCCCGATTCAGAAGAGAACATGGAACAAAGGTTATCATTGTTGATGTCAAATGGATCATGATTCCAAGCAAAGAAGACCAGAAAGATGTTTAATTGTTTTTATTGGCTATGCAAAGGCATTCTACAGTGTGAACCATAATAAACTCAGATAATCATGAGAAGAATGGGAATTCATTGTACTCGTTCAGAACTTGTACATGGGTCAAGAGGCAGTTGTACAAACAGAACAAGGGGAAACTGCAGGGTTTAAAATCAGGAGAAGAGTGCATCCTGGTTGTATCCTCTCGCCATTTTGTTCAAGTATTCAACTGGAGAAGAATAATGAAATTATCATGGTCTGCTAAACCAACTGATCTATATTGGAAAAATAAGATCAGAGTGTTGCTTTGAAACAAGGTTAGCAAGACTTGGTCTTGCATATTGTGGACATATTGCCAGGAGAAACCAGTCCCACGAGAAGGACATCGTGTCTAGTAAAGTAGAAGAACCGTGAAAAGAGGAAGATGCTCCAGGAGACGGACTGACACAGTGGCTGCATCAATGGGCTCAGGACAGTGGCTCAGGACAGTGGCTCAGGACAGTGGCTCAGGACAGTGCAGTCTTCCATTCTTTTGCTCATAAGGTGTCTCAGGGGTCGGAGGCAGCACCTAACAATAACAACCCTTCCAAGAAGCGTTTTGACTATTTTTCAAAGACAGATTTCTTGGTTCTTTTGGCAGTCCATTCTACTTTAGATATTCTTCACCAGCACCATAATTTAAATGTATCTGTTCTTCTTTGGTCTCCCTTATTCAATATTGATCCATCATACATATGTGGCAAATGAAAATACCATGACTTAGATCAGGTACTCCTTAGTCTGCACAGTAACACCCTAGCTTTTCCACTTTCTAAAGAGATATTTTGTAGCAGATTTACCCAATGCAACATGTCATTTAATATCTTGACTGCTGCTTCCAGGAGCATCGATTATGGATCCAGGCAAGATAAAATCCTTGACAACTTAAATCTTTTCTCTATTTATCATGATATCACCTATTGTTCAGATGTAACACTTGAATTCTCTTAATCCGTAATGAAGGCTGAAATCCTTGAACTTCATCAGCAAGTACTTCAAGTCTTCCCCACTTTCAGCAGGCAAAGTCGTGTCATCTGCATATTGCAGGTTGTTAATAAACCTTCTTATGGTCTTGATGCTGTGTAATTCTTTTCATAGTCCAGATTTTCAGATTATCTACTCAGCTTTCAGATTGAATAAATATGATGAGAAAATGAAACCCTGGTTCCCACTTTTCTTCATTTTCAACCATGTTCTTGTTTGTTCACACAGCTGCTACCTGATCCATCTTCAGGTTCTGCATGAACACAATGAAGTGGTCTGATGTTTCCATTTTTCTCAAGGCTATCTGTAGTTTGTGATACTGTACATAGTGGACTACCTTAGCATAGCCAATCAAACACACGTAAATATCTTTCTGGTATTCTCTGCTTTCCACCAAGATCCATATAACATCAGCAATTATATCCCTTGTTCCATGTCTTGTTCTGAATTTGTCCTGAACCTCTAGATCCCTGTAGCTCCCTGTCAGTGTACTGCTGCAACGATTGTTGAATGATCTTGTCGAATTATCCTCAGCAAAATTTCACTTGCATGTGGCATCTGTGATATTGTTCTATAATTTGTATGCTCTGTTGAGTCATGGTTTAGTCTTAATTAAGGCACAGTTTGTTTTAGTTAATAATATGAAGATACAATCATTCCCAGGGATGTAATACTACCGCTAATTTTAAGATTAGAGTAACAGATTCTATACAGATAAACAGGGAATATCAAGCATAAGGCTAATATAATAATAATAATACTTTTCTCATGCACCATATGTTTGATTCACTATACTCTAAAATAAAATATCTAGCTAGATAGTAATATAAAATTAGAGCTGAGTTAGTGCTACTAAAACGCCTCATAGGTTAGCATGCACTCTGATTTTCATAGCTGGAAGTCTTAGCTTACAGTTGATTTAAGGATTTCCTCAGGCAATAAAAGGAGAGCATTTCACATTCAAGTGGCCCCAAGAAGACAGTTACATCCTTGCCTAAAGGTCTTAGAACAGGACACTTCACCCCATGTTGCCAAACCTTTCTAAACACACTGTTCTCAAGCTAACGGAGCTTTTCCCCCTAGCTCTCAAAACCTCTGAAGTTCTCACAATAATTCTTTTTTAGGTTTATTTTTACCATTTTGTAGAGCACACACCTCTACTTTCAAAGGAAGAGAATTTCTAATCCCCTTCAGAGGGCTTTGCAGCCATCATGAATCCGATGGCCACCCCGTCACCTACATAAAGGAACATCACCACCTCAATGCTAACCATTCAGGGTAAAGTGGATTGGGTGAGGGAAAGAGTGACCTGGGCCCCACTGCTAGCACCTCATTGAAAGGGATAGTTTGGGGAGAAAACACCCTTTATTTTTCAACTCATAATAAGTACCTACTTGAAGAAAAAATAAAATTGTTTCCAGTGCTAAAAAGCAAATAAATGGATGTATCTTACAAGGACTCAAAAATAAAAAGATATCCCCTTATGTCAAAAATATATAGAGATTTTGAAAGATTAAAGAAAAACAATGAGAAAGTAAGCAATTACTCGATTAGAATTTCGTAGTAATGTTGACTTTCTATATAAATGAAGATGTAGCATATTAATTATAAAATCAAAACATTAACTGTATAATATTACTTTCAACCATTTCAACCTAAAGAATAAGAAATTCTGAAGGATTACTTTGAAAGCTCATAGAATTATCCATGTGTGAAAATGCCCAAATTGCTCTAAAGTGTAAAATTATCCTTTTTTCCACCTACAGGTAAGTCAAAATTACTGTGGAAATTTTCTTCCAACTTTTGAAAAGGGATTATCTAGAAAGCCAAAACTTTGAAGCTGCACATGAAAACTTCAGAGTGAAAAACTTTATCTAAAGAACATAGGCAAAATAAGCTCCCCATTCCACACAAATGCACTGTGTGTGTGCATTATGTGTGTGCATGTGTGAGTGATTCAACAAAATGTTGTTAAGTGTCATGTACACTAGGGTCTGGTTGTGTAAAAGGATGTAAATAGTATGTGACTGGATGCATGATGGTGTGCTTGTGTCCTCCCAAACAAGTCAGAAGGAAGGCCTAAGGACCACAAGACCATCATGAGCTTATAAAGTGACACCAGAAGACATTTGAAGTCACCAGAAACGATCTTCGGAGCAAGTTCTGTACACACAAAGGTCAGAGATTTCCGTCACATTGGGAATGAGAGGTGAGCAAAGGCCGACAGCAGAGGTATTCTTCTACATTGCAGAAAACAGCGTTGGTTGTGAACCTTTGTGAAATATCTACTCTTAGGAAAGGATTGGAGGAAAGGTGAAAAAAGATCAATGTCACTGAGAGAAATAACTGGAATTGGGATTTCTTTTCAATACCTTCCAGTTCAACATTTCAGAATGAAGTTGGTTATTTGTAACTATTTCTAAAATCACATGGGAGGGTGCTTACATGATTGTTCTGGTTTGAACTAAAATTGGTGGACACCACTATTTTTGTTTCTAAAATAGAGGGTGTAGGGAAGTTGGCCATTAACTTTTCTCCTTCACCTCTAGCACCTGTATTTCCATTAACTTTTATATTTCTAAAACAGGTTGTCAAATCAGTAATCTAGATAAGAGATGTTATTCTTGTGAGAAACAATTCACAAGGATACTAGAGAAAAGTGATGTACTGGTTCAACTCTCAGGACAATCCGTGATTCTCAGAAGGCATCATGTATATTCAGATGAGCAGCTGGCTCTTGACGTCACAGAATGCAGTAGAAGAATGTCCCAGAGAATAGAGGAGTCAATGGTAACTTCTTCAGAGATTCCATTAACTTAAGCTCATTGCCATCGAGTTGATGCCAATGCATAATAACCCTGAAGGATGGAGTGGAACGGCCCCTTTGTGGTAGCAGCCAAATGTGTAACCATAATGGTGCCAGACCTCAGCGGGAAGGACTGAGGCATTATGGAAGTCGGATCTCAGATTTTCAAACCAATAGATAGCCAGTTTACAACTCAGCTTTAAAAGCATGGAAAACACTCCTAAAAGCCAACAAATGATCCTTGAACTAACTACAAGCTTTTCTTTCTTGATGTGTTTTGTTTTGTTCTTTGTCAGTGGTTTGTTGTTGTTGTTGTGTTGTATACTGTTACTTTGTTTTCCTCTGTCTTGTGTTTGTGCATGTTATTATCCCCACAGGTCTGTCTAAATAAGATAGGCTGGATGAACTATCTGGAGGAAAAACAACGGGACCGACAGTTCTGGAAGATTTGGGACAGGGGGAGATGGGGGGTAATGAAGTGGTGCTAACAAACCCAGGGACAAGGGAACAACATGGGATCCAAATTGGTGGTGAGCTGGAAGTGACAGGCCTGGTAGGGAAAGATCAAGGGTAAGGTAACGCAGTGAAGAGGTATAGCTGTAACCCAGGTGGGGACGGAGCATGATAGTGGGGCAGGAGAAAAGTCAAGGGAAATGGAGGAAAGAGCTAGGAAGCAAAGGGCATTTATAGAGGTCTAGACAAAGACATGTACATGCAAATATATATATGAGGATGGGGAAATAGATCTATGTGCCTATATTTATAGATTTAGTATTTAGGTGGCAGAAGGACCTTGGGCCACTACTCAAGCATTCCCTCAATGCATGAATACTTTCTTCTATTAAATTGGCATTCTATGATGCTCAGCCTCCCCACCCAACCGCTGAAGCCAAAGTGGGTGAACAAGCAAATGTGGTGAAGAAAACTGATGGTGCCCAGCTATCAAAAGAGATAGCATCTGGGGTCTTTAAGGCTTGAAGAAAAACAAGTGACCATCTAGCTCAGAAGCACATGGAAGAACACCAGCCTGTGTGATCAGGTGGTTCCGAAGGGATCAGTTATCAGGCATCAAAGAACAAAAAATCATATCATTGGCTGTACAACTCCATAATACGATTGCTGAGGACAAACGGGTGCATAAGCAAATGTGGCAAAGAAAGCTGATAGTGCCCGGCTATCAAAAGAGATAGTGTCTGGGGTCTTAAAGGCTTAAAGGTGAACAAGTGGGCATCTAGCTCAGAAAAAACAAAGCCCATATGGAAGAAGCATACCAGCCTGTGAGATCATGAAGTGTCGAAGGGATTATAAAAAAAAAATCCTATCATAGTGAATGAAGGGGGAAGTGCAGATTAGAGACCCAAAGCCCATTTGTCGGCCACTGGAGATCCTCTCACAGAGGGGTCTAGAGGAGGAGATGAGTCAGTCAGGATGCGACATAGCACCGATAAAAAATACAGCTATCCTCCAGTTCCTAAATGCTTCCTCCCCAACCCCCATCCCCACTACCATGATCCGAATTCTACCTTGCAAGTCTGGATAGAGCAGAGGTTGTACACTGGTGCAGATGGGAGCTGGAGGCACAGGGAATCCAGGGTGGATGATACCTTCAGGACCAGGGGTATGAGGGGCGATACTGGGAGAGTAGAGGGTGAGTGGGTTGGAAAAGGGGAACCGATTACAAGGATCTACATGTGACCTCCTCTCTGGGAGACAGACAACAGAAAAGTGGGTGAAGGGAGACGCCGGATCGGGCAAGATATGACAAAATAATAATCTATAAATTATCAAGGGCTCATAAGGGAGGGGGAGCGGGGAGGGAGGGGGGAAAGAGGACTTGATGCAAAGGGCTTAGTGGAGAGCAAATGCTTTGAAAATGATTAGGGCAAAGAATGTACAGATGTGCTTTATACAATTGATGTATGTATATGTATGGATTGTGATAAGAGTTGTATGAGTCCCTAATAAAATGTTTTTTTAAAAAGCATGATGCATACATATCAGAAGCTCATTATTTCACCAGCAAAATCATTAGGGAGACAAAATGAACAAAAGACTCTGGACCCTAGAAATCAAAAACACAATAATAATACTTTACTTTCTTAAAGTAGCGAGAGTGACACCGTATAGAATGTCAGAAAAGTAGAATCCATTAAAACCCATATTCCCTCCATTACTGTTCCAAGGGAGAGGAAGATTCCCTTCCCAAGAGAAAATGGCTTAGCAGGAGAAAACAAGCTCACCGGGAAGCAAAAGTAACTATGTGGGCCTGAGTAGTTAAAACCCCAAATCTCCCTCAAGGGACAGAGCACCGAAAAGAAGGGGAAATGGTCAATGTAGAAAAGTATCCTGCAGGAGCACGTTGGCTTAAAAGTAGCTATTTGATTACTATTAATTCCAAGCTTATTGTGGCAGTTATAGAATCGTTTGTCAATTTGAGCATTAAGAGTGAAGGGGTGGAGTCTAGTCTGTCAATCGGGTCACAGTCAATGAGGCCTCTGTGTGGGCATGGCCTTCTCCTGGGTATTCTGGGAACTCCTGTACTTCCTCCTTGGAGGTATGAGACACTCTCTCTCTCTGACAAGACACGTGGTGCTATGCCCTGGGAGCAGGAGAAGCCATATAGGCCAACCCTGATGCAACCAGACCTCTGAAGTGGAGAAGCCACGTAGAGACCCCTGTCAGCACTGAGATGCTTACAACGCCATGGGATCCAGATCTCCAACCCTCTGGTCTGTGATCTTTCTGCATTTGGCGTCATTGCATGTGTTTCGTGAGTCTGAAGAGGACTTTATAGATTGGTATCAGACATATGAGCTAATATCAGACTTAGGGACTTGATCTGGAATGGGCTGGAATGTTTTCTCAGTATTCCATTGCTTTGTATAGAAAGCTCTTTCTTATTCACATATGAGTCTCCATGAATTTGTTTCTCTAGTCTACCCAGACTAACCCATTTACCCTGCAGTCAACTGACTTCATATGGCAAGATGCACTGAATCCTGTCCTGTAAAGATAGCCCCAGGCCTCGAATACTCACATGGTCATCCTCTGTGCCACCTGAGTCAATTCCACAACATCACTGCCGAAGTCTGGTGAAGTGCCAGGAGTTTAGTTGCCTCTGAGCACCCACACCGTGACCTCTGTAAGAGCAAACCCTCAGCCTCAGCCTTGCCAGTGCTACCATCTGCCCAACCCATATAGGTCAAGGGAAATGTTGAAAATAAAGATAATAGCCTTTAGTATTTTGAGCAAACTTATGAGTAGGTTGTATTATAACAGTGTCTTTATTGAATAGAAAGCCTATCTGTATCATATTAAGAAAAACCTTTATCAGGAAATAATATAGCAATAATACTGGAAGACAGGACATCCTCACCCCCAGAGTTTGTTTGTTTGTTTTTGTTTTTATTTTATTTTTTAACATTTTATTAGGGACTTATACAACTCTTATAATAATCCATATATACATCAATTGTATAAAGCACATCTGTACATGCTTTGCCTATTTTAACAAGGAGACTTTAAAAATTTAATGAAAAATTCCATTAGCTTTCTCTTGGTTTATTTGAATTTTTAATCATTTTATTGGGAGCTCTTACAGATATCATAACATTCCATAATTCAATCACATCAAGTACTATTGTACAATTACTACCACAATAAATTTAGAAATATTTTCTTTCTTCTTGAACTCCTTGAAATCAGCTCCTCTGTGTCCCCTCCCTCCCCCAACCTACACCCCAGGAACCCTTATTTTATTTTTTCCCTATAATAGGTTTGTTTTTGTGTGTGTGCCATATCTTACACAATCCAATATATCAATTAATATACACTTCTAATGTCCTATCGCATTGAGTGGGGTTATACAGTCATCAATGCTATCAGCTCCCTATTTGCCCCTCCCCAACCCACCCTCCTTTGAAGTTCAAAAACCAGCAACCAAATCGACGTGAATGGGCGTGGATGTAGTGGAACCCCGAAACCCACCTGTAAGGTAATTGGACAGTCCCTCTCAGAAGGGCCCCATGGGAGAGCTGATAAATCCATTCGCTTTCATTCCATTTTTCCATGAACTTTTTGAAGCCCCTTCATAGTCACATCCTTCTAATTAAAGGCAGTTTTATCTCTACAGCTTTCCTGAACCTAAGCAAAGTCAGTTGCCAGTTCTTGATGATCCCAAGCCATGGTACAGACATCTAGTGCACCCCACACACTATCTAAGTGAGGCCTGGCTGATTGGTCCACACTTCTCAGGCCTAGGCCCCACCGTGGTTCACCACGATATGCTGATAGCAAGAGCGATCCAGATCAATCACCACCCAGTGCTCGACAGCCAAGTCGGCGAACTGTCTCCCCATCACATCCCAAGGCCAACAAGAACCTTTGGTCCCAGTGCATTTACTAACCGGGGCAGCAATGCATGTTCCCCAGGGAACGCGCTTTTCATCTCCATTCCCTCTAGTTTGATGGGTGGTAATTGGAGGGAGACACAAATTTTGAATTTGAGCTTTCTGTTGTGACTAACATTAATTTAAATACCCTGCCTCAAAGAGCTGGGTCATTTCTTCAAACTGCTTTAAAATCCACCATGACTTTTTGTTGCTTCAGAAACCCACACTGCCATCTGCAATGCATTATATATTTTAAGCAGAGAATCTTATCTATATTTTCGTGTGCATTCCAGAACTCCCCAAAATACTGATCAGAGACAGTGCCCACATTCCAAGACCAGCACCACAAATTTGCTGCTTGTTTGGGGGTGGGGTTGTTTGGGTTTTTTGTTGTTTTTTTTTTTACAGGGGGGACTTAAAGTAACAGATGTTTGGATCGCCTAGTCTTGTTATTTCAAGACTCCATCAACAATATGAAGTTTTACGTAGGAAATATACTATCGTTCTATTGTTCCCCTATGGAAATTTCTAACCAAAACCAGAGTCTAGGAATTCTTTTTCAAACCAAAATGCTTGCATGGGTTCTAAGAGGGAAATAAAATAATAGTCTCTTGGAAGGCAACAAAGTTCCGTCTGGTCAGAAGCCCCTCCACCCAACACTGCACCCGGATTCACTGGTGGTAACTGCTCTCCGCTGCTCGTGCAGACTTGGTGGTACCACTGGGGTCTCTACCTGGGCTCAGATGTCCAAAGAGGACATGCCAAAGGGATGCTCACAGCCCCAACAAGTTCAGGCTTTCTACTCCAGCAAAGATGAAGAGTCTCAGCTACCCGTAGGTGGAGTTCTACCCTGCCCGATAGGATCATTATCGATCACAGCAGTGGGTTCGGTTTGGGTTTGGTTGCATGATTCTTGGGGTAACTCCTTTGAGGTCTTGTGATTCACTGCAAACACAGCGGAGCTTGAGAAATGCCCATCCAGAAGGTTTCCTTGTCATCTGAGTCATCCTACTGCTCATCTCCCACCAAGTTTCCCAGAGGCCCTAGTAGGAACAGGATTAGCGCCCCCCTGGACTTAAAAAGGGGGACTAAAGAGAGTCCATTGATGGCCTGGGAGTCGAATCCGCATAGCTGGCGACCCTTAGTTCACACACTAACTTACATCAAAGAGAAAGCACCACGGGGCTTCAATTATACAGCATGTCAGAAGAACTCTTCTTCTTTGGAAGCTAAAGAGAACAATGAGCCAACCAGTGAACACTGATAAAGTAGAGCCAGTTATCTCTGAATACAAATGTATAGGCTGAAATCACTACCTTTGTGTAGTTGCTGTTGTTGTTCCTAAAATTCCTTTTTATCCTACATCAGGTCTCCCATCTCTTCCATGAAACCACTCCCAACTATCCTCCCTGGCAATGCTGTCTCTTTTCTCTGAACTCTTAAAAATACATATGCTGCCAACTTAGCACTTTGTTATATACCTCCCTGTATTAGTCTTTGTAGGATGTTTTTAATATTGACGCCCAAAATTGATTTTGAGTGTCTCAAGGGCAGACAGAATGCCTTACACTTGCTTTCAGGGCCTACCAGAGATAGTGGGGCACAGGGATCCAAGAGAACCATTTGGGAAAGAGAACTGCTTCCAAACAGGCCTCACATTTAGACTTTTGATGAGATCTCCACATGAAGTTAGACCGTGACTTTCATGGACATACTAGAAAAACGTTCTAAAACATGTACTTCATCCAAACAACTTTGAAAGTGTCGCAGTTTCTGTACTCTTTTTTTCACATTACTTGAAATTTTTTGGATCCCAGACACCTCAATATAGCAGTAGCTCAGTTTACTTTGGATTTTCTGGAGTTCTTAGCACTGTTTACAAAGGATATACTCAGAAAATAGTCCCTGAGAGAGCCTTAAGGAAAACATGAAAACCTGGTCCAATACTTGCTCTGATTCTACCAGAATTTAGAGACCTAGGGCCATTACACAGTTAGATTATCTAGAGCCAATCATCAAAAGATTCTGTCTGCAAGGTTCTCTGCCTCCTGCCTAACTCCTTTCCTCTGGACAACAATGGGAGTATCAAGCAAATAGAAATGCCTTCTTCTTCTAACGAAGAAATTCCCTTTGAAACTCAGACAGGTAAAATCCAAGGTAAATGGCTATTGTTAGCCAATAAAAGAAAGCCAAGCCAAAAAATGTCTATAAAATAGGTCTAGAGGGCTCTGAACAAAACAGAACTCTCATCAAGGCAGTCTTGGGAAGTAACCTGAAGAAATGTGAACAACATCATCTTCAAAATCCCATGTTCTCTGGAGAAAGACATTGTGAAGAAAATACAAAAATAAGAAAGGGGGACACAAACAAGCTGTGTGTTCGTTGAGTGAATTCCTTTTTAAAGGAGTTCTTGAGTCATCTTCTCCTGACATTGTCCTAAACTGTTCCAATCTTCCAGGTTTTCGTTTTGTCCTTCCTCAACCTAGATTTTGCTTGGTCTGGTGGCCATTAGGCCTATTGCCTAAATCCTTATGGCTCTTTTTCTTCTGGAGCTTTTAAGAACGGCGTTCCCCAACACCTCTTTGCAGCTAAGCACGGGCCTACAATTGTTGGGGCCATGGAATGCAAGTGATATTGCCACCACTGTAGGAGAGCACAGGGACTCCGTTTCCATCTGTGACGGCACCGACGGAATAAATGGGTATTTATCAAAGCGGGAAAAAAGTCTTTATTACTTTGAAAATCTTGGGGCATTTTCTTATGAAAGTAGTATCTATTCTATCCTGATTGAGTAGAATAGGGATTCGCTCTCAGTGTTTAATCACCTGCTTTTCAGATTGAAGTATCCATACCTTTGGGGTTTTGGAAGCTCAGTTTAGAGGATGAAATGAGGAATTAAAACAAACAAACAAAAAGGAACCATAGAGAGGAGCAATCCCAGTAAGCAAATGAGGAACCTGAAGCACAGAAGGCTGTATTATTTACCCAAAGCCACGCAGGTAGAGAGTACAGCCGAGGCCAGTTAATTCCAATTTGAGCATTCATTCCCAACTTCTGCATGCGTATCAAGCAATTGAAAATACCATGGATTGAGTTCATCACACCTTAGTCTTTTGAGTGGTATCTTAAGACCTTTCAGAAGTCCTGTGCGGTAGATTTTCCCAATGCAATAGATGGTTTTATTTCCTGACTGCTACTTTCATAAGCATTGATTATGGACCCAAGCAAAATGAAATCTTTGAAAATTTCAATTTTTCTTCTGTTTATCAAGTCACTGTCTATTGACCCAGTTATTATAGTTTGGGGGCTTTTTCTTCCTTTGCATTAAGTTGTAATCCCTACTGAAGGCTCTAGGGCTGTGATTTTCATCACTAGATACATTGAGTCTTCTTGACAAGATTGTGTCATCTGCATATTGCAGGTTCTTAATTAGCCTTCCTCTAATCGATGAAAATTGTAGAACAGTATCAATGGTTTCACATGCAAGCAAACTTGCTAAAGATTATTTAACAACACTGACAGGGAACTGGCAGGAGTTTAGATCAAATTCTGAGAAGGACATGGGATAAAGGATATCATTGCTGGTTTCAGATGGATCTGGGCTGAAAGCAGAAATGACCAGAAAGATGTTGACTGTGTTTTATTGACTATGCTAAGGCATTTGGCAGGGTGGTTCTTAAAAACTATGGATAGCCTGGAGAAGAATGGGAATTCTAGAGCACTACTTTGTGCTCTCATGGAACTTGTACATGGATCAGGAACAAGGGATACTGCATGGGTTAGAATTGGGTGAGGTGTGCATCAGGGTTGTATCCTCTCACCATGGTTATTCAAGCTGGAGGCTGAGCAGATAATCAAAGAAGCTGAACAATGTGAAACGGAATGCAGGATCAGGATTGGAGAAAGGCTTATTAAAATGGTGTTGTACTCAGCCACCACTTGGTTTGTCATACACTGGTGGCTTGTGTGTTGCCGAGATGCTGGAAACTATGTCACCAGTATTTCAAATACTGGCAGGATCACCCAAAGTGAACAGGTGTCAGCAGAACTTCCAGGCTGAGAACAGGCTCCAGAGAAGAAATCGGCTGTCCACTCTGGAGAAATTAGCTGCTGAAAAATCGCCTGCATTCCTTGAAAAGATTGTCAGATACTGAAGGCAGTATATGCAGGTACTAATACCTTCAGCCGGAAATTCTTCCTTCAATATCATAGGTTCTTGATTATATGTTATCTCTTGAGATGACTGAATAGCTATCAATTATTTTTGATACAGTGACCCTGTGTATTCCTCCACATTCTTTTGTTGCTTTCTGCTTTTGTTCAATATTTTTCCCATAGAATTCGTCATTGTAACTACTTGAGACTTCAATTTTCAATTCAGTGCTTTTAGCTTGAGACATGCTGGACGTGTTTGTCCTTTTTTAATTGTAGAACTCTAGTCCTTTGCACATTTCATTATAATATTGTCTTTTCTGGAACTGCCTTTTGAAACTACCTGCTCAGCTCTTTCACTTCACTATTTGTCCATTTATTGTACTTACACTGTGCTTAAGTGCAAGAAGATGGTGCAAAGTGTTCATGCTCTCAGGTGCTAACCAAAAGTCGAGAGGCTTGAGTCTACAGAGAGGCATTGCAAAAGAAAGGTCTTTGGATCTGTTTCCAGAAGCATAGACATTGAAGACTCGGTGGTGCCTCGTTTCACTCTCAGGTGCATGGGTGGCCAGACTCTGAGTCAACCTCCCTCTGTAACTTCTTGGTTATTGTTTACTGGTGGACACTCACTTGAGCTTCTGTGCTTAGAGCCTTTTATTTTGTTTTCACTGAGATTTGTTTAGTTAGGCTTCACTGATTGCCCACATGGTTAACCTCAGCCTCAGATCAATGAATAGCACATGATTCGAAGCCCTCACCCTAAATTACATGGTTGGTCTTCCAGCGTGGCTAGACCCGTCATATCACCAGCCTCACCTTGGAATCCATTGTGGTTAGTTAGCCCTAGCCTGTACGAAGATACTGCGAACAAGTATGATGCAGATTACCTCTCAAAAGTCAAGAGCAAAGACCACAAGGTCTTTGGGCAAGGTCAAACTTTATACAGAACACCCTAAAGTCAAATCATCACTTGTTCACACAGATTAATCAGTAGCTAAAAACATTTTACTTTTCATTTCCCCTCTCCCTGCCTTCAAAATGTGCTAGCTTTTAATCTTTAGATTCCAATCAATTGTCTCCACTTTAGGGTTGTTAAATACAACCAATTATTTTAAACGAGTATACTGTAAAGACGATTTCCCAATGCTAAGCTTCTTTCAATAGGTTTTTTAAAAATAAATCAGGTTATGAATAAATACATTTCTGCAATTAGCATAGTACCCAATCATTCTGATCTGATAAAGTTTGATGGTAACAGTTATAGGGTTTTTTCTTGCTTGTGTTTCTTTTAACTCAGATCTTAGGGCCTTTCAGACTTCTTCAGAACTTTATGAAACCAAATTCTCAAATGGAAAAATGCAAATAAGGTGAAAAAACAATAACACTTAAAAAGAAAAGAAATGGTTCAACAATTAAAAACGACTCTCACTCCCAATCTTTCAAAGCTAATTGTCCATTTTAAAGATAACTGGAGCTGAAGTTCTAGAAGGACGCTAGTCAACTTTGTACCTATAAAAAATTGGCTTAAATCACTTAAATCAATAGTTTATTAAAGTCAGGGTTCAAGTTCTACCTTTCAAGGCAAACATGTGGTTAATTCAAAATAGAGACATTATCAAGTGTACAGCACTTGAATTGCTCTAAGCCATGAAGTCAATATCCACCTGCATTCATTCAGGTTCTTTTACACAAAAGAAAGAGAAAGTTCTTTTGCTTAGCCCAATTCTCTCTTCAGTCTTTGAGGGCAAGACTCTCACAAATGTATTTGGTTTCCTTGTTGTCCTCTCAGCACGCAACTTTTTCTTGCAGTGTACTTTAAATAAAACTTGGTGTCAGAACAGGGAGTACTGCTTCCACTATTGGAATTGAAGAAGGAACGCATAGAAGAGGTTCCGAAAGGTCCCCAACCGCATGCGACATGATGGCTCCCAAATGTGTCCCGTCTATGCAAATGTGTCCCCGCTGCTCCTCACCTCTCTCTCTCTCTCTCTTTTTTAAACATTTTATTAGGGACTCATACAATTCATCAAGTCCATACATACATCAATTGTATAAAGCACATCTGTACATTCTTTGCCCTAATCATTTTCAAAGCATTTGCTCCCCACTTAAGCCCTTTGAATCAAGTCCTCTTTTTTCCCCTCCCTCCCTGCTCCCCTCTCCCTCATGAGCCCTTGATAATTTATAAATTATTATTTTGTCATGCCTTGCCCTATCCGGCGTCTCCCTTCACCCCCTTTTCTGTTGTCCGTCCCCCAGGGAGGAGGTCACATGTAGATCCTTGTAATCGGTTCGCTCTTTCCAACCCACTCACCCTCTACCCTCCCAGTATCACCCCTCACACCCCTGGTCCTGAAGGTATCATCTGCCCTAAATTTCCTGTGCCTAAAGCTCCTAAACCCCTCACCTCTTTCTTCCCTGATTCTACCTCTAAGCCTTTTCTCCACAATTTAAATACAACACTCACACCGTGTCTGTGTTGCACAAACTCTTCTCTTGGCTCACCTTGAAGACTTAATTGAAATTCTAAGGGCATCCTGGATGGATTTCCATATTGAATATATCCTCAAAGTAAACTACTTTTGCAGATTCTGTTGGTAATTGTTGCCTTCTTGCTGATTCGGATGTTTAGTTTCATCCTCCTTTTTATCATGATGTCACTCCTTTCATGTGTATGTCTTGGTTCTTTGGTTTGACTGACAGGTAATGCGAAAGAAGAAATTTATGAAAACCAAAAAACTAAAAGACATCAGGACCTATATGGCAAAGAAATTGTGCTTAATCTTAGATTACCTACTTTCAGAAGACCCACATTGTAATCTACAATTATCCAAAGCGGTACACAGAACTTCATATCCTCTCACCCCACCACAAGATTCACCCCCCAAAGTATTAATTATTTGCCAACTAAAGCCATAGAGTCATCCTAGGAATGAAGTGACAGGACAACAAAGCTAGAACGTACAGCAAGGCAGGCATTCAAGTCCAGCGCTGGAGTAATTCTACGAAGCAGTGGGCAGTAGGGATGGGTTCTGCACAAGCAGAAGAAACCAGTTCTTGGTCACTGCCACCTGAAGATTCAGCATTCAAGTACTCCATATCGAATTCAAACCACCCTCAACCCAAGGGCGAGCCCATGTCACAAAAGATGGTCACAAAGAACCAGCAGCCTTAGCACATTCAGATGTTGTGATCCTGAAATAACATCCCCACAGAAAAGAAAAGATGAGCGTTGGAAACTTCTGCTCCCTTTGGAAGCTAATATGTATTTCTATTCATGTGTTTGACTAAGGAGTGGATTAAACAAAAGTAGAGACTTTTCAGCTTTTCTTCTGCATAGGCAAAAATATTGATAGGAGAGTAGATCATGTTTTATAAGATTACTAGGTCAATTGATTCATTCACACGTACATGCATGAACACACATAATCTTTCTTGGAATTTTAATTTTTCCCCTTTAAAGAAATTACATAGCATCAAATATTTTATCTATATCTATATATAATTTTCTAATAGGTTAAAAATGCAAAAAGAAACTGACATACAGCTAACCATCAATATAAACCAAAATGACTGCCATCAAGTCAATTCTAATTCATGGCATACAGGACAGGGCAGAACTGCCTCCTGTGGGTTTCCAAGACCACAGTTCTTACAGGAGTAGAAAGTCTCATCTTTCCTCCACAGAGCACCTGATGATTTAGAACAGCTGACCTTGCATTAGTAGGCCCTTGTGTAACCACTATGCCACCACAGCGCCTGATCATCAGTACAGAGGGAGGAAATGCTCTTTTAAAATTTGCAGTCAGTTTGTGCCTTTTAGAACTAATCTATTCCAGTAGTTCTTAACCAGGATGATTAAAATCTCTGGGCAAAATTGGCAATATCTTTAAACATGGGGTTTGTCAGGGCTCAAGGTGGGGTTGTGGAGGTAGGTAGGGTGCACTCCTGGTATCTAGTGAGACAAGGTCAAATGTGCAGCTTAACATCCTATAGTGCACAGTATACCCCGAGTCACAAGGAGCCCAAGTGGTGTCGCAGTTACAAGTTGAGCTGATACCTGCAAGGACCTTGGTTCAAAACCACCAGTCTCTTCTCAGGAGAAAGATTGGGCTTCTTCCTCCTGGCAAAAAATGAGCCTCAGAAACTTGCAGGGGCAGTTCTACCCTGTTCCATGAGGTCACTGTGAGTTGGAATCAACTCTGTGGCAGTGAGTTTGGTTTTTCATCATCTCCCACCACAAAGAAAATTCTGGTCCAAAATGTTTAAGGAAGACACTCTGGTCTAGGGGTAAAAACAATATATAATTTTAGGGAAAAATACAATTTTTTGTTTTTTAAAACATCTTTCATGATCCTTTGGTTATATAGTCAAAAAGTCAGATTTTTATTCTGGAATACAGTAGTTCAGGCTCTGAGACTTGATGGCTTTGTGAACAGCTTCTCTGTGGAGTGTGTTATGTTGTTCACTGTCTTTAAAATCCCTTGATGAAGGTACAAATGGAAGGGAGGCAAGAGCAGCGCACAGGGTGCCAGGATGTGCTGATCTAAAAGGATTCCCGTTTCCAGCATCTCATCAGAAAAAAGCATAGGAGAAAGTGAGGATGGAGCCAGAGGTTCCAATAGAAGTGAGATCGCTATGGAAACCACACATTGTGTGAAAAGGAGAGAAAGTTTGGAGAAAGGATCGAGTCAGGGAAATTTAGGAGTGCCCACCCTCCAGGAAAAACATGCCTCAATACCGCTGCCTCACTCACGCGTACTCACGGATGTACAGCCTCAGTGCCTACATGACAGCAGGCATGAGCAGTTGCCCTTATGAATTACATAAGCTGTTCTTGGTGATGTGCTCAGCACCTCTCTGGCCTCAAGAACATTCATAACCAACTATGTGCTGGTTAAACATGGCTCCTGAACGCCATTTCAACCTGACTGTAAAAGCCATCTTTCTGGAGCTGATACCAAGGGCTCAACAGAAAGAAAATGTTTTAGAAATGATGATGGCAACATATGTACAAATGTATTCGATACAATGGATTGTTATAAGAGCTGTAATCGCCCCCCCCCCAATAAAATGATTTATTAAAATTACTATATTACTCCTGGGGATGGGGAGAGCCTTCTTTCTGACACTCTCTGCTGATACTTTAATTATTAATTAACTTCTCATTAATAAAGAGTTGACACTGAAGATAAAAGAGTGACTAATCATCAGAGCAGAAGGAGGAAACGATCATCTTCAGAGAGTGCCCAAATCCAGAAACACCTTCAATGTTACAAATTTGCCTGGAACTGACCAAGGCTATGCCACTTTGGTGAAATGAAAATACTTGCTGGGGGTCTTCTACCCCTAGTCTTTGTAACTCCCCCTCAGGTGAAGGGGACCCAACATGAGGATTGGTCAGTTTTGCAGTTCCATTGGATCTAATAATGGATCATCTCAGAAGCAGGAAAAGAGAATTCCATGACCATTAAAAAAGCCCCCAATAAAATGATATTTAGCTCTTTGATGTCTGAAAACTGGTCCCTTCTGCACCTTGTGGTCAGACAGGCTCGTTTGCTTCTTCATGTGGGCTTTAATGCTTCTCAGCTAGATGGCCACTTGTTTATCTTCAAGCCTTTAAGACCCCAGACGCAATATCTTTTGATAGCTGGGCACCATCAGCTTTCTTCACCACATTTGCTTATGCACACGTTTGTCTTCAGTGGTTGTGTCAGGAAGGTGGGCACCCACTAATATGGTTTTTAGCTCTTTGATGTCTGATAACTGGTCCCTTCTACATCTCGTGGTCAGTCAAACTGGTGTGCTTCTTCCATGTGGGCTTTGATGCTTCTCAGATAGATGGCCTCTTGTTTATCTTCAAGCCTTTAAGACCCCAGGCGCTATGTCTTTTGGTAGCCAGGCACTGTCAGCTTTCTTCACCACTTTTGCTTATGCACACATTTTTCTTCAACAATTGTGTCGGGAAGGTGTGCATCCTGGAATGCCAATTTATTAGAACAAAGTGTTCTTGTATTGAGTGGAGGCCCACTGTCCATCTGCTACCTTAATACTAAACTTCATAATATATGTGCATAGATCTGTTTCCCCACACTCATATAAATAAATTTACATATGTACATTACAGTCTTTGGACCTCTATAAATACCCTTTGTCACCTAGTTTTTTCCTCTATTTCCTTTTACTTTCCTCTTGTCCCACTATCATGCTCAGCCTTCATTTGGGTTTCAGTAATTTCTCTCGGTTACCTTGCTCTTTTCTGAATCCCTACCAGGCCACTCACACCCTCTTTGCTACTTATTTTGGATCACTCATTGCTCCCCTGTCCCTTGGTTGGTCAGCACCACCTCCCTGCCCCCTTCTTCCCCTCTCCTATATCCCCCCGGAACCATTGGTCCCATTGTTTTCTCCTCCAGACTATTCATCCAGTCCATCTTATCTAGATAAATCTGTAGAGATAATAATATGCACTCAAACTCAAGTCATTGGAAGATAAGCAATGAGTGAGAACACAGCTACGACAATAAAAAGGGAAACCAATTACCCAAAGAAGAATAAATTAATTAAAAGAAAAGAATTTTAAAAGAAAGAAAAACCTGTAAATAGTTAAAGGTCTGAGCTAAAAACCATATCAGTGGGTGCCTACCTCCCTGATATGATCAATGAAGACAAACATGTGCATAAGCAAATGTGGTGAAGAAAGCTGATAGTGTCCAGCTATCAAAAGATATAGCGCCTGGGGTCTTAAAGGCTTGAAGATAAGCAAGCGATAATCTAGCTCAGAAAGAACAAAGCCCACATGGAAGAAACACACCAGCCTGTGTGACCATGAGTTGTCAAAGGGATCAGGTATCAAGCATCAAGGAACAAAAAAATCATATCATTGAAAAGGTGGGTGAGTGCAGAGTGGAGACTCAAAGCCCAATGGTAGCCAACCGGACAGCACTTGCTGAGAGGCTGTGGGGAGAAGATGAACCAGGCAGGTTCCAGGGTAGCAATGATGAAACATATAACTTTCCTTTAGTTCTTAAATACTTCCTCCGCCCCCCCCCCACCCCACTATCATGATCCCAACTCCACCTTACAAATCTGGCTAGACCAGAGGATGTACATTGGTACAGATAGCAACTGGAAACACAGAGAATCCAGGACAGATGAGTCCTCCAGAACCAGTGGTGAGAGTGGCGATGGCTGGAAGGTAGAGAGAATGAGGGGTAGAAAGTGGGAACCGATTGCAGGAATCTACGTATAGCCTCTTCCCTGGGGGAGGGACAGCAGAGATAAGGGCAGGGGGAGACGTCAGACAGTGTAATATATGGCAAAATAATAATAATATATGAATGATGAAGGGCTCATGAGGTAGGGGGGAGTGGGGAGGGAGGGGGGAAATGGGCAGCAGATATTAAGGGCTCAAGTAGAAGGCAAATGTTTTGAGAATGATGATGGCAACAAATGTACATATGTTCTTGATACAATGGGTGTATAGATGGATTGTGATAAGAATTGTACGAGCCCCTAATAAAATGATTTAAAAAATAAAATGATTTTTTTAAAATAAATAAAAATTTAAAAAGAAAGTAGAGTCATCAACGAAGTGCCTGTGAGATCCCTGTGTGAAGCCGGGGCACTGCCAGCAAAGGCTCTGAGAGGAAGGGGCACAGCATTCTTCCCAGGCCCATGGAAGGAGCAAAACTGAGTTCCTCATGGCAGGAAGCTGGCTTGCAGTGTGTGGACCCCTTTGGCCATTGAGATGAGCTTTATAACACTTGTCTAAACTGGGCAGAGGTGAAAGACTGCATGGCTGAGAGGTTCGAGACCAGAAAAAGATGAACCTAACCACCTGGCTGAGAAGACATGCTGCAAGCAAAGTAACTGTCTCCTTAATATGTTCTGACCCTTACTTGATATAACCCGTTAATTCCCCTAATAAAGCCCCAAGATCATGAGTACCCTCTGTGAGCTCTGTTGCCTTCACAGTGGGTTATTGAACCTAGCGAGAACTAGAGCAGCCCCGGAAGAATAGCTGGTGTGGGAATAGTGGAAAGGTAGGATGAAATGTAGAGGCAGGCTTTATCTCTGCCTCTCAGGGACCATCCTTGGCAGATAGGGTACTGGGGTCTCTTTCCCTCTTGTGTAACTGGAGGAGCGAAGGGATGGCTTCCCTGCCCTTCCCTGAGCCACTCAGAGCCTCATTTCTGGCACCGTTGGCAAGTGGCCAACCTCCCTTATGCAGTGACCGCCAGCTTCCTTTCCAACTCAGAAGACCCTTATTATCCACCACAGAACTTACAAGAGAAAATCGAGTTGAATAAATTATTAGCAATTTCATAATAAACTTCAAATCATCTTTTATACATCTTCTTCAAACTGCCAGAGTAATTTATGTATTAAACATTTAGGAAGTCTCATCCTTCTTTGTCAACTTTCCTTGTGAGCGGTTGTTAAGGAAGAGTAACCATTAGACTGCAGGGCAAGGTCAGCTCCAAAAGGCCATGGGCATAGAGTGAACTGGGTGACGTCTCAAAGGCCTGCCCGCTCTGTGACTTCGTGATTGCAGATGCACATGGAGAAACTGTCGCCCAAACAGAAAAGGTATCATTGAGGAAGCCAGCCTGAGGGTGTGGCCCCCCCTTTCAGAAGCTATCTCATGAGATGGAGTGTAATAGTTAATGACACTGAGGTTGTCCCTTTTCCTGAAAACTGTTTTTGGAAGATGTGGTCAGTAGAAGACAGTATGTATCTATATTGGCAAGCACTCCAACAACAAGTAAGAACATGATCTTCACCTGTGAAAATCATCGTACAGGTTGTTGGTTCTGATACTGGACATCATTCCAAGCATGACCAGAGTTATTTTTCCAGTGACAGCTGGGATGGAGGTTTGTGTTCTCTCATATTTTAAGGTGTGTTCACACTTGGTAGTCTGCAACACAGTAAACATTAAAAGGTGACTTTAGACAAAGTTGAAGTCAAGTAGGCCTAGGACCAGCAGGGACATCAGAAATGCCCATAGTGTATTCTTCACTCAAGTCCCTATGATTTTTCATTACATTGACATTAAAATGACTGTCCACATTGTTTCCATCTTCTTCTGTTAGCTGAATGTTTGAGGACAGAAATGTTTTTAACTTTATAAAGTACACACAAACACACACACACACAGGCTCAGCTTGTCAACAGCTTTAGCAAAGTAAAATACTAATGGTAATTAGAAACATGTGTCCCCAGCAAAGAGGCACAGGAACGAAAAGGTCATCTTTTTCCAAATGACCTAATTAAAAGAGCCTGCAGTGCTGGCTATCGTATAATGGTTTTACATGGCTTTTAACTCAGACTTCCTGTTTTAAAACAGTGCAATTTGCTTCTCCTGCAGCAAATATGAATTGTCACTTAATGCCAACAGAATTAGGCGTCACAACACCACCTGCCTCCAGCCATCCCCTCATTGTTAGACCCATCAGCTGAGGATGGCTGATTTACCACCCCAGAATGACCATTTCGAATCTAGTGCCAGGATTGCTGCCAAGTTTAGAACCAGGATTTCATGTGGAAGAGAGCCCACGAGGTACTTTCCATTAATGCCAATTGAAATATGCATGAATCGACCAAAGGAGAAGCAGCTCTTCTGAATCAGACGACCGCTGAATGCTTCGCAGATTCTTTTTTCTGGTCCCAGAGCTAGGATTGTAATGCTGAATAATTCTGATTGCCCAGAGACAGCAGATCCACACTGACTAAAAATACCGCATGGTGGAAACTCACACAGGCACCCAAATAGAATTGTCGTTTAAATGGATGCCTCTGCAAATTTGTATTTAATCTCTCTCATATTTATTCAATATGGTATGATGTTTATTAAGTATTCATTTTGCTTGTCTGTTTCATTGCCTCCGTTCTCTCATCTGAAACAACTAACTAATGTTATGAGTAGGAATGTTGATCCAGGCCTGTGAAGAATAAAAATGCGGTAACATCAGGGAATGCCCAACTATGAACTCTATTTCCCAGGCTCTCTTGTGTCTAGGCCAACAGGATGTGAGTGGAAGGAATGTGTGTGGACCTTCCATGTCTTCTTCCTATAATGTCTTGAACTCTCTCTTCTCCTGTCTTCCTGGCTATGAAAAGGTGATAACTGGAGAAAACCAGGTGACAAAGCTTCCCTGGCAGCCCTGGAACATTCATCTCTCTACTGTGGCAGCCAGTCCAATCCCTGCCCTCCAGGAAGCTGGTGATGTCCAACCCGCCCTGCCCTCCCCCAACAGTAGCCTCACCTGCTTGCTTCCTCCCTAGCCATGCCCCCTGCAGTTCCCTTCTTTTCCACTCCACCAGCAGCCTGAGGTGTACTCTTGTGGAACACGGGAAGCACACCCACCTCTCTAGGTTGGCAAGGCTGCTCTTGTAGATCAAGTGCTGTGCGCCATCACTCTGTGTTTGGAAACACACCTTCCCTTCCTGCCACCTCTACATCCCGAAAGGTAGGTACTCAGACTGCACACTGTGAGCATACCACCTCGCAATCAGGAGTGAGTGTCAGCGTAGACCTGGCACAATGCCTCCATGTTCTCCCCTTTCATTTCAGTGTACTCTTTTCTTTTTTTCTCCTTGTTTTTGTTATAGACCCATTTTCCTTAATGGTGTTATTATTGTGTTGTTTGGTATGTGGTTGATTTAGTCAGCAATCAAGTTCACACTACTTCCCTGTGTTAGTTTGGGTACTTTACAGAAACAAATCCACAGAAACTCATGTATATGAGAGAGTTTTATATAAAGGGTAAGTGCACATCAAGAAAACATTCCAGCCTAGTGCTTCCCAAGCCCACAAGTCCACCATTAACCCTTATGTCCTACATCAATCCACAAAGTCTTCCTCCATCTCACAAAACACATGCAATGATGCCAACTGCAGGAGGAAAGCTGAGTCAGTGAATGTGTAAGCATCTCAGAGCTGGCAGGGGTCTTCCCACAGCTGGTCCAGTACCCAGGGAGGCATGGGGGTAGATCCATGCAGCTTCTCCTTGGGAATTTCTTGCAGGAAGTGAGCCTTGCCAGCTGAAGCAGGGAACTGGCTAATGCAGTTGCACCGTGGTCTGACCATCAGAAAGCAAGAGATCCAAGAACTCGGAAAGCGAGGCTCACCGAGCCATTTATCTCTCTGCCCTTCAATTAACCCCACGTGTATTTATCGGCCAGGTTGGCACAATAAGCTTTAACTATATCATTCCCCTCCTGCCACCCCATTTCCTAAGTAAATGCCTCCACTCACCCCTGAACCAGTTGATCACTGAAAGACAGTGGCTAATCCCAGCCATGCCAGCCGCTGTCCTGCAACTGCTCTGCATGAGTCGTGAATGGAGAACTATGTACACACTCCCATCGCCAACCAGCTAGGCCACTGAGAATCTTCCAATTTTCATGGCCAAGTAAAACTCTTTACCATGCAAATGACTCAAAAGTTATCTGTGCTTTCTTTCCATCTTCAAAGAACCAATTCATTCATTTTTGATACAGATCTAAATAAAATGAAAAGCGCTTTTAGCCAGTTGCCGTGCATAGACTTGAGTTGCAGTCAATTACTCTGACCTTTCTAGCTATAATTCCTTATGTGCTGTTTTATAATACTGGACTCTATTGTGCCTGTAGCTATGATCCCATTTTGGAGGGCATTCTCTACTAAAAGGCAGGATTCGGGTGGCCTTTAGACCTGACTTCAGTGGAGGCTGTGATCCAAGCCATACCCTCTTTCTTTCTTGGGGGCATCTTTGGACGATTTATGACACCATCCTTTGCTTTCCTTTGATGGGGAGTGTATGCTCCCACCACTGGACAGTTCTTACATGCAACACATCACTGGGAAGCAATGCCTCGATTCCCTGACTGAACTTTGGTAGAAGTAAGAAGACCAGCGGTGACTTTTGAAGATACTTGGCTTCTGCCTCTGGTCCTTGCATTTGACTCTCTCCCGCCTGAACATTAGATTTGGGACTGAACAGTACCCACCATCTCCTGAGACATTATCTCAAAGTTCCATGAGTTTCTATAGGATTTTTTGGCAAACTGGAGAAACCAGGGATGTGAGGAGAATCAGATCAAGGGAAGAAATGGGGCGGGGGACTGGAGCAGAATAGCATCTTGGAAGAGTTGGACATGTGGACTCCTTGGGACTAGTCTGGTATTAATTCTTCTAAAAGAACTTATTACCACAGTTGGTATCAGAATGGTGGGACTTGCTGTGGCATCCTTGATCCTTTGGAAAATTCTGTTTGGGGAAAAGAGAAATAAAGGGGGAAACAAGAACCCTTTGGATGCCAGATGAGCCAAAGACCATCCGTGGACGAAAGCTCCTGTGGCAACATTCCCAAAGCAATGACTATTCATGGGCCGCAGAGTTGGTGGCTGCAAATCTACCTTCTGAGGACTAGCTCCTGGGATGTAGCTGGAGATGCAGAAGAATGAGAAAGGGCAAGGCACACAATCCCTTGGTTGCTATGATTAACAGTAGTTGCAATGGCCAAGAAAGATCATGTAGGGGGTGTCGATTCGTAGCACTGAATC
This sequence comes from Tenrec ecaudatus, assembly GCF_050624435.1. Taxonomy (NCBI): domain Eukaryota; kingdom Metazoa; phylum Chordata; class Mammalia; order Afrosoricida; family Tenrecidae; genus Tenrec; species Tenrec ecaudatus. The sequence continues at coordinate 88,652,611 of NC_134531.1, forward strand.
AAGTCCCAAACCAGCACAGAGCTCTGACCCCTACTTTCGGGGCCAACTCAGGAAGAAAAAAAAACAAACAAACGACATGTTAGAACAATGGGAAGTACCCCTACCACCACTGGATGTCAAGAAACAAATCCTGGAGAGAAACAAGGAAGACCAAGAAACTAGGAAAACCAGGTGTAGTGTCAAGGAGTGGTTTCCGTTTGCAGCAAAGTACCACCAGATTCCTGAGGAACCATGATTAAAATGGATTGTAAGAGTGATAAAATTGCAGCCAGGTCTTTGATTTTGAATGCGACTGAGTAGGAGAGTGTGTTGGGGTTGATGCAAGATTCAGCGATCGTCCTGGAACAATCCCGATTGGTAATAGTAGATCCAGTCACAGGAAATTTAACCCAAAGGTCAACCAACCTGGTGGACTAGAGAAGATTTGTGATGAGACTTGCTTACCCTGAGAAGAGAAATAGTCACTGGAGCACTACAGAGGAAGCAGCTAATCTGTTGCTTATGGAAGCAGTGTGAGCATGGCCTTCTGGTGAGCATGCTATTGATCCAGAGCATGCTCTTACACCCATCATAACCGAGATGACAAGGGGGCTCCTCTACACGGCATCCCTTGGCACTTCTCTGCCGTGAGCCGAAGCAGCAATCTGAGAAGTCATGTGAGAGTTTTCAGCACAGCTTCCTCACATGGCTTTTACAGATGAAAAGAAAAACAAACAAGGCAATGATAAATGGGAGAGTGGGAATGGGGCAGTTGGAAAAGAGCGCATCATAGTAGTAAAGATATTTTTAGATGACTCCTAAGAAATAAGCTGAAAATAGTGGATATTGATGGAGTTGATACAAAGTTTCCAATACAGTTCTACAAGAGGCAGATGGCCTAATGGGGAAATCTGCTGATTCTCCAATGAGCAGGAAATCTAAAGGAGTCCATTCTATTCACCCCAGCCAGGAGTTATTTATGATAGGACTTCCCACTGGAAACAAGGTGAAGGAGAGACTCAACTAGTTGATGACTGGTCCTAGTGCTCCTTTTGGGACCTCCTTAAAGCATAGAGGTGAAGGGAAATACTCCCAATAGACAAAACTTAAAGCAATACATCTTGCTTGTTCATTTTGCTTGGAAGGAGAAATGTCAAGATATGTGACTGAATTCTTGGGCTGTGGCCAACGATTTGACTGGATGGTTTGGAACTTGGAGGAAACATGATTGAAAAATTAGAGTCAAAGAAGTGTGGGGAAGCGTTATGGGCCAGAAAACACTTTTGAGAGGCCAAAAAAATAAAGATATTAGCATCTCATGTGAATGTTCTTGAAAGACTTTAAAAATCAAGTGGATAAGATGGCACACACATTCTTGGAAAACAAGTCATTCTCTTTGCCCAGACATGTCTTCCTTACCCCATGGACCCATGAAGTTATCTGTGGACTCCATATAAATGTACACTCACCAAAGAAGGCTTTTCAGCACCACTGGTGAGTGCTCAATTTGCCAGCATCAGCAAAGACAAACATTCATACCGCATATGGGACTACTGGGTAGATCAACTAGCAACCTCACGACTGTTTGATAATATCAGATCATTTCCATCTTGGAAATTACAGCGTTTTGTCCTCGCTGGAGTAGATACTCTGGGTAGGTGGTTGCTTTCACTTATGTGCAATGTCTCCGCAAAATATCTCCATCTGTGACCTTACAGAGCGCCTTATCCACCAGCTTCACGTCCCTCACAGCTTTGCTTTGGATCAAGAAGTTTCCTTAAAGTATGGACACTGGCCCATGCTCCTGGAACTCACTCGTTTTACTATGTCCTGCATTCTCTTGAAGCCACTGGTTTGGAGACAGAATAATAAAATGACCTTCTGAAGTCACAATTGAAGCAATTACTGCAGGGCAAAAACCTTTCCATGTTGGGAGAATTTTAAGAGGCTGGGTGTGCCCTAACCATTGGGCGATGTATGGTCTTGTTTCTCGAACAGCCAGGATTCACAGGTCCAGGACCCGAGGGGTGCAAATGGGAGTGACTCTCCTCTCACTCCTACTCCTGGTGACAGCTGCAGCATTTTTGCTTCTTTTTCTCTATGGTCTGTCTCCTATGGTTCTGGAGGTTCTAGTTCCAATGGAATGACTACTGATACTGCAGGCACAAAACTGGTGTGATTGAACTTGAAGAATACCCCCGGCCACTGGAAGCCTCTGAATCAACAGTCAAAAAAAGCGAGTTGCAATATTGGTTGATGTGATTGATCTTGATTACCAAAGGGAAATCTGACTGCTGTTGCATAACGTAGGCAAAAGAGAATTCAGGAGACACCTTAGGATGTCCATAGTATTACCATGCCTTGTGATTAAAATCTATGGTAAACTATAGCAACCCAATTCTGATATGACTCCTAATGGCCTAGGCCTTTCAGGAGCGAAGGTTTCAGTCACCCTACCTTGACCACAGTTTTCCTGAATATAAACTTCTATAGTTATACTTGTATAGAGAAATAGAGAGGACAAAGGAATGGCCATGGAAGAAGGCATTTCTAAATACTGGCTACAATCACATAATCAGTTGCAGAAATGAGGAGCATAATTGTTATAAGTATTCCCTCCTCATTGACGTGTACCAAATATTTTTCTTTTCCCCTTATAAAATATAAATCATACATGGCGTTAGTTTTCAAATGTTACATTCATTGTAACATTTTAGGCATAGATATCACTTTAGAGTTGCCTTTATTTAGAGGTTATGTATAGTTTAGGATGTGTACAGATGCCACGTTGACAAGGAGTAGCCTGCAATAATCAGAGTTTTATGTCAACCTGACAGAGGTAGAATTCTCTGTGGTTTGGCAGTTCGGTTCTATTAATCTTCCATGACAAGATCCCCTCCTTGAGAAGGTGGACTTCTTGAAAAACAAGATGACACTATGAAAAAAAACTTGCTTGCGTTTTGTTCGGTCTGCATCCTGTGACATCTGGTTCCTCTTGTCTGCTAATCCCAGGAGTTATCAGCAGCCTCCCTTCTTACCTGCCAACATCAGTTTCATTAAACGCTGCAACCCAGATCCTGTCATCTGACTTCCAATCTTGGGTAACCGGTTAAGGAGTCAAAACAAGCCTCCAGCTTGACATCTGACCCACACATTTGGAACTGGCTCAGACAGGAAATTGCCCATCTCTACAACTGTATGAACCATTTTCTTGAAATAAACCCCTCTATAAACACACATAGGAGCCCTGGTGGCATAGTAGACACACAGTGGATTGCTAACCCCAAGGTCAGCAGCTCAAAACCACCAGCTGTTCCTTCGGAGAAAGACAGGCCGTTCTACTCCACTAACAGTTATAGTCTCAGAATCCACAGGCGCAGTTCTACCCTGTCCTATAAGGTCTCTATGAGTCAGAATCTACTAATAGCAGTGACTTTGTTTTTTGGTTTGATTGTGGATTTTTTTTTGCATAAACATACATGCATAGTTCCACTGGTTTTAGTTATCCAGAGAACCCAGGTTAAGATACATATATTTTAGCGGTATACAATTCAATCAATGACAATTTTACCTCTGGCACCCCAAAACTCCTATATTGCCAACATACAAAAATACTTTCTCCGCATTGTATCATCACTCAAATTTTCCAAATTCAAATTCCAACCTGGGGCAAAATCCCCTTCATTCTTAAATCTAGAATACAAGCCATCTGCTTCCAAAGTACCATGATGGAAAGGAACAAGGCAGAAACTTCCATTATAAATGGGAGCAATTGGAGGAGATACCTAGTAAGTGAAACACCCAGAAGCATAATGTACAGTGACTCCCAAGGCTTAAAAATAATCCTCCGCTCTCTGAAAATATTGCTCACAATAACAACAACGAACAAAATATAATACATCATGATGAAGTGGGATTTATATATGGTATGCAAGTATAGTTCAACATTAGAAAAATAGTCATTGTAGGCCGTCACATAAATACAACAAAGGAAAAGAGACACATGATCATATTAATTGAGGCAGAAATTTTTTTTTTTTACAAAATCCAACACTTCAATCTGATATAAAAATGTTTAGTAAACTAGGGATAAATGAAGAATCTCTCAACATACTTAAGGGAAGATACGCAAAAATAATGGGAAATATTATGGTCATTGCCATTGAAAGCAGGAACCAGGCAAGGATGCTGCTTATCACCACTTTTATTAATGCTGTACTGTAAGTCCAGAGCAAAAGGAAAGAAAAAGAAGTTAAAGGGCAGCCAAATTGGTAAAAAAGTGTAACGATCTCTATTTTCATATGATATGTTCCTGTGCATAGAAAATCCCAGAGCCTCAACAAGTAAACTACTGGAACTTACAGACGTGTTCAAGAAAGTGGTAAAGCACACAATTAACATACGAAACCCGGCCTAGTTCTCTTACACTAGCAAGGAGAACTCTGGAAAGGAAAGCAAGGAAAATGAAATCATTTACAATAGCCATCCCAAAGATGAAGTACTTAGGAATAAACTCATCAGAAATGCAAAATATTTATATAAGGAAAGCTATAGAACACTACTATCAGGAACCAAAAGACATCTACATAAATGGAAGACTGTACAGTGATCATGTATGGAAGGCCTCACTGTTGTGAAAATATCAATACTACTCAAAGTGATCTGCAGATGTAGTGTAATCCTGAAGCAGTTTCCATTAGTATTCTTTAAAGAGATGAGAAAACTAAGCCCCAACTTTATGTAAGTAGGAGAAAGACCCTGATAAACTACCAAAGTAAACCAAATACACTGCCATGGAGTCAGTGCTGATTCATGGTGGCCCCCTGTGGGCTTCTGAGGCTGTCACTGTTTACAGGAATAAAAAGTCCAGTCTTTCTCCCAAGGAACTGCTGTTGGTTTTGAACTGCCAACCTTGTGGTTCAAAGGCCAAAGCATAACTATAACACTATCAGGACTCTGCTAAAAAAGAACAAAGTAGGAGACTACACACTTGCTAATATCACAGGCATGGTAGTCAACTCAACCTGGTACTGCTACAGGGTTCTTTTAACTGTTAATGAAAGAGATAATCCATTATCTTTTAATTCCATTTTCCATGAATTTTTTGAAGCCACCTCATGTAATGACAGACTTGTAAACCCCTAAACAGAATTGAGAATTCAAGGCAAATCAAAGACAGCTGATTTTTGACAAAGGGCAAAACCAATTAAATGGGGCAGAGGTAGTCTCTTTAAAAAAAAACTGTTTGTAAAACTGGGTATTCCTTTGCAGAAAAACAATACAGGATTCAGTCCTTACTCCATATATAAATAAACTACAATTTATCAAATATTTAAGCCTGAAATAATAAAGGTCATAAGAGAAAAAAATAGTGGAAATTTTAGAGGCCCTAATACATGGCATAAATATACTACACAATATGACTAAAACACACAAATGGCAGAAAATAAATCAGATGATTGGGGGGGTCTCATTAAAAATTAAGCATTTCACCAAAAGAGAAAAAGGAGACCCTACAGCCTGGGCTGGGGGAGGGGTGGGGGCGGGGGAGAGACACAGGACATTGGCAATAACACATCAGACAAGAGACCAAGCTATAAAGGTTATAGAAAACTTCTACAGCTCAACCATAAAAGGACAAGTAACCCGATTTTAAAAAGGTACAAAAGACATAAACAGGCATTTAACTAAATAGGACATTGAGGTGGCCAACACACATGAAGAAATGCTCACAACCATTAGCTAAAACAAAATGGCTATGGGATACCATCTCAGCCCAGCATTAATAACAAAATTCTAAAATTAAAAATTAAAAAAACACCCAAAAAATGCCAGAAAGGGTGTGGATGAAAAGAACCCTTAAGTACTGCTGTTGGACTGTAAAATAGTGCAACAACTGTGGAAAATGGTATGGAACTCCCTTAAAAATTGGAAATAGAAATACCATATGATCCAACAATCACACCAGTAGGCACCATTTCTGCAGAAATAGAGCTGTACACACACAGATATGTGCACACACATGCTCATTGCAGTACTAATCATAGTAGAAAAAAGATGGTAACAATCTAAGTGCCCATCAATGCAACAGATGAAGGTAGAAACTATGATACATACACTCAAAGTAAACTACACAATGTTAAAGCATAACAACAAATCTTTGAAATGCTTCATATGTTTGAACTTAAAGGGCATTAGCCAATAAAAAAAGGACACTATTTTTTTTTAAAAGACCACTATCATAAAAAGTCAAGGGAAGTTTTACAAACAAATTAATTATTTGATAGGAAATACTAGAGGGGAAGACAGGGCAAACGATTACTAGAAGATTGTTGTTGTCCGATGGTGTGGAATTGATTGTGATCCTATGCACAACCGAACAAAACCCTGCTCACCTGATCCTGCACCAGCCTCACAAATATCCCTATGCTTGAGGCCCTTGCTGCAGACACTGTGTTAATCCATCCTCTTTTTCACTGCAGTCTCTCTACTTTACCAAGGATGATTTCCTTCTCCAGGGACTGATCTCTTCTAGCAATACGTCCAAAGTATATAAGATGACGTCTTGCCATCTTTGCATCTAAGGGGTACTCTGGCCATACTTCTTCCAAGACAGATCAGTTTGTCCTTTGGATCATTCTGTGGTATTTTTTATATTCTTTACCAGCACCAAAATTCAAATTAATTGATTTTTTCAGTCTCCTTTATTCAGTGTCCAACTTTCACATGCATCTACTAGAGCATAGACTCAAGGCAATACACAGTAATTAAGAGATCAGCACAGAAAGATAGAGGGAAAGGAGGCACAGGGAAGCGCAAAAGGATTAAGGGCAGCAGAGTCAAGTAGGATTGTATATCAATAATAACAATTATCTATGAGTGAATACACTAGCTAGGGACCCAACCTATACAAGAACATAAAGCCAAATGAACCCAAGAATAGGTTTTGTTGGGAGCTAATACAGATATAATTCCATAGATCAATCACACCAAGCACTATTGTACAATTTCTACTACAGTCCCCAAACATTCTCTTCTGTCTTGAACTCCATGTCATCAGCTGCCTTTTATTCTCCTCCCCAAATAGAATGTACAGGGAGCAAAACTTAGTGATTATGAAAACTTAGTCTTAACCAAACACCTTGAGGGAACAAATCATTGAACTTGGGGGCTTCAGGACCATTATCTCTGAGTACTCTAAAGTCCAGAAGCACAATGATCTACATCCTACTTGCATGAGTAGTGACTAGGGTCTTCAAAATTTGTGAGTAGCCATTAAAGGTGCAATTATTGGTCTCCACCTATCCACCTATCCCAAAGAAAAGTGAAGAAAACCAAAGATTTATGGGAACAATTAGCCCAAAGGACGAATGGACTAACCTGAGCCTCAGTGACCCTGAAACTACAAAAACTAGATAGTGCCCCACTACAACTACCAACTGCTCAGAAAGAGATCACAATAGAAAGGCTTGGATAGACTCAGAGGAAAATGGAGACCACCATGCAAAACCCTAAAGAAAAAAATTCAAACATTTCTCACTCACCGCTAGGCAGTTCTTTTTTTACTTCCTGTCATGACAGGCTCCTCTACCTTACTGATTTCTTAAGCTACACTTTCACCTCGGCTATGAGTGGCCTGCGCAGTCTTTATAAGAACAGGAAGAAGGTCATCACGTAGACGTGTCAAGGGTCTTCAGGTGGAAACTTCAGCACCCCTATCAGATAGATTTTCGTTCTCTCTGTGCCTTCTTTCGCGCTAAGCCTTCCCCGCCACCCACCCACTTCTCCCCTTCCCATTGGTCAGGACTTGGCCTTCACCCACCGAAAATCGGACCCTCTAAGCTCCACTGCTCTCAAGGCCCTCTCAATGTCAAGTGAAGGGACAAGGAGCTCCTTGAAATCTTCAGATATTCCCAGCCGAGCATTGAGGTTTCCCACCGTAATCTCACAGTGGTTCTGCATTACTCTTGTGTTGCTAGCTACAGCTGACTTGGCCTCCGACTCAGGTGATCCCACCCCCAACAGAGCCAAGTGCCACCAGTTCTGAGGCAGCCTCATGATTGGCTGCAATCAAGCCACTGGGGCCCATAGAACTTTTAAAAGTAGATTGCTTGGCCTTTCTTCCTAATCTATCTCAACCTAGAAACGCTGCTCAAACCTGTTCAGCATCATAGCAACACACAGTCCACATGACACAGGCCTGCTGGCCTTCACTGGTGCATTGGTCCAGATTGTCCAAAAGGAAGGCCAGAGTTCTACCCAGAAATCATCATTGCCTTCAATGCAATTATCATATGCACACTTTTATACAATTATTTGTGTCTCCTACTATATTTGTGAGTTCTCCTATACTACTTTGTATATAGTAGCTATTGAATTTTGTTAGCTACTATATACAATTGACTTCTTTTGCTCAGAAATCTCAACTAATAGTCTAGTCTACCAAATCTAACACCCAGACCTCACTGCCTTTCAGGGCTGCGTACTACCCACTTGATATTATTGTCTATTTGACCCCAAAACGAATGCACCAGTAGAGCTTTATCAGTCATTGTCAACACTGGCTGCCAATTAGAATCCCCCAAAGAGCTTTTCTAAATGCCATTATCTAAGCCCTGTGCCAAAGATTTTTATATAATTGGTCAAGGGTGGGGCCCAAGCATCTGAATTTTTCAAAAGCACTCTTGATGATTCTGATGTGCAACTGTGCTTGCAATATGCTGAGCTAGGATACAGTGGGGCTTTGAACAGCTCGTGGAAAATCCCATTATCTCTTCATTGCAGTTTTCCATAAACTCTAACAAGTCCTCTTTATATTTGCCTCGCTTTCTCCTGATAGTGATTCATTCAGCTTTAGAGATTTTTCCATACTGCTTCAGCAATCGATTTTGGTAACGTTCACCTGGTCCTATATCTGTGAAGGAGTCAGTTACCTCCAAATCTCATCTCCTTCAAGAAGTCTTCTCCATGATCCTTACTGTCTTCATTTACTAACTCTCTGCCATCAAATCTACTTGAGTCATAGTGGGCCTCAGAGAGAGTATAACTCCCTCACGGGCCCTATGCTATAAATCTTTATGGGAGAAAAATGTCGCATCTTTCTGTCATTTAGTTTCCCAGGGCTGTGCAAAAACGAAGTGGGTGCGGCATCTGACTTCCCCTGATTTCACAAGTGGGAAGAGGAAACAAGCTACCATCAGCCCAAGTCCAATTTCTATAAGGAGGGGGCCAGCCATGCTCTACCCCCCAACCTTCTTAAGCAACTCTGGCACCAGTCTTCCCTCCCACAGCACTCCGCTTTTCTGCTAAGTGTGATAAGGAATTGCAGTGGCCACTCAAAACTCACACAAATACTCACAATTATGGAGTTTATTGGGGAAGTTAAGAGATTACATTTCAGGATAAGAAATACAAAGGATACAATTCTTTAGTCTGTAGCACCTCTTCTCAGCCATGACCACAGGAATGTCACTGTGTGGTTCTTCGCTTCTCAGCCATCAGCCCCTCCTTTACAAAGCTCTTTTAGCACTGCCGGTAAGTGCTCAATTAGGCATTCCACTCTGTCATAATTACAAATTTTGTTCTAGCTCAGTAGGTCAGCAAGCCAACTCCAATCAAACATCTGAGAGGGACAATATTGACTGAGCATATTTCCTCTTTTCCTGATGAGTCTGGGTAAAAGGAGGAGGGGAAGATGCCGATAGGATTGTAAATTTCAGCTGTGCCAATTCAGTCCTGCAGGCACCCCATTTATGCAAGTAAGCCTCCTGTCAAAGGCATTCTGCTTTATTTTCTTTGTGGGCTGGGAAGCCCAGTGCTCTGTCCCGTAGTCTGGCTCTTGGTTCTGTTGCCTCTGCTGTTGCTGCTGCTCTATTGTTCCGCTGGTGTCACAGCTTTCTATCTCTTTCAGTACAACTATCTCTGGGTCCATAAGGCTCTCAGTGCTCCACTCCTGGCTCTTTTTGCTTGATGGCAGGAAAATCGACCTGCTTCTATGATAGTCTATTTAAACCCTCAGTGGTTCTCTGCCTTCCTACTGCTGCGACCCTTACATACAGTTCCTCATGTTGTGGTCATGCCCCAGCCATTAAATTAGTTTTGTTGCTACTTCATAACTGTAATTTTGCTACTGTTATGAATTGGGCAACCCCCTGTAAAAGGGTTCTTCAACCCCCAAAGAGGGGGTCACTCAAGTGGTTATAAACTGAACTGTGATCCACATGGTCAGCTGTGCAAAACCACCAGTAGCTCCAAGGGAGAAAGATTGTGTTTGTACTCCTGTAAATGGTTATAGTCTCAGAAGCCCATAGTGAGTCACTATGAATCAGCATTGACTTGATGGCAGTAAGTTTATTTTTATTTTGTTTGGCTTTTTTTGTTACACAACTGAATCATGAAATCGTATCCAAATCGTCCCTTCCTCTTCTTACCCCGACTCATAAGGACTAGAGGAAATGTGCCCAGTGTGCCTGGACTCACCCAGCTGACTGGCGAGCATTACAGAGAATATGAAGAGGAGCCATGTCAAGTAATGGACTTGATTGTCATATCACCATTGACTGTCATAACAAAGCACCACAGAGATGGCCGCTGGCACTCCTGGGTGCTCCTTTACTGCTCAAAGACATTTCTTCGCCCGTGCCTTTCTCTTGTGGGTGTGACTCTGTATCTGTTCTCTCTTTTCATAAAACACCACTTAGACGGATTTACGATTAGGGCGCACCCTACTTCAGCATGATGTCATGGAAAATGTCATGTTTGCAAGTTCTGCAGTTCAAAACCACGAGTCATTCTGGGGGGATAAATGGGGCTTTCTACTCCCACAAAGACTTACCATCTCAGAAACCCTCAGGGCCAGTTCTAGTGGGTTGGAACCGATGCAATAGCAGTGAGTTTGGTTTTGAGATTTGCCTTCAAAGACAGACCCTATTTGCCCAGACAGGTCACATTCACAAGTGCAGACGTTAAGACTTTAATTAATAGGTCTTTGGTGGAACAGAGTATAACCCATAGCACTAATCTACTCTAATCTTTCATAGTTTTATTTTTTGTTACCTCATTATTCGACAGTTTCCCATATTAGCGCTTGACTTTCTATGTCACATGCCTCTGGGGCAAGAAGTCTGACTTAAACTTGATAATATGCCACAAGTTCAGTTTCCTCTTTGGTCTGAGTCCTTATAAAATAAATTTTAAATAATTAAAAAGTAAATGTATTACTATTATCTAAGTATAACCCAATGCTGCATTTAAAAGCCCAAACTCTGAGGTCAGATTTACTTAGATTTAATTTCCAGATCCAGAATCAGCAAGTTGTGTGACCTTGGGCAAGTATTAGGTTTGTGAGCCTTAGTATACTATATGTAAAAAAATGAGAAATAGCAGTACCTACTTCATTAAAATATTGTGAAATTTAAATGAAATACTCTATGTAAAATGCTTAGCAAAACATCTGGCACATATTAAGCAGTCAATAAATAAATATGACTATTTTTTATTTGAGTGAAATCTTCATACCTAACTCCTTTTAAATCAATTTTTAAAGAGCATCTACTATTTTAATCTTATCTTCAGAAATACAGATAAGTGAACCTTTATGCTTTATTGCTGTAGCTAACAAGATTAGTTCCCCACACCCAAGTTTAGCAGTGTTATTATATTAGAGTATTCATTTCATGGAATAATATAAGTAATTTCAGTGCTTCTGGATAGATCATTGCATTATGTGCAGTTACCAACAATGTACAAATTTTAATTTAGTTACTAAACAGTAGGAAATTCTGATTAAGAATTTGCCAGAGGGGAGAAATCAAATAGAAGGTGAATGAGTCTTTATCATGGGCCACTTAGCTGAATTAAACCTAGCTTCCACAGAATGTTGCAGAGAATGATTAGAATATTGCATCTCTGGTTGCCACAAGCGTTGAGTTGATTGTCACCAGTCAATCGACTTCTCTACATCTCCACCCCATCACCCATGGCTTCAGACTTCAGAGCATTTCAATGATGAGCCTCTACAGGGAGAGAACCCGTTTAGTTGTTCCTTTACCTTGTGCAATTTCATGGAGCCACCTAACATACGCTGCAGTTGCACCCAGATGACACCACTAAGAAGCACAAGGGGGTTTCAGAAAGTGCATGGGAAAGTTCTCATTATGTTTTAACTCCATTTTTCCATAAGCTTTTTGAAGTCCCTTTGCATAGGAAAATGGAGCAGAGAGGAAGAGAGGGAGGAAGGGAGGAAGAGACATGGAGTAAAGATCACTGATTGCAAATTACATGACTATAAAAAATCAATGAAAATTCATTATAAAATAATAGGAGAAAAAGTTTACTTTGCTTCTGAGTCCCACACCTCAAGATACTTTATTGTTTTGCAATTTAGAAAGCACTAAGAGATTTCTACAGCAGAAGTACTTTACTGTTTTTATTAAAGAATATTTTTTAATGTGCACTGAGCAATTTATAGAAAAATCCATGTTCTCTTTGGCTCATGTGATTAAGGCCAACCTGTTCAAGGTTCAATAAACTACTATTGCTTCATATTATTGAGTAGTTGCAACAATGAAAACTAAAAGTTGATAGTTTCTCATTCTCAGGCATTTTTCACATTTCTCTACCTTCACACTCAGTTTCTACTATACGTAGTATTTCTTCTTTCTTTCACCCCATGTCTTGTCCTTCACTGTGTTTTAGAATAAACATTCACTTTTTTTTTAAAGACATTTTGGCTCCAGTGAAAGCACAAAGTTTCAGGTCAAAGTTTATAGATCTATACTGTGATTGGAATTTTGCTCTAAAACCATCAGCTTCAACAAGTTGAGCTTTTCACTGTTCACATTTCATAGTCTCAGTACGCAGCCACTACTTACAAGTCAATTCTGACTCAGCATGATCCTAAGGAGCAGAGCAGAACTTCTCACTGTGGTTTCCAATCATTTCAGGAGCAGAGAGCCTCGAGTGTCTCAAAGGAGCACCTGGTGGGTTCAAACCGCTGACCGTGGACTTGGCAGCCCAATGCGTAGCCAGTTCCACCAACAGGGCTCTTTCATACACTGTATCCCACTGAGGAAACTTGGAGATACAAAAGCCATGGAATAAACACACGCAGCGTTGTTTTTCCCCATCAACACACACATTGAGGAGATTGGCTTACTGCCTACCGACCGTTTAATCAGAAACTATTTTTTTTATTTTAACATTATCTTTAATATAAAATCCTCAAACACTTCACCCTTGTAAATTTTGGAGTGTTGCTTACCAAATTAAAGTGAAAACAGAAGTTCAAATGACTTGTTTTTGCTTAATAATTTGTTAAAGGCAGCGTGGTTATGAGGTCAACACAAATAATTTTTTCTACCAACACAGAGGAATATGAAAGGTATGTTGTGACAAATTAAACTATGGGTCTCGTGTAAATTCATTTGTTTGTCTGACAAACAAGAAAAGTGATTCAAAGGTTATTCATGCCTGGAGGCTTTTACCAGGCAAAAGAGATCTTCATGTTCCCATTTTAATTTTTTATGTGGGTTTAGGATACTGGAATAATTATAATTTGTGTTCCAGATAAAATGTAGAAATTAGGAAAAGATAAGTGAAGGATAAAAATGATTCTTCCTATTTGCAAGAATCAATGATTGCTTTCTCTCTCAAACGCCAAAGAGTATAAGTACTTATGAAGTCAATGAAATTATTTTTCATTTGTGACTTGACATAGCAGAGCAGAAGAGCTTCTTTGTTTAAAAGATTATTGTGTAGTCAAAATAATCCCACCAGGCAGTTAGTATTTGGGACAGTGTTTTGATCTTTAACAAGGCCTGCCCAAATTAGAATTATTCAAGGACCTGCTCACCACAAAATGACCAGCTGATCAACATTAGTGCAAGCACAGCAACACCTACTGGTACGTTGCTGAAGTAAACTTAAAACCAAGATGGCCAGAAACTGGTTCCTCCATCACAGTGATAAAAATTTCAGCGTGGGGTTTTACCTGGGATATCTACCCACAAGGAGGACTGCTTCCAAATGAAGGGAAGGGAAGACGTGGAACTGTCACAGAAAGGTCTCTGTGCTGAGAGCGCCTGTGACAGGGGTTGCTGTCCTCTGTGAACTGAAGTTGTCATCGGGACACTCCTACGAACGATGCCATGCAGTTCCTGGTTGAAACCAACGCTTCTTTTCCTTTTTGTCGCATTCTTGAAGGGAAGCCAAACAATTACAGGAAGCCATTCACAGGGAGGACTGGATGGATTGAAGCTGAGAGGCATCATGTTTATTTTTACTGCCGATATGAAGTCTAGTCACCAAATAATGAATAATACAGCATGTAATGCTATAGACTGCGAGATTTGCCTACTCTTAAATAATATCTTAACTTAAATCGACATTCAAAATAACAAGAACCACCAAAAATAGGCTGGGGGGGGGCGAAAAACATACCCAGATCTTTACAAACCCTGAAGTTCAATAAAATTCCACCCTGATGGTATTTCAGAAGGCCACAGTTCCTGCTCAGTTAAACTCATCTGCTCTGTGATAATCCCTGGGCAAGTCAGCTCCAGAAAAGTAAACAAGGAGCGGTGTGCTGACAGTTATGTTGTTAATTGCCACCAAGTGAGTTCCGACCCATAACAACCATATTTCTTCTTCGTTGTCTGTTCTTAATCTGGAAGCTCCACTGACACCTGTTCACTTGGGGTGACCCTCCTGGCATTTCAAATAACAGTGACATGTTTTCCAGCATCAAAGCAACACACAAGCCACCACAGTGTGACAAGCTGATGGACAGGTGGTGGCTGCCAGTTATAGGCCAGGATATTGACGGGCTACCCCTGTGGTTAGGACAGACAGCAACCCAGAGTTTTCGTCACAGACAATTCACTGAAGGAAATGAGGAGTTGGGCAGAATGAACTGAACACTGATCTGTGAAAAGCCAAGACACTGGGGGAAAGAAACACAGATCCAATTTAGGCAAGTGTGGTCCGTTTCCAACGCCCTGACTTAAAATCCTCATCTTTCCCAGTTGAGGTAGTGATTTTTACTTACAGACTTAAAGGATTATATAAATTGAGCATCTGCTATTCTGAGTCTACGCAATTGTACTTTTCTGCTAAATTGGCCTCCATAACAGTTTTACTCCTTTAGTTAACGACGTAGATACATCCATAATCCCTAAGGCAAATTTTAAAGTGTCCCGTTTGGTTTAGAGCTATTGAGATGGATGGACTCTAGGGAAGCATTAGAGAATCGTGTGTTCCCCAAACAGAAAAACGCGTGGTTTGGGTGCATAACTACGGTAAGCCCGGGCCTTCCTCCCCTGAAGCCGGCATTGCTGACGCCCCGCCCTAACTGCTCTCTCCAGTCCCAGGCTCCTTGCTTTCTGGACAGCCCTCACTGATGTCGGAAGTCCTTGATTTCAAAGTCTTTCTCAAAAACCTCAGTTGCTCACTTTGGTAAAAACTTTTTAAACTCCCTAGATTAATGTTCCAGAGACCAGTCCCAACCTACTTTTGAACTCTAGCTTTTGCTACCCTCTTCACACCAAGTTTCCACACCTGCCACACCGTTTCACCGAGGTCTCTCACGGGCTCGTCAGTTTGACCTGTATGGCTTCCCTCCATGCCTTGTTCCAACACCATCCCCCTCACTTCCCTCTTGCAGCAATGATTCCTCCTTTCCTTCTATCTAAATCCTCTAATATTCTCTACGTAGACATGGATGGCAATTCTAGCTCAAGAGAAGAGGTCCCACATTTTTCTTACTAAATTTTTACCTTTCAGACATATATAATCTACTATCATGTTAAATTGTGGCCCCTAAGTGCTCATAAAATAAGGATAGAGTTTGATTGGGTGTTCATGGATGCTAAGATTTAATAGTTCAATGGTATTGCACAATATCCACAATCAATTTTAGAACATTTTCTTCTTTCTTATTCTCCCCATTATCTCCCTATTCCCCCCCTCCTGCCACTGGCATACTCCCAAGAAATCATTAATCCAGTTAATGTCTGTATAGATTTACCTATCCTGAGTTTCATATACAGAAAAACATTTTTAAAAAACAAAAACAATAACAAAGAAAAACCTCCATCAAAAAGAAAGCAGAAAATATTTTTCAAGCAGAACAACTTATAAATGGGTCAAAAGGAAGATCAAATGGTTAGACATTACATTTTAACCTAATTACCAGTGCCATAAGGGACTTTGTAACGCTCTCTGTTGGATAACACAGCTATTCCCACCCCTCACCGTTGGTCAGAGAAGGTTTACCAGACGCTCAGTCAATGTATGGACCCTGCAAATGGATGCTGGGCTTCCGCTGTCATCCATAATCTTCTACTAACTAGGTGGTCACAACTTAAGCTCCGATACCACTCCCTGCTTCAGATTTGAATCTATTATTTACAATCCTTGGATCACACAACTGGTGTGCCTCATCCATGTGGACTTTGTTGACATCTCACTTAGATGACTGCTTGTTTAAAGACAGGACTTTAAGACCCCAGACACTATTCTTTCTAATAGCCGGGCACCATCTAGTTTCTTCAATACACCTTGCTGTAGCACCCATATCTTGAGTTATCTCTTCATGAGAACAAGCAGAACAGAATTTTATAATTTTGTCTAATCATTAAAGATTTTTAAAGGAATAGTGTAAAATGCAAGCATCAAAAAAGGTAAGAATTATACTTCCAGAATTAGGGGAAAAAAACATCATCTGGAATGAAAACTAATTCACATTTTAAGCACTTTTCACTAGCATTGTCTCAAGTAAAATCTAAGTATCTCAACTCCCACGTGTCTGTCAGTTTGTCTTACCTTGTGTGTTGCTGTGGTGCTGGAAGCTCTGTCACTGGTATTTCAAATGCCAGCAGGGTCACCCAAAGCGCACAGGTTTTAGCAGAGCTTCCAGACTAAAAGAGACCGTGAAGAAAGAAGTGGCTGTCCACTTTGAAGAAAATAGCTGCTAAAAATAATTTCCAAACATTGTCAAATACAGAAGGCCTAATGAATGGATATAAAGCATTGTAGATGATAATGCCAGAGAATGGGTCTCTGAGGTCAGAGAGCACACAAAATATGAGTGAGGAGAAATTGCCTTCTCAAAGTAGGATCAATCATGGTGATGTGAGTAGAGAAAAGCCTGTGGGACCAAAATATGCCCACTTGCTAATGGCGCACAACTCAAAATGAGAAGAAACAGCAGAGGGCATTAATTAATAATCAGAACTTGGAATGTACAAATTAGGAATCTAGGAAATTTGGAAGTCATCAAACATGAAATGGAAGTCGTTATGATCGATACCCTATGTGCTAATGAACTGAAATGTCCTAATAGTGTCTATTTTTAATCATAAAATCATACTGTGCTGGGAATAACAAAATCAAGAGGAATGTCATTCATTTTTAAAGAGGACATTTCAAAGTCTATCTTGAAATACAGTGTTATTTGTGATAAGATTATATCGTCAAGAACTGATGCAACGCAAAATATTCCACTGGTTCCTTCAGACTTTTTTATTACCACCACCACACCCACTATCATGACCCCAGTCCTGCCTTTCACTTTGGGCTAGATCAGAGCATGTAAACTAGTACAGATAAGAGCTCACGACCCACGGAATCCAGGTCAGATACACCCCTCAGGAACAGAAATTGGAGTAGCTATACCAGGAGCAGATGGGGAAGGTGAGAAGAAGAGGGGAGGAAGGAGGAACTGACAGCAATGATGGACATATAATCACACCTACCGAAAAGGGACAAACAATGGAAATCATGGGGGTAGAGAGACAGTGATTGGTGTAAGATATGAAAATAATAATAATTTATAATTTACCAAGGGGTCACCAGGGTGGGAAGTTGGAAGGCCTGGGCGGGGGGGGAGGGGTAGGAACTGATACAAAGGGCTGAAATTGAAAGTAAGTGTCTAGAAAATAATGATGGCTTTGGTACTATGGCATGATCCAGCCCAATCCAGGAATGCATATGGCAGCCAATCAAAAAGGAGGGGAAAAATAATTTTTTTAAAAGACATGGAGAACAGGGCACTAACCCACCCACACGAGAGGGAGAGAGGGACCAGACTTCAACCCAGTGCACCAAGATATGAATGCACCATACAGGCCTGAAGCAGGGAACTAGTAGAGGTCTGCAGAACCAGCCCCAATCTCAACTACGTGGACACTCCCCCCCCTCCATCCCTCAGAAGAATTCACTTCAGAGGACAGCACTGAAGCTACAGCTATGGGAGAGAGGCACATCAGATGAGAACACACAGGAGCAAATGAAGAAGGAAGGAGAGAAAGTGGGACCCATTCTGGCCCACCAAGCCCCAAGGACAATATTCCTGCTCAGAGCATCCAGCGTACAGAGAGGACCATAGGTCCATCCATGAGACACAACGTCGCTCACTGACCCATAGTACTAGGAGGGACAGCACTGGAGGCACAGTGCAGGAATTGTGCCCAATCTGACCCCACCACTCTGGGGTGAAATGCTAAGGGCATGAAACAGAGAAGCAGGGGGAACAAAGCAATGAAGTCCCCGGGGAATGCCACAAATAAACTGGACTGGAAAACACTCCTAAAGGTCAATGAACAGATCTGGAACTAT
The DNA here is from genome assembly GCF_050624435.1 of Tenrec ecaudatus. Taxonomy (NCBI): domain Eukaryota; kingdom Metazoa; phylum Chordata; class Mammalia; order Afrosoricida; family Tenrecidae; genus Tenrec; species Tenrec ecaudatus. Next base: position 88,671,205 of record NC_134531.1, read on the forward strand.
TTATAGACTTTTCTTTCTTGTGTGTGTGTGTCATTGTCATTTTTTTGTTGATGTTGTTTGGGTTTTTTGTTTTCTTTTGTTGTTTGGTTTTCTCTGTCTTGTTTTTGTGTTTATTATTGTCTCTAAATGTCTATCTAGATAAGATAGACAGGATAAACAATCCGGAAGAGAAAACAATGGGAGGGGGTATATGGGAGAGAGGGAGGTGGGGGATAGGAAGTGTGTGTTAGCAAACTCAGGGACAAGAGAACAACAAGTAATCTAAAATTGGTGGAGAGGAGGGCATAGGATGCGTAGTAGGGCTTGATCAAGGACAATGTAACTGAGAGGAATTACTAAAACCTGAATGAAGGCTGAACATGATAGTGGGACAAGGGGAAAGTAAAAGGAAATAGAGGAAGAAACTAGGAGTCAAAGGGCATTTATAGAGGTCTAGATATGGCATGTACATATGTAAATATATTTATATATAATGATAGGGAAATATATCTATGTATATATATTTATGTGTTAAGTATTATGGAAGCAGATGGACATTGGGTCACTACTCAAGTACTCCCTCAATGCAAGACCCCTTTGTTTTAATAACCTGGCATTCCATGATGCTCATCTTGCGGACATGGTCGCTGAAGACAAAGCGGGTACATAAGCAAATGTGAAGAAAGCTGATGGTATCCAGCTATCAAAAGACATAGCATCTGGGATCTTAAATGCTAGAAGATAAACAAGTGGCCGTCTAGCTGAGAAGCAACAAAGTCCACATGGAAGAAGCACACCATCCTGTGTGATCCTGAGGTGTTGATAGGATCAGGTATCAGGCATCAAAGACCCAGAACAAAAAATCATATCATTGTGAATAAGGAGGAGTGCAGAGTGGAGACCCAAAGCTCATCTGTTGACAACTGGACATCCCCTTACAGAAGGGTCACAAGGAAGAGATGAGCCAGTCAGGGTGCAGTATAGCACCAATGAAACATACAACTTTCCTCTAGTTCGGCGGTTCTCAACCTGTGGGTCATGACCTCTTTGGAGGTTGAATGATCCTTTCACAGGGGTCACCCAATTCATAACAGTAGCAAAAATACAGCTATGAAGTAGCAACAAAAATAATTTTATGGTTGGGGGTCACCACAACATGAAAAACTGTATTGAAGGGTCACAGCATTAGAAAAGGTAAGAACCACTGATCTAGTTTTTTAATGCTTCCTCCCACCTACCCCCCACTATCATGATCCCAATTCTACCTTCAGATCGGCTAGACCGTGGTCCTTATTGAAGCTGCAGTTGCTTCCACGTTGCTGCTGTAGTCAACAAAGAGCCCACAGTGAGTTTTTCTTAACAGTCAGTCGCTGTTCAGTTTGCTGTAATCGATAATCGATCTGCAACATTTCAGGAAAGACGTTCCCTTATTGTGTCAGCCATTATATAGTCAGAGTGAGTCCTTTATTAAAATTGGCATGTTTTGTGAAACCAGCAGCAATACTGAGGATGACTTGCATGTACAGAAAGCACAAGGAGGGCTGGGGAAAGTCCCTTGCCAAGACCAGGTCGGTGGTCCATCAGGAAGCTGTTGGCTGTGCTCTGTGTCATTGGCCTGAAGCTTAATTAGAACTGAAGATGAAGCACACAGTAAGGGCCACCTTGTGTTGAAAGCTGAAATGGTTCATCCAGGTGTCCTTAAAAATATAGTGCCTGGCCTCCAACCTTAGTAACCGAGGAGCAGTCAAGCCAGGTCATCCTGGGCTATTGTGCTGAAGATCCCAGGGCGCCTGAGATTGGTGATCTCTGGTGGAGGAAAATTGTGACTGGGAGCGGAACCATGAGCCAGGGACCTGGATGTCCTTGCTTTTCTGGCTGTTAAAGAAATCTGAAGATGTCGCTGTGCTTTTCAAAAGTAGATCTGGCTAGTGAAACAGCCTTGAAATGTGAAGCACAAAAGATCTAGAGTTTTGAGCAATGTGGGACGCACTATGGGAAGAAAGGACTTCACGCAGGCCATTTGTATGAAGCAGAAAATTTTTAAAATACACCTGGCTTAATAAATAAATAAAAAGACTCGTGGGAGTGAAATAAAAAAAGGTTTTTTATTCGACTAGACCAGACTATGTACATGGGTATAGATAAGAGCTTGCAACACAGGGAATCCAGGATAGATAAACCCCTCAGGACCAATATTGAGACTAGCTATACCAGGAGGGGAAGGTGGGAAGAGAAAGGGGGAACTTATCACAATAATCTACGTATAACCCCCTCCAGGGGGACAGACAACAGAAAAGTGGGTGAAGAGAGACATTAGTAAGTGTAAGACATGAAAAAATAATAATTTATAAATTATCAAGCTATCATGAGGGAGGGAGGGTGGGGGAGGGAGGAGGAAAATGAGCTGATACTAAGGGGTCAAATAGAAAGAAAATGTTTTGAAAATGATAATGGCAACAAATATACAAAGGTGCTTGACACCATGGGTGTGTGTACAGATTGTGAGAAGAGCTGTAGAGCCTCCGTTAAAATGATTTAAAAAGAAAAAGAAAAATGATGGCAACATATGTACAACTATGCTTGATACCATTGATGTATGGATTGTTATACAAGCTATAAGAGCCCCAATGAAAATGATATTTTTAAAAATTAACTTAAAGATATTTATTTGCCTTCAAGGAAATCTAATCAATACAACAATCAATCATATTTATGCACAAACTACTAAAGCTTTTTGTTGTTGCTAGTTGGCATCTAGACAGTTCCAACCCATAGGAGCTCCTGTGCACACTAAAAGACTGCCCAGCCCTGCACCATCCTCACAATTGTTCCTATACTTGAGCCCACTGTTACCGACACTGTCACTCCAGCTCACGGAGAGCACCCCTCCTTACTTTACCAAGGAGCATTTCCTTCTCCGGGGACTGGTCTCTCCTGACAACTTGGGCAGAGTATGTGAGCTGCAGTTTCAACATCCTCTCCTCTAAAGCGTTTCCAGCTGTACTTCTTCCACGACAGACTTGTGTGTACTTGCGGAGTCCGTGCTACTTTCAATATGCTTCTCCAGCAAATTCAAATTCAAGTGCGCTCATTCTCCTTTGGTCTTCTTTATTCAATGTCTAATCTTCACCATGTCTTGAGTCAGGGGCACCTTAGCCCTCAAAATAACGTCCTTGCTTTCCAGAACTCTGCAGAGGTCTTATGCAGCTTACTTACGCAAATGCAGTGAATCATTTCATCAATGTACCTTCTCATTTCTGTTCCTTCCTCTTTGTTTCCAACATTTGCATTCCAATGTCAATCGTTTTTGATGCATCTTGATTGCATGTTAGATCAATTTCAGAATGAAGATCTTGATAGAATTCTTCAATTTCCTCGTCATTAGTTTTCTCAGTTGGTGAATAAATTTGAGTAATAATTGTATCCATTGGATTGCTTTGGAGGAGGACAGATATAATCTTATCGCAGACAGTATTGTACATCAAGATATGACATGTCCTTTTTCACAAGGAATGCCATGGCATTTTCCCATTGTGTTATTCCTGATGTAGTCAACTACAGGATTTTCTGATTCAAAATGACCAATACGAGTCAATATAAGCTCATTAATGCTTATGATATTGATCTTTATGCATTCCACTTCACTTTTGATGACTTCCAATTTTCCAATATTCATACTTTGTACATTTAAACTTCTGATGATTAGATTTTTGAAACTGTCTTCTCACATTGAGTTTTGCAGCATTAGAAAATGAAGATTCCGAAGGCTCCACTCCCATAGGCTCTACTCCATTCATCACCACGGTCCATTCTCCTTTGAGAACGCACTCCCCCTCAGTAACATTCTGGGTGCTCTCCTGCCTGGGCAGCCTATATTCCGGCACACTCTCAGACAAAGGTATGCTTCCATTCATTATGCTTCAGTGTCTGAAACTATTTTAAATAAATGCATACGGTTTTTATTGGCTGCTTCCTACAAAGTGGACATAAACTTCCTTCTTTGTAGTCTGTTCTTTGTCTGAAAGTTCCACTGAGACCTGTATACTCTGGGTGACCCTGCTGGCATTTGAAATACCAGTGACCCGGCTTCCAGCAACATCACAGCAACACACAAGCCGCCACAGTAAGGCACACTGAAAAAAAGGGGTGAAACATGAAGGCTAGTGGTAAAAAAAGGAATAATTCTACCAACCTTTTCCGTCTGAAATTGATCAAACATGCATTGATACTTATTGGCCATTGACCTCCACTCAAGTCCTCCCTCAAAGCAAGAACTCTTTCTTCTAATATCCTGGCATTCTGTAATGCTGACCTGCCCAACACAATCACGGAAGACAAAATAGGTACATAAGTAAATGTAGTGAAGAAAGTGGATGGTGCCCAGCTAAAAGAAGATATAGCACCTTGGCTTGAAATGTAACAAGAGGGCACCTAGCAGGGGAGCAAAAAAGTCCAAATGGAAGAAGCACACCAGCCTGTGTAATGATCAAGTGTCAGTGAGATCAGGTGTTAGGCATCAGAAGATCCTAAACAAACCATCTATGAGAATGAGGAGGGTCTGAGATGGAGACTCAAAGTCCATTTGTAGAAAATTGGACATTCCCTCACAGAAGGGTCACAAGGAAGGGATGAATCAGCTAGGGTGCAGTATAGCACCAAGGAAACACACAACATTACTCTAGTTCTTTAATGATTCCTCCCACTCCACCTCCACTATCATGACCCAGTTCTACCTTACAACTCTGGCTAGACAAGAGCATGTACATTGGTACATATAAGACCTCTCAGACACATAGAATCCAGGACAGATAAGCCCCTAAGGAACAGTAATGGAAGTAGCAACACCAGGAGGGTAGGTGGAAGGTGGGGTGAGAAGAGGGAGAAAGGGGGAACAGATCTCAATGATCAACATATAATCCACCACTACCCCAGGGGAACGAACAACAGAAATGTGGGTGAAAGGAGACAGTGGAAATAACAATAATTTATAATTTATGAAAATAAAATAAGACATGAAAATAACAATAATTTGCCATTTATGAAGGGTTCACAGGCGTGGGAGGGTGAGGGAGGGAGGGGGGGAAAGAAGAGCTGATATCAAGGGTTCAAGTAGAAAGACAATGCTTTGAAAATGATGATGGCTGGAAGAAGCACGCCAGCCTGTGTGATCACGAGGTGTCAATAGGATCAGGTATCAGACATCAAAGAACAAAAAATCATATCATTGTGAATGAGGGGAAATGCGGAGTAGAAACCCAAAGCCCATCCATAGGCAACTGGACACCCCCTTACAGAAGGGTCATGAGGAGGAGACGAGCCAGTCAGGGTGCAGTATAGCACCAGTGAAACATGGACAGGAGCTGCCAGAGGTTCCCCCTAGGTTCAGAAAAGAACATGGAACAAGGGATATCCTTGCTGTAAGATGGATTTGGGCTGAAAGCGGAGAATCCCAGAAAGATGTTTACTTGTGTTTTACTGATTATGCCAAGGCACTTTTGACTCTGAAGGTCATAACAAACTACAGATATTCTTGAGAAGAGTGACAATTCCAAAGCATTTAATCATGCTCATGCAGAACTTGTAAGTGGATTAAGAGGCAGCTGTGCGAACAGAACAAGGGAATAGTATATGATTTAAAATCAGGAAAGGTGTGTGTCATGGCACCATATTTATTCAACCATGTGCTGACCAGACCATCAGAAGAGTTGGTTTATATAAAAAAAATACAACACCAGGATTAGATGAAGGTTTATTAACAATCTGTGATCTGTAGATGGCACAACCTCACTTGTGGAAAGTGAGAACTTGAAGCATTTGCTGATAAAGATTGAGACCTTCGGTATGGATGACTACTCAATATTAAGAAGACCAAAATCCTTACAAGTAGACCAACAGGTAACAGCATGGTACATGGGGAAACTATTGAAGCTGTCAGGGATTTTGTCTTGCTTGTTTCCACACTCAAAATGCTCATGGAAGCAGCGTTCAAAAGAACTAAGGACATCTTGCATTGGGTACGTCTGCTGCACAAGACTTCTTGAGAGTGGTGAAGAGCTGGGAGGTTACCAGTCTTGAAGATGGGCATCATGTTTGGAAATGGAGAGGGGCAGCAACAGAGAGGAAGGCCTCAATGACACAGCTTGACACAGTGGCAGCAACAACGGGCCCAAGCACAGGACCAATTGGGAGGAAGGCTCGGGACGGAACAACCGCAGATCCGTTGTGCATAAGGTCATGGTGGTTTAGAATGGTCTGGATGACACCTAGCAACAACAAATATAGGTAAGATTCAGGAAAACCTCTAGTTTCCACAAGAGAATAAAATAGAAAAGGAAGCATATTGGAAGCATGGTGGATCTTTCCTGAGGGCACTCTAAGTTAGGCGATGAGCTGCGAACCTCAAATCCACTAGCTTCTGCAAGGAGAAAGATAAAGCTCGGGGCTCCTGTTAACAGCAATGGAAACTCTGTATAGGGTTTCTGTTACTCACAATGGACTTGACAGCGATGGGTTTGGTTTTGTTTAGATAACACTGTTAAGGAGTCCTGCTGGTGCAATGTCTTAAGCATGGGTCACCTAATCAATCGTGGGAGAAAAGTGTGACAATCTGCTTCTGTAAAAATGTACAGCCTCTGAAGCCCCATGGATTAGCTCTACTCTGTCCTTTAGCATCACCGTGAGTCAGAAATGACTCATCGCCAGTGGGATTATAGCACCGTTGCAATGACTCAGTAGTCCTTACTGTTCAAGGAGGATTCATTCCTGAGCGATGAGCAGGTACAGAGTGCAGTTTTAGTTAAAGTTGCTCCATGTTTTAAGACTGGGTGCCTTTGTAAATCAGATCTCTCCATACTTTTTTCTCACTAGATTTTTTTTTCACTTAAAAAAATTGCGTTGGGTTTCTGCACTTACCTGCTAGAAACTTATTTGGGGAAGAAACTGGGAGTTCTTTTTTATAAGCTAGTTTAGAGATTTCTGAGATTAAGTGTAAAATTATGCTCAAGAGCATGCACCACTCTAAAAATGCCATCTATTTTGTATTAGCACTCTGCAGTTACAATGAACTATTCTTCAGAAGCAAATCTTTCTCACAATAAAATGCACTTGGCATTTCAACAATTAAACTGCCTTGTACTAACTCCACCTTAAAGGAATATTGAAAGTACGGTGCGTTCCTGTGGCTTGTTTTCCTGCCATGACATCTCAAATTCACTGGTACCATGAAGTAAAATGTTCCAATAAACAGCGCCTCTGGTCCACTCGCTTTTGGATGTTCTTCCAGAGTAGCATATCTTCCCATCACCAGTTTGAAGTCTGAGATAAGGAGCAATTTTCAGAACCCTAGAGATTGGCAGGCAAGGGATTCTCCACACAAATGCTATTTGTTGCGAGACTTCTAAAGGTCAGTTTGAAGGAGGAAGGGGAGGGAAAGAGAAGAGAAAACAGCATCCGTGCCACGTGCGTTCCAGGTACACTACCAAATTAACAGAAGCGGGATAGCCAAAACCTCGACAAAATCCTTGGGAATGCTAATAAAGTCAGTTTCATTGGGTAGATAAACAAGCTGCTGACTATTGAACCGAATATTTTCCCCTCTCCTTCTTACTTGACACTACACGATGGCGCTTCCTGATCTCTAACCTCATCAGTCAATTCTCACTGAAGGGGAGAGAAGAGCTTTGTTAACATCTGCTTTTTAAGACTCTCTCATTTTTAAGTTCTTGCTAAAGCCACCTTGATCTGCCTACCAGGGACTTGAGCACATGCCATGCGCCTGCCGCCTCAGTCTCTTTTATCTTTATTTGTTTTATGGAATATTGATTTAGATTTTGGCCTATTCGCATCGCTTTAAACTTTTAAACACTGGCTCTCATAGCTAGAGGAAACACTTTGCTGAATCTAAAACACTCACCCAAGAGAACTGATTGGGGAAACACATCGACCAAAATTAGCCCTTGGCTCTGAATGTACAACTCCCATTGAAACCAGTGGAAGCTGAGCTCAGAGAATTTGAAGACACATTTTCCTTTACATTGACTAGAAAGGCTTTTTGAAAGGGCCGGGCTTGTGTGAGTTTCTGTTAAAGAAGCTGAATTAGCTCTTTGTCATGTTATAAAAAGAGAGGCAGCCTTGCGTCTCCAATTTGTCTTCTAAGGGTCCCTTTGATAGCTAACAAATCGCAGACACCCTTTTCTGTTTCTGGACACTGTTTAATATTACAAAGGAACAGGCATGATACCAAGAACTCTCAGCCTTCTATCGTTCCAACAAGACTTTACTGTAGCACTCCCTGGTCTTTTCAACCAAAATAACAATAAACACAGAGTAATATTTAGAACCAAGATAAGGAAAAATGGTGGTAGAAAACATGACTCACTGATGTTAGAAAACATTCTAAGTCTTGTCTTTATCAATCTGCCCCCGACGTTACTCCTGCTTCAAGTCCTTCTTGCTCTTTAGAAAACTCTCTTAATACGCTGTGGGTAGTGCCACAGAGAACGATCGGATTTCTAAGTGCATCCTCTTGTAGCTGAACTCACTGCTGCGGTCTTGAGGATAAATAACTAGCGTACACTAATGCTAAGAGCTTGTGCCTCGATACAGCCTTAGAGATGCAAGTGGCATGGATGTGATGCCCACAAGATCTCTGCACGCACCAGCATGCGTTTGCTCACACATGACCCAGCAACAGAGCATTTCTCCAGATCTTCCCTCAAGGTCAACAGTGTGAATAGGTTGATGATTTATTCAAGAGAGGCTTGCTCCAATTTCCCTACGTGACCACAAATCTTAAAATACACGTTGTACACATTGGTGTAAGTAAGGGCAAAAGTCATGCCTCATTTATTACTACATTCCCCTTCCTTAAGGAAGACCTTGAGTAGCTTAAGCAGTTTTCTCTTGATTGTTAACCAAAAGCTTGATAGTTCAAACCCATCGAGCTACATCTCCAAAGAAAGGCTTCCATTAAGATTGTTCTTAGGCACTATCAAGTCAGCTCCAACTCATAGCAATTCCACGGATATCCGTGCAAATGTCTGCCCAGTTCTGTACCGTCCTCACAATACTAGGATGTTCAAGACCATTCTTGCAGCCACTGTGTCAATTCATCTCTGAAAGTTTCCCTCTTCTTCTCAGATTCCTTACCAAGCATGCTGCGCTCCTGGTTTCTCCTGTAGAATTTTCCAAAGGAAAGAAGAAAACATCTTGCCAACTTTATGTCTAGGAAGCATTCATCGAAGACAAAACAGCTAAGAAAACCCTGTGGAGCTCACTTCTACTCTGCAACATCCAGGGTCATCATTAGAGGGAATAAATTGATGATAACAAACCTTTTATTTTGTCACTTAATATCATTCCTCAGGAGCCTTTGCAGTTCAGTGGTTGTGGTAGTTAGAGCTGCGTCGACTAGACATTCCTGAATAGGGGTTGCAGCGTGACCCTGCCAATCACAGTGCAGCCTGATACTGTCCCCTTGGGAGCATGGCCTTCTGAAAAGGAGGACACTTCCCCCTCCCCCTCACCTTCTTGCTTGCTGACCCTGAGAGCTCCCAGAGCCCTGCCATGCTCAACTTTGGATCCACAGGACTCTGCACCCACCAGCCAGTGATCTATGTGACTGAGTCTGAGGAGGGACTATTTATGGACTAATTTTGGACTTAAGGACTTGAGTTGGACTAGGCTAGAATGCTTTCTTGACATATAATTATTTTTTAAAAAACATTTTATTAGGGACTCATACAACTCTTTATCACAATCCATACATACATCAATTGTGTAAAGCACATCTGTACATTCTTTGCCCTCATCATTTTCAAAGCATTTGCTCTCCACTTAAGTCCTTTGCATCAGGTCCTCTTTTCTTTCCCCCTCCCACCCCACTTCCCCCTCCCTCATGAGCTCTTGATAATTTATAAATTATTTTTTGTCATATCTTGCCCTGTCCAATGTCTCCCTTCACCCCCTTTTCTGTTGTCCATCCCCCAGGGAGGAAGTCACATGTAGATCCTTGTAATCGGTTCCCTCTTTCCAACCCACTCACCCTCTACCCTCGCAGTATCTCCCCTCACACCTGATATATAATTACTTCTTGATAGAAAACTATCTCTTATACATGTACGAGTGTCACTGGATTTGTTTCTCCAGTCAACCTGGCCTAGCACAGCGGTTAAGTCCTCAGGTACTAATTAAAAGGTCAGCAGCACAAACCCAGTAGCTGCTTCATATTAAAAAAAAAAATGATGTGGCAGTCTGCTTCTGTAAAGATGTACAGCCTTGGAATCCACGTGGGCAGGTTCTCTTCTGTTCCAGAGAGTATATGAGTCAGAAGCAACTGGAAATCATTGGATTTAGGGTGAATCTTATACCATACACATATGCAATGAACTACTCTTTATTGTACTTGAAAGAGTAATGAATGATACATGTCAGGTGACACAAGGTGACTTGTGAGTTCATTTAAAATTTTTGCAAGGGTTTGAGGTCATTTAATCCACTTTTCTACTTATAAAGTAAGACTGGATTTATACCATAAGCTCAGTGTACACGATAGAGTAATGGGGCGTCCAAAGACGGGAACCTTACCTAGCCTAAGAGGGTCAAAGGAGATTTCTTGTAAGCCTTGAAGTTTCACTGTGTCTTAATACTTATGGGAGTGCATATATGAATGGGTCTAAGTACTCAAAGCAATGGGAACATTCAATTCGGGGATAGGAGCATGAGCAATAGTTTGAGGATGAGAACCTGCAGAGCATACAGGCATTGCGTTGTGGAGAAGGTTAGCCTAAGTGTGGCAGAGACAAGACCACTAGGAATTTTGGTCGGCATGATAAGGTGCTTCAAAATAGTCTATAACCAGTGAGTTATTATTTAAGGATCTTAGGCAGGGCCTGATACAGTTTCAATAGATCATTCAGACTGCGTGTTAGAAGGCAGAGTTAAGAGAGCATGGCTGCAGGGCTGTAGTGTTACCTTAATCCAGGTCAGAAAGAACAAAGGCTTCCATAGGGCAAGCAGTACTGGGGAAACGGTCAGAAAGTCAACAGGATTTGCTTCTGGTGGGAGAGGAGAAATTAGGGTGGTGATGATGGGAAAGAAGCAAAAGTCTATGAATGAAAGGTTTGCGACTTGGGTGACTAACTGGAATAAGCAAATGAGAGAAAATACTTGAGAGGAAACATGGATCTGAATGAAGACTCTGATGCCATCAAAACCCAGAGAAAGAGACTTTATGTAATGAGAAGCTTGAATATGCAGTCATCACTTAGTATAGTCACTCAAGAAACTCGATTTTGTTTTTCATTTTCTGTTTAAGTTTCCTCGGTAAGCAACAATTATTCCTCTCTGGATAAAAATCAGGAAATCCTATCATTTGGTTTGGTTTTGCTTATTTTCAGGTGATCGAACTCTAGTAGTCACAAACAATTTAACTCACAAATCCACTTTACTTTCAGTGTTTATTCTGAGATTCTTACATATGCACAGGAAGCTGCTTTTAATTGAATTTCTTCCAATGTGTATATCTTACATAAAATTCTTTATTCTAAAATTTTTGTCTAATTAAAAAATTTATTTTATTGCATAATTCTGGTTAAAAAATTAAATTAAAAAACCATACTCACCGCCATCCAGTAGAGGCTGACTCTAAACTTTCATTGGTATAAGGTGTGCATCGAGCTACATTAGTTAGTACAATCTCCGTTGCAAAAATGATATTTGAACTATCCCATCGCCAAAATTCTCTCCTTAAGCTACCCTTTTATAATCGCATCACCAGTTTTCAAATGTTTTCCTCTTCTGTACTTTGTCTTTCCATACTCAACACAATCCTTCACAAAACAAAAGCATTTTGTACTGAAGAAATTAAATTCATAACGTGGTTTTCCTTTTTCCTTTATAGATCATGCTTGTGCTCTTTTGTCTTAGAAAACCTACCCAAGACTTCATTGCATTTTGTTCTGGTAAATAGTTGGCTACAGCAATATGAGAGGGTATCCCCAAAAAACCAGAATTCTTTTTTCAAAGCTAAATATTTAATTTTTTTAACAAAGCAACTTTATCACCTGAAAGGTACTCTCCATTACACTTATTAAATTTGTCCTATCTGCTATTCCATTCTTGGAAACATTTTTCAAACTCATCTCTTTGGATGGCTGACAGCACCTCCCTTGTTTTTTCTTCACTACTTTCTTCATTATCAAATATCTGTCCTTTCATGTCCCTCTGCATTCATGGAAACAAAAAGAAGTTGCACGGAGTGAAATCAGGTGAGTAAGGTACATGGGGCGAGAGATGAATGCTGTTTTTTACCAAAAACTAGTGCACTGAGATAGCTGCTTGAGAAGGTGCTTTGTCATGGTGCGCAAAACCAGTCCCCTGTCTGCCACAAATCAGGTCTTTTTGTTGCACACTGTTATGCAAACTTTTCAGAACCTAAATAGAAGCTTGATTAACAGTCTGACCTAGTGGAATGACCTCCAAATGCACTATCCCCCTCACACACATCAAAACACAAATGAACATCGTCTCGATCTTCCATTTTACTTGATGAGCTTTTGGGAGGTGAAGTAGCGATGACGTTCCATTAAAATTTGCTGAATCAAGTTCCAAGATAGTCCAGATAGCTTCGATAGTCCGTCATCAGTCTCTTCAATGGTCCATCGTCAGCCTTCAATCACAAGTGCATAAATTCTGTCGACATTTTCATCTGTTGGCGAAGTTGACAGACATCCAGAGCAAGGCTGTCATCAATCAATACTTCACCTTTTATGAAACAGGAAAACCACTCACACACTTGAGCTTTCCCCATAATTCTGTCCTTGTCAGCTGTGTTCAACATCACAACAGTTTCTGCAGCATTTTTCCTGAGCAGGAAACAAAATTTCACAGCCACACCCTGTTCTCTTAAGTTGGCCATCACAAAAAATGCCATTTGAGCAAAACTACTTATATGAAAAAAATCACTGTGGCCCCAGAGAACCTTCCAAAGCGACACCACTGGATGCACTAACTCAGAGTGAATTACTTGATGCTCGCCTAGTGGGAAAAATGAATACTATGAAAGCTCCACCCAGTGGATCTTTTTTCAGGTTTGGGGCGGGTACCCCTCATCGGTTCAAACAATCACAAATATGAGGATGGTGCAGGACTAGGCAGAGCTTCATTCTGTTGCATGTAGGGTTGCTATGAGTCAGAATCAACTCCCAGGCAAATGACAAATGCAGCAAGAAAATGGTTTATGGCTTTACTTTGGACATTTAAATCTGTGCTTCATTTGGAGTTGATTTTGCATATGGTGTGAGATTTAGGTATAGTTTCTTTTTTTCTGTTTGTTCTATGAATATCCAATTGTCTAGCACCATTCAATGAAAAGATTCTTCTTCCATTGAATCACTTTTACACCTATGTCAAATCACGTGGCTATAGAACTTTTATGGGCTTATTTATGAAGTGCCTCTTCTAGTACATTGATCAATATTTTTATACTAAAGCACCTTGAATAATGTAGCTATATAATTTGTATTGATATCACTGATAACAGATAAACTTCCAACTTGATTCTTATTTTCCTATTTTATTTTAAGCTATATTTCCTTCATTTGCCATTTTATAAATTGTAGAAAACTTTTTTTCTATATTTACAAAAATCATGCTGGTATAGTGATAGAAATCATCTTAAACTTGCCTATCAATTGCAGGTCTTTGACAACTCCATCATGCTTATTTTTTTATTTGTTTGTTTTGAGATCCTTGGCATACAAAGTCTTAGCATCTTTTGTTAGATTTACATTATTTCTTTGTAGTGACTAAAATAATACTTCATTTTTCATTTCAGCTTCACGTTGCTGACTCAAAATTAGCTTTTTCTTTGTTTTCCTATCCTACAACCCTACTGAACATACATACTAGTTCGCAAAGTCTTTTCATAGATTTATGAACATTTTCCAAGTATACTGTCATGGTTTTTGAAAGAGAGGCAGTTTGTTACTTCTTTTCTGATTGCTGTTTATTTGATTTTCTTTCTCGACTACACTGGATAGAATTTCCAGTACTATGAACAGCAACACTGAAGGTACATATTCTTCTCGTTTTCCACGCTTTAAGGGGAGTCTACGGACAGAGCAGGACCAGGCAGCATTCCATCCTGTTGTGCATGGGGTCACCATGTGTCCCTCAATTTTGCTGAGTGTTGGTGAAAGTGCTAATGCTCCTGGGCCTTCCTGACACCACCCTGTCACGTGAATTTCCAGGCCTTCTCATGGTCTCCCCTGACACTGGGAAGTTGAAGGGAAGCTCATTTACCACTAAAAGGTAATGAACATCTAACACCATCCAAGAGGACTACTGGGGCAAACAATTACAGTGTGACTGTCAGGTGACCATTTGGGTTCTCCCCTCAACCTCAGAGGTGACAGGAGGGACACAGCTGATGCCTGTTTTGTTTTTATTTGATTTCTGGGTGCTTGAATGGAGTAGAAAAGTGACTATCTTGAAGTTATCTGGCTTAGTAGGCTTCCCCTTTGCTTGTCCTTTGGCCAGAAAGACCAAGGTTTTGTTGCTCGTGTTTTGCCTTTACCCATTTGCATTTCCAGGTCATTACCTTCTCCAGTATGTTGTCTGGTTGTTTCAGGCAAGGAGAAACTCCTAGAACTCCCTGCCATGTCATTTCCAGGTGTTAGGATCTGTAGCTTATCTGCATTCTCTTCAATTTGTAGAATATTCTCTTCTTGGTGAAAGGAATGGGGGGAAATACACCCACTCGGTCCTTTTGGAAGTATACATCCTCCAAGGCACAAACAGTTTTAAGTTTCAGGCATGTTCTCAAATGTTTTTATTTCCCAGCTAAAGTCTCTAAGAAAAGAAGAGGGATTGGCTTCTTGCTTTTTGTTTGCTTTCCCTGTCTTGGGGTTACAGCACATCCACTAACAAGATAATCACTGTTCTTGGCCCAACTGTAGTCAACACCATGAAGGGAAAGGAAGAGAAAATGGTAGCATAAGCTCTACAACTGGAAGATATTAAAAGTTGACTCTCGTATCGGCACTTTCACAGATACTCCTCAAGCTCTTTGTCCAAGCGACTCTGATAGAACTCCCTTTGCACAGAGGGGCCTCACTTTGGGCCAATGCTACCCATCACTCCTCAGCTGTAGCCCCAATAATACATGCTGACGTTGGTGTCAGCCCCAGGGGTTCCTCTTCGGGAAGTGTCCCACTGACGTGATCCTTTCTTTGGGTCATTTATCTATTAACAAAAAAATCAAAAATTCCATTGCTTTGGTCATAATGATGAGGAGAGCAATAACAGATCAAAGTTCCTATATGGTACTTTCTTTAACCTGACCTCATTTATTATATCTCCTCAATTCAGGGAACCTCATAAGCTTTCACTTGTCCTTATTTGTGAGGACAAGGAAGGAAAGTAAGTATCGCTAAGGTTTTTCCAAAGAACTCCTGGTCAGCAAATCTTCTGCTATTTTTGATGCTCTCCCTTTTCACGTCGGTTGTGCATACAACCACTACAAGTTGGAGCCAACAGCAACCGTGGCTTATCGTACGTGGACAGTAAGCAAAGCATTCCTGAGTAATCCAGCTTGGTCTCCATCATGTCTGTGGAAAATGTGTTTAATGCTCTTGTACCTCTCCTGGGTTTCTGCTAGTATCATATCTTGGTGCATAGAGCAAACATCTTGTTACACAGTTACAAGGGCAAATTTACAGGTGCTCCATAAATCTTTGCTGAATAAATGTAGTACTAGTGCATTTATGTAGCACTTCCCTCAATTGATTAAAGCAAAATAGAAGGCTGCTGAACTAGATCGGCTTCGTTCATGACACCACATAGTCAGTTCTTGTACTATGGACGGTTGACTCGAATTACACAGAAATGCTATTATTCAACCAATGCTTTAGTAGCATATAACAAATTAGATGGCATGCTGTAATCATGTGTTATTGGAATTGGTGATAATTTACTTATTATCTGGAATGGGCTTCTGAAAAATATTTCTCTTTCCATTAAGGATTTCATTTCTAGCATTCACTTGTCAGTTAAATCCTCACATCACTAATGTAACTTCTCATCATAGGAAGAATTGAATATTCATGCCTAGCTCAAATCACTGTTATTCTGGCCCGTAGCTTTTCTTTCTCTTTTTTTTTTTAAGTCTCTCAGATTGTTAACCCATAATTTGTGTGAAAAATGCACTACAGTTTGCCATTTATACCCTCTCCTTTCAGCTTGTTCCATGAACTGTAAATTTGGGAGGGGATTACATTGGATTTTTGGGGAGGATAGGGTCACAAAAATTAGACACATGAATAATAATCTTACCATTTGTCCTACTTCTTCTTATCTTCCTAATAAAACAGGCTTCATTTGCTACTGAACTGCTCTTCTAAAGTTTTACCATCATACTAATAAAGAGTCTTAATAAAAATCACTTCAAATTAGTCAACGTGAGAATTGCCCATGCATATGAACAGGATGAACTGCTATGCTAACATGTCACACACGCACATACACACATACACGAAGTACTGCGTTTTCTACCTGATAAATGGACTTGCCTTTTAATTTTTTATTACCTTGTTTGGTAATGGACCAATATATATACTCTAGCATCTTTTGTAAAAATAATGAAGTCTTTTTAATATGAGATTTCATGACAGTGCTCTGCTATTAATAAACTTTACTGAGAGTACAGGGAGACTGCTGAGGTTGGTTTGAGAATTATTGGATCTGCAGATGAGTGAAGCGAATGAGTCACGCTCAACTATATCAAAAATGTTTTCTCGAATGATTTGTATGCTAAACAGTTTATAATGGTTCTGGCCAGGAGCATAAGAAGCCACCATTAATTCACACTGATAACCCAGGGTTGGCATTTATTTTTACCAGGCAATGTAAAAAACAAGCCCAAATTATTGTTGATGTTTAATATTAATTAGGCTCTCTCTTTCTGAGTTCTCTAAGGAAGTCTGTGATAGTAAATTGACCATTAAATGGATAAGTATGGCCTAAAACTAGACGTTCCCATTGGGGAGTAATTCAAGCAAGGGTTGAGTTGGACGAGCTGAGTCCCATAAACATCCTCCAGAATATGCTCTGTGCTTATTTTCTAGGAGCTTACATTCTGAGAACTGGCATTTGTCATATGGTTTAATATAAAACACTTCTTAAATGAATATTAATTGCACCTTAATACCATAATCCTCTTACAACACCTTTTCAAAAAGCCATGAGCCTAGAATTCATTAACAAAATAATAACAATGATTTTCCTTACTGTTAATTCACAGTAGCACGCACAAGTTCTCTGCGTGTACTCCATTTAGCTAACATGCCACAATCGGCACGGCGTCCTCCACAGCGGATGTTTCTGCACTATGTGCAACTCGTCCTTGGCACCCTTGCTCCTAAATAAGGGTATCAGGCTTGCCTGGTCTCTGTCTACATGATCACCCTGGAATGTTGTTTTCGCATCCTCCTTCCTCCTTGAAAGGTCCTGTAGTTACTAAACCTCATCTGTTTACCATGCGTCCTCTCGTCAGATTTTGTCTTCCTTGATTCAGACTTGTTGCCAAGGTTTCATCAAGTTTTAGACAATTTTGCTTATTTATTTGTCTCTATATTATTGTGGTTACTCAAAAAATGTATCACTGTCATCGAGTGGATTCTGACTCATATAGACCCTGTAACAACCCCTTCAGACAGAGTAGAACTACCCTTGTGAATTTCCACTGCTGTAAATCTTCACCAGAGCAGAAAATCTCATCAGGCTCCCTTGGAGCAGTGGGTGGGTTCAAACTGCTAACCTCGTGGTTGGCAGCCCGATGCACAGCCAAGTCACCCGGGCTCCAACACTAGCAAGACATTAATAAAATAGGTAAGAAAAGGCAAATGCCTTAACAAACTGACCAGACTTGACCAAGGTTATCACCAGTTATTACTACCTACACTACAGAGGAAAAAAAAGATCAAATGTGAATTTCAAATTACATTTACAAACTAAGGCAGGCTCTGGAAATTCAGTAGTCTCAGCTGTAACGTGATGGGTTAACAATTTACACTTTCAGGGAAAAAAGTAAGAGGCCAAAATAACAGTGATTTGAGCTAGACATGAATATTCAATTCTGCCTATGATGAGAAGTTACATTAATGATGTGAGGATTTAACTGACAAGCAAATGCTGAAAATGAAATCCTTAATGGAAAGAGAAATATTTTTCAGAAACCCATTGCAGATAATAAGTAAATTATTACCAACTTCAATAAAATATGATGATGAACATGCAAACCTTTAATGTCTAAGATTAGGCATTACTAAACAATAGAGGTTTCAGAAAGATGAGCACTTTTTCATATTGCTTTTATTTTTAAAGTACCCACCTCTCCTGGAGATTTCTTTCTGCTACTAAAAAAAATAGAAGCTGTTGGAGGGCATTAACAGTATTCTTTGCTTTTTAAAGCTATAAGGAAATAATTGACTTTTTGCTTTCTACATTAATAAATGAGATTTTTCAAAGTCATTATGTTTTCTTGGACATAACAGTAAATACTTGTAGTTTATAAATTAAAATAAATACCAGTAAACAATATTTATGCCTACATCAAGATGGAATGTGCCCATTTGTAATAGTTTAATATATAAACATTTTCTACTGTATGCAGTGTGTAGTTTTACTTTGTTGTTCTCAGAAGCAAAGGAAGAAAAACCAACCTTTAAGAGCTTCTTGTTAGCAGCACTGCTCCACAAAAAGATGGGGGGGTGGGCGGGGAAATGTACTTGGAATTCACAGTGGGATAGTCCTACCAGAAGAAATGCCTAGGAATACTTGTCAATGGATTAGCCCTGTGTGTTTGGAGAGCTAAGAATTCTTCTTTTTTTTTCATTTCTACTTTAGCATTTGCCTCATAATAGCTGCATGGATCAGCTCTCCCTCGTAGGATTTGGAGTAGAACTGGGCACATTAGGGGTTCCCAGAACTTGTTTCAGAGGTAGACCCCCTGCCTTTCTTCTAAGGTAACTCAGGGTGAACTTACCTCCAATTTCCCGGTTAGCAGTCACCTGTGTTCACCATTTGCATCACTCAAGGACTCTGCTGGCCTCTTGTTTAATCATTCGACCCAGAGATAAAAATACAGACATCTTTTCTGAAACAGAATGAGAAAGGAAATCTGCAATTGAGATAAGGGAGTAATTCTAATGTCTACAGAGTCTGAAGTGCATGAACATGAATGTTCTTAAGTAGGAGGAATTTGGGAACTCTGGGAATTAAAATTCAAGAGCTGTCTAGTTTCATCATCAGCCGTTGATGCTCTATAAACGCCAAATCCAAATGGATTTTCTCCTGCCTCGCACACAGTGGTTGAACATGACTTTTATCTCTGAGTGGCCAAAGCTATCCACAATGAAAGATTCAGAATTATCTTCATAACATTTCTGGAAATAATTATCTGGGAAAAGTGGGGATGAAATTCCTTTGGAAAATTATCACTTACCTTCTCTTGAGTGTAGATTGAATTAACAAAATTCTAGTAACTCTGTTAAACTTCTAAATGGAGGTAACAGAGAAAACTAATTTTCTCGGTAGTGAATGTAAATGCCTTCCCAGGGTTCAAATCCCCCAAACTGCTGTTTTTGATAGGGGAACACAAGGCTTTCTAAAATGTTTTCTCAAAGAAGCTTTTCATCATTATGCATGTATTCATGTATTTATTCATTGTATAGGGCATACAACATAATACTAAAGACTGTCCGGAGCCCTGAGTTAAAGAAGCCTATAGTTTCTCAAAGAATACTTTGTGTTATGTATAACTGCTCCTCTAGGACAATGGTTCTCATCTTTTCTCACGCCGCGACTCTTTCATACAGTTTGTCTTGTTATGGTGATCCCAACCATAAAATTATTTTCGTTGCTACTATGATTTGGGCGTCCTCTGTAAAAGGGTCGTATGACTCCCAAAGGGGTCATGACCCACAGGTTGAGAACCACTGCTCTAGAAGAAGCTTTGGTGGTATATCAGGGCTAAGCGTTGGGATGCTATCCATGGTTGGTGGTTCAAAGCCACCAGTAACCACTGAGATAAAGATGGGTTTCTGCTCTTGTGAAGGTTTACAGCCTCAGGAACCCCTGGGAGTGGATCCTCTGTCTGCCCTGTGAGGTGCAATGAGCTAGAGAGTCTTGGGTTTGGTTTGGGGATTTTGTTCCTTTGAAATACTTTGGGAAACAGTACCCTAGGCAATCAAAAAATGACATGAGTCTAAACTAAATCAGACCCAGCATTTGCCTGCTTGGTTTCCATCAGCTCTTAGTGATCTACCCTCCTTGTATACACCTCCAAGAGATCCCATTTGAATTTGGAAAGAAAAGGGATTCCTTTTTTTCTATGAAAAATCAACATAGATCACAGAATGGAATGTGAAGGTCTTTAGGAATCTGCAACTTAAAGATATAAGAAGTGAACTGAGAAATAAATATTCATGAAAATGAAAATGGGATCAAAATTATATCGAAACCACAAAATAAACCACTGCCATCAAGCGATTCTGATCCATGGCAACCCTACATAGGGCTTTCAAGACTGTAAATCTCTATGGGAGCAGACAGTGAAATCTTCCTCCTGCTGAGCTAGCTATTAGTGGGTTTGGACCTCTGACCTCACGGTTGACAGCCCAGTGCTTAAGCCCCCGGTACTACCAGGTCTCTTTCAAATTCACACAGGGCATAAAACCAGGACTGGAGTCTGTCCTCCCTGTACCCAGCAACTTTGTCCAATTCAGAAACCTATGTTTGCTCTCCCTTATTCTGCAACCTTGCCCCCCATTCATCCACCCCTCTTGGCCTACGCTCAGCAGGGCTCCCTGCTCAATCAACCCCCCCCCCACCTTCTTGTAGACTGCACTTCACTTCTCCCTTGAACTTCAGCCCCCTACTGTCCATTAGTTGGATATAAATGTTTTCTCTGACCTCCAGATGCACACACTGCCCGGTCCTACTATACATATGTCATAAGGAACCAGAAAGAACGCAGATCTCCAAACTACTAGTCAACACATCATTCTTCACACTAGATTCACTATCTCACTGTCTCTTCTTTAAATGCCCTCATTTATCTTATTGAAAAGATTAATAAAGATGGTAAATTCCCATGGAGAAGGGAGAGGAACTTTAAGATTAAAAAAAACCATTTATCTTTATTTGATCTTTGGACCAACTAAACACTGTACTAAGCTTTAGTTTTTGTTTTAGTTTTTCTACTAAAAACTATATAACCAGTCATCAGTTTGCAAAATGGTTTTAGAGTTGACCAGATTGAATGTTGAGTTCTGTAATATATATAAGCAACAAACATCCTCACAGAAAATAATTTTTAAGTCTTTCATAAAATATAATGAGGAGAGCATGTGGGTGCATTTGAAATGGTATGGTCTGAATACAACAAGATTTAGATTATGGAAAAAGTCCTCTAACTGATGACTATTTAATTTTGCATAAACTGATATATTTGATTCTACAAAAGATCAGAAGATTTGAAAACTCAAACTGATTAAGAAAATAAATGGTAAATTGTATACTCATATAGTATAGCTCAATAACTTATTATATTTGTCTTTTTATATCACTAGAAAATTACACAAATAAACATTTGGACTCTGGCACTACCAAATAAAAAGTATTTTTTCTCTGTAAGGAAATACTCTCTCTTATTGCCAACCAGGACACCTTCACATTTATTAAAGCTCTCAGTGTACTTTTCAAAAGGATAGGAAAGACATAATTTCTTCCTGGTCTTAAAAGTAAAAATTTCTAATTAAGAATTTTTAAAGGTTATTTTTAAAGTGAGTGTTAGAGGAGAATTGTGCAAAGACTTTTCAATTCGTGCTATAGAATCCAGGTTCTTCTGGTTCTGGTGATGCGCACCAGGAAACCAACGATGAGCATGATCGGTGATTCTGAACATTCTGAACCACCTGCCAGAGCTCAAATGAATGACAACAGTCTCTCTCTCCCTATATCATCTTCTTCTTTTCTCTCTCTCTCTCTCTCTCTCTCTCTCTCTCTCTCTCTCTCTCTCTCTCTCTCTCTCACACACGCACGCACGCACGCACGCACGCACGCACACACACACACACACACACACTCCACACACAGACTAACCTTCAATCAATCTTTAAACTTCTATTTATTCTATCTAGGGAACTAAGATTTGGGACAACATGATTTTTTTTTATTTCAGTTTCATGACTTTCTATGTATACAATGCTTCCTGCCAAATAGTAGAGACATTAGAATTGTAGCTCTCGCCTGTAATCATATGCGCTGTCCTCTAGTTGACCGTCTGCACCAAAGAAAGGCACTGTTGTCCAGAAGCGCTCCTTTGCCCTTGTGATTACCACTTTACTCCAAAAGATTTCCAAGGATGAAGCGATTATATTGCTCCAACTACTGTGTTCACTCTACTGAGTCATATTTTGGCTAAGAGCCTCATTGAGGACAGAGTCAGTACTGAATTCAGATAAATTTATTCTTCAATATTTTAAAGACTTATATAACAAGCACCTACTGGCGATCAAGTGCAATAAAATTCAGTGTTAACATCAAAATAGCATCAATAAATGTATTATTTGATTTAAATAATGCAGCAAAACAACAGCAGCAACAACAAAATAACCCTTCTGAACTAAAGTGAATTTCTTTCAAACCTGACACTGATTCTACTCTAAATTCAGATATGTACTCTGCTGGTAAAAATGTAGCCTCCATGTGGAGTATTGGTTATACCAAAGATTGTGGCTAGTTACATAAAATGAAAAATTAAAATGAAATATAGCAGCACTCTGCTAGAACATTAACCAAACCTTCTAATTCAAAACCTTCAAATAGTATAACAAATAAAATCATTATAAAACAAAAAGATACAGCAAAACTCCATTTACTGAAACAATCTTTGAAAGTATATCGTATTCTCCCTCACATGGTTGTGCTTCTAGAGACAACAGTCTGTCTAAGAAGTCTCCTTGCCCCAAATCTTAAAATACTTCAACGCTCAAAACAATTGCTTTAATTACAATTTGTACTTTCAACATAAATTAAATAAGTTGGTTGCTCTCTACACGTTTTGTTCAACATTTGCAATTCGCTTTAAATCTCTGGGTCTCAGTTTCCTCCTTTATAAAGCTCAGGAAAGCATGAACAATGCAGTTCAGTCACAAGAACTATATGGGTCAGCGCGGTCCCTGGGGAGTGAAAGGATCAGGCGCTTGCCTGCCAGTCAAGTTATGTTTGGTGTTTGAAAGACTTGAAAACTTCATGGGGGTTAGTTCTATTCTACCCTCATGGAGTTGCCATGAGCCCAACATTGATGTGGGGAAAACTGGTTTTGGATTTTTGTTTGTTTCGGTAGGTCAGTGGTTTTCACTGTAAGGTGTCTTAGAGATGCTTCAGAGACACAAGACATGCAAAGGCCCCTGGCATCTTACTGGGTTCTATGTTGAACTAGCAGCCTCAAAATCAGCAGCTTCAATCCACCCATTTATATGTGAGAGAATGATGAGGCTTTCTGCTCCCATGAAGAGCTGCAGCCTGGGAAACCGAGAAGGACTGCTCTACTCTCTCCTGCAGGGTTCCTGTGAGTCTACATCAACTTGAGGATACAGAATTGTTTTCTGTTTGTTGTTTGTTTGTTTGTTTGTTTGTTTGTTTTAGTATTGAGATCCTAAAAAGACCCCATGAAAAAAATGTGAATGAAACCACTCAATACAAGCAAATAAGTGAAGTTGAAATAGTGCATTTGCAAAAAAATAAGAAGAAGAAGAAGAAATATTATACATCTTCAAGATAAGTTTCCAAGGCCCACCGTACCTCCAAAGAGGCTGCTGGCCTATTTATTCCAATCTAGAAATCCTCCACATTTTACTGCATACACCTACTATTCTGTAGTTCATTTTATTTTACCCAACCTTTGAAATGGCAACTGTACTCAAAAGAAAGTGGACTTTGAATTCTCTGGTCAAAAGAACATGGCTTTAGGATCAAATCAGTTGGGGCTCAAATTTCTAATCATTGGCATGCTTTTTTAATAGCCTCAGTTTCTCCATTTCTAACCCCAAAATAATAACATTTATCTCACAACACTTTAGTTGATTAAATAGTACATATAACTCCAATGTCAAAACTTAAATATTGGGTGGCTTTCCCTGTGCTGTGAGATTTCTAAAAAAAGTGCTTTGCGCATCCAATCCTAGGACCTGACATCACCACTAGTCCTTCCATTTCCAAACTGCTGGTAATTCCAGGATATTCTATTCCATGGCCTCCTGTGTCCTTCATCCTCTGGCTTCTTCAAATGTTACGTCTGCTTCAGTCTACCTTGACGGTCCGCCTGCTGGCAGCAGGTTTTGGACAATCATAAGCAGACATGGGACTTCTGACATTTTCTCCCACACCTGAAATTATGTTCCATATCTCCCTCCAGAACTGAGTGGGTGTTCTCAATATTTGTCCTTCTATTATGAAGGACAAACCCTAATACTATCTAGCACGCATATCCTAAGGAAAGAAAATTCATCTTCTTTATTATTAACAGTTGTGGAAATGAAGAGTCAAAATAAACTGCTAGTCGTTGTAATCATATTTCTATCTCTATCAGCCCCTTATTATTTAGCAGTTATGTCATTTACCTCCATGTTACTCAAAGTATAGTCCATAAACCAACCACTGTCAACATGATGTGAGAACTTATTAAGCATGCAATACCCTGACCATGCCATACTGTGGCATTGAATCCACAAGTCATGCCAGATCAGCCCCAAGAGTTCACATCAGCAAGCCTCAGCCAACTAGTGGCATGCATTCTTTGTTTCTAAAATCAGTTCAGGATGTGGACAATCTCAAGGTTATCCAGTTAGAGTGGGATTTAGAACTGGTGTCAGTGCTTGTCAGCAGAAGCCCTGTCTTCCCCCACACACAAACCCTCGCCATTGAGCCAAATCTGACTCACCCTGTGCCTGAAATATGAATAAAGAAGTGTGGACCCCGGTTATTCTGTGCGCCCATCCGATGATCACAAAGGAAGACAGCCTGCAGAGAGATCTAACACCAAGGGAGTGCCCGTGAATCGCAGCAGGCTGGAACCACGGCTCTGATGCACAATCCTGTGGAGCTCACAGTGCGTTTTCAGCAGCAAACAAATTTAGTTATTTTACCAGACCGGGTGCACAAACTATAGCCTATGGGCCCAATGTGACCTGTCCTACTTCCAGACACTTGTTCTTTTTCACAAGGTGTACAAGACAGACCGAGGAGGAAAAGGAGAACTCGAAGGTTGAGAGGGAAGAAGGGTAGAGGGGAAATGGGAAGGGGAAGAGGACCCCAAGAACTCGAAGAAAGAACAGCAGCAGCACCAGGAACCAGTGTGGTTGTACAGGGTTCAAGTACTTACTACACAATCCCTTACCGTGTAAGTTTGTCAGTTTGGAACTCAACCAAAGCACCCACACATCTATGCCGAGCACACCAACCTTGACCTCTTCATGCACCTAAAGTCCCTGGTGTTTTGTAGGCTTCCAGTTCCTGATAGTTCTTACTGTCGTTCCCCTGCTAAATTCTTCTTTCACTAACATTGTGTGATAGGATACATAAAACCAGTAAAAGGTGCAAGCATTCCTTAAAAACATTTCTTTCATCTGCAATTCTAACATTCGTCAAGAGATAGTATTCATTACGAGGTTTATAATGATTCTGTGAAACACACTGCCTAGGACCCACTCTAGGTGCACTGCTCATTAACTGCTAGACCACAGGCACACACACTGTCCCACTTCTAGGTGACTGACCTTCCTCATCTACATTGGGAATGGGATTAATAATCCCTACCTCATTTGAGTGACATAGTGCTTGAATGGATGTAAAATGCTTCCTACTGTGCCTAACACATGGTAAAACAAAATTAATAAAGACGATCTTTTTAAAGCATCTGGGGTCTTAAAGGCTTGAAGATAAACAAGCGGCAATCTAGCTGAGAAGCATCAAAGCCCACATGGAAGAACCACACCAGCCTGTCTGACCACAAGGTGCAGAAGGGACCAGTTATCAGACATGAGAGAACTAAAAATCATATCAATAGGTGCCCACCTCCCTGATACAATCAATGAAGCCAAACGTGTGCATAAGCAAATGTGATGAAGAAAGCTGATGGTGCCCAGCTATCAAAAGATATAGCATCTGGGATCTTAAAGGCTCGATGAAAAACAAGTGGCCATCTAGCTCAGAAGCAACAAAGCCCACATGGAAGAAACACACCAGCCTGTGTGATCACGAGTTGTCAAAGGGATCAGGTATCAAGCATCAAGGAACAAAAATCAGATCATTGAAAAGGTGGGTGAGTGCAGAGTGGAGACTCAAAGCCAATTGGTAGCCAACCAGACACCCCTTATTGAAAAGGGTTGTGGGGAGGAGATGAGCCAGTCAGGGTGCAGGGTAGCAATGATGAAACATATAACTTTCCTCTAGTTCTTAAATGCTTCCTCCACCTCACTATCATGATCCCAATTCTACCTTACAAATCTGGCTAGACCAAAGGATGTACATAGGTACAGAGAGCAACAGGAAACACAGGGAATCCAGGACAGATGACTCTTTCAGGACCAGTGGTGAGAGTGGCGATGCCTGAGGGTGGAGGGAATGTGGGGTAGAAAGGGGGAACTGATTACAGGAATCTACGTATAGCCTCCTCTCTGGGGGAGGGACAGCAGAGAAGAAGGCAGGGGAGACATCAGACAGTGTAGTATATGACAAAATAATAATAATTTATGAATGATGAAGGGTTCGTGAGGTGGGGGAGTGGGGAGGGAGGGGGAAATGAGCAGCAGATATTAAGGGCTCAAGTAGAAGGCAAATGTTTTGAGAATGATGATGGCAACAAATGTTCATATGTTCTTGACACAATGGATGTATGGATGGATTGTGATAAGAATTGTATGAGTCTGCAATAAAATGATTTTTTTTAAGACTCTCTTTATTAGGTCCCTGGGAGTGAAAATGGATAATGTATTCAGTCAGTAGCCAAAAGTGTGGAAGATGATATTCATGCAGAGGTACCTCAGAAGGAAGACTTGGTGATATATTTCCGGATGGGTGGGGGGAGTCATTGCAAACCAGTTAGAGGATAGTTCTACTCTAAAATATATGGGCCACTGAATCAGAATCAAATCAATGAAAACTATTTTTTTATCTTTTTTTTGTTTGCTATTCATTTTCTTAACATCACAGTTTTGCTTAAAAGTGTTTTTTAAAATGTTCATATGCCGATAAAAAGCCATCCTTATGTTGGCCCCCAAGCCCACTGCTAGCTTATAGCGAACATTAGTAGAGAGGTATAATTATTCAGGGAAGTATTCAGGTATAAAAGTACACAGCTCTGCGAGTAGGGGGGAGATCCTATTTCTCCCAACTAACAACGCTCTTTAGGGATCACTGGTATTCTCACTGGATTGCTGTAACCCGCTGTCCATTGTTGTTGAGGAGTGAGAGTTGGGGGTTGGTGTAAGAATAGCCTTTGTTGTCCACCAGTTCTCAAATCATGGTGATAGGAAAGACAGTCTGAAAATATGCCTGAAGAAATTGCTCGTCCGATGCTTTTGGTTAAAACTTGAATCTTCCATGTCTGAGAACAGGAAATGCCCCGAGAGCATTCCTTTGGACCTTTCTTTACTCCCTCTCCTTTCTCCCCTCAGACTTTATTTTAGATGGATATCGAACAGGAAATTCCACTCAACTAAGAAACGGTGAGACGTCAACTAGAGATCAAAGAGTGGATCTCATTGGGAAATCAGTATGGAGACCAGCCCAGAGAGTAGACAGAGAAAGGCTGGATGATGGATGGATGGATGGATGGATGGATGGATGGATGGATGGATGGATGGATGGATGGATGGATACTGGTAAAATGAGAGCCCACCTCTGTTTCATTTGCTCCTTCGCTGAAGCTAACACTAGTAGCTTTCATTTATGTCTAAGATACAACTTTTTAAAAGCAGACCAGTTGATTTAAGGCAAAATTCAACTCAAAAGACTGGCACGATCTACAGAGGAGACATAGCCACAGAACAGCTTTAATGCCCCAACACCGGATAGATGAGGGCATGTAGGGTGCTGAGAGACATAACAGTGATTTGCCACTTACTGCTAAGTGTTGCCAAATGCACTTTAAGTACCTCGTGTACTGGAAATACACTGCAAATTACCTTCCTTGTGTTGTGAATAGGAACAAAGGCTTTTTCTTTCTTTCCTGTTTATGTTATCGATCACTGCATATCCAAATCCACCTCTTTGTCTCTTAAGAGATTGATATATAGGACGCACAGCACTTTTACCTTCTGGGTTTGAAAGTCATAAGCTAGCACACAGTGTGACTTCCCGGACGAATCTCCTCATCTAAAGGCAGTTTAAACTTCTTACATCGGGAAATCCCAGATCTTGTGCAAATACTAAACATTCACAATTTATTTTGAGGTTCTCTAAAGACAGAAGTATATGGTAGGTTTATTCTTGATCCAAAAATCACCTAGAAGTGTAACTCTAAAACTCAATATTACTAAAGATCTCTAGTATTGTTCTGTAATGCAGATCTGTAAGTGGGCTTCCAAATCTGAAGATTATTATCTTTATTTAAACTTGCTTGCAAAGTAAGAAACCGTTATACACATCCATGAATAAAAATGCAGGTTCAGAAACCAAATGTAAAACATTAATTAATAAATGGTAAATGATTCTATACTATATAAACTTTCTTAAAGTTTTAATCTATGACAAATTATTAAATCTTAAGAAGCTTTTGCATTTATCATACTTGTCACACTTAATGATTTTTAACCATGTAATGTAACCTGCTTACAGTAAAAGCTCAAACAGAATAAAAATGGAATTGTATCTATATTGTTAAAGAGAAACAGATATACATATATCATTATATAGGCCAATGTGGCACACATCAACTACTTGGTATGACTCTTTTATCCATAATCTTTTTAAAATCATTTTATTGGGGGCTCATGCAACTCTTATCACAATCCATACATACATCAAATGTGTAAAGCACATTTGTACATTCATTGCCCTCATCATTCTCAAAACATTTGCTCTCCACTTAAGCCCTTGACATCAGCTGCTCAGTTTCCCCCTCCTCTCCCCTTCCCCCCATTCCTCATGAACCATTGATAATTTATAAATTATTATTTTTTCATATCTTATACTGTCCAATGACTCCCTTCACCCACTTTTCTGTTGTCCATCCCCCAGGGAGGAGGTTATATGTAAATCCTTGTAATCAGTTCCCGCTTTCTACCCCACTCTCCCAGTATCACCACTCTCACCACTGGTCCTAAAGGGATCATCTATCCTGGATTCCCTGTATTTGCAGCTCCTATCTGTACCAGTGTACATCCTCTGGTCTAGGCAAATTTTTAAGGTAGAATTGGGATCATGATAGTGGGGAGGGGGGAAGCATTCAGGAACTAGAAGAAAGTTGTATGTTTCATTGTTGCTACATCACACCCTGACTGGCTCATCCCTTCCCCAGGATCCTTCTGTAAGGGGATGTCCAGTTGTCTACAGATGGATCTTAGGTCCCCAATCTGCATTTCCCCTCATTCACAGTGATTTCATTTTTTTGTTCTTTGATGCCTGGTACCTGATCCCTTTGATACATCGTGATCACACAGGGTGGTGTGCTTCTTCCATGTGGGCTTTGTTGCTTCTGAGCTAGATAGCTGCTGTTTACCTCCATAATCTTTTTAAGTCCCACCAAGTGACCGAGTGGGAGCATGGAAACAGGGAGTGTGAAACTCTAATGTGGACACTGTCCACTTTTGCCATTCCATTAAAGTGAACCCTCTCAGAAGCAGGACCTAAGAGTCTCACAAACATCAAGGAAGAAGAGTCATCGCCACCTTATGCAAAACAGAATGAAACATAGACTCACAATATGAACTAGGTTGGAGCCCATTATTACACCCACTCTGTCAATCTGTCTTGAAGGTCTTGCTCTTTTTCACTGACCCTCTGTCAAGCATGAAGTCCTTTTCTAGGGACTGCTCTCCTGAGAACATGTCCAAAGTATGTTAGACAATGTCTTCCCATTCCTGTTTCTAAGGGGCATTCTGATTCTCTACTTCTTTCCAAACAGATTTGCTTGTTCTTCTGACAGTCTACAGTACTTTCAATATTCTTTGCTAACACCTTAATTCCAACGCTTCCAGTCTCCTTATTCATTGTCCAACTGTCATGTGTATGATCAGGTCAATGAAATGCCCTGGCTAAGGTCAGCTCCATCTTAGTCCTCAAAATGACCTTGGTGCCCTCAAACACTTCAAACAGGTCTGATGCAGCAGAGTTACCCAGTGCAGTTCATTGTTTGATATCTTGACTGCTGCTTCCAAGAACATTAAGTGCAAGTCCAAGCGAGATTAAATCTTGGACAACTTCAGTCTTCTCTCAGTTTATCATGCTATTGCCTGTTGGTCCAATTGTGAGGTTTGGATTTCTCCTGCTAGCACACTCGTTACGCGTTGGGCTGCTGTCGGAAGGCCGGCAGTCTGAAACCACTACCACTCCTTGCGAGGACGAAGGGGCTTTCTACTGCCGCAGAGTTACAAGCTCAGGAAGCTCAGGGCAGCTCTACCCTGTCCTGTAGGGCCACTATGAGTCAGCATCCACTCAATAGCACTGAGAGTTTTTACATCAAAGTATAACCCATACTGAAGGCTATAGTGCTTAATTTTCATCAGTAAGTATCTCAAGTCCTTCTCATTTCAGCCAGGGAGGTCCTGTCATCTGCCTATTGAAGACTGTAATTAGTCTGCCTCTAATTTTGATGGTGCCATAGTGAACCATCTCAGAAGGCTGCTAACCGCAGGATCAGCGGTTCAAAAGTACCAGCCATTTCTTAGGGAAAAGATGAAGCTTTCTACTCCTGTAAAGATTTGCAGCCTCAGAAACCCACCCAGGCATTCCACCCTGACTCTATGAGTCAGAACCAATTTGATGGCAGTGAGCTGGGGTTTCAATGCTGATGTTATGTCCTAGGAGTATTTGCTCAGCACGCAGACCGAATAGCTATGGTACAGGTTACAACTCGTATACACACCTTTCCTTACATAGACAGTATTCCCTTGTTCTGTTCATATGCATGCCTTTAGGTTCGTGTACAGGTTCCCCGTGAGCGCAAAGAACTATTCTAGAGTTCATATTCTTCTCAATATTATCAATAGTCTTTTATGACTCACACATTCAAAAGTCTTTGCATAGTCAGTAAATCATGAAGTAAAGATCTTTCTGCTATTCTCTGCTTTCAGCCATGATCCATCCAGCATCAGCAATGACTGCCAAGTTCGCTTCTAAATCTGACTTAAATGTCTCACAGCTTCCTGTTGAGGTACTGATGTAACTGTGTAAAATTATCTTCAGCAAAATTGTACTTGTATGTGATATTAAATGTACTGCTCAATGAATCTCTCCTTGTGTTATGTTACGGTTCTTGGAATGGGCACAGATATGGATCTCTTCCAGTGAATTGGCCAGGTCACTGCCTTTCGAGTCTTGGCATAGAGCAGTGAGTGCGGCCAGTGCTAAATCAGCTTGCTGGACAGTCACTCAGTTCATTTCACGAAAGCTTTCAAAGCAGCTTGGACTTTTCCTTCAAGATCAATTCTTGACCATAGGCTCTTTCTTGAAATAGGTGAACATGGAATAACTAATTTTGGAACAGTGACTTGGCATGTTCCCTCCACCTGCGTTTGATGCTTTCTGAAACATACAATGTTCTGCTCACAGTTGTTGTTGTTAAATGTCGTCAGTCAGTTCTGATCCATACGTACAGCAGAACAAACACTGCTCTGTCCTCACAATTGTCATGGCTGAGTCCGTTGTTGTAGCCACTGTGTAATCCCGCTCCTGGGGCCACTGACCTTCTGCTTTACCAAGCATGATACCTTTGTGCTGAATAAAAATGCTTCTCAAAAATTGAGCTTCAAACGTGCATTTGAAGATTTCAAAATCAAAAAAGCAAAAGTATTTTCAAAATACCTGTCAAGCCTTTTAGTGTTTGCTCAAAACAATATGTTACGGGCAGTACTAGAAACAAGCAACAGCGTTTGCCACTATAGCCACCGTCCACTGCACAAGTCAATGACATGAATGCCTTCTACCATGTTGTGCTCCCAGAACTACTGTCCATTTCCAAATGATTCCCATCTCCCTAAACTGACATTTAAAGAGGGCCTGGTACCTGCATGATTGGTGGGACCAATGTACCAGCGGCTCTGAGAGAGGACGATGAGGCTGTCTGGTCGGCAAAGAGGCACAGCCTTGTGAGTCGATACAGGGTAGCAATGAGTTGGACTCAACTTGATGGCAATGATTTTTTTTTAAAGCAGTACAGTTTAAGTAATGCTGCTGTACTATCTCGTCCTTCCCATCCTCTGGTAACCACTGGAAATGTGCGTCCAGATATTTTAAGCTGGTGGGATGACATGACATTTCTCTTTCTGAGTCTGTTATTTCACTTAGCATAATGTTTTCACTGTTCATCCAAGTTGTGGCATGCATTGCAACAAATTTCTCTTTCTGACAGGAAGTGATGGGGAGGCCATGCCTGACCTCCAACTACATAAGAGGGGAGGATAATCCAGGCCCACAGCAGTCCAAGGGTGATTCTGGGAAACAGAGGGTGTACACGCCTCCAAGCCTCTCCTTCCTGTGGCACTCTACTGCTCTGCTGGGTTTGACACTCTACTGCAATAACCACACAGAACTCACAGACAATTATCACAACCTGGTGATTTATTAGGGCATCTGACAGGTTACCACAGTCAGGGTCAGAAAATAGTCTCAGCACCTGGACACCCCTTGCACAGGGTGTAGTGGGGAGAAGATGAGTCACTCCGGGTTCAGTGTAGCAACAATGAGACTCAAAACCTTCCTCTAGTTCCTGAACACTTCCTCCCCTCCGTCCCCCCGCCCAATTATCATGATCCCAATTCTACCTTGAAAACCTGGTTAGACCAGAGGATGCACAGCCGTACAGTTGGGATCTGGAAACACAGGGAATCTAGGACAGATGAACCCCTCAGGACCAACCATGAGAGTGGTGATACTGGGAGGGAAGGAGGTGTGGAAAGGGGGAACCAGTCTCAGGGATCTACATATAACCTCCTCTCTGGGGGACGGGCAACAGGAAAGTGGGTGAAGGGAGATGCCAGGCAGTGTAAGATAAGATCAAATATAATTTATAAATTATTAAGGATTCATGAGGGAGGGGGGAGGGGGGAGGGAGGGGAAGGGAGAAAAAGGAAAATGAGCTGATTCCAGGAACCCAAGTCAAAGGCAAATTTTGGTAATGATGAGAGCAACGAATGTATAAGTATGCTTTACACAATTGATGTATGTATGGATTGTGATAAGAGTTGTATGAGCCCCAATAAAATGATTTATTAAAAAATAAAATACTATGAGATACAAATAACATCAACTTTTTCTTTATAAAAATTATACTATAGCTTTTTGGAGAACAATGAGGGCAAATGTACAAATGTGCTTTACACAATTGATGTATGTGTGGATTGTGATAAGAGTTGTATGAGCCCCTAATAAAGTGATTTTTTTAAAAAAGAGTCTAAGGACACAACCCTTTTGTCTGTGACTCCTCTCCCTTTAGCCACGCCAGCAGGGGCTCTCTTTCAGGCTCTATGGTGTTTACATGACCGATCTTTTTCAAAAGTAGATCACTAGGCTATCCTTCCATGTCCAGTTAGCTGCCAGGAACGCCGGCCACTTACATTTCCAAGGGACGCCTATAGCCCTTCTACTGGCTGTGACAGAGCATCTCATTTGGATTTTGTTATATTCCCCTAATGAATAAAAGGAATGGAAATCAGTGCTTATTTTACACAGGGCTGACCTCCTACCTCACATCCCCACAAGATCACAGACACCTTAATCAAATTATAAGACCATGTTGGGGCTCATCCATTTTTTAATTACCGCCTAAAATTTTTGAAATCATAATGTAAAGATGTGGAACTGTGAGACAGAACAACAAGCATTCTGGCTTCGTGGCCCATGGGAGCCAAGACCCGGGGATCCTGTGAGTGAGAGACTAAGGACTGGTGAGAGACCCGAAGAGAGGGGCTGTTTGTTTGTATTTTCACAGGCAAAGGAGATCGGTGGATTTCTCTTCAGCCAGCAAGGCCCAGAAGAAAGCAGGGAAGCTGATGTGTGACCTGACCCCCCTGTCCCATTACTGAAGTTATTCAAAATGTGAAGGAGACCCCACAGATTCCTGAGAATGGCGATTGCTGACTGCTGAGATATTTCTTCCATTGCTGACGCTATCTAAAGGTGGCTACCATTTGTCCGAGAGGCTGAGGCCATAGAGAGACTTGTCTGTTGGCTGAGGAGACCCATGACTGTATTCTTACTATTTGTTGATCTCGACTTGTGGTAATATTTACTTCCAGTAATAAACCCCCTAATTGTGAAAAAAAGACATTCAAAATAAAATTTATAAATATCCATTTCTTATTTTGATCATTGCTCAAGATGACTCTCACAAACTATTTCACATATCAGCTTCACATCTTGTTCCAGGTACTTTGGAGCAAGCAGGTCTATGCAAGGTCAACCACTGCTGCACTGATAAGATCTGATGGGCTGGGGAAGGTGGGTGATGGAGGAGCGGGTAGTCATTTCCCACTTTGGTTCTGAGACATATTCCAAATGGTTTCTCAAAAAGCTGTTCAGGAATGCACAGTTCCTAGTTGATATGACCAACTTGATAATACATTATTGGATTGACTCTTCTCTCTTCTAGCTCTACTCCCCGTCCTTGTCTTCTACTTCCTACATTTACATTCCCAAACGCACATCTCTCCCATCAGCACTGGCTTCAGGCTCTACTATTAAGCACAACCTGATGTCCTGGCCAGGGTCCGGTCAAGAAACTGAAGCTACAATAGCAATTTGAGTGGAGAAACTATAAGAGAAAAGGTTATTGGCTGGTGGTGTAGTGGTTACCCATTGGGCTGCTAACTGCAACATCTATAGTTTGAATCCTGAATCCCTTCTAATCCTTTAAAGCTTTATAGTATTGGAAAGCCCACAGGGCATTTCTACCCTGACCTACAGTTTGTTAGTCTACATATACCCACAGGGTCCCTGTGAGTCAGAATTGACCGACTCAGTGGCAGTGAGTCCGGGTTTGGAACAATTAGCTACAAAGAAGTGAGAGAATTTGAAAGAACATAGGAATATCAGGTAAAAGTAGCAATTACTACTTCTAGGACAAAGCCTTTCCCAAGACTGAGAGGCAAGTCTCCCTAGAGGAGATGTGGCGACAGCAAACTAGCTGGCGTAACCTAGGCAAGGACTGGCAAGCAAGAAGTGCCTGTTAAAAGGTGTTCTGGCCACCTCCTGTTTCCCCGATTTGTGAAGGACAGATGCCCTGCCACAAAGAGAATGAGACAACTGAGCACCCAACACCGGACACTGACACTGGATGATGATACTGAGTGTTTATTGGTCCCATGTCTCAGAGGTCAGGGAACAGGATGCTGCACGACACACAGAGCTAATGAAGATGGCACTCAGGAACAAGAGGATCCAGCAATGTTGTTTGGAGGAATCCAGAAGGCTTTGCAGTGGCAGGAGGGGGGGTGCTCCCTGGTTCCTACAGAGAATGTCACTGGGCTTGTTTAATAAGTGGGTTTGTAAAGACGTGCCTCTGTTAAGGAAGCGATGGAACGTATTGAATGTAATTGCTAGGGGACTGAACCAAAGGGAGTCCTTCTCTGAAATGAGAGGCCTGTCTCAGGAGAGTAGTGGCACTCAGGATAAGGCTTTCGGGTGTGGGAGTCTGTGAGGCTTCATGATACAGGATTCCAAAGACACTCACCAGGAACTTCTCTTCTGAGGGACCAGTCCGAAACCTGAGAAGCTGACCCCTGGGATTCTAGCAGGACTTGTTAGGATATCACTGGTTGGGGTGCCCCCCAGATCTTTCCAAGAAGCAGCTCTGGGGAGATTCTTTGGGGCACTGGTAAAACTCGCAGGATTGTGAGCATCACTGACTGCTCCCCTTCTCTATTGGTACAAGAAGAAAAGAACGCTTTGGAAAGAGGACAAGCAAGCCTTCAGGTTTGGCCCAAATGATGTTCCACTCACCTGCTGCTCTTTCCTTTGCCAGTCCTAGCTCCAGCGGATGACACCAATTTGATGGGAGAAATTAATCAGAACCTTTGAAACCAACGTGAGCACATGACCTTATCATCTGAGGCTCTTTATTAGCCCATAAAGCCATCAGAAAAATCC
This sequence comes from Tenrec ecaudatus, assembly GCF_050624435.1. Lineage (NCBI taxonomy): Eukaryota > Metazoa > Chordata > Mammalia > Afrosoricida > Tenrecidae > Tenrec > Tenrec ecaudatus. Next base: position 88,707,550 of record NC_134531.1, read on the forward strand.
ACAAATAGGATGATAAAGCCTTAATCAAAATATTGCCAAACTCTTGTGATTAAGAACATCCAGTTTAGAGCCCCAAACCAAATACACTACCATCAAATCAAGGCAGACTCGTGGCAACCCTATTGGACAGGGTAGAACTGGCCCCTGTGGGTTTCTGAGACTCTAACTGTTTAAAGGAGTAGAAAGCCCCTCTTTCTCCTGCGGAGTGGCTGGTGGTTTCAAACGGCAGACCTTGAGGATTGCAGCCCAATAATTGTATGTTCTTAATCAAATGTTTCAATTGGTTTAACCTAACTTGCTTGTTTTCTTGTCTTTCAAATAAGGTTATATTGAGAATTAAAAAGTGGAATAAGAAATATTCATCCATTCAACAAAACATTTATTGAGCACTTAATAGTTGTCAGACATTTTGTTAGAATTAAGGGGGGGATAACATGAATAAAGCTCACGGTAGAAGCTAAATATAAAAGCTTTTTCATTTCTTTAATGATGCTGAACACATTATCCATGGGAAGTGAGTAGAAGCCGGTTACCATCAGTCCTGTTGTTGTTTCTTTGTTTGGTAAGAAGCAAGAGATTAGAAGCCCACGCGCACGGTAGGAGCAAGATAAGGGTGCTTCCAAGATTCATTGTTGGTAAGCACTCTATCTGGAGAAATATACAGCAGATGTGCACTTGCGTGTGATTAAGGTAGTTGTTAGTGGACGCTCAACACACTGCTCTCCCCCACCCACTCCCCGATTATAAATAATAGTTCACATTTCGAATACTTTTGACCTTCCGCTTGCTTCAAAGTTTTTGTAAACGTGAAACCCTGACATTTTATGGATGAGGGTGCAACGGTTAAATCACGGCCCAAGGTCACCAGTGCATTAGTGACAGAAATACTAACAAACTCTCTGTCTCCAGTCTCCTCTCTCTCCTTGAGAAACTCATTCGCCTACAATGGTGCCTACTTGCTTGGCTCTTCTGGGGTTTTTTTGGTTTTTTTTAAGGAAGTGCATTGAAAAGGGGTATTATTTGCATTCTCCCTTAAATCAAATTAATCAGAAAATAAAATTAAAGCACATTTATTTAGCAGAAAGCTACTCTTTCCATTAATGAGAATTTTATTAAGTATAATAAAATATTTCAGGCAATTCCTCTCTTCCTAGTTTTTTCTCCCCTCTTCCTTTCTGGGATTTATTGAAAAGCATTTTTATTAGTGCAATAATAGGCTTCAGGACATGCAATTATATTGAGATGCTGACACTTCCCTGTGAGTTGCAGCCTTTGGCCTGAGGCCAAACACTGAACCCAAGCTTGTGAGTTTCTCGGCAAACTCCCTGGCCTGCCACTGCCTGTGTTTGTCCTTACCGCAACCTCCCCTTTCCACACACAATAAAGAGAATTAACTCATTGTCCCTTCCCTTAGAGCTGATCCAAGGAAGTCCTCCACCCCTCTCTTTTAGGGAAAAACCAAAATTTGCTTATGATAGTTTTGGAGGCTATGCAGATGAGGACAGAGCTGATTGGAAGCATTTGACTTCAGTTTCCCGTGTAAAGGGTGTCATTACTTTATGAGTCATTTACAAACATGAAATGCAAATGCTTGTGCCTTTGTCGTGAGTTTTCTTTAGAGCTTTCACCACCATGCATGTTCTGATCGCAGCTCCTCCTCCCGCCCAGCTCTGAGCCAGAGCGGCTCATGGGAAAAGTGGAACTATCAACTATAAATAAAATACAGATCCACCCCCCCCCCCTGGAACTCTGTTGCAGTTGCTGAGATGGGAGTAAACCATCCTGAAAGAAGAAAACCAAGCAGTCGCAGTGGCCAGTGGAGGATGGTTCTGAATCTGCTCTCAACTTTGTGCATGACACCGAGTGCCAATCCGGAAGGGGTTAAATCTCCCTTTGCTGAATCCTGGGCCATAGAGCTACTAGCTCCACCTAGCCCAGAGCCCGTCTTGGAAAGCCTATATTCGTCTATGTGGGAGGAAGACACAAATGCAAGTCTTAAATGAAAAAGGAAAGAATACAACCAAGCCTGGCCTGGTGTCAGTAAAAGAAAAGACACCTTTTGGCTCTGTTTTCCCTGTCCCCGATCAGCACTATACTGATGGCCTTCAACCTTTAACCGGACCTGGTGGTGCAGTGGTGAGGCACTGGTTATGATCAGAAAGGCCATAGGTTCGAAACCACCAGCTGCTCTAAAAAGTTACGGTAGCTCAGAAACTCAGAGGCAGTTCTACCCTGTCCTAAGGGTCTCCATGAATCGGCAAATGAGTGTGGGTTTCTTGGTGGTTTTGTTTTTGTATTTTTAGTAACTGCTCTAAAGGAGCTCTGGTAGCCTAGTGGTTATTATGCCTTCAGCTTCCAATCACAAGATGGATGGTGCAAACCCACTAGCTTCTCCTAGGGTGAAAGACTAGGCTCTCTACTGCAAAGATGTAGGGAAAGCATTTACACAAGGACAGAGCTCAGAGGTGAGAGCAGGAAGAGGTGGGGTAAATGTTGCAGACATCAAGGAGCTAAAACTAAATACTTGATTGTCGAATTTAAAACGGATCTACCCTGTCAATCCACCCAATCAGAAAGAATGTTTTTAATTGTTTAGGCGAAGAAAAAATGCACAGCCACAGAAATCCGAAGGGGCAGTTCTCCTCTGCTGTGGGGGCATCCTGGGAGGCCGAATCCACTCATGGGAGCCGCTCTGAGCGGACAAGCTGGAGAGCGTAATTTCAGGAGCAGGTTTATCCACAGAAGATGGATGCAGGCACACTACCCTCTGGCCTGTCTCTGTTGAGAAGGATTGGGGCGGGGGGGGGATATTCCCAAACGTTTGAGTACTACAGAGCTCCCCGAGCTGCCGCTTTCCTCCTCGGTCTCCCGTAACTCGGCCCCCAGGAGCCCAGGTAGCTCAGCCCTTACTTGTTGGGCTGCAGTGAAGACAGGGCGTCCAGAATCTTGGAAACTCTATGACATGGAGTCGCTGTCAGGGAGCCTGGAGGTTGGGGGCAGGGCCCTCCTAAGATTCTGGAGCCCTTCCCAATCTCATTAGATTGGAACCCTGCCTGCAGTTTCTTTACCTCGTTTTACTGTTGGCGAGGGGGCGGGGTGGGGGGGATGGACAGGGGAGGCGCTGCATTAATCCCTTTAGGCCACCTTGGAAACAGCAGTTTTAGTGTGACATGAATTTTGCTCCTTTCTCTCTTGCCCAAACGACACAGATTACAAATCTTGACCATTCTGTAATGCTCTATTTTTTTTACACTCTTTCTATTACTTCTGTTCTTGGATCACTGATTTCCCTTCTTCTTAAACACGTTTCCTTGTATCCTTGCCCACAAATATTTTGCCACTTTGTCCTAATCGTGGATAATACTTTCCACATAACTCAGTCATGATAATCCAATTCGAGGACAACTACCATGTGTTATTTAACGACTTCTATGTTACATTCAGAGCCGCCAAATGGCCTGGGCAATGACGAAGCATGCGCTAATATTGCCTAGAAATGTCTCTTCCAACTTAATATTGGAGTATAATATTTGAATAAAAGTTACCTCTCCTCCCTGATATTGTCACTCATATGAATAACAGTATTAATTTTCAACCTGGAGAATCATTTAGGTCATGAAATTTGTGAATTAACTTTATTCAGAATGCTCAAAAAATGCTCAGTTTATCAAAAGATTTATCTGCAATTTTGGAGAACTTGGATATATAAAATATTGCTTCTACATTTTTTAGATGCTTAGAAACATATTGGTCACATTTTACATACCAGATCTATAAATAGCTTGTCTAATTTGGCAGTCATATATTTTTTCATATAATTTTTTTAATATTGTTGGTTATAGTTAAATTGTTACCTCTGTGTAGATATAAGGAAAATAAAATTTTTATTATGTTTAGTCTACTGATTCACCATATTTGAATTGTGAAATTATTGGCAGAATTTTTACCAGTTTCATTGGCTTATAATTCACAAATTATACAATTTATTAGTTCAATAAATTTTAAAAGAGTTGTATAATCACCACCACATCAGCTTTAAAACATTTTCTTCTTCCTTCTTATTATTAGCTCCTCATTCCCCTCCAACCCCCCCCCCTGCCATACCACCCAGAAACCATTCATCCAGTTCCTGTCTCTATGGATTTACCTCTCCTGGATTTCACAGACAGAGAAACATACGCCAAAAACAACAATAATAACATAGTAAAACAAAGAAAAACATTTGTTGATAGTGTAATTAATTTAGCCAATGGTATAGAATTTAAGACACTGTTGAAAAAAGGAAATTTCACAAGTATAGGCCGACAATGCACCACCACACATGAATTGTTGGCTTGTACAGCTAGAACTCTGTGATTGGACGCTATTTCCACAAGCAATGAGTGTTGGTGGTAGGACAAAATGTTTAATAATATTCATTCACAAAAGCAGAATCATGCCTATCAAACTAATCCATATCACATTTAAAGCAAGGAGCCCCAGCCCACCTTGCCTTGAGCACTCAAGGAAAGCTCTCTGAACCAAAGTTCAACACTCACCAATTCCATAACTTTGGGACAGCAGTCATCTGCTTCCTTTTATACCAGCGAGTTTCAGCCTTAAGTCCAAGGGCTACAGGCCAGTGCCCTCCGTGGGGTTTCCACAAAGAGTCCTCTGGCATAGCCTGGGAAATATGTGGCATGCTTCGAAAGCCCCCGGAGTCTATTGCACACTGCCCAGGTCACCAGGGGCTGGATAGAAACGAGAGCAAAAGTGTCCAGTTGGGAACATAGTACCAAGCATATTTTCCCTGGGTTTCCATATAAGTATTGTTAAGCCTTTTTCCCCAATGGGAGGTTGCTCTTCCCTGTTTATCCACCAACAGAAAAGCACTTGCTTTCTCTGAGGCATAGATGACCCCCCACCCCAACGGCCCACCCATCTTCATTTGATTTTCCAATAAGCTTTGCTTCTCCCTCTGGTAGGAGTGTCTGTTGATTTGAGGTGAACACGGTACAGTTCTGCATGGCTCTCTTTGACTCTGGAAACACTGGCCCCAGCTGGAGGGAAGAGTCGTCCTTAGTCAAGATGCTCTTTAAGACGCACTTCTAGAGGGGTGAGATATGGTTCACGGGCGCCTGTTAGTCTCTCTACCTTGTTGTTTGGGTGACAAGATAAGAAGGTTACATGACCTGGGAGCAGAATTATAATTAATTCAGGACAAACCATTACTTCAAATTTTGAACATCAAGTGTTTCGTAATTGAGTAACTAGGATCATTACTAAATAAAAACAAACAAAAAATCAAGCCAACTGTCATAGAACTAAGTAAAAGGAAGACCTTAATAACCCCAAACTAGGAAGAGATTCACCAACAACTGAGGACAGATAGCTCTCCAAGGCGTATCAAAAGCCTCTACTGAATTAACTACTGCTACTTTACCTTGACTCTGCCATCTATAATAGACATGGTTGAGGAAAAGAAATAAAGAAGTCATGAATATCATCATCAGCCTTATGGGACACTCAGAGTTCGTGGTGAATTGCTTCTTTCTGAGGTGCTAGATTACAAAGAGGGAAGAATGAAGAAAGAACAACTTCTGTCCAAACCCCTCGGAAGAAAGAATAGAGGTGCTATGCAAATCAATCAGTAAATCCATCAAGTTATAGATTATGCCGAGGATATGCCTCAGGGCTCTACAGCCTAGACAGAAAGGAAGATTGTTCGTGGTTTGCTTAAAGGCAGAATTTTAAAATGCTAATAATCCACTCGGTTGAAACACCTTAAAGAGCTTAAGAGTGAATTTGCATAATTTGAATTTGCATCAAATTACCACTATGTAGTTTTCTTTTGAAAAGTAGTATGCTTTGGAATCATTCTCAAGAGGGTGGGTGTGGCCGTGACTACCAAGACTTTCTTGAAAAGGGATGTTTATGAAACTAGCCGAGAGGAGCACTGAGGAACCTGTAGCCAGGCCTGGCCTCAGCCGAGACCCAGCAAAGTCCAGTTGGGCTGGTCTCAGAGACCTAAGTACATCTTGTCAATGTTGTTAAGTCATAAAATAATACAGTTATATAATATGCTTGTCCTAAACTCACCAACAGTTTTCAAAACTGAACAACAACAATAACAAAAAGCCCATCTTTGCTGCGGCTAGGAGCTACTAGTCCAAAATTCATCCACTGTTAGTGTGAGACCATTAGTCCATTCATCAGTCAGCTGTGAGCCAGCTTTGAAACAACAGGGCTACAAATGTGATCCCTCTCTCGCACTAGCACCATTACTACCCACCCAGGGTTACATCCAGCTTGCTCAGCCAATGGAAGGACAGAAATTCAAGCTGAAGACTGATGGTGAACAAGGATAATATTTTACTTGACTTTGTTTGTGTTTGTGAACATGAAGAAGCCCATATTACGCAGAACAAGTCTCTCATTTTCTCTTGTGTCCATAATAAACGGTTCTAAGAATGCACATAGTCCATCAAAGGCTTCCTTTGACAGAAGCAACATTAAAACCACGGTGGGTCAAGCAGCAAGTAGCACCAAATCACACAAAGTGCTTTTGTGCTTGGCTACATCCTTCGGCCTCAGTGAAAAGGACAAAGACTGTCAAGGGGGTGGATTGACGTGGTGGCTGCAGCAATGGGTTTAAATACCCGAACGGTAATTGTGAGGCTGGTGTAAGATTGGAGGGTGTTTGGTTTGTCGGACATATGGTCCCTATGAGGGAGAACCAACTTAAAGACAACTAGCAAGACTTTCTTGATCAGAAACTAGCGGCATATTTTAAGGGTGTCAGAAGTTGATATTCCATCTGTTTACTGTGTTTTACTTATATTTATATCAATTCATAAAACCCAAATACAAACACAAGTTCGACTATAACAAATGTAAGAAGTCACTAATGAATTCGATAATTAATAAAAAGCAAGAACTCATTAATGTGTTCTTCTTATTAAGATGTTCTAATAAAATACAGGCTATAAACCTTACATTATTCTGGAACTAGAAGAAAATATGAGCATTATGAAATGACTCTGATCGCTCCTCTTTTTGTCTTCCAGCAAACAATTCAAACTTTTGCTATAAATGTGTACTTTATGTTCATAGAAGCAACCAGATTGCTTTCTTTAACATGCTTTACTTTTGTTGAGAGAGGAGGGAAGTTTAATGTAAGCATTTCTGTTTCATTTTTTACTCAAAACAGCCAAGCAAACCATTTTTCAGCTGCAGAATTCCAAGGAAACTTTCCTTGTAGCGTTAACTCACACTGTGCAACTGCTCGCACTGACTTTGTACCCGTGACAATGTGCCTGTCTAACCATCCTAATGATTCATGATGGGAACCAAATTTAGCTACAGTTCAGCTTTTCACTGTACTGACACATTATTTTGAATTAATCAAAAATAAAGGTGCAATCTGTTGTCCTGACCTTAGCAAACACAAATCATTTACAAAATGTAAAAGCTAAATTTAATATTAAAAATTAGAAGAGATATATATAACTTCATTACATGCAGGTTTTCCTAAAAATAAGAGAAAATCTATTTTAATGTTGCCTTTTATATCTGCTTTAATCAAGTTTAGGAATAATAGAAAACTCACTGGCAAATCAAGATTGTGAGTTTACATTTTCAGGAAAAGAAAAGGCTCTAAAGTCTTTATTATTTAACATTAAATCACCTACCATGTTTCCACAGAAAGAAAAGGGGGAAGGAAGGAAGGAAAGACGGGAGAGAAGGAAGGGAGAAATCTCATATGCAAATGCTCGGACACCTTGGGAACCGGGTTGGTTAGAACAGTTGGTGTGAGAGTAAACGGGTATTTGAGGAAGAGGGAACGCACTAACTTTCAAACTCAGGAGTCATTAGAAGGAAGTGTCTGGCCTTCGTCAGTAAATGTTTATGA